>NC_091075.1:65695000-66945000 GCF_032405125.1 Capricornis sumatraensis
AACTAGGGTGTTGGAGTATGTCAACCTTTAAAAGGTCAGGTTGTTTCCAGGGAAGAAACTTCTTATCCAATCAGAGTTACACATTTCTTTGCTTTAATTCTATTTATAAAAAGAGTTATAAATATAATTAAAGGTGAAGGACAGGGAAGGACAGGGTGAAGGACTGGAAAGCCTGGTGTGCTACAGTCCATGGAGTCACAAACAGTCAGACATGACTGAGTGACTGAACAACAAAAAATTTATAATTTGACTATTTGTAATTTGTCTATTTGAAGTTTCAGTGTAATAGCTCTGGTCATGGCCTATCTGTGTGACAGAGAACAATCATATTTATTATACTGAAGGTTTTCTAAGGGAGACCTGGAAGAATATTACCATATACACATATAATCTCAACTGATGTATCCTTTCTCAAGCCCCTGCTGTCATTTATTTCATAACTTTCCCCACCAAACCACTGGTAATTTTTCTCATTTGTTATACAGAGTAATTTTGTTTGTGCCCCCCACCCTCCGCTGTGAGCACACACACACACACACCATACTACTCAGCAAAGAATGTTTGGGAGTACACTATCATGAGAAAGGCATCTTTGCTTATAAAAATAACATGTAGTATTTCCTGTCATTCAGTTGTTCAGGCAAAACACTGAGAACCAATAGTGTGGTTTCTTGGAAAAGTCTCCTACAGGTTTAAAGATTATACTTGTAATGCTGTAAGAACTTTGTGTCTTACAAACCTTTAAACAACGCCCTTAGTGTATTGGAGTACTTACTGGAAAACTATTTATAAAGATTGTGGAGATGCAACACCTACACCTGTGGAAAAGTTAACTCGCAATTAGAATTTTGCTTTTATATCCATACTGAAAATTATCATTACTTCTCTACTAATACTATGAACATTTTATGAACATAATTTATCTCCATTGCCCTTCACTTTGTCTGTTTCTGTTGATGTATGACACACTTCAAATTGCTAGAAATAAGTTATAGTGAGCAATTCCTAATTATTTGCTTTGATTAAAGTTCAGATATATCAAGGAACCTGATTCCACATGTTGCTGTTTGATGGGAGAAACTACTTTAAAATTTATCTGGGTCATTTAAAAAATATATGAATAAGAGCTTGCATTAATGTCTGTGAAATGATTAAGTATTTTTTATTTCTCATTTTCTTCTGGTTTATGGGGGGATAAACTACCAAAGCTGTCATATCTTAAAAAAAATAAAGTACCAGTATGATGGATAGGAGTATCATATGCTCTTTTTAGTGTAAGGGTGAACACAGTTAAGCATCTGTTAGAAAAGTTTACAATTAGATGCAAATCTACACATTGGGCTTTTCACTTCTTGTTAGGCCTTTCTGCAAAGAAAATCATTAATGCTCTGCCTGCTCAAGTGCATGCTCAATTGTGTCCGACTCTTTGTGATCCCACCAACTGTAACCCACCAGACTACTCTGTCCAGGAAGAATACTGGAATGGGTTGCCATTTCCTACTCCAGGGGATCTTCCTGATGCAGAGATTGAACCTGTCTCTCTTGCCTCTTCTACTTTGGTGGGCAGATTCTTTTTCTCCAACTGTATTCTCCCATGAGCAAGGGTTTGATGGAGAGCTTAATTTTAATCACACTGAGAATCTTTTAAGTTAATTTAAAAGATTGATAACCCATTAATGTCTAACTAGAGCAGAAAGAAAATCAGGAGGGAAAAACAGAAATAGCAGTTAATATAGTGTCTCCTAAAATATTACAAAAGACAGTTTGGGATTTGAAATGAGTTGAAAAGTGAAAGTGAAAGTTAGTCACACAGTCATGTCCAACTCTTTGCATATCCATGGGCTGTAGCCTGCCCGACTCCTCTGTTCATGGAATTCTTCAGGCAAGGGAGCATTGGAGTGGCTTGCCATTCCCTTCTCCAGGGGATCTTCCCGACCCAGGGATGGAACCTGAGTCTCCTGCATTGCAAGACAGATTCTTTACCAACTGAATCACTGGGGAAGCCCAAAATGAGTTGAACTGAACCTAAACTTTTGATTCTGCCTCTTTCAGTTGTATAACCTTGGGGTGTGGTGTAGAATATTACTCAGCCTTCAAAAAGAATGAAATCTTGACATTTGTGACAACATGAATGGACCCGGAGCATAAAAGCGAAATGAGTCAGGCAGAGAAAGATAAATATTGCAGGATTCCACCTGTATATAGTATCTTAATAAACAAAGCAAATGAACAAACATAACAAAACAGAAGCAGAGTTACAGATACAGAGAACAGCTTGCCTGTTGCCAGAGGTGAAGAGGGTAGGGAGGGAGTGAGAAACTAGGAGAGGGATCTTTAGTGGAACAAACTTCCAGTTGCAAAATAAATGAATGAAATGAACAGGGAGGAGAATACATAGTCAATAAGTATCAATTTTGTATTTTACCATATCATAACTAGACTTAATATGGAGATCAGTTTGAAATGTATAAAAATAATGAATCACTTTATTGTGTATCTAGAACTAAAAATGTATAGAACAATTACACTTCGAAAACAAACTCAAAGAAAAAGAAATTAGATTTGTCATCACTAGAGGGAGGGCAGAGGGGATTGGATGAAGGCAGTCAAAAGGTACAAATTTCCATTATAGGTACTAGGAATGTAACGTAAAAGTGAAAGTGAGTGTTAGTTACTCAGTCATGTCAGACTGCAACCACATGGACTGTAGCCCTCCAGGCTCTTCTGTCCATGGGATTTCTGAGACAAGACTACTGGATTGGGTTGCCATGCCCTTCTCCAGGAGATCTTCCCAACACAGGGATCAAACCCAGGTCTCCTGCATTGCAGGCAACATGCACATTATTAATATACAACATAAATAAATATAATTAGCATTACTATATGCTATATATAAAAGTTTTTAAAAGAGTAAATGCTAAGAGTTCTCATCAGAAGAAAAAATTTATTTCTGTTTCTTTAATTTTGTGTCTATAGGAAATGATGGATGTTCACTATATATTGTGATAATCACTTCATGATATATTTAAATTAAATCATGCTATATACCTTAAACTTATATATCACTGTATGCCAATTATATCTCAACAAAACTGGAAGAAAAAAATTGAGTACAAATACACTGACCTCAGCTCTGAGGACTATAAACTTGAACAAGATACATCATCTTCATTTTGCTTCTTGTGCAAGTACCAAATTCCAAACATTAAAAGACAATGGATGCAAAAAAAGGTAAAAACATAGATCAGTCTTAAAATACTGATAACAGATTTCCATTTTTTTATTGCACTCTATAACTGTAATGATCACTGATTCTATGGACATGAGTTTAAGTAGGCTCCAGGAGTTGGTGATGGACAGCGAGGCCTGGCGGGCTGCGAAGAGTCGGACACGACTGAGCGACTGAACTGGAACTGGAATTGTAATGAAAACAAACATAAACTTATATTCAGCATAAAAGGGAAAATAAAGGACAGTCATTTTGAACCAAAATTATTACAACTAAAGCTGTATTTCTGTTTCAGAAACTTTTGCTCTTATTAAAATTACATTTTTTTCACTTCCTGGCATCAATATACTATTCAATAAGAATCTATTGTCTCAAAATAAAAATAAAAGAATGAGTTGTAATAGTTCTTTAATGTTAAATATTTGTCAGTCAAAAGGAGAGTGAAGTTCAGGTGATATATCTGTGGGGGTTTAGGAGTGATAGTGCCTCAGAGTAAGCAAGTAAAGATTAATGGTCCTTTTTTAAGGAGGGGATTAAATTGTACGCTAATGTTGTATATTCAGGATGAGGTTGGCTTAGAGAAGAGGGGAAAAGGAAATTGTACTTATTTATTTAGTAAATAATGTTTGAACAGCTACTATTTGCCAGGCTGTAATTGAGACACAAAGAAAGTAGCAAAGAAAAATAATATGTACTTACAGAAATTACATTCTGTTGAAGGAGAATGACAAGTAATGACATTCATAAACAAAAAAGAAAATATAAAATGTAAAACTCCTCCTAAAGAGAAATTTGTTAGAGCTATGAAGACAAAGTAGGAAGAATAAGAGACAGAGTATGTATGGTTCTTATGCTATTCAGATAATCAGGCATAGTGTCTCAGAAAAGATGACACTAGAGAAAAAGAACAAATGTAAAGACTCCAAAGCCGGTTTAGTGCTCAAGAAGCAGCCAAACATTCGATGAGTCTGGGAGTGAGTGAACCAAGAGAATTCAGAGACCAGGTCACTCAAATAGTCACGGTTCAGATGACAGAGGATTTTTTAGGCTGCAAAAGAGACTTTCAGTTAGTCTAAATCCTATAGAAATCATTGGAAGTATTAGTCTTATGTGCTGTGATAAACATTTTAAAACTACGTGTACAGTGGACTTGAGGGTGAGCGTGATCAAGAGGATGGGTTTGGGAGGGAGAAGGAATTCAAGGGATGAGACCAGTCAGAAGATTTCGCAGCGCTCTCAGGAGACATGATGGTGACTTGAACCAAGTAGCAGTGAAGGAGGCAGTGAGAGGAATGAGATTCTGGATACATATCGAGGTATCTTTGCAGGACTTGTTGGTGGACTGGACTTGGGTTGAGAACAGGGAAGAAAAACAAACTCGAGCCTTGAGTGTTGACTGAGCTCCTAGTGCAAAGCAACAGTGAAGATTCAGGGGAAGGGAGTGAGCTTGGGAATACAGATCAGTTCTTTATCGAACATGTTAAAATATATATGCCTTGATAAGTAGGCAGTGAAATAGAGACGTCTAGAACCAAGGGAGAGTCTAGATAGGTGATATTTATTTGGTGATAACAGGATAAAGATGAAATTTATGGCCATGTGCGTGGGTGGGCACTAAGTGACTTCAGTCGTGTCTGACTCTTTGCCATGCTATGGACTGCCGCCTGCCAGGCTCCCTTCTCTATGGAATGCTCCAGGCAAGAATACTGAAGTGGGTTGCCATGTCCTCCTCCAGGGGATCTTTCTAACCCAGGGATCAAACCTGTGTCTCTGATGTCTCCTGCATTGGCAGGCGGATTCTTTACCACTAGCACCACGTGGGAAGCCCCATTTATGGCCATAGGTCATAATAAAGTTATCTAAAGTACAATTTTAAATGAAGAAAAGAAGCACAAGGATTGAGCTCTGGAAAATGCTGATAACTCAATGTCAGAAAGGAAAGGAACGACCAGTGGAAGACTGAGAAAGAGCAGCGTGCAGGACAGGAGGAAACACAGATCTGGTAGGAAATACACACATGAGCCTCAGGAAGTCGACTCCAAACTTCACATTATTGTCAGAGGAACGCAAAACAAACAAAATGGGGCTGCCATGCGCAAGGCTGGGTGAAGGATGAAGTGATGTGGGAACCAACCTGATGTTATCAGGGGTTGGATGTGGTCTATTAATGTTGGAAGAAAATGTGGCTGTAGTCTGCATTTTAGCTAAAGATATAATAAATATGGTGACATCAGGGATTAGGTACAAAAGACTGACAGAGATATTGACAGTATGAAGATTCAGCTAAACCCACCCACCTGTCTTAGAGTTTGTGCAGTTCTATGTATGGTTTATGATTTTCTGAGACTCTAACCAGGGACTATTAGGGCCTTAGTGGTTCCATTCAAAACACAGAGATGGTTTTTCTCTTTTCTATGATGGAAACTTAAGTTTTGATTTTGAAGTGTCTATTTTTCAGAAGCTAATCAGCGTGAGCTAATCCTGATAACATTTGTCTTTCTTGTGAATTATTCTACATAAAAATTACATTTTCCCTTCTCTCAGCAGACAGTTGCAATCATTGTCAGAGGAAGTCAAGGCGAACAAAATGGGGCTTCCATGCACAAGGCTGTGTGAAAGAATTCCCACAATAGCTGTTTGCTGAAGGCAACATTTTATAGTTTAAATTATAACACTGCTGGAAAATCATGAAATGTATACACAAATTCATTTACCTCATTTGTTTTTCACCCTTAGGTGCAATATTGTAAACAACTGCATTTGAAATCCGAAACAGAGATTTATTTCCCACCAGTGTTTATTTATTCCTAGTAAAATGGACTTCCTTTGAGCAGCATGTCATTTTGTGTAGTGCTCTGGGAAGCCAAAGTTTTAATTTCACTAAATGGCACATTTTTTATGGCTCCAAATGCTTTTTTGCCAGCATTTATTTTGAAGAACCTAGTGATAACTGTAAAATATGAACTCCTGATTACTAAGATATTTTGGTTAAGTAAATAATTCAGTAATTACCACTACCATAAAACTGAACACAAATGAACAGAAAACAAGTGTTTAGAAATGCAGTCACAATAATTTTTTTCCTTTTTTTATCACGAAGTGAAATTTAGTCATCTCTGAGAAGTAGATCTTTCATTATTTTGAATAGAATAAAAGAAAGCAAATAAGCATTTCATGATGGATGTAATGATATCTAATGGGAAAATTGTGCTTAGTCACTCAGTCGTGTCCAACTTTTTGCAAACCCATGAACTATAGCCCACCAGGCACCTCTGTCAATGGGGATTCTCCAGGGAAAAATACTGGAGAGGGTTGCCATTCCCTTCTTCAGGGTACCTTCATGACCCAGGTCTCCTGCATTGCACGTGGATTCTTTACCATCTGAGCCACCAGGGAAGCCCAAGAATACTGGAATGAGTAGCCTATCCCTTCTTCAGGGGATCTTCCTGATCCAAGAAGCCAGCCTGGGTCTTTTTCTGCATTGCAGGCGGATTCTTTACCTGCTGAGCTACCAGGGAAGCCCAACTGGAAAACTAGACTGATGAACATATTTTTCCTTCTCTGATTTTTCTATTCCTGGAAATTCCAAACAATTCTGTCATTACATATTAAATATCTTGTTGCCCATGTTTCAAATGAAGATGTAATAGCAACAAGAATGTGAATGTGTTGGTGAAAGAGAGCTTTGGGGGATCCAGGTTCAAGGTCACAGAGAGGATGATGATAACTCCAACTAACTACATGAATGGAACTGGCAGCTTATGTTCTTTTCTTTGTCTTGCATCTGTAAAGAAGTTATGGTTCAACTAAAGTCAACCTCTTCTGGGAGAGTTCTGACTGACTACTTCTCCAAGATTGATCCGTATTCAAACAGAACTGCTATAATTTTTTGGTTGGATCCATAATTCATTTTTAGGAGACAGATGAAATTTTCTGGGGAGATTATTTTTAGATGTTCTATCAGATAATGCACTAAACAGGAAATAGGAAACACTAAAGCATCTTGCATCTAATTAGAAAGGGATTTCATATAAGAGAGTAAGTGCCCATAAAATCATTGGAAGGGTTGGAGGAGTGCAGTTTGTGCTGGGAATTCAGGAATAATTTCCAAACTATGAGAACCTGCCAGCCAGCAAGAGCTCCTATCATTAAAACTGAAGTTCCACCACTGAAACTATTGAGGTGAAGATGATCCATGGTTGTATTCCAGACGTCAGGAAGTCAACACTACCAGAAATGTCTCGCAACATAAAAACTGGTGCCTGGATCCTAGAAAATGATAATAATCTCTAAAACCAGGAAATAGGAGAAGAGGAGCTATAATACTGCTGCAGAAAAACTTCACATCTGCAAGACCTTGCCTATCAGTAAAAAACATTCAAAAGGGCAGGAGGATGTCTTCATTCTCACTTGGATTTTCCAGTTCTCGTGTAGATGGATCTTTTTGGTGGGAATCAATTAGCATTCAGATCCTTAGCAGTAAAGGAGTACTGAAAATGCAATTTTTAGTTTTCCAACATCTGCTTAAGAAAGATATCCTAGAAGACTGATGGAATAAGAAGAAGCTAAGCAAACTGCAATACCTGTCACAAATGTGATTTTAGAACAAACATACATTTCAAGTAAAGGTAATATAAGAAAGGGCTTTTAATTTTAGACTGTGTGCATTCATATGCTGAAAATGTTTGCCAAAGTCTTTCAGATCCCTATCCATCTCTAAAATATACCAGAAATGTATGCTGCAGCAGAGTATTGGACTAAAGTAACATGACATCATAGTGTGTTTCTTTCAGTTTCTAAATCTTTGATAAATATTATATATGCTACACTGGTGTCTTATTTTCACATACTACATGACAAGAATACAGACAAGCCCTTCAGTCATGTGTATTTAAACTTCAATAGTGGTGGCAGCATAAGCTATGAAAATTGATTTTTTTAATTGGTTAATATGTTTCTTTGGGGTACTTCCAGTGACAGCAATGAGTCTGACTTTCCCAGACAGTAAGAAATTGCCATAGTCTGTCAATATTGCTTCATCTCATGTGATCTATTAAACATTAACTGTGATCTAAGCATTTTCTTTTCTGGTCTACCAATATGAAATAAATTTCCTTTGAAATAATATCATGAATTAACATTTAAAGTGGCTTTTTAAAATTTACTGAATTTCCTTATATAACAATATCAAGACCTTGAGTTTTATTCATGTTGTATCTAATATTTTTGCATGTAGGTAAATAAAAATTTCATTTTCATTTAAACTATCACTTAGTTACCTGAATTTAATTCTGAATATGACACCGACAAGACATTATGATGCTTAATTATGAGCAAAGATCTCTTGAGGATAAACACAAAAGGCACATATACTATTGTTCTAAGTATTTTAAAAATTGTCATTAGTGAGATCCCAGGAACAACTATATATGAACTTTTCATCCTTTCTCTACTAGAAAAATATCTATTTGAGTAAAGAACCTAATGTAACTTCTCCCAACTTCTAACTATGACTACTATGTCAAATTTTGGCAGAGTCTAGAAGGAATTTTTTCTACAGTTACTGGAACTGGCCTTACATATGTATGTGCAATGCACATTTGTGAAAAGTTTTGCTTGATTTTGTTTTGTTTTGTTTTTATTTTGCCTCCCCGCTTATGACCTCCTTTCTGCGACTGTGAAAACCCATCCCATACCCTAAATGTATGTAATCTTTGGGGGAGGCAGAATCCTCATCCATTACTTAGGACAGATGACTGCAAGTTCAGCATTTCACTTGCCTTTCTGCACACTAGGTCACAGAAAAGTGATCCAGGCTAGGATAAGCTACTGTGACCCCTTAACACTGGATTTACATCTCATGATGCCAAGAAACAGGGAGAGAGACTTCATTATGGCTGTGGTGGAAGCGTCCACAGTGTCCAGGAGCCTGGAAGCAGGGGCAGCCAGGGCAGTGGTGCTATATGGAGTCCAGAGCAGCTGAAGAGGGACAGTTCCTCAGTCTGGCGCCCAATGGCTATGACAGCTGGGGGACCTGATTTGGCCTGCTTTTCTTATTAAAAAACAGAGACATTACTTTGCCAACAAAGGTCTGTCTGGTCAAGGCTATGGTTTTTCCTGTGGTCATGTATGGATGTGAGACTTGGACTATAAAGAAAGCTGAGTACCAAAGAATTGATGCTTTTGAACTGTGTGCTGGAGAAGACTCTTGAGAGTCCCTTGGACTGCAAGGAGATCCAACCAGTCCGTCCTAAAGGAGATCAGTCCTGGGTGTTCATTAGAGGGACTGATGCTGAAGGTGAAACTCCAAAACTTGGGCCACCCCATGCGAAGAGTTGACTCATCGGAAAAGACCCTGTTGCTAGGAGGGATTGGGGGCAGTAGGAGAAGGGGACAACAGAGGATGAGATGGCTGAATGGTATCACTGACTCGACGAACATGAGTTTGGGTGAACCCCGGGAGCTGGTGATGGACAGTGAGGCCTGGCGTGCTGCAATTCACGGGGTAGCAAAGAGTCGGACACGACTGAGCGACTGAACTGACTGACTGAATGAACTGACTAACTAGACTACCACTCATTTCCATCCATTTTCTAAGATTCATTCCTAAGACTTCACAGGGATCCTGTGAGTGTTCCACATTTCAATAAACTGATTGCTGTTTAAAAAAAAAAATCAGAAAGAAGCAATTTTGTATTTTTTCTTTCAGCTAAAAATCCTGACTTGTACAGAAATAGATAAAATCAGAATACTGAACATAACTCCGGCAAATAAAGAAAACTGTAATTTGTAACTGTATTAGTTTCCTAGGGCTGCTGTAATAAATTGTCACAGAGCTGTTGGCTTAAAACAACAAAACTTTATTCTCTCACAGTTCTAGAGGCCAGAAGGCTGAAATCAAGATATTCTCAGAGTCACACTCTCTAACCCCTTCTTCTCCCACCCCCACCCCACAAAGACTGTAGGGGAGAAATTTTCCCTGCCTTTTCCAGTTTTCTGGCTCCTGAGACTTCTTGGCTTGTGGTAACATAGCTCCAATTCTCATCTCTATCTTCATGTGGCCCCTATGTCTCTGTGTGTCTTTTCTCTTATAAGTACACTCTCATTGGTTTTAGACTTCTTCTAATTTAGACTTCCTCTACTTTAGATAGAGATTCTTCTAATCTCTACCATTCTTTAATTACATCTGCATAGGCCCTGTTTCCAAATAAGATCACATTCTGAGGTTCCAGGTGGATGTGAATTTCTGGGGGACATTATTCAACCAATGACAGTGATTGTATTTAATTTGCCAAAGTGTCACAGTGAAAATCCACTGGTGGGGCATAGTAACCTGCAATCCCATGGTGTGTGATAATAAAGCAGTTAAATTATCTCCATAAAATGATGGTAAGTCTCTAGGATTCTGCATAGCTACTACTAAACATAAAGTTTATTGGGAAGTTAAGAACTGTGGGATGAGGTAGCTGCCTTTATGGCACTGAATAGCATAAGAAAAGAGAATGATAAGGAAAAATATCCAAACTATAATTTTGGCTCAAGGAACAAATGGAAGACTTGAGAGTATAGTTATGTTAAGAGAATAGCAATACTTTCAAAATAAAAGATGCCTGTATCTCATGATTAAAAAGCACACTTAGAATTATCCCACAGATTGATGAAGTTTGATATCAAGTGAATTCACAGTTGTTTTAAGACTATCATTTTAAAACTATAACACTACTGGTGGGGGAGAAAACCAGAATAGAGATGAATTTATCTGGGGGAATTTTGAAGATGCAACACATCATGTATCCATAAACCCAGTCAGCCAAAACAGTCCTTTTTCTTGTTTCCTCTCAGGTGTTCTTGTGTGCAGCCAACCATGTCATCATGTAAGAGGAAGCAGATCCTCTCTGGGCTCCATCCTTGCTCTGTTTATTATCACCAGGTCCCTAATCACAGACATATCACAGCTCAATCCTTCAATGATAAGGAGGAAGTTGAAAAGCCAGTCCACTGAAGCTGAGGTACATGCCAAAATTTTTTAAACTTTTTCAACTTGATGTCAGCAAAAATTTCAATAATCAAAAGGGAATTAACTTAAAAACTAGAAAGAGGGCAGAATATAAAGTCAAATGAGATATACCCTCAATATGAGTGTTCTTACTGCAGAAAGCAAGATCAACATTATACAGTGAGTATTTGAATGTGATTCTAATGGCTTTCTCAGTTAAGTTACTGAAATCTTTACTGAAAGAGTTGAGGTGCCCTTGCTAAATTGAGTTGAGATGCCAAAGAAACAACTCAATATGATTTAAAGAAGGAATCCAAATGCTCTGTGAAAGAGGAATATTAGAGTGGATTTGTCAGTTATTGACCTCTCAGCTATCTTCTATTTCCCGGAAAGCAAGCCATGCCTTAATTATATTGATAACGCATTGTTGCCCGAAACACCTAGTAGCTTTAAAATTCTTTGAGAGAATGTGTGATTTTTGTTGGACTAAGATGCTGATTATGGGCTTCCCAGGTGACACAGTTGATAAAGAATCTGTCTGCAAATGCAGGAGATGCAAGAGCCATAGGTTCAATCTTGGGGCCAGGAAGATCCCTTGGAGAAGGAAATGGCAATCTACTCTGGTATTCTTGCCTGAAAATTCTATGGACAGAGAAGCCTTGTGGGCTACAGTCCATGGGGTTGCAAAGAGTCAGACAAAACTGAGCACTCACTTAGGTAAGTAGGTAGGTAGTTGATTAGAGATGCTTCAATGCTATTGTTGAAATGAATTATTTGATTCCTATGGGCAGACAATTACTAGGTACGGAAGTCAAAGGGAGTGATATAAATACCCCTGGCAGATTTTCAGTGATAACCTTTTCAGGCAGCTGAACTTGTTATCAACATCACTTAATCCCCAGTGACCTCAGTGGCAAGGACTTTGACAATAACATTAATACAGAATCTGCCCTAGGGCCATATACTTGATTTATACAAATGGAAAAAAAAGTCTCCAGATGAGATAGGCAGAAGTCTGGAGTGAGTTATTTCAGTGGAAAGTCACAACTTATTGAATTTTCAGAACTACATCCCTTAACAGGCCTGCTACCTTGAATTAAGATGTTAGGTATTCATGAGGAAATATAATGAAAATAATAAACAAATACTAATATAAAACTCCTGACTTTCTCCAAAAGATCCTGGCTGACTCTGAATTGTTGCTACTTCTTGGGCAAATACACAAAGGTGCTGTTGCAGATCAAATGAAAAAGATGCAATTTTTGCCCATATACGCCTCACCATATACACAGTAGGATGCCTGCGTTTGGTTCTCCCAGTTCTAGTGTGTGTGGTGTCTGGAAATAATGTAAGCCATTGTCAGGATCCTGCATAAGAGTTGTTACAGAAGGAGAAGCCAAGGTTCTATAGTTTGTCCTATCTAAGAAAATAGCAAACAAAGACCAATGGTGTATCACCAAAAAAGTCAAAGAAATAAGTACCTCCATCAAAGACTCTAAAGATGCAAGAGTAATGATTTATATCACAGCCCATTTAATGCTCAGACTTGACCACTTTCAAAGACAGATGGGTTTTTGAGAATGACTGAATTATTGTAAGCTTAATTAGGTAGGGTATCTGACTGCAGCTGTTATTCCATATGTGGAACTGTAGCAAATCAGTAAATTCAAAAGGGTAGATGAAAGTTGATATTTACCCACTTGGATGAAGTTCTTGTAGTATATCCTGCTGTCTGTTTTACAAGATGCCAATACACGCTGAAGTAAAAATACACTCTAATTTCTGGTTAACTGCTAGCAGATTATCTGGGTTTCTGGTACTTGGGAGAAGCAAGATTGGAGTTCTGGGGGCAAGAAACTTTGACAGAGTTTTAAAAATATACATAGCTTAGGAATGAATCCAATCTGTAGGAATAAGTTTGTCCCACATGAACATTTACTAAGGATCCCACTGCAGAGAAAGTTATGAATGCTCAGGTGTTCGAAAAGATGCAGTCAGAAAGTTAGTGTGGCAGTCCCTTTCCACTCCAGAGCTGATTTGCTGCCTTGTCAAGTCCTGCAGAGAGAGCATCTTGACCCTGAATGACAGACTGTAATTCATTTAAAATCTCCTTGCTTTCCCTGCCCTGGTCCTGAACATTATATTTTCTAAGGTTCCCTGATAAGTGGCTTCCAGTTAGAGCTTGTCAGTGGGAAGCATTGGTGGAATATTAGATGGCAGGAAGAAAAGAAAAACTGGAGTATTTCTCACTTTCTCCACTTCCAGTGGAATCAACAGTAACAGATTCTTGCTTACAGTAGCTTGAATCCTGCCAGGCAGCCTCAGTTCCTACAGTGCCATAGTCACTTTTTCTCTATATTCCCCCATTCCCTATGGATGGTAGCAGGTACCCTCTGGTTGCCTCACTGATAGCCCTGTCTCTTCCAATCCTTCATTCAGACTCTCTCTTTTGCTGCTGCTGCTGCTGCTGCTGCTGCTGCTGCTGCTGCTAAGTTGCATCAGTCATGTCCAACTCCGTGCGACCCCATAGACGGCAGCCCACCAAGCTCCCCCATCCCTGAGATTCTCCAGGCAAGGACACTGGAGTGGGTTGCCATTTCCTTCTCCAATGCATGAAAGTGAAAAGTGAAAGTGAAGTCACTCAGTCGTGTCCGACTCTCTTTTGCTACATGGTTCCAAATGGATGTGCCTGGTTTCCAAAAACTGTAATGGAGCTAGGTACTGATTCAGCCCCCATTGTTTCCATTTCAGTGTCTTCTCTGTACACATTGGACCATCTCTATGTTTGAAATATTAGTTTACCATCTTCACTTTTTAAAGTTATTTTTTGAACCTTGTTCTCTAACTCAGTATCACACTCTTGCTAAAATTGTGTTGGCTCAAAGTCGATCTTTAAGCATTGCATATTCAAAACCTAATTTGTCAGCACACCAAAATGCCTCTGCTTAAGTGTAGGCTTTAAAAAAAAAAAAGCTCATAAAAATGATATACAAATGGAGAAATTTAATTAACTATGATACAGTGATGCTAACTTCTGAAGCTACCATACTTGTGTTCTCTTTTCTACCTTAAGAAAGATCCTCATGGAAACTTAAACCAAAGAAACTTACAGTTCAGTTCAATTCAGTCACTCAATCATGTCTGACTCTTTGTGACCCCGTGAATTGCAGCACACCTGGCCTCCCTGTCCATCACCAACTCCCAGAGTTCACTCAGACTCACATCCATCCAGTCAGTGATGCCATCCAGCCATCTCATCCTCTGTCGTCCACTTCTCCTCCTGCCCCCAATCCCTTTCAGCATCAGAGTCTTTTCCAATGAATCAACTCTTCGCATGAGGTGGCCAAAGTACTGGAGTTTCAGCTTTAGCATAATTCCTTCCAAAGAACACCCAGGACTGATCTCCTTTAGAATGGACTGGTTGGATCTCCTTGCAGTCCAAGGGACTCTCAAGAGTCTTCTCCAACACCACAGTTCAAAAGCATCAATTCTTCCTTTATGTGTTTCCTTTTTACATAGACAGTACTCAGAACAATCATTATAGTTTATGAATTTTAACTAGCTTTTTTAAACATTGATATCCATAAGATAACTGCATTAGGTAGCATATGATTCCATCCAAATCCTGCTTTATACCATTATAAGGGCAACCATAGTCAATGTCTTAGAGAAGAACATGCCAACCCACTCTAGTATTATTGCCTGAAGAATTCCATGGACAGAGGAGCCTGGAGACTACAGTCCATGGGGTCACAAAGAGTTGGACATAACTGAGCAACTTGCACTTCACTCATAGTCAATGTCATTGACTGTTGTTTTATAATCTGAGACATGACAAAAATTCCTATTTTTTTCTTAAAAAAATCATATATGTTGGAAGGAGGTGGAATTAATTTTGTTACTCTTGAAATAAAATTATTTAGAACTTCTTCTGTTATATGATTTTGAAGCTTGATTTACATCTTCTCCATCCCCAAATCCTACTAAATTGGAAGGATAAAACCCACAAAGACAAGGAGAAAAAAGTGAAAACAGTAAAGCAGATGGATAAATGATAACTAATGTGCCAGCTCTGATAAAGCTGAAATTCAGTTATATAATGTGCTAAACTAAAACAAGCTTATCTCCTTTAGAAATTCAGAAGGATTAAAGAATTGGAAGAACCTCATGGCAACCAACTCCAGTCTTCTTGCCTGGAGAATCTCATGGACAGAGGAACCTGGCAGGCAACTGTCCATAGGGTCACAAAGAGTCGGACATGATTGAGGGACTAACAACAACAACAAAGCTCTAAAAGTAGGAGTAGCAGTAAGGATGAAAATAAAAGGAGTGTTTGGAAGTCTATATAAATAGGAATTAGATTCCAGGATTCCTTCTGGAGATACTAATCTAGAAGAACTAGGCTTTGGAAGAACCCAGGTACAACTGAGAGCAAAATGTAACCATGTTGAAAATCAGACACGTTTAGCTCTCTTCTGTTTGTCAGCTTCAAAAATGTCGGCAGCCAGATGTATATTTCCCAGTTAGCAGTCAAGATGATTCCATCCTCAAAAAAGAAAAAAATGGTCCCAGGAGAACCAACATGAGCTGTTGGATCTCCAGTAGGTTGAGATCACTTTACTATGAGTCCTATCTGCTAACAAGCCTCCTTTCCCCCAAAACACATACAAAGATCCTGAAGATGTAGTGTATCAGTCCCAAATGGAAAAATTTAACCAAGGATCAATAGACACTTAAGAAAAAGCTTTGAAATGAAAGAGCAAAAAGAAAGAGGAACCAAGGAGAGCAGAGAAAATAAGAAGACTCCAAAAGGCTTTATTTGATATCCTATGTGACAAAAAGAAGATATTACCAATCTGAAGCAAGCACAGACAACTAATAACAGAGGAACCTACAAAGAAATAAAGATTTAAGAAATAAAACATTGAAATGAAAATCCTTTGCAAGAATAAAAAGATGAATTTGAAGATTTTTAGAAAATAGAGTAGAAGACAAAGTAGGAAAGAAAAGGTCAAAAGATTACCACAAAATCTAACTAAAATGATACCAATTGTAAACTAAAAGAAACAAAGAGAAACTATCAAATAAATAATACATTGCAACATTGCAGAACCAAAGGAACCAGTTTTCAGTAGAGATAGATTTGGTGCCCAGCACAATGGATGGAGAAAGATCCACATTAAAGCAATTACTAGAATTTAAGAATACAAGATTCAAAAGGAGATAGCAAAAATAAATAAAAAGACCTCAGTGTTTGGAAATCAGATTGGCCTTAGCTTTCTCAGTGGCAGCACTGAAAGAAGACAATAGAGCATCACCATCAAATGTGAGGGAAAAAAATAATCCCATTTTAGAACTCTAAGCATCATCACATGCTGAAGTATGACAATAAAAAAGTATTTTCAGACAATGTATCAGAAATCATTTCTGAGATTATTTCTCAGATACTGACTTGAAAATGTGTTCCAGCTAAGTGAGGAATTAAGAAAAATGGAAATGTGGGACTTCCAACATGAGAGGGATGACACCCAGAAAATAAGTAAACGAAGAATGGTGTATGTAGCTGCTGATTCAGAACAAAGTTGCCCAGCACACTCGGACTGTAGCCATTGGAACTGATAAAGAGAGGATTCCAGGAATGAGATTAAAGAAGAACATAAAATTAGCATTATACTTGATTTTTTTTTAATGCACTGAGGAGATGTCTGTGAGATGACACTTGAGGCAGATGCATAAAATGTCTGAATAATTAAAAAAGAGAAAGAGTGAGAAAAAAATCAGTAAATGAAACAACCTCCAAGTATAAGACTGTAGAAGAAAGGCAGTCACATCACTGTCCTGCACAAAGTGAATGCTGAGGAACAGCTTCTTGTTGCTGTTGCTCTTGTAATTATATTACTTTCAGTTCAGTTCAGTCGCTCAGTCATGTCAGACTCTTTGCAACCCCATGAATCACAGCACGCCAGGCCTCCCTATCCATCACCAACTCCCGGAGTTCACTCAGACTCACGTCTATCTAGTCAGTGATGCCATCCAGCCATCTCATCCTCTGCCGTCCCTTTCTCCTCCTGCCCCCAATCCCTTCCAGCATCAGAGTCTTTTCCAATGAGTCAACTCTTCGCATGAGGTGGCCAAAGTAATGGAGTTTCAGCTTTAGCATCATTCCTTCCAAAGAAGTCCCAGGGTTGATCTCCTTCAGAATGGACTGGTTGGATCTCCTTGCAGTCCAAGGGACTCTCAAGAGTCTTCTCCAACACCACAGTTCAAACGCATCAATTCTTCAGTGCTCAGCTTTCTTCACAGTCCAACTCTCACATCCATATATGACCACTGGAAAAACCATAGCCTTGACTAGACGGACCGTAGTCGGCAAAGTAATGTCTTTGTTTTTGAATATACTATCTAGGTTGGTCATAACTTTGCTCACCCATTAATATTTTTATGTCATAATAACACTGAATACCCTATAAAATTTGAATGTATTATACAAAAAAATCATAATATAACTGCTTTGGAGGATAAGTGAGGCAAATGCACATGGTAAGGTGAGAGATGGAGAGCTAAATCAACATCATCAGTAGAAAGATAACATAGAACATACACATATAACACATATAACATACATTTCACATGCATTTATAACATGCATGTGTGAATATATAATGTGCATGGATAACATATATATAACATCAGTTCAGTTCAGTTCAGTCCCTCAGTCATGTCCGATTCTCCGTGACCCCATGAACCACAGAACGCCAGGCCTCCTTGTCCATCACCAACTGCCAGAGTTCACCCAAACCCATGTCCATCGAGTCAGTGATGCCGTCTAGCCATCTCATCCTCTGTTGCCCCTTCTCCTCCTGCCCTCAATCTTCCCCAGCATCAGGGTCTTTTCAAATGAGTCAGCTCTTCGCATGAGGTGGCCAAAGTATTGGAGTTTCAGCTTCAACATCAGTCCTTCCAATGAACACCCGAGACTGATCTCCTTTAGGATGGACTGGTTGGATCTCCCTGCAGTCCAGGGACTCTCAAGAGTCTTCTCCAACACCACAGTTCAAAAGCATCAATTCTTCGGCACTCAGCTTTCTTCGCAGTCCAACTCTCACATCCATACATAACCGCTGGAAAATCATAGCCTTGACTAGATGGAGCTTTGTTGGCAAAGTAATGTCTCTACTTTTTAATATGCTTGTCTAGGTTGGTCATAACTTTCCTTCCAAGGAGTAAGCATCTTTTAATTTCATGGCTGCAATCACCATCTGCAGTGATTTTGGAGCCCAAAAAAATAAAGTCTGACACTGTTTCCACTGTTTCCCCATTTATTTCCCATGAAGTGATAGGACCAGATGTCACGATCTTAGTCTTCTGAATGTTGAGCTTTAAGCCAACTTTTTCACTCTCCTCTCTTACTTTTGTCAAGAGGCTCTTTAGTTCTTCACTTTCTGACATAACAGTGGTGTCACCTGCATATTTGAGGTTATTGATATTTCCCCCAGCAATGTTAATTCCAGTTTGTGCTTCTTCCAGCCAGCGTTTCTTATGATGTACTCTGCATATAAGTTAAATAAGCAGGGTGACAATATACAGACTTGACGTACTCCTTTTCCTATTTGGAACCAGTCTGTTGTTCCATGTCTAGTTCTAACTGTTGCTTCCTGACCTGCATATAGGTTCCTCAAGAGGCAGGTCAGGTGGTCTAGTAGTCCCACTCTTTCAGAATTTTCCACAGTTTATTGTGATCCACACAGTCAAAGGCTTTGGCATAGTCCATAAAGCAGAAATAGATGTTTTTCTGGAACTCTCTTGCTTTTTCCATGATCTAGCGGATGTTGGCAATTTGATCTCTGGTTCCTCTGCCTTTTCTAAAACCAGCTTGAACATCTAGAAGTTCTCCAAACCTGGGTTGGAGAATTTTGAGCATTACTTTACTAGCATGTGAGATGAGTGCAATTGAGCATTACTTTACTAGCATGTGAGATGAGTGCAATTGTGCAGTAGTTTGGCTTTGCCTTTCTTTGGGATTGGAATGAAAACTGACCTTTTCCAGTCCTGTGGCCACTGCTGAGTTTTCCAAATTTTCTGGCATATTGAGTGCAGCACTTTCACAGCATCATCTTTTGGTATTTGAAATAACTCAACTGGTATTCCATCACTTCCACTAGCTTTGTTCATAGTGATGCTTTCTAAGGCCCACGTGACTTCACATTCCAGGATGTCTTGCTCTAGAAGAGTAATCACACCGTCGTGATTATCTGCGTCATGAAGATCTTTTTTGTACAGTCCTTCTCTGTATTATTCCCACCTCTTCTTAATATTTCCTGCTTCTGTTAGGTCCATACCATTTCTGTCTTTTATTGTGCTCATCTTTGCATGAAATGTTCCCTTGGTATCTCTAATTTTCTTGAAGAGATTTCTAGTCTTTCCCATTCTATTGTTTTCCTCTATTTCTTTGCATTGATCACTGAGGAAGTCTTTCTTATCTCGCCTTGCTATTCTTTGGAACTCTGCATTCAAACGGGCACAGTCTTTCCTTTGCTCCTTTACTTTTTGCTTCTCTTCTTTTCACAGCTATTTGTAAGGCTTCCTTAGACAGCCATTTTGCTTTTTTTGCATTTCTTTTCCTTGGGGATATCTTGATTCCTGCCTCCTGTACAATGTCATGAACCTGCATCCATAGTTCATCAGGCACTCTGTCTATCAGATCTAGTCCTTTAAATCTATTTCTCACTTCCACTGTATAGTCATAAGGGATTTGATTTAGGTCATACCTGAATGGTCTAGTGGTTTTCTCCACTTTCTTCAATTTCAGTCTGAACTTGGCAAAAAGGAGTTCATGATCTGAGCCACAGTCAGCTCCCAGTCTTGTTTTTGCTGACTGTATAGAGCTTCTCTATCTTTGGCTGCAAAAAATATAATCAATCTGATCTCAGTGTCGACCATCTGGTGATGTCCATGTGTAGAGTCTTCTCTTGTGTTGTTGAGTGTTTGCTATGACCATACAAAAATATAAATAAAATATAGCAATGTAAATTATGCTATGCTATGCTATGCTAAGTCGCTTCAGTCGTGTCCAACTCTTTGTGACCCTATGGACTGTACCCCACTAGGTTCCCCTGTCAATGAGATTCTCCAGGCAAGAATACTGGAGAAGGTTGCCATTTCCTTCTCCAGAGGATCTTCCCACCCCAAGGATTGGACCTGCATCTCTTATGTGTCCTGGATTGGCAGGAGGCTTCTTTACCACTAGCACCACCTGGGAAGCCCAACATAAACTAGTGTGAATGTAAATTCTAAAAGAATCATTAAGAAAGTCAGATGAAGAAAGGTGCAGGTGAAGGACTTGCTGAAATCTGGCTGGAAGACGGGAAAAAGACTACTGCCTTTTGTAAAATGCTTTATAGATATACAGTGTTTGTGTACATAGAATTTGATTAAAAATTTTTAAATCATTAGTCATATGATGAAAAGTGTAAGTGTAACATAAGCCAAGACAATCTAACATGCCTTCTCCAGGCCTGAGACAAAAATATGCCCAACCCAGACTGGAGCAGTCTACAGATCCCACCCCTTCAAACCGTGGACACAATTGGTATACACATAAGCAATATTTGCCACTGAGACCATTCTTTTTATGTTTCCATGGACAGCTAACACTTTTCTGCTAAAAAATATAATCTCTCTTTACATTAATTCTGCCATAGAAATGTTTCTAGGTGAGGAAGTCACTCTATCTCTAGAGGGGTAATTTTTTTGCAAATGTGTGCTCTAATTCCTACATGGTGATTATCATAATTTAACTTTCTCATTCTACTTACTTAACTTCAGTTTCCTGAAGTATGTTTAACTCTACCACCTCAAAACTGAGAAGTTGTCAGCCCTGATTTAAAAGCTATATCCTTACTTATTTTTTTAACTTACTTCTTAACACACTGTTTTAAACACGTTACCCTATGTGTTCAGTTGTGTCCAACCCTTTGCAACCCCATGGACCTGCCAGGCACCTCTGTCCATGGGATTTTACAGGCAAGAATACTGGAGTGGGGTGCCATTCCCTTCTACAGAGGGTCTTCCAGAACCGAGGATCAATGTCTCCTGCATTGGCAGGAGGATTCTTTACTACTAAGTGCCACCTAGGAAGCCCTTTAAATACATTAATTCATGCTCAAATTCTATACTCTTAGGAGGCATGTGTCACAATGCACATGCTCTGTTCAGAGTAGGAGTTAATTAGTTGAAAAATTTTAAAGTATATTTTTATGGGCATCTGCTCAATGACTAATGCATTAAATTGGCAGCAAATAGTATTAAATAACTTTGGGATTTATTATCTGCAAATATCATTTCTCTTACACCATTAAGAGTGTAAACATTATTAGCTAGGAATTCTGTGGAAATGTAACTCTTTAAGAATTAATGGATTTTTAAAATAATGTTGATAAAAATTTGACCTTAGAGCTCAATTAATTTTTAATCTTATTCCAAGGACAATAAACACAATCATATGAAGATATAATAAGATAGATTTTGTATTTCTTGCTAGCTCAGTCAGTTCTGAAGGTACCAACAGGAAAAAGCTTACACCAATCAATGATTTCACCCTTTGTGGAACTGGACACTCCATATCTCTTTTCAGCACTAATGCTCACACTGTAAAATTCCTTGACAAATGCTGGCCAAATCTATCAGCAGTAGGCTTATCTATGAACAAGCTTCAAGATCAACACTAGTCTAACATCCCCCCTGCCTCCAAATCAAGATATATGTGTTTTTATCAAGATTTTAGAACCACATATGTTTATTGAACTGTACATATTTTTAATAATATACAGCTACTACACATGAAAATAGGGCAGGTTTCAGAACTTTTTCATCAATAAGTTAAAATATCTGGTGCTTTTAATTAGTTAAGAAAAATCACAATGTATATAGTTTTTGTTTGTAGAGATGACCTTACATCTTCCAGAATGAATTGGGAAGGTCACAGTTTGGTTCTTTAGGTGCAAAAATTCTAAATTACTAAGTGAAAAGGAAGTGAAAGTGTTAATCACTCATCTGTGTCTGATTTTGTGACCCCATGGACTGTAGCCCACCGGTCTCCTCAGTCCATGAAATTCTGCAGACAAGAATACTGGAGTAAGAAGCCATTCCTTTAAATATGGTTGTTTTGTTGTTAGGAATTAACATAGGAATTCTTGGTTATTTACCAATGAAAGTGATTGTGAGACACTTTAGGAGCTGGGATCCTTTGCTATAGTGCTCCAAAGCTTGCATTTGACAACCATTTCCTTGAGCTACAATGCACAAAAAAACCATAAGGGACTAAAAATAACTGTGTGCATGAGGATTTTAAGCAAATTCTGGATAAAAGATGCAAAAAAAAACCAAAAAAGTCCAACTACTGCTACTAAAGAGCCAGGAGCAAAATCAGGGGATTGAAAGTAAAAGCAGGTTACTCTGCATGTCCCACTGCACACAACATCACAAAGGGGTGTGCAAATCACTCAAGCCACCTCTCTCACCAAGACCTTTGACACACCCCTACCCTCACTCCCATATAAGGAACTAGCTCAGCCCCCTCAGAGAGACAGCAAGCAAGGGAGCTCATTGTTTGTTCTTACACCCGCCTGCTTCAGCAGGGGCTCCAATAAAGCCTTGCCTGAATTTCTTGTCTGGCCTCTGATCAATTTGTATTGATTAAGGTGGCCAAGAATTCTGGACAGTAACAACTGAACGAAATGAAAAGCTAAAAGAAAAAGTACCAAACATACTCAAAAAGGGAGAAAACCCAGGTATCATCTAATGAAACAGAAATAGAAATGTTAGTTGCTCAGTCCTGTCTGACTCTTTGTGACCTCATGGATAAACAGGAGTCCCCCTGCCAAAATGAGAGGTCCTCCTGAAGGATATTCTCAGGGCTCTGCCTGAATATTTCAGGGAAATGACAACCACAAATATGTATGTGTTTAATCTGACTGAATCCAAGCTTTTTCTTAGGTAACACTGTAGTATTGACTCTGTGTTATTGTTTCCATGTTCTGCTTCTAAAGGAAAACAATTAGAATATGAGAAGATTGTTACTATGATCCTTTCTGGGCTAGTCTTCCACAGTATAAATATTCCCAATTTCTCATTTGTTTGCTTATGCAGCATGGCCTCTTTATCCTTTGCCAAATGGAGGTCTAATTCTAGATGGACACAGAGTTAATAGTGAGTCTCTTAATACGCAGTTTCAAGAAGAAAAGAGAATGTTCTGAAGAGGGGATTCTACTTATCCAAACCAATGATTTTCAAAATCCAAAGCCTCTCTCTCCCATGAAATGTTTGGGGTTTATTTATTTATTTATATTGAGCTTTAACTAACATACAATACTATATTTCAGGTACATGACATAGTGATTCTGCATTTTAATATTATGAAATGATCACTATTGTAAGATGAGTTACCATCAGTTCAGTTCAGTTCAGTCACTCAGTCATGTCCGACTCTTTGAGACCCCATGAATCGCAGCACGCCAGGCCTCCTTATCCATTACCAACTCCCAGAGTTCACTCAGACCCACGTTCATCGAGTCCGTGATGCCATCCAGCCATCTCATCCTCTGTCGTCCCCTTCTCCTCCTGCCCCCAATCCCTCCCAGCATCAGAGTCTTTTCCAATGAGTCAACTATTCGTATGAGGTGGCCAAAGTACTGGAGCTTCAGCTTCAGCATCATTCTCTCCAAAGAAATCCCAGGGCTGATCTCCTTCAGAATGGACTGGTTGGATCTCCTTGCAGTCCAAGGGACTTTCAAGAGTCTTCTCCAACACCACAGTTCAAAAGCATCAATTCTTCGGTGCTCAGCTTTCTTCACAGTCCAACTCTCACATCCATACATAACCATTGGAAAAACCATAGCCTTGACTAGACGGACCTTTGTTGGCAAAATAATGTCTCTGCTTTTTAATATGCTATCTAGGTTGGTCATAACTTTTTTTCCAAGGAGTAAGCATCTTTTAATTTCATGGCTGCAGTCACCATCTGCAGTGATTTTGGAGCCCCCCAAAATAAAGTCTGACACTGTTTCCACTGTTTCCCCATCATCATAAAAATGTTGATTAAAATTTATTGACTCTAGTTTCTATGCTATACATTATATCCCCATGATTTATTTATTTTAGAGTTGGGAGTTTGTACCTCTTAATCCCCTTCATGTTTCAACCCCTACCCCTTTGCCCTCTGGCAACACAAGTTTGTCCTCTGCATCTGATTTCATACCTATTTTGCTTTATTTGTTTGCTTTGTTTTTATTATTTTTTTTAATTTTTATTTTTACTTTATTTTACTTTACAATACTGTATTGGTTTTGCCATACATTGACATGAATCCACCACGGGTGTATATGCGATCCCAAACATGAACCCCCCTCCTACGTCCCTCCCCACAACATCCCTCTGGGTCATCCCCATGCACCAGCCCCAAGCATGCTGTAAGATTGCACATAAAAGTGCAAGAAATCATGCTGCACTGTCTCTGTCTGACTGATTTCACTTAGCATTGAAACGCATATATATCTCCTCAGAAATTGGTATACTTGGACTGAATATGATTTTTTTTTAATTGCAAAGAATTCTGAGCTGAGTTGTCTATAAACCTTACTTGGACAAGCTCTAATGTAGATTTTTGAGCAAAAAATAATATCATAACATTTCCTAATTACTACTGGTACCCATTAAGCTTAAAGTAAACTTAATCTGAGTTTCTGTTAAGCCAGGTGTTCCAGTCCTATATTTTTCATTGTGTATTTGGAATCTCTGTTTGGGTTTTTGTGTGTGTGTGTTCAGATTCTTGTTAATTTAAGTCTATAAGTTAAGTCTGTTGGGTAAAATAGTTGGACCTTGATTCTATTACCTGAAATAATTGCTTCCCTTGCCAACACTGTTATCACTTACAAATCTGATAAATGTTCCTTCATCCAAGTCATTGATGAAAATGTTTAAGACTAAATAAAGAATTTTTTGACATGCCACAAGATACCTCCTTCCAAGGTGACAATCATTTATTAAACAACACACTTGCGGGTAAGCTAAGAATTTATTAAACTGCTCTATCACTTAACATATTTCTCTACTTTGCCTACAAGCATGCTGTATTCAAGAGAATTTACAAACTGCTTTACTGAAATTCTGATAAACTGTGTCAATAATACTTCTCTGCTCTCAAAGATCTAGCAGAGTCAGTTCTGGTAGGGAAAGCAGTGGACATTTATTGAGCATTTAAACCTTCAAAATGCATCCCCTCATTTATGATCACCATCTGAAATGACCTTTTTAATTTCCTACATATAAGGACACAAAGGACTAAGGAAGAGTACATGATGCCACAAAACTAGAAGGAAAGAAGTCCAAGGGCTTTTTGTATCTCATCACTTACTAGCCCCGTAGCATTAAGCAAGTTTCTTAATATCTCTGCAGTATGTATATTTCAGAATACATGTATACTTAGCTCTGAATAGTTGGTTATACCCTAAATTCCATCAGCTAATTCACAGTGCATGTAACAGAGAATCAGAATAAAATATATAAAATGCAATAGAAATTTATCTGTCACTTAAAAGTTTGAGAAGGGCAGTCTAAAGCTAGTATGGTTGCTCTTTTTCACACAGTTCTCAAAATACCAGGTTCTTTCTATCTTGTTTCTTCATCATGCACAGCCTCCGATCTCAAGATTAACTCATTATTCATGATAACTGCTCCAGACTCTGATTATTACACTCACATTTCAGGCAGCAGCAAAGAGGAAGAATAAAGAAAAATGGGTAATACAAATTCACCTCAGGAAAGGATTCTGGCAGCTGCTACATGACATTCTATGAGACATGTATATCTCATTGTCCAAAAGATAGTCAGATAGTTGTATCTCACTGTCAAGAAAGCTGAAAAGTGCATTTTTAAAAATTCTGTACGTTTGTGTGCCCAGTAAAAATTAACTATTCTATTACTATGGAATAGGAAAATGGATTTGGAGAGACAGCTATATCTTGTGAGAAACATGCTATAAATATAAATGAGTTTAATTGCATATACTTGTTTTTAGTGAACCCTACTGATCCTCCTTAGTCAGAGGAGCCATGGGGTCACAAAGAGTCGGACACAACTGAGCAACTAGCACTTTCACACTGATTCTCAAATACGAACTTTTTGTATTGCCTTTACTTTGTTCCAGAAATATCTTACCAGATTCATTTATTAATTTATTCATTCAGTCAACAGACATTACTAAAGAGGCCCAGACACCACACTAGATATTGGTCCTCAAGAATCAATACAAGACATGGTTTCTGTCCTAGAGGAATAAAAATTCTGTTTTTATGTGAAAAAATATTGTGAAGGAGATAGACTTTTGAACAAGTGAAATAACTTTCATAACAGAATTATATAAAAGAGAACCAGGAGAAGAGTAAGATTAAATTAAACAAACAGTGAAGAGTTGAGGAAGGCTTCAAAAAGGTAATATTAAACTTAATTTTGAAGGACAAATGTATTTTTTTATCAGGAAAAAAAAAGAGTGGGAAAAGTACTCTGGTCAAAATAATAATATATACTAAGGCATAAAGAAGCAAAAAAAGAACCATGCTGTTATAACAACATGCATAATTTCATACTATTATTAAGAGAGATTAAATAACTTTTCCATGAAAACCTAGTTGGTAAGGAGCAGAGCTTAGATATAAAACCAATTCTACCCATCAACAACTGATAACGAACAACTAATAACAAGCCAATCTATCAACATGCAGATAGTTTGCTTATTTATTAATTGGTAACAGACAGACATCAGCTCATCCTATCAGTATTTATGAGCCTTTGGATAAGCCTAACATTCACCTGTGACTCCCTTAATGTGTGTATTTGTGTATTTTTGTGTGTACGTGCATGTGGTGTTTCTATTAGCCCATGTGTCCCATCTTCCACTTCTATTGTACATCAAGAAGATTCACCAAGAAGCAATTTCTTATCTTTCTTAGAGAATGGAAGCTTACATTCACTCACACTGTTTGTTTCTTCTTAAATAAGGTGTTAGATGACTAAGTGACTTCACTTTCACTTTTCACTTTCATTCATTGGAGAAGGAAATGGCAACCCACTCCAGTGATCTTGTCTGGAGAATCCCAGGGACAGAGGAGCCTGGTGGGCTGCCGTCTATGGGGTCACAGAGTCAGACACAACTGAAGCGACTTAACAGCAACACCAGCAGCAGCATAACGTGTAAAGAAAACTAATGTCTTGTATACAGACATCCAGCCAACCTAAATCAGAGCATCTTTAATAAAAATAATTTTTTGAGTTTTGTTAAATTTATGAAATTTACTACCTCCTAATTGAAATATATTTGAAATATAACATTGTATAAATTAAGATATTAACATGCTGATTTGATGTATTAATATGGTTGTCATTGTAGTGATAATCAGCATTTCTATAACTTGTCACAATTATAATTCTTTTTTAGTGGTTAGAATAATTAAGATTTAGGGGCTTCCCAGGTGATGCAGTGGTAAAGAACCCACCTGCCAATGCAGGAGACACAGGAGATGTGGGTTCGATCCTGGGTCAGGAAGATCCCCTAGAGGAGGAAATGGTAACCCATTCCAGTATTCTTGCCTGGAAAATCTCATGAACAGAGGAGCCTGGAGGGCTACAGTCCATGGGGTCACAAAGAGTCAGACACAGCTGAACGACTGAACACACACCCACACATAATTAAGATCTAGTCTCTGAGCAACTTTGGTGTATATAACATAATACGGTTTGTATTATACTGTACATGAGATCTGTAGGGCTGACTTGCTCCCCATTGCAAGTTTGTACCCTTTAATAACTGTCCTATCCACCACCACCTCCATTCCCTGCTAACCACCATTTTCTTCACTGTTTTTATGAGTTTGATTATTTAGTGAAAGTGAAAGCTAAGTCGCTCAGTCGTGTCCGACTCTTTGCGACCCCTTGGACTGTACCCCACCAGGCTCCTCCATCCATGGGATTCTCCAGGCAAGAATACTGGAGTGGGTTGCCATTTCCTCCTCCAGGGGATCTTCCCGACCCACGGATCAAACCCAGGTCTCCCATATTGCAGGCAGACGCTTTAACCTCTGAGCCACCAGGGAAGCCCTTGACTAATTAGATTCCATATAAATGATATCCTATAGTATTTGACTTGGTCTGACTTATATCACTTAGCATAACATCTTCAAGATCCATTCATGCTGTCATTAACTGCAGGATGTCCTGTGTCAGGGCTGAATAACATTCAGATATATCTAATGTATATATCTATGTCTGTGTCTGTATCTGTATCTATAAATAAATGCCACATCTTTGTCTCTTCTTTTGACAAGCACTTAGTTTATTTCTCTATCTTGAGTATTGTGAATAACACTGCAAAAAACATTGAGTATGTATATATCTCTTCAGTATTCTGTTTTTATTTCCTTTGAGTAGATACTCAAAGAAGTGGAATTGCTGGATCTGAACCATCTTTTCTTTTGCTATCTTAACCTTCTCTGCACTGGCTTCCAACTTCATCCCGACACACAAAGGTTAGTATTATCTAATGAGAGTAATTTGTTAACAGTAAATAAAACTGGGTTTTACAGCACAGATTTCTTGTTTTTCAGTAGCTAAGTTGTGTCCAACTCTTGGCAACCCCATGGACTGTACTCTCCAGGCTTCCCTGTCTTTCACTATCTCCCAGAGTTTGCTCAAACTCATGTCCATTGAATCAGTGATACCATTCATCCTCTCTTGCCCCCTTCTCCTCCTGCCTTCAATCTTTCCCAGCATCAGTCTTTCCCAGGGAGTCAGCTCTTTGCACGAGGTGGCCAAAGTATAGGAGCTTCAGCTTCAGCATCAATCCTTCCAATGAATATTCAGGGTTGATTTCCTTTAGGATTGACTGGCTTGATCTCCTTGCTGTCAAAGGGAATCTCAAGAGTCTTCTCCAGCACCACAATTTGAAAGCATCAGTTCTTTAGTGCTCAGATTTCTTTATGGTCCAACTCTCACATACATACATGACTACTGGAAAAATCATAGCTTTGACTATAGGAATCTTTGTCAGCAAAGTGATGTCTCTGCTTTTTAATACGCTGTCTAGATTTGTCATAGCTTTTCCTCCACGGAGCAAGTGTCTCTTAATTTCATGGCTGCAGTCACCTTGTGCAGTGACTTTGGTTCCCAAGAAAATAAAATTTGCCACTGTTTCCACTCCCCCCACCCCACACCATTATTTGCCATAAAGTGATGGGACTGGATGCCATGATCTTAGTTTTTTGGATATTGAGTTTTAAGCCAGCTTTTTACTCTGTTCTTTCTCCCTCATCAAGAAGCTCTTTCATTCCTCTTCGCTTTCTGCCATTAGGGTAGAATCATCTGTATATCTGAGGTTGTTGATACTTCTCCCAGCAATCTTGATTCCAGCTTGTGAGTCACCCAGCCTGCCATTTTGCATGATATACTCTGCATATAAATTAAATAAGCAGGGTAACAATATACATACTTGTCAGAGTCCTTTCCCAATTTTGAACCAGTCCATTGTTCCATATCCAATTCTAATTGTTGCTTCTTGACCTGCATACAAGTTTCTCAGGAAACAGGTAATATGGACTTGTATTCCCAAATGTTCAAGAATTTTCCAGTTTGTTGTGACCCACACAGTCAAAGGCTTTAGTGTAGTTATGAAGCAGAAGTAGATGCTTTTCTGTAATTATCGTGCTTTTCCTACAATCCAATAGATGTTGGCAAATTTATCTCTAGTTTCTCTGCCTTTTCTAAATCCAGCTTATACATCTGGAAGTTCTTGGTTCACATACTGTTGAAATCTAGCTTGAAGAGTTTTGAGCATTACCTTGCTAGCATGCAAAATGAACACAGCTGTATGGTAGTTTGAACATTCTTTGGCACTGTCCTTCTTTGGACAGATTACTATTGAACATAATTTTTTAATTTTGTCAAAATTATGCCACTGAGATTTATTTATAGCATAAGAAAAAGATTTTAAAAATAAATTATTTAGCTACAACCAAGTACAATTTCTTGTTCAAAATATTATTTCTCCAATTGTTATAACTGAATCAGATAATTCAGTTGATATTTTGACATCTATTTCTCTCTTTTAGGAGCAATATGGCAATAGTGTGCATGCAAGCATGTTCAGCCATGTCCAACTCTTTGCAACCTTGTGGACTGTAGCCAGCCAGGCTACTCTTTCCATGAGATTTTCCCAGTAAGAATGCTGGAATGGGTTGCCATTTCCTTCTCCAGGGGATCTTCTCAACCCAGGGATCTAACTTGTGTTTCCTGTGTCTCCTGCATTGCAGGCAGATTTTTTACTGCTGAGCTACTGGGTAATCCAAAGGCAATAGTAGATAGAAACAAAAATATCTGGAGTCAGGAAGGCCTAGTTTCAAGTTGAAAGTCCCACTGTTTATTGATGCGTACTACTTGTATGACCCTGTGCAAGTCACTTAACTTCATTGATCTTTAGCTTCCTAATATATAAAATGCAGATGAGGGCTTCCCAGGTGGCCCAGTGGAAAAGAATCTGCCTTCCAATGCAGAGACACAAGAGATGCAGGTTTGATCCCTGGGTAGAGAAGATTCCCTGGAAGAGGAAATGGAAACCCACTCCACTATTCCTGCCTGGTAAAATCCCATGCACAGAGGAGTCTGGCAGGTTACTGTCCATGGGTTCACAGAGTTGGACATGACTGAGCATGTGTGCAAAATATAGATAATGCCACATATATATTAGAATGAATATTAAACAAGGTCTATATACGAAATGCTCGTAAAATGCTAAAACAAAGGCAATTAGGACTGTTAGATTCAAGAGGAACCAAATATGGATCTGCTAGAAAACTCTTGGAAATAATCTAATTCAACTTAATTATTTAACAGATATTGTCATCAAATCTCAAGGCAGTGACATGATTTGCTCAAAATTGCATAACAAATTGAGACAGAGCAGAGATCAAATCTTGTATCAATTTATTTCAGTTAAGCCTTTACCCGCTACTTCATGTCATTGCATCCAAAGTAAAAACTGTCTTCAAATGCTATGCAAAAGCATTTGTGTATTTTTCATCAACAGAAAAAAAAAGAAAACAAAATATGTGAAAGACTATGATTGTAGAATTCAATGGTACTACTGTATTAATAAAAAGAAAATTGGCATTTGAAACCTACTTAACTGTCCTAGACCATAACAGTATGGTTTTCAGAAAGTGAAATGAGAGTAAGAGAAAGAAGTTAATGGAAAAGCAATTGACTCCAAGGAAATTTACTTAACTCTGTCTGATTCATGATAATAGAAAAACATAGACTTTAAAACAGTCAAATAAGGACATTAGAAATAGCTTTTTAAAGTTATAGAAACTAAAGTAGATTTAAGTAGAAAAAAATAGTAAAAGCTATTTTGTATAACGAATAGTTCTAAGATAACAAAATAGTAGCAATCATTTTAACACAAAGACTGTATGTTAAACCTAATCCTAAAGGTAGATACTTCTTGAAATCTTTCAGTAGGTTCACATGTGACAAAGACTTTTGAAAGTGGCAAACTCAGATGCAAACTAACTGTGAAACCCATCATACTTCTATCACAGAGTTCTTGCTGCCAAATACAAAACCAATACTTCCTTCCCAATTCCTAACATATGAATGAGTAGGGAGTGATATTACATTACTGATTTGGCATTTCAATCCTATTTATAATGTTTTTTTTGTTCTCAGAAGGGTTTGTCCTACTTCCCATTCATTCAGAGATAGTCACTGTCCCAGAGAAGGGGTACTACAGCATAGCTGGAAAACAATGACATCATATTTTTACATTTATATTTAAGAACTTCAGTTTATTTTAAGAGAAAAATAAGAGATGCACTGGTAGATTTGTCTACCCAACCTCACTCAAGATTAAATAAGATTCTTTGAGGAAAGTAAGAAAGGGGTTTGTGAAGCCAGTGACAAGAAATGTGAAATGTAGTTGAGGGCCCTACATTCTGACCCCAAATCAAGGTTTCATCTAGAATCTCTTTAAGATATGGGTGCATTCAGGAGAATAGAGAACTTCTGCCTGGCTTCCTCTGATAAGGCCAAGGAAATAATATCCAGTGCTATGGAAAAGTCCTGCAGCATAATTGTTGGAACTCTGGGGAGGTAGGTAGTCTTGTGCTAACCCTAGCTGTAACCTCTGTCCTCTGAACAACAGACAAGAAGGCTCTGTGAGACGTAAGTTGGGGAAGAAGGCCTGATGAAAGCTTCAAGGTCCCAAAGGCTCCAGCTGAGTGGCACAGAGCAAGGGAAACTTCCTCCTGCCTTCTGGGGATTCCAGGCCTGACTTAGTTTAAACCTGAAATGATTTACAAAACCCAAGCTGACTTATAAAATTTGACATTTGCTAGATTACTTTTTCTGCCAGCATGCAGAATGTGATCTTGAGTTAGAAATTACATTCAGTTTTATAGAAATAAAACAAGTTTCCTTTGTTGGGATACCTTTGCAATCTTCAAAATACATTTCAGTAAATGATCAAGTTAAAGGACTAATATTGCAAATAAAACAAGTTAATAGAAGTCTTGACCACAGGGCTGTTTTAATTGGCCATTCTTTTCTATTTTTAAAGAACTGAGTCATCTGCACACTAAAGCCCATTAGTATTGAAGAGGGCATAATAATTAAATCATATGGAAATTAGTACTTAAGGAAACCAAGGCTTTTTGTCCTACATATGAAATAATGAATGTGTCTTGTTTGCAGCCTTTGCCATTATAGTGTTATTACACAATCAATTAATTGAAGTTCTTATTCCACTGTTAAAATAACTGATCAATATCCATTTCCATCCTCTGATGTTTGGAGCCAAAATGTTTTTGTAAATGAGCCACAGACAGGTAAAGATCCTTTTGCATTGATACATTTTTTTAAATGTCCTGAAGCTTATAATTTCCTTAAGGAAAGGAACAAGTCATCAAATATGTTCTCCGTGTAGGTGAGAAAATGTGCTTTAACATTCTCTGTCCTCTGCAGCAATATATTAGTATTTAAGACAGAACACTGAGAGAACAAATTCTCCTACTGAATTTCTCCCTTATATTCGCTCTGGCACGAACCCTATTGAGGAAGTTTCATTTCATTCCTAGGCTGAGCAAACACACATTCTAATGAGCCAAATGATACATGAGCCTGTAAGAGTGATTTACTGATGGTTTCTGTGTTTGGGGCTCATTCTGAAATAGGTGTATTTCTTGTTATCAATGGCATGTGATTTATATGAAAGCCTTAAGTTCCATCATTTAAAAGAAGTTATAATAGGAGGACAGAAACTTAGCATTGGAGAAAAAGAAAAGGTTACATTATACAACTTTTATTTCAAAGAGGGAAATGTTGTTGCATTATTTTGTTTAAAACTTTATATATTTTGATTAAAGCAGATGATGTAAAGTATACTATTACTGTTTAATCACTAAGTCCGTCCAACTCTTTGCAACCCTATGGACTGCAGCATGCCATGCTTCCTGGTCCTCCACTATCTACCTGAGTTTACTTAAAGGCATGCCTATTAATGTAAGTTATATTATGTATAAAATTATACTTATATATTATATGTGAAATTACAAATATATTTTCAGAAACAAAGATGTCTAGTATATGAATAATTTGTTAATAGTTTTTTTGGCATTAAGTACAAACTACATGCCAGACACTTTAAAATATAGCAGTGAAAAAATGGTTGCTGTAGTCAGTGATACTGTTCACCTCCTTTCGCTCTCCTGTCATTTGATGGTACCTTGTTGCAGGCTTACTCATGGCCCTGAAATTTAGATGTTAAAGTACTATTGCCAAATATCTCAGAACGTGATCGTATTTGGAGATAGAGTATTTAAAGTTATAATTATGTTAAAATGAGGTCGTTTGAGTAGACCTCAATTCAATATGACTGGTGTTCTTGAAAGAAGATGGAATTAGGAGACAGACACATACCTAGGAAAGTCCATTGGAAACACAGGAAGAAGACAACCATCTACAAGACAAGGAAAGGGAGCTTTGAAGAAATCAACCCTGTTGACACTTTGGTCTCAGACTTTGAGCTTGAAGAACCACGGGAAAATAAGTTCATTTTGTTTAAGCCACCCAGTGTGTGGCAGTTTGTGATGGTAGCTTCAGCAAGCTATTTCAGGCCCAGTGAACTGTGAGCATTAAACTGCTGATCTGTCCAGCGTGCTTCTCCCTTGCCGTGATGGCAGTGTTCCAGTTCACAGCAACACCGGCAGTATCCGGGAGCACTGCTCCTCTGCCTTGGCCTAGAGGGAGTTTGATGCAGAATGCAGTCCTAGTGACTTACAATGGCATGAGTAACAAATAAACTCTTTTTGATCAAGCTATGGTGACTGCTACATGGCTCTGTTGTGGTAATTAAATGTAGCAGATTTTTTTTAGCATTTTTAATTGAAAAATATGTTAATTTCAGGGGTACTACATAAGTATTTAAAATTTACATATGTTATGAAATGATCACCACAACAAAGTCTTGCAACCATCTGTCCCCACAAAAGTTACATAATATTATTGACCATATTCCTTCTGTTGCAAATTACATTCCTGTGACTTATCTATTATATAACTAGAGTCTTATACCTCTTAAATACCTTGTATTTATTTCACCCTCACTCCATCTTCCTCCTTCATGGCAACTGTTTGTTCTCATTTGTTTTCTGTACCTAGGAGCCTGCTTTTGGTTTTTTGTTGTTTTGTTTTTTGATTCCACCTATAACTGAGATCATGCAGTACTTAGCTTTCTCTGTCTGACTTAATTCACTCAGCATATGCCCTCTAGATGCATCCATGTTGTTGCAAATGGCAAGGTTTTATTTTTTATGGGTAGGTAATATTTTCCTTATCCATTTGTCTATTGATGGCTACTTAGGTTGCTTCTATATTTTGTCTACTGTAAATAATACAGAAATAAACATCATAGTACATAAATCTTTTAATATTATTGGTTTTGTTTCTTCAGGTAAATACCCCAAAAAAGAAAATTTCTGGATTACATGAAGCTCTATTTCCATTTTTTAGGAACTTTCATACTGTTAACCACAGTGGTTATACCAATTTACAGTCATACCAACAGTTTGCAAGGGTTTCCTTTTCTCCAAATCTTGCTTTCATTTGTTATTTCTTGTCTTTTTGATGGTAGATGTTTTGATGGATATGAGGTGATATCTCAGTGTGGTTTTGATTTGCATTCCCCTGATGATTAGGGATACTGAGCATCTTTTCATGTGTCTGTTGGCCATCTTCATATTTTCTTTGAAAAGAAAAACTCTAATCAGCTTCTTTGCTTATTTTTTAATTGGGTTGTTTTTAAGTGATAAGAGTAATATGTATGAAGTGAAGTGAAGTGAAAGTCGCTTGGTCATGTCCGACTCTTTGGGGCCCCATGGACTATACAGTCCATAGAATTCTCCAGGCCAGAATTCTAGAGTGGGCAGCCTTTCCCTTCTCCAGGGGATCTTCCCAACCCAGGGATCAAATCCAGGTCTTCTGCATTGCAGGCGGGTTCTTTACCAGCTGAGCCACAAGGGAAGCACAGTTCACTTCACTTCATATGAGTAATATGAGTTCTTTGTATATTTGGATATGAACACTTTATCATATGTTATTTGCAAACATCTCCTCCTATTCAGTAACGGTGCCTTTTTAAAATAGTTTCCTTAGCTGGACAAAACCTTTTTATTTGAGGCAGTCCTATGTGTTCATTTTTGCTTTTGTTTCCCTTGCCTAAGGAGACACATTAAAAAAAATATTACTAAGACTGATGTCAAAGAGTATACTTTCTATGTTTTCTTCTAGGAGTTTTATGGTTTTGGGTCTTAATGTAAGTCTTTCATCTATTTTGAGTTTGTTTTTCACATGGTCGTGAGAAAGTAGTCCAGTTTGATTCTTCTGCCTGTAGCTGTTCAATTTGCCCAATCCATTTATTGAAGAGACTGTCTCTTCTTCACTGTATACTAATGCCTTCTTTGTGATAGATTAATTGGCTTATAAAGTGGGTGGGCTTGTCTCCTGGCTAGCTGGTTGGGAGGGCCAAGTGATCTAAGGCTGGTGCCAACCACAATGGCAGGTAAGCCCCTACCCTAATAAGCTAGAAGGAGGGTTCTGAGATGGGGCTTGCCAGCACCAGTGTCCTTGTGGTCGAAGGAGCTCCCAAGAATGGCTATCTCTGGGTTCTGTGCTCCCAGTGGGAAGTTTAAGTTGCCTCCTGCATCTTGGAAAGATGCAGCAAATGGATCTAACCCAGACTCCTTTCAAATGGCTGCTTCTTTGCTAGAACTCAGAATGTGTGAGAATTTGCACACACCCTATAAGGGTAGAGTCTATTTTCTACAGCTCCGCAGCTCTCCTGTGTGCAAACCCAGCTGGCCATCAAAGCTAAATGTTCTAGGGGCTCCTCTTACCAGTGCAGGATCCCTGGGCTGGGGAGACTGATCCAGGGTTCAAAACCCTTCCTCCTTGGGGGGAGCTTGTGCAATTGTGATTATCTACACATTTGTGGATCTCCCACCCCAGGGATGGGTTTTGATCATACATGCACCCACACCTACCCATCTCCCTGTGGTCCCTACTCTATAGCTTCAGTGGTGGAAATTCTGGTCTGCTAGTATTCAGGTCATTCTCATAGACAGTTGCTCTGTAAGTAGTTGTAATTTTGGAGTGACCTGGGAGAAAAGTGAGCTCAGGGTCTTACTACTCTGCCATCTTGACCTAAAGTTAGCAAATATTTTTTTAATGACTCAAATATTTTCTTTAACGACTTGGGTTTGTGATAAACCTGTGGAGAAAAAGTGCAACCTTATATTTACACAGCAAAACAACTTTTGTATAAATCCCAACCATTTTGGACACAGAAGTGGCAAATATTTTTCTAGGCTACTGGGAAATTAATTATCAGAAAGATGTCTGGCATAGTCAGGCGATATCTTTATAACATGATAAAACAAGGATCAGAATCTACATTTTCAGCTACTTTTTAAAAATCACTTTTTAACTATACCCTTATGCCTCTTTAAGAAGTCAGGTTTACAATGGAAGAATCATTCAAAGTAAACAACGACAAAAAATGTAGCACTTCACCACTATGTGTGTTCCTCTCCCTAAAACTACAAAATGAAGCATATTTTAAAGTCTTTTATTGTATAGCATGCATCCATGCTAAGTTGCTTCAGTCATGTCCGACTTTTTGTGACCCTATGGACTGTAACCCACCAGGCCTCTCTGTATAAGCAGTTAAAATAGAAGCTGTGCAATTTCAAATTCTAAAGAGAAATTAAATATGTTTGCTATTATTTAATTTCTATAAATAACATTTACCTAAAAGTAAGGAGAAATATATTTCTATTTCATCTCTAATTGGCCCTTAGACATACATGGCTCCTGGTGGCATCTGACTGCTTCACAAGTTGAGTTCTAATTAATTTGATAAAGATTTACTAAGTCCCTAGATATTTAAGTTCTGGGCTAGATGGGAAGATTAAAAAAAAAAAAAAGATGAAAACTAGGCCTGTGAAGAGCAAACTTATTAAGTTAAACTATAAAACTCTTTGTACTTCTAGACATGAAGCATTTATATAATGACTGAGAATATGATTATTTTCCATAATATGCGCTTAATCAAAAGATAATGATTTCCAAGGGCATGGATAACAATGGATAGAATTTTATGTTCCCACTTAGAATAACTGATTGGTTAAACATATAGTTTAAAATAAATTAAACTACAATGATTTTTAATAATGAATTTCACCCTGTCTTGGAAATACCTAAATTAAAGATGAAAACTAACTATTGCTTTATATAGGCCATATCCTGTAGCACCAGCCGGGTTGTTCTTTACAGTTTAATGTCTTTGATTTTGTACAGTCGAACTCCATATGTTTCTGACAGTGGGGTTTCCACAATGTCCTTTGCAAAAGGCAATCTTTGCACAATTGATCTTACCGTCAGGAAATCTTTGAAGATATTCTGAATAATTTCCTCATCCCTTTAATCATATATCTGTGATAAATCCCAATTTAGAGCCACACAGTAAATTAAATAATGGTAATTTTAAAAGACCACCAGGTTCTTTTTGTTACTAGTCAGTGAACTAAAACATTATTAAACAGGATGGCTCAGCAGGTAAAGAATCTGCCTGCAATGCAGGAGACAAAGAGATGCAGGTTTGATCCCTCGGTTGGGAAGATCCCCTGGAGGAGGAAATGGCAACCCACTCCAGTATTCTTGCCTGGAAAATCCCATGGACAGGAGAGTTTGATGGGCTACAGTCCAAAGGGTGTCAAAGAGTCAGACACGACTGAGCAACTGAACACCCACCATAAGTACTATTGCCTCTATCTGTCATCAGAGAATAAACAGAGAAATTTACTCCTGTAAACTTACCTTCATTCCATTTAAATAAGATTTGCTTATTGGAACAAGAAACTCACTTAGCAGTGTTCTGGATTGTCCTCAATTCAGAACTAATTACACAGAAATTATTCAAATAATCACAGCTAAATTATTTAGATCAGGGTTAGAAAACGGCAGTCTATGAACAATATATACCTCCATACACATGTTTTTGTATGGCCTCCCATGTTTCTTTTCTTATAGTTAATTGACAGAATTAAAAATTGGGACACTTTGCATAAAATTAGGATTTCTGACTATTATTGGAAAATGGAGACACAGAAGAAAAGAAGAGGAAAAATAGGAGAGGGGAAGGGGAGGGAAGAGAAAAGGAAAGAGAGCAAAGGAGCAGGGAGGAGGAGAAAGAAGGGGAGATGAGGGGACAGCACAGAAGACAGTAGTGGAGAAATAGTACCACCTCCGGCTCAGCCTCTTGATAAACAGGTTCCTTCTGAGTAGCAGGTGTTCTCTTAAAAGGCTTAAGTTTGCTATTAATATAACTTTTCTGTTCTTTAACATTTCACTTTAAAAAAAAAAAGCTCTACCCTCAACTTTGCTATAATCTTCACCTTTTTCTGTTCTTTAGCATTGTATGTGTGTGCGCGTGCCAAGTTGCTTCAGTCGTGTCTGACTCTTTGCAACCCCATGGACTGTAGCCCGCCAAGCTCCTCTGTCCGTGAGATTCTTCAGGAAATAATACTGGAGTGGGTTGTCATGCCCTCCTCCAGGGGATCTTCCTAACCCAGGGATTGAACCTGCGTCTTCTGTGTCTCCTGAATTGCAGGGAGATTCTTTACCACTCACTGGGGAATATATCTTTACCATTTTACTTTTAAAAAATCCAACTCTAACCTCTGTGGTAATTTACTTTGTGACCCATAATTTAGACTTCAAGCTCTTTAAGGCAAATCCAGTGCTGAGAATGGTGTTAAATCTACAAGTTATTTGGGCTGAAATGAATGGAGTTCTGTGTTGAAGTCTCATCATATCACATTTATTTTTGTTTCAATTTTCATCTCATTAGATATACTATTTAGTGTATTTTATGCTTTCTTCTTTCATTTCCCATTGTCAAGATCAAATAGCAACTTTATTTTGTACTCATGCTCCTAACTTCATCTCCACCTGCCAATGATTGTAGTTGTCTCATTTCAAGGATTCCATTACCTCTGAAGTCACCTCTCGAGGCTAGTAGTACTCCATCTCCCAATCTAAAATACGATTCATCTTAATATGAGAAATGGAAAAGAAATAATGTCATCATAAACTAACTCTGGCTGAAAATCTGCTGTACTTCCTCATTATTTAGGGCAGATGAGTTTTACCCCTTAATGCAGAATTATCACATATTTATTCAAGAATTGTGGACCAAATCTTATCTATCACTCTGCTAAGTAAGACTTTTTTAGTGTCATGTAAATTAATCAGTTCTAAGCAATTTGAGGTCTTAAAATATTAGACTGTTTTCTCATTACTCATTTTATTTTAAACTTATAACCTTCAACTTTGTTCATAGCCTATGTTGTAATCCTCATTAAATTTAAAATAAAGATAAAATATCCTGGCTTCTCATATCCAACTAGTTTTAAAAATCCAAATATTGTGTGATTTTACTCAATTATATAATGTCTAGTAAGTTTGGATTTTTTAGGGTTTTTTGTTTATTTGTTTTTACCATTTCGAATACTAAATGATCATACTTCTATTGGTCTCCAGAAATTAGAAGTTATTTTTTTTCACCATGAAAATATACTTATCTCACTATCTTCTTGAGGTTTTATTCTTTGTCCTACTACCATAATTCTCCAATTCATGACTCTAAAATATCATAAGACATTCTGTTTTTTTAAGTGCATTGATCCTTTCACTGCTAAGCTTTTATCTTAGTTGAATAAGCATCAAGATTTATGTGAATTTTCTTTTAAAGCATCTTATTTTTCATACATCTTTATTATTTTAACATGTTATTTTTTGCTATGAGCTCTTCTTAAAATGTGTTTTAAAGATAAGTATAAAAGAGAGTTAAAGTTAGAGCTCTTAGAAATTTTAGAGCCAATATTATTTTCATGTCTCATTTATACCTTTTGTCTAGTATTTCTCCTTCCTTAGTATCACTGTAAAAGCCCCATTTATTCTGTATAATTCCCATAGCTACAACTGCTGCTTTTAGTTTTACTTTTAAAAATACTTTTTTTTTTCTTAAAAGTTTCAACTCATAAAATATCAGGTAGTCTCTAACCTCTAGTTTCCTTTTGAAGCCTTGGCTTGGTTGATTTAGAAGCATAAAGGAACTCTGTTCATTTGAAAGACAAGAAACATGAATCCTGGCATACCTCAGAGATATTTTAAGTTCCAGACTACTGGAAACCGATCAAATTTCACAATGCAAAGTGAGTCACACAAATATTTTGACCTCATAGTGCATATAAAATTTATGTTTACATTATAATTTATTAGGTGTGCAATCTCATTATGGTTAAAAAATAATGTACATACCTTAATTAAAAATACTTTATTACTAAAAAAACTTTGGCCACCTGGTGTGAAGAACTGACTCATTGGAAAAGACCCTGCTTCTGGGAAAGATTGAAGTCAGGAGAAGGAAACAACAGACGATGAGTTGGTTTAATGGCATCACCAACGCAATGGACATGAGTTTGAGTGAGTTGGTGAAAGACAGAGAAGCCTGGAGTGCTGTAGTCCATGGGTTTGCCAAGAGTCGGACATGACTGAGCAACTGAACTGAACTGAAAAAATGCTCATCAGAGCTTTCAAAGATGACTGATCACAAATTTCCATAACAAAAATAATAACAATGAAAAAGTTTGAGATATGGTGAGAATTACCAAAAATGTGGCACAGAGACATGAAGTGAGTAAATGTTGCTGGAAAAATGGCCCCAATAAATTTGTTAAATGCAAGATTGTTGCAAATCTTCAGTATGTACAAAACACAGCATCTATGAAGCTCAATAAAGCCACATATCTCTGTATTCTATTTCTAAACTCCCTAACCAGTTATTTGCATAAATTTATTTTTTAAACTAGCCACTATTGTGGAATAGAATCAATGATGAGACAAATATTTAAAAGTTTCAAATGCCTCATCATATTTTGAGGGTTTTTTTCTGAAACAAGTTTAGATAATAATATATAAATATTCTTGTACTTACTGCATGAATAGGCAAATACTAATAATTATTATATTTGTTTTATTATTTAAATAAATAAAATAAGATATTACTGATAAAGTCGAAGTCCATTTATACTTTATTACTTGGTCTCACCTCTACCCCAGAGACATTTACTATCAGAAGTTTATGTCTATTCTTTAGTCCATATTTTAATAAAAAGAAGAGGAGGAGGAGGAAGAGTAGAAGAAATACTTTTAAAGTATTGACATTTTATGTTTGTTGAACATTCACTGTGAATCAGGGACTCTTCAAAGTGTTTCTAAATGCTTTTTACATATAAACTCACGTAATTTTCAAAACAATTTTATAGATAAAAAAATTGAGGTACAGAGAGTTTAAATTGCACAAGGTCACACAGATTATGAATTCTGGAAACAGAATGTAAACTCAACAATTGTACTACATATAGAGGTATGCTGCTGCTGCTGCTGCTGCTAAGTCGCTTCAGTCGTGTCCGACTCTGTGCGACCCGAGACGGCAGCCCACCAGGCTCCCCCGTCCCTGGGATTCTCCAGGCAAGAACACTGGAGTGGGTTGCCATTTCCTTCTCCAATGCATGAAAGTGAAAAGTGAAAGTGAAGTCGCTCAGTCCTGTCCGACTCTTCGTGACCCGATGGACTGCAGCCTTCCAGGCTCCTCCATCCATGGGATTTTCCAGGCAAGAGTACTGGAGTGGGGTGCCATTGCCTTCTCCATATAGAGGCATATGCATCTTTTAATTATGTTTAGTATTATTATAGGGCTTTCCCTGGTACCTCAGAAGTAAAAGAATCTGCCTGCAATGCAGGAGAAGCGGGTTCAGTTCCTGGGTGAGGAAGATACCCTGGAGAAAGAAATGACAACCTACAGGAGACTGGCAGGCTACAGTCCACGGGGTCACAAAGAATCGGACATGATTTAGTGACTAAAGGAAAACAAGAGTATCATTATATCATGTTTAATATCATTTACACTGTTTGAATACTTGTTTTTAGTTCAGTATTTTATTTTTGAGATGCACTTTTAGTTTTTTTGTCAAAAATGAGCATATTGTTGTAAATATTTATAAAAATTTCTTCTTACATATATCTAATAACAGGATTTTGGGATCTAGTGAATACACATTTCAATTTTTGGTGAAGATTATTAAATTGTTCTCCATGGTAGTTATATTTACATGTCCATCAGATTTCAGAATTTTCTGTTTATTACATATATTTTCTAATACTTTATACTGTCAGGCATACTTCCTTTCCATTCAGATATGTGTGAATGGTAACTTAAAAATTTATTTTCCTTGAGAGAGATGGGATATCCTTTTTTTTTTCTGAAATCTTCCTTTTTTCAAATTACATTTAGAATTATTTGTCTCTTCATTAGTATGTAAAAATTGTAACAAACTATGCATTCACACCTTGTGTTGTAAATATATTTTTCCAATTTGTCACATATTTTTAAATCACCTTTTTGCATTCTACATACATTTATTATTTGCTAATTTTAATATTAATCTACTACTCTTACTTTTATAATTTGTGCCCTTTAAAAACCCTTCCCTTCCCACAGATGGCAGAGCTATTTATTTTACATTTTAATGATTCCACTGTTCTGTGAACTTTGCATGTGTAGTATAAAATAATTATGTCTAATTTTATTAGGTTTCATATTTTAAAAAAGCAGTGATTTCATTGCCATTCAGTGAATTCTTATCCTTTTCTTGTGCTGTGCTGTGCTTAGTCGCTCAGTCGTGTCCAATTCTTTGCCACCCAAAAGACTGTAGTCTACCAGGCTCCTCTATCCATGGGGATTTTCCATGCAAAAATTTTTCATGCCCTCCTCCAGGGGCTGTTCCCAACCTAGGGATAGAACCAAGGTCTTCCCCATTGCAGGAGGATTCTTAACTACTTGAGCCACAGGAGCCAATCCTAGAGGAAATCAGTCCTGAATATTCACTGAAAGTACTGATGTTGAAGCTGAAGCTCTAATACTTTGGCCACCTGATGTGAAGAACTGACTCACTGGAAAAGACCCTGATGATAGGAAAGATTGAAGGCAAGAGGAGAAGGGAACAACAGAGGATGAGATGGTTGGTTGGCCTCATCAACTCAATGGACATGAGTTTGAACAAACTCTGGGAATTGATGATAGACAGGGAAACCTGGTGTGCTGCAGTCCATGGGGTCACAAAGAGTCAGACACACCTGGGCTGAACTGAACTCAACTGAGCCTCTGGGGAAGCCCAAGAATACTGGAGTGGGTAGCCTATCCCTTCTCCAGGGCATCTTTTGGACCCAGGAATCAAACTGGGGTCTCCTGCATTGCAGTCAGATTCTTTACCAGCTGAGCTAACAGGGAAGCCCAAAATACTTGAGTGGGTTGCTATTTCCTTCTCCAGGGATGGAACAGGTCTCTCCTGTGTCTCCTGTATTGGCAGGCAGATTTTTTAACTCTGTGCCACCTAGGAAGCCCTTTCTTCCTGACTTACAAATGCTAACTCAGAACCAGTGGCTCATGGGGAAGAAATGGGAAAGCCATTTTGCGACTAATCTGAATTGATTTTTATAACTCTATCTAACATGTTATGAGCTTCTCAGGTGGCTCCATGGTAGAGAAGCCCCTGCTAATGCAGAAGACACAGGAAAAATGGGTTCAATCCCTAGGTTGGGAAGATACCCTGGAGTAGGAAATGACAACCCACTCCAGTATTCTTGCCTGGAAAACTCCATGGACAGGGGAGCTTGGTGGATCCCTGGGTCACAAAGTGTTGGACACAACTAAGCATACACACCACCATAGCATATTATGAGAGAGTTATTTTAAACATAGAAATGAAAGAAAATAAAGTCCAAAAATCTGAGAACTTGTAAGTGTGGAAAAGCAGATTGTCACCAACAACATCTCCCATCTCACACGCTCTCCAGCAGTGTGACTCTGCCACTTTCCCTAAAGACGTGGATACACTTTCTCCCAACTCTTGAATCTAGATGGATCTTGAGAGTGTTTTAACCAACAAATAAGGCAGAATGACTCTGTGCCATTTTCTGGCTCAGGTTTTAAGTGACTTGTCAGCTTTCTCTGTCTGCTAGTAACAACTATACAAAGGGCAATTGCCCTGGGATCACCAAGTCATCAGAAGCCCAGCTCACTTAAGGAGACCTGGAGGCTCAGATGCCACTTGGGAGGCAATGAGAGGATGGGCACCAATGAATCCATTATGTAAGTAAAAAAACTACCTGGAAAGCAGATTTCCTGGCTCTAGATACCTCTGCTGACATTATGTGTATAGGAGATAGAATCACCAGCTCAGTCCTTCAGAAATTACTGACCCATAGGATGCTAAGCAAAATAAAATCACTGTCTTAAGGCACTATGCTTTGGTGTTTTGTCATGCAGTAATACATAACCTAAGCAGTGTATACCTCAAGCAATAAGAAAGAAAATGGAAAAAAATAAAAGTAAAATGTTTAGAGCCATCAAGACACGTAATAGGATATTAGCTCCACAGCAAAGGTCAGCTAAGAATAATTCCTTCTAATCAGACCCACTCAGATTATCTAGGTTCATTTACTTAAAGGAAACTTACTATCCATGTGAATCATATCTGCATAATTTCTTCACAGCAACATCTAGATTAATATTTGATTGAATAATTGGGCAAATTGACACATAACAGTATCACATCATATAAATCTCTCATTTCAGATGATCTGAAGATAAATACCCATTAAAATGTGTTGTAGGAGGGGAAATATGGATCAGTTAGCAAAGAAATAAGGCAGACGGAGGGTTATGTCTGATAAAAAATTTTGAGTATAGCTACTGACACACCAAATAGATCAAGGACCTACAAAGATTTTACTGATGGAAAAATCATGGGTTTGGACCAATAACTCTTTCTCCATAATATGTGCTTGTGAAACTGAGTACAAGCTATTATCCTGACATATTTTCCTTCAAATTCTCTGCTCCAGTGACAATGAACTACCCTCTCAGACAGCAATGTTCTTCTTAATCCTACAGCATGAATATAGTCTGAGCACTCTAAGCTACTAAAGCAAAGAGATTTTAAAAGATGATGTAGTGACCTAAACACAATAAAAATGTTTCTTTTACATGCAGTAATCCAGGATAGGTGTTTCAGTACAGGAAGATGAAGGGATGGATGGAGCTCTTTTTTGCACAGTTATTCGCAAAGAGTGAGACTCAGCTTAGCAACTGAACAACAATGAACAATTCCAAGTCCTAAGCTGATGGTGGCTCTGCCATTGACACTTAGCTTCCAAGGTTTCTGTAATCATCACTATTCAAGTCCATGAGAAACAGAACATTGTGGAAGAGTGTACCTCCAGTTTCATGGACCATCTCTGGAAGTAGCATGCCTGACTTCTGGTCATTCTCCTTTAACGGAAGCTTACTCACATGATGTCATTCTGAAGGGCTGAAGTGTATAGTCCTTGACCAGGCAGTTATGTACTGGATGCAACTACTTGGCCACGGCAGGAAAAAGTATAGATAACGGTGAACAGACTTGTCACTTATTGTTAAATTTTATTTGTCCTTAAGAACTCAGTTCATATGCCATCTGCCCTGAAACATCTTTCCTGACTCCATGAATAGTGGTACAGCATTCCTTTCATGGGGCTTCCCTAGTGGCTCAGATGGTAAAGAATCCACTTGCAATGTGGGAGACCTGGGTTCAGTCCCTGGGAAGGGAAGAGCCCATGGAGAAGGGAGTAGCTACTCACTCCAGTATTGTTGCCTGGAGAATTCCACGGAGAGAGGAGCCTGGCGGGCTATGGTCCACGGGATCGCAAAGAGTGGGACATGACTGAGTGACTAACACTTCCACTTTCAACATCCCTTTCATGTGTTCTCACAGTCTACTTCCTACTGCTATATCATCCTTCCAATTATATAGTGAGTTTCTTGATGGGAAAGACCTATTATTCATTTTAATATTTTCAATACATAGCAGGTTGCTAACCACATAATAATGTCATTCTCCAGAAAATAAATTAGATTGAATTAAATTAAAATGAAATTATATGGAATGTGCCAAGATTGACAAAGAAAGAAAAGAAAAGGACTGAAAACTGTGAAAGGCCAGTGTTAGGGAAGTCAGGCAAAGGAACAGCTCTATCAAATACTTTAGAGAAACTAATTATGTCTGAAAGAAGTTTGCTAGTTTCAGCTAACGAACAGAGGTAAACAGGCAGAGATAGTAAAGAAAAGGGGAAATAAAAGGTGAAACTAGCTGACCAAAAAAATCTAAGGAAGATTTTGTTTTGTTTCAAAAATAGGAAGTCATGGCTTTCCCAAAAGGTATCATAGGGTATGAAAAGTAAACAGCTTGTTCTATAATTGTTCCCAAGTGTCTAGACTTAGATTCAATTATTTTATACTAAGTACAAACAGCATACAAGGTTAATGATGTCCAATTTTTGTTTTTCTCTATTGACAAAGAATTATACTTTCTAAAATAGCTGAGCAGGAATGCAATTAAACAAGTATACATTATTACTAGAATCAGGATATTTTGAGTGACTTGAGTTTTCAAATATGTTCCAATTCTCAAAAGCTGATTTCCCCAAAAGTTGTATTTATGCTGGCATTCTTAAGCCAGTTTTGAATATGCTTAAAAATGAAAATCTAATTTTTTATCCTTTTGTTAGAAACTCAATCTATACGTCTTTGTTAGCTTCAGGGCACTGTAAGTCATACTACTATTTACCTCTGCTCTGACAAAACTTTATTCGCATGTACCCAAAATAAACACATTGCACGTTTTTTAACCTTTTTGTATCTCAAGAATGAAAATACTCTGCATGTATTTTCTTCTTTCATTCTCATTTTGGCCTCCCTAGATTTCAAGAGTGCACAAGAGAATCCTGCTGACCAAGATAAAATCATCAGAAAACTGTACAATCTTGCAGAGAATGCCCTGCTCTGGAGCATTGCCCTTCTTATTACTCTCTAGATATCACCCACAGAAACTCCCAGAAGTAGTGAAGAAATTCTGTGAATATCAGCTAATTTGGAGGAAAGAAGACCTTGGAATAGTCCAACACTACCAATTTTTTCTTCCTGCAGTGTTCTTTGAACCTGGTGATGCAGTTCCTCAGCCCAGATTAAGGTCCTATACTGTGTGTCTCCACAGAACCTTGCACAAATCATGAACTATCCCATAATACACTTTACTGGAATGCTCCATGTGACCCAATTGGCCCAATTTATGTCCAGTGTCTACCTCATGACACTCAATAAATATGGCTGCCTGGGTGGGATTAAAATTCTTAGAAAAGGTTTATCATGGACTAGAGAGGTGTTTGCTATAGCGGAAGAGTTCTAGTCAGGATTGAAGAACACATATTAGGATCGTGCATCTGAGTCTGCTGCTAAGAGAGTATATTAATCGCCTTCACAGATATTCCTTTCATTAAGATATGACATCTCAGATACATATGAACTGAAGATGGTAAAAGAACAGGCTTGAGAAGTGAAGTAGGAATATCCCAGGAAAAAAAGACTCCAATGGGAAAAAAAATTTGCTTTTTGTCTACTTAAAAAATAACTCTCTTCAGTAAGGAAATCTTACTGAAATGAAGCTCAAAGCCCAGTTTCTAATTAGCCGTCCAGGTTTCAGAGAGATGAGTAAAAGAATTTCATGAATAATAATTAGCAAGAGATAAATTAAGCTATGATTTTTTAATTATGAAAAAAAGATTTTTCTCATTACTTGTTTACAAAATGTTGTACATTTATAATTGCAGTTCGACTTTTTTACAATCTTTCTTCAAAGTAAATGGCCTCAAACATGCCAATTCAAATAGTTTTCATTTCTAACTGCTTTATTGAGATATAAATCATATGCCATAAAATTTACCCCTACAGGGGAACAATTAGTGGGTTTTAGTATTCATGGAGAAGGCAATGGCAACCCACTCCAGTACTCTTGCCTGGAAAATCCCATGGACGGAAAAGCCTGGTGGGCTGCAGTCCATAGGGTCGCGAAGAATCAGACACGACTGAGCGACTTCACTTTCACTTTTCATTTTCATGCATTGGAGAAGGGAATGGCAACCCACTCCACTGTTCTTGCCTGGAGAATCCCAGGGACGGGGGAGCCTGGTGGGCTGCCGTCTCTGGGGTCGCACAGAGTCGGACACCACTGAAGCGACTTAGCAGCAGCAGCAGCAGCAGCAGTATATTCATGAAGTTATGCAAACCTCACCACTATGTATTTTTTATAACATTTTCGTGTTTTTCCCCAAAAGAAACTTTGTAGCCATTAGCTACAACAGTTTTCTTCTTATTCTCGCATACCTAGGCTTCAGTTCAGTTCAGTTCAGTCGCTCAGTCATATGCGACTCTTCGCGACCCCATGAACTGCAGCACGCCAGGCCTCCCTGTCCATCACCAACTTCCGGAGTTCACTCAAACTCACGTCCATCGAGTCGGTGATCCCATCCAGCCATCTCATCTTCTGTCATCCCCTTTTCCTCCTGCCCCCAATCCCTCCCAGCATCAGAGTCTTTTCCAATGAGTCAACCCTTCACATGAGGTGGCCAAAGTATTGGAGTTTCAGCTTTAGCATCACTCTTTCCAAAGAATTGAAAGAGACACATGTACCCCAATGTTCATTGCAGCACTGTTTATAATAGCCAGGACATGGAAACAACCTAGATGTCCATCAGCAGATGAATGGATAAGAAAGCTGTGGTACATATACACAATGGAGTATTACTCAGCCGTTAAAAAGAATTCATTTGAATCAGTTCTGATGAGATGGATGAAACTGGAGCTGATTATACAGAGTGAAGTAAGCCAGAAAGAAAAACACCAATACAGTATACTAACACATATATATGGAATTTAGAAAGATGGCAATGACGACCCTGTATGCAAGACAGCAAAAAAGACACAGCTGTGTATAACAGACTTTTGGACTCAGAGGGAGAGGGAGAGGATGGGATGATTTGGGAGAATGGCATTCTAACATGTATACTATCATGTAAGAATCGAATCGCTAGTCAATGTCTGACGCAGGATACAGCACGCTTGGGGCTGGTGCATGGGGATGACCCACTGAGATGTTATGGGGAGGGAGGTGGGAGGGGGGTTCATGTTTGGGAACGCATGTAAGAATTAAAGATTTTAAAATTAAAAATAAAATAAAATTAAAAAGTTGAGAACTCAAAAAAAAAAAAAACCTCACGTTAAGAAACTCATAGGATGTTGCCTGCAATATCCCCTAGTATTATCAGACTATTAAAATAAACTATATTAAGAGTCAGTCATTAAGCAAATATGCACTGTGATATTAGTCTAAAAATATAGATGTTTCAAGCTTAATGATAAATTGTATTTGTCTATTCCAACTCAGTATAATAAAAGATTAAGTGACCATTAAAAAAAAAAAAAAAAAGATCACCCAGGGCTGATCGCCTTTAGGATGGACTGGTTGGATCTCCTTGCAGTCTAAGGGACTCTCGAGTCTTCTCCAACATCACAGTTCAAAAGCATCAATTCTTTGGCGCTCAGCTTTCTTCACAGTCCAACTCTCACATGCATACGTGACCACTGGAAAAACCATAGCCTTAACTAGACGGACCTTTGTTGGCAAAGTAGTGTCTCTGCTTTTGAACATGCTATCTAGGTTGGTCATTCTTGGGTTGGTTTTCTTCCAAGGAGTAAGCGTCTTTTAATTTCATGGCTGCAGTCACCATCTGGAATCAAGACTCCTGGGAGATATATCAATAATCTCAGATACCTAGGCTTAGTTCTGGGCAATAATGTACTTTATGTCTCTATAGATTTTCCCATTCTGGAAATTTCATATAAATGGAATCATACCATATGTGGTCTTTTCTGACTGGTTTCTTTCACTTAGTGTAATGTTATCAAGGTTCATTCATGTTCTAGCATATGCTAATACTTTATTTCTGTTGTGAGAAAAATCCCATACTAAATTCTGTTTACACACTTTTTGGTTGATGGATATTTGGATGTCTCCACTTTTTAGCTATTATGAATAATATTGATATGGACATTTGTACACAAGATTTTGTGTGGAAATAACTTTTTAATTCTCTTGGATATATATATATATCAAAAAGTAGAATAACAGGGCTGTATGATAACTCTATTATAACTTTTTTAGGAATTGCCAAACTCTTTTCTTAAATAGCTATTCAATTTTACATTCCTACCAGAGACATGTGAGCATCCAATTTATCCACATCCTCACAAATACATTTATTGTATATCTTTTTATTATTTAATTATAATCATCCTGGTGAGTATGAAATGAATGGTTTCGATTTTTATTTCTTTGATGATTATTTTGAGCAACTTTTTGCATTTATAATTTGTTCAGATCCCTTGCCCATTTTAAAATAGTTGTATGAGTTCTTTATGTATTTCAGACACAATTTCTTTAAGACATATATGTTTTAAAAACATTTCCTCCCACTTTGTGGGTTTTTCGCTCTTAATGGTGCCCTGTCTTTTGAAGCACAAAGAATTTAATTTTGCATAAATCCAATTTATCTGGTTTTACTTTGGTAATTCATATTTTGATGACATGTCTAACAAATCTTTGCCTAAACTAAGGTCACACTGATTTATGCCCCCTTTTCTTCTGAGAGTTTCACAGTTTTCGCTTTTACATTTCAGTTTATGAACAAATTTGAGTGAATTTTGTGTATGGTGTGAGACAGAGATTCAATTTTAATTCTTTGTGTGTGAGTATTAAGTTGTCCTGAGACCATTCATAGAAAGAATATTTATTCTTTAGCTGAGACATTTGTGGAAAAGAATTACAAAATTGACAAGAATTGATAACTAGAAAAACTATTATTAGCATTCATAGGGAAAAAAGAAATATCTGGATAAAGATCATTAGACTCTTGTTTGGCAGTCCTCTGTATGCATAGGTTACTATTTACCTAAACTAAAAAAAAAGAGTTCCACTATTTTTCCCCTGAAATTATTTATGCATTTCATCCCAGATGGCTCACTAAAATAGTTTACTTTCCAGTGCAAGTTTTAAATTGTTTTTTAATAGGTCCTAGGAAAAGGAGATATCAGAGTTCCAAGAAATCTATACTTTTTTCTAATAAAATTTCTCATAATTTTTTGCTACAGGAAGATACTGAACTTTATAAATGAATGTAACATTTATATTTAATCCAGTTTCAAATGCTAAAGGAAAACATTACAGCAAACAATGGTGAATTCTTTTGCAAAAAACAATAACAGAAATGATTTAAGTCATTCAAATGTTCACTGGAAAAGCTATCAAGGTCCAGCCTTCACTTTTTGGTGGTACATATATATTATCCTGGGGTAGCTTAAAGGAAAAAATATCAAGTATTTGAAGAATCTGAGTGATTTGTTGTTGCTTTTCTTCTTGCTTTGTTTATTATTGTTGTTGTTGTGTATTTTTCTGAGTCAGTTGTCAGTCCAATACAGTTTCCAGAAATCTGTGTTCACAAGGCTTGTGTAAACCAAAATATTATAATGTTTACACAATTCTATATTTTCTAAATTAGAGAGACATTTCTAACAGACCAATGACTGTAATAATAGGACTATTCTAAATCCATTTGCTAGCAAAAAAAAAAAAAAGAGAGAGAGAGAGAGAAGCCATTATGCAAATGATCACCATGCAAAGGCTGGTCAACCTGCCTGGTGGAGATAATGTATAATGTGGTGGAAAGGGAAAAACCAAAATGTATTTGATTCATTTGATTTCAAGCCTAATGTTTCGTTAATGTTTGTTTTCTGAAAAGATATTAATTAATCACTTTTTAGTCACCTGTTTGGTATATTTGTATTCCTGGTCATTATTCCCATATTTTTCAGGCAAATCATTTTCACTTATTAAAAGAATGTAAGTTTCAGGAATGTTGAGACGTTTTAAGTTTTGTTTGCAATTATATTCTATTGTTCATATTCTAGATGCTTAATAAGAATATTTTACTGAACTTTGAATGAGTCTATTCTATTCAGAAATAAACAATTTCCCCATTACACACTAGGAAATGAGAGAGAAGAAAAGAGTTTCCAACAAGTTTATAAATGTTTTCAGTATGGAAATCTATGTGATAGACCTTTGTACATTCACAATCTAAAACTTTCCAGGAACAAGCACAAAAACTGGTAAACATAAAAAATAATAATTGTTGATAGAATTACTTCCAGCAGTCTATTCCTAAAGATGACATATTAGAGGATTTTGAGTGCCTTCACTTATTTACACTCAAAAAATCCAATTCAATAGATAATTTCTTCATTCCATTTCTTCTTCAAAAGTCTCCAAAGAGAATAAAACCATTCAAGCAATAGTGTTGTTTTGTTTTGTTTAAACAAGTTTTGCTCACTATTTCATACCCTGGAAAAGCAACAAACCCTTCTCCAGAGGAGCAATCTACTGTAAGGGCCCTATTGCATTTAGGAAATAGATGTTAGTTTGATTATGATTATTCCCCATTAGGAAATAAAGCTTGACTTTTTTTTAATATCAATGACGGAATAGTTCTTGCAAAACAAAATGATTTAAAATCTTTATTTATTGAATGAATGGTAATGTTAGAAGAATAAACCTCACCATAACAAAACCGGATAGGGGAATTGAGGCATGAACTCCTCAATATTCATAAAGCAAGTATCACCTTTATTTGACTTGAAGATATCTATTCTGCATCCATATTTAATTATAGGTCTGCCTAAATTTTGTGGCAGTTCGTTACAGGTAAAAGATTTCTAATGCTAAAATGTAAATATATGGCCCCCCAAACCTAGGTTCTCTCAATGATTTGCTGGGTTAATTTGGAAATTTAGTATGCTTATTTGTAAAAATTTTTAAAAAACAAACAACAAAAACCTCCCTCCATCTATTTTACAGGCTTAATTTAAAACTTTAATGAGATGAGATCTCTGTTAAAACAGAGACATTTAGGCTTAGCAACTTGCATGGTGCTGGAATATAAGTCTGAATAAGGTGTGGTCCTGCCTTCACATTATTTAGCCAATAAAGGAAAAAGCCACATAGATAGGAAAGTTCTATAAAAATGATAGTCCTCAGGAAGATAATGTAGAAACATAATTCCATAAAAGTCTATAACTGCTAAATTTCTTCTTCATCTCCCTTAAAAGTTTTCTGAGGTTAGTTTTCTGAAGTTCATTTTAACTCTGAGAATGGAAAAGTCTATTTTTTAAAGATATTTTCTTTTAAATCCTGTGTAGATTGTGTAGCATCAGTTTCAAAGGCATGGCCTATTTCTTGAATCTAAGAGAAAATTGAAGACAGAAATATATATATATATATATATATGTATATATTATCCTTGGTTGTTATTCTCATTATAAATGGAAAGAGGTTTCACCTGAATTATTTGAATGTCAGAAGTCATGAAAAAGCTAGAGTTTATTACAATTCCAAAAGCAAGTGAGCGCTTTTATTAAACCTAAATCACTAATTTCTATGATGCCATCTTTATTTCTTATCACTAACATGTGACCTTAGGAAAGTTATTTAGATTTTCAAAACTCTCAGTTCTTCCAAATGTGAATTGGAGATAATAATAATACCTAACTCAGAAAGCATTTGAAATGGAGCCATTTGAATACTGAACACAGGAGCATATTAAAAGAATCAATACATTTTAGCCATTTGTATTCTTATCACAGAGATTATAAGGTTAACTTCATAAATGACCTTCCCAGTCATTTTATGCTGTGCTCTGAAATTCCAAACCAGTTCCACAAATAGTCAGCTTCCTCTGGCTTTCTTCCAATGGACCAGCAAAGGTGCTGTCAATAGCATTACCTTGACCAGGCAAAGGAACTGAAGGGAAAAGAATTATTTATTGTGAAAAAGAGGAAGCTGTTGAGTTTCCAAGGAAATCGTATTGAATTAAATAGAAGATAACACTTATTTCAGTGAAGTTTGGTGGGAGGTATGAAGTGGGGAAGAAGTGACAGCTGAGGGAAGATGCAAAGAGCTCTAAAGAGCTAAGAGAAAACTCGGGTTTTTTTTAATTATTATTATTATTTTAACAAGAAGAGTAATCAGTTTCTCTGCAATTGCCCTAGCTTACTTATTTATTTCATGTTGGCTTCTTGAGATTTGCTTCATTAACTGCAAAAGATTTTCCAACAGGTATAACAGATTACAGCTACAGATTTTCTCCTTTATAATAATGTGGCAAGAATGTAGCTTTCTACAACCATCAAATAAAAATTCTGAATTTCAGTTTGATTAGACCAACATGGGCCAATAACTGTGACCAGAGTAAATATATATGGTCATTGATTTAGCCTTAGGTTGTTGTTCAATCTTCAACTCATGACTGTGCCAACAGGTACTGTGATTATGTTAATTTTCCTACATCAATGAGTGGGCATCTATGGAGCCAAAGGTGGGGTTAGCACCCACCCATATTATATGACTGCCACACAGAAAAAAAGAAATACCCCAAGGGGTGAAAACAAATCTGCAGTTTGCTTTAAAAAAAAAAAAGGCAGCTGGTGGGTGGTAATGAGGTGGAAGTGACTGGTAAGAATATAACTGACTAATGGTATTCCAGACCAATGAGCTTCCCTGATGGCTCAGCTGGTAAAGAGTCCACCTGCAATGCAGGAGATGCAGGAATTGCATGTTTGATCCTAGAGGAGGAAAGTGACAACCATTCCAGTATTCTTGCCTGAAAAATCCCGTTGACAAAGGAGCCTAGAGGGCCACGGTTCAAAAGGTCCCGCAAGAGTGGGCCACGATTCTTGGACGCATGCATCCAAAACAAAGAGTCACTTTTAGTTCAATTGGTAAGTGTCATCATTTTTATTGGAAAATAGGCAAACACAGAGAGATAATACCTACCATTTATGGATTTTGCCTTGCACTCTCTACCTGCAATGTTCAAAGTATATCTGTAAGCCTTGAAATACATTTGGTATGGAAGTAAAGTTTTAATTTCCTCATTTTACAGATCACACAATGATTCAGGAAATTTGAGAAACTTGCTCTATGGGCACAAATCTAGCAAGTTACAGAACTAGAATTCAAGGGCAGTTATGCTTGACTCCAAAGCTTCTGCTCTCTTTCTACCACTCTATACTACCCTCACCTGATCCTGCAAACTCAGCAGTAACAAAAATTTCCAAAGCAGTAAATAATATATTTAACACTGTTTGCTGGAAGCAAGGATGAATATCAAATTGTCACTGAATATGTACTAAACAACCATAAAATAAGTAGAAGTATAATTAACATAAACTTTTTGGAAGGGATTATAATGTACATTGAAACAAATTATATGTACTTTTTGATCCATTTTATTGCTAGAGGATACAATTTTAAGTTTAAAAAGATATGGATACAAGAATACTAATGGCAGTAGTTGACAGAATAAGATAGGAAATAACCCAAATCATAAGTGTTCAAGGATGGTGGAAGGGACGTGCTACACTTATTAAAGGAATAGTGAGGAAGGAGACTAAAACTTACGGACATAAGGAAGAGCATTCCAGAAGGTAGAATAATTTAGAGCAAAATACAAGGGTGGGAATAAGCTTAGCAAGTTTACAAAAGAGCAGAGAGGCTAACATGGTTGGAACAGCATGAGGGAGGGTGAAAGTATGAGATAAAGGCAGAGCTAAGCTCAATAAAATGCATGTAAGGCATTACACTTGTAAACGTTAGTGTACGCTGGCCTATGGTTGCACACTTAGATTATATGTACATGTATATATTCGAGTGTAAGAACAACTGATCTAAGAACTGGGCAGCTAAAATAGGGGGGGATAAGATCAGGAGGCTGAAGAAGTGACAATTTTGAGAAAATAATAACTTTATTTACATCCTTCATTGATGAAGGACAGATTATGACAGAATTTGAGAGACAGCAAGAATGCTGATTCTCGTTCTTGGCTATAGGAGTAGAAGGCTATGTTGACCAGAAGGGAGTTAGGGGAGAAAAAGGTGTCTACTAGCTCAGTTCATGTAATGAATGTGAAGAGATTGAGCTAATTTTTGAGAAAAATTCTAAAGAAACATAACTGCTTGTTGCAATACAACAAGGATACTATTAATAATTTAAAAAGGAACACAAGAAATGTGATTTTCCAAATAATTTAGAGACAATAAAATTGATTTTTTTTCTTTTGAGATTTTATTTTTTAACATGGATTAATTACTCCCTTAAACTATCCAAATAAAAATTAAGTATTATACTTAATTAGACTATTTTTCTCCATAAAATCAATGCACTTATGTTAACATCGCTGTAAATTACAGAAACTCCACTGAAATGCATAATAATGTCACTAACAGTGCATATGAATTCTGTTTTCTATATTTATTGCAATCTATGCAGTAACTAGAGAAAGGTAGGTTCTTAATCATGTTAGGTAGTTGTGTCTGTCTTGATTACATTACCAAATAACTTATTGTAGAGAAAAATAAGTGACTATTGATTACAACTCTATGAATTTCCTAACCAAAGATTTTAAAATGTAAGTCTTAGTTATGTTTTGGATTTGCTGTCCTATTCTTTTTGCCTGCTACTTTTGTGTTATCACTCCAGTTGCAGCCAAGCCAGTCCTGGAAAACAGCCCAGGGATAAAATGTAAAGACCAGAACTGAATCAAGCACAGCACAACATACAGCCATAGAGGACCTGAGAGAAGATAAGGATGACAGAGGGAAGGAAGTTCAGGAGAAACTTACAAGTGGAATGGAAAGGGAAACCCTTAAGGCTGCCAGATACTTACCCACATCAGAGTCAGATGAATAAGTAATGTGAGACAAGAATACATAGTTCACCTAGTATGATAACCACACTGAATAAAGAAAGTCACAAAGGGAAAAACAAATATGTAACATCACTTATGTGGGATGTAAAATATGACACAAATAAACTCATCTGTGAAACAGAAACAGATTCACAGATACAGAGGATAGACTTGTGGTTGCCAAGGAGCAGGGCATGGATGAGGGATGGACTGGGATTAGATTAACAGATGCAAACATTATGTATAAGATGGGTAAACAATAAGGCTCTAGCGTATAGCCTAGGGAGCTACATTCAGTATTCTATGAAAAAACATAATGAAAATCAATGTATAGTATGTATAACTGAATCACTTTGCTGTACAGTAGAAATTAATACAACTTTGTAAATCAAACTATACTTCAATAAAATTAATTTTTAAAGAAGAATACACAGTTCAGAAGCTACCTGTAAAAAATTTTATTTGTTTACATAGATACAACTACCTATCTGTTGAAAAATAAATTTAAAAGTGCTTTTTCCCCATATGTATTAATTTGATACAATTTCTAATTAATCACTAAAGTGAACAATGAAGAAAATCTGCAGCCTAATACAATACTGTAAAGCAATTACCTTCCAATTAAAGAAAAAATTTTAAACTAAAGAAACTAAAGTACACCCCCAAGATCAACAACAATCTGAAAGCCTATTGTCTTTAACTTCTTAAAAAGGATTCGATATATTCACTACAATAGTTATTTCCCCAATAGAATTATTTTCTTTACAAATATGATAAAAATGAGACACAGTTCCTCACATCAGGAGAATCAACACTTAAAATATGATAATCTTGCAGATAGATGATGTAATTCTTTTGTTATCATTATTGTTGATTGGCTGTAGTGACATTCTGCAGCCTAGCAGGTGGAGCCTAGCTCCTGGCATCTGGTTTTCCCCTTTAGCTCACTCTCCATTTCTCCTGTCTCCTTTGCTTATTTCAACTCTTCAGTTTGACTTAAAAAATTCTTGTGTCCTAGGACTTATCCTTGGAACCCCTCTCTTTTCTAACTTCATGGACTTTCTAGGTAAATTATCAGTTTCAAGACCTTAAATACTGTATGTATGCTGCGTGCGTGCATGCTAAGTCACTTCAGCCATGTCCAGCTGTCTGCAACCCTATGGACTTCAGCCCTCCAGGCTCCTCTGTCCACGGGATTCTCCAGGCGAGAATACTGGGGTGGGTCGTGATGCCCTCCTCCAGGGGACCTTCCCGGCCCAGGGACTGACCCAGCATCTCACATCTTTGGCATCTGCAAGCGGGTTTTTTGTTTTGTTTTGTTTTGTTTTCCACTACCAGTGCCACTTGAATTCTCTTGTTTAAACTCCAGACTCATGTTTATATTTACCTGTATTATATTTATATTTATTTATATCAGACTCATCAAGACTGAACTTTTGAATTTCTTCCTGAGTCTTCTCTATCCCCAATATTGCTCATTCTTAGTAATAACAACTTCGTCACTTCATTTTCTTACATCAAAAACATGAATCATTTTTTACTTCTCTCACATAAAACAATGTTGAGTCTTCAAAAGACATTCAGAATTGTAAATAAGTTCATTTGTAACACTATTTTTTAGATTCCACACATAAGCAATATGATATTTGCCCCACATCATATGAAATGTATCACACATAAACATTGTAATATATTTGTCTTTCTCTGTCTGACTTTGTCTGAATTGCTTTACTTAATTGCCAGGTCCATCTATGATGCTGCAAATGGCATTATTTCATTCTTTGTATGGCTGAGTAGTATTCCGTTGTATATATGTACTAAATCTTCTTTACCTATTCCTCTGTCAATGGACATTTTTAGGTTGCTTCCGTATTGGCCATTGTAAGCAGTGCTGCAATGAATACTGGGGGGCCCATATCCTTTCATCTGTATTTTTCTCTGGATATAAGCCCAAGAGTGAGAGTGCTGTCTATATCAAAACATCCTCATATTATAAGGATCACAATCATTTTAGATTAGGATCCATACTACTCACCTCATTTTAACTTAATAATCTCTGTTAAGATGCTATCTCAAATATTGTCACATTCTAAGTTACTGTAAATTCAAATATCAGCATAAAAATTTGGGCAGTTTTGGGAGTGGGGAATACAATTTAGCCCATAACAACCACAAATTCGTATTCAATATCATGAATCTAAAATTTAACTGAGTCTGAATTAAATGACAGATACTATGAATAAGCTTCTGCTGCTTAGAAGGTGAGGAGAAAACATGAAACAAAGGATTAATAAACAAAATGAATTAGCTTTGGACATTCACTCACCATTCAGGTCCTGGGAAATTTTTCATATCCACTGCTACCCTGATCCACTGAGTAGAATACAATTAAAACAAAATGTTTTGCATAAATCTCCAAAAGAGGTCAAACTTGCGACTTAGACCCAGCCATTAGATCTAGAATGATAAAATTGATTGTTATGCATTGAAAATTAGAGCCATTCAAGTTGTACCTTATTGTATTTAAGCTCTCACCCTTGCTATTTTGTAAAATAAATTAGCTTCAAGAATGCTGAATTGAAAATGTTGTCTTGATTTTTCATCTCTTGGGCCTTAGACTTTTTTATTTTCCCAGGCCACTGAAGACTGAATAAATGCCTGAAAGCCTTCATACCCACAAAAAACCTGCTGTGGTATTTTTTAAAGGCCACTTAGGAGACTACACCTGGTACATGCAGAAAATGGATTATTGTTGGGGTTTGTGTTGTTTAGAATCCTTAAATCTCAGCTACAGTGTTTAATGAGTTTAGTTAAAATGAGTAATTTTTATAAAAATTTAAAATGAGAAAATGGGAGTTTTAAATATTCTGTGTTTGCTAACACTTGGTTCAGTGGGCTTATCTGGAAATTTAACAACTACACTACAGATAAATTATAAGCATTTCTAAGCCTGGCTGCTGGGGAATCAGGGTAGAATTCAGGTTGTGACAGGTTTCAAATGTCAAGTTCATGGTGAATGATCCTGGAGCTAATTTGCCCCACCCTCTTGCTTCTAACGTTTCTCTAAGTCCTCTGGCTATGAGTTGAGAGAATTCAGGTACAGAATTTTAGAGATTCTTCATTATGACTCCTGAAAAGTTTGATAGGAATGACTGATCCCCTCCAAATCTTAGAACTTACAGAAAACTCCTTTTAGAAGTTAATGAAAAACGGGTTAGATGATTGGTGAAAATCCTCTCAGGGATCAACACTAGGCATTCGAAAGTAGTTTAGCAGCATTGTCCACTGACCAAGAGCAGGATGAATATAGAAACAATTAATAATAGGTACAATGTAAACACTGGCAGTGAAGCCTGGGTATTTAGCAGTCACAAATGGCTCTAGCTATGCAAGGAAAAAAAAACAAAAAACACCCTTCTGGTGCATAATAACTATAGGATTTGCTTACAATTCTAGCAGCATAAATGGCTTCAAATTCCCATCCTGCTGTGTAACTTTAAGAAAGTCCGTAAACTCTTTGAACCGTTGTTTTGCTTTGTTTCTGTGTCCTGTAACCTAGGAAAAAATACTGCCTACTTTCTGGAATTGAAGGATTACAATGTAAACAGATAATTAAACAACATAACAACTGACTCATTGGAAAAGACCCCGATGCTGGGAAAAATTGAAGGCAGGAGGAGAAGGGGACGACAGAGGATGAGATAGTTGGATGGCATCACCAACTTGATGGACATGTGTTTGAGCGAGTTCTGAGAGTTGGTGATGGACAGAGAAGACTGGAGTGCTGCAATCCATGGGGTCACAAATACCCCGACTGTTGGACACAACTGAGCAACTGAACTGAACTGAATATCTCTTACGCTTTCAACACCTAAGCATGCATAAGTACACATATATGATTGCAAGTATGTAGAATAAAAGCTTCCCAAATGCTTTCTCATTTGATTTGGAGTTTATTATTTCAAAAAGAATATTTGGGATGACTGAGAATAAAAGAGAATCAGCTCAGGTCAGTTCAGTTCAGTCTCTCAGTCGTGTCCGACTCTTTGAGACCCCATGAGTTGCAGCGCGCCAGGCCTCCCTGTCCATCACCAACTCCCAGAATTCACTCAGACTCACATCCATCGAGTCGGTGATGCCATCAAGCCATCTCATCCTCTGTCATCCCCTTCTCCTCCTGCCCCCAATCCCTCCCAGCATCAGAGTCTTTTCCAATGAGTCGACTCTTCACATGAGGTGGCCAAAGTACTGGAGTTTCAGCTTCAGAATCATTCTTTCCAAAGAACTCCCAGGGCTGATCTCCTTTAGAATGGACTGGTTGGATCTCCTTGCAGTCCAAGGGACTCTCAAGAGTCTTCTCCAATACCACAGTTTAAAGCATCAATACTTCGGTGCTCAGCTTTCTTCACAGTCCAACTCTCACATCCATACATGACCACTGGAAAAACCATTGCCTAGAGTAGACAGACCTTTGTTGGCAAAGTAATGTCTCTGCTTTTCAATATGCTATCTAGGTTGGTCACAAGACAATTCTAAATGATGTGAAGATATTTATTGTTTTCTTTGAATTATTTTCTCAGTGCTTAACTGGTTGAGAAGATCCAGGCCTTATGAGATATCAAAATAAACAAAAATAAAAATGAATGTGCATGTTTGGTATGCACAGATTTGGTATGTGATGATGAGAAAAAAGACAACATTAATATTATTAATAGTAAGTACTTATGTAGCTATTACAATGTTCCAGACATTAAGTGGTTTGCATATATTTAGTTAAGGCTATAGTTTTTCCAGTGATCATGTGTGGATGTGAGAGTTAGACTGTGGAGAAAGCTGAGAGCCAAAGAATTGATGCTTTTGAACTGTGGTGTTGGAGAAGACTCTTGAGAGTCCCTTGGCCTACAAGGAGATCCAACCAGTCCCTTCTGAAGGAAATCAGCCCTGGGATTTCTTTGGAGGGAATGATGCTGAAACTGAAACTCCAGTACTTTGGCCACCTCATGCGAAGAGTTGACTCATTGGAAAAGACTCTGATGCTGGGAGGGATTGGGGGCAGGAGGAGAAGGGGACGACTGAGGATGAGATGGCTGGATGGCATCACGGACTCGATGGACGTGAGTCTGAGTGAACTCCGGGAGTTGGTGATGGACAGGGAGGCCTGGTGTGCTGCGATTCATGGGGTCACAAAGAGTCGGACACAACTGAGAGACTGAACTGAACTGAACTGATATATTAACTGAATTGGTCCTGACTATAGGGTAATTATTATTATTGTTCCCATTTTATAGGTAGGAAACTAGGGAACAAAAATCAAAGCTTTGTGACCACTATCATATCCCTAGTAATTGGTAGAGATGGGTTTTGATATGAGTCATCTGATTACAGAGTCTATGTACTTAACAACTTCACCACTTTTCCCTTATGTGTTCCCATATGCCAGAAACTTTGGCAAATTCTTTCATTTATCTTATAACATTAATATTTAGATGGGATTTCTATTTCAGTTATATGGGATAAGGTTCAAAGATGCTTAACGATTTAAAAGTCAAGCTCTAAGAACTGACAGATACAGAATTTTCACTTAAGAACTCCAAATCCTGTGTTCTGTGCAGCAGTTGTCAGCCCTATATTGGATGAACATCTTATAAAAATTTTTAGCTATCATTGTTTAATTAATTTTAAATTAGTAAAGATATTCCATTCTCTTTACTGAAGTTAGCTTGTCTGGCTGAGGCCATAAATGTAATCGGAAAGGGAGTCTGCTAGCTATAACACCTGAAGCAATCAATAGAATAAACTGTGATTGTAGCTGTAGGTTCTGATTTACAGTCACTGAAACTGAATCACACTGTTTGAGAGACTGCTGGTTTTCATTTGTTAGGCATCTGGATATTCCTGTAAAATATCTCAAATGATGGTTAATAAAAGATATTGATAATTGAGAACTCCAAATAGAAAGTATAAATTGTCAAGAATGGTTAGTTAAGTCGCTCAGTCGTGTCCAACTCTTTACGACCCCGTGGACTCTAGCCCCTCGGGCTCCTCCATCCTTGAGATTTTCCAGGCAGGAATACTGGAGTGGTTGCCATTTCCTTCTCCAGGGGATCTTCCCGACCCAGGAATTGAACCCAGGTCTCCCGCATTGCAGGCAGATGCTTTAACCTCTGAGCCACCAGAGAAGCCACCAAGAATGGTAGGGGGGGGGGGGGGAAATCCACCAAGTCCACAATTATCTACTTTCAAGGTAAAATGTTTCTCCCCGTAAAGAGGAATGAACATGAGGATGTCTCTATAATGGGCTGTGATTGATTTCCTGGGTGACTAATAGCAATCAGTCTCTTCCTTTTGAATCACACCTCATATGTCACAATTCAAAGAGCCTTAATGCCAGCTAATGTCTGCACCCAGAAAGAACAAGTAATGAATTCACAGATTGCCTTTCTTTCTATACTTCATTTAAGAAAGCTAATTGTTTAGGGAATAGACTCTCTCTGGCTCATTGGTTTAATAATACAGGAAACTTGAAATTTCACAAATCTTGCATTTCACAGTAGGAAGCCAAACTCAGACTAAATGAACAATCCTCTCTTAACCCATAATTGTGATAAAAGCAGAGAGCCTTATTCATTATTAAAATGTAAACAGATAATGAATGAATTTACTAACTATTCTTTCCTGCTGGGGCATTTAGCCTTTGGGTAGCTTTTAGCTCTAAAATATAAATAAAGCACCTCCTCATTAATCTGAAACAAAAGATCACAAATTAAAATATTTTGTTCACCAAAACTGATCTTTTAGCTCAACAGACCTCCACAGCAAGAATGTCTCCAGATCACTATGGGAAATGTCACTAGTATTTTATTATTTTACTATTTTGTGCATTAATTATCATGGATTTCAAGTAGACCTACCATAATATCATATGCATGCATTTGCTTTTTGTAATGCAAATTCAGAATAGGAAAGAAAGTTTTGAAGCTACAGGTAATATATACTTAGAATTTTTTATAATCCTAGGTACATCCAGGGAAATAAACCTCACTTGTGAATGTCATCAGTTATGTGGTTTCATAAATAAAATAGGTTGAGAACCACTGTTTAGTTTGTTAATATTTTAAGTTGAAGTTAAAGTATCAATTCTCATAGTCAAAATTATACATAAGCAGTACAAACTTAAGAGATACCCAGTCCTTGTCTTCTAATATTTATGTTAAAAGGTAAGACTCCTATCACAGAGTAATAAGTAATGTATTAATACATGACAAAGTAAAAACATAACAATAATATCACTGCTAAAAATAGCTAATTCCTGGAGTTTTGATATATAATAGATACTGTGTATGTATATATATGCATATATATATACATACATATATGCTTGCGTGTGTGCCGTCAGTCTTTGCAACCCCATGGACTGTCACCCACCAGGCTCCTTTGTTCACGGAATTCCCCAGGCAAGCATACTGGAATAGGTTGCCATGGCCTCCTCCAGGGGATCTTCCTGACCCAGAGATTGAACCCACATCTCCTCTGGCTTCTGCACTGCAGACAGATTCTTTACCACTGAGCCACCTGGGAAATATATATATATATGTATATATATATACATATATATATATACAATATGCATTTGGTACTTTATGTTCCTCCCAACAGTACATGAACAATATGTTATTTCTCCATTTTTAAAGGAGAAATATGAGGCTAAGAGCAGTTAAATATCCCTTGTAGCCAAATGGTGAAAGCAAGATTTAAACCTAGGGATTACTCACAATTGCGTGTGTCTGTTTTTCCCATACGCCATTAAACAAGGTGAGCAACAACTATGAATTAGACTTAGGTCTGATATTTAGCCAAGGTCAAAAATGAGTGAGACTAGAGAAATAGGAAAGGGTTGAGAAAGATATTGTTAAAATTCTAAGATGGATCCCACAGATTTTGTCTTCAAAATATTTAATGATTTCAGAAAACATTAGCAAGGGTTAAATAGAAAAATGGGATCTGAATTTGAATGTTATTTTGTTAAAAGAAATTTCAGATGGAAGACATGAAAAAATAGACCGACGTGTTAGTAGCTGTTAGCTCTACACAGTGGGATTATGTGAAATCTTATTTTTTAATGTAATTTTTGCATTCTTGTACTTTCATGGATTTTATTTACATTGTTTATTTATGTTGTTCAGTAGTATGCAAATTATAGATGAATTTCATTATTTTTTGAAAAAAATAGAAACTGAACTTCATAGCAAGGCATTAGAATTTGAAGTGAATTAACTGGTCTATAGAAAGTGAACAAAATGCAGCCATTAAACCCCTTCCACTCTCCAGATGACTTGATTCTAAGTTCACATGGGTACATATGCATAGAGAGGAAATTTTTTGGCATTTAGCCAATATCTATAGTTCACAGTACATCATAAATAAAATATTACTCACTTCCTTAGCTACAAAAATGGGTAACCAAATGAGATGATGAATATCATGATCTCTTCAAGCTATACTGCTCTATGGTTCCATAGTCCATGATTTACTGGTATAGAATTCTTAAAGATACTCAATTTGTGTGTTAACAATTTCATTTTATTTTTTTAAAAAAAAGTATAAACAGAAAACATTCAGCCTTAAAATCTATTACATAATGAAGGAGCTGGTTGCAAGCAGAGAGACAGTGCAGTATAGCATTAAGGCCAAGGGCACTGAGGTCACATTATCTATGGTTGAATCATGTCACTGACACTTTTTAAGTGTGTGATTTGAGTCAAGTTCTCTGTGCTTCAATTTGCTCATCTATGGTTAAGTGCTGAACTCATAGGGTTGAATATTAATGAATAGATGTAGCCTACTTGGAACAGTATCGGGCACATGTTAAATACATATTAGTTATTATTATTTTTCTCACCTGCTAAAGTAGGAAGAGAAAAAAAATGAGTCAAGTGAAAAACAGCCCAAGGGAATTGGAGCAATTTATTCTGCATTAGAAAAGGGCTAGGAGGGACATCTAAAATTTCTCAGTCAAAGCAACCTTATTAACTTGCATGATGGCTTCTCCTCTTAAACCTGCTATTTTACCTTTAGAGGAAGAATTACGTGGGCATATTGCTAAAGATAGTTAAATAACTGAGATTCTAGCTCAGAAGAGGGAGGATTCTGCATATAACCCGGTTGCCAATTTAATTTTTACCTTTCCTCCAAGGCCACTCTCAAATGCCATTTTCTCTGTTAAGTTCTGTTATCAAAAACAGAAATGTTTCCTATCTCATCTTTTAAAGTCCTTGTGTCAGCACACATGTGACACTTTTTGATAGAACCTTATTTCATATAAAAGTATAAGTGCTGTATATTCTCCAAGAAAATATATTAATAATTTATTCAACAAACATTTATATAGTACTAACCATGTTCCAACCTCTGCTTTAAGCACTTTGCAAATATTATCTCATCTAATCCTTTTGGGTGATTGCAAAATATAGCCATGATTCCTCCCATCTGTGTTTGCACACCTGTATGCAGTGTGACTTTGCCATACTTCCCAAGTGTATTTCTCCATCTCCTCATATCTCTGTTGCCCTTGTGATTTGTTTTGACCATAGAATGCATCAGAAGTGATATTTTGTGAGCTGAGAGTGTATACTGAAACAAGTCTTACAGTTTTTGCTTTGATTTTCTTGCTTCCCTGAGATTGCCACATAAAGGAACATTAGTCTTTTCAAGGATAAGTGATGCAGTGGACAGACAAGCCACCCAATGACTAGTACCACCTACTAAATAATGAATAAAATTCTTAGATCAAATTTCCTTGTGTGCATGCTCAGTTGTGTCTGACTCTTTGACACCCCTTGGACTGAAGCCCTCCAGGCTCCTCTGTTCGTGGGATTTCCCAGTGGAGAATACTGGAGGCAATTGCCATTTCCTCCTCCAGGGAATCTTCCCAGTCGAGTTATCAAACCTGCGTCTCCTGCATCTCCTGCAATGGCAGGTGGATGTTTTACCACTGAGCCCCCTGGCAAGCCCCCCTAGATTAAATATCCCCAGAGAAACCACCAGATGACTACAACTGCATGAGTGACCCAAGCAAGAACAGCAGGAAAATTACCAGCTGATTTTGGCCACCAAGTTTAGGGAGACATTTGTTTTATAGTCAAGGGTAACTGATACATATCCCAGAATAGAAAAGTAAACCTGATATAATTCCATTTCCATTTTACAAATGAGGAAGCAGAGATACCTAAACTAATTGTTCAAGTTTCCACAGAAAGCACATGGCAAACCCAAGATTCAAACTTAAAATGTGGCCCTAACCATCACACTAAGCTGACTTCCTTAAATTAGCATTCCAGTGTATAGTTTCTTCAATTGCACTAACATTTGTGAAGCAACCTTGCCCTCAATTAAGGACCACAGTGTCTACTGACATTCTTATTTGCATCATTTTTGTTTGAATCTCCCAACTATCCTCTGGGGTAGGCAGGCCGAGTGTCAACACTTTCATCCCATAGATTTGAGACAGAGACTCCTAGAGGTAAGCATAATGACCAAAGATACACAAGGAAGAGGGAAGAATCTTAAATACATTCTCTTTATTTTCACATATTACGTAGCACACAGGTACCAAGTTTTCCCTAAGTTGTATGTATTAGAGTATCTCTCATGGAGTACATTTTTAATGAATATTTACAGTAATTAAATGCAGTGGAGATATATCATTTAGCCTGTGCTTAATTTATTTCCCCTTCTTTTGCAAATGAGATCATTCATGCTTCTTATTTATATTTCTTCATTGCAGATTCCATATGCCACACAATATGACAAAGAACAGCCCTCGTAGCCATCAAGAGTGATGACAATAAAGTAGTGATACCAAGAGAGAAATGAATCTCTCTTCTTGCTATTTCTTACATGTTTCAAGTCAGTACCTAGGGACTCCAAGTGACAATCACCTTGAATTGTGACAGCTTGAGAGACGGGCAGATAGGCTGGTAAAAAGCATATAGACAGAATGATAAGGCATAGATTCATGGGCAACAGTTTTTTGGCATAAATATTTGGCAGGAAAAAGGAGGTGATATAGTGGCAACCACTCTGTAAAATCATGGATTTGACCTCTACAGAGCAAAGTTATAAGTTCTTCATCATGTTCTTATAAAAAGATATATAGATATATATTATACCTCTTACATCTTAGGCCTGCCTTTAAGCGTATCTTTTAAGCCTATTATATAAAGATATGTAAATAAACCTTTTCTTCTCGAATAGCACATATGGTAGTTATTTTGTTTAATTAAAGAAAGGAAACGTTGGATTATATGTAAACTGCAAGTGCTGATAACAGTCCAGCCACTTTTGATTTATAATTAATCAATATGACAAATCCTTGGCACACTAAATATCAAGACTCCTGACCTATTCAGATGCTAATGTCTCATTGAAGTCCTCTGTCCTTTGCCTTAGGAAAATAGAGCTTATGAGACAGTCATTAATGCCAGCCCCAGGAGGCTGAACTTTAAGAACTAATGCAAACACCCACCAGGAAAGCAAGATCTATTTAAGCCGAGAGGATATACTGAATGGATAATATAAATATAATTGTACTGTTCATCTTTCCTCTTCTCTTTCCTCCCACAGCTGTATCTTTTGGGAAATTGAAGACAAGAGGAAATTTGTCAATTTAGTAAAGTGAATTCACTGTCAAATTTGAGAAAAAGTAGGATGTAAATTAATAGAATATGTCTGCATCTCTTTTCTACAAATACCTAGAGGAGTGGGATGGGAGATGGGAGAAAGTCTCAACAGGGAGGGGATATACGTTTAAACATGGCTGATTTGCATTGTTGTATGGTGGAAACCAACACAACATTGGAAAGCAATTTTCATCTAGTTAAAAATTAAATTTTTAAAAATCAATAGCATAACAATAGTAATGTAAAATTTGTCTAATGCAAGAAGACTTCACACTTCAGGCAGAATCTGTGCTACTCTGGGTTGAACTTAACTTTAGATGTACATCTAAACAGTGCTAATTTTCACTAAAGTCTCTTTTATGCTAAGAAATTCAGAAACCTAAGGGTAGAAGCAGGAAGGGGAAAATAGGAGAGAAACAGATACCATATTATTATAGAAGTTTGAAGCAATATATCTAAGAAAATAATGGAGATAATTTGCACTTTTTATTATTTCTTTCTTGTCTTTTATTTTCCTCTTGTTTGGAGGGATCATAATGTTAAAATATTTAAATTCTAAAATCTGGACTTGGAATTGAAATATATTTAACACTGATACAGTGAGTAAAAGTAACACACATATCAAGATATATCCAACTCTAGGTATGAAATAATCTGGATCTCGAATAATACTAATAATTCTACCAAAGATGGCTTATCTCCGAACTTCATGAATTGAAAATAGTTTTATTTTTCAAAAAGTGGAAGGATTTGTTTCACATTTCAGAAACTTCATATATTTATGCCTTTTCGCCTATGATATTTAGCTATGAGACATTGTTTGCCTAGACATTGCTAGAACATTGCTTAAGTCTAGAGGGGAACTGCTTCTACCTTTCCTTTCCCATCTTTCCAAAAAAAAAAAAAAAGCGCCTAACCTAGATTCTTGAGAAAGTTTTAGGAGGAATCTGTCTGTGAGAAAGCTAAGTTTGCAAAGCAAATTCTGTACCTATATGTAGCCAGTGAAATGCAAGGATGAACCTATTACACATTCCAAGTGCAAGATATGCAACACAAGAAGAGGAAAGAGATAAATCAACATTGCTTCTTCAAGCAATTTTTCACCTTAATGTGTCCCTTAGCTCCAGTCTGGCGAGATTCCTCTTCCTGCCATGAGGAATGAGTGTGGGGAGTTCAAAAAAGGTTTGCAAATTCTTTAAAACTGCATCGTCTGGGTAGAAAGATGGAAGCCCTATAGCAAATTATGAGGATGAGGCAGGAAAAGCCCCCTTTCTCCTAATAAAGAGAAGTAGGAATTGCTCCTTTCAATTCAAAATGAACTGATAAGATAAATGACTAGATTCATAGAAGGCAAGAACTTTACGCCTAGCTCATCATTGCTTTAATAGCACAATTTGGGACAAAGAATAGTATAGGACTAAATATCCATTGGCCACAAGAAGGAGAGACAAAGAAAGGAAGGAAAGATAAAAGGAAGGAAAGGAAAAACACAGGGGGATAAATCATGAAAAAAAACTTGATGATGAGAAAACAATGTACTCAGAGAACAGTCAGAGATTTATCCCATCCGTTTAATAATTTAAAAAGACAATTTACTGACTTTTAAAAAATCAGTAAGATACTTTCAAGGCAAAATTGCACTGGACAAAGATAAACAAGGAAGGAAGATTTTTATTCAGTAAAGAGGAGAAGGGGATGACAAAGATGGTTGGATGGCATCACCAACTCAAAGGACATGAGTTTGAGCAAATTCTGGGAGATAGTGGAGAACAGAGAAGCCTGGCATGTTACAGTCCGTGGGGTGGCAAAGAGCTGGACATGACTTAGCCACTGAACAACAAAAATTGCCTGAGGGAAGAGTGACCAGAATTCATGAACTCTGATATAAAGGAGTTTGGGGCTTGAAGAGCTGGGGTGGGAGCTATAGCAGGTTGTGTTTAAGTGCTGCTACTCAAAGGAAAAGTAACTTAGACTGGAGATAATTTTACAACTTAGAGTAAGACTCCCCCTTAAATTGATGTTACTTCAGTTGTGTCTGAATCTTTGAGACTCCATGGACTGTAGCCGACCAGGTGCCTCTGCCCATGGATTGTTCATGCAAGAATATTGGAGTAAGTTGCCATGCCCTCCTCCAGGGGATCTTCCTGATCCAGGGATCTGGCGGCTCCTGCATTGCCAGGCAGTTTCTTTACCACTAGCACCACCTGGGAAGACACTCCCACCTCTGCTTAAATTAGTCGCCTATTTTCCCACAAAAACCTGGAAAAACAAGGGTGTAAATTCTTTAATGGTTACATTTTGAATAGATTATTTTCTTGCCCTTGAGAAAGACACTCTTGGGCTGTAACCTGGCAAGAGCTTTTTAAAAGATTTACATCTCAAAAAGGTGATGAAAATTTACAAGTGTTCTAAAGCAAATGCTCTGGGAGAAGGAGGTCAGAAGCCGACTAAGGAAAAAAATGTGCCTAAAGTTTACTCAAGCTGAGGGGAATATTAAGGCCTGTCTTGATCAATATCATAAACAAGAATTCTAAAAAGGGATAGAGGACATTTAAAATATCTTGATTATACAAATGCTAATGGTGGTGGACAGGGAAGCCTGGCATGCTGCAGTCCATGGGGTCGCAAAGAGTCGGACACCACTGAGCAACTGAACTTAGCTGATTCAAATAAAGCATAAAAAGGGAGTTAGCCGGCAGATAAATGTGGCTGCTTAGCCAGCTTTTCTGAAGAGCACAGTTTATAGAAAACAAATGAATGAAGAAATTATGAGATATATAGCTAAAATTGAGCATTTGAAAGATAATATCATAAAATTATCTAAGATCCCTGGTAGCCCAGATAGTAAAGAATCTCCCTGCAATGTGGGAGACCCAGGTTTGATCCCTGTGTCAGGAAGATTCCCTGGAGAAGGGAATGGCTACCCCCTCTTTATTCTTGCCTGGAGATAGAGGAGCTTGACGGGCTACGTAGTCCATTTGGACACAACTGAGTGACTAACACTTTCATTTTTCACAAGATATAAAACAACAATGTGCCAGTGATTAATAGAGCCTTAAATGGTCACTAATATTTTTCACTATCTACAATTTTAGAATAATAATAATGATAAAACCTCAAGATGTATTTTTTAAAAAATAAGATAGTAAAATAAAGCAAGAGAGTATCTAAATGAGTTGAGTATTGTACTATTAATACAAAAAGGCAGGGCCATCCAACCTTGGAATTCTTAACCAAGGAGATTGATTTTAAAATTGAAAGTGCCAAAGCAAACATCATTAAAAAGAAATCAAACCTCAATAAGAAAAATTACAGCAAGAGTACCCAGACATTTAAAATAAATTTTAAGTATCTAGGCTCAAATGCCCACAGGAGAGTTTAAACCTCAACTTTTCAACATTTCCCCTGAATATTCATGGGTGAGCTTGCAAAACTATTCTTAAAATTTTTGAGAAATGATGGAAAACAAGGAATATATTTAAAGGTGCGTGTTTTGTTTTTTTTTTAAAGGACACAAAATATTTAAAATTTTTCTTTAAAATTTTATGTCAAACACTTCTTCATTGTATGGCTCATCTGCGGCCCTAAAATTTATTTTAGTCATTAGCTGGAAGTGACTGCTGATTACACATGTAAAAAAAGAACTGACTCGTTATTATGTTTTTTCAATTTAAGATTTACAACAGTTCCAAGTATAAGAAAATTTTGAAAGAGGAAAAATGACTATTGTCTGACTTCTCACAGAAAATACCCTACCCTTGTGGAAAATCTTTTCCTGTAAATATGAAATATACATGAAATACATAATATATATTACATGCATCTATGGGGTCGCACAGAGTCGGACACGACTAAAGCGTCGCTGTCCGACTCTCTGCGACCCCATAGACGGCAGCCCACCAGGCTCCGCCGTCCGTGAAATTCTCCAGGCAAGAACGCTGGAGTGGGTTGCCATTCCCTTCTCCAATAGATGAAAATGGAAAGGGAAAGTGAAGCTGCTCAGTCGTGTCCGACTCTTAGCAACCCTAAAGACTGCAGCCTTCCAGGCTCCTCCGTCTACCGGATTTTCCAGGCAAGAGTACTGGAGTGGGGTGCCATTGCCTTCTCCTATATATTACATAATATATGACTAACCAAGACTTAGATTAAAAAACAATTTTTGTGTGTTTCAAATGTATTAAATGTTTTAATAAAATATTATTAAATGTCTGTTTTGATTTAAAAACTCTGATTCTACATATAATTAAAAAGTAAGAGAAATCCCTCACAAGAATGTTCTATCATTTTTGCTACTACTATTAAGACATTTTACATCATAAGCAAATCTGAGATAGGATTTTCTAACAAAGTTTTATCTAATAACTTATGATTTCTTTCATAAGCAATATTTAAGAATATTACACAGGTAAGTAGTGAATTCTGAATCCCATTGTTTCTTTTATCTATTTTTTTCCCCATCTTGGTCATTTCTCACTTTCATTATTAAAATATGTCTCAAGGAAGATTATGATATTAGTCATTTATATCTGATTATAAATTTAATTTCTCACCTTCTCCAAACGTAATTGCATTTAAACATTTAACTCACCCACACTGTATCCTTTAGGTTTTCCTGTCATTCTTTAACAATGTGGAACAAATTAGATAACACAACATGGATCCTTAAGACATTCATTTATTTATTATAATGATTGTCAATCCAGTAAGCAGTTCAATAGGTCTGCATATGTCAAGAAGTTTCATACAATTTCAATGATCCAGGTCAAGACCATCCCCAAATGATCTTATTCACCTAAAAAAAAAAAAAAAAAAGCAGATTTTCCTGTTTTCTGTTATATTTATATCTCCTTATATATATTTCTTTTCACCATGGTATTCTTACCTATAGGTTTCCCAGGTGGCACTAGCGGTAAAGAACCACATGCTAATGCAGGAGATGTAAGAGATGAGGATTCAATCCCTGGGTCAGGAAGATCCCCTGGAAGAGGGCACAGCAACCCGCTCCAGTTTTCTTGCCTGGAGAATCCAGGGACAGAGGAGCCTGGCAGGGTACAGTCCATGGGGTCGCAAAGAGGCAGACATGACTGAAGCAACTTAGCACAGCATTCTTAACCTCAGTTTGGGCTCAGTCAGACCTGCTTTTTCATTTGCTCAATTCATCACTTAGTTCTCGGTGCATCTCACTCTTATCACCAAGATGTAAACATTCTGTAGTCTTCTTCCTCATGTTCTCCCTCGAGATTTCATAACGTGTGACGATCTGTGTATGCTCCCCTAAATTCACTGACTTAATGCTTTCCTATTTCTACAAGCTTTATCTTATTACTGTCTTCATCCAAGTCAATAGATTTCTATTCCAATTAGACTTTCTGAATGAATGCTAAAAGAGTTTCAGACAAAAAAGAAACAGCAAGGTATGCATGTTCTTGAAATATGTCCTCTTAAATGTCCTTGAAAAGGTTTGCTTTGGAATGTTTGGTTGTTAGTTGTTGTTGTTCAGTTGCTCAGCTGTGTCCAGCTCTTTTCCACCCATGAATTGAAGCATGCCAGGCTCCCCTGTCTTCACTCTCTCCTGGAGTTTGCTCAAATTCATGTCCAGTGAGTCAATGATGCCATCCAACTATCTCATCCTGTGTCTCCCTCTTCTCCTGCCCTCAATCTTACCCAGTAAAAGGTCTTTTCCAGTGTGTCAGTTCTTTGCACAAGGTGGCCAAAGTATTCGAGCTTTAGCATCAGTCTTTCCAATGAATATTCAGGGTTGATTTCCTTTAGGATTTACTGGTTTGATCTCCTTGTAGTCTGTCGTTTCCCTGTCTATTTGCCATGAAGTGATTAGACCAGATGCCATGATCTTAGGTTTCAGATGTTGACTTTTAAACCAGCTTTTTCACTCTTCTTTTTCACCTTCATCAAGAGGTTCTTCAGTTCTTCTTCATTTTCTGCCATGAGGGTGGCATAATCTGCATTTCTGAGGTCATTAATATTTCTCCTGGCACTCTTGATTCCAGCTTGTGCTTCATCCAGCCTGACATTTCACATGATGTATTCTGCATATAAGTTAAATAAGCATACATGATTCACTGGGTAGAAGAAACTGTGATAAATAGGCTTTTAGCAGTGTTGTGGCAAAGTGTTGGAGTATGGGAGGCATCCTAGAATCCTAGGATGAAGTCTCAGTCTTTCAGTGAAGCTGTGCATAAGGATTGTGAAGTTCACAAGTGGTTCTCAGATTCCCATTCCTGCTTAGGTGGGATAAAATGGCTAGAAGGGGCTGATAAAACTTCATTAGGTTAAGCTCTGGTAAAATAGTTTCTCTTGAAGAGAGGCCTACTGAAAAACAGAATGCTCTGGACACTTTTCTTCTTCCTTTGCCAGAAGTTTGAGAGGATTTTTCTCTAATCTTCACCAAGAACCTGGTAAATCTCCTGGAGCTGAAACAAACAAAAGTGTGATCGCACTATCCTAAGACTGGGCCCTTTGGAGTTTTTTATCTCCTAGATTTATCCATATCTAGTTTCAAGCTATTCAATTACAGTTCAGATTTTCCTAGCCCCATACTGGATTCTATGGAGATTTCTGCTAATGGGTCTCTGGTCTGTTAAGTGGTAATTCTCCATGTTTTCCCACCTGTCTCTCCAGTTTTGAGGGCAGCTGTTTGTTCTGTGACTTCAATTCACAGAGACATTAAAGAAGAGTTGTTAGTTTTCAGTTTGTTCAGCATTTTACTGGTTGTGAAGAAGGAGTGAACTTCTAAGCTCTTTACATGTCAGACCAAATAACCCCCATCAGTTCCTTGACCTCTTCTATGACCTACCCTCCATCTCATCTGAGCCAGATGCTACATGACTTATCTTAGACTTTGTCACTATCAAAAACAAAAAGTCTTCTAAAAATCTCAATTTATAGTATTCCACTTCAGATTATCACTTTTTTATTTTCAGTGTTTTCTAATATATCAACTCCAAAAATATTCTAACTTCACCAGAATCTAAAATTAATTGGCTATACCACTTTTCTTTGTCCCTCAGCACTGATATGCCCAATTTCTGGTTTACTGTTTAAACATGGTCCATTGCCAAAAAAGCAAATCCACACAAATTTGTATTTCTAATTTCTCCAAGTTATCTGAAATAAATTCCAACTCTACTTAAATCTGGCTTCCTGGGTGGCTCAGCTGGTAAAGAATCTGCCTTCAATGCAGAAGACCTCAGTTCAAGCCCTGGGTCAGGAAGTTCCCCTGGAGAAGGGATAGGCTACCAACTCCTATATTCTTGGGCTTCCCTGGTGGCTCAGGCAGTGAAGAATCCTCCTGCAATGCAGGAGACTCAGGTTCGATCCCTGGGTTGGGAAGTTCCCCTGGAGGAGGTCATAGCAATCCACTTCATATTTCTTGCCTGGAGTATACCCATGGACAGAGGAGCCTGGAGGGCTACAGTCCATGAGGTCACAAAGAGTCAGACATGACTGAGCAACTAAGTGCGTGCACAGACACACACACACACACACACACACACACACACACACACACGTTAAATCTAATTCTTTGGGTTCTCTTATTTCTTTACCTAAGCAGTTGAATGTTGCTGAAGAAAGTATTCACCCATGATGACTGGTCTCATTGTTCTTATGACCACAGATTTAAAGTAGATCCTTAGCGCTCCCCTGCATTATTCTATTTTTACTCACTCATGTTCCCACTCTCCTAAATAAGCATTTTCATATTTTCTTCCTGCTCTTCAAACTTCCGAGTACTTCTGCTGCTGCTAAGCCACTTCAGTCATGTCCGACTCTGTGCAACCCCATAGACAGCAACCCACCAAGCTCCCCTGTCCCTAGGATTCTTCAGGCAAGAACACTGGAGTGGGTTCCAAGTGCTTCTACTTTATCCTTAATGATTTTGCTTCCTGTTTCACTGAAAAATAAGAACAATCAGAAGATAACGTTCATAAATTTCTATTATAATATTGCTGCATCCATCACTTTATATTCTGTATTCATTCCTGTTACTACTGATAACTGATCATAGCAAAGACCAACTCTTCCACTAGTGTTCTAATAAATCTGGACTTATTCAATGATATCATTTTAATCATCTTTTTCCTCTTCAAGCTAAAAAATAAAAACCTTTCTCAACTTCACATCACTCTACAGCTACTATATCATTTTTACCTTATAACAGAACTCTTTTGAAATGTGTGTTCACAATATCCTTATTTGTTTTAAGGCTCATTCTTTCTTGAACTCAATACAATAAGGATTTCTTCCCAATGTAATTGCAAAACTATCTACGTTCAAGGTCATTTATGGCTTTCATGTAACTAAAACCAATAACCAACACCCCATTCTCTCCTTGACCCATAAGCAGCTTTTCACATAAATATTCATTCATTCTTTGGGGAATTATTTATTTAATTTCCAGAGCACTTCTGATTTTTCTCTTGTCTCATTAACTCCCTCTGAATACCTTTTTCTGCTTTTTTTCTCTTCTAGCTAACCTCTAAATGTTGATATGCCCTATTTAGTGCTTAAATCTCTTTCCTATCCAACTCTTTCAGACTCAGAACTTTAAATACTAGCTACACTAGATAACTTTCAAATTCGCATTTCTTTCCAAAATTTTACCTAGAATTGAACATACAAGTGCCTACTCAGTATCTGCATTGTCATGTCTATTAATTGTCTCAAATTAACCACAATCAAAAAAGAATTCTTTCTCTTGCCATCCACTGAATGTCCTCATATTTTCCCAATCTTTGTCCAGCTTCACTTTATCCTTTCAAATATACCAGTATAAATGTTCAAATAGCCTCCATTTTTCTCCAGGACTATTTCAACAATAGACTTGTAACTAGCTTATTTGCTTCTACCCTTGTCCTTGAACAGTATATTCAGCACTGAATCCAGCCTGATCTCTTTAAAATTTGCCAAGTTTATTTTAGTCTTCTGCTTTAACATTTAATGGTTCCCTATCTCATCGAGAAAAGCCCACCTACATAAATGATGCCATTACTGCTCCAACCTCATTTGCTGCCAATCTTTCACTCTCAGCTTTGCTGTAGTCACATTGGCCTCCTTACTCTTCCTTAACATGTTGGCACGTTCCTGCTTCAGGGTCTTTGCACTTACTTTTCCCTTTGACTAGAACTCTCTTGTCCTGTCTGTCCAAATGGCTTTTTCCATAACTTAAAATAATTTTAATAGACATTATCCCTGGTGGCTCGGTCGGTAAAAACCCACCTGCAATGCAGGAGACATGGGTTTGAGCCCTGGGTCAGGAAGATTCCTTGGAAGAGGGCATGGCAACCCACTCCAGTATTCTTGCCTGAAGAACCCTATGGACAGAGGAGCCTGGGTGGGCTACAGTCCATGGCCTCACAAAGAGTTGGACACCACTGAGCAACTAAGCACAGCACATTTTTAAAGCAGTTTTAGGTTTACATAAAAATGGAGTGGAATGTACATAGAGTTCTCAAATACCTCTTCAAAGCTACCTTACCCACCCAGATTCCCCTGTTATTAGCATCTTGCATTAACATGGTACACTTGCTATACATTGATGAATAATATTGATTAAAGCCATTATTAACAGAAATCCACACTTGACATGTTTACATTAGGGTTTGTCCTTTGTAGTATTGATTCTATGTGCTTTGAAAAATGTACAATGACATGAATCTGCCATTAGAGTATCCTACAGAATAGTGTCACTGCCCTAAATATCTATTATATGCCACATATCCATTCCTCCGTCTCCCTGAACTCTTGGAAACCACTTATCTTTTTACTGTCTCCCTGACTTTTTACTGTTTCCATGATTTTACCTTTTCCAGATGTCATAGACTTGGAATCATGAATATGTATGTATATTTTGCATGTTAACTTCTTTCACATACTAGTATGCATTTAAGATTCCTTTCTGTCTTTTGATGGCTTAATAGCTCATTTCCTTTTATCAATAATTTTCAGTTGCATGCACATATCACAGGTAATTCTTTTGCTTCTTGAGAAACATCTTTGTTGCTTACAAAATTTGGGAATTATGAATAAAACTGCAATAAACATTTGCTTGCAGGCTTTTGTGGAGACATAAGTTCTCAACTCAATTTTATATATCACGAGGAGTATGGTTTCTAGATCGTATGGTAAGAGTGTGTTTAGTTTTCTAAGAAACTGTCAAATGGCCTTCTAGAGTTTTCCTTGACTTTTCAAGATCTTTATTCAAATATCACCTTCTCAGTGATGTCTTTGCTAAGGCTACAACTTCAAATTGCAGCTACTGTCCCTCAACCATGTCCATGAAACTCTCTACCTACTGCTCTTTCTTCAAAGCAATAATAACTATTTTAATATATCATATATCTTACTTGTTGAGGTATCCTCTCTGACCTTCCCCCATCTAATGCCACTAGAGTGTAAGATACATGAGAGTGGGACATTTTTTGCTTTTTTCCATTAAAAAAAAAAGCAACAACCTAGAACACAAATGGAACCGTAAGGGTCATTTAAAAATGTGTATTGAATAGAGGAATCAATTCAAGGTCATATGATTGTTAAGAACTCTGAGAAGTCTGAAATTTTACCCTATTTACAAGCTAACAAGTTGATTTACCAGAGTTTAATGGAACATGACTGAAGACATGGACTTCCCTGGTGGCTCAGACATAAAGTGTCTGCCTACAATGCGGAAGACCCAGGTTTGGGCCCTGGGTCGGGAAGATCCTGTGGAGAAGGAAATGACAACCCACTCAAGCACTCTTGCCTGGAAAATCCCACGGACAGAGGAGCATGGTAGGCTACAGTCCATGGGGTTGCAAAGAGTCAGACACGACTGAGCGACTTCACTTTTACTTTTTCTGAAGACATGAGACTTCAGTCAGACACAATACCTTTTATTACTTGTGGTACAGAAAGTAGTATCAGCCTCAAGTGCATAAACGGTATCCATTGCTTCCTAGGTCCCATGGAACCAATACTGAGGTGGGTCCAAGTGGTTGTTGTACATGCAGCATATTTTTATAACAACTGAGGAACTACAAGACTAGAGAGACCAATCTCTTATCAGGGACTACAAGCAAAACTACTAAACCTTTGCCTGTAGAAAGATATTAGTTTTATTATACTGGGCACTTTCCAGACGGTGCTAGTGGTAAAGAACCCACCTGCCAATGCATGAGACAAAAGAGACGTGGGTTAGATCCCTAGGTCTGGAAGATCCCCTGGAGGAGGGCATGGAACCCCACTCCAGTATTCTTGCCTAGAGAATCTCATGGACAGAGAAACCTGGCAGACTACCGTCCATAGGATCACAAAGAGTTGGGCAGAACTGAAGTGACTTAGCAAGCTTGCATGCACATACTTGGGTTGGGAATACCAGACCACTTGACCTGCCTGTTGAGAAATCTGTATGCAGGTCAGGAAGCAACAGTTAGAACTGGACATGGAACAACAGACTGGTTCCAAATAGGAAAAGGAGCACGTCAAGGCTGTATATTGTCACCCTGCTTATTTAACTTGTATGCAGAGTACATCATGATAAATGCTGGGCTGGAAGAAATGCCAGCTGGAATCAAGATTGCCAGGAGAAATATCAATAACCTCAGATATGCAGATGACATCACCCTTATGGCAGAAAGTGAAGAGGAACTAAAAAGCCTCTTGATGAAAGTGAAAGTGGAGAGTGAAAAAGTTGGCTTAAAGCTCAACATTCAGAAAACGAAGATCATGGCATCTGGTCCCATCACTTCATTGGAAATAGATGGGGAAACAGTGGAAACAGTGTCAGACTTTATTTTGGGGGGCTACAAAATCACTGCAGATGGTGATTGCAGCCATGAAATTAAAAGATGCTTACTCCTTGGAAGAAAAGTTATGACCAATCTAGAAAGCAGAGACATTACTTTGCCGACTAAGGTCCGCCTAGTCAGGGGTATGGTTTTTCCAGTAGTCATGTATGGATGTGAGAGTTGGACTGTGAAGAAAGCTGAGCACCGAAGAATTGATGCTTTTGAACTGTGGTGTTGGAGAAGACTCTTGAGAGTCCCTTGGACTGCAAGGAGATCCAACCAGCCCCTTCTGAAGATCAGCCCTGGGATTTCTTTGGAAGGAATGATGCTAAAGCTGAAACTCCAGTACTTGGCCACCTCATGCGAAGAGTTGACTCATTGGAGAAGACTCTGATGCTGGGAGGGAGTGAGGGCAGGTGGAGAAGGGGATGACAGAGGATGAGATGGCTGGATGGCATCATGGACTTGATGGATGTGAGTCTGAGTAGACTCCAGGAGTTGGTGATGGACAGGGAGGCCTGACATGCTGGGATTCATGGGGTCACAAAGAGTCAGACACGACTGAGCGACTGAACTGAACTGAACTGATATTATTCCACTCAAATAATTCTTCTTCCATATCAGCAAATAAAAGTAATACAATTCAGTATAAAGTTACACTGTTTTCTATTCTTTGTTAAAGAAAGAAAAAGTAAAACAGTAAAACATCTATTTTCATACCTTTGGTTCAGAGCTTCTTTTAACGGAGTGTGCCTTGAGAGTGAAGCAGTTGCATTCTGTTTGATTGGTCAGTGTGTCAGGGCTACTGCAATTTCTCTTGGGGTGAGTTAGTGGCAAGCTTGCAATTTTAAGTCTCAGAGGCCTTCCTTTAATTAGTTTGTTACAATATTGCTAGGATTTTTATGTTTTTAATATTTAATAATCAAAAAGCTTTTTCTGTTTTTGTGTGTTTGTTTTGTTTTTCACTTATTGTCTTTAGATAGCTGTCTGCTTTTTCTAAGTAAAATATATATAATTGTGCATACTATTGATTCATAACACCAAATGCATCCTTGACAATATCAAGGAAACAAGCCATACTGTGAAAAACAAAAGGAATAAAGCTATGGAACTCTAAAAGCTTAAAAGGGATCCAGTATTATTAAAGTGCTTTGTCTAGAATCGATTCACATGATACCTTAGGGCATACCCCCTCATGAAAACACAAATAAATAAATAATGTAAAATAAGACTATGATTGCATAGCTTTCTTTAAAATGATTGTGCCCATCTACAACAAGAAAGAAAGTGTAATTAACATACATCTCAATTTCAAAGGCCAAAGTATTTAAGGGATGAAGTCAAAAATATAAATTCCTTTAGTTTTGAGGTTCATATCACTATTTATTTTGTAATTTCAGAGCTAGCATCATCACTACTATACGCTGGAGGTCCAATAACCATAAGGTAAAAGGCGATGTAACGAAGAAGTGAACCTTGCAGACTTAAGTTAAAATTACACTAATGGAACTTACCTGTTGCATGGCCTTGGACAAATTATGTCACTTTTAGCTTTAGTAATTGTACCTATAAAATGGGTGCTAGCTAACTAATACATGCTTGTTATCTTTGTCATATTCATCATCACAATGAATATCTTTTGAGTTTTGCCCATCTTAAGATGGGCAAAGACTGTTCTAAGCATTTTCTGTAAATCATCTCATTACCTGCAGAGAAATACCATAAAAAGTGTCTACAGATGAGAACTGAGACAAAGAAAGCCTCTATCATGTGCTCAAAGATCGCACAGCTATAAAGAAGCCAAACCTAGTTTGGAACCTAGGTGTGTCTGAATTCCGAACCTGTCTATTTATACATTTAAGTTAGGGATTAAATTTTAAAAATGCACGTTAAACTTTTGGTGCTGAACAAAGGTGAATAAATGCTATGCTAGATAATCCCAGGTGAATCCCTAAACTCAGAGTTTATGGAGCTGTCAGAATAAAGGAGGGGGCAGGAGGAAGTGCTCACAACTGATTTTTCCGTTCTTTTCTTTCATGATTCACACCATGAGTCACTCCCACTAGTTTTAGAATTGAAAGTGCCCCAAAACCACTAACGGGCATGTAGTAAGGAGAGAAAAAGAAAACTTTGCCTGAGATAAATATTAGGTAAGTGAGTCAGTGCCTTGGAGGAGCCAAGTAATAGTAAAGTAACAACCAAGTAACCAAACAAATGGGGAAAAAGGACACTGACCTTCATAATCTTAAACTAATCTCACTGGTTTTTGGAATAGAATGTAATTGTCAGGAAGGGCAAATTCATTCTGAACTGATTGCAAACAATGTATGGCTTCCCACTTGTGTATCTTCTATTTTCCTCCTTCCAATTTATCCTTGCTCCCTTCGGCATTGTATAAACTTCACCCACTTTTCTCCACTTATGGACCCAAACCAGAGACAGCAAAGTTTTGAGTCGTAGCTAAACCCTAAATGAACCTATTTCTGGATCCCCAGATCAAAGGGTTGTGTTGCTGCCATGTTGATTTTTCTTAATTCACTCTGTGGCACATGTAGCCCTTTTACAGATATTTCCCCACCCACAGTTTCAACGAATGAAAGTGTATACTGATGGTGAAAGAACTGACTGTCTGTTAAACACAGTGTCTGGTTAACACTTCTAAGAAAGATATTAAACAAGAACTTCAGATGGTAGTTCCACATGGAGTTAGGCATTACAAGGTATGCAAGTTTGTTAGGGCTGCCATAGCAGACTACCAACAACTGGGTGGCTTAAACAACAAAATTAATTTTTCTCACAGTTTGGGAGACTGGGAGTCCAAGATCAAGGTGATGACAGAATTGGTATCTTCTGGAATATCTCTTTTGGATTGGAGATGGTCAGGACTCCCACTGAATCCTCACATGGTCTTTCCTCTGTCACTATCTGTGTCCTCATCTCTCTTCCTGTAAGGACAACAGTCACACTAGATTAGGGTTTTCCAATGATGCTCTTCATTGGGGTTCCATGTTTGTCCCTCAGTTCAGTTCAGTTCAGTCACTCAGTCATGTCCAACTCTTTGCTACCCCATGGACTGCAGCATGCCAGGACCCCCTGTCCATCACAAACTCCCAGAGTCTACTCAAACTCATGCCCATTGAGTCCATGGTGCCATCCAACTATCTCATCCTCTGTCATCTCCTTTTCCTTCTGCCCTCAATCTTTCCCAGCATCAGGGTCTTTTCAAATAAGTCAGCTCTTCACATCAGGTGGCTAAAGTATTGGAGTTTCAGCTTCAATATCAGTTCTTCCAATGAATATTCAGGACTGATTTCCCTTTGGATGGACTGGTTGGATCACCTTGAAGTCCAAGGGACTCTCAAGAGTCTTCTCCAACACCACAGTTCAAAAGCATCAATTCTTTGGTGCTCAGCTTTCTTTATAGTCCAACTCTCACATCCATACCTGATTACTGGAAAAACCATAACCCTGACTAGACAGACCTTTGTTGGCAAAGTAATGTCTCTGCTTTTTAGTATGCTGTCTAGGTTGGTCACAGCTTTCCTTCCAAGGAGAAAGCATCCTTTAATTTCATGGCTGCAGTCACCATCAACAGTGATTTCAGAACCAAAAAAAAAAAAAAGTCTGTCACTGTTTCCCCATCTATTTCCCATGAAGCAATGGGACCAGATGCCATGATCTTAGTTTTCTGAATGTTGACCTTTAAGCCAACTTTTTCATTCTCCTCTTTCACTTTCATCAAGAGGCTCTTTAGTTCTTCTTCACTTTCTGCCATAACGTTGGTGTCATCTGCATATCTGAGGTTATTGATATTTCTCCCAGCAATCTTGATTCCAGCTTGTGCTTCATCCCGTCCAGCATTTCTCATGATGTACTCTGCACATAAGTTAAACAAGCAGGGTGACAATATAAAGCTTTGACATACTCATTTTCCTATTTGGAACCAGTCTGTTGTTCCATGTCCAGTTCTAACTGTTGCTTCCTGACCTGCATACAGATCTCTCAGGAGGCAGGTCAGGTGGTTTGGTATTTCCATCTCTTTCAAAATTTTCCAGTTTATTGTGTTTCACACAGTCAAAGGCTTTGGCATAGTCAATAAAGCTGAAGTAGATGTTTTTCTGGAACTCTCTTGCTTTTTCGATGATCCAATGGATGTTGGCAATCTGAGCTCTGGTTCCTCTGCCTTTTCTAAATCCAGCTTGAATATCTGGAAGTTCGTGGTTCACTTATTGTTGAAGCCTGGCTTGGAGAATTTTGAGCATAACTTTACTGGTGTGTGAGATGAGTGCAATTGTGCTGTGCGGCACTGGGGTGGTAAGCAGTGGCTTCATGGTGCTGAACGGGCAAGTGCCAGAGAGGAGATACCCCATGTTCAAGGTCAGGAGCTGCGGCTATGCTTCTCTTGACCAGCCATGTGGAGATACCCCACATCCAAGGGCAAAGGAGAAGCCCCAGAAAGATGGTAAGAGGGGAGAATTCACATTCAGAATCAAACCCCATTCCCACCAGAGATGCTCAGAGGGCTCAAGCCAACCTTGTGTGCACCAGGACCCAGGGACCCCACAGAGACTGAGACAGAACTGTGTTTGAACATCTGTGGAGGTACGGGTCAGCAGTGGTCTGCCACAGGGACAGGGGCTTTGGGTGCAGCAGACTTGGGTATGGCATAAGCCCTCTTGGAAGAGGTTGCCATTAACCCCACAGTAGATCTGCCAGGCCTTACACAGGACTGGGAAATAGACTCTTGGAAGGCACAACAGAAACTTGTGTATCAGGACTCAGGAGAAAAGAGCAGTGACCCCACAGGAGACTGTCCTGAACTTGCCTGTGGGTGTCTGGGAGTCTTCGGTGGAGGTGTGGGTCGGTGGTGGCCTGCTGCAAGTTTGGGGGCACTGATTCCAGAAGTACATGCATGGGATCTTTTGAGGAAAGTTACCATTATCTTCCTTGGAACTCTGCATTCAGATGCTTACATCTTTCCTTTTCTCCTTTGCTTTTCACTTCTCTTCTTTTCACTGCTATTTGTAAGGCCTCCCCAGACAGCCATTGTGCTTTTTTTCATTTCTTTTCCATGGGGATGGTCTTGATCCCTGTCTCCTGTACAATGTCACAAACCTCCGTCCATAATTCATCAGGCACTCTGTCTATCAGATCCAGTCCCTTAAATCTATTTCTCACTTCTACTGTATAATCATAAGGGATTTGATTTAGGTCATACCTGAATGGTCTAGTGGTTTTCCCTACTGTCTTCAATTTAAGTCTGAATTTGGCAATAAGAAGTTCATGATATGAGCCACAGTCAGCTCCTGGTCTTGATTTTGCTGACTGTATAGAGCTTCTCCATCTTTGGCTGCAAAGAATATAATCAATCTGATTTCGGTCTTGACCATCTGGTGATGTCCATGTGTAGAGTTTTGTCTTGTGTTGTTGGAAGAAGTTGATTGTGATGACCAGTGTGTCCTCTTGGCAAAATTCTTATTAGCCTTTGCCCTGCTTCATTCCATATTCCAAGGTCAAATTTGCCTGTTACCTCAGGTGTTTCTTGATTTCCTACTTTTGCATTGCAGTCCCCTATAGTGAAAAGGACATCTTTTTGGGATGTTCTAAAAGGTCTTGTAGGTCTTCATAGAACCGTTCAACTTCAGCTTCTTCAGCGTTACTGCTTGGGGCATAGGCTTGGATTACTGTGATATTGAATGGTTTGCCTTAGAAACGAATAGAGATCATTCTGTTGTTTTTGAGACTGCATCTAAGTACTGCACTTCGGACTCTTTTGTTGACCATGATGGCTACTCCATTTCTTCTAAGGGATTCCTGCCCACAGTAGTAGATATAATGGTCATCTGAATTAAATTCACCCATTCCAGTCCATTTTAGTTCACTAATTTCTAGAATGTCAACGTTCACTCTTGCCATCTCCTGTGTGACCACTTCCAATTTGCCTTGATTCATGGACCTAAATTTCCGGGTTCCTATGCAATATTGCTCTTTACAGCATCAGACCTTGCTTCTATCACCAGTCACATTCACAACTGGGTGATCAATGCAAAGAAATAGAGGAAAACAACAGAATGGGAAAGACTAGACATCTCTTCAATAAAATTAGAATTAATCGGGGAATATTTCATGCAAAGATGGGCTTGATAGGACAGAAATGGTATGGATCTAACAGAAGCTGAAGATATTAAGAAGAGGTGGCGAGAATACACAGAAGAACTGTACAAAAAAATCTGACCAAAATAATCACGATAGTGTGATCACTCACCTAGAGCCAGACATCCTGGAATGTGAAGTCAAGTGGGCCTTAGAGAGCATCATGATGAACAAAGCTAATGGAGGTGATGGAATTCTAGTTGAGCTATTTCAAATCCTGAAAGATGATACTGTGAAAGTGCTGCACTCAATATGCCAAAAAATTTGGAAAACTCAGCAGTGGCCACAGGACTGGAAAAGGTCAGTTTTCATTCCAGTCCCAAAGAAAAGCAATGCCAAAGAATGCTCAAACTACTGCACAATTGCACTCATCTCACACGCTAGGAAAGTAATGCTCAAAATTCTCCAAGCCAGGCTTCAGCAATACATGAACCGTGAACTTCTAGATGTTCAAGCTGGTTTTAGAAAAGGCAGAGGAACCAGAGATCAAGTTGCCAACATCCACTGGATCATGGAAAAAGCAAAAGAGTTCCAGAAAAACATCTATTTCTGCTTTATGGACTATGCCAAAGCCTTTGACTGTGTAGATCACAATAAACTGTGGAAAATTCTGAAAGAGATGGGACTACCAAACCACCAGACCTGCCTCTTGAGAAACCTGTATGCAGGTCAGGAAGCAAGAGTTAGAACTGGACATGGAACAACAGACTGGTTCCAAATCGGAAAAGGAGTATGTCAAGGCTGTATACTGCTTATTTAACTTATGTGCAGAGTACATCATGAGAATCGCTCAGCTGGAAGAAGCACAAACTGGAATCAAGATTGCTGGGAGAAATATCAATAACCTCAGATATGCAGATGACACCACCCTTATGGCAGAAAGTGAAGAGGAACTAAAAAGCCTCTTGATGGAAGTGAAAGAGGAGAGTGGAAAAGTTGGCTTAAAGCTCAACATTCAGAAAACTAAGATCATGGCATCTGGTTCCATCACTTCATGGGAAATAGATGGGGAAACCATGGAAACAGTGTCAGACTTTATTTTGGGGGGCTCCAAAATCACTGCAGATGGTGATTGCATCCATGAAATTGAAAGACCTTTACTCCTTGGAAGGAAAGTTTATGACCAACCTAGATAGCATATACAAAGCAGAGACATTACTTTGCCAACAAAGGTCCATCTAGTTAAGGCTATGCTTTTTCCTATGGTCATGTATGGATGTGAGAGTTGGACTGTGAAGAAAGCTGAGCACTGAAAAATTGATGCTTTTGAACTGTGGTGTTGGAGAAGACTCTTGGGAGTCCCTTGGCCTGCAGGGAGATCCAACCAGTCCATTCTAAAGGAGATCAGTCCTGGGTGTTCATTACAAGGACTGATGCTAAAGCTGAATCTCCAATAATTTGGCCTCCTCAAATGAAGAGTTGACTCATTGGAAAAGACTCTAATGCTGGGAGGGATTGGGGGCAGGAGGAGAAGGGGACAACAGTGGATGAGATGGCTGGATGGCATCACCGACTTGATGGACATGAGTTTGAGTGAACTCCAGGAGTTGGTGATGGACAGGGAGGCCTGGCTTGCTGTGATTCACGGGGTTGCAAAGAGTCAGACCCTACTGGGTGACTGAACTGAACTGAACCATTATCTTCATTACCTCCACCATAGTTTTGCCCCAGGTAAATAGCAGGGAGGGAACACAGCTCTATGCATCAACAGAAAATTGTATTAAAGATTTAATGAGCATGGCCCCGCCCATCAGAACAAGACCCAGTTTCCCCCAGTCTCTCACATCAGGAAGCTTCCATAGCCTCTTATCTTTCTCCATCAGAGGGCAGACAGACTGAAAACCACAATCACAGAAAACTAACCAATCTAATCACATGCACCACAGCCTTGTCTAACCCAGTGAAACTATGAGCCATGCTGTGTAGGGCCACCCACGATGGACAGGTCACGGTGGAGAGTTCCTACAAAATGTGGTCCACTGGAGAAGGGAATGGCAAACCATTACAGTATTCTTGCCTTAAGAACCCCATGAACAGTATGAAAAGTCAAAACAGGACACTGAAAGATGAACTCTAATACTTTGGCCACCTGATATGAAGAACTGATTCATTTGAAAAGACCCTGATGCTGGGAAAAATTGAAGGCAGGAGAAGAAGGGGACGACAGAGGATGAGATGGTTGGATAGCATCACCGACTCAGTGGACATGAGTTTGAGTTAGCTCTGGGAGTTGGTGCTGGACAGGGAGGCCTGGCGTGCTGCAATCCATGGAGTCTCAAAGAGTCACACACAACTGAGGAACTGAACTGAACTGATCATTTCCCCCAGGCAGTGTCTAATCATCCTAGCCTGCCTTCAGCAAGAATTCTACTCAGTCATGTTAGCTAGAATCCATACTTTTTTCTTAATGTTTCCTATTAGTAATTTTTCATCCACTACCATCTGTACCACCTGAACCCTAATGAAATCATTTTAACTTAATTTCATCTTCAAAGACCATATCAGTTACATTCTGAAATACCAGGACTTTAACATATGAGTTGGTGGGTAGTATGGATACAATCTAGTTTATGATACAAGGCCTTGGTGTGTTGCCTCTGTGGCTCAATTTCAGAACTGGTGCCACAGGCTTAAACTTACAGATTCTCTCCCTTCTCTTCTTCCCGACTCTCTTTGATCTAGGGTTTAGGTCAGTTATCAAGAGTCCCCCCAGGGAGACAGCTAGCTAGTAGGCAAGCAGAGTGAGCTGCATTTATGAGCTGCTCTCCTTGGCCTGAGAGCATCTCATTTTTCAAGTGTTCATGAAAGAGTAATATGAATTACCAAACCAATAATTTGCCTTATATTATTCATTTCCTTTTTACTGGTAAGATTTTAGAAGTCTGCTGAACCAATGATACATTTAGACACTTAGCAAAGTTAACGTGAAACTCAGTGAAGGGACTGAGCTATGTTGAACCAACAGGCATGAACTCACTCCTGCAAATATCTGAGGGACTAAGATAGAAGAGGAAAGCAGAAACTATGTCTCTGTTTTCATGGCTCTTCCTCCTGCCCAGAAGCCATTCACTGCAGCCCAATGGGAACAGGCAGCTCTGCGGTGCCTGTGGCAGCTGGTTCTTGTGGCAAGCAGAGGAACAGGATTTGAGCTATCACCTTATCTCATGTCAACCCACACTCCATCACTCATAGAGGACCCAGGTGTCTGAGAGACAGAATTCAAATTTGCATTCCTTGCTCTCTGCTCTCCAATTCTGATGTCAGGCACAAAGCCATTCCACAGGCAACACCTCTTGCATCAGCACCAAGAGGTTCATCTGGTTTTACAAGTACTTTTTCCTGGAGCATATAAGCATTTGTGTTTGCATCTGTATGTGTTTTCCTTACAATTTCCAGTGCTAAGACAGAATAGCTGGGATTCTTTTTAATGGCTTTCAAAAAAAAAAAAAAAAAAAAAACCTGTCCTGAGGCCAGGGGGATGAGCACATTGTGCAAATTCAATAAGAAATAAACAGATTTGGCAAAGAGGAAAATGATACGTTGTTCTTTGGAAGTGGTCCTGAGGGCTCAGCTATGGGGACATTTTACAAATCAGTGATCTTGGAAGTGCTTCTGATGAAATAAATTAAAATCTCCGGTGAGTGTCAGCAAAGCTTTTCTCCCTTGTTTCTTGTCAGAGACAACATCCAGAAAGAGAGCTGGGCTCCTTCTGGACTTGCTCTAGAGCTATTTTGACAGATTTTGCTTTTATTCTTTGTATAGTCATTGTTTTCACCTTAATTATTTTTTTTTGCAACAGTGAGGCTTAGTATTTCTTCTTCTAGCACAGAAAACAAATTTGCAGAGAATGGCCCATTAATCACAGTGATCCTAAGTCATTAGCAAGTGTTAATTACATAACAACAGAAAAACCCTTAAATGCATCTTTTAACTAATCATAAAACCTTTACAACACTTTCTCTGGCCATTTGAAACTTCTTTTGTTTCAGTCATTATGAAGATGTCTTATACTGTATTTGTGAAATAATTTAAGCTCTAGATCTCAGCCTCTACTGAAATAAATGGCCTCTATTTCTACTGTGGGCTATGTTCTTTCATGAATCTTTTTTCATTTGACTATTAATATTAATATTATAGAGGTTACAGACAGATATTCCCTGATAAAACAAATTTTAATTTTAAAAGCAGAGGTTTTACTCTGCTGGGAAAATTTAATTAATCATTTAATTGTTTCAAATCAGGCAGGTCTCTCTTTTCAAAGCCTCAAACTGTGGAATTGAAATGAATCTCTACCTTCTTCTGTGTTAACTCCTTGAGAAAGCTCCAATTATGTAATCACTTTGTCATTTACAAAAATATAACTGAAAATTACCAGAGGAAGCATCCTTGAATTCATATACATGCACATACATATACTATATACATACACACTGTGAAGTGTGGAAGTGTTAGTTGCTCAGTCATGTCCAACTCTTTTCGACCCATGGACTGTAGCCTGCTAGGCTCCTCTGTCCATGAGATTTTCCAGACATGAATACTGGAGTGGGTTGCCATTTCCTTCTCCAGAGGATCTTCTCAACCTAGGGATCGAACCCAGGTCTCCTGCATTGCAGGCAGACTCTTCACCATCTGACCTACCAGGGGAGCCCCATACACTAAGCAAAGTAACTCAGAAAGAGAAAGATAAATACCGTATAATATCACCCATTTGTGGATTCTAAATATGACACAAATGAACTTATACTGTATCTTTGCAGTATGATTTTTATATAAAATAAAAGATTGGATATTATATCATTCTTTCCATCTGTATCCAGTTAAAGCACATTTGATCTGATATAGTCAGTATTTCATCTGTTCTTTCCTTCTTTTCTCCTTATTTTTCCTCTCTACTTTTCTTCCACCTTTTGTTCTTTTCTTTCTTTTTTTTTTTGACACTTCTCATTCTCCTTCTTAAACTATTCTCTTTCTTAAACTATTCTCTTTTGCCTTAACATTATTTTCTTTTTTTCCTTTTGCATTTCCTCTGTTGTATTGTCTTTTCTCAGCAATTTCTTTTTTTCTAGAGCTTTCTATGTTTTACTGATTTCCCCTCATGCTTCTGTTTCTGACTTTGTGGCTATCATCCTACAATATAAAATGATACCTTGATTTTCTTTATTCTAGCCTCACTATAATGCTATATTATTGTCCTTTCTCTCTCAGTATTTAAATAATTTTTTTTTACCAGCTTTTACAATTCATTGACTAGGAACATAGAATTCTAATAGGCAGTGATAACATAATTAGTAAATCTGTGTAATGTTCAAAATATCATATGAGTGGAGAATAAACTGTGAACACCTTAGCAAGGAATCTCCCTGCCACCACCACCACCACCAATCAAAGCAAAAGATGAATTTACCAGAAATATTTTTTCTAGGCTTCATTTTATAACTGATGTTCAAATAATTAAACTGAATATCAATTCAATAAATTGAATTAAATTTCACCTTAGGACAGGACCTTCTAAAATTCTTTTATTTCAGACTTCTCTTTTTTCTGCTCCATGAACCATGTAATAAGAAAATGAAAAACACAAGAGAGTTACTTACAACTCAGGTACCAGTTTTTTGCAAAACAAGGAAGCCAATTTTATAAGAGAATGGAGTGAAAGAAGACAGAGAGAAAGGGGAAGGAAGAGAAATCAGTGTCTATGGAGTAATGAAGAATTAAATCCTTTGCTAAGACTGAGATATCTATATCTAAAAACTTCTGAATTAGGGGAATAAACCCTCTTCTTATGAATATGCTTAGGTACTGAACATTACTGCTAAATAGATCGTGGCCAATAGGACCCAGATGGAGTCAAAATAATGGAATCAGAGGAAGGCTAAGCCTATGTTTCCTGCATCTCTCTGAACAGCATGTTAGTCTTCTCAGAGGACTTGTGGTTCCTACGGGTTCACTGAAGAGGCTGAAAGGTTTACTGAGGAATGGAAGCCATGGCACGACCATATGACAGAACAAGCCCTGGAAGAATAAGGGCAAGATCACGTGTGGAGGGATAGAGCTGGGGTATCAACGAAACTCAAATATATCTGTCAATGAAGTGGTGTGTGGAAAAAGAGGAGGCCAAGAGAATTGGTCTGTGTGGTAAAGGGAAAGTACATACTAAATCAATGTTTTGCAAATCACTTAATTATTACAATTTATTTTGATCACATGTTCTACTATAATGTAGCTTTGAATTATACAGTTCTCTCTTGTTAACATTCCATCATTGGGTACAAGAGCAATGTTAACAATTATTAAAATGGAAGAATTTTCAACTTTCTTAAAGACAAGACAGACAATCAAAGAAACTAAAGCATCCCCTGAAATACTCAAACAGGTCATTTAAATGGCATACAAAATTATATTAACAATATCAAGAATTAATTCAATAAATATCAGAAATAAAGAATATAAGATATAAACTATAAAAATTTCTAATGGTTAGGAGAGCAAAATTAAAATTTTACTTGACTAAAGAATGATTTCTTATTTCTACCTCATGTGAGATATAAAGATAAATATTTAGCATATTTTCATGGAAGATAAAATTCCTTTAAGAAAAACAAAGTGAAATTAGTTTGAAACAGAAAGATCTAAGTAAGAGAAAGGGTAGGTAGAAGTAATTGAATGTTTTTGGCTTTAGGTAATTGAAGATTTTCTTCTCAAAGATAAATTAGTTACCTGCTGTTGTCTTCTTAATTCACATGTGCTGGACAGAAGCATTTAGGAATATCTTGATGTTTTATTACACAATCCTGATTTTCCAGGAAGATTGTGAGTATAAGAGATCTCACCAGAAGTCTTTTTTTCCACTTTTCCCTATTATCTAAATGTAATTTCAGGTGTTAATTACTCATGTATAAGCATTTTAGATGAAAATGATCTTTTAACTTGCCTTGATAAATTTTTTTTTTGTAGCTTAGTATGTGTAAATGATCCAAAAGAGAGAACATAGAAACAAGAGAAAACATGTTGCTAAGGAGATGATTTAACAGTGTATTTATAAAACCACTCATTGTTTGAATGGATTTTTCACACATTAAGCATGACTGTAATTTTTAAATTGCATAGATGCAGCCAGGTTTTCTATGCCTTCATCCAGCATCAGTACCAGAATCTCTTCCAACTGCTGAGGGCTCATGACAATGCTTTGTTATCATCCCTGCATTCTTTTTGTTAGACAATTTTTAAATAATATAAGATAATAGAGGTAAAATGCTGACTTTAATAGGCAGTGTTCAAAGGAATTTTTTTATTTTATACATACAAAATATAAGACTAATCATCTTAGTGTCAACAAGCGTAAGTCAAATCAAGCATGCAATGATAAATAGGATTTTGTTTAAAATTACTCAGACACACAAAAGTTGACAGGGCATGTAATGTGGGAGAAAAGAGTTATTGACTCTGAGATGCAAAGCACAGAAAAGACAGATTAAAATAAAATTAAATGGAGAGTATTAGTGATCTATAATGTGATTGTCTGCATATAATGTGTTTTTGTGTAAATACTGCAGATAAAGTAAAATTACTGTCTAAAACATGTAATGCTTTAAAACACTGGATGTTTATATTACCAGATAAATAAATAAAATTTAAAAATTGCAACACAACTGAAAAAAAGAACATAAAATCTTTTAAAACTTGGGTCATGTGAATATGCACACTATAAATACAATGTATAAGTGTTCTTAAGCATGCAAATGTTACAATCTTGGAAATTATACATTATCAACTATTTTTATACTGCTGTTATTCAGTCAGTAAATCATGTCTGACTCTTTGCCACCCCATAGACTGCAGTACGTCAGAGTTCCCTGTCCTTCACTATCTTGACAAATACAGAATAGTTGGAGCAGAAAAAATGATACTTCAAAATGATTTTCTAAGTTGGTCAGGTAAACAAATCTCTAATTTCATAGAAAAATACAAATTAAGCACCTCTCCCACCCCACTATCTCTTTAAAGATAAGATGGACAAAATGAAATTATAATGTCATTGATTAATTATGTAACTTCATTCTTTTTTCATTTAAATATCAGGCAAGAGTTCATAAAGACACTGCAAAACATTGAAGAAATAACCGTTGAGACAGAATACTACTATTGGCCTGAGGGAAAAAAGAGTGGGGAAATCAAAATATGTGCTGAGTCACTATGTAAAACACAAAATTTAATTAACGTAGTAATGGACATGCAAATTAAAAAGCTATGGACTATATTTACTATCATATTAAAAATAATTGTTAAATACTAGCAATATCACATGTTGATAATCACTAGAGAAAAGATATAATTAGGCAACAAGTATAACCTCATTAAAATTAATTTAGCAAGATAAAGTAAAATGTCTAATGCATTTAGAAAAATGTCTAATGCATCTAACTCAGTGATCAGAAATCCCACATTTAAGAAAGTATTTCAAGAAATAAAATTTAAGAATATTGTTATATATACACAGGATATTCATATTAGTATTTTTTGTAAAGATAAATCTGGAGGTAGGTTTGATATTCACCAATAACCTACCTTAAACTACAAATTATGAAATATGACACATTCAGAACAGTAAATTCTTTACTTACTGACGTGGAAAGCTATCCATTAAACTGCTAAAAAAAAAAAAAGGAAGTTGCAAGCTACAGGAAGATCCTGCTTGCAGCATTACTCAATGTCTTCCTGTTGAACTTCCAGATGTTTAAGCTGGTTTTAGAAAAGGCAGAGGAACCAGAGATCAAATTGCCAACATCCACTGGATCATCGAAAAAGCAAGAGAGTTCCAGAAAAACATCTATTTCTGCTTTATTGACTATGCCAAAGCCTTTGACTGTGTGGATCACAATAAACTGTGGAACATTCTTTGCCACATTATGTGAACGGCTGACTCATTGGAAAAGACCTTAATGCTGAGAAAGATTGAAGGTAAGAGGAGAAAGGGGTGACAGAGGATCAGGTGGCTATAGAGCACTACTGACTCAAGGGACGTGAATTTGAGCAAACTCCGGGAGATAGAGGACAAAGGAGCCAGGCTTGCTACAGTCCATGGGGTGCAAAGAATCAGACATGACTTAGCAACTGAGTAACAACAACAAATCAAAATAAATGAGAGAGTAGATTTAATCAGGATGTCTAGAGACAAGGAAGTAAGATTCTACCAAATAGGTTTCAGCAGTTGTTTTTAGAGAATATTTGTCAAACATAATCAGGCTGGGCAAGGACATTATGGATGCATAGCTAGGAACAGAGAGAGAAGCATTGCCAGATGGACTAAAGGTGATGATGAATAAAGTAGCAAGCTCAAACAGGGCAGGCAAAGTGAGCACATGGAAAAACTCCTTTCCTACCACCTCCAGTGACATTAACTGATACATTTTTAGGATCAGAGGCATGTCTGCCTTTAGCCTGTGACTTAAAAAATTGCTGGCTGAAGCGAATGCCTAAGGTTCCATCAAGAAAGATATAAAGATTTTGGCAATCAAATAAAAAGCAGCTTTTATGCATAACCTGGCATCCCATATCTGATACCGCTTATGTTTGAAATCTATCGAATGGATAGATTTAATTTACATAAATCCAGAGAAACACTCCGATGGTCTCATCTTCTCAAATAATCAGAAGGTATTTGTATGTAGCCATTTAGAATTACTCTTCTAGCAAAGAACAATTTAAATGAGAATATTCAAAGCCAATCCATAATTATTTAGTTTATTTCCTAACTGGGAACTCAGAAAACATAGATTCATGCCAGGAAATTATAGAGTCATTTAATTTAGAGGTAATTATTTTTTTACCATTATCAAAGATATATGAGCATTGTCAGTAAACAAAAATGTAAAGTGTGCTTACTAACTAGGAACACTTGGAGCACTGAATGTGCCTTTTTAAGGCCCTGGAGACACATGATATAAATGACATGTGTGTTATAGATGGAGCAGCTGGACAGTGTTGGGTCAGCTTTCTGGTAGTCTTCACAGGAAGGGAAGGAAATGTAATGTTCACATTAAATGCAGTTAAAAAAAAAAAAAAAGAGCTATTGGCATTATACTTGCAAAGCTATCCTCTAAGGTGTTTTATTCAGGCTAATGGGATTCCTGCAGATGTTTGATGTGACAAGTAGATGAAACAGCCAACAGCCTGTGACTTAGAATGTGCAACTGAGTATTAAATTTTTCCTTTCCAAATGTCTCTTTAAGAATAGTTTATTCCCCATCTCTACACACCTATTTTGCTCCAGGTGCATAAGTATTGCTGCTAACCTATTTTAAATTATGTTAATAATAGCAGTATTTCTATCTGTTAGTTTATGAGGACTTTGTATATGTATTATCCAGATATTGTGGGCTTCCACTGTGTAGCCAAGGAAGAGTTAATTCCAAATAGTTTAGTGACTTGCCAGTTGGTAGTGAATAACTGCAGTGGAATTTCATTTGCATCTGCTGCTATTTTACTTGAAGTTTTAATAATCATTGAAAGTTGTTATCATAGATATAAAAGCTTTCTGAAAGGATGAAGCCCACTAGACACATTTGTATCAGATATGAGGAGATGTTCTAAGAAAAGAATATACTCTTTACAGCCCTGGGTCTTTCCACTACTTCACTTCTATCTATATCCAGTATTTAACACTCTGTTTAAGTAGAAAATTAATCTTATTTCAGTATTGACCATCTGGTGACAACCACATGTACATTAACCCCTTGTGTGCTAAGACCAATGTGTTCTCTTGACAAAGCTCTCTTAACCTTTGCTTTGCTTCGTTCTGTGCACCAAGGCCAAATTTGTCTGTTATTCTAGGTATCTCTTGACTTCCTACTTATGCATTCCAGGCCCCTGTGATGAAAAGGACATCTTTTCTTGGTGTTAATGCTAGAATGCTCTGTAGGTCATCAGAGTACCCAACAGCTTCAACTTCTCTGGCATCAGTGGTTGGGGTATACATTTGGATTACTGTCATATAGAATGGTTTACCTTGGAAGCAAACCAAGATTGCTCTGTCGTTTTTGAGATTGCATCCAAGTACTGCATTTCAGACTCTTTGGTTGACTATGAGGGCTACTCCACTTCTTCTAAGGGATCTTTTTTCCCACAGTAATAGACATAATAGTTATCTGAATTAAATTCACCCATTTCTGTACATTTTAGTTCACTAAGATGTTGATGTTCACTCTTGCCATCTCCTGCTTGGCCAGATCTAATTTACCTTGATTCATGGGCTCAACATTCCAGGTTCCTATGCAATATTGTTCTTTACAGCATCAGACTTCACTTTCACCAGCAGACACATCCACAACTGAGTATCATTTCCGCTTTGGCCTAGCCACTTCATTCTTTCCTGAGATATTAGTAATTGCCCTCTGTCCTTTCATGGTGGCTCAGATGGTAAAGAATTTGTTTGCAATGCTGGAGACCCGGGTTTGATCCATGGATCAGGAAGATCCCCTGGAGGAGGATGTGGCAACCCACTTCAGTAATCTTGCCTGGAGAATTCCATGGACAGAGGAGTCTGGTGGGTTACAGTTCATGGGGTCACAAACAGTCAGACACGACTGAGCAACTAACACTTCCCCAGTAGCATATTGGATGTCTTCTGACCTTGGGGGCTCATTTTCTGGTGTTATATATGTTTGCTCTTTCGTACTGTTCATGGGGCTCTCGAGGCAAGAATACAGGAGTGGTTTGTCATTCCCTCCTCCAGTGGACGACATTTTGTGAGAACTCTCTACTATGTGTCCATCTTGGGAGGCCCTACATTGCATAGTTCATAGTTCAATGAGTTATGCAAGACCTTTTGCATAATAAGGCTGTGATTCATGAAGGGGATTAAATAGAAAATCTCTGCCCTGTGTTACTGCAATACAATTCCAACTGGTCCTACATAAACTCCTACTTTCCTTTTCCTGTAACCACAGTGAAAGTCTAAAAGCATTTTGTTCATAAACCCTTAAGTTTCCAAACTTTCATTGGCTTTACATTGTCTCTAGGAAAAATCTAGTCTTTTATGTGGCTGAAAAGGCTCAGGTCTCTGCTGACTTTTGCAGCTTCATCTCTCTACATTCTGCCTTCTGCATTTTTCTTCTTTCTCGTTCTTCTAAGGCTCTCTCTTGAATTTGAAAATACTATTTCTGCTGCAAAACCACTGTGTCATTCCCTTCAATTCCTGTCTAGAAAATTCCAACTAAATGTAGGCCAAATGTCTTCTGGTAGACCTCCCTTTTACTCTCAGATCAGTTGAGATCCACATGTGCTCCTGGGCATCTGTGTTTCTATTTTATTAGCTTTCTTTATACTCAGAACTATTTATTGATTAAAAAATAATGTGAGTCTACCATGTTTTGGTTACTTGTCACTGTGGCATCAATGTTTCATTTGGTTGTCAAATAAAAAAATTTGGAAAAAATTTAAAAATCCAACAATATATGAATGAATGGATGGATGGATATAGAAATAAAATAATGGGTATAGATTTGAGAAAAAAAAACTAATAGTTCTCTAGCTAGGTTTCTATCTACTATCTAGCTTTTTAAAAAAATACATTATTAAAAAACCTAGAACTTCAAAAACCAATTAAGCAAGTCAACTTATAGGGTATTTTTACATTAATAGAGGTTAATGGAATGACAGTTTAACATACAAGATATGACATTTTGCAAATAGAAGACAAAGACAGTGACGGATATGATGAAAAAGCACACTTTAACATTATAGGAAACTTTGATTGTTTGGAATCAAACTTTCAATGATGTTCCTAACTGTGTTATAAATGCATCTGTTTCAGTATTTAAACACTGACAAGAGCACACATGAAATGGAAATTTCACCCTAATTTGAAGGTAAATTTTGTCTACTTTCCATCTGCAGGTGATTTTCACTATCAAATGGAAGAATCTAAGAAGAAAAGAACTGTTTAAGGTTTTTCAGTTAAACATTAGGGCATTAAAGGTTTAGCAATATTTTGTTGTTTTCAACTCTAGAAACAATGACATACATATTTCCTTGAGATAATAAATATTCTTTATATAAAACTGCAGGATAATTGTTAGAAGCAAGGTGTCTCCAGGTGGCAAGAAATGGCGTTTTCAGTGGCAATTTATTTACAATTAGGGAAATTCTAGTTTGACATGGGATTGATTTAACTAATATGCTTTGTGATGGGTAGATTCAAAATTTTATGCCGAAATACTGTTAACACTGCTTATGAACAGTTCTATGTGATTATGAAATGACTGCTTTATCCCTACATTTGTACTCTTTTCATTTCAAATGGAAAAAAAGCCCAAGGTTGTTCAAGTAATGAGGGGGTTGTGAGAAAGCAGCCTATCAGATATGCTAATGAGTTAACTGGATTGAGAGTTTATTACTGTGATATCAGAAATACTCTGGGCTTCAAATTGAAAAGGACTATTTAAATTTTTTTTTTAAAGTTTCTAAAATGACATTATACTATCTTTTTACAAGCCAACCCACACACAGACATACACTCCCTATTCAAAATGAATTAAGTCTTCATCCATAAACCAATGCTTTGAACTTGCATCTCCACTGGCACAACTGGTGGTTTTGTTCCTTTAATAGAACTTTCCAAGCTATATACTTCCTCCACTGACAAGTGTTTCGAGAAAGGTGACTATTATAAACAGCAAAGTTTTTACTACATCCTATCTAATCAAGACGAAGACATGAGCTCTTTTGAAGTGATTGGATGTATTACTAAGTGTTGCAGCTTCTGGCTCAGCCTCTATCAGCAGGTACATGATTTCTAGGTATGGAGGGAAGTAATTATTATGCTGTTTAGAATGCACAGAACTCTACAACAATAGAGGTAGTTATTAAAAATTGATTTTTTCTTGATAGCTATCATTTATTGTCCAGGAAAGGAAATCTAAAATGTTAATTAAATATTAATTAAAATGTAATAAAAATATTAAAAAAGCAGAGGCATTACTTTGCCAACAAAGTTCCATCTAGTCATGGCTATGGTTTTTCCAGTAGTCATGTATGGATGTGAGAATTGGACTATAAAGAAAGCTGAGCACCGAAGAATTGATGCTTTTGAACTGTGGTGTTGGAGAAGACTCTTGAGAGTCCCTTGGACTGCAAGGAGATTCAATCAGTCAATCCTAAAGGAAATCAGTCCTGAATATTCACTGGAAGGACTGATGCTGAAGCTAAAGCTCCAGTACTTTTGGCCACCTGATGCAAAGAACTAACTCATCAGTAAAGTCCCTGATACTGGGAAAGATTGAAGGCAGAAGGAGAAGGGGATGACAGAGGATGAGATGGTTGGATGGCATCACCAACTCAACGGACATGAGTTTGAGCAAGCTCTGGGATTTGGTGAGGGACAGGGAGGCCTGGCATGCTGCAGTCCATGGGGTCACAAAGAGTTGGACACAACTGAGCAACTGAACTGAATGGAATCATTTATTGTCCAGGAAAGAAAATCTAGATCAACAGTCCATGTTTTTATTATCATTATATCAAGGCTGCCAGATTTTTGCTATGAGAAATCCAACTTTTAACATATCACATCTTCTTTGATTTATGCTATTGCACCAGACAGTTTTAGTTTGCATGATACATAATTCATCATGCAATTATAATAAAATCTCAGAGTGATAAAATCAAGAAGCAAGAATAAAGAGGAAAATGATTATTCCTGTGGTCTCTGTTCCATAGAAGTTGAATTATGTTGAATTTGAACTGAGGCTTCTGAGAAAACAATGAAGGGAATGACTTGACCCTGTAATACCATTGGATGAGCACAGATTTTCTATGCAGAAAATGTTTGCTTTCCTATTTGTGAATAAATTTTTCCAGAAGAAGACAGACATTACAATTGTATTTAATTTCAAAACACTTATAGGGCAGGAATGCATTAAAAAACCTCCAAAAGTTCTCCTCCTCCATAAAAGCAATGAGATTGGCAACAGTGATCAACAGTCGTAAAATTTGGAAACTAGGGCTTCCTGGCTGGCTCAGTGGTTCAAGAATCCTCCTGTAATGCAGGAGACACAGGACAAGTGGGTTTGATCCCTGGGTTGGGAAGATCCCCTGCAGGAGAAAAATGGCAACCCACTCCCATATTCTTGCCTGAAAAATCCCATGGACAGAGGCCTGGTGGCATACAGTCCAAAAGGTCACAAAGAAAGAGTCAGACACTTGCAACAATTTGTGTAGTCTTTCTTCAAGATTTTATGAAATCTTATTTTTTTAAATAGTGAGGTTTATGGCATTTCAAATTTCATTAATACCAGGTCCCTCTCTACTAGTTTTGTGGTAACCTTGAGAACCAACAGCCCATAATAAGTGAAAACTAGCAGCCTAGAATCTTCTAGAGAGAATGAAATGGGGCTGGATTGCCTCCAAAATGCAATTCCCTTGGTTTCCTGGAAAATCCCACTGGCAGGACTTATTTTATTTGACCTGGTTCAGACATCTCACAAAGTGAACAGTCTTCTCCTGAGGGTGTTGTTGAAAATATAAGTGGCTATTATTTATCATCACAGCTACCTGAAGCAATGAGTTGGGGCAAATGACAAACTGATCAAAACAAAAGGAAAAACTGGAGAATGAGATGCCCATAGGAGACTTTGAAAGCACCAATGTTTTTCTGGGGAACTATAAGGTCACATGCATGGGTAGTATTGTGTGAAATCCTAGAAATGGCATGCACAGGGCTGCATACATGCTTAGGAGAGACCTAAGACTGCCTTAATCCCTCACTACTGGCTGACTTTCAGGCCCTGTGAAGGCAGAAAATGAAGGCCAAAATGGAGTAAGACTCTGTCTCTGTGTTGAAGACATGCCCTAACATGTGCAAAAGTTCCTTAACAATGACTAGGAGACATATTGGTACAAACATTTGAGGACTTACAAGTCCTTTATTTAATAAGGATTTAGTATCCAGAACATATTTAAAAATCTTACAAGCTAACAAAAAGACAAATAATCCAATTTAAAAATAAGAACTTGAGTATTTTCTCTAAAGAAGATATACAAATGTCCAACAAGCTCAAAATAAAAAGGTATTCAACATCATTAGTTATTAGGGACATGATAAGTGCAGCCACAATAGAAAACCACTTTATAGCTACTAGGATGGCTATAATCAAAAACATAGATAATAACAAGTGTTGTCAAGGATGTGGAGATGAGAGCCTTCATAGACTGCTAGTAGGAATGTAGACTGGTGTAGCCATTTTGAGTGAGAGTTGGGGAGCTCCTTGAAAAGTTAAACATAGATATCTTATGATCCAGTAATTCTGTCCCTTAGTATATACCCAAGAGAACTGAAAATATATATTTACTCAAAAACTGGTATGCAAATATTCATAGCAGCATTATTTATAAGAACCAAAGATTAAAAACAACCCAATGTCCATAAACTGATGAATGGGTAAACAAATATTCTATATTCATATTCATCCTTGAAAAGAAAAATGAAATGCTTTTCCTGATGCAATATACATAAATTTTGAAAATAAAAGTGAATGATAAATGAAAACCTATGCTAAATGAAAAGATCTCCATATAAAAGGCAACACATTATATGACTCCATACACGTGAAATGTCTAGAATGGGCAAATCCATGGAAACTGAAAGTAGATTAGTAAAAAGTAGCTTAGCCATGTGGCTGGCGAGGTGAGGAAGGGGGAAGGGTACTAGGAAATGATTACTAATGGGTATGGACTCTATGGGATCAGAAAAGTGTTCTTGAATTAGATAATAATGAGGGTCCTGTCACTTTGTGAATATACTTATGATTACTGAAATGTATACTGTAAAAGGATAAATTTTATGGTATTGAATTATATCTCAATTAACTGATAACTCATTCACTAAAGAAAAGAGAAAAAATTCACTTTGATGTCAATATTTGTACACATTCAAAATAATCAGATATTACAATATTAAATAAAAGTTTAGGGGAAAACATTGCCTTTGGAACAATAGCAATCCCCCCTCCCAAATATTCCTTAGCAGAATCACAAAGTATATTTGCATTCAGATAATTCAGTTTTACCACATTAATATGATGGATTTGAGTCTTAGATAATTAGGGCAAATATTTACACAATAAGTTCCAAAAATATCAACACTGATTGACGTCTGAGTTTAAAAATTTTCCTGTTTATAGATGAGATCTCTGAAGTTTATATATTTTTTAGTTTCTGAATAGATATTTTAATAGAAGTATAGTTGATTGAAATCTCTGTAAAATAGCATATCTCCTCAAAAGTTTGTAGAACAAACTAACTTTAGTAACAAACAAGAAGCTGCTATAATGACGTATATTGATGAAAAATAGATATGCTTTGGTTTTATGAATCAGAAAGGTGATAAATAATTAATGGTGGGGCATAACTCAGGAGTCTCAAGGTTGAAGCCTGAGTGAAAAATTAGCATCCTGTAGAACAGTCTGGGAATTTGAGAGCATTCATTTCTACTGAAGTTTCACTTTACAAGTCCATGCTTCTTTGATTCATCTCTTTCATTCATTCCCCTATTCATTAGTATACTTATTCACTTATATTATTTAACTTAGATATTTAATATTCAGTTAATCATAAGCATTTATTAAGTAGCTAATGGTGCAAAACAGGGGCTTCCGAGAACAACAATAACATGGTTTATTTGCATGAGATTTCACTGAGGGAGTGATTAATCAATCATGAAGTAAGGTCTGCACTATGGAAGTCAAATCCTTAGTCAAGAAAGTTGGAATAAGTAGATTCAAGTGATTTTGGCCCTCTGGATTCTCTTGAAAACCTAAACTATTAAAATCAAAAGAATAGCTTTCTATGGCCACACTATCTATTCCTTCCACATTGCATATACAACCACTTTTTCTGAGATCATACTTTGATTAATGAGATTTCTAGACTAGAGGCCACTCAGTTATCCACTCCCCAATCTATTGCTTTATTTTTTATTCACTCAATTTTTTAAAATCCAGTTGAGTTTGTAAGGTCCATCTTTTAACTAACATCCTCACCAATAGTTTAATCTCCCTTGCTTATCTGTATTTCATCAAAAAATTCTAGTGGATTAGGAAAACACATAGATAATCATTTTTATACAAAAATTCTCTGTACTTCAACCCTAATCTCCCACCCAAGAAGTCAAATACTGTTTCAGAGTCACACAATGGGATAAAATGATGTCACTAAAAATTCTTGTTCACTAACCTCAGAAGTGCTTTCAGCTTTGCCACACCTCCTGTTATTCACTGAGTCAACATTCTCCCACTTCTCAAAATGTATTAATATTTTTGAAAATATTGTTTTATTTTAAATCTTACACAAAATTGAAAAGAGACCATGAGTTCTGTCATTCGCTTCAACAATTATCAGCATATCCAAATTTACTTCATCTAGTGCAACACACAGCTCCTTCACGATGTGTTATTTTAAAGGTAAACAGGCTTCTTATTGTTTTATCATTTAATAATTCAGAGAGCATCTCTAAAAGATATGAAGACTATTTTCAACATAGCCACAATATCACTGTTACAAATTATGATAATTTCTTATCACTAAACATCTTTCTTAAAGCTCTTTGACAATAAGGATGATTATGATGATGATGATTTTTACAGTTGGTTTGACTGCAGTCAGGATAAAAATAATATCCCTACATAGATGTATAGTTTGTATCTTTTGATTGCAGTTTCTTCACTCTTTGTCTTTGTTTCCCTTGCCATTTTGTTATTGAAAATCAAATCATTTGTATTGTAAAATCTCCATTGTTTTAAAAATTACTAACTACATAATTTTATTATCTTTTCTGGGGGGGGGTGGTCAAGCCATGGGCAGAAGAAGATGGGATGGTTAGATAGCATCACAGACTCAATGTATGAATTTGAGCAAACTCTGGGAGATAGAGGAGTACAGAGGAGCCTGGCATGCTGCAGTCCACTGGGGTCACAGAGTCAGATACTATATAGTGACCGAACAACAACAAGCCATCTTAATGAGGGGCTTTGGGGGAGGGTGGAAGGGTTGAGAAAACAGTAAGATCCAACATCCTTTCCATGACTAGGATTCAACATCCTTTCCATGACTAGGATTCTCTAGGTTCAGAGTGCTGAAATCTATTGTCTGTTTTTTTTTTTTTAAATTTGATTGGGTTATAGTTGATTAAAAATGTTGTGTTAGTATCATTGGAGAAGGAAATGGCAATCCACTCCAGTACTACTGCCTAGAAAATTCCATGGATGCAGGAGCTTGGTAAGCCACAGTCCATGTTAGCATCAAGTGTACAGCAAAGTGATTCAGTTATACATATACATATATTCATTATCTTTCAGATTCTTTTCTCATATCAGTTCAGTTCAGTCGCTCAGTGTCTGACTCTGCAACCCCATGAATCACAGCATGCCAGGCCTCCCTGTCCACCACCAACTCCTGGAGTTCACTCAGACTCAGTCCATCGAGTTGATACCATCCAGCCATCTCATCCTCGGTCGTCCCCTTCTCCTCCTGCCCCCAATCCCTCCCAGCATCAAAGGCTTTTCCAATGAGTCAACTCTTCGCATGAGGTGGCCAAAGTACTGGAGTTTCAGCTTTAGCATCATTCCTTCCAAAGAAATCCCAGGGCTGATCTCCTTCAGAACGGACTGGTTGGATCTCCTTGCAGTCCAAGGGACTCTCAAGAGTCTTCTCCAACACCACAGTTCAAAAGCATCAATTCTTCGGCGCTCAGCTTTCTTCACAGTCCAACTCTCACATCCATACATGACCACTGGAAAAACCATGGCCTTGAGTAGACAGACCTTTGTTGGCAAAATAATGTCTCTGCTTTTCAATATGCTATCTAGGTTGGTCATATGTTTCCTTCCAAGGAGTAAGCGTCTCTTAATTTCATGTCTGCAGTCACCATCTGCAGTGATTTTGGAGCCCCCAAAAATAAAGTCTGACACTGTTTCCACTGTTTCCCCATCTATTTGCCATGAAGTGATGGGACCAGATGCCATGATCTTCGTTTTCTGAATGTTGAGCTTTAAGCCAACTTGTTCACTCTTCTCTTTCACTTTCATCAAGAGGCTTTTTAGTTCCTCTTCACTTTCTGCCATAAGGGTGGTGTCATCTGCATAGCTGAGGTTATTGATATTTCTCATATAGATTATCACAAAATACTGAGTAGAGTTCTCTGTGCTGTGCAACAGGTCTTTGTTGGTTATGTATCCTATATATATATAAGATAAATAATCTGGTGGTTTAAATGGTAAAAAAACTTCCTCCAATGCGGGAGACCCTGATTCAATCCCCAGGTCAGGAAGATCCCCTGGAGAAGGGAATGACAACCCACTCCAGGATCCTTGGCTGGGAAATCCCAAGGACAGAGGAACCTGGGAGGCTACTGTTCATGGGGTCTCAAAGAATCAGAATTGACTGAGTGACTTTCACTTTCACTTTTTTCATGTTAATCTCAAACTCCTGATTTATCCTGCCCACCCCATATTTTCCCTTTAGTTACAATAGTTTGTTTTCAATATCTGTTTCTGTTTTGTAAATAAGTTTATTTGTATCATTTAAAAAAACATATTCCATATATGAGTGATATCATAGAGTATTTGTCTTTCTTTGTCTGACCTATTTCACTTGTGTGATAAGCTCTAGGTCCGTCCATGTTGCTGCAATTGGTCTTATTTCTTTCTTTCTTATGACTGAGTACTATTCCATTGTATATATGTACCACATTTTATTAAAAGGTTTCTTTATCCCCCATTTTCCGAGAAAGCTGGCAGTTAGATCTAGTGACCTGTCAGATTCATTTCTAATGGTTTTCATAAGAACTCTTCATAGATGGTGCTATGGTGCCTCAGCATGATGTTATGATTTGACAGTGGGATCAGATATTATTACCCTGATTCACCCGTTATCCTTTCATGAATAATTTAAGTAGTCATGGATGACTGTTGTTTAGATCCATTAAAGTTTGCAAAATGGAAGCATTTTATTTTTTATTACTTATTCTGCCATAAAAAAAAAAAAAAGCTAAGAGGAAAAAGGAAAATGTGTTAGAAATATATTGTGGCAGTCAGAGCATGGGTTGGAAAAGAATTTCCAGACACAGAGCAGGAGAAAGGAATGAGTTTATTAAGAATGATGAGTAGAGATAATGTGGGCACCTCCTGACAGTCAGGGAGAGTCAATGCTTTTTGTGGTTTAGTAGAAAATTTTTATAGCCTCAAGACAAAAAAAAAAAAAAAATCCTGCTGAAGGGTGGCTTTATGCGATTGATTAGAGTCCTATAGGGTGAATATAAGGCTTCCCTGGTGGCTCAAATAGTGAAAAGTCCATTTCCAATGCAGGAGACATGGGTTTGATCCCTGGGTTGGGAAGATCCTTTGGAGAAAGGAATGGCTACCTACTCCATTATTCTTCCTGGAGAATTCCATGGACTGAGGACCCTGGTGGGCAACAGTTCATAGGGTCACAAAGAGCTGACCAACACTAACAGGGTGGCTACTGGGGTGGACCCCTAATTTGGAGTCAGGAAGCTTGCTGGGGATGATCAGGGAGGCTTTGGGCAATGGTTACACAGGGCATCAGTCAGCTTCAGAGGTGAACTAAGTTCTGGGCTCTGCTTCTTAAACTTGGTGCAAGGCCTCTCATCTGCAGGACAGAACTCCACAGAATGGATTGTGTACTGTGTTTCTTGTATTCTCAACTTCTTTTTATTTTATATCACCAAATAGGTGAGGACTGAGCTGGCAAAACTTCATCTTTAGTTTCAAAGAGGTAGAGGAAGGAACATTAACACATATCAGCAAATTTTGTCCCTGACTTAAATAAATATTGCAATGATGAGCACAAAGAAAGAAGCTGCAAATTCTTCTTGGGACTTAGAAGTAATTATAAATAGATAGAAAAGTAGGGTCTGTGTGTGTGTGCATTAATATCTGTTGGAAAAGATTAAACTGGATAAGATGCAGAAAATGGTGGACTTTCTTAATCACACAAATTTTTTTCCTAACAGTGAGTTGAACAGACTTACGCAACAGAATATGAAAAATTTGTGTTGTAGTAAGATCACCTTTCTAACATTATGAAGGATGGGCTGACAGGGAAAGGACTGAAGGCAGACCAGTGAAGTCCTTATTCCTGTAGCTGCAGTGGAAAATGATCAAAGTGTGAACCTGTAGTTGCAGTAGACATAGTCCTTCTTTGTACCCTTAGCGCAGTGCATGTTAAACTATGCCATAATTTCTAGTCTGTCTTCTACATTGAACTGCAATGAATATAAAATAAAGGTGATGGGAGCAATTTGCCCCAGGTGTAGGCAATAAAAGTAGATAATTTTTAAATGCCAATAAAAATGACTATAAATTAATCTACTTTTGTATTATTACCATGCAACTGCAATTCTAAACAGCAATAGTATTAAAATACTCCTCCCAGATAAAAAATATTTTGTTGGTCTAAGTTCTCGTTAATTTATTTCTTTTCATGAGTTTTAACTAATCAGTTCCCATTTGGTCTCTTAGCAGCATTTTAGAGAAAACATAATTTCCCTCTACCTTAGTGTCTATGGCTGCACATAGAGACTAAGGACCGAGGAATAAAGAGACTGGGTGGATCTAAGAAGAATTTATTCATGAGAATATAATCTAGAAGGGCTTCCCAGGTGGTTCAGTGGGTAAGAATCTGCCTGCAATGTAGGAGACTCAAGAGAAATGGATTCGATCCCTGGGCTGGGAAGATCCCCTGGAGGAGGGCATGGCAAACTGCTCCAGTATTCTTGCCTGGAGAATCCTATGGGCATAGGAGCCTGGCAGGCTACAGCTTGTAGGGTCACAAAGAGTTGAACACAACTGAAGTGACTGAATATGCATGCATGAAGGTTACTATTAAAATATTATTCAATAATATATTCTTCAACATAAGAATGATATATTTATTTTAAAATTATATTCAGAAGTACATACAATAATATTTTTTCTAATACCATTTTTTAAATTGAGCTTTCCTGGTGGCTCAGATGGTAAAGCATCTGCCAGCAATGCAGGAGACCCGGGTTTGATCCCTGGGTTGGGGAGATTCCTTGGAGAAGGCAATGGCTACCCACTCCAGTATCTTGCCTGGAGAATTCCATGGACAGAGGAGTCTGGCAGGCTATAGTCCATGGGGTCACAAAGAGTCAGACATGACTGACTAACACTTTCACTCCTTTTAAATTGGAGGATAATTGTTTTACAACATTGTATTGGTTTCTGCCATATATGACTATGAATAAGCCATAAGTATGTTAAACATATGTCCCTTCCCTCTTGAGCTTCCCTCCCACCCTATCCCGTATCCCACCCCTCTAGGTCGTCTAGAGTGCCGAGCTGTCTTCTCTGTGTTATACAGCAGCTTTGCACCAGCTATCTATCTCACACATTGTTGTTGTTGCTGTTCAGTCGCTAAGTCATGTTGGCCTCCTTGTGACCCCATGGACTGCAGCACGCCAGGCTTCCCTGTTCTTCACCATCTCCCGGAGTTTGGTCAAACTCATGTCCATTGGGTCAGTGATGCAATCCAACCGTCTCATGCTCTGTTGCCCTCTTCTCCTGCCTTCAATCTTTCCCAGCACCAGGGTCTTTTCCAATGAGTTGGACACCACAGCTAGGAATTTTACACATGATAGTATATATATGTCAATGCTACTCTTCATCTACCACAGTCTGCTTACATACTTAAATGTAAACTTTGCTCATTCCTTATAGAGTCCTCTTTCCAACATTCTCACATATACAAATCCAAATTCCCTTGCAAGTCCCAGTTCAAATTCCATTTCTACCATAAAACTGTCTCTTCTATGATACGTTTGAAATTAAATCCATTATTCTTGTTTCTTATTCACTGCTGTATCTTTAATATATTTGGTAAAATGCTTTGCCCATAGTAGACACCCTTGAAGTAGGCATCAATTACTTTGAATTCATATATACAGAAATTTTACATGACTTACAAGATTCTTTCAACCCTGTAGTTGTATGATTCTTTTAGCCTCTGTATGTTACACTTCAAAGTGAATGCTTTGGGGACTATAAAATAGAAAGGGAGAAAAAAGGTTGATTTATTTTTAAAGGTTTATAAGCATATTTTCGAAACTGCATCTTTTCTCATTGAACGTAACTATTTCTGGTAATCCTTGCTTAACTAACCTATACTAAAATCATTAACATACAAGGTCACAGGTTATGTTTACTTTATGCCAACCAATGGTGACTAGATCTCTAGCTGGAGATGCTTAAAACATACTTACCAAAAATGAATAGAAATGGGAATACCAGACCACCTGACCTGCCTCTTGAGAAACCTATATGCAGGTCAGGAAGCAACAGTTAGAACTGGACATGGAACAACAGACTGGTTCCAAATAGGAAAAGGAGTACGTCAAGGCTGTATATTGTCACCCTGCTTATTTAACTTCTATGCAGAGTACATCATGAGAAACGCTGGGCTGGAAGAAGCACAAGCTGGACTCAAGATTGCCGGGAGAAATATCAATAACCTCAAATATGCAGATGACACCACCCTTATGACAGAAAGTAAAGAGGAACTAAAAAGCCTCTTGATAAAAGTGAAAGTGGAGAGTGAAAATGTTGGCTTAAAGCTCAACATTCAGAAAATGAAGATCATGGTATCTGGTCCCATCACTTCATGGGAAATCGATGGGGAAACAGTGGAAACAATGGCTGACTTTATTTTTTTTGGCTCGAAAATCACTGCAGAGGTGACTGCAGCCATGAAATTAAAAGACACTTACTCCTTGGAAGGAAAGTTATGACCAACCTAGATGGCATATTGAAAAGCAGAGACATTACTTTGCCAACAAAGGTCCATCTAGTCAAGGCTATGGTTTTTCTAGTGGTCATGTATGGATGTGAGAGTTGGACTGTGAAGAAAGCTGAGTGCCGAAAAATTGATGCTTTTGCACTGTAGTGTTGGAGAAGACTCTTGAGAGTCCCTTGGACTGCAAGGAGATCCAACCTGTCCATTCTAAAGGAGATCAGCCCTGGGATTTCTTTGGAAGGACTGATGCTAAAGCTGAAACTCCAATACTTTGGCTACCTCATGTGAAAAGTTGACTCACTGGAAAAGACTCTGATGCTGGGAGGGATTGGGGGGCAGGAGGAGAAGGGGATATCAGAGGATGAGATGGCTGGATGGCATCACCAACTCGATGGACATGGGTTTGGGTAGACTCCTGGAGTTGGTGATGAACAGGGAGGCCTACCATGCTGTCGTTCATGGGGTCACGGAGAGTCGGGCATAACTGAATGACTGAACTGAACTGATGAAATATTTTAAAATTAATCTTTCACTAACCTCTCCTGAGGGATCAGTAATGTACGACTAATGAGTGGATTTGGCCTGAAAACATAAAGGAGTTTTTAGCAAGCCTAGTTAGGCAGGGAGAGTATCTATCAAAGATTGTTTGGGAGATTATTACATTAAAAACAATGTTTACTCTTTTGCCAAAATCATTCATACCTACTGTGTGCCAGAAGTTGTCTAGTTATTGTTTCTCCTCATAGAAAGAAAAATAAGATCTTGGCCTATGTTAAAAAAAAATTCCTTCAAATCAATGGAAAACACAAATGTTTATCATTACTCTTATATACCATAAAACACAATATGTAGAGCAAGACAAAATGTTTTTAAAGTGATTTGGTATTTCTGGGAATAGAATGATTAGTAATTCTCTATTGAGGGATTAAAAAAAGCTTTGGAGAGTAGGTGCTATTTAAATTGAAATGTGCAGTATGGGAATGATTTCAAATGTGAATGAAAAAGTTTTTGTGTATTTTGTGGGGGAAGGTGACTTCAGGGTGAAGATAGAGCCTTTTAACTTATTTTATTTAAAAGACTTATTCTAATTAAATTTTAATAAAATATTTAAATAATTGTATTATGTAAATATAAGTAAAATATTTATTTAAAGTCTTTTACTTTTAAATAACTAGTAAATGGTGTGCAGTTTGCTTCTAGCTGTGAATCTGAAAAAGATGGATTGCTTCTATAGTAGATTACAAATGGTCACAGATTCCTTGTATCTTCCATGAAGAGGTATATACTCCCAAGAGGAGTGTATTTCCATATCGCTTGCATTCAAAATAACTTGCTTTGACCAAAAGAAGGCAGGGTAAGTGATGTTGTATGAGTTTGGAGCCAGGGCTCCCGATCCCTCCAACTTCTTGTCTGACATTTTTAGAACCACCATGTGAACAAATTTGAGCTAGATTCCTGGAGAGTTAGAAGACTAAGACAACTTGATGAAACCTGTCAATGCCAAATATGGAATGAGACTATTACAGATTATTTGATTCCTGACTAATTATCAGTCAGTTATCCAGGTGAGTAAGCCCAGGTGAGATCAGTAGAACAGCCCAGCTGATTTCAGTCCAAATTGCCAATTCTTGGAATCATAAGCTGATAAACTGTTGCTGTTTTTAAGCCACTAGGTTTTGGAAGAGGTCTTTTGCCAGACAAAGGTAAATTGATATGGACCTATAATGTGGTACTAAAGTTTTTAGATTTTATTTTTCAAAAAGTAGGGGGCTGTATTATATCATCAATGAACAGTGGAATTTGAAATTAAAAACACACTATCATTAACATTAGTACTCCTTAAAATGAAATGCTTAGGTATAAACCTAACAAATATATACAGGCTCTGTATAAAGAAAACTACAAAAGTCTGATGAATTGAATCTACTAATAACAAAATAAATGGAGATATATCCCATGTCCATGAAGAGTAAGACTCAATATTCTCAAGATGTCAATTCTCAACTTGATCTATAGATTCAATGCAATTTCAATAAAAATCTCAGTAAGTATCTTTGCAGATATAAACTGGTTATAAAGTTTCTAGGAAGAGGAAAAAGACTCAAAATAGCCAATACAATACTAGCAGAGAATAACAATGTTAGAGGACTGATGCTGTCCATCTTCAAGATTTAGCACAGAGTCTACAGTAATTAAGAAAATGTGATCTTTGTAAAAAAAATCAATTAAATAAAATATAGATCCCCCTAAACAGACCCATATAAATATACTCAACTGATCTCTGACACAGAAGAAAAGGCAACACAATGGAGAAAATACTCCTAAAATAACAAGATGTCCACATGCAGAAAATGAATCTGAACATAGACCTTACACCAATAATGAATATTAATTCAAAACTGATCACAGACCTGAGGGCTGAATGCAAAACTATAAATCTCCTAGAAGACAACATGTGAACTTTATTCATAGTTGTCATAACTTGGAAGGAACCAGGTTGTCCTTTAGTAGATGCATGACTAATAAACTGTGGTAAATCCAGGCAATGAGATATTATTCAGCACTAAAAGAAAGAGAGAGAGAGATGTCAAGCAATGACAAGACATGGAAGAACCTTAAATGCACATTACTAAGACTGTGTGGATCATGATAAACAGTGGAAAATACTGAAAGAGATGGGACCAGACCACCTGACCTGCCTCTTGAGAAACCTATATGCAGGTCAGGAAGCAACAGTTAGAACTAGACATGGAATGACAGACTGGTTTCAAATAAGAAAAGGAGTACGTCAAGGCTGTATATTGTCACCCTGCTTATTTAACTTCTATGCAGAGTACATCATGAGAAACGCTGGGCTGGAAGATGCACAAGCTGGACTCAAGATTGCCGGGAGAAATATCAATAACCTCAAATATGCAGATGACACCACCCTTATGGCAGAAAGTGGAGAGGAACTAAAAAGCCTCTTGATGAAAGTGAAAGAGGAGAGTGAAAAAGTTGGCTTAAAGCTCAACATTCAGAAAATGAAGATCATGGTATCTGGTCCCATCATTTCACGGCAAAGAGATGGGAAAACAGTGTCAGACTTTATTTTTCTGGGCTCCAAAATCACTGCAGATGATGATTGCAGCCATGAAATTAAAAGATGCTTACTCCTTGGAAGGAAAGTTATGACCAACCGAGATAGCATATTGAAAAGCAGAGACATGACTTTGCGAACAAAGGTCCATCTAGTCAAGGCTATGGTTTTTCCAGTGGTCATGTATGGATGTGAAAGTTGGACTGTGAGGAAAGCCGAGCACTGAAGAATTGATGCTTTTGCACTGTAGTGTTGGAGAAGACTCTTGAGGGTCCCTTGGACTGCAAGGAGATCCAACCAGTCCATTATAAAGGACTGGGTGTTCATTGGAAGGACTGATGTTGAAGCTGAAACTCCAATACTTTGGCTACCTCATGCAGAGTTGACTCATTGGAAAAGACTCATGCTGGGAGGGATTGGGGGCAGGAGAAGAAGGGGAAACCGAGGATGAGTTGGCTGGATGGCATCACCGACTTGATGGACATGAGTTTGGGTGAATTCTGGGAGTTGGTGATGGACAGGGAGGCCTGGCATGCTGCAATTCATGGGGTCACAAAGAGTCGGACACGACTGAGCAACTGAACTGGACTGAACTGAACTGAAGTGAAAGAAGCCAATCTGGGAAGACTATGTATAGCATGATTCAAACTATAGAATCTTCTGAAAAAGAAAGCACCATGCACATGTAAAAAGAACAGCAGTTTCCAGTGGTTGAGTGAGGGGTGAAAAATGAATAAGCAGAGCATGAAGGATTAGAGTGAAGAGAAAATACTCTCTGTGGTACTGTAATGATGGATGTGTGTCATTATGCATTTATCCAAGCTCACAGAATGTAAAGTATCAAGAGTGAACAATAATGTAAACTATGAACTTTGGGTGCCAATGACGCATCAATGTATGTTCATCAATTACAACAATGTACCACTCTGGTGGGGGATGTTGATATTGGAGGAAGCTATTCATATCGGAGGGTAAGGAATACATGGGAAATTTCAGTACCTTCCTCTCAATTTTGGTGTGAACCAAGGCTTAAAATGATTATGAAATAAAATTGTGTCCACCAACCTAACACAGCACAGCAGTTATTATCTAACTGCTAGGTTGCACCTTCTCTGGGCTTTTGGTTAGAGAAAGCAGGGTTTTGTTGATGCTTGTTTTTTCCGCACCTGTTAGTTTTTTTGTGTTACCAGCTTCTTCAGCTATAAATAGGCAAAAAGAAAGCCCAAGAAACTCCAATAACATGTTCTTTGGGTTCTAAAACCTCTAGTCAGCTTTCCTTCTTTTATTAGCCTTTCAGAGTCTCTTAAGAGTGTTCACATATAACGTCTAGGGTTTTGGGGTATACTGAGTGAAAAAAATTGGGCAAGTATATCAACTCAAAATTGAAAATCTCGCAATTTCACTTTTATTTTCTTCTCTCATCTCAGTTAATACTCAATATGTTTCCAGTTTATTTTAATAATGAAACATCAGGTCACAAGTTAAGTAAAACCCGTATATCAAACAGTATTTTTTTATACCATTTGAGCATCAAAGGTACATCATATGAGCATCAAAATGCATTTATTCTCTAAAAATATTCAAATTCAATGCCTGCTTCTAGCTTTTCTGATTTTTGCAACCTTCTAGATTTTATCTACTGATATTTTGGTAAAGTTTTATATAGCAGTTTTAGTCTAAGCCATCTTTAAATTTTGGAGTCTCCTTTTTTTTCAAAGAAGAGTTCTCATTCTAGCTTCCTCCCTTGATCCTCTTGTAGCCCCAAATGGGACAAGACAGGAACTAGCCTCTGGTGAAAGCATAATGGTATGGGAGAATCAGGCCATACACTTCTTCCCAAGGGCAATGGCTAGTAATTTGTATTTCTTGAGTATGTTGTTAACCTTTGAGCCAAATGCTTGGTGTATGGTAAGTGCTCAATAGACTATTAAGGAAATAGGTTCTAATTTTCTAAGAAGGACTTAGAAATCTTATGGGACTTCCCAATCTTATGGGAATCACTTCTCTTGTGGTAGAGATATGAAGATCTGAAATAGTTCTTATTTACCAGATTCTTATCCCTGCAATTCTATTTTAAATTTTGTATTGGAAATAATAGAGGAGGGTGTGAGGTATTCTTCAGAGCTACTCGCTGCCCTTCAGTGCTGGGCTTTCTATCACAGTGGGATCACCTCTACTGAATTTGCATTTCCAAAGCTCATTTACCAACTGCTTATACTCACGTTGGGAAAATGGAAAGTGTTGGTGGGAATTGAAATGTGAGAAGCTAGGATAACCTATCCCCTTTGTCTTTGCTTTGGGAGGCATCTTTGAAAATGACCATGACTCCTTAGAGACTATAGTTCTTATTGAACAGCTTATTCCTCTCTATTCGAAAATTTCCATCTGACAGCACTGGCTCCAAAAATTCTGGTAAGCCCACTACCTGTCTTTCCCCTCCATCTCCAGGAGTGGTGGTGATGCTTAACTTCAATTACCTCATTTAAATCTTCTCTATCATGTTATTAATACCCCTGTTATCCCTAAGGTCACATTAGTGGTAGTGGTAGGGATGGGTAGAGATGGGAACAGTAGTAACCTAACCACAAGCTCTGTCCATTTAACCAGTGTGTTGCATCTACACTTAGCCAACTTAGTGGGTGGGACTGCCAACCTTCCCAAAATGAAATGCAGAATTTAAGAGTAGCTCCTTCACTAAAACCTGGTAGGTTATTCAAGGCAAATCATACATTTGGGTTTTCTTTAACACTCCACTGTAGATGGTATTTTATATAATAGAGGAGTGAGAAATCTAAAACTACATCCAAAAATGAACATCAATTTTAAATTTTGAGTTAATAATGCTTATATTCCAATATTACCCTGGAAGAAATGATACTACAAGTTCTGCTCAACTTTTATTTCAACTAACCACAGAGGAGATTGAGCTCTGATTATTAGAGATATTTTTGTCCTCCTGGTGCCTATTCTTTAGCAAAATTTTGGGATATTATATATTTTTTGCTGTGGACATGGTGAGGCAAAAATTGTGTGGCTTATGATAAGAAAGATTATTTTCATATATGCAATCAGGAAGAAAGCTCTTGTCATTCAGGCTGAACTTTTAGCTTCCTGTTGACATTTTTGTCCCATAATTTGCAAGCAGCAACTTCCCAGTTAGATTTAGGGAGATTTTCAATCCAGTTGTCAGCTAAAATAAAATTTTAGTGCATCCTCAGATGAAATCTTTTTCTCTTGCAGGCTAAGGGTTTATTAATCAATACCAAAGCTATCTGAATTTGACTCTACCTCCATTTTGAATTATAAGTCTCTAACTTGTCAACATTAAGTTTGAACATATCATTCTCCAGTTCGGAATTTTAAAGGAAAAACTGAAGGCAATGTAACAACTGAATATTTTAAAAGAAGAGTCAACAGAGATCAAGAAATTCTAATATATATTTCCTTTTTTAATAAATACATAAAGCTCTTCACCATTTCCCTCAATTATTGTGATTAACACGAGAGTAAGATCTTTCCGAGCATCATTATGCCAATTTTCACAGCCTGATGTAAGGACTCATTTCACAGAAATAATCATAACTAGCATTAATAGATGAATGTCAGTGCCATAACACAAGATCATAAGGCATATTTACACCATCTTAACACACAGAACATCATACACATACACAAAAAGATCACAGATCCAGACAAATAAAATTCAGTCTCTTAGCTTACATTTGTAGGCTTTGTCTGAACCATTTTTTTTTTGCTATTTTTTCATAATTATTTCTTTCCAAGCAACAAACAGATCTTCCTATGTCTTGTGATTTATTTGTAATATTGTGCTCATGCAAAAGTAATACTTGTTTTATTGCATTAACATTTAAACAGTTTTGGATTTGGGTCCCAAAACTATCATCTAACATTTTACTTGATGTTGCTTCATCCATATCGTCACTTTATTTGGAGTGATATGATGATTTCTTTTTGGTGAGTTACAAAATGACAAACATAGCCAGTTGACCACAGTTCAAAAATCAAGATTCTAAGCTTCTTGATCATGCACATTCTACTTCCATTCTTGCAAAATTTTTTGAATCAAGAACACGATTTGATTCAATATTTATTAGTTTTCTTTTTTGAAATATTTCTAAAAACAACAACAACAGAAAGAAAGAAAGAAAATACTGTCCCACATCCACTGTTCACGAAAAGGAAGAGCAGCAAGAATCACACTGACCATTGTTAGTACACAGTCAGGTGGTGACACCGGTAAACACTGAACGTCACTGAAACACTGCAGGGATGTGACCGTTACTATAACCCGTACTTCTGTAACAGTTCAGATTGCCACTGGCGTTTGCGCTCTGGAAAATAATCTGGAATGTGGATTTTTTTAAAATCCTGAATACACTTTTTCATTTCTTCTTCCACACTTAGCTTCTCACAGACTTTCTTTTTGGAAAGATTGGTTTCCCGGGACTTGCTGATGAGCGTCTGAAAGAGTTCACTGTTTCTGCGTTTGTCTGGTTGGGGCATCCATTGCACAGGTGCTTTTTTGGAAGGACGATCCAAAGTTAAGGTGTTAGGTTGGTGAGCTGTCGCCTGCTGGGCACTGGGCGGGTTGTTGTCCTGGGGAGTGCTTGCCTCTGAGTGGCTGTCGCAACTGGAAGTGGAGAGCTCATTACAGGAAGTCCCACTCTCACTTCCTTTATCCGTGACTTTGTCATGTTTCCTATCTTCGTGTTCTTGTTTAGGTGACACTATTTTCTGAGGTGGTCCTAAAAAGGAAAAAAGAAGTAGAAAAACTGAGTAAGAAGTGGGAAGGTCAAATTAAATAAGCTTTATATATATATATATTTTTTTATTTTCAACCACAAACATTTAAGAAAAATGTGGTCTGCTTTCCTAATTAATATTTAAGGAATTAAATCCAACACTTGGTACAGTTAATGTACACTGAAGCATGCAATGTGCTGATTAATTATTGAAAACAATTAAATTTGAGAGGTTTGCTTGATGAGCATTTATCCCATAACAGATCATCTATAACTTCATGCTAAAAAAAAACGATTTTTTGTTATTTTTAGTTACTAGTTCCTGCAATTTGGAAAAGATGTCACATATAAATATTTTGTTAGTCCCATAACTGTTTTATTGAACAGTTAGTTCATTTTTGTTTTAGCTAATGGCATTAGTTGTCCTTTGCATATATAAATAATTCACCATCATAATGCAGAAAGTACCATGGCTCTGTTTTACAAAGTAACAGTATTCTCCAGGCCCAGAAGTGCAATAGCATCATTTATGCTTCCAAGAGGGAAACTGGTTTAAATCTTATCCTCCATCTCTTAATCTTGTTTCCTGTCTACTTTCTTAGAGAGAATCATGAAAGCACTGTAAGTATATAGGTACCTAATATTATGCTGAAAAATATAGTTGAAATATAGTATTCTCTTAAAGTTCAAGGCTTACCATTTGAGGTAAATTACCTAGGAGGGCAACTTTCAGAAAATGATAGTTTACCAAGCTAATTATTTCAAATACACAAACAGTTTATTTCCAAGAGGGAGCATGTTTTATTCTCCTTGACTCTGTTGTGGGATTAGGACCTCCATCTAACATTTATTGAACATCACCACATACCCAGAACTATAATAAAACCTTGATTTTAACTTGAGCCCAATCATTCAGAAATATAAGTTACCCAAATGTTTTTCTCTTGTATTCAACACTTATGCACAAGTTATCTGAATCATAATTGAAATGAAAAGCATCAGTATTTTAAACAATTGCATAGGGGATTCTACTGTGCAGCCAGAGTTGAGAATAACTACTGGTCAGATTCATAGGGTCTCAGCCTTAGCCACATATGGAATTACCTGGAAAGCATGGATTATTGATGCCTTGATCTTAACCCCAGATGTCCTGCTCAATGCTACCTGATCATTGGGTCATTTAATAGATTCAGGTGATTTCAACATGCAGTTAAGATTCTGAGGGTTTCCTCAGTTTAATATACATGAATTAATAACCAATATGAATACGCTATATTACTTAGAAGGGTGAGGAAACAAACAATAAAAATACTTTTCATAAGAGCACCCACTATGTACTCCTGCTGCTGCTGCTAAGTCGCTTCAGTCATGCCCAACTCTGTGCGACCCCATAGACTGCAGCCCATCAGCTATCACCAATTTCCCTATTTAAAATTAGAAGAAAACACATTGATGCTAGACATTTAGTTGAGAGGGAGTAAAGATTCTAAAAAACTTTAGAACGTTTTGGAAGGCTGCCCTAGTGGCTCAGTGGTAAGGAATCCACCTAAAAAGACAAGACACTTGGGTTCGATCCCTGGATCGGGATGATCCCCCAGAAAAGGGAATGGCAACCCACTCCAATATTCTTGCCCGGAGAATTCAGTGGACAGAAGAACCTGGCAGGTTATGGTCCATGGGGTCGCAAAGAGTCGGACATGACTGAGTAACAAACACACACACACATACCCCCACACCCACATATACACACCATACAAAAAGGTCTAGTACAGTAATTCTCAACAATGAGAGTACATCATTGTCATTTTTTTAATGTACAAATGTACAGGTCCATCTCTGGAGATTTTGTTTGCTGAATGAAAGGTTTGTATGTATGTATTTAAATGGCAGTCAGGTGGCAAAGGAAGTACAGCATCTGTTTATCTAATTACCTTAATGGCAGAATGTAATCCCAACCTAGCATGATGCCCACTAGCCTAGTAAAATGCAGACTATAAACAAATGGTTTTTACCTGTTTACCAAACTTGTGTGTTATTTTAACCAGAAATCTCCACAGAGGAATCTAAGATTTTCATTCCCAAAGATGACTAAAGGGTTAAACTGCAAGTAGTTGGGAAAGCCAATTTATGTTTAAGAATTAATGAGTAATGAGAAATCATTTTCTGTTAATAGGCAGGGGATAGAATATTAAATAGAGCTATCCAGGCAGAAAAGTAGTAACATCAAAGAGGAAGGCAGTACAGAGATACCGCATACCATTAAAGCAAATGGTTCATTCTGTTTTGATTCCCTGGGGAACAATGCTCAATGAGCTAGGCCAGGAAGAACACAGAGGAACATGAAGTCCATTTGTTCAGACACCAAGTCGTGTCCAGCTCTTTGTGACCCTATGGTCTGCAGCACTCCAGGCCTCCCAGTCCCTCACCATCTCTCAGAGTTTGCCCGGGTTCATGTCTATTGAATCAGTGATGCCATATGAAGTCCATGTGTTAACTATGTAAATTATATAGAGTTATTGTTCTTAATGGTATTAATAATTATCCATGGAAAAATACTCCCCAAAATACACACACACGAATGCAGGCTCCACAGTACAGCAGAATGCAATATATGTATGCTGGAAATGGGTTACTCTTGTTTGTAGTGTAAGATGGAAGCTCAAGGAAGACTTCCTTGAAGAGGCATTGATATACCAGATGCCATGATCTTATTTTTCTGAATGTTGAGTTTTAAGCCAACTTTTTCACTCTCCTCTTTCACTTTCATCAAGAGGCTCTTTAGTTCTTCTTCACTTTCGGCCATAAGGGTGGTGTCATCCGCATATCTGAGGTTACTGATATTATTCCTGGCAATCTTGATTCCAGCTTGTGCTTCTTCCAGCCCAGTGTTACTCATGATGTACTCTACATATAAGTTAGATAAACAGGGTGACAATATACAGCCTTGATGTACTCCTTGTCCTATTTGGACCAGTCTGTTATTCCATGTCTAGTTCTAACTGTTGCTTTCTGACCTGCATACAGGTTTCTCAAGAGGCAGGTCTGGTGGTCTGGTAGTCCCATCTCTTTCAGAATTTTCCACAGTTTACTGTGATCCACACAGTCAAAGGCTTTGGCATAGTCAATAAAGCAGAAATAGATGTTTCTCTGGAACTTTCTTGCTTTTTTCAATGATCCAGCGGATGTTGGCAATTTGATCTCTGGTTCCTCTGCCTTTTCTAAAACCAGCTTGAACATCTGAAAGTTCATGGTTCATGTATTGCTGAAGCCTGGCTTGGAGAATTTTAAGCATTACTTCGCTAGCGTGTGAGATGAGTGTAATTGTGTGGTAGCTTGAGCATTCTTTGGCATTGCCTTTCTTTGGGACTGGAATGAAGACTGACCTTTTCCAGCCTGGTGGCCACTGCTGAGTTTTCCAAATTTTTTGGCATATTGAGTGCAGCACTTTCACAGCATCATCTTTCAGGATTTGAACTAGCTCAACTGGGATTCTATCACCTCCACTAGCTTTGTTCGTAGTGATGCTTCTTAAGGCCCACTTGACTTCACATTCCAGGATATCTGGTTTTAGGTGAGGGATCACACCATGGTGATTATCTGGATCATGAAGATCTTTTTCTACAGTTCTTCTGTGTATTCTTGCCACCTCTTCATAATATCTTCTGCTTCTGTTAGGTCCATACCATTTCTGTCTTTTATTGAGCCCATCTTTGCATGAAATGTCCCCTTGGTGTCTAAAATTTTCTTGAAGAGATCTCTAGTCTTTCCCATTCTATTGTTTTCCTCTATTTCTTTGCCTTGATGGCTGAGGAAAGCTTTCTTATCTCTCCTTGCTATTGTTTGGAACTCTGCATTCTAATGGGTACATCTTTCCTTTTCTCCTTTGCTTTTTGCTCCCCTTCTTTTCACAGCTATTTGTAAGGCCTCCTCAGACAGCCATTTTGCTTTTTTGCATTTCTTTTTCTTGGGGATGGTTTTGATTTCTGTCTCCTGTACAATGTCACAAACCTCCATCCATAGTTCATCAGGCACTCTATCAGATCTAGTCCCTCAAATCTATTTATCACTTCTACTGTATAGTCATAGGGGATTTGATTTAGGTCATACCTGAATGGTCTAGTTGTTTTCTCCACTTTCTTCCATTTCAGTCTGAATTTGGCAATAAGGAGTTCATGATCTGAGCCATAGTCAGCTCTCGGTCTTGTTTTTGCTGACTGTATAGAGTCTCCATCTTTGGCTGCAAAGAATATAATCAATCTGATTTCAGTGTCGACCATCTGATGATGTCCATGTATAGAGTCTTCTCTTGTGTTGTTGGAAGAGGGTGTTTGCTATGACCAGTGCATTCTCTTGGCAGAACACTATTAGCTTTTGCCCTATTTATTCTCTATGTCCATCCATATTATCACGAATGGCACAATTTTATTATTTTTAATGCTTAGTAAGAATTCATTATGTGTATATCTATCTATATACACTTATGTATTTGTATATGTATATAGATATATAAACCATACACACCAAAGCTTCTTTAGCCATTTGTCTACTGATTAGCTCTTAGGTTCCTTCTATACCTTGGCTCTTGCAAATAATGATTCAATGAATATAGGGATGCATTTATCTTTTTCTAATTAGTATTTTCATTTTGGGGGGATAAATATCTAGGAGTGAAATTGCTGCATCATATGGTAGCTCTGTTTTTAATTTTTTGAAGAACACACTTTCGAATATATAGAATGCTATCATAGTTCTTGCATAAATCATTAAGGGTAATAGTCTCCTTTTGATTTATGGTAGAATTTTTGATGATGCATAACATATTATATATTATAATTTCTATTTAATTAAGCATACTTTAAATCATTACTGATAACTTAGTTGATTTAAATTGAGACTAAGATATAATAACAAAATGATTTTTGCATTTTTATGACATGAGATTTAATAAAAAATAAATGAATTAGAAGGGAATAATGATTTATTCTAGTTACTTAGTTTTCTTTGAATGCCTGCTAATTGTATGCTTCCAGGGATAATTTAAAACTTTACATCATTCCATTCAATGATCCAAAGTCATGTGAAATGCCTTAATAAGCACATGAATAATCATTTAATAATAAGTCCTGCATATACAGGAACAGCATGACTGTCAGAAACTTTTCTGTGTCTCTTCTGCTAATAATAGAATCAAATATATAACTGTGATCTTCCTAAAAGCATTCTGCACTCTGAATTACAGCACCAATCAGACTTAGTATAAGAAAAGAAGGATAGAAAAAGAAAATTAAATGTGATTTGGTGACTTAAATCAACTAGACTTTCTTCCTTCACTTAATTATTAGAATAGGCGACAAATCAGTGAACAATAAGATTAACTTTAAAAAGGAATTAGCTATTTAAAAGTCCAACATATGTGTGCAGTTAGAAACTTTTCAAAAAGTATTTGGAAAAGTAAATCTTCCACTTTTCATTTGACTATTTGCCATTAAATACAGTAGGATTTTCATCCAGGAGTTGACTGTCTTTCCAGGGGAGTTGAGCTCTACCTGGGAGACCTGCAAGCCAGCTACCTAGTTCATGCCACTCCACAATTAATTTTTAAAAAGCAGTGAAGACACATATGCACACATACACAATACACATTATACTCCTTTATTAGATGCACACCTTTCTTTACTGTTGTGGAAGATCTGAGGCTAAGCTTGTCTCAGCCTCTCTAGCAAGTACTTTGTGCTATTGATATCATCTAATATTTGTTAGCCCCTAGATTCATTTATGTGATAAAGTTCTGTGATTCTAATTTATATCATGAATAGTAAGAACTATTTCATGTAGTAAAACTTTACTGAATATTAAATATAAAACATTAAAGAGTTACCATTAATAGAAATTACCTTTTAGAATGGGGAAACAAATTCAACTTCTATTTAAATACTTCACAGAATCACAGGATTCTAGGGTAATTTTCTCTAAACTCATTGATAAGAAGTGTAGTTCTAGAAGATGCCGACTTACATTTGTTTCATTAAATCTATTCTTGCCACTGAAATGCTGGCAGTAAGAATGACACTTAAGGCAACACAGTGCAGACTGGCTGGGCTCACGTTCTAGCTCAAGAACTTAACTAGGTGTGTTTTCTTGGTCAGGTTATTTACTTTCTTTGGGCCTCTGCTCCTGTTTAAACTTTATCAAGTTGCAGCAAGGATTAAATGAGCTAGCACACACAGAGTACTTAGGATGTGCCTGGCATGTGTAAATGTTTGCAATGTTTATTATTAACATACAGAATAAATATTCACTGTTATTTGGCTACAGTATGCCATAATTGCTTATCTGAATATTGAGTACTGATTGAGGAATCCAAATAATTCCATTTTAATTTTAGCTTCACAAGTAGTAACTATGAACATATGAATTACAGGCAAGTCACTTATTTCTCTAAGCTTCAGTTTTTTATCTATTAAAAATGAAATAAGAACAGTAATTCCTAGTCATATGGTTATAATAAGAAAGGAGATAACAGATGTTGGAGCAATTTTGCTGTAAAGTTCTTTATAATAAATTTGAGAGACTATTAAGTATTAAATTATTTTGTCCAAAAATGAACTTATTTGAGAAAATAAAACACAAAAGCTCACTTTGAGTTACTAAAATGTATGAGTTAAAATAGTAAAAACATTACATTAAACAAAATAAAATACACTGAATGTATCACAGTGGGCCAAAACTTATAAAATTGGACAAAGTGCTTTTTCATTATTTTCAATTAATTCCATTGGCTTTTATTACATTGCAGTAAAAAGGAAGAAATAGTAGCTTTTCTAAGTTATTTGGGTGAATAGAGTTGTACAGAAATTAAACGTTAATATTTTCATCTTTAACAAAAGTACATGACTAATAGTGGTGGGCGTAAGCACATTCAATAGGATTTCTTTTTTTTTTTTTCAGAATACACAGGAATTTCAAAATGAAGTCTATGTGGGAAACTGCGCACTTGAAAACAATCTTTTATTTTAATCTCTTTACCTGCCTACTGATGATGAAAAAGATTGAATATGTAAAATGTGTCTGCAACAGGCATACTTCCCAGAAAGGAAATTACCTTTTAATAGTACTAAACTCAATGGTGTGTGAATGGTTATGTGGTACTTGAACAGAATGAACCAATCCATCTTAAATATTAGCACCACAGGCCTCTAAGTATTAAGTAGTTGAATCCAAAGGAGAAAAAATTTTCATTTCAATTTGATAAACATTTGTTGAGCACCTATTATGTACCAGGCACCACAGTGTTAGTTTCAAGAGAAGAACACACACATACACACACACACACACACACACACACACACAGAGTTCCTAGTCATTCAGGCTTAGTGTGACAAGCACAGTACTGCAGCTATAAAAGGCTATTTGAATGAATAAAAACTAATTTTATATGAAAATAATTTAAACATTTCTTATGTTTTAATGATCTCTTCTGTCATTACTTGATCACTTCTATGAAGGAAAGTGAATAAAAGAGAAAAGTAAAGAAGGGTAATTGAAAAGAGAAATACATTATGGATTCTTTTTTTCATACTGACATGATTGACCACTAACCCAATCTTGTAATAATCCTTGTACTTGTTAACTTTTTACTATACTTTTTTATCTACAATATGTCTTCCAGTGCTTAAACTGTAAATACCTTGAAGGCACAAACTATGCCTTTCTAGACTGTTGTGAAGTCTCGATCAGAGTAACTGTTTAACCAAAATAATAAAAAGACAATTATTTTCATTTCTCTGAATTTCTATAGTGACTATGACTGACTAGGTCATTTGTTTGGTACATTTTATGTTACTATGTGTGCTTGTGCTCAGTCTCTCAGTCATGTCTGACTCTTCACAACCCCGTGAACTGCAGCCCACCAGGCTCCTCTGTCCATGAGGATTCTCCAGACAAGAATACTGGAGTGGGTTGCCATGCCCTCCTCCAGGGGATCTTCCCAACTCAGGGATAGAACCCAGGTCTCCCACAATGCAGGCAGATTCTTTTCTGTCTGAGCCACGAGGGAAGCCCTTTATATTACTAAATATTCACCTAAATGACCATAGAGTAGTAGTATTTATTATGGGCTCCCTAGGTGGCTCAGTGGTAAAGAATCTGCCTGCCAAGCAGGAGACATGGGTTAGATCCCTGGGTTGGGGAGATCTCCTGGAGACAAAGGAGCCTTGGTGGGCTATAGTACATGGGATCACAAAGAGCTGAACACGAATAAGAGACTAAAGAGCAGTAGGAGCAGTATTTACCATTGAAAAAAAATTTTGCATTTAAGTGGACCTGCACTGGAAAATCCCACGGACGGAGGAGCCTGGTGGGCTGCAGCCCATGGGGTCGCGAAGAGTCAGACACGACTGAGTGACTTCACTTTCACTTTTCACTTTCATGCATTGGAGAAGGAAATGGCAACCCACTCCAGTGTTCTTGCCTGGAGAATCCCAGGGGATGGCGGAGCCTGGTGGGCTGCCGTCTGTGAGGTTGCACAGAGTCAGACACAACTGAAGTGACTTAGCAGCAGCAGCAGCAGCAGCAGCAGCATGGTTCAAACCTATATTGTTCAAGGGCCAACTGTTATTTCCATGAGAGCAGAGACTATGTCTTAAGTTTCCTTGTATTGCTCCATTCAGAAGGCTGATTCATCACTGAATCAAAGATACTAATAGAGTGAATAAGCAAAAGTAATGTAGTACTAGGAAAAAATAAGAAAATACACATGTAGTGAGACTTATACTGGAGGAGCTTTCAAAAAGTAATCTTGTCACCTTCCTCCATTTCTATAAATCTATTTCTTTCTGTTAGTTATTTCTGTAGATGATATCCAAGTAATCTCTGGCTACTCGATGGCATCATCATTTCCAATTATTTTCCAGGTTTTGTTAATTCTACTGTTGAAACTGGCTTTTGAATATAGTGCTTGTGTTAGTTGCTCAATTGTGTCCAACTCTTTGTGACTATTGCCCACTAGGTTCCTCTGTCCATGGGATTCTCCAGGCAAGAATACTGGAGTGGGTAGCCATTCCGTTCTCCCGGGGCTCTTTCCAACTCAAGGATCAAACCTGGGTTTCCTGCAATGCAGGCAGATTCTTTGCCATCTGAGCCACCAAGGAAACCCCTTGAATCTAACCCTTCATTTCTCCTCCCATTTTTCACCTCTTATAACAGGTTTCTCATTACTTCTTAAGCAGTTCTCTGACTTCATTTTTAGCTCCACTTCAAACAATTCTCTACAGCATTGCTAAATAAATACTCCCAAAGTCTAATTCCGTGTACAAAAACCTTCTAAATATTTCCTATGTACACAGAATCAAGTCTCAGTGACACATTTTGGCATTGGAAACTACTCTTAGTGTGACCCAAATGATTATCATAACCCATATTGTAATGGTCCACATATACTGGCCAAAATACATGTATTCCTGGTAAATATCTTGCTTTATCCATGCCTATTCCACTCCTCTGGGTTGCATTCCTTCCTTGCTTCAAAGGAAAAGTACCATTTCAAAGCCTATTCCCAATAGTGCTTTTAGCATCAAACATTCCATTCTTCCATTTGGAAGTGATTTCTTGTTATCCTTGTTCTCTAATGACCCTTTTCAGTTTGCTTGAATCTACCAATTATTGGGCTTATCTTGTCTCAAATAATAGTTATTTCCATACTAATTTTAAATTGCATCTCTGGATTCTGCCCCCCAACACACACACACACACACACACACACACACACACACACACACACACACACACACACACATAAAACACCTATGTTAAGCACTATGGAACAGATTCTTTTCTATCTTTGTATTTCCTGGAGCACCGCTATCATGACAAGACTCATAATTATTCAGTAACAGTTAAACTGAATTAAGTGAAATTCATATAATTTAACTAAGAATGTCTAAGCTCATAGGGAATTTTTTTATCCCCCAAAAAGTTTTGCTTTATTTTAACTAACAAGAAGATAAACCCAAGTATAACTAAGCCCATAGGTTATAACAAAAACAAACAAAAGACATGGGCAAAGATAAGAACTTTTAGTGTGATCTATAAGAAGGACTACATAGTCTCTGTAGCGAAAATTTTCCTTTGAGAAGGTTCAGTTCAGGTCAGTTCAGTTGCTCAGTCATGTCCGACTCTTTACGACCTCATGAATAGCAGCACGCCAGGCCTCCCTGTCCGTCACCAACTCCTGGAGTTCACTCAAACTCATGTCCATCAAGTTGGTGATGCCATCCAGCCATCTCATCCTCTGTCGTCCCCTTCTCCTCCTGCCCCCTAATCCCTCCCAGCATCAGAGTCTTTTCCAATGAGTCAGCTCTTCACATGAGGTGGCCAAAGTATTGGAGTTTCAGCTTTAGCATCAGTCCTTCCAATGAACACCAGGACTGATCTCCTTTAGAATGGACAGGTTGGATCTCCTTGCAGTACCTATGTTAATCCCTTGAGGTTATTAAAGAGAAATAAAAAGCACTGGGCATTGTATGTAATAAGGAAACCCAACTGTCTTTTTGTGTATTGAATTCTATACTAATGTGATTGTATCTGATGCTTGCATCAGATGTCTAGGAAAGAAGATATTAAGTGTTCACATGTCCATTCAGAATTCCTATCACATGCAGAATGGTTACCAACACCTTGCAAGAAGTCTACATTTGAAACTATCTTCCCATTTCACTTATGGGAGCTAGTATTCTGTGGCACATGTACCAAATTTTGTGATTAAAAAAAGAAAAAAAAAAAGAGCTTCAGAAAGATGCTCAGGCTCCTTCTAGATCCCGAAATTAAGACTTGTTCATTCTTAGGCTCCCACCACATCCGAATCTACCACATCTTATTAATGAATGTCTGACTTTTTTCTGTACATGCTGAGGTGGCCACCTTCTCATTACCTCCTTTTTCACAGGCGCATACTGTATAAGAGGGATAATTTATGAGGTTTAAAAATCTGTGGACACAAGCCTACTCATGCTGTTCTGCATCTGTAAACTGTGGGTCATACCACCTACACAGGATTGAGAGGTTGTATTCATAACACATCTGATGGCTGTGGGAGGAAAAAAACGGCGCTCCGAAAATGTAGGTTGGGGTGCACTTACGGTGTGCTGTGTGTAACAAACTGAAATGAACAAAAGACCATGCTGGCTGCAAATTACCCTTGCCTGATGTAAGATACTAAAAGCAAAAACTCAACGACAACAGGGGAAGCAGAGTTTGTGAGGGAGCAAAATATAAGCCAGGCTAATACTCTTGGGCTCCAGGAGCAGCAGTGATTGTAGGCAGAAAGTCATATTTAAGGGGATTTTTATTTGTTACATCTCTTCAGAATCTGAGTGCCTTCCTACCAATAAATGGTTTCAAGTACTTCCAACAATGTCCAGCGAGATGCCACTTCTTATAGCTGCCATACTATTTAATGTGCGTGCCCCCTCTTTTCCCTTTGAGATGTGTGAAAGTGTACCTGTTATGGAAGCAGTGCAGAATCACAACGGTGAATGGAAAAGAGAAACATAAATGTGCACAGCAGGGTTTAACTTCATGTTGTGTGACAATGAAACATTGCTCAGCCCTTAAGTAGCAAAATTGTGCTTGAAGTAAAGTTCTGACAACTACTAGCTATGTGCCAAAATGTGTCTTTGAGATTCATTTTCCTCTTCTGCTCAAGAAGGATTAAAAATATGGTACGTCCCTCCTAGAATTGCTTTAAGGAAAGATATGTATGAGAAAGTCTTACAGTAGGCTGAAACGTGGCCCCAGGTCCTAATTCCTGGAAACTGTATTTGTCACTTCATATGACAAAGTATTAGCAGTTGTTCAGGATTATTTGGATGGACTCTAAATCAATCACAGGAGACCTTGCTAGAGGGAGATAGAGGGAGATGTGATACACACACAGGAAGAGGAGGAAAGGTGATCACTGAGTCAGAGATTGGAGGGAGGTGGCTACAAATCAAGGAATGTTGGCAACCACCAGAAGCTGCAAGAAGCGAGCATCAGATTTTCCCCTTGAACCTGTGGAGGCAGTTTAGCATGGCTATCACCTTGATTTCAGCCTGCTGAAATGATTTTGGATTTCAGGCTTCTGGAACTATGAGAGAATAAAATTTATGTTGTTTTAAGCCACCAAAATTTTGGGAATTTGTAACAACAGCCATTGGAAACTAATACAAGTCTATTTAGTCTAATGTCTGGCCCTTGTCAATGTTGAGTTATGGCATTTATACAAGTGAGCATGGTATTATCTTAATAACTTGATGATACTGGATCTGAATTACAGGATCTTAGTTTCTTTACTAAAATGCAATCTCTGCCAAACTGTCATCGTATTTCTTTTCCAACTCTTAGCCCTTAAGATTTGGGAAAATAGTTATCATGTTGAGTCTAAGTTTTGCCCAGTTATATAAATCAGCCATTATTTGCATAATGAGGTTTATAGTCCTCTAACAACATCATATCTATTCCCACAATAAACTCTTCTATTTCTAAACACACACGCTCACACACACACACACATCCACCCCTCTAACTATAGACATATACATCATATATATAAATGACATTTTTAATCACAAACTCTTATTTGTAAGTGATTCCATGCACATCTCTAGCACCTGACCTTTCCTTAAAGTTTTAGCACTAGGTTTAAATGATTTCTGGATATCTCCTAAACTTCAAATACCATACACTCCCAAATGACAAATGACCTCACTATTCTTTTCCCTTTAAACCAGTTCCTCCCCTGATGTTTCTATTTGTCTTTTTTTGTATAAGCACTGCAATCTTCTGAATCACACAGATTTGAAGTCTTAGCATCATCTTCATTTTTGCTATCCCTACTGCTCTATTGATTCCTTCCTTCTATGAACAGCTACCTAATCTTACTGAGCATACTTTGATAGCATGTCAATCATTTCCTTTGTTTTAGTCTTGACCATCACTGTTATGATCCTCCTTAATCTATTGTAATGACCATCTAACCTCTTACTGAATCTACTGAAAAGACATTTGAGATTTTTTCATTTCTAATATCTACCACCTGCTATCCACACTGAGAACCCAGCTACATATCACCAAAACAGAGCTCTTTTTATAGTACCTCTTCTCTGAAAATGGCTTTCAGAGACAAATTCAAATCTCTTAGCCACATAAACAGGACATCCTATGACATGGTCCCAGTTTCAACTCCAAAACTCATTTTCTATTACTCCCACCCTCTATTCAAGCCAGATTAGAGATAATTACTATTAATCCTCAATACTGTATGTATTTTTGCTTCAGTTCCTTACCTCTGCAAAGAAGGATTGATTTCTGTTTTGTATCATACTTATATATGTGGAGTAAATTCTTTACTGGCTGTGTGTATGTGTGTCTAAAAATAAATTTATGGCCCCTATCTAAGTAATGGACTCCAAGTCCAAGGAGTAGATTTATAACCCAGACTGGGATAACCACAGTACCTTACCAACTCCCTCCCATAATCTAAGGCAAAGATGAAGGTTAGAAGGCAAATTATTTGGGTAGTTCAATAACAAGAAATCCTTCGAATACTTTAAACTGTTGATGAAGGAAAAAAAAGAGAGAGAAGACCTTTACATACTTGGCAAAATGCTTTTGGATGTGACTTCAGATGGCTGAGTGCCCAACCCCAACCAGAATAGAAGAGAATGAGAGTTGAAAGGAAGCCCTACCAAAGTTGACTTGTCTGACTCGGTGATCCTTCTGGTCAATTCCACCTGTTAGGCATGTATTTTAGATAGAATAAAATATAATATTACCAGAAAAATCCTTTTTATAAACCAGTTTAGATATTTTAATAGATTCAGATAAGCTTGAGTATAACTTAAATCTTTCCTCTTGAAGCAAGCTGAGTGACATTTGATTGTATTTGTCATTGCAGAACTCTGACACCTAATGCACAAACTTAAATATTTTAAGCTACTGATCTGAAAAGCTGGGGAAATTTAGAATGAGTATATGTGTGTACAATCAGTGTGTGAAAAGCTGGGGAAATTTAGAATGAGTTATGCAGAAATATATATATGTATATATTTATATATATATGTATTATATATACAATCAGTGTGTATGTGTATTTTAAGTCCCTTCAGTCATGTCCAACTCTGTGAAACCCTATGGACTGTAGCTTGCCAGGCTCCTCTGTCCATGGGATTCTCCAGGCAAGAAAACTGAAGTAGATTGCCATGCTCTCATCCAGGGGATCTTCCCAGCCCAGGGATTGAACCCATGTCTCTTATGTCCCCCAAATTGGCAGGTAGGTTCTTTACCACTAGCACAACTTGAGAAGCCCTTTAACTAGGTAGTCTTTATCAAATCTAAGATTTTCCCATTTCAGAACAAATGCTTATGTTGCAATATCTTCTGAAGCACACATTATTGTAAATTTAGACCTATAAAAAGGTTCTTTTACATTAACTGGATAGGCACAGATCAAAAAAATAAAAACAGTTTAAACAGAAATTATTTATTTAAATGTGAATTCCACTTTAAATTTTACAGTATGAAAATAATTAGAAAATTGATGAGGATGTAGAATTACAGCAGAGAAGAAAAAGAGAGGGTAAGGGAATTATCTCAGGACTCATGACTTGCCAAGTACTATAATATAGTCCAAAATATCAGAATTAGGTTTGTATAATAAGGCACCTTTGCCGCTGCTGCTGCTAAGTCGCTTCAGTTGTGTCTGACTCTGTGCAACCCCAGAGACGGCAGCCCACCAGGCTCCCCCGTCCCTGAGATTCTCCAGGCAAGAACATTGGAGTGGGTTGCCATTTCCCTCTCCAATACGTGAAAGTGAAGTCGCTCAGTCGTGTCTGACTCTTCTTGACCCCATGGACTGCAGCCTACCAGGCTCCTCCATCCATGGGATTTTCCAGGCAAGAGTACTAGAGCGGGTTGCCATTGCCTTCTCCGAAGGCACCTTTAAGACTGAACATTTCTCAATGATGTGCCTCTTGATCGGAAAGATTCTACCATAAGGTCAGAAATGTCTGCTAAGAGTTTTCGGAGCCTAATTAAATAATGAGTAGATTCTGTCAGGGTTGAGATGCCTTGAACTTTTCATGTCACTTCATACTGCACTTTAGTCTAAATCTAATATTTCAATAGCAGCAGTAACATCAATCTTCCTTTCTGACTTTAAAGCTTTACAGATTAAAAGATTGTGAGGTATTGCTAATGAAACTATTACAAGATAAAAAGATGTACTGGTAACACCTTCTATGGAGATCAATCAAAATGGTTATGTAAAGTAAGAATTTGCACTGGGAATACATTAGGAAAACCATGTTTAATTACAAGATATATTAATGGTTATTCAGTAAAAGCTTGAAGATAGCACTATTTAAATATAGGCAGCATTAATAAAAGAGTATGTTCCCAGTATGATGCATATTGAATAGCTCTTCATGAAGTGCTGAGAACACAGGATTCACAGAAATGAATAGTCTGCTTTAACTTTATGTAGTTCAGTGAAGTGATCTAGGATGGTCATTCTTTGTTCGATTCATAAAACATACTTAAACAAACCACATAAAATTCAACTCTATTCATTCCTTTCAGGGCAAAAATTTCCATAACAAGGAAGTAAACCAGAGCTACAATTACTCAATAATAACAACTACATATAAAAATCACTAATTAGAAATTACGGCTTACATTATAATTGATTTTAATACAACTGTCACTGTATATAAGCATTTTGTGTGTGTGTGTGTGTGAGAAGTACAAAAAAAATTTTAATCAATATTAAAGACTCACACTGTTTTGTTTGAATGGCTGGTTGCTCCATTTGCTTTTAATAAATGGTGAAATACTTTGCAAGCAATACTGCAAAGGACAAAAGTCACAGAATACTAAGGTGATTCTGATTTGGGGATCAAAGAGCAGATCAGAATGGATAATATTAGTACTGATGAGAATGGTTATTGGTTTTATTTTATCAATTTCTACCATTTTTGTTTACAATAGCAAAATCATACATATAATTAGAAAAAACTTCATAATCAAAATCTTCAGTATTATGTGTTCAAATTGCTCTATCCTTTAGTTACTTTATCAATAACAAAATACTGTTTTATAATTCAATTTTTGACCAAGGAATCCTATCCTATCCTTTCTTACTCATCATTATACTAAAAATGATAGCATAGAAAGGGAAAGATAGGGAAATCCATAACTCTTGTTTCTCTCAGTTCTTTAGTTATTAGTAAGGCAAAGATAGTGTGTTTGCAGAATGTGTACACATAAAGAAGTGGAATAGGAGCTTTGTTAGTTTTGTGCAATACTTTTTGCCTCTTCTAGTAAGAAAGGTATGCATACACATGCACTGGCAACAAAATGCCAGTCGTGTTATCTTGGTGATTCTGTGTATCAATTTAATGCTTTAATATTTGCATTTAAAACTGGCATTACTATATGAACAGTACAATTCATGCTAGTAATTTAAAACTTAACATTTCTTTACTTAGAAACTAATAGCAAATAAAAAACAATAAGTTGTGAGAGCGACCACAGAAAAAAGGAAAAAGCTTTATATTTTAGAATTTCAGTGCCTCGCTCTTTCTGCTTTTTGAACAGGAAACTTAATCTTTTCAGTTGGCACTGGGCTGTGCATGTTACATCAATAAAAGACTTTATTTTATTTTAAAATGTAGAATAGTGAGGTTACTACGTATCAAAAATCTATAGAGTTTACACAGTGATACTCAGAATAAAAAATAATGTATCCTAAAATACATTTAGTAGAAAACTAGAAAGAATAAAAATAAATGAATTGAGCATTCAACTCAGGGTACTGAAATATAGCAAAATAACTCAAAAGGAATAGGAGCTTAATATGAAAGACAGACAGTAACAAAGAAGGAAACAAAAGTCTTTAGCAAATAAAATGAAAAGATGGCTGTTAAAAAAACAATCTTGTGGTATATCTAATAAAACAGAATTCTCTTTAATTCTGAGAGAGTGAGAATAATTAAAGAGAGAATTAGAGAGACTGTAAAGTGATTAAGTATACTATTAGTAAATTTATATAATAAATTTAAAATTAATATTCTAATATATATAAATTATCAATTTTGACTTACTAAAATAGAAAATATGAACATATATATAAACATATATGTTTTAAAAGAAAATAAGTTTAAGATCTAGTCCTAAAAAGGAAGAAACTAAATAACTGATTAGATCTTTAAGTGCAATGCAAATGGTAGCATATGATATGAAGAGTATATCATATTACACAATCTCTTTCCTGTATTTGATCAATATCATACTTCTCAGTGAGTCTGAGTCTGACTATTCCCTATTTTAAATGGTAACCCACCTTATCTTCTGTCTCCTATTGATAATTAAAAACTCCTTACACATCGTTCTCCTCTGTTCTACATTCCTGGAATACAAAATTGTTTTCTCACTAAATGTGTGTGTCAACATGTAAAGTTAATGTTTTTAAACAAACATGTGTTCCCTTAATTCTGTGGAGAGAGTAAAAGCCTGCCAGCACATGGCACCTCTGTCAACTGCTACATCAGCATTGAACATAATTGTATTAAAAACTCCTTTGTAGCAGAAACACAAAAACCACTGTTCTCCACAGGAAGCTTAGGATAATGCTGAAGGATGAAACTGCTTTGCCTGAGGAGTTTTATTAGGTGCTCCACGGATGGGGAAAGGCTTGCTGCTGAGTTGCTAGCAGTATAAACACAGACAGAGTAAGCAGGGATGAGAATCAGAGGTATAAAGATCAGTCTGAGATGATCGCACTTGACCTAGTTGGTGACATTGGACATTCAGGTGGAATTCAAGAAACCATATTGGAGAAGCCCCAGGAAATGACAGTTGGCTAAGAAATCCTGTGTCCATTACAGAGTTTTACTCTTTTGAGTATAAAAGGCGAACACGGCCTTTAAGAAGAGATTCCACTCAGCTTTCTTAGCAAGAACATTTCTCAATTACCCCTGCAATTATCCCTGTACCATTCACTTATTTTCTCTGTGAAAACCAGAGTTTCTAATCACTGCCATAATTGTAATACAGTGATTGCACCCAGTATTTAACTAAAGTCACTATTGCTAATTATTTTTACAACAGTGTTATTGAGTCAATACCAGTCAGTGTCATCTCGCATATTTGCCGTGTTTCCTGGCACCAGCTAGCTGGGGAAGTAATTACTGGGAGCAGAGCCATGAGGAACTTCCGAGCCCTGCTCCATCACCAGAGTGTGTCTTAATGAGTAGCCTTTGAATCTGTACCTCCACCTCTTATCACCATTTTCATAAAATAATGCATTCCCTAAATAATGATTTCTTTGGAAGGAATGATGCTAAAGCTGAAACTCAGTACTTTGGCCACCTCATGAGAAGAGTTGACTCATTGGAAAAGACTCTGATGCTGGGAGGGATTGGGGGCAGGAGGAGAGTGGGACAACAGAGGCTGAGATGGCTGGATGGCATCACGGACTCGATGGACGTGAGTGTGAGTGAACTCCGGGAGATGGTGATGAACCGGGAGGCCTGGCATGCTGCGATTCATAGGGTCGCAAAGAGTTGGACATGACTGAGTGACTGAACTGAACTGAACTGAACTAAATAAGATCATCATATCAGGCCACAAGACAGAATTACAAAGCATATCAAAAACTGAAAAATAACCTGAGATGAGAAATTTGGCATGCTCCAAAAGTACAATGTATGCAAATTTTCATTCAAAAAGAAAAAGACCTTGTCTAGGACTAGAATAATTGGTCTGCCGTTATTGCAGTCTTGCGTTACTCAGCCCTGACTGATACACTGTCCTGCCCTTTTACTCATTTATCCTCTTAAAACTCAACTGAAACCTCTCTGGTTGATAAATACTGCAACTACTGAAGAAATCAAAGCCTACATCATTATATTAGGAGTTAAAAATAAACCTTGGGAGGATATGTTTATTTCTACAGCATTTGTCAGCTTTTACTTGATAACCGATGTCAAGATAGGAATTTCAAATCAGTTGAAGGTCTGTCTCTAATCCACAGTTTAAATCTCTAGGCAATATGGGGAGGATTTTGTTTGTGTTTGTCTGTTTATTAAGAGGTATTCAGTTTCCTTGTATGTGGATTTTCTTTGGGGGTTTGTTATATTTCAAACATATATTTCTTTGGGGGTTTGTTATATGTGCATTCTGTTTAAGTATCTTAATAGAAAAATTAAAACAAAAGAATAAAAATGTGTTTGTTCTGGAATCTTGGATTTTTAGCCCCTCACAAGCAATAATATTTAATGATCTGTTAAAATGGGATTTTTCTAAAGGGTTTTTATTATGCATACACAGCAGGGCTTGCTTTAAAATGGCTTGCTTCTATTGCAATGAGGAATAGAGAAAAGAGATGTGATGGGCCAAAGAACTTAAAAAAAGAATATGAGATTCAGAATTCCTGTGCAAACTCAAGATACTCACTGGGGAATATAAGTTCAAATAAGATTCTCATCTTTTTTGAGTTTACTCTTCAAGCTAGTAAACATTTTACTTAACAAACTTTAGGAAAAAAGGTTGCCCTTTCTCCTTCCACATTATATAAAATGAAAACACAAGATTATGCATGAAAAGCAAAAAATAAATGGATGAACAGAGGCACATTAAAGAGCCTGGACAGGCCTGGCAGTGAAAATACAAGGTTGGATGGTGATAGAAGATGACTTACACTACAGAAACCAAAGGAAGTTATGCAATTCTAGCTAAATAAATAACTTCAAGTGTTGAAAGCACCAGTGAGTTCTACAGTGGAAGGAACTGTGTAATTTAAACAAACAAAAAACAGTAAAATCAGAAAGTACAGAAGGCATATTAACCTCTCCGAGCTCCGTTTGAGATCTATGGGAATGCCCAACACATACTTTTTTCTCAGCATTGTGTCAATATTGTAAAAATCATTACTTGCGTGTGTGCTCAGTCACTCAGTGGTGTCCAGCTCTTTGTGACCTTATGGACCATAGTTCACTAGGCTCCTCTGTCCGTGGGATTTTCTAGGCAACCATGCTAGGATACTGTAGTGGGTTACCATTTCCTCCTCTAGGAAATCTTCCCAAACCAGGGATCGAAGCCATGCCTACTGCATCTCCTGCACTGGCAGGCAGATTCTTTACCACCACATCACCTGGGAAGCCCCAATCAGATAGCATGCATGCATGCTAAGTCACTTAAGTCATGTCCGACTCTGTGACCCTTGGACCATAGCCTGCCAGGCTCCTCTATCCATGGGATTCTCCACGCAAGGATATTGGAGTGGATTGCCATGGCCTCCTCCAAAGGAGCTTTCTGACCCACGGCAGTTGGATTCTTTACCACTACGTCACCTGGGAAGCCCCAATCAGATAGCAGTTATTGCTTATCTTTTCTTCACAATTCTTTCTATAAAACTGATCTCCTCCCTCTACAAAATGTTTAAAGCATTTTATGGTTTTTTTTTTTTAATGTTTTCATTCTTCAGTGACTCTGAACCCTTTAAGAGTTTGGGAAATGGGGAGTTGCTTTTCAATGGGTATAAAGTTTCAGTTATATAAGATGACTAAGTTCTGGAGATCTGCCGTGCACAATGTCAACCTTCTATACTGTACACTTAAATATTTGTAACAGGGTAGATCTTATGTTATCTGTTCACACCACAATTTTTTAAAAAGGAGTTTTAAACCCTCCTATACAGCTGGTGGAAATGTAAATTGGTGTATACTATGGAGAACAGTATGCAGGTTCCTTTAAAAAGCTAAAAATAGACCTACCATATGACCCAGCAATCCCACTCCTGGGCAGATATCCAGACAAAATTCTAATTCAAAAAGATGCAGCGCTCCAATGTTCATTGCAGCACTATTCACAATAGCCAAACAGGGAAACAAGTTAAGTGTCCATCTACAAATGAATGGATAGAGAAGATGTGGAACCTATTAACAATAGAATATTACTGAGCCATAAAAAGAATGAAATAGTGCCATTTGCAACAACATGAATGGACCTAGACATTATCATACTAAGCACGTGTTAGTGTTAGTCACTCAGTTGTGTCCGATTCTTTGCAGCCCCATGGACTGTATGTAGCCTGCCAGGCTCCTCTGTCCACGGGATTTCCCAGGCAAGAATACTGGAGTGGGTTGCCATTCCATTCTTCAGAGGATCTTTGCAACCCAGTGACCAAATCTGGGTCTTCTGCATTCCAGGCAGATTCTTTACCATCTGAGCCACCAGGGAAGCCCCATACTAAGCAAAGTACCCAGAAAGAGAAAGGTAAATACCATGTAATTTCACCCATTTGTGGATTCTAAATATGACACGAACTTATCTACTAAACAGAAATAGACTCACGTTGAGCACAGATTTGTGGTTGCCAAAAGGAGAGGTGGCAGACGGTTGGACTGAAAGTTTGGGACTAACAGATGCCAACTATTATAGATAGGATGGATAAACAGCAAGGTCCTTTATCCCTGTACAGCACAGTCATGTCCAACTCTTTGCGAACCCATGGACTATACAGTCCATGGAATTCTCCAAGCCAAAACACCAGAGTGAGTGGCCTTTCCCTTCTCCAGGGCATCTTCCCAACCCAGGGATCAAACCTAGGTCTTCCAAATTGCAGTCAGATTCTTACCAGCTGAGCCACAAAGGAAGCCCAAGAATACTGGAGTGCGTAGCCTATCCATTCTCCAGCGGATCTTTCTGACCCAGGAATCAAACCGGGGTTTCCTGGATTGCAGGCAGACTTTTTTTTACCAACTGAGCTACCTGAGAAGGCCCTGTATATCACAGGAAACTATATTTAATATCCCTTAATAATTCATAATGGAAAATAAAAAGTTTTAGGAAGTCAGATGACCACCATAACGAGTCTTTCCAGTTCTCTAACTCGCCGGTATACTTGTGACAATGTAAAAACTGCTGAAGCATTTTTCTTTATCTCATATATTGATGCTGCTGCAACTGCTAAGTCACTTCAGTGTCTGACTCTTTGTGACCCCATGGACTGTAGTCTGCCAGGCCCTCTGCCTATGGGATTCTCTAGGCAAGAATACTGGAGTGGGTTGCCTTGCCCTCCTCCAGGGGATCTTCCCAACACAAGGATTGAACCCAGGTCTCTTAAGTCTCCTGCACTGACAGATGGGTTCTTTACCACTAGTGGCACCTGAGAAGCCCCTTATATATCGATATTTAGCCCTTATTAGTCATAGTAATTTTGTTTTGAAAGCAAGAGAGTGATATGAAAAACATTTTAATAAAATAATCAAGAAAAAACTCTTATCAAATGAAGACATATATGCAGGATAAATGATTTGTAAATTTTAAATGAGTTTGTTCTAAAAACAAGTGCTTCTTTTACTGTTATTTCATTATTATTTTTTTTTGTCTTAAACAGCATCTACCTATCATTTGTCTTGATAATAACATAAGGAATAATTTTTTACTAAAAAAGCACCACAGGGTTTCAATTAAATCTGAGAAATGCATGCTGAAAGGAGGAGATATAGTCAATTAGGGGACAAAATAAAAATTTTTGTAGGTACATGGAAATGGGGCACAACCCATCTCTGATAAGAAGACAGAAAGGAAGGGGGCCACAATTCCTCTTTGAAGATGTGCTTGGACCCTGGGATCTGCAACCAGACATTAGGTACTTCTGCCTCTAGGAGAGTTCCCATCTCAAATTAAGAGAGAGAAGTAGGGAAGGAGGCTCTCTAGAGATGGGCAGAGAGTCAGTGTCACCATCAATGGAATAACAGCAGGAGTAGGCAAGCAGTAGGTTGGGACTGTAGCAGAGATACAGCTCACCAGTCAGCTAGTGGTGAAAGTGCATTTATGATGGCTTTGCTTAATGTTTGTAAAAAATATTGTATTTGACCAGATTTCCCCTTTCACTAGCTTTATCCTTTACATATCTTTAAAACACTATTATAATAAGGAAAACAATATTAGGCTCATTTTATATTTTTATTGGCTTTCTAATATATTATTGCTTATTTTGTGCTCATTTTTCCTTTGCATCTATAATCCTTTTTCAGTGACTGAAAATTTGTTAATAAAATTATAGTTATTTTATAATTGTAAAATTATAATTTAATTTATAAAATTATAAAATGATAATAAAATTTATAACATTAAAATTTTATTCTGATTTTGTATTTTTCCATAATTAATTTTGGATTTATAAACTGTATGCAGGTCAGGAAGCAACAGTTAGAACTGGACATGGAAGAAAAGACTGGTTCCAAATAGGAAAAGGAGTACGTCAAGGCTGTATATTGACACCCTGCTTATTTAACTTATACACAGAGTACATCATGAGAAACACTGGGCTGGAAGAAACACAAGCTGGAATCAAGATTGCTGGGAGAAATATCAATCACCTCAGATATGCAGATGACACCACCCTTATGGCAGAAAGCGAAGAGGAACTAAAAAGCCTCTTGATGAAAGTGAAAGAGGAGAGTGAAAAAATTGGCTTAAAGCTCAACATCCAGAAAACGAAGATCATGGCATCTGGTCCCATAACTTCATGGCAGATAGATGGAAAAACAGTGGAAACAGTGTCAGACTATTTTTGGGGGCTCCAAAATCACTGTTGATGGTGATTGCAGCCATGAAAGTAAAAGACATTTGCTCCTTGGAAGGAAAGTTATGACCAACCTAGATAGCATATTGAAAAGCAGAGACATTACTTTGCCAACAAAGGTCCATCTAGTTAAGGCCATGGTTTTTCCAGTGGTCATGTATGGATGTGAGAGTTAGACTGTGAAGAAAGCTGAGTGCCAAAGAATTGATGCTTTTGAACTGTGGTGTTGGAGAAGACTCTTCAGAGTCCCTTGGACTGCAAGGAGATCCAACCAGTTCATCCTAAAGGAGATCAATCCTGGGTGTTCATTGGAAGGACTGATGTTGAAGCTGAAACTCCAATCCTTTGGCCACCCTATGGGAAGAGCTGACTCATTGGAAAAGACCGTGATGCTGGAAAAGATTGAGGGCAGGAGGAGAAGGTGACGGCAGAGGATGAGATAGTTGGATGTCATCACCGACTCAATGGACATGGGTTTGAGTGAACTCCAGGAGTTGGTGATGGACAGGGAGGCCTGGCGTGCTGTGATTCATGGGGTGGCAAAGAGTCAGACACGACTGAGCAACTGAACTGAACTGAACTGAACTGATTCTTTTAGTAGATATGAAAAATTACTGTGAAATTAAATAGTTTTAGACCTGAAACCTAGGTTAATCAGCCATCTTATTGAAAAAAGAAAAAAAAAGCAACACATTAGAATATTTGAACTCTTGGTGATGGACAGGGAGACCTGGCATGCTGCGATTCATGGGGTCGCAAAGAGTCGGACACGACTGAGCGACTGAAATGAACTGAACTGAACTGAACTGAACCTCTCTTTAGTTATATGCTATTTGTTGGCCAATATTGACTTCTGTTTTAACTGAACCTTCTCAATTTGTAATGCTTCTTTAACCTTACACAGAGATTTAATGAAAACAGAATTATATAATACAAAAGGGGTTTTTGGAGATTCAGTTCAGTTCAGTTCAGCTCAGTCACTCAGTCGTGTCCAACTGTGTGACCCCATGAACCGCAGCACGCCAGGCCTCCCTGTCCATCACTAACTCCCAGAGTTTACCCAAACTCATGTCCATCGAGTTGGTGATGCCATCCAGCCATCTCATCCTCTGTAGTTCCCTTCTCCTCCTGCCCCCAATCCCTCCCAGCATCAGGGTCTTTTCCAATGAGTCAGCTCTTCCCATAAGGTGGCCAAAGGATTGGAGTTTCAGCTTCAATATCAGTCCTTCCAATGAACACCCAGGATTGATCTCCTTTAGGATGGACTGGTTGGATCTCCTTGCAGTCCAAGGGACTCTCAAGAGTCTTCTCCAACACCACAGTTCAAAAGCATCAATTCTTTGGCGCTCAGTTTTCTTCACAGTCTAACTCTCACATCCATACATGACCACTGGAAAAACCATAGCCTTAACTAGATGGACCTTTGTTGGCAAAGTAATGTCCGCTTTTCAATATGGTATCTAGGTTGGTCATAACTTTCCTTTCAAGGAGTAAGTGTCTTTTTATTTCATAGCTGCAATCACCATCTGCAGTGATTTTGGAGCCCTCAAAAATAAATTTTCTCACTGTTTCCACTGTTTCCCCATCTCTTTGCCATGAAGTGATGGGACCAGATGCCATGATCTTCGTTTTCTGAATGTTGAGCTTTAAGCCAACTTTTTCACTCTCCTCTTTCACTTTCATCAAGAGGCTTTTTAGGTCCTCACTTTCTGCCATAATTTTGGAGCTTGGTGGGCCAACATTAATCTGTCTAGTTCTCTTGAAAGGAAAGAACCCTGTGAAAAGATCAGGGTGTCTGCCCAAACTGATATGCCTTTCTTAGCCTATAAAATGAGAAATAGGTCCCCTGTGCAGTGCCATGTGTTATTAGTAGCTTTAAAAAAAAAAAAAACACACACACACCTCAAAGGCTTATAATACTGAAAAGTGCAGAAACAGGCAACTGCTAACATTCACTATAGCCAAAAGGCACATTCAATTTTTATACAGTGAGACTCTGAATGAAAGAAAATGCAAGAGCAGGAAATTAGTGTTTTTGAGAACTGTCTCTGCTATTAAATTTTTTATGAATGGCTATTCTAAACTAGGGTTTCTAGCAAAATAGAGAATTCATTATGTTATAAAGATTATCAGTGTATATGCATTGAAATTTCATGACTTAGTTTTCTTATTCTTTTTAGTAAATTGCCTTTTTAATTCATAAATATCAGGTCTAATCACCCAAAGCATCATTTCCCCAAGAATCTCTACGACATCTGGGTTAAAATGAGGCAATCTCCTGGAGCAACAGGCCACAGGGATTATGATGTGACTCAAAATTACGGGTGGAATGCAGTGGTAGAGCATAAGGATTGTTAAATTGGTCTGCAGGAAAATTTCATTGGTTAAAAGAGGAAGGCTTGAAGCAACAAAGAAACATTAGCATTGACATGGAAGTGTGTAACAGACATGCAAGCTAGCTTCAAAAGGTAAGAAATATGGAATATACAGTGTCTGTAACTGGTAACGTTTACTAAATCGAGGGTCTTCTTAGCGTTCGTTCCTCAAGTCCATCTTCCATTCTTCCTGGGTCAGTGTAGTTTCATGAAACAAGATTGAGAAACACACGACATAAAGAGAGATTCTAAGCTAAACAATGATTATAAAATTCTTTTCTGTTTCATAAAACCAGAGCCCCACTGTCACTGAATTTCACAACATTATATGTATTTTCCTCAGTGTACCTGAGAGAGTCAATCCTAGGCAGGTTGATAAGAAGTCTGGGATCCCCGAGGAGGAGAAAGGGAGTCTGGAATGCTCAAGGAGGAGGAAAGAATTTTTTTTCTTTTACATTCCTTAGTCTTAGTCACATAAAAGTTTTTTTTTAGCCAGGAACTGATGATTATACAAAAAAAAACAACTCAGCTTAAACTCTGCACACTAAGGATTATGTAACAACAATGTATCCTGCTTGAGGACAGTTTCTCCTTCTTGAAAACCTTCTGATTAATCCTGTTATCTTAAAATGAATATTATGGGAGTGGGTCTGGTAAGATCTTTACAACCTTGAGACATTCTTTTGATTTATTATAATAACCAGTTTAAAAAGTTACAGCTCCCTTGATAAGACTAGCGATGCAGGCACTCTCCGTCCCCCTTCTGATGTCTATATCAGAAGCTTTCTCTGTCATTTTTTCACATTAGTAAAACTCTGCTACACAAAAGCTCTTGAGTGGTCAAGCCTGGTCCCTGGTTCCAAATCATAATTTTCTTCTTCGGAGATCTCAAATCCGACACCGTTTACCTTCAGCTATCATACCTAGACAAGCTATTTCATACTCTTCTATTCATAGGACTGTAGTTCAACGTTTTCTATTGAAAGACAAGGCCACATATTTTCTTGACTCATCCTCCTCCATCACCCTTCCATGAGCCTACCACAAATTCTTTTCAGCCACTATAAAAAGTATTATAAAGAAACCAAGTTTTAAAATCTCCCTGATGAATAACAATATAGTGAATTTCAATTTTATTTCTGATTTTATGTTCAATCCATGTCAATAATGTATACAAACAAAATTATTAAATGTTGCAAGTTAAATAAATAATTTTAAGCAAAGAGAAATGACAACATTAAACAAAGAACCAGCTAGCAAAAATTGATTTTTGCCTGCTTTATGATGTGGGTTGTTTTGTGTACCCAGGAGGATATGTTCAAGTCCTAATATCCTGTACTTTGACTGTGACCTTATTTGGAAATAGGGTCTTTGCCAATGTAATCGAGTTAAGATGTGGTCATATTAGATGAGGATGAGCCTTAATCCAATGGCCAGTGTCCTTGTGAGTGAAATCTGGACACTGAGGCACAGGGAGAAGAATAATACAAGCAGATGGAGGCAGAGACTGGAGTTATAACAGCTACAAGTCAAGGAACGCCAAAGATTAAAAGCCACCACCAGCAGCTAGGAAGAGTCAAGGGATCATTCTACCCAGAGTCTCAGAGGGAGCATGGCTTCTTGATTCATACTTCCAGAGTCCAGACCTGTGAAAGAGTCACCCAGCTATGGTTATGGAAGCCATGGAAACAGAACACTGCAGTCTTAAATATTTGTCAGAGAAGTCACTATTATTATAATCATTGTTCCAAAGAGTGACCTATATCTGTGAGAAGAGTTGTATGCCTACTAAGTCGCTCAGTTGTGTCTGACTCTGTGTGAACCTATGGACTCTGGCCCACCAGGCTCCTCTGTCCCTGGAATTCTCCAAGCAAGACTACTGGAGTGGGTTGCAGGCCTCCTCCAGGGGATCTTCCCCACCCAAGGATCAAATCTCTGTCTCCTGTATTGGCAAACAGGTTCTTTACCACTAGCGCCACCTAGGAGGCCCATAATTTAAACATTTTACCAAAGGCAAATTATGGATAATATCCAGAGTACAACAGTGTATAATTTATGAGTATAAAAATGGTAAGTCCTTTATTTTCTGTAGTAGTAGTGTTAGTTGCTCTTAGTTTTGTCTGACTCTTTGTGACCCCATGGACTGGTAGCCCACCAGGCTCCTCTGTCATGAAATTCTCCAGACAAGAATACTGGAGTGGGTAGCCATTCCATTCTCCAGGGGATCTTTGCAGCCCAAGGATCGAATCTGGATCTCCTGCATTGCAGGCGGTTTCCTGTATTGCAGGGGAATTCTTTACCATCTAAGCCACCAGGGAATGAAAACTACTATTTGAATGCTTAAGAGCCAAAATTAATCAGTATGAAGTGATATGAGAGGTACAAAAACTGTAAGGCCTGGTTTCCACATTCATGCTGAAGGGAGGTGCATGTATGGATTACATATATGGATTAAGGCAGCACATCTGATGCACAAAATATAACCATGAATTACTCCACTGACTTTACTGCCCACTTTTTGATGCTGGGCCTACAGCCTTACTTTTGGATTGAAGATGAGTTAAGAATTTTATCCAGTGTTCATCTAAGCTAGAAGATAAATTCTAAATAGCTTCTAATATGTCTATTGTAGCAGTTTCAAAGAATGCAGAAAGCCAGATATAAAATGCCACTTGTCTGTTACCTCAATCTTCAAGCTGTACAGTGGGTTTTCTTGTGAGATTGGGCACTCTTAGTGAAGCCTGGTAAACATAATGGAGCCTATACCTAGTACTGCACTAATTAGAGGAATGCTCACATTTGAGGTGCTGGCAGAGGATGGGGTATAGTGATGAATCTAAATGATTTACCTTCTTAGGGAAGCTGGTGCTAAGCCATTGCATGCTCTCATAGTCCAGTCAGCAGTAACCAGGACAAAAGCTAGAGAACAGCTTTACTTTATAAAGTGATGGCAGAGATGGCAAGGCAGAAGTTAAGGGAACTTAGGGGAGATAGGTCCCTTCTCTTATACAGATTAATCCCAAAGAGCTGTAAAAGAGCTGACTACCATGTAGGAACATATTGCAAAAAGGAATAGTTCTGTTTGAATTTGGAGACAGGGATATGGAGGTATTCTTAGATAGGCTGCAGCTAATCAGACTGATGGTGAAAGATTCACCTGTTTTTTCTATACCAGAGCAACTAGTTCTGTGAAACACACACTTAATGTTGTCCAAGCTGTCTAGGATATAGTAGCAATAAAATAGACACTGATGAAAAGACACGTAAGAAGTATCTTTGAGGAGTCCACCAAGGTTTGTCTAGGGGAAGGGTGTGGTGGAAGAAACATCACATTCTACCCCTGTTCCTGGCCAAAGCATAATTTACTGGCCCCATCATATTTCTTTAATAAAGATATGATTTGTAGCTTTAGACACTCTGCTCCTATTATCCACTAAGGAGAAGTTTTCTTTTGACTCCTTGGTTAATCTTGCCTCCACAAAGGGTTATACCTTGTAACACTAAGCTTTTTGGAGCTTCTCAGGCTTCCCTGGTTGGCTCAGCTGGTAAAGAATCCGTCTGCAATTCGGGACACCTGGGTTCAACCCCTGGGTTGGGAAGATCCCCTGGAGAAGGGAAAGGCTACCCACTCCAGTATTCTGGCCAGGAGAACTCCATGGACTGCATAGTCCATGGGGTCGCAAAGAGTCAGACACGACTGAGCAACTTTCACTTTCACTTTTATACTGACTAGATAAATGTTGCCAGAGGAGAAGAATCATAGTTGCTTGGAGCCGGAATCAAAGACAGAAAATTTGGGGAGTATTTGGGGTACAGGAGTCACTTCTGTATGTTAGGAAAATGAAGAAATAAAATTTAAGATGAATTCTGTATCTCCCTCCACAGTGTTTGGGAATTACTTTTAGATTGAAGGATTTGTTTTCTTTTGATCATGGTATCATCTGAGCCATGGGTTACCGTGAGGGTCCTGGCTTCCAATTTGCTGTATTTTGGGAGACATGTAATGAATTTTAGACCTAAGGATCAATATCCAGCTGAACAACCCCTCCCCCGCCCCCGCCACCACACACAACTTACTTGAATAAACAGATCCATCATCTTGGTATGAGCTGTGTTGTGCTGTGCTTAGCTGTTCAGTCGTGTCCAACTCTTTGAGACTATAGTCCACAAGGCTTCTCTGTTCATGGGAATTCTCCATGTAAGAATACTGGAGCGGGTTGCCATGCCCTCCTTCAGGGGATCTTCCCAACCCAGGGATTGAACCCAGGTCTCCTGCATTGCGGGTGGATTCTTTACCATTGGAGCCACCAGGGCTAGCAATGTATATATAATTATCACTGCTTAATGCTTGACTTAGAAGGATACAAATGGGTTTCCCAGGTGGCTGAGTGGTAAAGAATCCGCCTGCCAATGCAGGAGCTGCAGATTCAGTCCCTGGGTTGGCAATATCTCCTGGAGGAGGAAATGGCAACCCACTCCAGTATTTTTAACTGGGAAATCCCATGGGGAGAGGAGACTGGTGGGCTACAGTGCATGGGGTCTCCAACAGACACGACTGAGCAACTGAGCACACAGAAGGGTATAACTGGGTAAGTATCATCGATAGGAAATCCATGATTGTCCTTGGGATGCTCCCAACACACCAAAAGAACTCTGTAACACAGTTATCAGTTTACTGTCTCACAGCTCCAAATGCCTTCTCTGTTCAAGTGGAATGGGCTCCTTAAGTATTGCAAGCATTTCTCCTTTACAGTGACTATGATAAGCACTGCCAGCAGAGGGCAGTGGTGGAACACTGCAGGAGAAAGGAGGTGGCTCCTGAATATTCATTGGAAGGACTGATGCTGAAGCTGAAGCTCCAATTCTTTGGCCACCTGATGTGAAGAGCCATCATTAGAAAAGACCCTGATGCTGGAAAAGATTGAAGGCAGGAGGAGAAGGGGGTGACAGAGGATGAGATGGTTGGATGGCATCACCGACTTAATGAACATGAGTTTGAGCAAGCTCTGGGAGATGGTGGACAGAGAAGCCAGGTGTACTTGGGGTCGCAAAGAGTCGGACACGACTGAGTAACTCAACAACAACTTGTTCCACTGTGCTGTGTTTCGCTGTGGTGCTCTGCCTTAGTTAGCCATATGACAGAGGGACAGTCCCTTGGGGATCTCATAGACCTGGCATGGTCTAATGATGACACTGCTATTGTTCTCTTAACACGAATAATGTTTGACTTGGGACTCATGTCCGGATCAGTGTTCCAATTTCATCTGTATGCTCCCCAACCAGCTTCTATTCACCTGTGCCAGAGAGGGTTGCTTCCTAGGCAACTTCTCCATCCCACGGCTGGAACTTCACCTTCTCCAATGGGGTCTGATTCCAGACTTTGAGAGTGCATTAGTTTCCTAAGGCTACTCTTGCAAAGCACAACAAATCAAGAGCTTAAAACAACAGAAATACATTGTCTCACAATTCTGGATGCTGAAAATTCGAAAACAACATGTTGGCAGGCCAATACTCCCTCTGAAGCCTGTGAAATCTTCCTAACTTCTGGTGGGTTGCCAGTAGTCTTGGCTTGCAGCTGCTTCACTCCAATCTCTGCCTTCATTGTCACATGGCATTTTTCTTGTGTCTCTCTTCATATGGTGGTCTTCTTATAAGGACACTGCTGCTGCTGTTGCTAAGTCACTTCAGTCATGTCTGACTCTGTGCGACCCCATAGACAGCAGCCCACCAGGCTCCCCCATCCCTGAGATTCTCCAGGCAAGAACTTTGGAGTGGGTTGCCATTCCCTTCTCCAATGCATGAAAGTGAAAAGTGAAAGTGAAGTCGCTCAGTCATATCCGACCCTCAGTGACCCCATGGACTGCAGCCTACCAGGCTCCTCCATCCATGGGATATTCCAGGCAAGAGTACTAGAGTGGGGTGCCATTGCTGGTCCCACTGAATTAAGGGTTCACTACACTTCAGTATGACTTCATCTTAACTAATTACATCTGCAATAACTCTCTTCCAAATTAGGTCATCCATTCTGAGGTATTGGGGATTAGAACTTCAACATACTGGTGGAGCAAGTTTGCCCCATAACAGGGAGGAAAGTCCTCCTCCCAGCTCGTCCCTCCTCAGGTACTCTCCCTCAGCCTCAGGGTATCTCTAGAACTGGTAGGTTGAGAAATCTTAATAAGTTACATTATCTAGAATTCCTTTCTTTCTAAACCTGAGAAGAAGGGCAGTGGAGGCAAACCTTAACAAGTGGTACAGCAGGAGAAACTAGACAAGCATGTTCAGCTAGGCAGATCACACTCTGTTTCCAGCCCTATTAGCTCCCAGGACATGCTGCTTTCCCAGGAAAGGACCAAACTGATTTATACAACAGTCTTAGAATTCCTAAAGACACATAAGGCATCACACAGGGTGAGGTACCTAACAAATGGTGGACTACCAGCCTTAAGTGCTCCAGTAGAAGTGAAATGAAGCGAAGTGAAGTCGCTCAGTCGTGTCCGACTCTTTGCAACCCCATGGACTAGTAGCCTACCAGCTCCTCCCTCCATGGGATTCTCCAGGCAAGAGTACTGGAGTGGGTTGCCATTTCCTTCTCCAGGGGATCTTCCCAACCCAGGGATCGAACCCGGGTCTCCCGCATTCCAGGCAGACGCTTTAACCTCTGAGAGGTTACTGCCATTTTCACCATAGCAGGAAGAGAGAAATGCTTTCGTGAGAGGTTTTGCTTTATCTCAGAAAAAAAGAAGCCTCACTGTCAAGTCCAGAGTATCTGACTTCGTGCTTACTGTTGTGATTTTGACCAAAGCAGAAGTGACAAGCTGTAAATGAATGTGAGGAGGAATTAATACCCATCCCTTCTCCTTCCCAGGTTGGTCACAAGCATGTGATTAACCAGACAGACATTTAACACACACCCTGTGATGCAGCTGTCCTCATTCTACTTACTTACCTCAAGTCAAGTGAAAACTGCAGAAAGGGGTTACAATCTGTTCATCTTTACTGCCAAAAGTAAAATATATCTGATAGGATGAAGACCATGATTTGAGTTCCTAAACTGTATTAGCTAATTTCTTAAAAATTCAAATGACAATTAATGATATAGTTTTTCATTGTTACAAATGAAAGTTATAGATGCATAAGTAGGTAGATGATGAATAAATAGATCAATAGATACATAGATGCATAGATAGACATGCTATCTGCCCTTAGCCGGGTTTTCACTGATCCTTGGCAACGATTTTTATTTATATCTTCACTGAATCACAATGTTTTTGCAAACATTTTTGTCAATAACTCAGATCCCTATTTAGCTTCTCACCATTATCCCTACACTCAAAAGATGCCACATTAATTCAACAAATATTTTCTCAGTATACCAGCCAGGGTGATATATCCTGAAGATACACTGTTCGACAAGACAAATTACTGCCCTCATAGTCTGACTTCTAGTCTGTCAAAGAGATAGTCAACAATGAAATAAACAACTACAGTTCTGATAATCAGTTCTGAATATTCACTGGAAGGACTGATGCTGAAGCTGAAACTCCAATACTTTGGCCACCTGATGCAAAGAACTGACTCACTAGAAAAGACCCTGATGCTGGGAAAGATTGAAGACCGAAGGAGAAGGGGACAACAGAAAATGAGATGGTTGGATGGCATCCCTGACTCGATGGACATGAGTTTGAGTAAGCTCTGGGAGTTGGTGATTGACAGGGAAGCCTGGCATGCTGCAGTCCACGGGGTTGCAAAGACTGGGACATGACTGAGCGATTGAACTGAATTGATGATGTTAATAGATACTACTAGAAAAATAAATATAATAGATGATGAATTTAACATCCTCTTAAACATAATAGAAGATCTATTTAAGATGAAGCTTCAGGAGAAACCACCTTAAAACTTCATTAAGGTCTTATATTTTTGCTAAAACTGAAGTTAAGATTCACTCAGGTTAGTAGAATTGCTCTGAGAGTACAGAATAAGGAATTTATTGTAGGGGTTAGTCCTCATGTGAGGGGGGCAGCTGATGAGAAAGTCAGGGAAGCCAATGGAAAAGCCTGGGCAGCCTACTGCCTCTGCAGAGTTGAGCCTGATGTTGCTATAGAATCATGAAGACCAGAAATCATGAAGAAATGGAAAGCTGAAGGTAAAAGAGAGCAAGGGCAAACTGAAATCTGCAGGGAAAACAACTGGAAATCACAAGGATTGACTACTGAAACTGTCTTTCAACAACTCTAACCTTGATCTTACGGGTGGTCTGCAGGAATAGCTAGCCCCTTCTTCACAGTTACACACATATGCCTCCATCCCAGAGAAGCTAAAGTTGGAGATCTGATCAAAGATCTGAAGGAGCTATGGCTCAGGAGGCTGCCACACCCCAAAATGTAAGCCATCATAACACTGAGATGCTGAAGTTCCTAGTGCTCTGCATTATCATTCAGAGAGTTTAAAGATGTGCCTGCTGCTTCACTTCCACTTTTCAAATCTCATGCAAAATATATCTTGTGTTCAAGGCTAACCCAGAACTACACACTAAAGGGAATTCTAGGAATTCTAGGTCAACACATCTAGCATAAAGTCACCATACTTGCCTAATATACAAAGAGAAGGGGGAAGAACCAGACAGAAGGAAGGAAAAGCAAAAACACTTGGAAACTTAAAAAAAAAAGTTTCAGAATTTTTATGAGATGACAGCAACAATGACTGGATGATATCGGATAAGATAGAGACTGGCCACGACCGTAGATTGGAGATGTGCGGAAGAGACTAACTTTAAGTGTCCTTGTAGATCACGATGTGGAGTATGGATTTACTCGAAATTTCATGGGAAATCATGGAACAGTTTTAACCAGAAAACTGACTTAACAATTATGAAGAGAATGCAAGCGAAAGTGAAAGTCGCTCAGTTCTGCCCAACTCTTTGCGACCCGAATGACATGGTTTCATATACCACCTGCACAGATTGTGACATCTGTGTGCCTCTCTCATGATTTCTGTCTTTACTTCTTACCTAACTTATTTTTCACTTAATAATTTCATTTACAAAATATCTTACTTAATATTTTTCTTTGTGACCCCATGGAATTCTTCAGGTCAGAATATTGGAATGGGTAGCCCTTTCCCTTCTCCAGGGGATCTTCCCAACCCAGGGATCCAACCCAGGTCTCCCACAGTGCAGGTGGACTCTTTACCAGCTGAGCCACAAGAGAAGCTCAGAGAATTGAAGGGACATATCAGTACTGAGAGCAGGGATATTCTGTGGTAAGCATTTGACAAATGATAATGGAGAGGAAGGGTTTTTAAAAAGTTCACTTCAAGAGTAAGAGCCACAAAAGTGTCTGAAAACTTAAGATTTTTCCCCCAGATTGCATTCCTTAAGAAAGAGAACAAGAATGGCTTATAGGGCTTCTGTTTTTAGTGACTAGGTAAATAGCAATATCACTGATGAAGATGGGAAATACTGGAAGATTAGACTTTGAAGTGGAGGAAGAAAGGAAATTAAATATGGCATTCAGTACCTGCTAATTTTGAGGTGCTTTTGGGACATCCAGATGTGGAAGAGTAAAATAACTTGTTCAAAGTTAAGAATATTTATAATAATGGCATGACTATTTTCCATTAACTCAAACTTAACAGACACTCTATAACACTTTGGGACTTTGTTAATTCTTTCTCATTCTTCATATTCAACAATTTAAACAATTTTCCTATTACTTAAACATTTCACTGAGCACTTACCATGCTCTCAATATAAAGATGAATACAATTTAGCCTTTCTTTCATGGAGCTCCTAGTCTACTACTATAGCAGAGAAAGAAGGACACCAATGTTACAGTCAATATGGAAAGTAACACGCTATCTCTGCAAGTTCCGTTTGATTGACGTCTTATGTGTTACATTCCTTTCATCCTTTGTCCTTCCACCTTCTATCCACTGGTCTTATAGTTGGAATCTTGTTACTTTGCATCTGGACCAGGGGTGGGCAAACTAAATCCCACAAGCTGTTCAACTGTTTTTGTAAATAAAGTTTCATTGGAACATAGCCATGCCTATTCATTTAAGTATAATCTATGACTGCTTTCATATTATAAAGGCAGAGTTGAGCAGCTGTGGCCTGCTAAACCTGAAATATTATCTGACCCTTAGAAACATCTGTAGAACATATAGACCAAAGTGACTTTTATGTGAGCTCCTTATTTACTCTTTCCTTCAGTCCAATGCTTCTTATACAACACTGTTATATTAATATCTCAAAAGTTGTTATAATCCTTTCTTCAAAGAGACATGGTATACTTAAATAAATATAAAAAACATTCTAAAAATGCCTTTGAATATATTATAACCTGCTCATAATCCTTCAACAGCTCTCTACTGCTTATGAATTAAATATGAACACCCATTCTGACATTCAAAAGCTTCTATTATATGTTCAAGACCTAATTTTTAGGCTTATCTCCAATTACACCCCAGTAGAGGTACTTCAGTCAAATTGGTCTCCTTCCTATTTCTGTGATTTCTCCTCTTCCTGAAAAACCCCTTTCTACCATCCTCTTTACAGGTTCAGTGATATCCATTTGTGAGGATAATGTTAGCATCCAAAACAGACAAACTCTTAAATTCCTGACTTAATACACACAAATAAAGTTTTACCAACATACTAGTTTCATGCTTGTGTTCTCAGTCATTAGTGTAAGGTGAAGTGTGGTGAGGGCTTCCCAGGTGGTGCTAGTGGTAAAGAACCCACCTGCCAATGCGGGAGACCGTAAGAGACCCAGGTTCCATCCCTGGGTCAGAAAGATCCCCTGGAGGAGGGCATGGCAACCCACTCCAGTGCTCTTGCCTGGAGAATCCCCATGGACAGGGGAGCCTGGTGGGCAACAGTGCACAGGGTCGCACATAATCAGGCATTAATGAAACAACTTAGCATGCAGAGACACACCCAGGATGTGTGGTGAGTGTGACAGTCCACTCTACAAAGTCACTCATGACGGCCACCTTTAACACAAATCCTTCAAGATCAGCTTTGACCTCAGTGTCCAGTCAGCAGGCAGATATCTCTTCTTAATCCCAAAGACATCACATACATTGCTTCTGCCTACATTTCACTGATGAGAATTGGTCATATGGTCCCACATAATTTCAAGGGAGTTTGAGAAGCGTGGTCCCTCGTCAAGCATCTATTCCTCAGCAACAAGTCGGCGTGATCAGCGGGGAGTATGAATCTTTGATAGACAATTAGCACTCTCTTTCATTGCACATCTCCATACTACCTTCCTAGTCAGAAAAATTCTTTTCCCAATTCAACTTTTGTAGCACTTCATTTTTATCTATTATTAGGTTCCAACATGGTCAGTCTATCAAGTATTTGATAGACATATATTATCTTTCACTTGATTTATCTTTTAACCTTTCTGACACTATCCTTTTTTTTTTTTGACACTATCCTTTACTGACCTTACTTTCCTGACAATATTCTTCATATCCAAAGAATACAAAGTGAATGATGAGTGAAACATTCTTGTGTGGAATTTCATCTTGAATTTGTTGTTCAGGAAATAATTTTTATGCACAAGGCATTCAAAATTTTCCTACAGAGGGAAACTTTTGTAATACCAAGACTGATATTTGAATGCTGCAAGAGGAAATTGACTCAGTGAATGTTTCCCGAGAGAAAATACCCCTGACATGACAAGGAGATTCACAGATAATCCTTGCTACAAATACACAACATACTTAGAACGTGGCTGGCTATTCACTTCTAGAAACTGCTATGGGTTGCACTGTGCTCCTCCTTTCCAGCCAACAAGAAGAGAGATATTGACGTGTTAGCCCCCAGTACTTCAGAATGTGGCCTTATTTGGAAAGAGGTCTTGACAGAGCTAATCAAATTAAAATGAGGTCATTGTAATGGGTTCTATTCCAGTAAGACTGGTGTCATTAACAAATAAAAAATGAAAAATTCAAACACAGAGATAGACTCGCACAGAGGAAAGATGATTCAAAGAGGCACAGGGAGAAGGAAGAGAAAATGGATCAGAGACTACAGCTATGGTGCCATTAGCTGCATAACAGCTAGGATAGCAGAATCTGGAAGGCGGTGGGAAGAATTATTCCTCTTGGGTTTCAGAGGGAGCATGGCCCTGCTTCCTTATTGGTTTTGGACATCTCATCTCCAGAACTGGGAGACAACAACTTTTTCTCTTAGAAAGTCTGGCTTTTTCTCTCTCTTCCACTGTCATTGCCAGCTCCTCAGAGAGGGCTTCCCTGGCCAATCGAAAGCATGACCACTGTCCACTATCCCCACATCATAATCTAACTTAGCATATTAATTGTCTGCGTCTCTCCTTAAAATGTAAACTATAGGGCAGTGTACTTGTCTCATTCTGTTGTGGCTTTAATCCCTCTGTGCATAGCCACAGTGACTCATATATCATAGAACCTCAATAAACAATCGGTGAATGAATTACTGATAGTTTCTTTTTTTATATATAAAGTAGGAAAGTTAGTCAAATAAATCATCACATTTTAAAATTTAAATACACAGATTCTGAAACTAAACTTACTGGGTTTAAAACCCTGCCTTGCCATTTCACAGCTCCTACTTGGGGCAAGTTGAATAACCTCTGTTATTAATTTTCACATTTGTAAAATGGAGGTAAATGGCAACCCACTCCACTGTTCTTGCCTGGAGAATCCCAGGGACGGGGGAGCCTGGTAGGCTGCCGTCTCTGGGGTCACACAGAGTCGGACACGACTGAAGCGACTCAGCAGCAGCAGCAGCAGCAGCAGCAGCTATACCTAAGGTATTGGATTGTTACTGTGATTGAATAAATAGTACATAAAATATTTAGAGCTACATCAGCACATGGTAAAATATTAACATTTGGATGGCTCAGCGGTAAAGAATCTGCCTGCAAAGCAGGAGACACAGGAGATGCAAGTTCAATCCCTCTTTCAGGAATATTCCCTGGAGGAAGAAATGGCAATCCACAACAGTATTCTAGTCTGGAAAATCCCATGGACAGAGAATCCTGGTTGGCTACAGTTCATAGGGTCGCAAAGAGTTGGACACAACAGCATGCACGCAGATGCAGATTTGCTGTTATTATCATTATTATCACTAAAGATATGCAAAGTATAGTTTATTTATTTTAGTTGATTAAAAAGTGGTTAAGGCCTTTTTTTTCTGCCTACAAAGACTAATCTATATAGTTAGGGAAACTGTATGTCATTCAAATAAAATTAAACTTATTGATTTAAAGCAAATGATATAACACAAATACAAAATTTGTAATATTTGAGGAAATAATTATGGTGAAATGAATATAATTAACATGTTGTTTAGTTGCTCAGTCATGTCTGACTCTTTGCAATCCCATGGACTGCATGCAGCATGCCAGGCTTTCCTGTCCTTCACCATCCCCTGGAGCTTGCTCAAACTCATATCCATTGAGTCTGTGTTGCCATCCAACCATCTCATCCTCTGTCATCCCCTTCTCCTCCTGCCCTCAATCTTTCCCAGCATCAGGGTATTTTCTAATGAGTTGGCTCTTTGCATCAGGTGGCCAAAGTATTGGAGCTTGAGCTTCAGCTTCAGCATCAGTCCTTCCAATGAATATTCAAGATTGATTTCCTTTAGGATTGACTGGCTTGATTATACATCATATAGTTATTACCAAGTGAATGGTACTGCTTAGGACTGATTTCACCATCTTGCATCATCTGGATTACAAAGTTGTGTTCCAAGAAGCATTGTTTACAAGGGACTTAACTAGAGGTTACAAATTAACTTCTGGAGTATTTCTAAAAGCAGTTCTTTAGTGATGTGAAGAGACCCAGTGTCTGGCAGAAATATACAGAAAAATATAGGCTGTCTCAGGACTCTCACAGCAGAGACCCCAAAATTTGGGATAAGTATGCTGCTTATTAATGGTATTCTTTCTCATGGAGGAATTCCTGAGGCATTTTCACTTTAACTTTGCCATTAAAGTCTCTTAATATTCAAAGCTCATCTTCAGGATCTAGAGATCTTATTAGGACACACCATTTTCAACACCTACCAATTGGGAATATTCAGATTCTCAAGCATAATGGACAGAAAAGAGTGTGGTTTCCAAGTCCAATCTAGCCATCTGTGCTAGGTGGTTCCATGCAAACACCCTGAAAAAATTGATTTTGCTTGCAAATTTATAAATTTGGTCATAAATTCTCTGCGTTCCTCCACTGAGCAGCAGAGATGCTCAGTGGTAATGACAAACTCAGATATGCACATTTAGGTGATTATTTTGGATTCCAAACACCTGCGCCAAGAGCTGGTCAGTATTCACTAATCCCAGTTATCCTCCAGCTGCCATGTGACTTGTCTCATACATGGGCTAGGAAAAGATCATATATCTTACCCTGTTTCCCCTACACCAGCCCTATCTCTGATTTTCAAGTCTTTCTATAATTGCTTCAGTCAATGTTTTAACATATTAAGTGGATATTTATGGAAAATCAATTTGGAACACTATAATTAGCAAGTACCATAAGCCTGGAAATGTTGATGCAAAGCATTCAACTCCAGGAAGGGATTTACTGTAATAAAATTTATATAAAATTACCTATGACATTTACCAGTACTGACTTGGTCGAGGCTTAAATTTCGGTTTTTATTTTATTTATTTGAGATACTGTATATATCATAGCCATTATCTTATTTTCTCAAACAGTGATGAGAAAGCTATATTTGACCAAAATGGAATGTTATCTATAAGTATGTAGTTTAAATATTTTCAGTATTATGTTGGGAGGAGTAAAAAATTCAGTTTTGTACTCCACTGGTAAAATTATTTTAATGTTCTTAATACATGAAAAAGGTATACTAAAATTAACTACATATATTTTTAATTTTTTTTATTAGAATTTTTTTCTTGCAATGAACCAATCTCTTCTCTTCTTTTCCCTCCTCTTCTCTTTCTCTGACTTTCTGTTTCTCTCTGTCTGTTGATGGAATAACATGTTGTTACCATGTTGATTCTAGCCAGTAACTCCAGAAATGAAATTAGAGTGGCTGCTCTGAAAGCCAAGGTCCAAGATGAAAACCTCTTCAGTATCTTTGGGTGTATGCATAATGAATAAATAGCTCAATATTGGATAGCATTGTGTTCTAACTACCTCTTAGACTTTTATTTCTACCAGAAATATCTGAGGAGAAGGTGTGCTAGATAAAAATGCAAATTTTGAGGCTGCAACCATAGCAATCCTGATTCAGTAGATCTCTAGTGACACCTATTCAAAAAAAGAAACACTCAAGTGAGTCTTAAGTGATCACTTAAGTGTTAAATGATTTAGAAACAGCACTTTTCAGAAACAACAATTTCTAGACTAAAAGACTCTTTCATAATGCTCAAACATTCCTTCCTAGCTTTCTTGATGACTGATTTCTCAGGATCTTGTCTTTTTTGCAGGGCCAAAACTGTCAAAAAACTTAGTGATGGAGCAGAGACTCAAACCCACTTTTCTGCCCCACTCTTTTTACCATGTTGCCTGTTCCACTGTAGACCCAGTCTGCCCAGCAGGGTGCCTGACTGACTGATCTGATTATAAGAGTCATGAGGAATCTCAGGTTTTCAAGGTAGCTGCATAGCTAGAGAACGAAAAGGGCCATAACATGCCACTCAATTTACAGAAAAAAAGAATTCAACAATATTTACCCTTCTATAGCAGAAGAAACGACTTTGTTTCTATTAACTTTACTGTCTAAAACATGACAAAATAGATAGATGGAGCTATTACAATGATAGCTTAATAAAAATAATAAATGAAAAATTCAGGATAGTGGTTTCCTTTGGGGAAGGGTAGTTCAACTGTGGTTGGTGTGTTTCACTTCTAACTTGGGACATAACAATATTATTTATAGCTATTAAATTTAATTTGATATTTAAATAAAGTAGTATTATATGTTTATCTAGAAATAAGAATTCCATGGACTAGAATTCGCTTTCACTTTTCATGGAGTTAAATGATGAAATATACAAGGAAATAAATAGAAAATGGTTGCCTCTGAGGGCCTAACGGGGTTTCTCTGGCGGCTCAGCAGTAAAGAACCAGCCTGCCAATGCAGGGTATCTGGGTTTGATCCCTGGGTTGGGAAGATTCCCTGGAGTAGGAAATGGCAACCCATTTTAGTATTCCTGCCCATGAAATCTCATGGACAGAGGAGCATGGTGGGCTAATAGTCCATAGGATCACAGTGGAGGAGGGCACAGGGAACTCTATTTTTATTATGAATCTCATATTACTAGTTGACATTTTATACTATACAGTACACTCTTCAATTGATCCAAAACTTAAACAAAATATATAAAAGACACAAGCTTAGTTACTGTTTTGTTTTGTTTTTTAATTTTGTTTTCTTGTTTTTTAGAAACAAGTTAATTTGGGTACTTCCCTTATGTAATTCTTTCTAAATGGAAAGTAAAAAAGAAATGTGTGTTTTTCTTACCATTCATTTAAGTTGTTATCTTTACACTATTCTGATCTGGGTTCTTTATGAGTTTTTTGGCCTGCTTGAATACTTTCTGCCTTTTCAGTATCTTTCAAAGCCTCAAATATTTTATTAAAGATCAATTCTTTTACCATTTTAATCTTTCATTTCAATACAGAGTGTCTCTATTTCTGTAAATCTAATAGTCACAAAAGTAATTTGTTCTTTTTCAAGGAGCTTCCTAATTCATCTCAATGTTGTGTGGCATTGCAGTTTCACTGGGTTTGTTTACCACTTCAGCAATCTGTACAACATTTGAATCTGTCAATCCCTGATTTTGTTACGATTAAACTTGCTTTAATGGATAAAAAATACACTTGCCCCAGGTTTAGATACAATGAACTGAAGAATAGGAACCAGGTTGCTGTTATATGGAACTGTCAGGAGGCTTATGTTGCTTTATTCTTGTTCTATTTTTGTATATAGATTCTATATCTCAAGGGAATTTCAAAGGTTGTCAACGTTTAGATTAATGATACAATTCACCACAAGAAGTCTATTCTCTAGAAAAAAGAAATGTATACTTTATGTAGCCCCTAATAATTTCAAGTATTTTCTCTAAACATCAGGGTTTCCTTTAAAAATTGTGTATTATTGACACAAACACAGTGTAGAACATTCCAATAAAAAATAGTTTATAAATATGCTGGTTTCAGATATTCCCATTCATTTACACATTATTTCCCACTAGCTTCATAACCTTTGGGAAACTGGTTAACCTCTCCATGCCTCGATTTTCTCTTCTATAAATTGAGGTTTAAAATACTATCAACATTGTAAGATTGAATAATTTAATAATAAATTGAACACTTATGCATACTTACCATGCATCAGGCATTGTTTTAAGCCTCTCATGTGTAATTATTATTTAATCCTCAGAACAACCCATGGGAGATTTACTCTTATCAACATCTGAATTTTATAGATTAGGAAGGTGATCTGGGCAGTTGAGATATGACAGTGGTGTCTATGATCTACAACAGACATGGTTTCTATTCTTCAGGAGCTCATATAATATATGGAAGATAGTTCAAATCAAGGGTGATTAGTGCTTGGGCATGAGTACATAGGAGGTGGCATGGCAGGAGAAAACAGGAGGCTCTAATGTACTCTAGAGAGTGATGGAAAACCCTTCAGGCAAAGATGGCCCCATTTGATGAAGTAGCAAAGGCTGAACTTCATAAGAGTTCTGAAGATGACAAGGATGATCTCAGTTGGTGTCCTTTGGTAGATGGGTATCAAACGAAAGGACTGAAGACAAGTCTTTTTAGGATGAATGGAGGAAAGTTGTGGCTATTTTTTTTTTTTTTCTGTAGTAGTATTCATAAATGTCAACTGGATGGGGAAAGTGAGCAGAGAGGAGGCCAGCTCTGGCCAAGGACAGTCAGTAGAGTGTGACCAGGCTTTGCTTGTCTCTGCTTTGACCCTCAGAGGGAGAAAGCAGCACAGAAAGCCACTCCTCTTGACCACTTGCCCCACCTGCTTTTAGTCCATGAACACATCAGAGATCACTACCTGCTGAGAAACAGCAGGGGATATTGCAGACACAATGTATGCCCTTAGGGCCTTCACATTGCTAACTGAACCAAACAAACGTAAAGACTTCACTATAGAAATCATCACTCTCCTACAAGGAAAAATTAAAAAACAGTATTCCACAACAGGCAGGCTCAGGCTCAATTCTAATTGATGTTTCCTTTAATAACAGAAGCTTCTGCACAACAAAGGAAAATATAAGCAAGGTGAAAAGACAGCCTTCAGAATGGGAGAAAATAATAGCAAATGAAGCAACTGACAAACAACTAATCTCAAAAATATACAAGCAACTTATGCAGCTCAATTCCAGAAAAATAAACGACCCAATCAAAAAATGGGCCAAAGAACTAAATAGACATTTCTCCAAAGAAGACATACGGATGGCTAACAAACACATGAAAAGATGCTCAACATCACTCATTATCAGAGAAATGCAAATCAAAACCACAATGAGGTACCACTTCACACCAGTCAGAATGGCTGCGATCCAAAACTCTGCAAGCAATAAATGCTGGAGAGGGTGTGGAGAAAAGGGAACCCTCCTACACTGTTCGTGGGAATGCAAACTAGTACAGCCACTATGGAGAACAGTGTGGAGATTCCTTAAAAAATTGCAAATAGAACTACCTTATGACCCAGCAATCCCACTGCTGGGCATACACACCGAGGAAACCAGAATTGAAAGAGACACATGTACCCCAATGTTCATCGCAGCACTGTTTATAATAGCCAGGACATGGAAACAACCTAGATGTCCATCAGCAGATGAATGGATAAGAAAGCTGTGGTACATATACACAATGGAGTATTACTCAGCCGTTAAAAAGAATTCATTTGAATCAGTTCGGATGAGATGGATGAAACTGGAGCCGATTATACAGAGTGAAGTAAGCCAGAAAGAAAAACACCAATACAGTATACTAACACATATATATGGAATTTAGAAAGATGGCAGTGACGACCCTGTATGCAAGACAGGAAAAAAGACACAGCTGTGTATAACGGACTTTTGGACTCAGAGGGAGAGGGAGAGGGTGGGATGATTTGGGAGAATGGCATTCTATCATGTATACTATCATGTAAGAATTGAATCGCCAGTCTATGTCTGACGCAGGATACAGCATGCTTGGGGCTGGTGCATGGGGATGACCCACAGAGATGTTATGGGGAGGGAGGTGGGAGGGGGGTTCATGTTTGGGAACACATGTAAGAATTAAAGATTTTAAAATTAAAATAAATAAATAAATAAATACTCTTGAAAAAAAAAAAAAAAGAATTGACAGATGAACTTAGCCCTCAGCAACGGTGTAAAGAATTAACAGAATATACGAAGCATTGTTAGGCAGAAGGTGAAATGTGCTTTCTGTGCAACTCCAAGAACAAATCAAGATCATAAAATCATTAAATCAAAGCATGAATCAATATGGGCCGATGTTGAGCGGTAATAATGATAATGATGATAATAATACATTAGTAAAAATAACATAAAAATGATTGAGTACTTAAAACTTGTCAGACAGTGTGATACATTTTCTATACACAACATCTCATTCAACTCTTGAAACCTTTTGTACATGAGAAACGCGACACCTGGGTGAGTTAAATGGCAATTCCAAAGTCACCCAGCAGGTAAGAGGCAAAACTCAGACTTAAATTCTTACTTGTCGTGAGTCTTTTTTTGGATGTCATTGAAACGAGGATAAATTGAGGATAGCTTGGGTGATATCCAGTTGCTAAGTGGTGAATGAAGCAAATAGCTTGCGGTCTAACAAGGTGGCTCAGTCAGTTAAGAATCTGCCTGCAGTGCGGGAGACTCAGGTTCAATCCTTGGATCCAGAAGATCCCCTGAAGAAGGGAATGGCAATCCACTCCAGCCTGGAGAATTCCATGGACAGAGGAGCCTGGCAGGCTACAGTCCATGGAATCATAAAGAGTCAGACACAACTGGGTGATTTTCATTCTACTTTATACCAGTGAAATTGTTTTATTTTTAGTATTTTAGTTATGATTATGTTATTTTAAGTAGTATACAATTCAATAGAGAAATAATATCACCTATCTCTCAACTGTGTGGCACCTTCTGTGTTTATCCAGAGATTCTGACTCATCAGTTCTCCCCTGAACATACCATAATGCCACAAATATTCTGGGCTTTGATTTTACACAGAATTCTTCACCTTTATGACCATAACTTCCTGTAACATCAAGGTCATGGGGTAGGAAATAGAACTCAAGGATGTTGTCAGAGTAGAAGTTAAGGAAGGACAAATGGAGACGAGGGGAATTCAATAAGAGATACTAAAGCACCGCAGGACTGGCAATCCGAGGGGATCCTTATTGCATCTCTAGAACTGAAGGGCCAGAGGCTACCACAATCTGGAAAGAGTGTCTACATTCTAGCTGAGAGCTGCCTAGCCACCCCACTCCAGTACTCCTGCCTGGAAAATCCCATGGTCAGAGGAGCCTAGGAGGCTGCAGTCCATGGGGTCTCTAAGAGTCGGACACGACTGAGAGACCTCACTTTCACTTTTCACTTTCATGCATTGGAGAAGGAAATGGCAACCCACTCCAGTGTTCTTGCCTGGAGAATCCCAGGGATGGGGGACCTGGTGGGCTGCTTTTTACAGGGTTGCATAGAGTCGGACATTACTGAAGCAACTTAGCAGCAACAGCAGCTGCCTAAAAGCAGCTCTGGCCGGGGGAGCCAGGAACTCAGCCATTGCCACCTATAACCATGAAAGAGGGAGCCCAGGGACTCAACCCCAGACCTCATTCCTCTCCTCTGCTCCCACATCCTGCAGTGCCTCCCACTGCCTGGACCTCTATCTGAAGTCAGAGTGCAAGTGAGCATGACTGATTCAGTACAGAAAGGTCAGCCTCCTGGAGTCTGGAGGGCAAGGCACACTGGAGTCCAGGTAGGTCTCATGGTTTCTGGTTACCCAGTGGACAGTGCTTCTGGCACTCACTCAAAGAGTAATGGAGAAGAGAAAGATGTATTAATTTTGAAACCAAGTGTGTTACTTTAAAATGAGTTCCATTTGGGAAGAAATGTTTATTTCTCCCTATCCCTTGTAGAGTTTTCATCATTGTGAGTTGGTTGTATTTAATTCTTACATATGTAAATGTGTGATTTTGAAGCTATATTAACAAAAAGAAAAAAGCAATCATTCTTTACCACCTGGAATACTGTGTATAAATTTGCCTGAAATGTACACATTGATACATATTTACATCTACATGGAAAATGAGTAGAAATGGCCAGATCCTTTGGAAGATAATGAATAAAAAAATAAAGAAAAACATAGCTAAATATATATGTAAAAAAATAAAAGAATTCCTAGAAAAAAATAGTAATAAAAGAAAAAACAAATAAATCAATAGCTATGGACGAATGTGGACATATATTTACCATCTCTTGCCAAGTGGCGCTGGTGGTAAAGACCCAGCTGCCAATGCAGGAGACATAATAAGGCACTCAGGTTGAATCCCTGGGTCAGGAAGATCCCCTGGAGAAGGGCATGGCAGCCCACTCCATTATTCTCGCCTGAAGAATCCCATGGACAGATGAGTCTGGCAGGCTACAGTCCATTGGGTCACAAAGTCAGACACGACAGAAACAACTTAACACGCTTCTATAATAGGTAAGGAATGTCTACTACACTCCTAAGAACAACGTGGGAGGAATCTTTTATGCCTCTTTCTTCATACCTTCTTGCTCCTCAGTTGGGAGGGAAGAGTGATATCTGACAGATGAGTGATTCTACATTCTCCGTTCCTCCTCGCCTTGTACTGTCTCTCCATTTTCCTATGCAAGATACACAAGAGTTCCTGTTCCTCTGTAGGGTGAGTTGATCAGAACAGAATCTGACACTACAGGTTGGCTGTTGGGAAGGCTGGAGTGGATTTAGTAGGATGGAATGGTCTATAGTTACGAGTGAGTAAAATAAATTCATGGAGCACTGTGGGGAAGGCTGGTTGTGATCTGGATGCAAGTTGTATTCTCCAATTCAGATTTACCAATAGTAGGGCCAGCATTTTGATCTCCATCTGACTCAAATATGACTTCAACTGGTTTGCAATTTAGGGGGAAAAGAAAGGAATGGTCTTCTTTAATCCACCCTGTAAAGAAGTCCAGCAGCTACTGTCTTGAAGAATACATGAAATCTCCCTTTCCTAATTTTCTATTTAACCCTAAGCATATGCACATTTTGTAAGAACTGTAATCTGCCTACATGGCTTGAATATGCACATCACAGGAGTGAGATAACTCATTAAATAAATCTCAGGTGTTGGAGGGGAGAAACACTGCTGAGAGATTATGCAGACACCAATGAAACAGCTGAGGTCCACATGTTGCCGTTTTCGGAGGCGTGTATGTAACATTCAGATCTGCTTTTGCCACTCAAAACACTAAAAGACAAAAACAAAAACACAGAAACCCTCCAGTATTTTCCATTGCTCTCTGGATGAAATCTAAAATCTGACAGGATCAGAGTTCTGGCCTCTTCTCCCACTCATGATTCATCTTGTGCCACACTATGTTCTCTCCTCCTCAAACCCAACAACCTCCCTTCTGCCACAGAACCTTGTGAATGCTGTTAGCTCTACTTGGAATGTTTTTTGCACCCTATCCAAGTTACCTGTTATTCACGATTCTTATGTCAGCTTTAAGCTTCTCTTCTTTGGGAAGCCTCCTGGATTCTTTAGCTTAGGTTACTGATCCTGCTATATGCTCTCATAATTTCAGCTACTCTCTGTCACTCTCTCTTGATTTATCCCTTGTAATGCTTTATTTCTGATGAGATTATTTGACTAACAAACTATTGCAGTCCAGGCTATAGCTTCATGAAGGTAGAAACCATGCGTAATCTTGTTAATCTATCATTTAAAATAGAGTGTAGCAGAGTCAATAACTATGTGTTGAATTAATGAATAAATGCAAATTAACAAAAAATAAAGTCACCCATGTGTTATTATATCATGTGTACATATGCAGAAATACTCAATTAAATAAATTTTATGGGTCTTAAGATACAAGACTCTGGTGTATTTGAAGAAAGTATTCCATACTGAAAAATAAATTGACTTCTACATTAGATTTTAGTAGTTTGTTTTTTGTTTCTCAAAAATATGTTCATTTCATCTTAGTGGCACAAAGTTTTTAATAAATAATCTTTGTTGTGATATAGTGAAGTTACTTCTTCATTACTCACACAGTTATATCATTTTAAAAATTTATATAATTCATATAACTGGTAGCACTATTATATATTTTCTTAACTATCTAGGCATTCTATTGAATTTTCTAAAATTATAAATTGGTCCCCAAATAAATGTTGCACATTGAAGTCTTATGTTATCTTTGATTTAGAAAAGAAAATCATATGATAGGAAGCAGAATAGGAGAAGCAGATCGCTTTGGAGGAAAAAAAAAAAAATCAGAGCCTTGGGTTCTAGTTCACTCCACAAATTGTGAGTCATGTGCAGGAGTAAATTTAAATAACCTGAACATCTCTGTCACTGAGGAAAATAGTGCCTGTTCTGTTTTCACCAGGGGAGGATTACACAAGATAATGTGGTCTCATCTCTTGGTAAAATCTAAACTACAATTCAGATAAAAGATAATCATAGGCAATCCCTATACTGGGAAATTTCAGAGAGGATTTTGATGTTGTTATAGACTCTGAAGCTACATCATACTTGTCCAAAGCCTAGAAGTATTAGGATTAAGAACAAAGCCTCAGGATTGATAGGCAATAACTACTTCATACCAGTCTTGTCACTGATCTTTTAATCTGACACCAAAAGCAAAGCAACAGATACAAAAACAAACAAATGGTACTACATCAAAGTAAAAAGCTTCTGCAGAGCAAAGGAAACCATCAACAAAATGAAAAAGGAGCCTATAAAATGGGAGAAATCATTTGAAAATTGTGTATCTGATAAGGGGCTGGAGAAGGAAATGGCAACCCACTCCAGTATTCTTGCCTGGAAAATCCCATGGACAGAGGAGCCTGGCAGGCTACACGTCATAGGGTTGCACAAGAGTGAATACAGTATTCAGAATACACAAAGAACTCTTACAACTCAGTAGCAAAAAAGCAATCTATCTCATAAAAGGTGGGCAGGAGGTCTGAATAGACAATTTTCTAAAGAATACATAGAGATGGCCAATAGGGACATGAAAGATGCTCTGTATCACTAATCATTAGGGAAATAAAAATCACAACTACAAAGACATACTATCTCACATATGTTAGAAGGGTGATTATCTAAAAGATGACAATAAAAAGCATTGGTGAGGATGTGGAGAAAAGGGGACCTTTATGTCCTGGTGGTGGGAATGTAAATTATTGCAGCCACGATAGAAAACACGATAGTTTCCTGAAAAAAATTAAAAATAGAACTACTATATGATCCAGCAATTCTCATTCTGGATGTTTATCCAAAGAAAATAAAAACACTAACTGGAAAAAATATGTGCACACCCATGTTCATTGCAGTATTATTTACAGTAACCAAGAGAGTGAAATAATCTAAGTGTCCATCAATGGATAAACAGATAAAGAGGACATAGTATATAAATATATATTTGTTTTCCAATTGTGGTGCTGAAGAAGATTCTTGAGAGCCCCTTGGACTGCAAGGAGATCAAACCAGTCAATCCTAAAGGAAATCAACCCTGAATATTCATTGGAAGGACTGATGCTGAAGCTGAAGCTCCAATACTTTGGCCACCTGATGTGAAGAGACCATTCACTGGAAAAGACCCTGATGCTGGGAAAGATTGAAGCAAGAGAAGTGGGAGACAGAGGATGAGATGGTTGGATGGCATCATTGACTCAATGGACATGAGTTTGAGCAAACTCTGGAAGATAGTGGAGGACAGAGAAGCCTGGCGTGCTGCAGTTCACAGGGTTGCAAAGAGTTGGACACACCTTAGTAACTGAACAATAGCAACAATGGAATATTGATCGATTATTAAAAAGAATCAAATCTTGTCATTTGCAACAACATGGATAGAGTTGAGGGCATTATGCTTTAGTGAAATAAGTCAGACAGAGAAAGATAGATGCATATAATCTCTCTTATATGTGGATTATAACAGCAAAAAAACAAAGGAGCAAACACCACCCCTCCCCGCCAAGAAAAGAAGGCTCACAGATACAGATTGGTATCAACAGATTGGTAATTGCCAGACATAGGGGACTGAGGGTGCAAGAAACGGGCAAACTGTTTTTTTTTTAATTTAAATAAATTGAACATTTTAAAATATGGTTGGAATTTTAAAGTCTCAGGCTACTTATATGCCACTTTCTGGAGCAATCGCTTGGTACTCAACCTTTCAGCTAACATGTCTTTATTGAACAGCTACTATATTCTCAGCAATATGTTAAGCTGATTCAACTTATGTGAACACAACTTATGTGAATAAATATGAAAAAAAACAAAAAACAAAAAAAAAACCCCAGAACACAGCATCTAAAGCCAGAAGTCTGGGCTCAATTTCCAGCTTCCTCATTTCATGGCTGTTACTTTATCTCTGTGCCCCTTTCCTCAGTAATGTGAAAGCAATACTAGCATATTTCGCAGTGTTACCATGCAGATGAAACAAGGCTGCATATGAAAAGTGTGAAGAATAGTGTACCACAATTATCCACAGGACTGATGCTATGTAAGAATTCATTGTCTGAGCTTCAGCTTCCTTATATCGGATGGTGTGGGTGGCAGCAGTTTATTGCTCTCTTCATGTGTGTCTGCAGTCTTTGGGGTGAGAAAAAACACTGTTCATTGAATACTTTGGGGATATTTAATCAATGGGAATATAACTTTGCCAACTGAAATTTAATTGAAAAACATTTATCATTTTTACTAATTCACTGCTTATCTCTGCTGCCTTTGGATTCACTCATACTCAGCATTTTCTTCTGCCACAATAGGATGTGTATTCTCTTTTGATTGGCTTGCACTTTCACCTCTCAGACAGTAAAGGATCTGCCTGCAACAAGGAAAAACCCAGGTTTAGTCCCTGGGTCGAGCAGATTCCCTGGAGGAGGGAATGGCTACCCATTCCAGTATTCTTGTGTGGAGAATTCCATGAACAGAGGAGCCTGGTGGGCTACAGTCCATGGTGTCACAAAGAGTCGGACATGACTGAGCGACTAAAATTTTCTTTTCATCTTTTCATCTCTCAGTCTGGGCCTCCAAATTTTCTAAAATAATCTGGCCTCTAACCTTATTACCTGCTTTCTCTCAGTCTTGAGGGTACTTCACTCTTTTCCATTTCATGCCAATTACCTCCCCAGGTAGATTTACTAATAAAGAAACTGGAGATGCAACCAAATACTAACTCCAGCACAAACCCTTGGGACTTCCCATAGTGCCTTTTATCATGACCCCACTGCCAGTCTCGACTGTGTGAAGCAGGTTCACTTTGAAGCCCATTTAAATCAATTTGTAAAACTGCCTGAGGCACTAACAGATGATTTACTGAAACTGAGGTATGACTATTGCCTTCCCGGCAGCCACAAATGGTGTCCCTTCTAAGAAAATAGCAAGCAAGTAAGTTTTGCATGATTTGATCTTAAGAGACCCGAGGTCTTCGCCGTTCACGTTCATTTTATTCTCTAGATGCTGGAACTCCTTTTCCTATTCCCTTACATTGGAGAGATTAAAGAGAGATTTGAGAGCTGATGATTGCCAGCGGCGGGCTGTGCAGCTCGCCCCACACTTTCATCACCATCTTGTATTGCTCCCGGCATATCTTTAATGTGTGTCTTTAACCCCACCCATGAATCAGAATTATTACCAGCCACAGGATTTTATTCTAGTTTGTGTTCATGAATGATTTTGTTGTCTTGTCAAGGACTGTAACAAGAATCCAGTATCTCTAGGAGCCCTGAGCGAGACACATCTCCTACAGCAGCTTTTAAAACACGTCTAAGACCAACATTATTACAATTCTAAAGACCAGCTGGGCATGGTCAAAACAATATATTTAGGGATGTGTAGTGTCTACAAGGCCCCTGAGGCTATTGTGTGACTGTTGATAAACAGGAATTTCTATTATTTTATACAATTCACTTGTCAGAGGTATTCAGAGGAAAACATGCAGCAAGGTCTTCATCCTTTACTCCTTTCTCCATGATCTTAAGCATCACAATCTCTCTTAAGACCAAAATCCACATCTCATTTTTCTATAATTTCTATCAGCCCAACTCTTGCCCTTCTTGATTTTAAAGCTCAGTGTTGCCCTATTCTCATTTTGCCAATTCCGAATCCCTAATCTATATCACAGCTATTTTCTGCTAGATGAAGTGCCAAGTACTGGTTATGAGATTTGCATGCATTTTCTCTTTTTATCCAGGAAAATGAAAACTGTTCACGTTTATAACATTGGTGCACCTCACAAAAGGTTAAAAATACATAGAGTTATAGCTGACTATAGATTTATCTTGTGAATTTATATCATAATTCTGAAAGAATTAAATATTTATAAATACGAATATATGTATGCATAATTTATATACACATACTTACTTTGCCATCTTCAAAATCTCTATGATTATCCCCATTTCACAAAACCAAACTGTTGCATCAAACAATTAAGTAATTTCCAAAGATGAAACAGCTGAGATAGAGTCAGATTTTGGAGTCAGGTGGTCTGGTTCCAAAACTAATTCAAGACATACTTAAGGAGTCTACCTTATATACAATGTGCAGGATACAAAGTAAGTATTATTTATGTAATCTTTTTTTTTTGTTTAAAAAACACTACATATATAAAACCAAATAAATATCTTGTATCATTCTGAATTCTCAATTCAGTAAAGTAGACAGGAATTACAGGTCATAGCCACCAAGTAAAGTATGCCTTGAATGGCAGGTAAATTAACCAGATCTCTTGTGAAATGTTATTAAACCTCTGAACGTATAAGCCTAGACAGTCCAGCCCACATAAAGTAACCTGGTTATGAACACTGTTTCTGAGTTATACAGAAGAGAAGAGTACAAGATACCTGCCTGTTCTTTATGCCTCTACTGAAAGCTGCCCTGGGTTCAGCTTTTATGATCCTGGAGATAGGCCTCCACCCAAGGAGATCTCACTGTTATTCTCTGTATTAGGTGCTTTGACTGAATCTCATGCTGCCTTTCAGGCTCACTTTAGCTGCCAGTCTCCAAGCCACTGACTACTCAGTGTGTGGAGAATGGAGAGTACAGGCTTATTTCCTTGTAAAGCAAAACCTGCATTTAATACAACAACAAAAGGTTTACTATGTGCAAGAAACTGTTTTAAATAAAATTTAGGTTATCATGTCAACATTATGTGATAGGTTCAATCCAGCCCCCCCACCTTTATTCATACAAGGATACCTAAAATGCAGAGAAGTTCAATATCTTCTCCAAAGAAGTGAAATAAGAGCTGTTTTAGAGAGAGAAAGATTATATGGACTTAACTGATGCACTTAATTACGGATTATATGGACTTAATTGAACTATATATATATAAGGGCTTCCCAGGTTGCTGTTGTTTAGTCCTTAAGTTATGTCCAACTCTTTGTGATTCCCAGAGTGTAGCTCAACAGGCTCCTCTGTCCATGGAATTCTTTAGGCAAGAATACTGGAGTGGGTTGCCATTCCCTTCTTCAGGGGATCTTCCCAACCTAGGGATTGAACCTGGGTCTCCCACATTGCAGGCAGATTCATTATTGCTGAGCCACGTGCCAGTTCAGGAGACATGGGTTCGATTCTTGAGCTGGAAAGATCCGCTGGAGGAGGAAATGGCAACCCACTCTAGTATTCTTGCCTGAAAAATCCCATGGACAGAGAAGCCTGGAAAGCTGCAGTCCACAGGTTTTCAATGAGTGGGATTATGATTGAGCACATAACTGTATTTTTATTTGCTAAATCTAACAACCCTATTACCAGGAGACATTAATTTAGACAAAATGACCACATTCTATTATCAACACTTCTGTTCTCCATACTAAACTTTCCTCATTTTCTTTAGGCTTCCTTTCCATATTCAAACACAAAGATATAAAGAGAGACTGATTTTTCATCCTCTTTTTTTGTGATTCTGACATTCAATTATAGAAAACTCTTTTTTAGCATGCACTTTTTCTTACCATAAAATAAACATACCCAACCTGTCCCTCTTACCTGTAGCAATTTCATAAAGCAGCAACAAAAAAGGACTGCAAACTTTTGAATTTATGATATCAAAATTCTACAAGACATGTCAAAAAAGGAGGATAATGAGAATAGGGGATATCAACACCAGCTGGTTTTCTGGCAAAGACAAGAGAATAGGGAGACTGGAAATAAGTCTAATAGCCCTCAGAATGTTTTAAAATATATAAAGACATTAGTATCACTGTACTAAGACTGAAATTATAGTATATATCATACTCAAAATAATACTCAAAAGACGCTAAAATAATACTCAAAAGAAGCTAAAATTGGCAGCCAACTATCAAAATCTATGATTCTGTTCATGTTTGGAAACCTCAGAATGTAATACTGAAGCTGAAGCTCCAAATACTTTCACCACCTGGTGTGAAGAAGAGTCAAGTCATTGGAAAAAGTCCTGGTACTGGGAAAGATTGAGGGCAAAGGAAAAGGGGGCAACAGAGGATGAAGTGGTTGTGTGACACCACTGACTCATGGACGTGAGTTTGAGCAAACTCTGAGAGATAGTGAAGGACAGGGAAGCCTGGTGTGCCGTAGTTCATTGGGTCACAAAGAGTTGGGCACAACTTAGCAACTGAATGACAACAATGAAAAAAAAATAAGACGATTGAAAAAAAATAAGAAATTTTTACACTTAGCAAAATACCTAGGGTCTGGGTTAACGTTCATGTAGGTTTTGTATGTCTTATGGCTTTAATAGCAGGTGTGTGAATTTTTTCTTTAATTTTCTTAGAAAGAAAGAAGAAAGAAAAAAAGAAAGAAGAAGAAGAAAAAACTATTTTTAAGATAGCAGTACAAAAAAAGATAAGAATATTCTCTAAATTCAATAAACTGACGTAGACTATCAGGAAAATGAAATTAAGAGTATAGTCTAACTGGTGTTAAAATGTCAATATTCCAATAACTGTATGCCAGCACTAAAGTCAATTTAATTAGTATTTTTTTCTTATCAAGCAATAAATTAAGTAGAAGACTGATTGCAAAGAAATCAGCTGACTTATGAAACATTCTGGAATTAGTTTTCTAAAACTAAATTGCCTTCAGATAGATCAAAAAATGCTTGAAATAATTTAAGAATTCAGAAAATGATATACAGCATGTATAAACCTCCCAGTGCCTCTTACATATCTTCTAATATTTTAGTTTTTCATAATTTCTTTTAGTAATGAGGAGACAGTAAACACTAGAATGAGCAAATGGCTGGGGCCATTTTCTGGCTGGGGCCAGTACTAGCTAGACAAATAGGATTATTTCCCAAAATTGATGACTAGGAGTTATAACAGATTTCTATATATAAAAACATTTAGACAATGTACTGATTTCACATGGGAAACTCTTCTAATCTATCTTATCATTCTGCTCGTCCAAACTACACAGAAATCAATCCAAACCTTTATAATGATCCCCAAATTAGACAACTTCAAAGACTTTCATTTCTGGCAAATGACTGTGTCTCTACTTAAAATAGAATTTGAAGTCATTGAGTATGAACTACAAGTCTCCAAACAAACTCATCTAGTGTTTATCCTAATTTTCCCTCATCTTTCAATATGTAGTATGTAGTCAGTAAGTCATGTCCGACTCTTGTGACCCTATGGACTGTAGCCTGCCACGCTCCTTTTATCATGAGATTTTCCAGGCAAGAATACAGGACTGGATTGCCATTCCTTTTCCAGGGAATCTTCCCAGCCCAGGAATTGAACCTGGGTCTCCTGCATTGCAGGCAGATTCTTTACAGTCTGTGCCACCAGGGAAGCTTTGCTTCAAGTCAACTCACCTATAATTTTTAACCCATTGTTTTCCATTTCTTCAAGGAACATGCTCTATTGATCATACCTAATTTCCCTCAGATCTTTAATCTACAAACATCCTTCCTTCAAAAGAAACAGGCTTAAGTTTCTCCTATTAGAAAATCAAAACCTCCCCTTTGGTTTAGGTCCACTTTCTAACCTTCTTTTCCTGTTTCTCAGTCTCCCCATTTTATCTTCTTTAAAGAGCCTTTCCATCTTCCAAATTTATTTCCTCACATCTCAATCACTCTCAGTCATCTATCTTATGTCATCCTCCCATGTTTACCCCATACCATCCCCTGTAGATACCCTTGCTAATATCAACTACAAAGACAGTTGCCACATCCAGTGGCAATTTCATAGCCCTTATCACATATTCCTGTGTCTTTGAGCACATATTTGACCTCCTGCCATCTACTGCTCCTGTTTAGGAAAACTATTCCACTTTGATCATAGCTACATCTCCTTGCTCTGATGTCCTTAAATCAAAAAAATGCACCACGATTTTTATTCTTTATGTCTGTTTATGGTATCAATGGTTATAAATGGGGAAAAATAATCTTAGATACTTTTTTTTGTGATCCATGCTCCCATCATCCAACTAATCATTCATTCCTATTAGTTAAAACTTCTAATTATTTCAGTGTGCAGTAGAATATTGGCAACTACATGCATAATGTGTACAGAAAATCTCTGGAAATTGCTTATCTTGCATAATCAAAACTTAACATCAGTTCAACAATTCCCCATTGCACCCTGACTCCAACACCAGACAACCATTACTTTACCTTCTGTTTCTATGAGTTTGACTATTTTATTTATTTTTAATATAAATTTATTTATTTTAATTGGAGTCTAAATACTTACAATATTGTATTGGTTTTGCCATGCATTGACATGAATCTGCCATGGGTGTACATGTGTTCCCCATCCTGAACCTCCCTCCCACCTCCCTCCCCATCCCATCCCTCTGGGTCATCCCAGTGCACCAGCCCGGAGCACCCTGTCTCATGCATCAAACCTGGACTAGCAATTCATTCCACATATGATAATATACATGTTTTAATGCTATTCTCCCAAATCATCCCACCCTCGCCTTCTCCCATAGAGTCTAACAGTCTATTCTTTATATCTGTGTCTCTTTTGCTGTCTCGCATACAGGGTCATCATTACCATCTTTCTAAATTCCATATATATATGTTCAGTTCAGTTCAGTCACTCAGTCGTGTCTGACTCTTTGTGACCCCATGAATCGCAGCACGCCAGGCCTCCCTGTCCATCACAAACTCCCAGAGTTCACTCAGACTCATGTCCATCGAGTCAGTGATGCCATCCAGCCATCTCATCCTCTGTCGTCCCCTTCTCCTCCTGCCCCCAATCCCTCCCAGCATCAGAGTCTTTTCCAATGAGTCAACTCTTCACATGAAGTGGCCAAAGTACTGGAGTTTCAGCTTCAGCATCATTCCCTCCAAAGAAATCCCAAGGCTGATCTCCTTCAGAATGGACTGGTTGGATCTCCTTGCAGTCCAAGGGACTCTCAAGTCTTCTCCAACACCACAGTTCAAACGCATCAATTCTTTGGCGCTCAGCCTTCTTCACAGTCCAATTCTCACTTCCATACATGACCACTGGAAAAATCATAGCCTGACTAGATGGACCTTTGTTGGCAAAGTAATGTCTCTGATTTTCAGTATTCTATCTGGGTTGGTTATAACTTTTCTTCCAAGGAGTAAGCGTCTTTAAATTTCATGGCTGTAGTCACCATCTGCAGTGATTTTGGAGCCCCCCAAAATAAAGTCTGACACTGTTTCCACTGTTTCCCCATCTATTTCCCATGAAGCGATGGGACCAGATGCCATGATCTTCGTTTTCTGAATGTTGAGCTTTAAGCCAACTTTTTCACTCTCCACTTTCACTTTCATCAAGAGGCTTTTTAGTTCCTCTTCACTTTCTGCCATAAGGGTGGTGTCATCTGCATATCTGAGGTTATTGATATTTCTCCCAGCAATCTTGATTCCAGCTTCTGCTTCTTCCAGCCCAGAGTTTCTCATGATGTACTCTGCATAGAAGTTAAATAAGCAGGGTGACAATATACAGCCTTGACGTACTCCTTTTCCTATTTTGAACTTTTGTGTATGGTGTTACAAAGTGTTCTAGTTTCATTCTTTTACAAGTGGTTGACCAGTTTTCCCAGCACCGCTTGTTAAAGAGATATCTCGTGTAAGTGGACTCACACATTTGTTTGCCTGGCTTTCTTCACATACCACACTGTCCTCCAGGTTCGCCCATCTTGTCACATATTACAGAAAGTATTTATTTTATAAGGTAGAATATTATTCTACTGTACGTATATACCACATTTTCTTTATCATTCATCCATCATTGGACATTTAGGTTGTTTCCATATATTGGCTATTGTGAGTAAAACTGCAAAGGATGTGTGTGTGCGCGTGTGTGTGCGCACGTGGGTGCCTGTGCTCAGTTGCTCAGTTGTGTTTTACTCTGTGACCCCATGGACTACAGCCCACCAAGCGCCTCTGACAATGGAAGTTTTCAAGCAAGGATATTGGAGTAGGTTGCCATTTCCTCCTCCAAGGGATCTTCCCCAAACATGCATTGAACTTGTGTTTCTTTGAGTCTCCTGCATTGGCAGGAAGATTCTTTACCACTAGTGCCACCTAAGGGTTCCTCAAAAAACTAAAAATAGAACTATTAGTATCATCTGACAATCCCCTATATCCAAAAGATTTGAAATCAGGATCTCGAAGAGATACAGTAGTTCTTTTACTCTTTTTTCACCCTGCCTCTGGAGTTATCCTCTTCCAATCTATATTCGTTTATGCTGTTAGTTTGTCTTTAATTAATTTTCAAATGACCATAACTTTAATAATCTCTACTCAAAACATTTAAAGACTCATTATTACCCATCAGAATGAATGTAGACTTTTTAGCATGGCATGAAAGAATTTCACGATATGTAATATTACTGGGTTTATCAAACTAAATTATTGCATAGGACATACCTCAGTCATTACTTGTATGAAATTCAATTTGAGCCAGGCATCCTATGTTTTTCTAGCAACCCCCATGGTAGAGAATTTGATTATTTCTCTAGGTCATTCCTCCTATGCTCCACCCATATTACTACTCTCCACCTTGTATAATATTACCCACTTCTCCCACCCACCTTAACATAAAGAAAACCTACTGGCTTACTACACTCTTCTTTCTAGTCTTTTAACACACTATACTTTCTTGCCTATGTAATGCCTTCTCTTCATCTCTGGTGTGTTACCTTTCTCTTTAATAGCTGTGCATATGTATTCCCAGCAGAACGCAGTTCTAGAATGGACTTGAAGTTAGATGTGGCCATATGATCACATTATTCCCAGTGAAATGGGACCAGATTTAATCCATGCCTTAATCTAGCCCTGTTTTCCAGAACCTCAAAGAATGCTTTTCAATACACTTTGTGATAATGACACAAAAGGGCCTTAAGTCTATGTATAGATGATAACCAAGCTGCCATCAGCCTGGGTCCCTGAGAAACCAGGTCCTTGTGAAGTCTCTCTAAGTTTCTGGAGCACCTGCCCCAGAAGTTTTGTAAACAAAAAATTCTATTGTGTTTGGGGCCATTATATTTAGGGCCTCTTCACTTAACATTCAGATCTCAGCCAAATAAATATTATCTAATATAGAAATGTTTTTCTGCCTCCCAAATACTGGGCTGCAGAAGGATGGGAAGACTAGGTGAAGGAGATTTGACAATTCTGAGGATTAAGAGCTTCAGTGAGAAAAGTAGGACTTTCATTACATTTTACTTGAGACATGAATTATAATGCAAAAAGCCTATATCCTCCTTGATTCTTATGAACAAAGAATATAGGTTAAAGATATTTTTCTTATGACTAAACTTAGGCTTTTTTGACTTTCACCTTTGAAAATGTTTAAAAGTTAACAAGCCACATGCAAAAAGACTTTGCATAAAACCACTAGAAAAATCAATTCCTTTTACAAGTCACTATTATTATAATGCATACTTTTTAAAGTATAAAATATTTTATATGAAAAAACTACAAATTATGCTCTGCACCATGTCAGGTTTTTTTTCTGTAAAGGGTCTTATGAGAAATATTTTTGGATTTGTAGGCTATACAATTTCTGTCACAATGAATAGAATACAAAAGCAGCCATAGTTGACACATCAACAAACGAGCTCAGTTGTATTCCAATAAAATTATATTTACGGCAGGAGACAGGCAGGATTTGATCCATAGGTTACAGTTTTGCCAACTCTCTGATCTATACGCAAATACAAAGTGACAGTAAAAACAGCACAGAGATGACAAAAATATTAATATTTTGTCTTATTCTGTCTTTCCAAATTCTCCTCTCCCCTCCTCTTCCTATTCCCTTTCTTCTGCCTTTTTTCTCTCTCAATGAATATTACAGAAAAATGATGTAAACTAACCTGTTTTCTTAAGTTACACAAATGGTATCATTTATGCACATAATCCTTTGTGGTCAGTTTTTTTTTTTTTTTTTTACTAAAAATTTTATTTTGAAATTTAACTAGGTAGATTTGAGTTAGTTCATTTTCATTGCTCTATAATATTTTGGTGTGCCTATAGATTATTCATCATTCTCCATTGATTGAGAGTTTACTTTCTTTTATAAACTCTAGGAAACAATGTGGACTCTTTGAAGCGAAAATGAGGAGTACTAAGAATATGCATATCTTCAAAAACTGCTTTTCAAATCAGACATTATGCTTTCACCAGAAATAGCTTCTGTTTCCCTATATCTTGTCACACAGGTTGTTGTCTGATATAATAATTTTTGCCTATTTGAGGAGTGTTAAAAGAAATTCTCTTACTTTAATAGAAATTGCTTAGACTTACGAAATGCTCATGCTTAGGCTAAACTAAACGTTTAAAGTGTCCTAACATAATCATATGAGCAAAGCATTACTTTCATTTCCATTATAGAACTGAGGCAACAGAGGCTCAGACGCATAAAGTCACTTGCCCAGTAAGTTGGCTTGTTGTGCTGGTGCTCAGTGGTGGCCGACTCTTTGGGACCCCATGAGCCGTAGTCCTCCAGGCTCCTCTGCCCATGCAATTTTCCAGGCAAGAATACTGGAGTGGGTTGTCACTTCCTACTCCAAAGGATCTTCCCAATCCAGGGATCAAATCCGCATTTCTTGCATTTCCTGCACTGGCAGGCGGATTCTTTGCCACTGTGCCATGCTACTCAGTGATAAAATTAGAATTTTAACTCAGGTAATTTGAGCTGGACTGTGAAGAAAGCTGAGCGCTGAAGAATTGATGCTTTTGAACTGTGGTGTTGGAGAAGACCCTTGAGAGTCCCTTGGACTGCAAGGAGATCCAACCAGTCCATTCTGAAGGAGATCAGGCCTGGGATTTCTTTGGAAGGAATGATGCTAAAGCTGAAACCCCAGTACTTTGGCCACCTCATGCGAAGAGTTGACTCATTGGAAAAGACTCTGATGCTGGGAGGGATTGGGGGCAGGAGGAGAAGGGGACAACAAAGGATGAGATGGCTGGATGGCATCACTGACTCGATGGATGTGAGTCTGAGTGAACTCCGAGAGTTGGTGATAGACAGGGAGGCCTGGGGTGCTGCGATTCATGGGGTTGCAAAGAGTCGGACACAACTGAGCGACTGAACTGAACTGAATTTGATTCCAAATTCTATGTTATTTACCCATAAAACTAGTAAGGAAAATTGATGACCATATTATATTTTTATTACTACTCAGACTTTTTCTTTTATGAACTGCCTGGATATACCCTTGGTTTATTGCCTCATTATTATTGAGTTGTGATTGTGTCCGACTCTGTGCGACCCCATAGACGGCAGCCCATCAGGCTCCTCCGTCTCTGGGATTCTCCAGGCAAGAACACTGGAGTGGGTTGCCATTTCTTTTTCCAATGCATGAAAGTGAAAAGTGAAAGTGAAGTCGCTCAGTTGTGTCCAACTCTTCGCGACCCCATGGACTGTAGCCTACCAGGCTCCTCCGTCCATGGGATTTTCCAGGCAAGAGTACTGGAGTGGCGTTCCATTGCCTTCTACATTTTCTTAAATTCAAAAGCTTGGCTTTTCATTTTATGTCATTTTGAGTTAAAAAATTTTGTATGTGAATTTATCACACTTCATTATCTTCACTGTTGTCTTCTTATATGTTCACTCAAGAAATTATTTCTTATTTCAATATTATACAGATATTTCTTCATGGTTTGTTCTTTATAGGACCTTTTCCCCACATGAATAATCAATTTTACCGGCATCATTTATGGAATAATCCACCCTTTGCCCTGCTGACTTCTGGTGTCACCTAAAACAACTAGTATTTCTCCTAAAAGTAAAGTTATTTGGAGGCTCTTTATTCATTCATTTCTCAGAATGAGTAATTTTTGTCTTATCATAAATTAAGAGAAATTTATGTCTTAACAAGCATCAAAATATTTTAACTACCATTTATTTTTAGTAATCTTATCATCTAGTAGGGTCAGTTTTCTCTCACATTCCTCGAAATACTAACCATGATTTGGGTATTTTCATTCCTTCAGCTTTTCATAAAAATTCTAGGATCAGTTTGACAAATGCAAGTAAAAAAAATGAAGAAAGACCAATAAGATGGATTGGGAATACTATGAATATATGGATTAATTCTTAAGAAAGAATCGACATCTTAATTTTATTGCATCTTTGCAAACATGAGCATGGCAAATCTCTCAATCTATTTGTGTCTTCTTTATGCCTTTCTTTGAGATTTCCATAAAAGTTCCATATAACTTTTGTTAGATTTATTCTTAACCATCTTATTTTTGTTGTTATTGTAATAATATATTTTAAAGTTATAATTTCTAATTATGTACTGCTGATTTATGAAAAACAGATTTTTATGATAGTAGTCTCTTTTATTTTGTTCCTCTTTTACAATATAATCTAACATTTATCCATTCAAAATAATATATTATAGATTTTGGATGACAACATGTGTGGAGTTAAAAACATGCATTTCTATTCCAAACTTACCAAGATTTTTTTCTTTTAAAATCATCATGAACTGTCAAACTTTTCAAATGCTTTTTTGTATGTGCTAAGAGGTTATTTCTCCTCTTCTGTGTATTGTGGAAAATTTCAGTAATAGATTTTTCTAATATTAACCACTCTTGTTTTACTGAAAAAAAAATTCTATCTTGTCCCAATGTATTTTTTCAAAGTATACTCCTGGATTGATGCTGTCAATAATTTATTTAATAATTTTACAACTACAACCACACATGTGACATAGCTTATAGCTTTCTTTTCATAGAAAGATACTTAAAAAGTTTTTTGAGTTATATAGCAGTCTCACAAATTGAAAGAGGTAATTTCCCTGGCTTTGGAATAGCTTGCATATTACAGGGAGTAACAGCTGAAAGTTTATTATAAGCTAATCTTTAAAACATCCTCAGCCTAGTGTCTATTTCTCTATTTGATGGTAAGCCTATAATGTACTGACACTGTTCATTTAGTGAATAAAAGTTGTTTCAGACATTTTAACATTTTCTTGAATCAGATTCAAAGTTCCATAAACAGTAGAATAAAGTTCTGCATAATAAAATGTTTTTTTGCTTTAGTTATTTTTAATATTCTCATATTTGAAAATTAATGACTTTGTTCTAGTTCAATCTCACTAGAAGTTTTATAGTTCTTTATAGTTTTTTCAAAGAATAAGTTTTGGTTTTATTGATCTTTTTATTTCTTGTTTCATAAAATTTACCAATGAAATCATCTAGGTTGGGGTTTTACTTATGGAAAAGTTTGTTGTTGTTATAAATTCAATTTAATAGTATACATAAGGTATTCATATTTTTAATTTGTTCATTCTTCAGTTTTAATAAATTGTGATTCTGAAAGAGCCTCGCATGGATTAAAAGTGACCATAAACCATTGACACTATCCTATTTAAGTGAAATTTGTGTCCTCCTTTTTAAACGCAGGTTGGTTCTGCCAAACAGAACCCAGTAGAACATGCTCATGCCAGTTCTAGACCCAGCATTTAAGAGGGCTCACAGCTTCTATTTTATACCTTTCTTACTCTTGAAATCTGGATGCTATGTAAAAAAAAAAACCTACCCTTGTAGTGAGCCCAAAGAGACAGCACCACTTCTTTGTCAGTTTTTTAATTCTCCAGTCAGACATGTGAGTGAAGTCATCTCGGCTCTTTTAGCTCTATAGCCTCTGATTTTAGCCACACTACTGACACCAAATGAGACCAATGAAATAACTACTTGGTCAACCAGAAATTCATGAGATTAAAAAAATGAATTATTTTTGTTTTAGGAGCTTTTGTTAGACAGCAAAAAGTAGTCAAAACAGAATTTTGCAAGTGGAGTGAGGCTATAGTAAAACCCTAAAATATGAGCTATTGGCGATGAGCAGAAGCTAGAAGGGCTTTGAAGAAACAGGGAATAGTGGAGGGACAGTGAAGAAATTTTATTGCATGGATTAAAAAAGATAGACTGCTATCCAGTAGTGGGAAATGTGGCAACATTATCACCTACATTAACATAAAAACATATCTAATGAATTTGTGGATTTGGCTAAGAAGATTTCCATGTAGAATAGTCAAAATACTGTTTCTTTTAGCTGTATATGCTAAAGCTTAGAGAAAGAGAGATGAACTAAATAATAAGTTGTTCCATTATTAATTAGAATCTAGAGGAAATATTTCCAGCCCAAGACTTGCAAATATAAAACTGCTTCTAATTCCAGTCTTATCCAGCAATTTTCAAAAGAAGTAATGGTCTTAAGAGAAAATTTAAATTCAAGGTCCTGATAGAAAAACATGGTCTTAGAATCAAGATGCCAATGACTCCTTGTTATGTTGGAGCTCTGATGCCTGCATCCATTCAGACTGTAGCATCTAGTCCCTGCTAGATATAATAGAGATTTACCCAGCAGCTGCACAGCCCAGCCTGAGGCCAAGGGTCCATGGTGAACACCAACACAGATGCCTTTTTTTCCTGATATATTTATTTATGTATTTTTAATTGGAGAATGATTGCATTGCAATATTCTGTTGGTTTTTGCCACGTATCAACCTGAATCAAGCATAGGTTTATGTATATTCTCACCTCTCTTGAACCTCCTCCCACCTCCAATCCCATCCCACCCCTCTACGTTGCTGCTGCTGCTACTGCTGCTAAGTTGCTTCAGTCGTGTCCGACTCTGTGCAACCCCATAGACAGCAGCCCATCAGGCTCCCCTGTCCCTGGGATTCTCTAGGCAAGAACAAAGGAGTGGGTTGCCATTTCCTTCTGCAACGCATGAATGTGAAAAGTGAAAGTGAAGTCACTCAGTCGTGTCCTACTCTTAGCGACCCCATGGACTGCAGCCTATCAGGCTCCTCTGTCCATGGGATTTTCCAGGTAAGAGTACTGGAGTGGGGTGCCATTGCCTTCTTAGAGCAATTCCTCCAAAGACAAAGCTTTTCTTCTCCAATTCTCTTCTGAAAATTTCAAACAATTTAGCAGCCCTAAATTCTGGCCTATCACTTCTCAGTTCCACAAATTACTTCTCAACTTGTGTGCTTCTTCTATTCATTGTGGTAAAGAACGTACTCCCATACAGAGATCCTGAGTAAATATGAAATTCACTTCACATACTTCTATCTCAAGAGTCTCACCCTCCCTGCCTATAGTCCAATGTCTGGAGACAGTTTTGTTAAATTACCTTGTCCAGTTTTGTAGTTGTTATGGTGGGAGGGGAAATCTGGTCCCATTTACTCTGTCATGGTTAGAGACAAAACTATTTTGAGCTCATATTTATGTGTGCTTATTACCTCTATGTAGGAATATTTTATAATTTGTGTGTGTGGGGGGTCCCTCCTAAGCAATTTTGTACTTATTTTTGTGTGTCCTAGAGGTTTCACCATGCCAGAAATAATTTTCATGTTGAGGAGATGAAACTTAAAACCTCTATAAGTGCAGTGAATGCATATATATATTGCTGTTCAGTTGCAAAGTGGTATCGTACTCTTGACGACCCCATGGACTGCAGCATGCCAGGCTTCCCTGCCCTTCACTATGTCTTGGAGTTTGTTCAAACTTGTGTCCATTGAGTATATATATATATATGTCCTACAGCCCAGACACAAAAATAAAACACCATCTTAACTGTCATGGTAAGCAGTTTTTATTCTCAATCATTCTTGTACTATTTGTAATATATTCACACAGTGGGATACTATGTAGTGATGAGAATAAGCCACTTATAAATGCATGACATAATATGGAAAATGTCATAAACAATATTGATAAAGAGGCTCAATACATAAAAGTAAATGCTGTCTAACCCAATTTACATACACTTTAAAAATTAATAGAAATGTAAATACTGGCTACGAGGCCCGGAGGCAGCAGAGAGTCTACATGGGATCAAATAGGTGTGTTTGGGTGTGTTAATGTTTCTTGCTTAGTCTGGGTGATGTCTATACCATGGTGCAGTCTGTGAAAATCCATCACTTTTTCTACATAAACTTTTCCGTACTTGATATTTCAATAAAAAGTTAAAATGTAAATTTAAAATGTGACCCAGAAATTTCTTTTGATCAACAATAGGGAAGATTAAAACCTATTTTAAAAATTTTAAATGATTTAAAAAGTTACCTCGGATAAATACATCAAAAAAATTAACGAAGGTCTTTTTGAGGTCTTATTTAAACATTGAACCATTCTCTCAAGGCCTGGAGGCCTAGCCTGAGGCTGGGACTGTCCCTAGAGCACTGTCACAAGGTCATGCATATTAAATTGAATATTTAATTGAATAGTTAATTGAAATACACAGAGGAAAAATATTTTCCCAATGCTGACACAATGGCAATATTTTCCTTTCTAATTATTTGTTCCAATGTCCCTACTGAGACTACAATATTAATATAGGCCACACTTTTAGCTACAGCCACTTCTAGTTAGATGTCGTCAATTCCCTATAACCCTTTTGTACTACTTCTTACTAGGCACACTAACGTCATCAGTACCAGTAGCTATGTGCTTAGAGAGTAGATAGATGAGGATGCAAGGCGAACATAATCCAGGTTTTAAAAGACAGTTGTACTGGACAAGGCCTATACTTTTCCTCTTTACCTTTACATAAAGAAAAAGGATTCCACTGTCAAGGTATAAAGGTTTTGATCCGTTGACCTGAATACCCAGTTTTTAAAGATCCAAGTAGCTAGAAAGGCTATTGATAGCCATGGGTAAACTCACCTTCAATAGGAAGAAAGATACTTTCCTAAATTGTGCCTTCCTAAATTCCTTGTAGTTCACTAATTCTTTTAGTTAAATGTAATAAACTTTGAGTTGCCTATTGGATACAAAGTGCTGTTTTAAGAAGGTGAATGGGGCTAACTTATTAACAAAAATGAGTTAAAAATCTTTGAAGGTGAAGGTGAAGATGAAGTCGCTCAGTCGTGTCCGACTCTTTGCGACCCTGTGGACTGTAACCTACTAGGCTTCTCCGTCCATGGAATTCTCCAGGCAAGAACTGGAGTGGATTGCCATTTCCTTCTCCAGGGGATCTTCCCCACCCAGGGATCGAACCGGGTCTCCTGCATTGGAGGCAGACGCTTTAACCTCTGAGCCACCAGGGGAGCCAATCTTTGCCCTCAAGTAAATCGAATTCTTAAAAGAAAGGTAATTTAGGATTCATGGATACAAATATATTAATGCTATGATATCTTTTTGATTCATTTAAAGGTTTTAAGTTTAAGGGACTATCTGGACTAGTCGATATAAAAAATTTGAACTGGAACTTAATGAAGATTTACTAAATTCATATATGTACATATATATGTATATAAATATATTTCATATGCATATATATGTATGAAATCTGCTTACTTATAGACATATTATCATTGTACATCACCTGTATCATAGTATACATCATCTATACTAAAGCAAGTTGGAAGGACTGATGCTGATGCTTCAACACATTGGCCACCTGATGTGAAGAGCTGACTCACTGGAAAAGAACATGATGCTAGGAAAGATTGAAGGCAGAAGGAGTAGAGGGCAACAGAGGATGAGATGATTGGATGGCATCACTGATGCAATGGACATAAACTTGGGTAGACTCCAGGAGATTGTGAGGGACAGGGAAGCCTGGCATGCTGTAGTCCATAGGGTCGTGAAGAGTCGGACTGGGTGGCTGAATAACAGCAACAACAACAACAACACTACATGCTAAATATTAATGCAAGCAAGCCTTGAATTATTAACAAACACAACAGAATCAAGCAAAGACCACTACCTCATGTAATTTAGTTTGACATAAATTTCTCAGTTTGAGTTCTGAAACTAGAAGTAGACAACACATAAACTTTTGTTAATCCTTTGTCTACATGATGAAATACAGTAGTGATGTCCAGCATTCTGCCTCTCTCATCCATAACTGTAGTGCATTCAGTGAAGCATTAGGAGTCTATATGGCACAGGACCTTTCCTCAAGAAAACTACCTAACCCAGCTTTTGTTCAAGGAACCGTGCTAGGCCAGTTCATTCACATAAGCCAACAGATCACCTCAGTGACAGGGGACTGAACCAGAAAGGGGCCCCTAGATCAAAGACAGCCAATCTTAGAAACTCTCTCAAGGGATTTGTAAATTTGAGATCAAGAAACTAAAATCAGAAATTGAGAACATGTAGAACACACAGAGTCGGACCCGACTGAAGTGACTTAGCAGCAGCAGCAGCAGAAAAAGACAAGCAAGCAGTGACTATGAGGCAGAGGGAGCCATGAGACATGAACAAAGAAAAGGTTATTAACCTGGAGTAAGCAGAAATCAACAGATATAAGGAGGAGAGTCTTAGGAGGGGGCAGCTAGAACAGTAGATGAAAAAGAAGGATATGCTGTCACATTGGAAGCAGAGCACACTCACAGAATGGGAAACAAATATTTGCAAATCTTGTGTCTGAAAGGCACTTGTATCCAGTATATAATGATTTCTATAGTAAAAAGGCAAGTAACCCAATTAAAAATGAGTGAAGGATCTGAATAGACATTTCTGCAAAACAAATGATCAATAAGCACATAGAAAAGATGCTCAACATCATTAGTCATTATTGTTTAGTTACTAAGTCATGTTTAACTCTTTTGCAACCCCAAGTACTACAGCCCACTAGGCTTTTCTGTCCAAGGGATCCTCCAGGCAAGAATACTGGAGAGGGTTGCCATTTTCTTTTCCAGGGGATCTTTCTGACCTAGGAGTCAAATCCATGTCTCTTGCATTGGAAGGTGGATTCTTTACCAGTAAGCCATCAAGGAAATGTAAAATGCAAATTAAAATGACAAGGAAATACCACTTCATATCCACTAAGATAGCTTTAGTCAAAAGTCAGACTATAATATGTGTTAACAAGGCTGCGCAAGAAGTGGAACAGTCATCCATCCCTAGTGAGAATTCATTCCTAATCACTTTGAGAAACAGCTTGCTGCTACTGCTGCTAACTCGCTTCAGTCGTGTCCAACTCTGTGCGACCCCATGGACGGCAGCCCACCAGGCTCCCCCGTCCCTGGGATTCTCCAGGCAAGAACACTGGAGTGGGTTGCCATTTCCCTCTCCAATGCAGGAAAGTGAAAAGTGAAGTCGCTCAGTCGTGTCCAACGCTTAGCGACCCCATGGACTGCAGCTCACCAGGCTCCTCCCGCCATGGGATTTTCCAGGCAAGAGTACTGGAGTGGGGTGCCATTGCCTTCTCCAGCTTGGTGTTTACTAAATTGCTAAACACAGATTTACCATAAGATCCACAATTCCATTCCTAGGTATATATGCAAGTGAGACGAAAACACGTTCACCAAAAACATGTACATAAATGTTCATAGCAGCATTACTATGTTGCCAAGTATAAACAACCTAAATGTCCATAAAATCAATGTATAAACAAAATGTGTATATTTATACACTGAAATGTTACTCTGCTATAAAAAGCAATGAAGTACTGATACATGCTACAACACGGATGGAACTTGAAAACATTATGCTAAGCAGAAGAACCTTCATAAAAGACCATTTATGGTCTTGATATGAAATGTCCAGAATAGGCAAATCTATAGAGATATAAAATACACTAGTAGTTAACCAGTGCTGAGAGAGAGGAGGGTAAGAAGTGAGTGCTAATAGGTATACGGGTTATTTCAGGAGTGATAAAAATGTTCTAGACGTAGATTGTGCTGATGGTTGGTTAGTTCTTTCCATCTACTTAAAAATATATAAAATTACATTCCTTAAATGGGTGTATCTTATGATATGTAAATTATATCTCAATAAATGTCTTAGGGAAGAGATTCACTAATTCATGAATTTGGGTAGAGAAGAGGTAAAATCCAAAACTGAACTGTGTTTCCTCCTTCCAAAGCCCAACTGGAGTATTTGTGAGTGTCCATAATTTCTGGTTGTGTGGTTATCCATATATTTGCAAACTAAGCTGATTTCACTCCCTTAATGTCACATATGCATTTATTGCAAAATATCCTAAACTTCAACTAAGCTGAGTAAGACCCCTTTCGTAAAAACTCAAAGAGGATATTTAAAACATTTCTCTGGATAATACCTCACTCAATTTTCATACTGGCTCCACTGCCTTAAACCTAAAATGATTATGAGGATGGTCTTTGATAATTAACATATGGGTCAAGTGTTCTAAAGTGTGGCTCTCTAGCTACAGTACTTGGATACAACTTACAAACTGTGTAATCTTGGAAAAGTTCTTAACCTCCTTGTATCTCAGTTTCTTCATATGTAACACGGTAAAAATAATGATACCTGCAATGGAAAAATGGTGTGAGATATCTGACACATAGCACTCACAAACATTAACTATTATTGTACCATTTGGAGCCAATATATTTCTAATAGTTCTAAATATGTGGTTTCCATAATTAATAAACTGAGTTAGAAAACTTCTGGGGGAAGATAGAGCAGCCTTTTAAAAACTCCCAAATACCAATAGCACTTGAATTTTTAGCTAAAGACACTGTACTGTATTTAGAATAGTGCCTCCAGGAACTTTGGTGTTTGTTTGTTTTTAATATAAATTTATTTATTTTAATTGGAGGTTAATTACTTTATAATATTGTATTGGTTTCGCCATACGTCAACACGAATCCACCACGGGTGTACACGTGTTCCCCATCCCCCTCCCTTCTCCCTCCCCATACCATCCCTCTGGGTCGTCCCAGTGCACCAGCCCCAAGCATCCAGTATTATGCATTGAACTTGGACTGGAGATCCATTTCATATATGATATTATGTATGTTTCAACGCCATTCTCCCAAATCATCCCACCCTCTCCTCCTGCAGAGTTCAAAAGACTGTTCTATACATCTGTGTTTCTTTTGCTGTCTCTCATACAGGGTTATCATTACCATCTTTCTGAATTTCACATATATGTGTTAGTATACTGTATTGGTGTTTTTCTTTCTGGCTTACCTCACTCTGTATAATAGGTTCCAGTTTCATCCACCTCATTAGAATTGATTCAAATGTATTCTTTTTAAAGGCTGAGTAATACTCCATTGTGTATATATACCACAGCTTTCTTATCCATTCATCTGCTGATGGACATCTAGGTTGCTTCCATGTCCTGGCTATTATAAGCGGTGCTATGATGAACACTGGGGTACACGTATCTCTTTCAATTCTGGTTTCCTTGGTGTGTATGCCCAGCAGTGGGATTGCTGGGTCTTAAGACAGTTCTATTTCCAGGTTTTTAAGCTGAAGTTGAACGGTTTTATGAAGACCTACAAGACCTTTTAGAACTAACACGCAAAAAAGATGTCCTTTTCATTATAGGGGACTGGAATGCAAAAGTAGGAAGTCAAAAAACACCTGGAGTAACAGGCAAATTTGGCCTTGGAATGCAGAATGAAGCAGGGCAAAGACTAATAGTTTTGCAAAGAAAATGCACTGGTCATAGCAAACACCCTCTTCCAATAACACAAGAGAAGACTCTACACATGGACATCACCAGATGGTCAACACCAAAGTCAGATTGATTATATTCTTTGCAGCCAAGATGGAGAAGCTCTATACAATCAACAAAAACAAGACCAGGAGCTGACTGTGGCTCAGATAATGAACTCCTTATTGCCAAATTCAGACTCAAATTGAAGAAAGGAGGGAAAACTGCTAGACCATTCCGGTATGACCTAAATCAAATCCCTTATGATTATACAGTGGAAGTGAGAAATAGATTTAAGGGCCTAGATCTGATAGATAGAGTGCCTGGTGAACTACGGAATGAGGTTCGTGACATTGTACAGGAGACAGGGATCAAGACCATCCCCATGGAAAAGAAATGCAAAAAAGCAAAATGGCTGTCTGGGGAGGCCTTACAAATAGCAGTGAAAAGAAGAGAGGAGAAAAGCAAAGGAGAAAAGGAAAGATATAAGCATCTGAATGCAGAGTTCCAAAGAATAGCAAGAAGAGATAAGAAAGCCTTCTTCAGCGATCGATGCAAAGAAATAGAGGAAAACAACAGAATGGGAAAGACTAGAGATCTCTTCAAGAAAATTAGAGATACCAAGGGAACATTTCATGCAAAGATGGGCCCGATAAAGGACAGAAATGGTCTGGACCTAACAGAAACACAAGATATTAAGAAGAGGTGGCAAGAATACATGGAAGAACTGTACAAAAAATATCTTCACAACCCAGATAATCATGATGATATGATCACTAATCTAGAGCCAAACATCTTGGAATGTGGAGTCAAGTCGGCCTTAGAAAGCATCACTACGAACAAAGCTAGTGGAGGTGATGGAATTCCAGTTGAGCTATTTCCAGTCCTGAAAGATGATGCTGTGAAAGTGCTTTACTCAGTATGCCAAAAATTTTGGAAAACTCAGCAGTGGCCACAGGACTGGAAAAGGTCAGTTTTCATTCCAATCCCAAAGAAAAGCAATGCCCAAGAATGCTCAAACTACCGCACAATTGCACTCATCTCACATGCTAGGAAAGTAATGCTCAAAATTCTCCAAGCCAGGCTTCAGCAATACGTGAACCGTGAACTCCCTGATGTTCAAGCTAGTTTAGAAAAGGCAGAGGAACCAGAGATCAAATTGCCAGTATCCGCTGGATCATGGAAAAAGCAAGAGAGTTCCAGAAAAACATCTATTTCGGCTTTATTGACTGTGCCAAAGCCTTTGACTGTGTGGATCACAATAAACTGTGGAAAATTCTGAAAGAGATGGGAATACCAGACCACCTGACCTGTCTCTTGAGAAATCTGCATGCAGGTCAGGAAGCAACAGTTAGAACTGGACATGGAACAACAGACTGGTTCCAAATAGGATAAGGAGTATGTCAAGGCTGTATATTGTCACCCTGCTTATTTAACTTCTGTGCAGAGTACATCATGAGAAACGCTGGGCTGGAAGAAGCACAAGCTGGAATCAAGATTGCCAGGAGAAATATCAATAACCTCAGATATGCAGATGACACCACCCTTATGGCAGAAAGTGAAGAGGAGCTAAAAAGCCTCTTGATGAAAGTGAAAGAGGAGAGTAAAAAGTTGGCTTCAAGCTCAACATTCAGAAAACGAAGATCATGGCATCCGGTCCCATCACTTCATGGGAAATAGATGGGGAAACAGTGGAAACAGTGTCAGACTTTATTTTTTGGGGCTCCAGAATCACTGCAGATGGTGACTGCAGCCATGAAGTTAAAAGACACTTACTCCTTGGAAGAAAAGTTATGACCAACCTAGACAGTATATTCAAAAGCAGAGACATTACATTGCCGACTAAGGTCCGCCTAGTCAAGGCTATGGTTTTTCCTGTGGTCATGTATGGATGTGAGAGTGGGACTGTGAAGAAGGCTGAACGCCGAAGAATTGATGCTTTTGAACTGTGGTGTTGGAGAAGACTCTTGAGAGTCCCTTGGACTGCAAGGAGATCCAACCAGTTCGTTCTGAAGGAGATCAGCCCTGGGATTTCTTTGGAAGGAATGATGCTAAAGCTGAAACTCTAGTACTTTGGCCACTTCATGTGAAGAGTTGACTCATTGGAAAAGACTCTGATGCTGGGAGGGATTGAGGGCAGGAGGAGAAGGGGAGAACGAGGATGAGATGTCTGGATGGCATCACGGACTGGTTGGACGTGAGTCTGAGTGAACTCCAGGAGATGGTGATGGACAGGGAGGCCTGGTGTGCTGCGATTCATGGGGTTGCAAAGAGTCGGACACGTCTGAGTGACTGCACTGAACTGAAGGAATCTCCACACTGTTCTCCAAAGTGGCTATACTAGTTTGCATTCCCACCAACAGTGTAAGAGGGTTTCCTTTTCTCCACACCCTGCCCAGCATTTACTGCTTGTAGACTTTTGGATAGCAGCCATTCTGACTGGCGTGAAATGGTACCTCATTGTGGTTTTGATTTGCATTTCTCTGATAATGAGTGATGTGAGCATTGTTTCATGTGTTTGTTAGCCATCTGTATATCTTCTCTGGAGAAATGTCTGTTTAGTTCTTTGGCCCATTTTTTGATTGGGTTGTTTATTTTTCTGGAATTCAGCTGCCAGAGTTGCTTGTATATTGTGTTTTAAAAAGAATAGTATTGGGGCATTTCCCGGTGGCTCAGTGGTAGAGAATCCGCTTGCCAATGCAGCATACACAGGTTCAGTCCCTGATCCAGGAAGATCCCACATGCCACAAAGCAACTAAGCCTGTGTGCCACAACCACTGAGCCTGTGCTCTAGAGCCCAGGAATTGCAACTACTGAGCCTGTGTGCTCCAACTACTGCCGCCCATACCCTAGAGTCTGTGCTCCACGAGAGAAGCCACCACAATGAGAAGGCTCATGTGTTGCTACTAGACAGTAACCCCTGCAGCAATGAAGACCCAGCACAGCCAAAAATAAAGGTAAATAACATTTTTAAAGGGTAGTATTTGATAGGGTATTATCTGTTCTGTTTTTGTTTTATTTGCAGAGCAGTAGTACATGATTTTCTATATGTAGCAGCTTGAGCAGAGAGATGATAATTACATGTTTCTTTTCTGCATCTCGAAATTATGTATCTCTCAAATATCATCAGCAGGTCCCTATTATGAATGAAGTGTAAACATATCACACTGTATATAAATATCATTATGTTGAACTCCTGAAACTAATATAATACTGTATATCAATTATACCTCAATTAAAAACAAATGAAAATTTAAAAAGTCATGTCACACTAACACTTTGAATCCGCCAAACAAAGCTTCTAGTTCCTTTTCAAGTAGAAAAGGCCATATCATTACAGAAACAAAGATTCAATAGAGCAGGAAGTAATTGTTAAGATTTATTTAATTCATTCTCTTACATTCAAGCACCTAACCCATTCCCAAAAGTAACAGTCTACTTTACTCCCCAAAACCTCTTGAGATGGAAATGTATTTTTCTTGGTAACCTCTTCCAGTTTCTTATAATTGTTTGTTCAAATTGTTCTTTCTAAAACAAGTTCAGAGTAAAGAAAAAAGCTGAACATACTTCTATATCCACTTCTCTCTCTAAACATGTTTCCCTTCCCCCCCAGTAGGAGCTGCCTGAATTTTATCATCACTTTTGTGAAATGTTTGAAGGCATTAATGCTAGAATATTTTAATAGGAGCAAAAAAATCTAAAGGTAAATTGTTCCTTATGTCTGTTCTTTGAGGTATATTTTTTCATGATTTCTCTCAACCCCCACCCCACCTAAAGTTCTTAAATATTTATTCCAAATGTTGTATATCAAATATTTTTAACATTTGATCATATGTTCAATTCCATATTTTATGTATAAATTTGACAAGAAGGCTCAATACCATATCTTAGGCATAAATTTGACAAGAAGATTCAATTTCTATATATACTTCAGCTTTCCACAAGTTATTCAGTTGTTAGGAAGTCAGCCCAAAAAGAAACAGAATGTATTACTAGTGTCTGAAACTCTGAAAAAGCTAACCTGGTTGCATAAAAACAGAGATACCATCAAGTGAAAAATATTTTACATTAAAATGTGAAAACAATTATTAAACAATTGAAATTAGTAGAAAAGTAAATAGAATAAAATTAGAAAATATGTTGAGATTGGAGAGGAGGGGGAACACGCAAGTGTTAACAATAATTTACTCAGCATATGTGATCTGATCTGTGCACCTATTATGTTCTAGGCACTAGAGGTTCAGGTTTGAGCAAAACAGAAAACACGTTTGGCTTCATGAAACTTACCATCCAAGCAGGAAGACTGACAACAAAATCCTAAACAAAGTTATAAAAACCATCATGTCAGGGATTCACAATCACTTGCAAAAAATAAAGCAAGTTAAGGGGAAGGAGTGAGGAAAGGTGATGCTCAAGATAGGGTGGCCAGGGAATGCCCTTTGAGGTGCTGTCATTTTACCAAGAATCAAAATAACGTGAGAGTTGAACCATGAAAACATTTGCAAGGAAAGGGGTTCCTGTCATCATGTTTAGCATTTTCAAAGAACAGAAAGACCAGTGTAGCAGGAGCTAAATGAATAAGGAGAAGAGTGAGGGAAATGAGTTTATGACATACAGGCCAAAGACTTAGAAGGGCAAGAAAAGGTGAGTAACGGTGTGTATTTTGTCTTACAAAGGATTACTTTTGTTGCACTGTGATGAACAGACTTCAGTGAAGTAAGACTGGAAGTAGAGAGACCAATTAGAGCTTATTGAATTAAACCATGAAAGAGTTAACATGTTTAGACCAGGTTCTTGGTGCAGAGGATTAGAAGTGGTAAGATATGGGTTCTCAATTGAAGGTACAACTAGTAGAATTTCTACTGGTTTGTATAGGAGATAGAAGAGAAAGAAGGCAGAGGACTCTAGGAAGGTGCCAGGATTTGTGACCTGAGTAATTGGTGAACTAATGGTGGTCTTCATGGAATTGGGGAATACTGGAGAAAGCGGTTTGAAAACAAACACCAGATGTTAAATTTGAAATGTCTATGAGATATCCAGTAAAATGCCAGTAAGTAAGTTGAACATATAAGTCTAGATTTCAGTAGCAGATTTGGTTCTGTAATTCAAAATTAAGTCATTGTGAGAGTACAGATGTTAAAACCAATACAATATTGTAAAGTAATTAGCCTCCAATTAAAATAAATAAATAAATAAAATAAAACCAAGAGAATGGATGAGGTCACCAAAGAAACTGGTATAGAGAAGAGAAGAGGTCTCAGAACTGAATCCTAGAACCCAAGTGCACTTCAAAAAATCTTGACATTGGAACATAAGCCAGTAACAGAGACTGGCTTATACTGAGATAGAAAGCCTGGGAGAGTACAGTGTCCTAGAAACCAAGTGGAGAAAGTACTTAAAGAAAAAAACAAAAGTGAACAGTTCTTTCAAATGCTTCTGAAAGAATAAGTCGTGCACAAGTGTCCACTGGGTTTGCCTTTGACAAGTTCTTGACGAGACTTTCAGTTTAGTGATGTGGAAGAAGAAAGAATGGAAGACAAGGAAGTACAGATTTCAAAGACTTTCTCTTAAGCATAACAAATGGAGCATTGCTTCCAAGAGGGATATGTGATAAGGGCTTCTCTGGTGGCTCAGTCAGTAAAGAATCTGCCTGCAATGCCGCAGACCACCAGTGATGCAGGAGACCCAGGTTCAACCCCTGGGTCAGGAAGATACCCTAGAGAGCGAAATGCTAACCCACTCCAGTATTTTCCCCTGAGAAATCCCACGGACAGGGAAGCCTGACAGACTACATTTTACAGGGTTGCAAGAGTCAGACATGACAGCCACTAAACCACCACCACCACCATAAGATCAAAATATCTATCCATTCAATCATCTATCACTGATCCAGAAGAGAAAGGATAACTGACGATAAAGAAGAGAGAGGGAATAACTGCAAGAATAGTATCTCTGAAAAATCTATAAGAGATAGAATTCACATTTATTATATAAAGACATTGCTTACTTAAGGGCAAATGTATCTTACAGTGAGTCACTTGAGTGCTGTGCTTAGTCACTCGGTTGTGTCTGACTCTTTGCGACTCCATGGACTGTAGCCTTCCAGGCTCTTCTCTCCATGGGGATTCTCCAGGCAAGAATATTGGAGTGGGTTGCTATGCCTTCCTCCAGGGGAATTTCCTAACCCAGGGATCGAACGCAAGTCTCCTGCATTGCAGGCAGGTTCTTTACCGTCTGAGCCACCAGGCAAGCCCAAGAATGCTGGGTGGGTAGCTTCTCCCTTCTCCAAGGGCTCATTCCATCCCAGGAATCGAACTGGGGTTCCTGCATTGCAGGTGGATTCTTTACCAGCTGAGCTACCAGGGAAGCCCACGTCACTTGTGCCTTAGGGTAAAAAAGGTATTCATTCTTTACGTTAATGTTACTGAGTGATTTTATTTTGCTTTTAATGAGAAAACGTCTAGGAAGTGTGCATTAAATTTTATTTGAATCATCGTTTTTGTCAATGTCTTATAGTAGATAAAAACAACTGATAAAGCCCTATAAGAAAATGATTTCTATAATCATTACACTTTCCCCTCTTGGGTTTTTAAAACATTTTAAGAAAGTGAGATAAGAATTGTACACAAGTAGAATGATGAAACATGGTCTGGTACTTTATTCTCAATTTAAAGTGTAACAGCTTGTTCAAACATTAATATTCAATATTCTCAAGGGTGTCTTTCAAACTTCAAAGCAAGACTTCCTTATAGTTTAGCTTGTATGAAAACTTGAGCAAAGTAGAATAGCTGTTAAAATGAAATTCATTCAATTACCATAACAAGAGATCGGTTTTGGGCAAAAGGCTGCTAGCTATAGGAGATTTTGTATAATTGTTTTCACTCTGTCCATAACAATTCTAAATTTCACCCTGACATTCTCTTTCTTCTGCCACTGCAGCAATAGAAAGAGCCTGGTACTTTTTCATTAGGTCCATATTTTGATAATCTTTATTTTGTCACATTTTAGGCATAACAAATAACATGAAAATCTGCTTCTTTCCCTATATCAAACATGAACTTATACATTGAAAATCTAAGTAGAGGAGAAGTTGAAGTTGTTTTATTTTTTAAAGAATACAGACTCATGAACCATGTTTGTATCACTAGATTCTTTCAAAAAGAATAATGGAACGCCAGTGTTGTCATGTCCTCAAATCAATGGAGTTGCCTCTGTGTGAGTGCACTGATGTTTTGGACCCTAAACTTGGCTACTTCTTGTTTGGTTTAGCTCCAAGCCTTTTAAGCCCAGGTATACACACTGTGTATCCTTACTGTCTGCTTCCCTAGTGGCTCAGTAGTAAAGAATCGACCTGCCAGTGCAGGAGACGTGGGTTCTACCCCTGGGTTATGAAGTCCCCTGGAGAAGGAAATGGCAACCCACTCCAGTATTCTTGCCTGGAGAATTCCATGGACAGAGGAGCCTGGTGGCTTACAGTCCATGGGGTCGCAAAACAATTGGACACAGCTTAGCAAATAAACAACAACAAAAATCTTTACTGACTACATATGGATTAATATACAATTTATTATTTTATTTTACTCTGATATTAGAAAGAAAGAGTAGTAAAACTAGAAGGAAAGAAAAAGGAAAAGGATGAGAAAGAAAAGTAAGAGAAAGAAAGGCAATGCTCAGTTTGGGAGAAATGGCTTCCAAATATTGAAAAGTGCTATTAAGACTACTGGGCTTCCCTGACAGCTTTGATGGTAAAGAATCTGCCTGCAATGCACGAGACCGGGGTTCAGTCCCTGGGTCAGGAAGATCCCCTGGAGAAGGAAATGGCTATCCACTCCAGTATCTTGCCTGGAGAATTCCATGGACAGAGCAGCCTGGTGGGCTACAATCAGGGGGGTCAACATGAGTCAGATACAACTGAGTGACTAACACACACAGACATTAAGATTACCAATGCCTTAAAACACATCCCTGATCAATGGCCTTCAAATGTCATAGGAAATTGAATCTGCTACCAAGACAGGAAGTAAAATCATCTATCCATCAGCACACTTGCTTACAATATCCAAATTTCCTGAGTAGAAACTGACGCATTCCAAGGAAAGCTCCCTGTGTCTCTGATAGTGTGATATCAATTGACAATTTTTTTTTCTTTCAAGAAACAGTCTCCAATCTCTCCCACTGTTTCCAAGTAATTGCCACAACTGACTGTGCCCCCCAAACAACAATTCAGAGCAGTCACTTACCTGCTTTTGCCTATATTTTCTCATCTATAAAACTGGGATAATATCAAATCAAAACTGCAATGAAGTATCACCTCACTCCAGGCAGAACGTCATCATTAAAATGTCAACAAAATAATGAATTCTGGAGAGAGTGTGGAGAACACGGAACCCTCCTACACTGTTGGTGGGAATGTAAATTGGTAAAGCCTGTATGGAGAATAGTATAGAGTTTCTTTTAAACACTAAAAATAGAGTTACCATATGATCCTGCAATCCTATACCTGGGCATAAAAGAAGGAAATTATGCCATTTGCTGGCACATGAATCGGCCTAGAGATTATACTCTAAATGAGGTAAACCAGACAGAAAGACAAATATCATATGATATTCCTTATGTGTGGAATCTGAAAAAAAAAATACAAATGAATTTATTTACCAAACAGAACTAGACCCACAGACATAGAAAACAAACTAAGTGTTGCAAATAGTTTACATGGATGGGATTAATATATTCACACCACTATATAAAAGAGAAAACCCACAAGGACCTACTGTACAGCACAGAGAATCATACTCAATATTTTCTAACAACTTATAAGGGAAAGTAATCTGGAAATATATATATATATATATAAATAAATCACTGTGCTGTACAAACCTGAAATTAACACAATGCAGTAAATCAGCTATGTTGTCAATTTAAAAATAAAAAATATAAACCCCTAAGAAACAAAACTGGGATAATACCAGTTTCTATCTCAAAGGGTTATCATGGAGACTAAACGACTGAAAAAGTATCTAGAACATTTTAAGCACTAAATAAATATTATTATTATTATTTCTATTAGAAAATAATGAAGAGGAGCAACTCCTTTTTATTGTTTAAATTCAGAATTGAAACTTACTCAAAGCTTACACCTGGATGTGAGCCAAGCTTCAGTATTTGGTCCCTTTATGATTTAACCAACATAAAATCTTAACTAATTATTAGGACTTCCAAAAGTCAGTGTCAAATTTTCTTATTTACTTCATATTAGGTGTTTGTCAAGCCTCATCACAGTACCTTTATTAAATTATAAAGTCTGTAGACTTATAAAGTCTACAGACTTTATAATTTAAAAGGCACAAACTTTGGAGCTAAATTGAGGTTAAAATCCATAAAGAATAACAGCAAGTTATCCAAGTATATACACTTATACTATTGATTAAAATTTTAATTTATTATAACCATTATTGCTTGTCAGAAGAAGTAAAGGCACTTCAACACCCTTCATTTGGATTTCATCCTCAATCAGTACTTACATAGAATTCTAGTCCTCTAGAAAGAATATTCAACTTAATGAACACTAATCAATCATGAAAGGAATATACTGAGTATATCAGATAATTAATTTGTGAATAATAGTTTTGTTGTGTGAGATAGAACAAAATAATACATGTGTACATGTTCAGATTACAACTTTTAATGTTCAACTCCCAATGCCACAGTTCACTGAGTATGTTAATTCCTCTCTCAAATAAAGGTAATATAATTAGCTATACCTCATGGGGGTTGTTGTCAGTATGCAGTAAAAAGACACACATTGACTGCCCAAATGTAATAGTAATGTCCACTGATAAACACCCATTGTATTACAACATGGACATATGTTAGGCTGAGCCATAAGTTATTGATGCTTTTTGTAACTATCTGTCAAATATTGGAAGGATAATACAGTTGAATATAATATACACAGAGAGTGACTCTCCATAAGCTTCAAAAGAAACCTCACAAAAAGTAACAAGAACATTATTTCCCACAAAGTCTTAAAGAAACACAAATGAATGAATAAGTCAAACTAAAAAGAAATTATAGCTCCTTCTAGAATATATTATAGGATCAGCATAAATTTTCCCATCTCGTATTCCTCCCTAAAGTAACGCACAATGACAATTCAAAATGAAGCTCTTTCTGAACTTGAGGAAGCTTGAATCATTAGATTCTTAAAATATGTGTAGAATAAAGAGTATTCCCTTCTACCTTCATTCTTTAAAAAATGATGCTCTATATAGGATAATGTTTTAGATAATTAGTATATGAAATTAATACTTTACAGATTCTTGAAGAACTTGTGTTATCATAAGCTCGCATACATATGTGGAGTGTGTCCATATTAATCGCATTCATGGTAACACAGGTTACATACCATTGTGTATTTTAATTCACACCTTAATTCAACAGATCCATTTTCCTGTCAAGCATGCATCAAGCACAGGGGACGTAATGGTGAGTGAGACAGGCATGGTCTCTGCTCTCAACTAGGCACAGGTTACTGGAACTATGGAAATCTAGTTTTCCCTGCAGTACCACCAAAAGAGAAAATCAAAAATTCTCCAAATATAAAACCTCAAATTCTTTTACTCACTGTAATCATTTAGTAGGGCCAGGGCTGTTGATATTTCTGAAATGGGAGAGTAAATTGTTCTCATAGAGAAAATTATCCCTCTTCATTTAGGAGTCACATCATATATGAAGAACCACAAATCTCTTATTTTACTTGAAGAGTTAGAAAGCTAACAACAAAACTGGGAAATGGAAGCATAATAGACAAAACACAAATCTGCCTAAAGAATTCTGAATGTTATATGACAGTTCATTTTTTCAACGGCTTCTGTCCTAAAAAGAAATACTTCCCAATTTTTAACACATCAAATATTCATAAATATTCAGAAGGTGACATTCTTTCCATATGGCATATATAATTCATATTTTCTCTACTATGCCATTATACAGGTAAAAAATAAGTATGTTGAAAGGGTGCTAGCTATCCATTTGAATTTAAAAGCTTACTCTTACAGTAGCAATTTATAGAAAAAAAAAGTATGTGTATATATTTGTCATATGTATATTAACAGAGTGCTACACAAATATTTTCTATGAGAAAACAACTAAGGCATTTTCAATGTAAGCATTGTAAAACTTCAATGAATTTTTCATGATTGAAAGAGTGCAGAGGTTTGGAATATGAATTAGAAATCTCATAAAAGGTTGAAAATGGGCCTCTCAGTTCAGTCACTGAACCATGTGGGATAAAGATGAAGATTTTAAGGAAAAGAGTCAAAATTGTCCTGAACTCAAAAGAAAAATCTTATACACTGAAATGCCAGGATAGTTCACACATGATCATTTCTTAATTTTTTCCACCGATTATTAAAAAATTCTCTTGGGAAATATGTATTTTAAGAAATAACAGTGCTAAAAGCAAAATATAAGCATAACAGGATGAACCCAACATTAGCAGTTATGTCAAATAATTCATGTTTGTAAAATAATAAACATGATCAATAATATTCAAAAATGCTATTATGATAATATATTTCATAATTATCTTGTTACAATGAACAGATGTTAATTTGGATCCTCAGTGTTATGTTTATTAAAAACCATATTAAAGTCTGAGGAGAAAAATATAGTTTGTTGCCAGCTAAAAACTTTGTTTCTTTGTGAAAGTCTTTCTGTTGCTTGAAGTCATGTAAATAGGCAACAACAGAGAAAGTCTTATTCAGCTTACTCTTTAAACTGAAAAAGATTATAAAACTACCTGATCTAGCTACCAGCATTAAAACTCCCTGTAATCCTTATGTTTAACTCCAGAGAAGGCTTTAATAAAATTTAACAAGTGCCCCAAATATTGAGACAGTAACAGAGATTTTATAGTACTAGCTTTAGAAAGAGATAGGCTTAATGGGTTTCCTGGCAGCTAAGCTGGTAAAGAATCTGCTTGCAATATAGAAGACCCTAGGTCAAGAAGATCCCCTGGAGAAGGGTTAGGCTACCCACTCCAGTATTCTTGGGCTTCTCTGGTAGTTCAGATGGTAAAGAATCCACCTGCAATGCAGGAGACGTGGGTTCAATCCCTGGGTTGGGAAGATCCCCACTCCATGGGGTTGCAGAGTCGGACATGACTGAGTGACTAAGCACAGCACAGCACATACAGGCTTAATAAGTAATTTCAAATGCATGCATTAAAGTGTTGCAGAAACCAGTAATCAAGAAACCAAGCACCACACTCAGAAACCATACTCGGAGAACTGGAGAACTGAAGTTTATTGCACCTGCCTGCCCAGAGAAGTTAACACTCCAAGCTCTAAGCCCCGAACAAAGGGGTTACAGAATTTTTATAGACCTGCTATAGTGGGCAACACTAGCTGCTAACAGGCTGGTTTAAACTAAGAGGCTTTGTGCACGCAGAAACAGCAGTCAAGATGGGGCGGGGGATGCCTGACCTTTACAAGGACAGGCAGATTAAGCAAGTTTTCCGGGGCCGGTCAACTGCAAAGAGCAGAACAAGGGTGAGTGAGATAAGCTCCAGTTCCAGTTAAGTCCCCACTATCCAAGACTACGTGACCTACGTGACAGACTGCAAGGAGCAAGCCAAGTTACAGAGGCAGAATGAGCAGGAGGTTATGTAAAATTTTAAATTTTCCTCTTCATAAGGAGACTTCATCCTCTAGCCTCCTAGTGCATGCACGCTCAGTCATGTCCAACTCTTTGTGAACCCATGGACTGTAGCCCACTAAGCTCCTCTGTCCACGGAATTTTCCAGGCAAGAATACTGGAGTGGGTTGCCATTTCTTCCTCCAGAGGATCTTCCCCACCCAGGGACTGAACCCACGTCTCCTGTGTCTCCTGCATTGGCAGGTGGGTTCTTGACCACTGAGCCATCTGGGAAGCCTCTAGCCTCAGAAAAGTCTAACAATCTAATGTCATTCCTTTGACTGAATCAGGTGCTTTTTTTTAGAAACAGCTCATTCTTTTTTTCCCTAGAGTTATTCAAATTAGTATAATATGTTTATCTTTTATTATCCATAATCACTATCTAAAGGCTTCCAGATTTTTTCTAAACCAATAAATTATGAAGCGCCATGTTAGATAAAATGCTAATCGTAAGATTATACTGAGATCCCATCTTGGCTCTTGTGAGTTTGTCTTCTGCTATATTACATTATCAAATTGGATTGTCTCTGAGTATCTGAACTTAATTATATTAATATTTATATAATAATTCCTTAGCCCATGCCAAAATTTTGGTTGAAAATTGCTTATTCATTCATGATGAGAGTTTAATGTCTGGACCGGGAAGTTTATTTCTAAGAAATTTTATTCTACTTTCTAAAATAGTCTCAAATCAGAATGACATTGACCAGGCTTGCTATACTTGCTATATTGCTATAAAGCAAAAATATTTACTGTTTTTGGAATGGAGCTAACCAGTTTAGAGATTGTAATATGGTACACTGCAGTCTATTAATATTTCTTTTTCATTTGTCCCGATTAAGGTTCTATACATATACTAAGTTGTAAAGTCTTTTTTTTTTTTTTCCTCAGAATGGCTTTTAGGAGGTGAAGTGATTTACTAAAAAGAAATGTCTTGATGACAGCTTAGAATAAAAGTTCGTACTGAAAGGTCATGTTCAAACAATAAAATTTCTATGGGTGGGACAGGATAAAGACTTAATGTTACTCCTTAATTAAAGTATATTAAATGATGGGAAAATACCCTAAAAAAATCAACACTGGAATGAGACAGGGATGCAAGGAAGATGTAAGACTACATAATCTCTAACTCCACGTGTTAGAACTAAGGATAGTAGGAATATAAAAGATGGCTTCTTAACATTACAAGTGGCGAGGGGTGTCCATCAGGTGAATTATCTCCATGAGTAGCTTTACCTCCTCTCTCTTGTCTCTGTCTATCCTTCCTCGTTCCTTCTCTTCTCATTCTTCCTTCTTTCCTATCCAATGTGAGAATAAAAAGACCTAAATGGTCTTTAGACCATTTGGTCTTTAGACCAAAAAGACCTTTGATGGTCTAAAGTACCCACATCAAGCATAGAAGCATGAGAGCAGAAAAGATCAAGAGTCTTTGGGAATTCCTACAGTTTTAGGAGGTAGAGACTTCAGTCATCCATAAACTTAACAAATGAGGACACAAACTTAGATTTACATGTATGAACTAGAAGAAGTGGAACTACAGTTTAACCTAAGCCAAGAACCTACTAAAATACAAAGTGTGGTCTTCAAATATAAAAGTCTCTTTCTGATGCCCTTTACTTGCATTTTATTTCTTGTGATCATAGTGGAACAAGCTGGTTTTAAATGGTAGCAAACACTGCACTCTGTATGCCCATGTAAAGAGCTGCACTCAGGCAGTCTGAATGCCAGACTGAGGAAGGGTGCTCCAGGAAAAGGTATGGCATTGCGTGTGTGGGGTGTGTGTGTGTGTGTGTGTGTGTGTGTGTGTGTGTGTGTGTATGGGAGGGGGTGGTGGTGACAGAGGATAAGAGTATGCTATCACAGAAAGGCAAAGCAACTCTTCACAACTATTAATTAGCCAACTGGTCTCCGTTAAGGAAACATTTCTTAAAGGTCTGAATTAAAATGCAGTCAAACTTGCTTTAAATATGGTTTCTTCTTTCATGAGAGCCAGTAAGTATACTACTGTGGCAACTCCTATGGTCCCAGAACACAGCCTACAAAGTGGGGCACAGTGAGAGCTGTCTGTCCCCATACAGGTAAAAAGGTAGGTGCATTGCAGACAAATTGAAAACAACGGTAAAACTTAAAGTCTTTTATTATTATTATTATTACTATCATGCAAGGGTAAACCTCAACAATTTCCATACAAAATGCTCCTTCCAGAAAACATCTTTTGTTTAACTAGGTTCTACATAATTGCTAAACCAGTCAATTCTAAAGGTATTCAACCCTGACTATTCATTGGAAAGACTGATGATGAAGCTGAAGCTCCAATAGATTGGCCACCTGACACAAAGAGCCTACTTGTAAGAAAAGACCCTGCGCTCGGAAAGATTGAAGGCAGAAGGAGAAGGGGATGCAGAGGGTGAGATAGATGGTTGGATGGCATCGCCGACTTGATGGAATGACTTTGAGCAATCTCTAGGAGATGATGAAGGACAAGGAAGCCTGGTGTCCTGCAGTCCGTGGGGTCACAAAGAGTCGGACAAAACTAGGCAACACAACAACAACAAAACCAATACTGAATCATTCATAAAGGACGTCATATTCTGTAACCAACCCTATATTCTGTAATTATTCTCTATCCTCCCCTCAATATGTCCCCAGTAAATGCCAAGGTTTCTTCCTTTCTCCTATTTGTGCTTTACTAGTCCCACTTCCTTTTCATTTATATTGTAGGAAAAAAAGATAGGTGTATGTGCTTTTAATAGAAGAGAAATACTTATTAAAAAGTCAGACTATTGATAGGGTAGAATAGTAATTACTTTCATATGGATTGCAAGGGCAATGGTGAAAAATGAAGGGAGCAGCATATTTATAGAGGTGATGAGGAAATAGTCTACAAACTGTAGAAGAAACAGTCAAAGTCATTGGCTCTCTGGCCTCTCATCGTGTGAAGCCATCCAAATGTACTTTAAAACTCTGTTTAAATTGGAAAACCTATCACACCCACACTGATCAATAGTATTCAGGTTGAAATGAAGAGGATCTGAAATCAGAAATGATGGGAGTAACAGTGACCTGTTTGAGAGTCAATCCAAGGCCTCATCTCTGTTCTCATCTTTTCTGACCGCTCAACCATGACTCATAGAGTTGACTACTCTGTCTCCATTATTCCGCAGCTATGCAGAGGACAAGACTCCACTGGCTAACAAAACCTTCTGCTCAGTGTCCCCAGCATTTTCTTTATTGATACATTGTGGTTCATTTCCAGACAGACAATCTGATCTCCAAGGTATCTGCACGAAAAATAAACAATGCCGGTCACATTCCCATTCCTGGTTGCTGAAGATTTATTAATTGCACCAGAATTAAAGTTATGGGCTGACCTTTTCTATAGAATGCATCTGAATAGTTTCTGTTTCATGAAGTGTATATGTTTTCCCATGGGCCTCCCAGGTGGCTCAGTGGTAATGCGGAAGATGCAGGTGCTTTTCTGGGTCGGGAAGATCCCCTGGGAAATGGAAACCCATTCCAGTATTCTTGCCTGGAAAATCCCATGGACAGAGAAGTGTGGGGGCTACAGTCCATGTGGTCACGAAGAGTATGACATGACTGAGACACTGAGCGTGCACACATACATTTTCATACTTAGATTTAGGAGGAATATATCTCCTGCTCTCTCCCTTCTTTATATTAAACTATAAATGATTCAAGTTGCAGAGACACCTGCTTTCACTAACTTCTCCTGGGCACTAACTACTCTGAAGAAACTGATGTATACACTCATTAACTCTTGGGCTTTGACTGATAAGGATTTTCTACATGCCTTCTTCAGTCCAATGATATTAAGACAGAGTTCTCAATTTGTACCTGTGGTGATTTACTGTTCCTGCTCCAACAGTAATGATGGAAAATGCTTTTCCACTATCATTTAATTCGCCTGGAATCCTAGTAGAAATTAGTCTTCAAAATGTACCAGCAGAGAAAAGATTGAGAGCAGCTATAAAGAACCTTGCACCAAGACTGGACAATTTTAATAGCACAGCATTGGTATTAAACACTATCAATAATGGTAGTAATCCTTTACTCTAAATGGGTTAGAAACAGACATCATTAGCTTCTAGGGACTGCATTCCCTATCAGTATAATGAAGAGGCTGGGCTGGCTCATTTGAAATATCCATCCCCAAAAAGATGTCCTAAAATAAAGTGGCCCTGAGGATGAATATCATGCTAATAAACATCTTAAATGAATGAGAAGTAATTCCAAGGCAACAAAGAAAATCTGGCTTTCTTAACCACCTATGTCTTGTCATACTACAGTTTCATTTTTATAAGTCCTCATATATCCAGTAAAGTATCTACTTCTATAACAAATATGAAGTATATTTGAGACTGTTCTCCTGCATTTCAGGTAGCAAATATAAGCTCATTTGGATTGTTAAGAAACTGTCAACAGCTCAGGACTGATATGTTCTTACAACTAAAAAAGAGTTAAGAATATTTAAAGAATCAAAGTACAATAAAATATCAAATATTGAAGGCATCGTGAATGAAACAGAAACTATGATATGCTTTAGAACTGTAGCAATTTTGAGTCATGTTTTATAAAAACAAACAAACAAAAAAAAACCCCAAAGATAAATGACAGTTCTTTCAGCTTTCCAGCTGACTATATAAGTGAGGATAACTAAGGAAATGTCAAGAAAATAAAACAGATTTGCCTCTTTTTTTAACCTGGCAGTCAAAATCTGTTGACTTTTTTATAAGAAAAAAACTGCCCTTTACCTTTATGTTCACTTCTCTTCAATAAAGTCAAAAATTAGAGTCACACTGGATATCACACAAATCAAAAAGATGTATCAGTTATATCTCTGCTTCTCAGGCATGTAAAAATTACAAAAACATTTCAATATCGGATTCATCATAATGCCTTCAGTTCTTTTTTTTTTTTTTAACAAACCTGAAAGTCAATCATGATAGATTCAACGAAAAGAATGCACAAGCCACATGTCTTAAATGAGGTGAAAGTAACTTTATCACAGCATACTGAAGTAGAGGGTTTTCTATTTTTAACTACATGAATACCCAATTCACAAAGAACCTAAGAAAATGCAACTGGTTCACAATGATTCTTTTTCTTTAAAACAACTGCACAAACAAACAAACAAAAAAATCTATGGAAACCAAGGAAAAAATAAAATATATTTCCAACTAAACTAAGCTTCAGGTATATATCAAGAGACAAATCAATTTCAAAATCTTTATTATAGAGACGAGTTAAAACTCTCTCTATCTCAATTCAGCTCAGTTCAGTTCAGTCACTCAGTCGTGTCCAACTCTTTGTGACCCCATGAATTGCAGCATGCCAGGCCTCTCTGTCCATCACCAACTCCCAGAGTTCAATCAAACTCATGTCATCGAGTCAGTGATGCCATTCAGCCATCTCATCCTCTGTTGTCCCCTTCTCCTCCTGCCCCCAGTCCCTCCCAGCATCAGGGTCTTTCCAATGAGTCAACTCTTTGCATGAGGTGGCCGAAGTATTGGAGTTTCAGCCTTAGCATCAGTCCTTCCAATGAACACCCAGGACTGATCTCCTTTAGGATGGACTGGTTGGACCTCCTTGCAGTCCAAGGGACTCTCAAGAGTCTTCTCCAACACCACAGTTCAAAAGCATCAATTCTTCAGCGCTCAGCTTTCTTCACAGTCCAACTCTCACATCCATACATGACCACTGGAAAAAACATAGCCTTGACTAGATGGACCTTTGTTGGCAAAGTAATATCTCTGCTTTTCAATATGCTATTTAAGTTGGTCATAACTTTCCTTCCAGGGAGTAAGCGTCTTTTAATTTCATGGCTGCAATCACCATCTGTAGTGATTCTGGAGCCCCCAAAAATAAAGTCTGACACTGTTTCCACTGTCTCCTCATCTATTTCCCATGAAGTGATGGGACCAGATGTCATGATTTTAGTTTTCTGAATGTTGAGTTTTAAGCCAACTTTCTCACTCTCCTTTCACTTTCATCAAGAGGCTTTTTAGCTCCTCTTCACTTTCTGCCATAAGGGTGGTGTCATCTGCATATCTGAGGTCATTGATATTTCTCCCGGCAATCTTGATTCCAGCTTCTGCTTCTTCCAGCCCAGCATTTCTCATGATGCACTCTGCATAGAAGTTAAATAAGCAGGGTGACAGTATACAGCCTTGACGTACTCCTTTTCCTATTCAGAACCAGTCTGTTGTTCCATGTCCAGTTCTAACTGCTGCTTCCTGACCTGCATACAGATTTCTCAAGAGGCAGGTCAGGTGGTCTGGTATTCCCATCTCTTTCAGAATTTTCCACAGTGTATTGTGATCCACACAGTCAAAGGCTTTGGCATAGTCAATAAAGCAGAAGTAGATGTTTCTCTGGAACTCTCTTGCTTTTTCCATGATCCAGCGGATGTTGGCAATTTGATCTCTGGTTCCCCTTCCTTTTCTAAAACCAGCTTGAACATCAGAAAGTTCACGGTTCACGTATTGCTGAAGCCTGGCTTGGAGCATTTTGAGGATTACTTTACTAGCATGTGAGATGAGTGCAATTGTGCGGTAGTTTCAGCATTCTTTGGCATTGCCTTTCTTTGGGATTGGAATGAAAACTGACCTTTTCCAGTTCTGTGCCCACTGCTGAGTTTTCCAAATTTGCTGGCATATTGAGTACAGCACTTTCACAGCATCATCTTTCAGGATTGGAAACAGCTCAACTGGAACTCCATCACCTCCACTAGCTTTGTTCATCGTGATGCTTTCTAAGTCCCACTTGACTTCACATTCCAGGATATCTGGCTCTAGGTGAGTGATCTCACCATCGTGATTATCTGGGCGGTGAAGCTCTTTTTTTGTACAGTTCTCCTGTGTATTCTTGCAAAGCAATAATGCCAGATGACTAGAAATAGGAGTTTCAGTGTACATGGTAGATTTCTTAATTTCAAGAATGAAAGATATTTTTAGTCTGAAAGTATTTTATAGAAACTGTTATGGAGAGCAATTTTTACTAGCCAATTATTTTAACATCTAAATTTTATAATTAAGATATTTCGGCATTTGTTCCTTTTACAGTAATGGAAGAATATTACAGTATTTTTAAATTTCCATTTAAAGACCTAAGAGTAGATAAAGGATCATTAAGATATATTACATATAAATACATACTAGACTTGAGTTGGCAAAACATTTTCTAATTTTTTTCATTTAATCCTTTTTGAAAACCTCCTTTTCTACAGAAGAGAAAATTGAGTCAACAGATAGCTTTGCTCTGTATTTCTCTAAAAGAAGTGAAAAAGAAATATATGGAAGAATTCACATAGAATTTCACATCATTCCATAGTTACCCACCTGTAAGTAACTATACCCACTTTCTCTGCCTTCTTATGGATTAGCAACTTTCTACTTGGGTAAAAAATTCTGTTCTGTCTCACAAACCCACATAGCTTCCTCAAGCACTTGTCAGTTCTTGTCTATATGCAAGTCTTTGCTTTCTACATGTACACTTTCATCAACACAAAAATAATACAAATGTGATGTAACTTCTTCCATTTAAAACAAAATAACAACACTTGACTTTACTCCATTTCCTGCCACAACCTATGTCATTTCTTTACCTGTGCAGCAAAACTCCCTGAAACAGACATTTACATTGGCTGTCTCCAATCCCTATTCTCTCCTAACCTGCTCAGACTTTCATCTCTACCACTCCACTAGAACTGCTTTTGTGGAGGTCATCAAGAACCTACTTGTTGCCAAATCCAATGGGCGATTCTCAGCCTTGATCTTACTTGAACAGTTAGCACCTGTTTGACAGGGTTAATCTTTCCCATTTCTTGTTACATGTTCTTCACTAGACTTTTTGAACATCACACTTAGTGGTTACTCCTCTCTTTTTCACTCTTCTGCAGAGTTTCTCCTTTTTTCTAAAATCTCTTAATATTTTGTGGTTAGTCACTTCAATGGTGTCTGACTCTTTGCAACCCTTTGCAACTCTTTGCAACCCTTAGCCTTCTAAGCCCCTCTGTCCATGGGTTTCTCCAGTCAAGGCAACTGGGGTAGGTTGCCATGCCCTTCTCCTGGGGATCTTCCTGACCCAGGGATTGAACCTGCATCTCTTGTGTCTCCTGCACTGGCAGGTGTGTTCTTTGTCACCAGCACCCCCTGGGAAGCCCTATTAATAGTCTAGGGCTCACCAGTTCAGTTTTCACTCCCTTCTCATTTTTGTCTACACTCAGTCCCTTTGTACACATAAGAAATCTCAAAATTTTAACTACCAAATACGTTCCAATAATTCAAAGAATTTTAATTTAGCACAGACCTCTCTTCTTAAGGTTCATATAGTCAGTTCTCAGACATCTCAAATTCAACATCTTCAAAACTGAATTCCTAATTTTTTCTTCCAAATACACCACCAAACTTAGTCTCTCCATTTTAATTGATGGCAACTCTATCCTTCCAGTTGGTTAGGCCCACTTGACTTGGAGTCACACTTGAATCATCTTTCTTCCATAACATACTTGTCAGGAATTGCTCTTGGGGTTACCTTCAAAATGCATTCATAGTTGACTACTTCTCAACATCTCCAATACTACCATCCTTGTTTCTCACTTATAATAATGTAATGGTCTCCCAATAGTTAAAAAGTCCAATGCGGCTGGACACATGCATAAAGGAAAGAGGGGATAGGAAATCAAAGAGAAAGACCAGAGGTAGATTCCTGTAGAGCTACTTAGGTAAATTCGAGAAGCATAGAATTTATGCTACTATGATAGGGAACTATTGTAGTAGTTTAAGTAGGAAAGTGGCATGATCCAATCTATGTTTTAAGAAACATAACTCTGCTCCCGGAGGGAGAATGAATGTTATATATGAGTGGTAGTTAGAATATATGAGAATGAATAGTAATGTATATATTTTTTTAGTGATCCATTATCAGATTTAGGTAAGTTGGAGGAGAAAAAAAATCAAAGAAACAGGATTTAGTCTTAATTAATAGTTCAGCATAGAAGGTTCTACATTTTCCTAATCATTACATAGATTTCTACAGCATTAAATTGTATCTCAGAAATACCAGTCATTCACAAATAATTGTTTAATTATAAATTTTAATTCTAAAGCACTTCAACTGATTTCAGCTTTGGGTTTACATAGAAACTATGGGAAATAAGTATTATGCAACTCCTTTGGTTAAAATCATTTTTAAGCCTCCTTGAAAACAAATTTCTAATTTTTAAGTGATTGTAGATAATCATTGTAGATCATTAAGAAATGCTGACAAAATACTGCAAAGAAAATATAAATAAATTTCAGCTAGTTAAAAAAAATAACAGAATCTAAACACATGGAAACTTTACCTGAGCACAGGATTATTATGAATATCAACATCACTTGTTTTTCTAATTTGACTCTTTTTCTATATACTATAACTTTCTTTCAAAAGCTATTTTAAAAGGTTTCTTCTTCGTCGATGACCTTTTCCTATTCAGTAAGAGTTATCAAATATAATCTCCCAAATTACTGACCTCAAACTATTTCCAAAAGAAATGTTCAGCTTGCTCAAATCTGAAACCAGATTAGTTTATCCCCCATACCTCCTGGAGAAAATTAACTTTAAGTTGTACCAAGATTCTGAACTCAGTTCTGCATCCTGATTTACATTTGATGTGGCAAACAAGCATTAATCACTATAGACAGAAGCAAGGAAACCATGGAAGTGTAACTGCTAGAAGCAGCACATAGAGGATATAAAGAAATCTAATTTCTATAAGAAAATGTCAGGGAAACTCAAATGATATTGCTTAATGAGCGAGATTTTCAGTCTTTGATTTTTTTCCCCCTAGGAATTTGATATGGTAGGTCTATTGATAATATTTTAATCAATTGTTTGATGACTCAAGATAAAGCAAAAGATTCAATAACCTTTTTAACACTAGCCAAAAATTAAGCAAACTGTTGAAAATACTGGAGCATAGCTACTTGAAAATTCTTTCAGCATTCTGAAGGATATAGCATCAAATATTTTCAAACAGTCTATGGAAAGCCAACCACAAAGGAGAATTCCTTATCTGAAATGTTTTCCTAAAACTTATTGCATTAAAAATTAGGTAAGCCTGTTTATTCATTTATTTAACAATCTTTATGAACATATACTTTTATTAACTTAATCATCAATGTAAAATTTTAACATGATTAATAACTAAAATTTAAATTAATGCAACCCTATGCATTTTTACCTAAAAACTGACCAAAGTTAATGCCTATGGTTGGCAAGGGATTGGTGAAATTAACATTCAAAATGTAAGATGTATGTGATACCATGTTATTGTGGATCTAAACCAGTAATGATTCGATACATGTAAGTTCCAGATAACTATACAGAAGGAAAAATTAACAGCTATATTACGATTTCCTGGACATCCCTCCTCTTAGTACATTTGGATCCCTGGAGTTCTGTGGTAATTTGGAAAAAATGAAAGTCAATCTACACTTAGTAGGTTTTATGAGTTTCATTTGCCCACTGCTACCTAGGAGCCATCAAAGTGCTCTCAAGATCACAATATAGGAAAACATTCTGCCTAAAGCTTTTATAAATCAATACCAGATTTTCTGATTGTAATGAGAGAAAAATTTTCTTTGAAAAGTGTACTGTTTTCTCATGTCATCCAGTTCAAATTCATTTGCTTGTCACCCTGTAGCACCATAGCAACTGGTAAGATTATCTGCTTTTGATTTATAATAGGATTGGTTCACTGTGAAATAGACCACATATTTATGAATACTGAAAAAAAAATTTTCCTGATGGAACCTGATTTTCTTGACAACTTATCCCCTAAGGTTTCACTTGGGTTCTCACCAAATACCATCATAGGTAGAATGGAAAAATGCTGATTCTGCACAATATTCTTTATATCAGTGTTTGCACGAATCTTCTAACAAGTTTTAAAGTTGAACCTGTTTTTCTAAGTAAATCTCACACAGAGTTTAATATACAGAACAGACAAAAATAGAGCTGACTTGTTAAAAGAAAAAGGAGAAAGTATTACCCTTCATGTTTAAGGTCCCACTTTTCTATAGTAAAATCTGGAGGCATGACTATTGAATCTTAAGACCAAGGAGAACGCAATGAATACACCACTGAACTACAGGAAATGGTAAGACAAAGCGTTCTAGGACAAGGGGAGAGAAAAGGCTATCAGAGACAGAGAAGCTAGACGGTGATACAGATATCCTCCAATGGGCCCTTCTAGACCTAAGATGCTAGGCATCTTAGATTTGGCCACGGGCTCAATACATTTTAAATGTAAGATCCAGGAAAGCCCTCCTTTCAGGTCCTTTTATGTCATCCTTAATTAACCGACAGCTTCTGGGAAAGAGAGGGAAAGCAAAGAAAAAAATTTACATGTTAAATGTGTAAGTAAGTGTATATTTTTATATGTAACTGAATATATTCACATTCTTTGTTTTCCTTTTCTTATATCCCTTTATTTTGATATACGATTATTAATAGTAGTGGTTCATTAGATATTAATTCAATAGCCTTTCCTTTTGTAAATTACTTAGCCTGGTCATTTGGTAGACAAATTTAAAATTATAAGTCCAAGTTTGATGCATGAAGCAGGGAACCCAGAAGCCGGTGCTCCGGGACAACCCAGAGAGACAGGGTTGGAGGAGTTACAGGGGGATTCAGGATGGGAGGACACATGTATACCGTGGCTGATCCATACTGATATATGGCAAAAACCATCACAATACTGTAATTTATCCTCCAATCAAAATAAATCAACAAAATAAAATTTTAAGTTCCTAGATAATTAAAACTACTCTACCCAGTCCCCCTTTAATTGTCTGCCATCAATAATTATTTTTCTTGATTTAAGTATATCCAATTCTTATCCTATCATGTTTGTTATTAAAAGCAATTTTGCAGCAGAACAAGGAATGCTATTTAAATGGCGTGAGTGGTTGTGCAGTCATGTCCGACTCAGAGCTTGCCAGGCTCCACTGGCTGTGGGATTCATCAGGCAAGAATACTGGAATGGGTTGCCATTTTCCTCCCTCAGAGGATATTCCCAACCCAGGGATCAAACCAGAGTCTCCTGTGTCTCCTGCATTGCAGGCAGATTCTTTACTTGCTGAGGCATCAGCAAGTACAAATAGACATTATGAATGCATTTTTTAAATACCTAGATACACATTACAAGAAAAGATTTAAATTTTACTTTGCTGGGCAAGAGATAAGTTTTCCCTCATTTTTCTGACCTTATCAGTTCAGTTCAGTTCAGCCGCTCAGTCGTGTCCGACTCTTTGCGACCCCATGAATCACAGCACACCAGGCCTCCCTGTCCATCATCTCTCCCGGAGTTCACTCAGACTCATGTCCATCGAGTCCGTGATGCCACCCAGCCATCTCATCCTCGGTCGTCCCCTTCTCCTCCTGCCCCCAATCCCTCCCAGCATCAGAGTCTTTTCCAATGAGTCAACTTTTCACATGAGGTGGCCACAGTAATGGAGTTTCAGCTTTAGCATCATTTCTTCCAAAAAATCCCAGAGTTAATCTCCTTCAGAATGGACTGGTTGGATCTCCTTGAAGTCCAAGGGACTCTCAAGAGTCTTCTCCAGCACCACAGTTCAAAAGCATCAATCCTTCGGCGCTCAGCCTTCTTCACATTCCAACTCTCACATCCATACATGACCACTGGAAAAACCATAGCCTTGACTAGACGGACCTTAGTCGGCAAAGTAATGTCTCTGCTTTTGAATATGCTGCCTAGGTTGCTCATAACTTATCTTCCAAGGAGTAACCGTCTTTTAATTTCATGGCTGCAGTCACCATCTGCAGTGATTCTGGAGCCCTCAAAAAATAAAGTCTGACACTGTTTCCACTGTACCCCATCTATTTCCCATGAAGTGATGGGACCAGATGCCATGATCTTCGTTTTCTGAATGTTGAGCTTTAGGCCAATTTTTTCGCTCTCCTCTTTCACTTTCACCAAGAGGCTTTTTAGCTCCTCTTCACTTTCTGCCATAAGGGTGGTGTCATCTGCATATCTGAGGTTATTGATGTTTCTCCCAGCAATCTTGATTCCAGCTGGTGCTTCTTCCAGCCCAGCGTTTCTCATGATGTACTCTGCACAGAAGTTAAATAAGCAGGGTGACAATATACAGCCTTGACATACTCCTTTTCCTGTTTGGAACCAGTCTGTTGTTCCATGTCCAGTTCTAACTGCTGCTTCCTGACCTGCATACAGATTTCTCAAGAGGCAGGTCAGGTGGTCTGGTATTCCCATCTCTTTCAGAATTTTCCACAGTGTATTGTGATCCACACAGTCAAAGGCTTTGGCATAGTCAATAAAGCAGAAATAGATGTTTTTCTGGAAGTCTCTTGCTTTTTCCATGATCCAGCACATGTTGGCAATTTGATCTCTGATTCCTCTGCCTTTTCAAAAACCAGCTTGAACATCAGGAAGTTCACAGTTCACATATTGCTGAAGCCTGGCTTGGAGCATTTTGAGGATTACTTTACTAGCATGTGAGATGAGTGCAATTGTGCGGTAGTTTGAGCATTCTTTGGCATTGCCTTTCTTTTGTTTGGAATGAAAACTGACCTTTTCCAGTCCTGTGCCCACTGCTGAGTTTTCCAAATTTGCTGGCATATTGAGTACAGCACTTTCACAGCATCATCTTTCAGGATTGGAAAGAGCTCAGCTGGAATTCCATCACCTCCACTAGCTTTGTTCATCGTGATGCTTTCTAAGGCCCACTTGACTTCACAGTCCAAGATGTCTGGTTCGAGATTAGTGATCACACCATCATGATTATCTGGGTCATGAAGATCTTTTTTGTACAGTTCTGCCGTGTATTCTTGCCACCTCTTCTTAATATCTTCTGCTTCTGTTAGGTCCAGACCATTTCTGTCCTTTATCGAGCCCATCTTTGCATGAAATGTTCCCTTGGTATCTCTAATTTTCTTGAAGAGATCTCTAGTTTTTCCCATTCTGTTGTTTTCCTCTATTTCTTTGCATTGATTGCTGAAGAAGGCTTTCTTATCTCTTCTTTCTATTCTTTGGAACTCTGCATTCAGATGCCTATATCTTTCCTTTTCTCCTTTGCTTTTTGCCTCTCTTCTCTTCACAGCTATTTGTAAGGCCTCCCCAGACAGCCATTTTGCTTTTTTGCATTTCTTTTCCATGGGGATGGTCTTGATCCCTGTCTCCTACACAATGTCACAAACTTCATTCCATAGTTCACCAGGCACTCTATCTATCAGATCTAGGCCCTTAAATCTATTTCTCACTTCCACTGTATAATCATAAGGGATTTGATTTAGGTCATACCTGAATGATCTAGTGGTTTTCCCTACTTTCTTCAATTTAAGTCTGAATTTGGCAATAAGGACTTCATGATCTGAGCCACAGTCAGATCCTGGTCTTGTTTTTGTTGACTGTATAGAGCGTCTCCATCTTTGGCTGCAGAGAATATAATCAATCTGATTTTGGTGTTGACCATCTGGTGATGTCCATGTGTAGAGTCTTCTCTTGTGTTGTTGGAAGAGGGTGTTTGCTATGACCAGTGCATTTTTTTGGCAAAACTCTATTAGTCTTAGCCCTGCTTCATTCCGCATTCCAGGGCCAAATTTGCCTGTTACTCCAGGTGTTTCTTGAGTTCCTACTTTTGCATTCTGACCTTATGACTAAGTCAATTTCCCTGCCTTTCTTCCCATTCTAACAAAAATGGAATTCCCTCCTAGCCATAATAGTCAAAACAAAAAAAGGATATGGGAAGTCCTAGTTCTCCTCTAATAGAAACTTTGTGTTTGATTTTGGAAGTGACTTTCCCATAGAATTAGTTATATAAATGGTGTTAGTTTCAACAGTCCCATAACAGTGGCACATAGGTTAGTTAGACATTTGTGAGCAGGATTAGTGATCCAACAATCACTTATAATGTTTCTACAATATGTTTCAAATTGATACATTAGTGGTTTATGAAACACTGCATTCTACAAATCAGTTTTAACTGTTAGTCTAAAAAAAGAATATCTCAGATATCAATATAACCTGTAGATTATTTTCTTGATTTTTAAGAAGTTCACAACATTATCTGATTCCTCTGATAGCACAGTGATGAAGGGTATCACTTAGGTTCCACTAATATTTTTCTCTTGAATTCTCATAAAAACACCAGAGAGCTTTGGGATTTTTCTCATTTAGTTTTTGTGATTTTTCTGGAGAAACAAAATTTTTTTTCAATATTTCCCACAATGATAACCTAAAATCAAAGGATACAAATTGCCTCCAAAAAAATTCAAGAAGAATGAGAACCCAGAGTTTATTCCATCTTCAGTGTCACATAGTCTAGGTTACATAAGGCATAATCTGAAATATTCCAGTAGATACTGGAAAATGGCCACTTTCTATTTTTTTATCAGTAAAAGACATATTGTATTGCTGCTGCTGCTGCTGCGCTAAGTCGCTTCAGTCATGTCCGACTCTGTGTGACCCCATAGACAGCTCCCCCATCCCTGGCATTCTCCAGGCAAGAACACTGGAGTGGGTTGCCATTTCCCTCTCCAATGCATGAAAGTGAAAAGTGAAAGGGAAGTCGCTCAGTCATGTCCGATTCTTAGCGACCCCATGGACTGCAGCCTACCAGGCTCCTCCATCCATGGGATTTTCCAGGCAAGAGTACTGGAGTGGGGTTAGGCTTCCAAAATTAACATTCCATATTTTAAACAGTATATCTGGTGCTACAGAACCAGTGTACTCTCATAAATACTTTTGGCATATCTATGTGCCCAGCACTGGGTTGACATCATAATAACCCAAATAACATAGTCAATAATTCAATTCAGACACTACCACATAGAAAGCATGCTATCAATGCAAAGTACTAATTTAAAAAGCAATTGAAAATAACATAAGAAAAACTAAAATATTTTGCAAAGAGGTACATATGCTAAATGGAACAAATTAAAATAAAATGGCCTAAATATTACTACTCTTACAAACTCATAAAAATAGAATTGTCATCTAAAGTTTCAACTTACTTTGCAAATTAACTTTTGATTGCTTTCAACTCCAAAAAATCCTTTTGTTTACATAGTATGGTTTCCTATTTTTAACATGCATATTTTTTCTATTTAAATAGCTACCTGTATTTATTATAGTATTATATATATTTTTTACTCTGATGAACTATTAATTAAATAGCACTCTAGAATCAGTGAAATACAGTATATGTTTTCTATTTTTTAGGGAAAACACTAATTTACCATTTCCTTGTACTTGAAAACATATTTGAAATTTAAGGTCCTATATTAGTGGGAATGCAAAGTGGTACAGCTACTTTAGAAGGCAGCCTGGCAGTTTCTTACAAAATTACACATACTCTTTCCCTTTGTTGTTCAGTCGCTAAGACATGTCCGACTCCTCACGACCCCATGGACTGTAGCAAGTCAGGCTCCTCTGTCTTCCACTATCTCCCAGAGTTTGCTCAAATTTATGTCCATTGAGTCAGTGATGCTGTCTAACCATTTCATCCTCTGTCTCCCCCTTCTCCTTTTCTTTCAAACTTTTCCTTCTTCCTACATGATCTAGCAGTTACATTCCTTGGTATTTACCCAAAGAAATTGAAAATTTATGTGCACACAAAAACCTGCATACAAGTGTTTACAGCAGCTTTAAATAAATAGAACACTATACCTGCTTTTGTTAAACAAAGTTTTCCAGACCCTAAGAGGAATATGTTGGACTCTTTACAGTCCAAGAGAACATATTTATCATATACATACAAACATAAGAAAAGTCCAATTCTACATGACACATCTGAGACTTCCATGGAACACAGCACTTGTGCAATGTCTTAACATATCTGAGTAATTTCATAGGAAATATCCATGACTTTTCAAGGAATTTTTTACCTCTAGAAGTTTCAATATCCCTCATCCCTTTATAATGTAACTGGTTTATCCATATATGAGCCTACCATAAGACTGAACCAGCTGCAGTTAAGAACCAGCTTAAGTTATCTCTTTTCTGTCACGAAGAGTACTGTGTGTGGTACAGAGTACATCAGTGTCAAGAAGACATGTGTGGAATGAAAGTTACACTGGAAAATACACATAAGATGACATGTATACAAGAAAGAAACATACATGGAGATGTGGCAGGAAAAATAAAAAGATGCCAGGTCCAACATTTCTCATTCCCTGTGCTCAGATGGAGACTTATAGTAGTCCTTCTGCATCCACTGAGGCTGAAGATTCCTTTGTTTCCCACAAATAGTCTCTCAGGGCTTCTTCTGTTTTGCAATTAGAAGATGATATTTTCAGTTATATATGTCACCCAGAATGAATCAGGATCCCTTGCAGGAAAATGGCAAAGTCTAACTTCTTTTCATAGAATTCTTTCTCTGATGACTTGCCCTCTCCTTTATTTTGTTATAAAATGAAATAAACTAAAATAAATGAGGGTGAAGAGCATCAGCATTACCATGGACTGTGCCTACATTTATGTTTAGTTTCAGCATCAATAATGTATAAATATATATTAAAATCTCTTCAGGGAAAGAGCTGACACTCCCACAGAAACAATAGGAAATAGCTTCCTGGAGAATTTCCCTAGAACTTGCTTCTTGACACTTATTCTGACAGCCCCAGTGTGAAACAAACTCCCTCAACTGACTAAACTCTATAAGGTATTAAGAATGGTTATCAGTTCGGAGTTCATACACAATGGGTCTGTATCCAAGTGACCAAAGGCTACCTTCTTAAAGACAGGTGAAATTTCTGGATCCAGAAAAGTACAATACAGTAGTTAGACATGAAATAAATATTTATAAAATGACAACAAATAAAGTAACAAGTGAATGGACCTTTTTAAAAAGTAATTTATCTCATGTAAATGGATGTGCTATAAGTGTGAAAACATGCTAAAACACATATAATTGCCAAAAAATTAATTCAAAATTTTGCATGGCAATAAAATCTAAGTAATTTACTTATTATTCTAAGCCTCTTTGAAAACTGCCATGCAATGAGGTTAAAACATAAACATCACTAAAACTTATTTTAACATTTCTTAATTGGGTGTCATTTTCCCCATTACAGATGTGAATGAACACGTGGTTGTGTGAATTTATGAAAGCCAGAAAAGTATGAAAGGATATCAAATGTCTAATAACTGCATCACTTAAAGATAATCATTCTTACCTAACACTGGAAGAGATGTTTGCAAGAGTTCTTACTGTTTCATTTTCTGAGAGAAATACTTTCTTTCAGTTCAGTTCAGTCACTCAGTCATGTCCGACTCTTTGCGACCCCATGAATCGCAGCACACCAGACCTCCCTGTCCATCACCAACTCCCGGAGTTCACTCAGACTCATGTCCATCGAGTCCGTGATGCCATCCAGCCATCTCATCTTCTGTCGTCCCCTTCTCCTCCTGCCCCCAATCCCTCCCAGCATCAGAGTCTTTTCCAGTGAGTCAACTCTTCGCATGAGGTGGCCAAAGTACTGGAGTTTCTTGTTTCTCTTTAAAAACTAGGCATGTCACCATGTTTTGCTGCCCACCTAGTCTTCCGTGTAGCAACATTCTCACATAATGAATGTGATGTGTGCTTAGTCACTCAGTCGTGTCCAGCTCTTTGTGACCCCATGGACTATTGCCCGCCAGGCTCCTCTGTTCATGGGGATTCTCCAGGCAAGCGTACTGGATTGGGTTGCCATGCCCTCCTCCAGAGGATCTTCCCAACCCAGGCACTGAACCCAGGTCTCCCACACTGCAGGTGGATTCTTCACCATTTGAGTCACCAGGGAAGCTAATGGATGTGATATTTCCTCTAAAGTTTAAAGCTAGACAGCAAACTAGAGTGTGTTCCTTTCTTCTTGCACAAAAATGTAGTGGGTATTAAAAAAAAACTGACTCATCTATTTTTAATATGTAAAAGGAAGTTAGAGTTTTCTACAGTGACCTATAGAGGTGCAGGGTAACACTGTCTTGCATTATAATTAGTCTTCCCATTTATGCACAAATTACAAAGGATTATAGTACTCCAAAGGTCGGATATTTATTAGAGACATAGTTTCTGTTTCAGTTTCCTAATCATGACTTTTATTGCTAGTAATATAAGATAATAATAAATGTAAAGCACCTTCCAAAATGGATCTAATTCCAATCATACTATCAGAAAAAAAGATTATATTCACATATTTTATGAGGAAATTACTCTGTATTACCATCTCTTTTTAAATGAAAATGTATTTGAAACAGTCTACTAAAAGATTGCAGAAAATAATCATCTTTGCAATCTGATGGTAACAAGGGAAAATACTATCATATTTGATAAGTGGAAAATGAATTAAATACTTTTATGGTGTACTTTTAAAATGTTCACTTCAAACTAATTCCATGCTAGTGAAATTAACAATGACTACTAGGTCCAAATAAAGCAAAAGTTCTTTAACAATTGTCAGTAGAAAGAGTATGGTGCTTCAAAATCTTAACTGCAAAACAAATAAAATTCAAGCTACAAGTCAGTAATATAACATGTACGAAGTCACACTGATAAGATGTCACATAACACTGAGCTATATGGTAGGTCAGAAGTCCAGCCTTCAATGCTATTACTGAACTTAAGACACGTGAATTTTGATTCTATCTATAAATATCACAAGTGATTATCTATATTCCTAGTTTTACAAGAATCCATTTTTCCCTGTTTTCACTATGCCTGAAAAGTATAAAACACACAAAAAAGGAATAATTCTATGTGTCAAAGATTGAAATGCTTGATACATGGAATGTGTCCAATTAACACCTGTTGATTAAATAAAAAGCATGTTGATTAAGTAAAAAGCATGTTGATAAAGACAACAGTCACAGTTTATAATGAGGAGTAGAAGGCTTGCATTTTAACAATATCCCCCCAGTCTTTCTACCACTGGAAGCATCATTTGCCTCAAAAAACTCCTTTGTTGCAATGACATCACTCATTCCCATCTTGATCTTAAGGTAACAAGAAGTAATAACAAATTTAATGATTTCAAGAACCAAGTGAAATCAGCCTTGATGAAGAAGAGATTTGTCTGGAAGGACAGAAAAATCCATGTATTGGGGATTAGGTAGACCCAAACTCATAAAGTGACTTCTCTTTATTTTGCTTCCTCTTTAAAATGATTCAGTTCAGTTCAGTCACTCAGTCGTGTCCGCCTCTTTGTGACCCCATGAATCGACAGGCCTCTCTGTCCATCACCAACACCCAGAGTTCACTCAAACTCATGTGCATCGAGTTGGTGATGCCATCCAGCCATCTCATCCTCTGTCATCCCCTTCTCCTCCTGCCACCATCAGGAGGAGGGGTCTTTTCCCAGCATCAGAGTCTTTTCCAATGAGTCAACTCCACATGAGATGGCTAAAATATTGGAGTTTCAGCTTCAGCATCAGTCCTTCCAATGAACACCCAGGACTGGTCTCCTTTAGGATGGACTGGTTGGATCTCCTTGCAGTCCAAGAGACTCTCAAGAGTCTTCTCCAACACCACAGTTCAAAAGCATCAATTCTTAATCATAGGGTTTCCCATGTGGCACTAGTGGTAAAGAACCCATCTGCCAATGTAGGAGATGCCAGAGAAAAGGGTTCAATCCTTGAGTTTGAAGATCTTCTGAAGGAGAGCATGGCAATCCACTCCAGTATTTGTTGCATGGAGAATCCCATGGACAGAAGAGCCTTGTGGTCTATGGTTCATAGGGTCACAAAGAGTCGGACATGACTGAAGTGACTTACCACACACACAATGGTTAATAGTTAATAAAATCAAATACGGTTAACAATGACTCTCAGACTTGCAAGAATTTCTAGTCTCTACTCTTCTGTATGTTTGTAGTCTCCTGCTGAGATAAGGCTTCCCTGATGTCTCAGTGGTAGAATCTGCTTGCCAGTGCAGAAGACTGGGTTTGATCACTGATCCAGGAAGACCCCACATGCCGTAGGACTGTTAGGCCTGTGCACTGCAACGGTGCTGTACTGAGCCTGTGCTCTAGAGCTCTGAAGCTGTAACTACTAAGCCCCGACGCCGCAACTACTGAAGCCCACTTGCCCTAGAGCCCATGCTCGGCAACCCCAGAAGTCACCAGAGAAACCCGTGCCCCGCAACCAGAGAGTAGCCTCCATCCTGCACAACCAGAGGAAAGCCTGCACAGCAATGAAGACCCAGAACAGCCAAAAATAAACAGAATTATACAAAAAAGAAGCATCACATAAAATCTACTCATTTTGAGAAAATAATGAACTATGTTTAAAAGTAACACTGTTTTTGTTATCTTATACCAAATGACCCTAGATTAAACTCATAATTTTGCTTCTCTCCATTATGTAGATAGCTAGAGTAATAAAAGTATAGAATTTAATATACTTAGGAAAGATAAAACATCTCTTTTTTTACTGAATTACAGTCAGAAAGAAGGACAAAAGGAAAAAGTCTATCAATGTGAGTCAATACCCGGAAAAGGTATTTTCAGGGAGAATAAATCTAACATTTTCTACTTAAATGTAATTTACCAGAAAATAAGTGAATAGCCATTTGGGGAGCTAGGAAATGTGAATTTTTATTGAATTTGTCATAAGTAAAACTGGCTTTCTGTTAGTAAAGAAGAAAAATGAATTTTAATAGGCAACTGGCACTCTCTGACACAGATCACAAAAAAGGAGAAAGAGAAAGAAAAGGAAAAGATAAGCCTCTAATCAACAAATCAGACTATTTTCAGTAGAAGGCAAGCCCCAAAATGGCCATGCAGTCAGAAAAACTAAAATATATAAACAATGGTTAAAGATACCAGGCACATTTCAACTGAAGAGAGTAACTTGACAGCTGTCTTCAAATATATGATGAATTATTTAACCTAAGCAGCCAAAAACAAGAATAGCAATTAAGATTTATAAAGGGACAAAATTGGGTTTAATATAAGAAAGGATATTTTTATTGAGTTATCCAATCAGAGCTAATGGAAAAGTTCCTTATCCCTAAAGAATTTTGCCGCAATCCTGTGAATGTTTGTTGTAGAAGGGCTATTTGTCTAAATGCAGATCAGATTAAAAGAAACTAAAGAAGTCTTCCAAGCCCATGCTCAGATTCTAGTAATGATGACCACATACCTTTTTTGCATATCATGCCCAGAAATAATCAAACTTAAGAATTAGAATTAAGCCAGCTCATCTATTTTCATTGTCTAAAACTGATCTACTATAGGAAATGCCCACTTTTACACTGTGAAGTCATCATATACCGTTTGTGCATCATTATTTTCAAGAGGAATATCATGTTTAGAAAATAGTGCAATACTAGATGCATATGTTTTCAGTGTTTTGTCAAATAAGACATAGTGAAGTTCAATATACCATCATCGTGATATCAGATTACAAACACAATTTATAAAAAAGCTGTAGGCCATTGGGTATAACGCAAGATTACTTCCATTGTCATTTATTTTCCAGTAATTGCATAATTAAATTTCTACCCTCAAGAGAAATTTAGATTTAAGTTACATATTACCTATGCTTTTCATTATATCAACTCACATGATGAACAAAGTAGAAATTACTATGAAATAGGCCTCAGAGTGTATCTAAATTTTTCATAATGCACAGGCTTATCATTCATATATCTATGTATCTAAATAAAAATCTCTGGTCAAAAATCATAATAGTAAAATAGTGTAGAGATTTAGTGTATAATAGTTTATAGAGATCCAGAAAAAGACAGATTTATTAATTAGAAAAAGGTTAATATCACTTCCTTAAGCAACTTAAAATATTAAATATTAAAATAGCCAGCTGTTACAGTCACTATTGCCTATTTCCACATACTGAAATAAGTCCCTGTCTATTGTTCACTTTATTTAATTGCTATTATAAGTAGACATAAAATTTTCTATGATATGCAGATGCTCCCTTACATATAATGATCTACATTTATAAGTTAAACAAAACATTACACAAGATATTTTTTATCTTTTTAAGATAAAAAAAGAGAACATTTAAATATATATGATGTCTCCTATTTGGATATGGCAAGAAAGTTTTCAAACTGATATTAGAGTAGTACAATCATTTAATCAGTTAAGCAATCAACAAGTGCCAGTTAGCTCCAAATTGATGCCCAGAATAGACATTAAGTTACAAAAAACCCTCTTCTTTTTCTGTAAAACAAAGTAGAACCTGTTGGGTTCCATATTTAGACAGTTGGTTAAGAAGATTATCTAAAGCACATTTTTCAGGTTTAATAGATTCTATTGAATATACTAATCATAACCTAGAAAAAAAAAGTAATATATAAACAAGGAAGGAGTGCGGAAGAACAATATTGAATTTTATCAATTCTTGTTCAATATCTATAGGATTAAGTGAACCTAAGTGAGGTCACTCAGTCGTGTCCAACTCTTTGCGACCCCATGGACTGTAACCTACCAGGCTCCCCTGTCCACGGAATTTTCCAGGCAAGAGTACTAGAGTGGGTTGCAATTTCCTTCTCCAGGGGATCTTCCTGACTCAGGGATCGAACCCGGGTCTCCCGCATTGCAAGCAGATGCTTTATCCTCTCAGCCACCAGGGAAGCCTATTAGATATTATAATATTTCATTCTGTATGTATTTTCTTTCAAAATTATAAGTGCATATTTTGAAAAGATTGTAATGTTTACAAGGATAAACGTTAAAAGGAGAATAAAAATGTTTACTTTTATGTATACGTCTTATATAATGTTTATGGCCTCTTCCTTACAAAGTTAAAAATAAAAATAATCAAAAAGAGATTGCAATTTAAAAATAAATTAATCTATTTAGCCATAAAAAAAGAATGAAATGTTATTTGCAGCAACATGGATGCAACTAGAGGTTATCATACTAAGTGAAGTAAGTCAGAAAAAGAAAGACAAATACTGTAGGGTATCATTTCTATGTGGAAGTCAAAATATGGCACAAGTAAGTTAAAATATGGCACAAGTGTACTTATCTACAAAACAGACTGACTTCCAGACAAAGAGAACAGACCTGTGGCTACCAAGAGGAAGGGAAGCAGAGGAGGGAACGACTGGGAGTTTGGGATTAGCAGATGCAAATTATTGTATATAGGATGGATAAACAGCAAAATCCTACTGTATAGCACAGGGAACCATATTCAATATCCTGTGACAAATAATAATGGAAAAGAAAATTAAGAAATAATGTCTACATGTAGGTAAGGGAGTCACTTTGCTGTACCACAAAGATTGACACAACATTGTAAATAGACTATACTTCGATAAAAAATTAAATTAAATTAAAAAATAATCAAGTAATATACTAGTCAATAATGAAAATGCAGACTATCAAATAACATTCACTATAACACCAAAAGTTTCTTTAAATAAAATATGGAAAAAGTGGAAGCAGTGAATGATTTTATTTTCCTGTGCTCCAAAATCGCTGCAGACAGTGACTGAAACCATGAAATTAAAAAAAATGTCTGCTACTTGGAAAGAAAGTGAAAGTCACTCAGTCATGTTCAACTCTTTGTGATCTAAATGGACTACACAGTCCATGGAATTTTCCAGGCCAGAATGCTGGAAGTGGGTCATCTTTCCCTTCTCCAGGGGATCTTCCCAACCAAGAGATCAAACCCAGGTCTCCCACATGGTGGGCAGATTCTTTACCAGCTGCGCCACAAGAAAGGCCCAAGAATCTGGAGTGGGAAGACTACCCCTTCTCCAGTGGATCTTCCTAACCCAGGAATTGAACCAGGGTCTTATGCGTTGCAGGCAGATTCTTTACTAATGAGCTATCAGGGAAGTTCTACTTGGAAAAAAAGCTATGACAAACCTAGACAGCATATTATAAAGCAAACACATCTCTTTGCTAACAAAGGTCCATATAGTCAAAGCTATGGTTTTTCCAGTAGTCATGAACTGATGTAAGAGTTGGACCACAAAGAAGGCTGAGCTCTGAAAAGTTGATGCATTTGAACTGTGGTACTGGAGAAGACTCTTGAGAGTCCCCTGAACTGCAAGGAGATCAAACCAGTCAATCCTAAAGGAAATCAAACCAGAATATTCATTGAAAGGCCTGATGCTGAGGCCGGAGCTCTAATACTTTGCCACTTGATGCAAAGAGCTGACTTATTGGAAAAGAATATGATGCAGGGAAAGATTGAAGGCAAAAGGAAAAGAGGGCAGCAGAGGATGAGATGGTTAGATAGCATCACCGACTCAATGGACATGAGTTTGAGCAAACTCTGGGAGATGAAGTACAGGTAAGCCTGGTGTGCTTACCCCTAGTCTATGGTGTTGCAGAGTCAGACACAACTTAGCGACTGAACAACAGCAACACTAAACGTTTCTTTAAATAAAAGATGATGAGATAAATGTTGAAATACTTAAAATATCATGTTAATCCTAGTCTGAGCAGGAGAGGCAATAATTAATATACTCTATATTGAATACCTAAAAACATAACTATGGAATAATGATCTTAATCAAATACCAGACAAATAACATACATTACCTTGACTCAACTTTGTCAAACAAAACTAAAGAATCTTAAATTTATAAAGTGTTTGAATTCCTAAATTAATTTTAATTTCAAAACTATATCAGTTACAATAATCTAAGGGCATTATTTCACATAATTCAAATTCTCTCAGAAAAGTATATATCTTACAAATTGTATTATTCTGAGCATTGACAATATTCTGGAAACCCAGGAAACTCTTTCAGCTATATTTAATTATATTACTCATTAAATATTTAGCAAGTCATACTATCAGAATTGTTTAGCTGAGACAAAATGGAGCTAATTTTAATGGACTTTCATAAAGTTAGATAATTCATTTCACAAGACTATTCCCATAATCTCCTTTTCCCAATTCTCAACCTTGGATTTTAAAACTATAGCTATCCAATAGTTGCATCTATTAAAATAATAGCAATATGAAGAACAGCTGTTTAACAGAGTATCGAATCATTGAAAGCAATCAGATCATAAGATTTATATCATTTTGAGACTTCTATTAATAAGTCCTTAGATCTTTCAAAAAGAAAAAAAAAAAGATTGCATATTCTTTAAAAGCATGGGACCTAGTATTACTAAATTAGATCTAACTGAGGAGAAATACAATCTTCTTTGTTTATATGTATCCTTTATAAACACTTGACATTTTAGAGATAATTTTGAAACTCTATTACATGAAACCCAATAAAATAAATAAATAGATTGATGGTATAATTACTTGCATAATGAACATTTTGTGAATAACCTGGCTTTGCATATAGAAACAGCCTTAGTACATAATTTCTAGACCAGGAAACACTAAGTGTAATGAAGTGTTGTTGAATTGAGCAATTTTTAGTGTTACAGTAAAAACGCACCAGAGTGTTTTATGGAATATGTTAAAAATATTTAAAATGAGAATAAAAATACAAATTTTTAACACATATTCACAAAGCTAAGGTCTAATATCTCCTGATATAGTCTAAACAATTGCTAATGCTGGTTAGTCACTTCACTTTCAGGGAAAAAAAATGAACTATTTCACTATCACAAGCTTTCTATGTGACCATAAAAATTTAAACTCTAAAATTTTTTAGTTACTAATATTACGTTAATTGTACTGAGGCAGGAGATAGACAGATCCCAGGCTGAACAGCTGGAGTTTGGGCCCTGTGTACAGTTATTCCAAAATGAAGAGGAGGAGGAGCTGAGCCCTGTCCAGATAAAAGATAGAGACCATGTAGTTCTTCTAGAGGTCAAAGAGATGTTCCCAACTATACATACATGTGCAGAGAGTCTCCTTGGAGGTCAAAGAAGGAGTGATGTCAACCTACCCATAAGCCTCTTCACTGGAATGCATCTTGGCTAAGAGATGTGTGCACACAGGAGGACCCTGAGATACACCAAGAAATGGACTCAGAACCTGACAAAGCAGGATGACTGGGCACAGAAAATCTGGAAGGAATGCCCCATTTAAGTGATTTAAATTACCATGGGGTAAGACTCTTCTCTGAGTCTGCCCATGTGTCTATCCACACGTACTTTTTCCCTCCTAATAAACACTTCACTTGTTTCATTGCTTTCTGTCGTTGTGGGAATTCATTTTTGCAAAGTCAAAGGGCCAGGGCCTTGTCACTGGCCACTGGTCTAGTGGCTAAAACTCTTACCACTGTGGCCCAACCTCAATCTCTGGCCAGGAAACAAAATCCTGCTTCAAGTCACTGCAGGTTGAGGCCCTTACTATAAGGAACAATGATCAGATTCATGGGGAACCCAACATAATAAGACACTGCCAGTGTGTAGAAAAACTGCAAATGTGATTAACACATACCCCAATTATAAATCTTATTTTAACTTTTGAAAATTGTTTGATTTTATCTGTCTTGATGTTGCAAAGAATTTGCTTTCGTTTTTGCTTGCATGTGCCTGTGTATCTAACTGTATATAAGCCAACTATTTCCTGGATTCAGTAGAAAAGATTAGCTCTGAGAAACCTATTTCCTCCCCACTGAATGAATTGTTACATGTAGATCACATCATCAGTTTTCCAAAACAGGCCTATTCTATACCCATCTTTCACACACTTTTACATTCCCGATTCCTCTCTCTTGTGTATTATTTTCATATATGTCTCAGGTTCAGGCTTGGCAATTTCTCTTAAGGTGAATAATTTTCTAAGATCCAGTTAGGCTCTCAAATTCTTCCATAAATAATGTTCCAACAAATCTTCTATATTACAGACATGAATAGTCCTTAGCTGTAATATCCTTTCTCCATTGTTTTCCACCTCCAAAATTTTCAAAAGTATTTTATACTCAGAGCTTAAATGACAACAAAGACAATGTCTACAATAAGCTCTCTCTCCATTGCTTTCCTGTTGTACAGTGTTACCCACAGACTACAAATCATTTTCCATGTTAATAGGAGGAGCATCTTTTACCACAAAGGTAGATAATCTCCCTATTTGTACATTACAACAAATCAGTAGAATAAAAATGAGAATTGCTCATTTTATTTCAAAACATATTTACATATAGCAAAAATCTATCTATTTTAGCCTTATTTTAAGGAAGTTAGATTTTTAAATTCAAGGGTCACCAACAGAAAAACAGTATATTCATTTTAAGGGACACTAGGAACACCATCCCCTTTGCCAGCCAGATGGAAAGCCTGTCATTACAACGCTGGCCTTGCAAAAACATACAGTATTTAACATTCAAGAAAACATGGCATTGCCAAGCAAATCCAGAAGGAGGGGATAAAAAAACAAGTGCGCTTTATATAATACTATGAAATAATTCAGGATCTATAAAACAAAAGGCCAAAAATAATTTATTTGCATCTCTTAAATACTTAACTTGAATTTTAAAAGTTGACTGCTCCATTTTCATTCTTCCTATTTTCCTCATTGTTGTTACGTATCTCATGTCATCATCCCAGAGGATACTTAACTAGGCTGATCTCAGTGTAGAAACTGAAGGAAACCTTTACTCATAATCAGAGTGCCCACTCCTTTTTTTGTTGTTGTTGATACCTATCTGGAATCAAGGGTCATAATTATTCTCTTACCAATTTTCCCTGTCAGTTCCAAAACCAATTTTCCTTGAATTTCAGGTGTCTTGATTTGTCATTTTTTTAAGTTAGATAAAATGTGACTGTGAGGAGAGGTATACTTTCAGATTTTCATGCAATTAAACTTTGGAAAAAGTTCTCTAAAGATTTTTGAAATGACATGCTTTGCTCTTTGGGAATGCTTTGAGAGTAGAGAGGGTATTTTACTTATCTTTGTTTCTTAAAACTTATTTAGGTGCTCAACAAATGTGGGGGATGACTCCTTCGATTGGACTACTAAACTGAACTGGCAACACTTTCTAATTGCATTTGAAAATCGAAAGGCCATTCAAGCCAGGACATGAATCACTGGGTACCAATGCCTGGGGATCTTTCTCAAGTTAGTTCAGCCGCTCAGTCATGTCCAACTCTTTGCAACTCTTTGCGCAGTCCATGGGGACTGCGGCACACCAGGCTTCCCTGTCCATCATCAATTCCTGGAGCCTAGTCAAACTCATGTCCATCGTGTCAGTGATGCCATCCAATCATCTCATTCTCTGTTACCCCCTTCTCTGCCCGCCTTCAATCTTTCCCAGTATCAGAGTCTTTCCCAACGAGTCAGTTCTTCGCATCAGGTGGCCAAAGTATTGAAGTTTCAGCATCAGCATCAGTCCTTCCAATGAATATTCAGGACTGATTTCTTTTAGGATGGACTGGTTCAATCTCCTTGCTGTCCAAGGGAATCACAAGTCTTCTCCAACACCACAGTTCAAAAGCATCAATTCGTCAGCACTCAGCTTTCTTTATAGTCCAACTCTCACATCCATTCATGACTACTGGAAAAACCATAGCTTTGACTAGATGGACCTTTGTTGACAAAGTAATGTCTCTGCTTTCTAATATGATGTCTATGTTGGTCGTAGCTTTTCTTCCAAGGAGCAAACATCTTTTAATTTCATGGCTGCAGTCACCATTTGCAGTCATTTTGGAGAGCAAAAATATGAAATCTCTCACTGTTTCGTTGTTTCCCCATCTATTTGTCATGACATGATGGGACTGGATGCCATGATCTTAGTTTTCTGAATGTTGGGTTTTACGCCAACTTTTGCACTCTCCCTTTCACTTTCCTCAAGAGGCTCTTTAGTTCTTCTTCGCCTTTTTTTTTTAATTATTGAGTGCAAAAGTAGGAAGTCAAGAAATCCTTGTAGTAACAGGGAAACTTGGCCTTGGAGTACAGAATGAATCAGGGCAAAGGCTAACAGAGTTTTGCCAAGAGAATAACTGGTCATAGAAAACAACCTCTTCCAACAACATAAGAGAAAACACTACCCATAGACATCACCAGATGGTCAATACCAAAATCAGATTGATTATATTCTTTGCAGCCAAAGGTGGAGAAGCAATATAAAGTTAGCAAAAACAAGACTGGGAGCTGACTGTGGCTCAGATCATGAACTGCTTATTGCCAAATTCAGAATTAAATTGAAGAAAGTAGGGAAAACCACTAGACCATTCAGATATGACCTAAATCAAATCCCTTATGATTATACAGTAGAAGTGACAAAAAGACTCAGGGGATTAGATCTGATAGAGTGCCGAAGAATTTTATCAAGATAAAGGAAATGCAAAAAGGCAAAATGGTTGTCTGATATGGCCTTACAAATAGTTATGAAAAGAGAAGCAAAAGGCAAAGGAGAAAAGGAAAGACCTACCCATTTGAATGCAGAGTTCCAGAGAATAGCAAGGAGAGATAAGAAAGCCTTCCTCACTGATCAATGCAAAGAAAGAAAGGAAAACAATAGAGTGGGAAAGACTAGAGATCTCTTCTGGAGAAGGCAATGGCAACCCACTCCAGTACTCTTGCCACCAAAATCCCATGGATGGAGGAGCCTGGAAGGCTGCAGTCCATGGGGTTGCTAAGAGTTGGACATGACTGAGCAACGTCACTTTTACTTTTCACTTTCATGCACTGGAGAAGGAAATGGCAACCCACTCCAGTGTTCTTGCCTGGAGAATCCCAGGGACAGGGGAGCCTGCTGGGCTCCCATCTATGGGGTCACACAGAGTCGGACACGACTGAAGTGACTTAGCAGCAGTAGCAGCAGCAGAGATCTCTTCAAGAAAATTAGAGATACCAAGGGAACATTTCATGCAAAGATGGGAACAATAAAGGACAGAAATGGTATGGACCTAACAGAAGCAAGAGATATTAAGAAGAGGTGGCAAGAATATACAGAAGAACTATACAAAAAAGACCTTCATGACCCAGATAACCACAATGGTGGGATCACTGACCTAGAGCCAGACATCCTAAAATGCAAAGTCAAGTGGGCCTTAGGAAGCATCACTACGAACAAAGCTAGTGGAAGTGATGGAATTCCAGTTGAGTTACTTGAAATCCTAAAACATGGTGCTGTGAAAGTGCTGCACTCAATATGCCAGCAAGTTTAGAAAATGCAGCAGTGGACACAGGTCTGGAAAAGGTCAGTTTTCATTCTAATCCCAAAGAAAGGTAATGCCAAAGAATGCTCAAATTACCACACACTTCCACTCATCTCACAGGCTAATAAAGTAATGATCAAAATTCTCCAAGCCAGGGTTCACAGTACATGAACTGTGAACTTCCAGATGTTCAAGCTGGTTTAGAAATGGCAGAGGAACCAGAGGTCAAATTGCCAAGATCCAATGGATCATCAAAAGAGCAAGAGAGTTCCAGAAAAATACCTATTACTGCTTTATTGATTATGTCAAAGCCTTTGACTGTGTGGATCAGAATAAACTAAGGAAAATTCTTCAAGAGATGGCAATACCAGACCACCTGACCTGCCTCCTGAGAAATCTGTATACAGGTCAAGAAGCAACAGTTAGAACTGGACATGGAACAACAGATTGATTCCAAATTGGGAAAGGAGTACGTCAAAGCTGTATCTTGTCACTCTGCTTATTTAATTTATACACACAGTACATCATGCAAAATGTCAGGCTGGTTGAAGCACAAGCTGGAATCATGATTGCTGGGAGAATAATCAGTAACTTCAGATATGCTGAGAACACCATGCTTATGGCAGAAAGCAAAGAATTAAAGAGCCTTTTGATGACAGTGAAAGAGGAGAGTGAAAAGGTTGGGTTAAATACTCAACATTCAGAAAACTAAGATCATGGCATCTGGTCTCATCACTTCATGGCAAATAGATGGGGAAACAGTGAACAGTGATACACTTTATTTTGGGGGGCTCCAAAACCACTGCAGATGCTGACTGCAGCCATGAAATTAAAAGACACTTGCTCCTTGGAAGAAAAGTTATGGCCAACCTAGACCCACTCCAGTACTCTTGTCTGGAGAATCCCATGGATGGAGGAGCCTGGTGGGCTGCAGTCCATGGGGTCGCTAAGAGTCAGACACGACTGAGCGACTTCATTTTCATTTTTCACTTTCATGCATTGGAGAGGGAAATAGCAACCCACTCCAGTGTTCTTGCCTGGAGAATCCCAGGGACGGGGGAGCCTGGTGGGCTGCTGTCTATGGGGTCGCACAGAGTTGGACATGACTGAAGCGACTTAGCAGCAGCAGCAGCAGACAGCATATTAAAAAGTAGAGACATTACTTTGCCAACAAAGGTCTGTCTAGTCAAAGCTATAGTTTTTCCAGTAGTCACGTACAGAAGTGAGATTTGGACTCTTCTGCGCTCAGATTCAAAAGAAATCTAAGCGCAGAAGAACTGATCTTTTTGAATTGTGGGGTTGGAGAAGACTCTTGAGAGTCCCTTGGACAGCAAGGAGATCCAACCAGTCCATCCTAAAAGAAATAAGTCCTGATATTCACTGGAAGGACTGATGCTGAAGCTGAAACTCCAATGCTTTGGTCACCTGATGCGAAAAAATGACTCATTTGAAAAGACCCTGATGCTGGGAAAGATTGAAGGTGGGTAGAGAAGGGGATGACATAGGATGAGATGGTTGGATGGCTTCACCGATTCAATGGACATGAATTAAACTTGGGTACTTGGTGATGGACAGGAAGGCTTAGCATGCTGCATCCATGGAATCCTAAAGAGTCAGACAGTACTGGGTGACTAAACTGAACGGAGTGCAGCACTTTCACAGAATCATCTTTTAGGGTTTGAAATAACTCAACTGGAATTCCATCACCTCCACTAGCTCTGTATGTAGCGATGCTTCCTAAGGCCCACCTTTCTTCACATTCCAGGATGTCTGTCTCTAGGTCAGTGATCCCACCATCGTGGTTATCTGGGTCGTGGAGATCTTTTCTGTATAGTTCTTTTGTGTATTCTTGCCTCCTCTTCTTAATATCTTCTGCCTCTGTTAGGTCCATACCATTTCTTTCCTTTATTGTGCTCATCTTTGCATGAAATGTTCCCTTGGTATCTCTAATTTCCTTGAAGTAATCTCTAGTCTTTCCCATTCTATTGTTTTCCTCTATTTCTTTGCACTGATCACTGAGGAAGGCTTTCTTATGCCTCCTTGCTATTCTCTGGAACTCTGCATTCAGATGGGTATATCTTTCCTTTTCTTCTTTACCTTTAGCTTCTCTTCTTTTCTCAGCTATTTGTAAGGCCTCATCAGACAATCATTTTGCCTTTTTGCGTTTCTGTTTCTTGGGGATGGTCTTGATCACCGCCTCCTGTACAGTGTCATGAACCTCCATCCATAGTTCTTCACGCACTCTGTCTATCAGATCTAATCCCTTGCATCTTTTTGTTACTTCTACTGCATCATCATAAGGGATTTGATTTAGGTCATACCTGAATGGGGTAGTGGTTTTCCCTACTTTAATTAAATACATGATTAATATCAGGGATATCTTTTTCTCCTTTCAATGGTTTACTTATTTTTTAATGTAATAGAAAATGAAAATTAACTAAGGTATGAAATCTTAAAAAAAGGCAATAGAGAATCACAACTATATATGAATACAGAACTAACTCCTAAATGCATTTGGATGTACCTAGAAAGTTTAATATTTGCATAGTTGTATTAAAAAAGCATTTTTATATCCTCTGTTCTGCCGCCTTTAAGATTGAAGTTTGCTAAGCATTCCTTCAAAACTATCTTTATACATAAATATGTGTTTTTAAACACATGCACAGTAGAACTGGTTATTTGATTCTTTGATTTGTTGTGGGTATTCTGTATATGCAACAATGTTTGTGTGAAGACAAACAGGTTTGTCCAATGTATGGTCCAGATACTGTCCTAAAATTGCCTGGTAATGAGCCAGCTGGGACCAGGGCTTTTCTTGTCTCCCAACAAGGGATGCTGTGCAGAATCTTCATTTTACCCAAAGGCTACATTTGGCAGGCAGCTGGCATTTTAACACATCATTACTAGTTGATAATCTACTTCAAACTGTATATCCAAACTCTGACTCTTCTCTCCCAATTCTGAGGTCACAGTCAAACTCATCTCACATAGACTGAGAGCACTAGAACGGCAGGTCACTTTCTTGTAATTCAGTCCTGTGATATACCCAGCTGTGCCCGGCCTAAGTAATATTTTCTGCAGAATTCCAATAAAACTAGAGACTTATATGTATCTGCGATCTGCCCATGAGTTCCAGTCAAAGAAAAGGAACACTTTCCTAGTTTGTGCTCCCCAAATCTCTGTGCATCAGTGGCTTCAAATGTGAGGTGAGCACCAACTGGTTCATGTTAGCCAAAAAGTATTTAAATGAATACACCAACAGACAGAGATATAGCTCAAGTGCTACAGGAGGTTATAGTCAATATGATGGCCATGTGGTCCAGTGGCCTCTGTGCTATAGATGTCCTGAAGTAGGTCAGTCAGCTGCCCTTGGGAGGATACCTATAATCTTAACTGAAACTGGTCTCTAATTTGGTACTTCGTTTAATTTGAAGAAACAGTATTTTCTGGCTCAGAATCAACTCCTCAGTGGAAATTTTGACCTTCCCATTAATTAACAGTGAGTTGGCTTGTAATTTATTTGGCTTATCTATAATTCAGATTCTGTCTACAAGAATGATATATACCATTGATTAACACATATAGTACAAAATTATTGTTGTCTGTAGTTTACAAGGTACTAGTTTAGGTAATGAAGATACGATGATATCATATTAGGAGATACAGATAAACAAATATCTGAGACAAAGAGACAGGAATAGGCATAGGGTCCTTTGGAACAGATACCTAATTTCTGACCTGAAAAGTATATTAAATTTTGGCCTAGTAGAGATGTGAGGGGAGAAGGCAATGGCACCCCACTCCAGTACTCTTGCCTGGAAAATCCCATGGATGGAGGAGCCTGGTAGGCTGCAGTCCATGGGGTTCCTAACAGTAGGACACAACTGAGCAACTTCACTTTCACTTTTCACTTTCATGCATTGGAGAAGGAAATGGCAAACCCCTCCAGTGTTCTTGCCTGGAGAATCCTAGGGACGGGGGAGCCTGGTGGGTTGCCGTCTGTGGGGTCACACAGAGTTGGACACAACTGAAGCGACTTAGCAGCAGCAGTAGCAGAGATGTGAGGAAAGAAATTTCAAATATAGAAACAACATCTGCAAAAACCTGCAAGGAAACTTGCCAAAATTAGGTAAATGAAGGTAGCTCCTCCTTCACGAAACCAACTGAGCAAGGAAGGAGTCATGAGAGATAGGGCTGAAAAAATAAACCAATGGTGAGATACGAATGGTCATGTAAAATATGGTAAGCATTTTGAACTAAATTAAACCAGGTTTTAGAAGAAAGCAACTTTTATAAGTTCAAGAGAGACCAGATGAAATGGACAGAACCCAGTGACTAGTTGGAGAAGATGAAGAATTAATTATACTATCCCAAAGTCTAGTTTGAGCACCCTTCTTCAATCATAAAGAAAGACAAACTAGACAACACTACAGGTTTCTGCAGGTTGGTGAGACAAGACACAGAGAGATCATGCATTCTGTTTTGGAAATAAGGGTCTGAGGTGATGTAAGACATACAAGTTCATGCAGCTGGTAGGAGTTGATATATATTAGCCTGAGGTCCCAGGAGATATGTAATTTAGATTTGTAACCATCAGAATAAAGCTGTTGTTGCTGTTGTTGTTCCTGTTCAGTGGCTCAGTCATGTCTGACTCTTTGCAACCCCATGGACTGCAGCATGCCAGGCTTCCCTGTCCTTCACCATATCCCAGAGCTTGGTCAAACTAATGTCCATGGAGTTGGTGATGCCATCCAATCAGCTTATCCTCTGTCATCCCCTTCTTCTAGTGCCTTCAATTTTTCCCAGCATCAGGGTTTTTTCTAATGAGTTGGCTTTTTGCATCAGGTGGCCAATGTATCGGAGCTTTAGCTTCAGCATCAGTCCTTCCAATGAATATTCAGGACTGATTTCCCTGAGGATTGACTATTTGACCTCCCTGTAGTCCAAGGAACTCTCAAGAGTCTCCTCCAACATCACAGTTCAAAAGCATCAATTCTTCAGAGCTCAGCCTTCTTTACAGTCCAGTTCTCACATCCATACATGTCTACTGGAAAAACTACAGCTTTGACTAGATGGACTTTTATTGGCAAAGTGATGTATCTACTTTTTAATATGCTGTCTAGGTTGGTCATAGCTTTTCTTTCAAGGACCAAGCATCTTTTAATTTCATGGCTGTAATCACCATCTGTAGTGATTTTGGAACCCAAGTACATAAAGAACATAGCTGACATATGACAAATCAACAGAAAAGTAGTAAGAAAAAGGAAAAAATAGTGTCATGAAAGGTCAAACAATAGATTCAATTTTTTTAATTATGTAAGTTACAGTTCCTTGTAATCTGATCCAAGCAGTGAACTGTGCACTAAGTAAGAAATGAACTCTGTTTTCTTCACCAATGCAATCTCAATTCTCAGAGGTCATTGGTAGCACTTTGGTGTGTATGACCAGATACTGTTCAGATATATATAAATACATAACATTTATACCCATGTTTATACAGAGAGATCATATTCTATATTCTACAACTTGTTTTATTTATTAGACTCTGAATATATTTTACTATCTGAATGACATCATATTCTATTGTATGAATATATCATGAGTAAATCATTTAAATTTTATATTTAAATTCTTATTCTAGGAATAATTCAAGGACAATATAAAAATAATAAAAAATAAAATTAAAAACTTAAAATCTCCATCCTTGACTAGAAGCAACCCCTGTTAGTCTTTTAGGATATCTGAAGATTGTTTCCAAGTATTACACTTAAAATTCTGCTATATAATTCACCAAATTTATATTTCTATTATATCTCACCAGTAAAAGATGAAAAATAGGAAATTTATGCAGCCTCTCATTTCTCTTGCCCTCTACATCCAAATCTGTTACTTAATAATTTTAATTTCTTCTAGGGTTAGTATTTTTCATTCACTTATGTAAGAGATTGTAATCTACTTTTCTTGAGTTGTTTATCACTTTTAATATTATTTATTTACCCTCCAATCAAAAAGAGAGAAAACTAGCTACTTAGCTTCTGGCTGTCTTTCTTCCATTTCTCAAAGATTTTGGCATAATAAATTATTTTAGGATCAAAATTTTGCATTCTCTTCTGTAAATATAAATTCTAAAACTAATTTTCTTTATTTCTATATTGTTTAACCACTGTACAGAATTTAATGTGCAATTATATAAACATTATGTACTATAAAATAAAAAAGCATATTGAACTCATAGAAACTTAAGGGTATATTATTTAAGCTCTTGTTTCCAGTTCCTTTTCCAACTTCCTTATAATATTTTTTTTTAGTCCACCGTGCCTTTCCTCCTCCCATTTTGAGGGGAAGTTTTTCTTTTTATTTCCAGGAATACTTGCTCAAGTGACTTTTTTTCACAAAATAAATACGTACACTAAAATTTCTGAGTCAGTCTATTCCTGCAAAAGTGTGTATTTTAACTCCACATTTGATTGACAGTATATCCAGATATCTAGGTTCAAAACATTTTCCCTCAGACTTAGGAAACTACTGTTCCAGGGTCTGATGTTGCAGATGAGAAGTCTGATGTCTCTCTGAGTGCCAGTTCTTTGAAATCAACATTTATTAGCATAATTTTGCTTGGTCTCATTTCTTTCTGGATGATTTCTAGAATTTTTCTCTTTAACCTTGATATTCTAAAATTTTACTCTTTTGGATCTTTTCATCTTGCTCAGCAATGGAAAACCCGTTTTTACCAATGTATTCAAAACATCAGCTAAGGCAAATCAGTGTCTTTCTATTCTCCCTCTAAAACTCACTTTGGACATGTGCTGAGCTTTTCTCATTTACTTTTCTTTAATTTTCCTCCTAATCTTCATCTGTTTCTTTTTTGTCTTAGTTCTGTCAGATTTCTTGATTTTTTTTCCAGATGATTTGTTGATGGAAGATAACTTCTTCCATCAAGACCCCTTAACTCTGCCTGTTTTTACCACTCATACTTTGTCATTTTCATTTCCATATTCATTTTTCAAATTTAATGAGTAATCATTCCAATAGTTTAATTTACACCTAAATCTTAATAAAGACAACTAAGTTTATCTTTAAGTTTTCCTTTATTCTCTGAATTATCTCTAATCCTCCAGACTGATTTTTCTTTTGGTTTATCTTGTTTTTTTTTTTCTTCTCTTTGGTGATGATTTTTTCCAGAAGTCACATGTTCATTATAAACATAAGTGAAATACTAAGTGTTTATGGATAAAATTTATTTTCTTATCAATTATGTATGCTTCTTCCAGGTGATAGGTCTCTTCTATTGGAAGATCAACTGCAATTGTTAATATAAATAACTGTGCATGTCAACACGTAATATTCCTATAGGCTTCACAGATAAGAAAAAGGAAGTCAGACATCTACATTACCAGAAGAAGGAGTAAGCAGTTTGGCAGTGGAGACAATCCTTTTACTACTGAATCAAAGTACATTTCTTTTCATTTCTCTCTCTCTCTCTCTTTTTTTTTTTTTTTTTTGTGAGTCTAGAGCAGAGGTTGGGAGAAGGCAATGGCACCCCACTGCAGTACTTTTGCCTGGAAAATCCCATGGACAGAGGAGCCTGGTAGGCTGCAGTCCATGGGGTCGCTAGGAGTCGGACATGACTGAGTGACTTCACTTCCACTTTTCACTTTCATGCCTTGGAGAAGGAATGGAAACCCACTCCATTGTTCTTGCCTGGAGAATCCTAGGGACAGGGGAGCCTGGTGGGCTGCCATCTATGGGGTCGCACAGAGTCGGACACAACTGAAGCGACTTAGCAGCAGCAGCAGAGCAGAGGTTGACATAAGTAACTTTAATGGAACACAGCCATGCTCATTTAGCTAACTGTTTATGGTTGCTCCATGCTACAAGAGAATTGAATCGTTGTATCAGAAGATTATATGGCCTGAAAAGCCTAAAATGTTCACTATGAAGATTTTTGCTTGGCAAAAGTTTGGCAACTCCTCATCTAGGGTATCCTTAAGCCAGTGATACTTCCTTTTCATCCTCAGTGCTCACTAGTAGCTGTGTTCAGGTAGATCATTTTCTGTGTTTAAGAAAGAAATTTCAGTACTTATCTTTATGTTAAAAATACCAATCATTAGATACTTAATTTACAACAGGAAGAGGGAAGAAAGGCAGGTGTATCAGGTATTCTAAAGGTGTTTACTTAATAAATTACCTGGTTTGTTCCCAGCTGTCTTTGAATTTGTTAACTCTCAACCTGGACCATCTCTGGACTTGGGAAGGGAAGTCCTTGCTTATTTCTGTTATCTATAGGATATTCTACATTAATCTTATGCTATATGCATTCTATATCCCAAGCTCATGGGATTTCTGATCCATTGTTGAATCAAATTATGTCTTATTTATTATCATTATAATTGTATTTCCCTTCTGTTTCCATGAAATTTCTGAATGACCCAGAAAACTTTTAAAGTAAATGAGCTAGATTTTTGTGCTCAAGCTGTCATCTGGTATACGAAACTCCAAGAGAAAAAAGCTTTACAAGAAGGAATAATCAATATTGCTAAATACTGCTGAGAATTAAAATGAGATGTGGGTGGAAAAGTGACCGTAGATAGAGAAAGAAGGAAATCACTGGTTACCTTGGATACAGTAGGTTAAGTAGAATAGTAGGGGGAGAGCAGAGAGCAGTAGCTTGGGGAATGATTGAGATTTGAAGAAATAAATATAGTGCATAAATACAACTTTCTGTTGTTTGATCATGAAAGAGAGGAGAGATATAGGTCAATATGTGAGAAAAGGAAAGTATGACTAGATTATGGATTTAGAAATCTGTTGGCAGGTCAAGAAGCAACAGTTAGAACTGGACATGAAACAACAGACTGGTTCCAAATAGGGAAAGAGTACATCAAGGCTATATATTGTCACCCTGCTTATTTAACTTATATACAGAGTACATTATGCAAAATGCCAGGCTGGATGAAGCACAAGCTGGAATCAAGATTGCAGAGAGAAATAACAATAACCTCAGATACGCAGATGACACCACCCTTATGGCAGAAAGCAAAGAACTAAAGAGTCATTTGAAGTGATGAAAGTGAAAGAGGAGAGTGAAAAAGTTGGCTTGAAACTCAACATTCAGAAAACTAAGATCATGGCATCCAGTCCCACCACTTCATGACAAATAGATGGAGAAACAATGGAAACAGTGGCAGACTTGACTTTATTGAGCTCCGTAATCACTGCAGATGGTGACAGCAGCCATGAAATTAAAAGACGCTTATTCCTGGAAGCAAAGCTATGACCAACCTAGACAGTATATTAAGAAACAGAGATCTTTGCTGACAAAGGTTTGTCTAGTCAAAGCTATGATTTTTCCAGTAGTCATGTATGGATGTGAGAGTTGGACTATAAAGAAAGCTGAGTGCCAAAGAATTGATGTTTTTGAACTGTGGTGTTGGAGAAGACTCTTGAGAGTCCCTTGGACTGCAAGGAGATCCAACCAGTCCATCCTAAAGGAGATCAGTTCTAGGTGTTCATTGGAAGGACTGAAGCTGAAGCTCCAACACTTTGGCCACCTGATGCAAAGAATTGACTCATTGGAAAAGACTCTAATGCTAGGAAAGATTGAAGATGGGCAGAGAAGGGGACAACAGAAGATGAGATGGTTGGATGGCAGCACTGATGCAATGGACATGAGTTTGACTAAGCTCTGGGAGATGGTGATGGACAGGGAAGCCTGGTGTGCTACAGTCCATAGAGTTGCAAAGAGTTGGACACAACTGAGTGACTAAACTGATTGCTTGTTCATTGTTGCCATGTTTCTTTTTTAAGATAGAAGTTACTATATCACACTTAAAATCCAGTGAAAGAAACTTTCAGATATAAACATTTTATTGGAAGAAAGAAAGGAAAAGAGAGGGTATAATTTATGAAATGTGTCCTTGAATAGGCAGGAAAGAGTAGAATCCTGGGTAGAGGTGGAAGAATTCGCTTTAGATAAGATGGCCAAAAGAGGAGGGAAGGACAGGTGTGAATATAGACTAGAAATCAACGGCAGTAAAATCACAAAGGTTTTCCTCCTTATCACTTTTATTTTCTACGTGAGATACCAGCTAAGAATATATGCTATGTGTTAGCTAGCCTAGGAAATTCAGAGAGGGTTGGAATAGGTGCCATAGATAATGGAAGAGAGAGAATTTGGATAACACTGAAGTACAGAGGATCCAACTGAGGGTGGGTATCATTCTTCTATAGTAACATAAGCTTCAGTTTGTAATTTTCTATAATAGTTTTCAGCAATCTAAAGAAGAGTGCAGCTAGGTTTATCTAGAGTTAAGGTTTTACCCAGTAAGGAACTGGAAGATTTGGTAAAGACTATCTGAAATTTGATTATAATGCTTAAGATGAGTAAGAAGGGAGTAAAGATGACTGATGGGGGGAAAGGTAGAGAATTTAGGGACTATGTACTTTTGTGGTTAAAAGTTCAAAATAGTGTATAAACACAGAATGAGAGAGTTGCAGGAAAAGATGACTACAGAATCTTCTTTTTAAATTTAAAATCTGGCTATGACTACAGAATATTTTTTTAAATAATAAAGAAATGCATTACTATGCCATGACCCTCTTGTAGATATGGAAATAAATTTCTAATTTAATTCTTACTTCAAAGTGAGTAATTATTATGTAATTCCTTTCAGAGATAAGAAAATCACACAAAATCACACATAAGAACAGTAACTTGCACAGGGTTATACAAAATACCAAAAGGTGATAAATCTAAAATTTGGTGTTTGTCAAATCAATCCTATATTCTTCATGCTTCTCCTGTGTCTCAATGATATTTCCAATGAGAAGAGGGCCAGCAAGAGAATGACAGTCCTATGTCCTTTTGTATGAAGCATCAAATCCCACAGCAAATTACTCTTATCCAGTCCTATACTTTCTGTCCATCCTTTCATACATGATTTCCTATAAAGAAAATGGTCCTTTTGTGGGAAAGTTTGGGCACTTCAAATTTGGGGGGATTTTTTATGTGCAACTACGTTTTTCCAAGGGGCACTTAGAAAGGATATTTCAAAATTTTCTTCAATAAAAATCTCACTCTAGATTCCGGTACTGCCTTAAATTATTATATTGCCCTAAGAATACAGGTTATGATTCAGATATATAGCTAATGCCTAGTCACAGGTACCTTTTCCCCATAAATATTGTGAAATAAAGCTTTATACATTTTGCTGGTGTAGGGAGAATCACTGAAAAATAGACTTCTCCCAATAAAGCATTTTTATTTTGGAAGCATAATTACAGTCTCAGAGGACTCTGCTAGAATTCATTTCAGGAAAGGTTTTGAAACTGCAAGACTGGGATGCACAACAGTCAAGCAGCAGTTGTGTGCAAGAAAATGGAGACAAGCTCACCGAATCTATAATCAATCCCTGCACAATGGTGACTGGAAAATGGAAGAGAGGAAAGCGAAACGAAGTCCATGGTTTATTCCTAACTCTTAGAAAAGCCCATAGACACTTCTGCTTTGCTAATGTAGTTTAAGACATTTTAAGAACGCACGCAAAAGGACAACAAGTTTAGAGTGACAAGAGACAAACGACAGTAGAACCAGGGGCTTCATAAAATGGCATTCCCAGCTGGATTTGCACATTCTGTTCCTCATTCCTAGAAACTGTTCCTTGCAGTGCCAAGGCTCCTTTCGTTCCATGTTTGTTCCAAAAGTGTCATTTGCTCACACCAGCTTTCATCAATCACCCTGGGTAAACACTTGCCAACCTGTTTTGCTTATCATTCGGTACATTTTCTTCAAAATATTTATCACAATACTTGTTTTACTTGTAGTTTTTATCCTAACTTTCTCTGTTTTCTCTTTAACCCCCATTTTTACTGTATGAGCAATTCAATCAGCATCAAGGCTGTTTTATGTAAAAATGTCCACCATGAACCTTATACACAGTTTGCACTTGATTATCTTTTGCTGATTCAATCTACCATCAACTTTATAAGAATAATCTTCCAAAGGTCCACTTAAGATTTGCTGGGTCACTCAGGTTTGTATTCGAGTGCAGGCAACAGAGACCCCACAGTGTCCTATCCAAAGGGTACAGCTGTTTTACTTTACGTTCTTATATAGCAAAGTGCTCAGAGACAAGTAATAGCTCAGGAAAGGTGTGATAACTCCACATTACCATTATCCTAAAATCTTTGGATTTTTCTGTTTTCCCAAACTTAGTTTAGCATCCTGCGTCAGAGATTGTAAAATGTGTTTTTTATTTGTTGGGAATATCATAAAAGGTATCAGTGGTTCTGTTAGTAAAAAGTCTGGGCAGAGAATTAAGTCTTTATACACACTAGAATGTCTCTTGATTGATATATAACAACAGCAAAAAATCATCATCACATTGTTTATATCACCCCAGCAGGCATAATCAGCTATAGAGATGTCCTACATGGAAAACAAAATCTTTATCAGAGAAGACCTAGAGAGCACTGAGTTAAAATGAAGAGAGACAGATAAATGAAATAACAATGTAACGGCAGAATAAGACAGCTCAGTGTACACATCTTCACTTTAGGGATGACTTGTCCAGTGATACATGAATATTCAGTTTGTTGAAAAAGGCATCTTTTTCTCTAGACCATATTTGAACTGACACAGTCAACTCAATTATGGGACCCTGTCTTTTCTATACTTCCTTTTCTGACTAAATCCTTTTTGAGGGATACTCTTTATATTTTACTATGTTAAATTAAATTTAATTCTGTAATTCAAGAAGCTGATATTTCTCTTTAAGACAACTTTGCATATCTCTGATCTGATCTGTTACGTGTTGACTTCACAGTTGAACACTCAGAAAATAATTTCATTCTCATTTTTCCCAAGTCTTCCTGGGACATTAGTATAGTCAGGAAATACTGACAAAGAGTACATATAATAGACAATACATAGTGTGCAATAGGAATAAAAATTTTTCTACTAATGTCCAATACTGATATTGGCTTCCCCTTAGAGACATTAGTAAACGTATTATTTTCTAAATAATTGAAACATGTATACTATCATGTAAGAAACGAATCGCCAGTCTATGTTCAATACAGGATACAGGATGCTTAGGGCTGGGGCACGGGGATGATCCAGAGAGATGATATGGGGTGGGAGGTGGGAGGGGGGTTCAGGATTGGGAACTAATGTACACCCATGGCGGATTCATGTCAATGTATGGCAAAACCAATACAGTATTGTAAAGCAAAACAAAGTAAAAATAAAAATTAAAAAACAAACAAACAAACAAAAAAAGAATTGTTAAGATTTCTGAATGTTTGGTTCCTTAACATAAGCCAACACTTAACTAATTTATTCTCTTTTTAAGTGCAAGGATTTGCAATCAAAATGGTCCAATTTGAGGCTGGCTTTACAATGCTAACTGTGATTTTAGGCAACTCACATGACATCCCTGAACTCATTTCTCCTTCCAGAGAAATGATATATCTGCCAAGCTATCACACAGGGTTGTTTTAAAAATCAGATTACAGAGGTATGAGGAAAAGTAAGGTGAAAGAAACAATCTTGGTTAAGGCAGCATTTCTAAGTGTTGCTCACCTCTAAATTTCTAAAATTCTGGAAAAAAGAACTATAAATACAATTGTCTGTTTGATATAGCCAATCTGGATAACTAGCCACAATTACCTCTTTGGAGTGTAGCAGATAGTTTGGACAGATAAGCTGCGATGCTTCACATGTGTGTATGAAGATTCCTGAAAAGACAGGAGGAATCCAAGGTGAAGAGAGCTGTTCAAAAATTGTAATGAGAGGATGAGGTTGAGGGCAAGTTTTCCTAGTACTGCCATTTCTAGAATAGAATTCTTAGGCATTTAATAATTATAAATTTAAATCTGCCATTCCAGGTTTTTGTGAAAACATATTAGTCAAAGTATGAACGTAAAATCTGTCTTATTTAATAATTTGCTAATTAGATATACAACTTTAAATATTCATACATATAATTCTTCTCTGCACCTGCAAATGTTAGCAGCTGGCATAAATCTTAGTCTCTCCCTATGCTTAGGAAATATTTATAAACAGCCCTGCAGAAGGAGGTGTATCCTCAAAGCCTTAATTCATGGGGTATACAGGCAATGTAGTGCTATAAGGCACATCCAAAACAGGGCAGGAAGAAACATGTACAGATACACAAGATAAACCTAGCATTTGCTTCAGAGAGTGGTGAGGTAGGAAAACTCTAGAGTCAATGCATAACTTCTCAAAATAGAATCTCTGAATATAAAGGAAAAACAAATATGTGAACAAGGCAGACATTGTGCTAACAGCCAGACAGGAGTTGTGGTCTAAAACATTTAGTTTGAAAAGCATTATTATCCGCGTATGCCATTGCTGCTTCTGTTCCATTCGCAACTTTGTACCATTCTGGGCTTTTGTTTGTTCCATTCTTTTAAGTACATTGGATATCTATGCGTGATGAGCCTTTTGTATATTTTTAACCTTTAACACTTCATATTTTGGGTCATTTTTACTTTCAGGAATAACAGCATAGCACCAATAACATTAGGATTAAACATGATTGTGTGTGTGTGTGTGTGTGTGTGTGTGTGTGTGTGTGTGTGTGTGTGTGTGTGTGTGTGTTCTGGCAGCTGTTTACACCACGCGGATTAATTTTTTTTCTAAAAAAAATAAAAAACAGGATTCTACTTTGTGCCATTTGCCTTTAACTTCAATGTGTTTAGAATTAGGATTAAAGCAATTTGATTTGGTGAAAGTGACTACTTAAATCCCTCAGTATATTAAAAAACACAGGTCTATTCCCATATATTTTCTTTACTTACAGGGTTTGGGACCTGAGTTACCAAGATAATTTCCTTCAGTCTTCACTGCATTTGTCTCAACAATTTAAAACTTAAGCACCATTTTATTTTTCACATTTTAGCTTATGATTTTTTTGTATAAGCAGGTTATGTCTTTCCTCCTCGGCTTTAAGCCCTATTTGTTAGCCTAGGTAGCTTTCTCTGAATTTGTTTGTTATTTACTACGGGTGGCCATGGCTGATACTCCTGTCTTTCTAATATCTGAACATTTGAAAGCAAGCTGTTTTCCAGAAAGATTCCCATGCATGAGTAACAGTAGTCTGACAGTGAAATTAACCACCTCATATTCTTCATCCCTTTATTATTCCAAATGAGAAAACTAATCTTGTTATGTAAGAAGTCATTACTTCATCTACTCATCAGCTGTTTCTGACATGCTCCAGTTGGCTCTCAGTTTGGAAATAAAATTACACAAGGATGAAAATGAAGCCTGTTTCAGAACATTTTCAAGGAAGATTTGTTCCTTTAATGGGCTCTTTGCTGAAAGATATGGTTTTTAATTTGTGAGAAAATAAAAATGCAGTTCAAGCAAGTGAAGCATAAAAAGTCATGGGTCAAAAGACTTTCTTATTTTTATAGCAAGAAGTTCAAACTCCATATGAAGTGAAATCACAAGCACAGTTTTTGCTGTGATTTACTTCTAACAGTTTGGGTAATTCATCAGAAAATAATTCAAAATTGAGTCTGGTTTTGATGTCAGTGTTTCATACATACTAGTTGCAGAATCCAGTATTTTTTCTAAGTATTAAGCACATCAACTTCACCATGTCTGTTTTCTTATAATGATAGGTCTCTGCTTTACTTGTTGTGGCAAATAAAGTATTTTCTAATTAATACACGAGGTTGATAAAGAATGTTTACATAATGTTCTCCATAGTATTTCTGGTTGCAAGAGATTTTATAAATACTGGAGCTGAGAGACACCCTGAGGATATAGTGAAATAATCAAGGCTCAGAAAGAATACAAATGTCTGAGATAAAGTTTGTTATTATTGACATTAATAATTATAATTATCATTATTTTATTTAAATGCTTGCAGAAGATAGCAATTAAGAAAATACAGGGACTTCCTTAGTGGTCCGGTGATTAAGAATCCTCCTCCTTGCAACGCAAGGGATACTGGTTCAATCCCTGGTTGGGGAACTAAGATCCCCCATGCCATGAGACAGTTAAGCCCGAAGCCACAACTACTGGGCCAACAAGCCACAACTGGAGAGTCCGTGCACCAGAATGATCTCACATGACTCAACAGAGATCCCATGTGCTGCAGCCAAATAAATAAATGTTTAAGAAAAATAAAGAAAATACAGTCTCTGGAGATAAACTTTCTGCACTCTCACACCAGTTTCACCACTTCCTAGCTCCTCAGCTGTGGTATCTTGGGCAAGTTACTAGGCATATCTATGCCCTGATAGCCTCCTGTATTGAATAAGGCCAGGGTTAGGGGCAGTAAATAAAGTAGGTCCTAACTCATATAGACACTGTGGAGGTTTAGTGCATCAATACAAACAGTAGTTATTCCCTGAACACTTACTTTACCTCAGACACTATTCAAAACAATTTATAATCCCCAAAGTTGGTAACTTTAAGTTTTAAAATATTGATTTAGAAAGTACATTGGGAATTTATACACTCTTTCAGGGATACTTTCTCATAGGAAAATGAAGTAATGCCACTGTCCCTCTGTTCAGTCGCTTAGTTATGTCTAACTCCCTGGACTATAGCCCGTCAGGCTCCTCAGTCCATGGAATTTTCCAGGTAAGAATACTGGAGTGAGTTGCTACCACTTGGGGATCTTCCCAACCCAGGGATCGAATACAGGGCTCCTGTGTCTCCTGCACTGGCAGGCGGGTTCTTTATCACTGTGCCACCTGGGAAGCCCAAGGCCGCTACCTGTAATCAACTAATAATTGAATATTTTTACTAATATTTAACTGCCCTATGTATTATCTTCATTCTCAAATACTTAATAATTATTTATTGTTTTAGAAGGCACACCACAACTGATAAAAGATTAACATAAAAATAATTATTGCAATTGACTTCTCTTTAAAGGATTTTTCCTAACACCTACTAAATGTCTTATTCTGACTCCAACAGATATATTTGAATTAGAGGGAGATCTGAGAATTGTATAACCAGTATGTTAATATACACTCTGGCAAACCCAATGATTTGGCTCTACCGCATGTATTTTCTCTTAGCTTATGGCAATTTTCACATGGAAGGCATCCATACAATATACAGATATTATTGTGGATAGTAAGTACTCAATAAAAATAACTTTAGATTACTTTCCATTAGGAATGCAAGAAAATTAACTATTTTACGCTAGGAAAGACCATGAGAATCAAGCTGCTAAATAATCAGTGCCATCCAGAGAGTTGTTTTTAAGCTTCAACAACTAATAGATGTGGCTGAACTCAGCTAGGGGAAATGGTTCCAGCTTTTATTGAGTTGAATCTTAACTACCCACAAGTTACTTTGGGAAATCCATTAATCTTCAGAGAGCTCTGAGATTTACTTCATTATTGACTATCAGTAGAAACTGAGTTTGCCCATCATTCCCTGGCAGCTAAGGAGAAGAATGTAGAGAAGAAAAAAAAAAAAAAAGCCGTGTTTTGGTTCCCATTCTGTAGTCATTTATTTGATATACTGTGCAAGTCACTTATCATCCCAGGGCTTTTGTTTTTCCATCTGCATACTGACACTAAAATATCTCTTTTAAGATCTTGCTAAATGTTGGATACAGGGTAGGTACCATAAGAACCAGAATGTTCCCTTTGGAACATTATATCAGAGAAGTAAATATTCCTGTAAGGCCTTACACTAATTAATGGGTTTCAATAGTTTTAAGGATAAATTCTCTATTTCTGTTTTTTAAGACAGAAAACAATTTCACTATTTTTCTTCTAAAATGTTTTATTTAAAATGTGTAGCTATCAAAAATGATCATTCACAAATTAATTGCATTTTTGATAATAATGAAGTTTTGTAGACAGTATCCTGAAGACTTTGAGAAGAAGCTCTCCCATTTTACATGTTTCTTAATAAGTTTGTATTACATTCTCTCCTAATTCTTTTTTAGAGGGTCTTTCTGTAAAAAATGATTTCAGTGTCATTACGTGAGGTGGAACTGGTACCAGTCTGAATCAAGTTTCTCATGAACTACTCTTGGCTTGACCAAACCATCATGTGACTGTGAGTCATTCATTCAACTGTCCAGCCTCAATTACCTCACCACCAATGAAGGAAAATATGGTAAAACTGCCTCACTGCTGGAAGTGAACCACAACACTGGTATCACCAAGGACCTTTTAAGAAATCTAGAAACTCAAGCTCAGACTTGCTGAATCAGAACTGACATTTTAACAAAATCCCTAAGTAATTTCTGTACACATTAAACTTTGAAAAGTGTTGAAAGAATGGAATTTAACAGTTTGTGAGAGCAGCTAGTAAACTGTAAAGTTCAACAGATGTAACACAGCCATTATTCTCATGTTATTCATTCCAATCAGAGATACAATTAACCTTGAGCTTTTTCTTTACAATTAGATTAAAAACATGAGTACCTCAACACGAATCAGCCACAGGTGGCAGAGGCCAACACAATGTTATAAAGCAATTATCCTCCAATAAAAAAGAAAAAAAAGAAAAAAAAAACAAGAGTTCCAACACAAACTTTTATACTAGATTATAGACAATTAATGCAGACCTATTGAATGAAAAACAAAAGCAATATTTACTCAAAGAATACACTAACACTAATTCAAAAGATACATGCACTCCAATGTTCACTGCAGCATTGTTTACAATAGCCAGACATGGAAGCAACTTAAGTGTCCAACATAGGTGAATGGATAAAGAAGATGCGGTATATTTGCATGAGGAAATATTACTCAGCCATAAAAATAATGAGATTTTGTCCTCTGGGACAACATGATTGATTCTAGAGGGTATTACGCTAAGTGAAATAGATCAGACAGAGGAAGACAAGTACTGCATGATCTCATTTATATGTGAAATCTAAAAAACAAAACAAAGTAGAATGGAAGGAGTCTCAGAGATACAGAGAAACAAGTGTTTGCCAGAAGGGACAGGGTGAGATGAGGCAAAATAGCTGAAGCGGATTAAGAGGTCAACCCTCCAGCAATACAGTAAGCAAACCACAGAATGTCATATATAGCATTGGAAATATGGTTAATAATATTGTAACAACTTTGTATGGGAAAGTCATATGTCAAATCATTATGTAGCACACCTGAAACTAACATATTCAGTCAATAAAAGTCAACAATATTTCAACAAAGAAACAAGAAAAAAGTGAGTTGAGATTATAAAGCACCTGTTTTAAGCATAATATTAATAATGAAAGTGAAAGTCACTCAGTCGTGTCCGAATCTTTGAGAACCCCGTGGACTGTATAGTCCACGGGGTTCTCCAGGCCAGAGTACTGGAGTGGGTAGCCTTTCCCTTCTCAGGGGATCTTCCCAACTCAGAGATCAAACCCAGGTCTCCTGCCTTGCACGTGGATTCTTCACCAGCTGAGCCACCAGAGAAGTCCAAGAATACTGGAATGGGTAGCTTATCCATTCTCCAGCAGATCTTCCCAACCCAGGAATCAAAGCGGGGTTTCCTGCATTGCAGGCAGATTCTTTATCAGCTGAGTTACCAGGGAAGCCAATATTAATAATAGTCTAATACATAATTTTCTTAAGATACAAAGGACTAAAATTATTAGTTTTTGTTCTTCAGTGTTACAATGCCAATACAGATGGAGAGTGACAGTCAGGAAAATAGGAAGGTAGATTTTAAAATGTAATTAAATCCAATAATGTGTTTTGTACAGGTCATCTAGGGAAACACTCATGGAGCAGCATGCACTAAATTTGGAAATCATTTTTAGTAATCCAAATAAATAACTTTCTAAATATCGTGCAATTAGCTTTACCACATAAAATTTAAATGTCCGTTCTAAATTTGACCTTATAGATTTTAGTGTAGAGGAAACTAGAGTGAATATAACTTCAACTTTTCATTTAAGACCACGGCAGCTTCCATCTACTGGCATTTCCCAGCAGTACCATGAGAAATATACTATGATACCTCATGGCTCAACACCTCACAATCTGGCTACTGCATGTACTTTATGTCCTATATAGAAAAGCCCCAATAATTCAGAAAAAAAATGCACATGAGCCTGCCAGCTTTTTCTATTGTCTTTGTACTTTTCAGTGTAACTAAAAGCCTCACACTTCGGATTAGCTATGCCAGGATTCCCTGGTGGCTCAAACAGTAAAGAATCCACCTACAATGTAGAAGACCCAGCTTCAACCCCAGGGTCAGGAAGATCCCCTGGAGAAGGGAATGGCAACCCACTCCAGTATTCTTGCCTGGAGAATTCCATGGAAAGAGGAGCCTGGCAGGCTACAGTCCATAGGGTCACAAAGAGTTGGACACGACTGAGCAACTAACACACATAGACACAGACATGCCAGAATCAACAGCAGTTGAGTGAATCTTTTGGTTGGTCTTTCATCCATCAGTGATACACTGTTACAACTTCCTGAAAGATTTACAAATGTGGGTCAAACCTCAGGAACATATTTCACTTATAAAAATTATGCCCACTCAACTATTTGCTTGAAACCTCAGGTCAGTGCTGTCTTTACTTTTGTATAATACTGTCACTAGTTCATTCCTATGTTTATTTAGTTCTGCCTTTCTCAAATACATCCATTTATCTTCTTACCTTTTGAATTTCTAGAAATTTTATGTCTCTGAACTTCCTACTCTAGTTTCCATAAGTGTTTGTTATTCATGGATGTTATCAATATCATTATCTATATCAATATCAGAACATGATCTATTTTGAAGAGACTGCAGCCCATCTTTGTAGTAACTTTCAGTTAATTGTGGGATGCAGTTGTAGAAAAAAAAAATTAGAATAGAAAATCAGAGTGACCTTACAAATCACAGTCTGACAGTTACCAGAAGTATACACTTGAGCTAAATTACCTAACTACTGTGAGCCTCAGTGAATCTGTCTATACAGCAGGTATGAAGAAATGGCCACCAGAGATTCACACCAGCTATGTGAAAGTTAAATAAGGTAGTGTATGCAAGGCACTGGTACACAGTGAATGCAGACACTCAGTGTCATGTTGTGATGATGATGAAGATGACAAAGACGATGTGTTGGTGATGCTGATTCAGAGTTTCAATCACTTTCCTGTTTGAGCAAGAGAAGGGAGGGCTTTCTCCCCTAAAGCAGAGACGGTATTGTGACACTGACCCCCCAACGCCATCCTCATCTCCTGTTATTAAAGTATCACAGACGTCATGGTAAGACAGGAAGGCTTCTTGTGGATCATCCATGTCAAACATTTTTCATCAATGGAGAAACTGTTCTATAATCCCACATTCATTACAAATTGAGAAGACATGGTAGTTTTACATGACTTCTAAAGAAAGTCCATGAAAAAAAAAATTACATTTCTGGAGTTATCTGCTTCTTCTCAGTTTGGCAATAGATTTTTGATGGAAAGAATGGCTCTAATTGTAAGAACTCTTAATACATTAATACATTAATTTGTACTATTAAATTTTACTATTCGTACATTATTACATACAAATTAAATACATGTTGTTAATTTTACATGCTTTCATGATGTCAAGAAAAACAAAGAACCAGAGTATTAATAACATATAGACACATCCCTAATTGGGGATATTTTAATTCAATGATGATAAGAATAAAATTAGTTCCTATACACATTAACAATCATACTATTTTACAATTATCTTCTTTTAGAAAAACAGATGCACTCAATATAATATTCTCTATTCTATTATTAAAGCACTGAGAAAATTATTTGGATTCAATGAGAGAAAACAGATCTCAGAGTCTTAATGATGGGCTAATCATGTTGTTCTTGATATAATAAATGTGACACCATATGAATTTAAATTAATCTGCCATTGCCATTTTTCAGTAGAAAAATGTATTGTTCACCTTTCTTGTTAATTTGGAGATAGCAATTTACAAGGGAAAAAAGGCACAAATAAGTTTCCATACAGTTATTCCACAGAAACTAATGAACCCTCAAGTAAAACACAGACCAAATTTCTCTCAGATCATGATGCTTTAAGAGACATAAAGATTAATGCAATATACTAAAAAAAAAAAAAAAACACACTTGAATGAGTCAGAAGACCTAAATTTCACTCACCATTCAATTACTTTGTAACTACACAATCTTGAGTAAGTCACATCTTCTAAATTTCAATATTCTTAATTTTCATAGAAGAACTTGGACCAGATCAACAAAGGTTTTTTTTTTTTGTTTTTTTTTTTCCCAACTGGTCTCCTTAACAGTCAAATCCTCTGTTTTAAGCACATTCTACACAGAATTTCAATAAGTTTCTAACAGATGAGAGTGGATCTGCTCTACTGGAAAGAAGATGAGAGAAACACAGTCCAGTACCTACAGCCTTACTTGTCATACACAGCTATTACACAAATACCTTAAATGTTGTTTCAAATCAAGTATCTCCACTTCTAAAGTTGTTCATCACAAGTTTATGAATTTCAGTCCTTCAACAAGAAGAGAGTGGAATATTCAAATGTTATTCTCAGTGGTATGATAGAGCCTAAGTGCTTAATAAATGGTGTTTATCTGCAATTCTATCCTACATTTATGTACTATTTTACTTCTTACAAAGCACTTCCAGTTTCCCAGTCTCTCATTTGCTTTTCCACTTATGAAGTAGGCAAGACAAGTATAAATAAAAGAGGAGTAGGTTCCTTCTCACTATATTCATCTTTCTCTTTAAAATTTTTTCAATAGTTAGGAAAAGACAAATTCATCATAATAATTCCATTATGAATGATTATATTTTTATCACACCACACAACACACATGTTCCACACTCATTACAACACACAAGTTCCATACTCATTCTACTCTTTCAAAAATGCCTTTTGTTTTATCTGAGAGACCAGGGATTCTCTTCCTTGGCACTATTAACATTTGGGATTGGATAATTCTTTGCTGTACTGTGAACTATAAGATGTTTACCAGCACCCTGGCCTTTACTGTTAAAATGTCTTCAGATGTTGCCAAATATCTCCTGGGGAGAAAAGCAATCCTTAGTTGAGAGCCAGTTGACAGATAAACACTGAAACCAAATGTAATTACTAAGTTATTTTACTATGCCTACCATATTCTCAACTATTTGCACAAATGAATGGAGATCAATGCCATTCTTTTGCTGCTGTTGTTGCTGTTGTTAAATGGCCCAAATAATGAGCTGAATGCACTGAAGCCTTTTCATTTTATCCATATGGAGACAATGGAATGAGCACATCATAGAATACACAGGTACTTTATTGGACCTTGTAAAAAACACTGTATCTTTTCATTGACAACTGAAGATAAGGATAGGAAATCTAATACAAGGACCAGGAAAGATGTGAGTCCTATCATGAATATTAATTATACCAAACAGCAGGCTGTATAGAAAGCATCAGATGCTTAAATTAAGCCACCAGTAAATTAAGAAAGCCTTTTGTTGGAGATATTCTCGATAAAAACATAGGCTACCATCTTAAAGACATAACTCAATACTTCTCAAATACTGTGCTTTACCACATCCTTCAAGGGATGCACGGCAGTAGTGCAACTGTCAAGGGCAGAACTGAGCACAAGTTGGATATAACTAAAGTCAAGTCTTCACGGAATACCTAAGGACAATACATAACTGACAGTCCTTCAAGGAAGGTCCTGGTGATTACTCGAAGCTGACGCCATCACTTATCTGTTTCTCCACACATTTAAGAAATGATCACTTCATCTGATAATATGTAAGAGATGAGAAAGTGAAGATAATATAGCAGCTGAGTAGAGATGTGCTGTATGAAGGTGGATGAGATTGATGATATAAACATGGACAAAGGCAAAAACATAAGGCAAATCCAAATGCAAAAAGGAGGAGTGGCTATATTATTAGTTGCCAGATAAATTTTTACAAAGTTCAATCACTTTATATATTTTAAAATGACTATGCATAGAAAAATAAAATATTCATAATCCTTAACACACTAAAGGAAGTATCATCAAAATATATGGTGCAAAGAATATCAGAAGTATGAGAAAAACTGAACAGAATGTAACTCTGGATAGCACTACCAATTTTACTGACAATTGAAAATGCAGAAATTAGGACAGAATTTGAAGAATAGAATTAATAAAGTTGAGTTAATAGCTATAGTATATTGAACTTAGCATTCTACAGAGAGATATTACATTAATACTTTTTATTCCAATAAGCCACTGAACACTTTTTAAAAGTCACTGAATACATTAGGTGTCTACTACATGCTAGGCATTCCTCCAGTAACTGGAACACAGCAAAGAACAAAAGAAAAATTCTCTTCACTATATAGCATACATCTGTTGCATTAAGCCACTAAGAAACCTTCAAAAAATTCCAAGTACATACATTTTTAACTACAACATTATATAGGAATAAATTAAATAAGACATATTCGGGCAAAAACCTCATCAGTCTTTTTTCCTTTTTTTTAAAATTAAATGTTAATGCCAGTTTTATCCAAGATTATTAGTTCTAGAAGTTTACATTAAGAAAATAAACAGAGACAGGCATGCAGATTTAGCTGCAAGAGTAAGTTTACCAAGGCATTAACTACGTTAATAAAAGCTTCATAGGATTTGAATTGTAAATTTATGGAAAAAATTTCAAAAAACCATATGATGCAATAATACACAACCTTTTAAAACATAGGTTTGAGGAGTATATGTAATAATATGAGAAACTCTATAAACAGAATAAAAAATCCAAGATACACTCTAATATACATATTCTGATCACAAAGGAATAAAACATTAAAATAACAACCATAAATATTTGGAACTGAAGATATTAAATAAATAAATATACATCAGAAATTTTAAAGTACTTGGCTATATTGTTTTATAATCGAAGTGAAATCCAAACACATAATCACAGATTACCTAGAATACATCCAAAATGATAATAACATATGTGAAAAATGTTTAAAGACTTTTCATCAGACAAGGGATAATACCAGGAAAAAAGGTTTTAGATAAAAATAGAAGCATTCAAATAGACAATTAAATACAATAATTATTCTGGCAAACATTTTTTAATTATATATCTAACATTTTTATAAAGTTAGGAATAAAAAATGTACATATAACACATATACAAATATTTGAGAAATATGATACTACGTACCAGTCTATGTTAACAAAGTCGATTATCTCAATGAAATGGAAAATCATTTTTAAGTGAAATACTTCACAAGAACAAATAAGCAAAGAAAAATCTGAAAAGCTTGAAAAGACCATTAGTCACAGAAGACATTTTAAAGAGATGAAAGAATCTTCTGCAGGAATGACAGTTTTAATAGTGAATTGAGAATTATTGGTGAATTTCTTATGCTTTCCAGAATAGATAATACTTGTTAAGGTGCAATATAGAGACAAGAAAAAATGCTAGTCTTTTAGAGAATAGAAAAGATGATAATGATCCTAATTCAATGAGATTATAACTTCCAAAGACCTCTGACCACAATAAGAGAAATTATTGAAGAATTACAAAATAAAATTTTAAAATTTTGAATAAAATATTAGCAAACTGAATTGAACTGAATATTAAAATCATAAGTCAAAAATACCAACAAAGATTCACCTCATAAGTATGAAATAGCTTAATATTAGACTCTAAAATAACATATCATCAATAAAATTAGCTAGGAAAAGGATCATCTTCATAGAATTGAAAATTTATAAGGTAAGTTTCATAAAGAACACTTCTTTACAGGCAAGAATCATGTCATACTCACATAATTAGCATTTATTTATTTCTATTTATGGTGAGTCACTGAGGGCACCCATCCAAAAGAAAGACCCCCAAATTGTTGTTATTTCTGATCTATAAAACAACAACAGAACATGAAACATACAGAAAAACTACAATTATAAGAGGAAATATGACTGTTTACAAAATACTAACTGAAAAATTAGGGATAAAAAATATTCAAGTGGCTGAGAAGATAAAAGTGCAAACTTTGTTACAGCAGTAACAGAAAATATAAAAAGTCATTATATCATAAAATTAAGATATTCCAAGCATTGAATGTGTGATATCTACTTGGAGAAAACTACATATCTTAATTAGGAGATATAAAAATAATTGATGAACACTTACTTAAAAAATGAATAAAATTATATGTCGGCTCTGATATCATAAGAAACAGAATAAAATAAAAACGGTACATAATAAATCCCTGAATGGGAGAAGTCTTTTATTTTTAAACAAGGTTGAAGAAGTATAGAGGAAAACCCATTTAATAAAATTAAAATAACAAAAGCAGAAATATTTAATTATGTATGTAAAAAAATGAATTAATTCAGATAAGGATCTGAACTGATATGTCATAAAAGAAAAAATACACACAAGTAATAAACATCTCTAAAGTGTTCAATCTAATAATAAATTTAACTGTAAAGCAAATTATAATTACAAATTAATTAATCTAACTATGATAGAGTTAATCAGAGGAATTTTCCAAAGTATATATTTTGAATTGAACTATTTAGAGCAAGGAAAGAAGAGAAGATGGTGGAGCAAATACATTTTACTTATAATAGAAAAATTTCTCTTCATAAGACCTTATATATACTCACAATAAAACAAAGTAGATAAATAGACAACTGAGGCCTTTTTTGAATAGAGAGGTACATTTGAAATTTAAAGCAGAAAAAAAATGAGATTTCTTCCTATTTTCCAGTGCCATTGCATTTTAGAGGCAAGGAAACAAACAGGTTTAAATCCTGAATCTATAGTTTAATGCTGGGCAGCACTGAGCCTCACCAACTTTATATCCAAAATGAAGATATTACCTACACAATTTATTGCCTATGGGATTAAGACCAAAGATAATGTAGAAATTTACAGTTAAAAAGGTAATTAATACTTGTAATATAGTCTGCTTTAAAGTTTTCAAAAGCTTTTTTGTTAATTCAAAGTATTTTTACTACAATTCATGCTTTATTTATTGAAGAAAGAAGAAACACACTACATACAGCAAGAATTTGCAAATTTGTTTTCGGTGTATAGTGGAAGTGAAGTGAGTCAAAGTCATTCAGTAGTGTCCACCTGTTTGCACAGTCATGGACTATACAGTCTCCAGGCCAGAATTCTCCAGGCCAGAATACTGGAGTGGGTAGCCTTTCCCTTCTCCAGGGGATCTTCCCAACCCAGGGATTGAATCTAGATCTCCTGCATTGCAGGCGGATTCTTTACCAGCTGAGCCACCAGGGAACTCCAGGGTCAGTCAAATTGTAAAAGGAATTTTAAATGGGTGTGTTATTGATTCTTCCAGAGTGCTTAGGACCCCTAACAAAATACCCAAACAAATTAAGAGCAAGAGGAAAACCTGTTTAAAAGTTCCAGTATTTCAATGAATGTGAAAATTAAAGTGAAAGTGGCACAGTCCTGTCCGACTCTTTGCCACCGCACGGACTATGCAGTCCATGGAATTCTCCAGGCCAGTATACTGGAGTGGGCAGCCTTTTCTTTCTCCAGGGGATCTTCCCAACGCAGGGATCAAACCTGGGTCTCCCACATTGCAGGCACATTCTTTATCAGCTAAACCACAAGGGAAGTCAAATGTGAAAACGGGATTAACTCAAAGAGTATGTGTGTGTGTGTGTGTGTGTGTGTGTGTGTGTATCATTTTATCTACATCTGTAGAAAGAGAAAGAAAGATTCAGTTCAGCTCAGTCGCTCAGCCGTATTCCGACTCTTTGAGACCACATGGACTGCAGCACCCCTGGCCTCCCTGTCCATCACCAACTCCTGGTGTTTACTCAAACTCATGTCCGTTGAGTCAGTGATGCCATCCAACCATCTCATCCTCTGTCATCGCCTTCTTCTCCTGCCCCCAACCTTTCCCAGCATCAGGGTCTTTTTAAATGAGTCAGCTCTTTGCATCAGGTGGCCAAAGTATTGGAGCTTCAGTTTCAACATATCCAATGAATATTCAGGACTGATTTCCTTTAGGATAGAGTGGTTGGATCTCCTTGCAGTCCAAGGGACTCTCAAGAGTCTTCTCCAACACCACAGTTCAAAAGTGTCAATTCTTCAGTGCTCAGCCTTCTTCACAATCCAAGTCTCACAACCATACGTGACTACTGGAAAAACCATAGCCTTAACTAGATGGACCTTTGTGGACAAAGTAATGTCTCTGCTTTTTAATATGCTGTCTAGGTTGGTCATAACTTTCCTTTCAAGGAGTAAGCATCTTTTAATTTCATGGCTGCTGTCACCATCTGCAGTGATTTTGGAGCCCAGAAAAATAAAATCTGTCACTGTTTTCCCCATCTATTTCCTATGAAGTGATGGGACCAGATGCCATGATCTGAGTTTTCTGAATGTTATGTTTTAAGCCAACTTTTTCACTCTCCTCTTTCACTTTCATCAAGAGGCTCTTTAGTTCTTCTTCACTTTCTGCCATAAGGGTGGTGTCATCTGCATATCTGAGGTGATTGATATTTCTCCCGGCAATCTTGATTCCAGCGTGTGCTTCCTCCAACCTAGCGTTTCTCATGATGTACTCTGTATATAAGTTGAATAAGCAGGGTGACAATATACAGCCTTGATGTACTCCTTTTCCTATCTGGAACCAGTCTGTTGTTTCATGTCCAGTTCTAACTGTTGATACTGACCTGCATACAGATTTCTCAAGAGGCAGGTCAGGTGGTCTGGTATTCCCATCTCTTTCAGAATTTTCCACAGCTTATTGTGACCCACAAAATCAAGTCTTTAGCATAATCAATAAAGCAGAAGTAGATATTTTTCTGGAACTCTCTTGCTTTTTCGATGATCCAACGGATGTTGGCGATTTGATCTCTGGTTCCTCTGCCTTTTCTAAAACCAGCTTGAACATCTGGAAGTTCACAGTTCACGTATTGCTGAAGCCTGGCTTGGAGAATTTTGAGCATTACTTTACTAGCGTGTGAGATGAGTGCAATTGTGTTGTAGTTTGAATATTCTTTGGCATTGCCTTTCTTTTGTTTGGAATGAAAACTGACCTTTTCCAGTCCTGTGGCCACTGCTTAGTTTTCCAAACTTGCTGGCATATTGAGTGCAGCACTTTCACAACATCATCTTTAAAGATTTGAAATAGCTGACCTGGAATTCCATCACCTCCACTAGCTTTGTTCATAGTGATGCTTCCTAAGGCCCACTTGATTTCACATTCCAGGATTTCTAGGTGAGTGATCATACCATCGTGATTATCTGGGTCATGAAGATATTTTTTGTATAGTTCTTCTGTGTATTCTTGCCACCTCTTCCTAATATCTTCTGCTTCTGTTAGGTCCATACCATTTCTGTTTTATTGAGTCCATCATTGCATGAAATGTTCCCTTGGTATCTCTAATTTTCTTGAAGAGATCTCTAGTCTCTCCCATTCTATTGCTTTCCTCGATTTCTTTGCACTGATCACTGAGGAAGGCTTTCTTATGTCTCCTTGCTATTCTCTGGAACTCTGCATTCAAATGGTATATCTTTCCTTTTCTCCTTTGCTTTTTGCTTCTCTTCTATTTACAGCTATTTGTAAGGTCACCTCAGACAGCAATTTTGTTTTTTTGCATTTCTTTTTCTTGGTGATGGTCTTTATCTCTGTCTCCTGTACAATGTCATGAACCTCTGTCTACAGTTCATCAGGCACTCTGTCAGATCTAGTCCTTTAAATCTATTTCTCACTTCCACTGTATAATCATAAAGGATTAGATTTAGGTCATACCTGAATGGTCTAGTGGTCTTCCCTACTTTCTTCAATGTAAGTCTGAATTCAGCAATAAGGAGTTCATGATCTGAGCCACTCATTCAGCTCCCAGTCTTGTTTTGCTGACTGTATAGAGCTTCTCAATCTTTGGCTGCAAAGAATATAATCAATCTGATTTCAGTATTGACCATCTGGTGATGTTCATGTGTAGAATCTTCTCTTGTGTTGTTGAAAGAGGTTGTTTGCTATGACCAGTGTGTTCTCTTGGCAAAACTCTATTAGCCTTTGCCCTGCTTCATTCTATACTCCAAGGCCAAGATCACACACACACATACACACACATACACACACACACACACACACACACACACAGACAGACACAAACCAAATGCTTCTGCATTCTTTATATATATTTGTTCCTTTTTACCTTGTTAGTTCAATCCCATATCTGTTCTTTTTTCTTCCCCATTTCTTACTACACAATGGCAATGGCTCAGCCAACCTTTGATACAACAAAGATCAGAACACTATTAGTTCCTCTAATAGGACATATGGCATCAATTAATACTTTCAGTGGAAATGGATATTAGAAAGCAAAGTCTATCATCTTTGAGGTGCCATGTCTTATATGTGAGTCCTGAACTAACAGAGATTTTCTAAAGTTTTTAGAATCTGTTGTAGGCCCGAATAATACCTCTCTTCCTGCAAAATATTTTTTTTTAAAAAAAGCCTGCTGCTGCTAAGTTCCTGCTAAGTTGCTTCACTCGTGTCCAACTCTGTGTGACCCCATAGACAGCAGCCCACCAGGCTCCCCCATTCCTGGGATTCTCCAGGCAAGAACACTGGAGTGGGTTGCCATTTCCTTCTCCAGTGCATGAAAGTGAAAAGTGAAAGGGAAGTCGCTCAATTGTGTCCAACTCTTAGTGACCCCATGGACTGCAGTCCACCAGGCTCCTCCACCCATGGGATTTTCTAGGCAAGAGTACTGGAGTGGTATCTAATCCTCAGATCCTGTGGTTATGTTATCTTTAATGAGAACAAAAGACTTTGCTGATGTTAAATTTAAGGGCCTAGAATTGTGGAGACTACATTGGATTATCTGGGTGAGCCCAATCTAAACAAATGCATTCTTAAAATTCAAGACACTAGAAGAGTGGGTCAGAGATGTAATATGAGAACTCAGTCCACTGCTGCAAGCCTTGAAGTGAAGTGAAGTGTTAGTTGCTCAGTCTTGCCTGACTCTTTGCGACTCCATGGACTGCAGCACACCAGGCTCCTCTATCCATGGGATTTTCCAGGCAAGGATACTGGAGTGGGTTGCCATTTCCTTCTCCTGGGGATCTTCCCATCCCAGGGGTTGAACCCGGGTCTCCTGCACTGCAGGCAGATTCTTTACTGACTGAGCTATGACGGAAGCCCTTGTGGCAGGCCTTAAACAAGGATAAAATGGGGCTACAAGCCAAGGAATGCCAGTGGCCTCTAGAAGCTAGAAATGACCTCTGTGTACAGCCAACAAGAAAATGAGGTCCTTTGTTCTACAACCATGAGTGGGGAAATAGATTCTCCTTTAGAGCCATCAGAAAGGACTGTCGGCCTGCCAACACCTTGATTTTAGCTCCATGAAACCCTTACTGAGCTTCTGATCTATGGATTATAATACATATATGTTGCCTAAGCCAGTAAATTTGTGTTAATTTGTTATGGCAACAACAGAAAACTAATATAAAATTGCACACTTAGAGAAAATGTTAAAACTCATTTGAGAGAACATAGGACAATGATAAAGTTCTCAAGTTCTATCAAATACTTCAAAGTACTACCTGATTATAAAGCATTTATACCAATCATTTATTAAATATCATCAAATAATATAATCTAAAAAGTATAATTACTACTAATATTAATAATAACTAACATACATAGAATGCCAAGTGTTATCCAAAATGTGTGACTAGTATTAGCTTACTTAGTCTTCTGGAAGCCCTTATGGTAGATTTGGTTTTTATCCATACCTTACAAATAAACAAACTGAGGCTTAGTGAGATACAATAAACTCCCTAAATTCACTCAGCTAGTAAAATGTAGAGATGAAACTCAAACCCTAATCTCTGGCAATAGATCTTGTGGTTTTAATACTATGATAAATGTTATATATTACCTGTTAATAGAGTCAGCAAATTTGCCCTTATGTTATCTGCATGTTTTGGAGGCTCTGTGGTCCAAATACTTTACTGGAGTTCTCAAAGATCCAGAATCAAAACCTTAATAGAATAGTTAATACCCTCTAAATTTTGCAGAACATAACAGCATATGAATCTTTAAATAAATAAGATATCATAAAACACTTCAAACATTGATATTTATAAATATGAATAAAATAATAAGAAGTTGAATTAAAAATAAATATTCTGCAACTTCTTATAAAAATAAGTTTTGAGAGCAAGAAATCTGTCACTCACTCTCATAGGTACTGTGAATATTGCACAGTTCTTTATTGAAGAGAAGTAAAAATTTATATTAACACAGAAATATGTACAGGAATATACATATTCCTGTACAGTCTGCTTATTCATAATCTCCAAAAACTGTTAATAGCCCTACTATATTTTACTCAAAAAATGGTTAAAACCCTGGTACATTCATCAGTTCAGTTCAGTTCAGTTCAGTCGCTCAGTCGTGTCCAGCTCTGCGACCCCATGAATCGCAGCACGCCAGGCCTCCCTGTCCATCACCAACTCCCGGAGTTCACACAGATTCACGTCCATCCAGTCAGAGATGCCATCCAGCCATCTCATCCTCTGTCGTCCCCTTCTTCTCCTGCCCCCAATCCCTCCCAGCATCAGAGTCTTTTCCAATGAGTCAACTCTTCGCATGAGGTGGCCAAAGTACTGATAAAAAAGAATGATCTATCAATACATACAGCAATATGACTCATAGATGCAGTTTTCAAATTGAAAGAATCAGACTCAAAAGGCTGATTACAAATATATATTATATATTTGTATCTGTTTCATAATATGAAAAATACAAACCTCAGGGATGGAGACCAGATCTGTGCTTACCTGGGGATGGATGTGAGAAGAAAGGCTGTCTATAAAGAGAGTTAAGATTCTGTGCTATATATGTTCTACATATTGATTGTGGTGACAGACATGATTCCATTCATTTTTAAAACCTACATAACTGTAAAGAGTAAATTTTATCATATAAATTTAAAATATATAAAAAGTTACTAGAGTAGACATAATGTGATATTGAAAACTACTCAGGAGACAGAATATAAAAAGATGGAAACATAAAAATCAAAAGACACAAATGTAAGGACAAAACAGCAAAACAGGCTTACAAACAACTACATCAATCATTACATTAATCATAAACTTACTAATATTTTTATTAAAAATGAACAATTATAAATTAAAATTATAAAAACAAGAATTAAGTATATGCAATCTTTTCCACATATTAAATATAAACACTTAGATGACTTAAAAGTAGATACATAACAAAAGATACAACTTCATAACAATAATCCTTAGAAAATTGTAGTGGACTTTTAGAAAAAGTAATCTCCAGGTAAGGAGTACTATAAAAATGAACAGATATAATTCAAATGAAAAAAGGATCAATTCATCAACTCACCATTTATCATAATTCTAAATACATATGGACCTAATAATGGAGCTTCAAAATACATAAAACAAAATGACATAACTAAAGTGAGAAATAGCTACATAATTATTGTTGAAGGATTTAAACCTCCTCTCTCAGTAATTGATAAAACAAGACAAAAAATCCACAGGAATATATTAGATTTTAACAAAACTATCAAACAACTTAGAATAATTGACAAATTTAAAACATTACACCAAAATATTGAGAAGGAACATATTCCAAGATAGACCAGTACTTTGAAAGAATCTGAATCATATAAACTATGTTCTCTGATCATAATATTAAAGAACAATAACTATATCTCAGATCATGCCAAGTATTTGGAAATTAAATATCCAATAATTGTTTCTTAACTGCCCAATGAAATAGTTATACAAAATATAAAAGTATTATTCAAATAATTAAAGACAAAACCAAATGGAAAATCTACATGAAAAGACATTCCAAAATAAAACACACAGATGTTCAATAAGCACATAAAGGCATTTGATTTCATTGGTCATCAGATAAATAAAAAATAAACCACAAATACCACACAAACTCACTAAATTAGCTAAATTTCAAGACTGAGAATGACAAAACTTGGAAAGGACATCAAGAAACTGGAACTCTGGATTGTTGATGAAACTGAAAATGGTACAGTCGCTTTCAGCAATGGTTTAGCATGCTCTTATGAAATTAGCACATCATTTGATATAATAATTCTACTCCTAGGTTTTCAAAAGAGAAACAAAACATGTCTGAATAAAGAAACATACAAGAATGCTGGAAATTTTATTCATAACAAACAAAAGTTGGAGGCATTCTAAATGTCCACATAAAGACCAATGGGTAAACAAACTGGCATATTCAAAAATGGAATACTATTCAGCAATAAAAGACTGAACTCTAGAAAGTTATTCTGTAGAGCAAACAATGATTCTACAGCATATAGGAAGAGGCAAAAAGACAGAGAATAGCCAATAAATTATTGAAGGCGAAGAAAATGTTGGAAGATTGAAACTACACAACTTTAAGATTTCTACAAAGCTACAATAATCAAGACAGTGAGGTACAGGCAAAAGAATAGACAAATAGATGAACACAACTAAACAGAGCGCCCACATAAGTATACACAAATCTTTGACAAAAAGCAAAGGCAATACAATGAAGTAAAGACAGTTTTTTCAACAAATGACGCTAGAACAAATGAACATCCAGACAAAAAATGAATTCTGACACATACTTTACCTCCATCATAAAAGTTAACTCAAAATGGATTGCCAACCTAAATATAAGGCCTATAGGAGAAACCCTGAAAGAACTTGGTTACTACTTCTGCACTTGTCCAAAGGTTGACCATCTTTCTGGTGATAACTTTTTAGATAAAAGACCAAAGGCACGATAACATGAAAGATATAACTGATAAGCTAAACTTCATTGAAATTGAAAACTTCTAATCGGCAAAAGACAATGCCAAAAAATGAGAACACAAGCCACAGACTGGGAGGAAATATTTGCAAAAGACACATCAGATATAGAGCTGTTATCTGAAACAAAGAAACTGTTAAAACTTTAACAAAAAAAAAACAAAAGACCTAATTAGAAATGGTCCGAAGAGTTTAACAGATAACTCACCAAAGAAGACACACAGATGGCAAATAAGCATATGAAAAGATGTTCCACTTCATATGTTACCAGAGAAATGCAAATTAAAACAGTAATGGGACACCACCACATACTTATTAGAATGGCGAATATCCAGAACATGTGACAACACCAAATGCTGGTGAGGATGGGGAGCAATAGGAAATCTCACCTACTGACAGTGGGGAAAACACTTTGGAAGATAGATTATCAATTTCTTACAAAACTAAACATACTCTCTTACCTTATGACCCAGCAATCACTCTCTTTGATGTTACGATTAGAAGTTGAAAACTCATGTCCACATAAAAACCCACACACAGATGTTTACCACAACTGTATTATAACTTCCAAAACTTGTAAAAAACCAAGATGTTCCTCAGTAGATGAATAAATAAGTAAACTGTAGTACATCCAGATAATGGAATATTACTCAGTGCTAAGAAAAAGTGAGTTATCAAGTCATGAAAAGACATGGAGTAAACTTATATGTGCACCACTAAGTGAAAGAAGCCAGTTTGAAAAGACTTTATATCGTATGATTCTAAGTAACATTTTCTGAAAAATGCAGAACTCTAAAGACAGTAAAAAGATCAGTGGTTTCCAGGAGTAGGAGGATGAGGGCAGAGGTGAATTGGCAGAGCACAGAGGATTTTCAGAGCAGTGAAAATAACCTAATGATGGATACATGCCATTGTACATTTACCCATAAAACTTACAAAACCAAGATTGAACAATAACTTAGACCATTAGCAAATAATGATGTGTTAATGTAGGTTCATTAACTGTAACAAATATATCACTCTGGTGGGACATGTTGATAATGGAGAAGGTTGTGCATGTGTGGGGACAGGGATTACATGAGAAATCTCTATTCCTTTCCCTCAATTTTGCTATAAAAAATTATTTTTATAGCAAAAATAAAAGAACTGAACTGATAATGCAACAACGTGGACAAATAAGCTGAGCAAAAGAAGATGATGACACAAGGGCACAGGCTACATAATCCCATCATAAGAAGCTCAAAAACAGTCCAAACTAATCTATAATGATAAAAGTCTGAAGGGGCTTGCTGTGGAGGAGTGATGGTCTCAGAACTGACAGGAAAGGCAGGATGGTGTTTCCTGGTGTGATACTTCTGTATTTTAGTAGGGTTGTATTTTATGCAAATGTATACATTTGTCACAACTCACTGAATTGTACATAAAATAAGTTCTAGTTTACTGTATGTGAATATTATCTAAATAAAATAAATCTACAATAAATAATATAGACCTACTGAACTTTCAGGCCTTTATTAGCTATAAAACATACAAAACACAAATATAGTTTACATGATAAAATATGTTAATATTAGTATTAACATAAACCAAAGATATTGTGGTTATGCCGAACTAAATCAGTTTACTCATCTGAAAATTAAACTGGCTACCACATTAAGGTGGGGGGGGATCTTTTGACTTCAATATATCAACGTGCAGATTACTAACTAGTTCTATGTTTCTCTATTCAAACTACTATGAACTTTCCAATTACAGAGAATCACATGACACTATTAGGATTTATTTATCAGTTAGACATGCATCCTTTACACCTTAAGTACACCCTCTCTCCTCTGTTACTGGCTACAAAATTAAAGCAGGTGGATAACACAGACTTTAAAAACAATGCAAATACAGACATAGAACCAGTCATTCTAACACAAAGGCCAAGCATTGACTGAGAATATTCTTACAGTAATTGTCCAAAGATTATCATTGAATTAAAAACAAAGAATTTTAATACTAAGGAATTCCTATAAATATGTGAAACAATGGTGCTCTAGAGGTTAGTTCGAGAGACAATGCTGTTAACCTTCCCTTTCTACTACCAACACAGGCTTCTCCAGGCAACAAGGAAGAAAGTAGTGAACTGTGTCCCCATCCCCTACCCTCACTGTTCATAAGCCTTACTTTGGTTCACATTATTCTGTTCTTGTTTCTGTATTCTTTCACTGAGTCCCAAGAAAACACTTCACTGCCTCTCTTAAACCCTTCAGGACACACTGTAATTGAACTACTTTGGCTTGTTTCTCAGGTCTGGATGGTTTAGACAGTTACTACTTTCTTTATTCGATATTTCTACCGGTTTTGCTCATTTCCAGTAAAACAGTACTTACGTTTGAGAATATCTTATTAAGTACTAGGAACAATAAACTAACCTTTAATTTTTAATTTTATCATAGAAACTTTTTAACATTCAAAATTGTGCTTTTAGTATAACAATTTTCATGAATAATAAATACAAAAGAAAATGAATATCAGATAGATTCAAACATACTAAAGAAAATTAGAAATGTTCTCAAACAGGTTCTTGGCAGATTAGAATAAAATGCCCTAAGGAATTAGTTTCAAAATTACTCTTTGGTTAGACTTATACAAAGTGAACAGGAGAACTAATGTTTAAGTAATAAATTCTGCAGGTATATTCAACCAGGATGGATAGCTTAAACAAAAATATGCCATTGGTCCTAGCTATCTAAGTGACCATTGATATGTCCCTAATTTTACTATATAGGCTTCCCAGATAGCTCAGCGGTAAAGAATTTGCCTGCCAATGCAGGAGACTCAGGTCCAATCTCTGGGTAGGGAAGATTCCTGTGGAGGAAGACAACATGGCAACCCACTCCAGTATTCTTTCGAGGAAAATTCCATAGATAGAGCAACCTGGCGGGCCACAGTCCACGCGGTCTCAAGGAGTCAGACACGACTGAGCACACACACAACTTATCACACAGTGTTCATAAAACATTAACTTAAGTTCTGTAGAGACAGAATATCATCAGGATCAGCTCAATTCACTATAAGGAATAGAAAACTTTATATATTTAGTATATGTACTGATCAAGTCTTTACCCTTTTATTGTGTCTCAAACATAAGCATACTCTCCTCTGGTCAAAAGCGTTTAGTATTTTTTGGCTTCTTTGGTTTGGTTTTTTGGTTTGTTTGTTTCTTTCTTGTCAATTCAACTAGACAAGACTATATTCTCAAGTACAAGATTCTCCACAAAGCAGAACACTGGGGAGAAAACACACTGTGCTAATAAAATTAAAACTGATCTATGTGTTACCTAGATAAAAAACAAAATAGACCTTTTAGCAGTTGTGTATCATGAGTGAGGTTTCAAAAAATGTGTTCAAAAGACTAAATTCTGGGAGCCAAGGGAAAGACAAGGAAGAAAATAAAAAAATAATTTGAGGGGCTTATATCCTACTAGTGGAACTGTCTATTTAATTGAGTTCATAGACTATATGGCTCTGCTTTAATAGTAACAATTTGCTACCATATTAAAGGAAAGGTATGAATGTTAGATAGATCTGCATTTGAATAGCTGAGCAGACTCATCTCTACAGGACTCCACGTGAGAATACTAGAGACATTTGCAAGCTCTCTTTCAAATGATTATATACACATTTATATACCTTAAAGGCTTGGCTTTGCCAAAATGACTTCATGATTGCAAGATCATTCAGCCCAGGGTCTCAGTTGACATTTGTAACCAGAGACCCTGGTCATCATTCTAAAGATAATTACTGGGGAGATGTCATAGCAAACTATCAGAACTGACTGATTTTACTTCCCTACATCCAATACATTCTGTTCACTCAGTTCAGTTCAGTTGCTCAGCCATTTCCGACTTTTTGCGACCCCATGAACAGCAGCACACCAGGCCTCCCTGTCCATCACCAACTCCCAGAGTCCACCCAAACCCATGTCCATTGAGTCTGTGATGCCATCCAACCATCTTATCCTCTGTCATCCCCTTCTCCTCCTGCCCTCAACTTTTCCCAGGATCAGGGTGTTTTCAAATGAGTCAACTCTTCGCATGAGGTGGCCAAAGTACTGGTGTTTCAGCTTCAACATCAGTCCTTCCAATGAACACCCAGGACTGATCTCCTTCAGAATGGACTGGTTGGATCTCCTTGCAGTCCAAGGGACTCTCAAGGATCTTCTCCAACACCGCAGTTCAAAAGCATCAATTCTTCAGCGCTCAGCCTTCTTCACAGTCCAACTCTCACATCCATACATGACCACTGGAAAAACCATAGCCTTGACTAGACGGACCTTTGTTGGCAAACTAATGTCTCTGCTTTTTAATATGCTATCTAGGTTGGTCATAACTTTTCTTCCAAGGAGTAAGCGTCTTTTAATTTCATGGCTGCAATCACCAGCAGCAGTGGTTTTGGAGCCCAGAAAAATAAAGTCAGCCACTGTTTCCACTGTTTCCCCATCTATTTGCCATGAAGTGATGGGACCAGATGCCATGATCTTAGTTTTCTGAATGTTGAGCTTTATGCCAACTTTTTCACTCTCCTCTTTCACTTTCATCAAGAGGCTCTTTAGTTCTTCTGCACTTTCTGCCATATTTTAAATTCCAACCCTAACTTCCTTATAGTGCTAATCAAAGTGACAAAATCAACCAGTCATGGACTTCACATCTTAGGTGCAGCCACTAACTGATTTCATCAGTTTCTCTCTGGTGGCCTGTTAATCAGCCAAAGTTACTATATCACATGATTGAACTAATTAATAGGTGATCAGAGGTCATTTTTAGTGACAGACTTCAAGCTCCAGAGAAAGAATGAAAGTATGTCAAACCAAAAATAAATAGATTCAAATGTCACCTCACCTCTTGGTTGCATGAAAGAAACTGGATTGTTGTTCAGTCACTCAGTTGTGTCCAGCTCTTTGTGACCTCATGGACTGCAGCACGCCAGGCTTCCCTGTCCTTCACCATCTCCTGGAGCTTGCTCAAGCTCATATCCATTGAGTCAGTGATATAACCCAACCATCTCATCTTCTGTCATCCCCTTCTCCAGCCTTCAATCTTTCCCAGCATCAGGGTCTTTTCTAACAAGTCGGCTTTTCACATCAGGTGGTCAAAGTATTGGAGCTCCAGCTTCAGCATCAAATGACTGTGTGGCAGTGGCACAAAGAGAAACCTGTCATGCTGGCCAGTGCTCCTTAGTTCTCCAAGTCATCATAAACTGGGACTCTCATTGAGCTTGTGCCCTTTCTAATAAAATATACAATCTTTTATTTAAAAGAAATAGATCTCTTCATGTTTAGTAGGAGGTATTGGGATTTTACTTATCTTATATACAGAGTACATCATCCAAACTCCCAGGCTGGATGAAGCACAGGCTGGAATCAAGATTGCTGGGAGAAATATCAATAACCTCATATATGCAGATGACACCACCTTTATGGCAGAAAGTGAAGAGGAACTAAAGAGCCTCTTGATGAAAGTGAAAGAGGAGAGTGAAAAAGCTGGCTTAAAACTCAACATTTAAAAAACAAAGATCATGGCATCCGGTCCCTTCACTTCATGGCAAATAGATATGGAAACAGTGAAAAACTTTATTTTCTTGGGCTCCAAAATGACTGCAGCTGGTGATTGCAGTCATGAAATTAAAAGACACTTACTCCTTGGAAGAAAAGCTATAACCAAACTAGACAGCATATTAAAAAGCAGAGACATTACTTTGCCAACAAAGGTCCATCTAGTCAAAGCTATGGTTTTTCCAGTAGTTACGTATGGATGTGAGTTGGACCATAATGAAATATGAGCACCAAACAATCGGTGCTTTTGAACTGTGGTGCTGGAGACTCTTGAGAGTCCCTTGGACTTCAAGGAGATCTAACCAGTCAGGCCTAAAGGAAATCAGTCCTGAATTTTCTTTGGAAGGACTGATGCTGAAGCTAAAGCTCCAGTACTTTTGGCCACCTGATGCAAAGAACTAACTCATCAGATGCTGGGAAAGATTGAAGGGAGGAGGAGAAGGGGACAACAAAAGATGAGATGGGTGGATGGCATCACCAACTCGATTGAAATGAGTCTGAGCAAGCTCCAGGAGTTGGTGATGGACAGGGAAGTCTGACGTGCTGCAGTCCATGGAGTCACAAAGAGTTGGGCACAACTCAGCAGTTGAACTGAACTTAACTGATTGGGATTTTAACTTTGGCTTTATAAGCCCATAAATATACAAAGCGAAGAACATATCTGAAGGGAAAGAAGATTATTAAGACTTGAACTAAATCTCTCATGATCTCAGCAGGAAATGTGGAAATGAAAGCGCTGTACCAAATGGCTCTCTAGGGTTCTTCCGCTTTAGATCCTCCAGAACACATTATCTCAGATGATACCGTAGCCCACAGCATCACAAACAGCAATGTCCTGAATGGGGATGTCTGTCCAAGTAGAGGTTGCTGCTCTGATGCTGTAAATAAAAATATAATTGCAGCCCTTCTTAAAGTGAATATCATGCAAACCAGTTGTTGTTACTTAGTTGCTAAGTCATGTATGACTCTTTTGCAACCCCATGGACTGTAGCCCACCAGGCTCCTCTGTTCATGGAATTTTCCAGACAAGAATGTTGGAGTGAGTGTCCATTTCCTTCTCCAGGGGATCTTCCCACCCAAAGATCAATCCCAGGTCTCCTGCATTGCAGGCAGATTCTTTACTGTCTGAACTACCAGCGAAGCCCTAAATTTGCTTAGTTAATTAAACATGCTTAGTTAGCATTAAAAGCCTTAGTCAATGATTAATAAGTAAGGTATTTTATGTTCCAATTTTGGCATATGTCTTTAGTGGAATTAATGAGAAAATTATATTAGACAAAAAATACACCAGCATCATCAACACTCTGACATTAATGATCAATAAAAGAACTTTATATAAAACTCTTTAGCTATATGATTTTAAAATTAGTTTAAATATAATAATATTATATGAATAAGCTAGAACGATGCTAACAATAATGCAGGCAGTCACATATTTCTGTTGGTGCCAGTAAAAAATAATTAGATTAATACTTTAATGCAAAAAAAAAAAAATTCCATTATTATCCCTGTAGGGCATACTCTTGGCCTTTCACTTAAGATAAGTCGGCAAGTTTCTTTCAAGATAAATAATGTAATATTAATGTCACAGTTGGAGAACTGTTCTCTGAATACACACAGCAGGTACAGAAATTATAGCCCAATTTTACTTGGAAAGACACCATTCCTTCCTAATGAGTATGTCTAGCTTCAAATAACATAGAAAGACAGAGTTAAGACCTTAATTAAAATGACTGTATTACATAAAAAAGCACACAACTTTGTATAGTAAAGACTATAGGCCAGCTTTAGTGAAAATCACTAAAGAAAACGACACAGTTAATTGGGCTAAATATTAGGCAAGTAAACTCATTATTCAAAGTCCTATTTCTCTACTTCCCCTTTCTTAACATAGTTTTACATAACTGCCATAATGCAGATGACATGTATAACAGTGATCTGAAAGACACACTCTAGAAAATAAGGAGACATCATGTTTAGTTCCATTTGCTTCCCTCAGGTGGAAAATGAATGTAAACTATCCAGAAGCGCAAGACAAATGCAAACAAAATGTGCGAATGTGTATCTTCAGAGTTTCTACTCTTGTGACCAACAGTATTCATTCCAAGAGTAAATATCTGTGTGCCTTAATAAGAAGTGATTATTATTCTTATACCAATTCCTTATCAAAAACATTTATATACTTATTGCTTGATGGAAAAGTGGTATTTCTTTGGGTTCAGTTCTAGACCCAAGTTCAAGATTAGTGAACCCTCCTGGTCCTTGTTGTTTACAGCCATTTATGCTCATATTGAGATGAAGGAAATGGCAACCCACTCCAGTATTCTTTCCTAGAGAATCCCATGGATAGAGGAGCCTGACAGTCTACAGTCCATGGGGTTGCAAAGGATCAGACACAACTAAAGTGACTAGTGCACGTGTATGCGTGCGCGCGTGCACACACACACACACACACACACACACACACACACTCACACACTCATACTGAAGATCAGAGTCACATTTCAGAAACAAAAAAACAGGTAACATCAACTTTTTACCGTGTTGACCCTCCTTTGACAGCTTGGCAGTTTTTAGGGTATTGATTCCCTCCTCCTAACTAAAACTTGCTTCTCTCACTTGGCACAATTCTCCTCTTACTACCCTTGACACTTTTTTTTCTAACTTTTTCTGTCTTAGATGCCACCTCTTTGGATACCCTGTCAGTTCTAGAAACTGCACACTTATAAACTATTTCTGGCTGAGACTCTAGAAAAACTTAAGTGATGCAAAGATCAGTCTTATCTCATCATTGCCATCATCATCCAGCAAAGGGCTCTAAGATCTCTCGCTTTTTGATTTCCACATTTTAATTATCTCTGTTTCTGAGACAGAGTTAGGAGCACATGAGATCTGTTGGGGATAACATTTGTGAAATATAAAGAAGGGAAAAAGGAAAGATTGGGTAGGGAAGGCCTTCAGACTGTGATACAGATCTGAAAAATGTTTAAGACAAGAATTTTGGGGGTAAAAGAGGAAAAGGATTGGCAGAGAGCCTCAAACCACAGTAGACTTGAATATTATTTGCTATAATTTTTAAATATTTGCTATAATATTATTTGCTATAATTTTTAAATATTTATTATTCAAATAAATGAAGTTGAAGATATTTAACTCTGTATTAAAGGCCAACTAATACCTGGGCCCAATGATTCTTTATGGACTTACTAAGAGACAGTGATACCCCATAGAAAAGACATGTCAGAGCTATATTCACCACTCAGTAGATATATGACTTCATTTCCCTTTAATTTTCTCACTAGTAAAATAAGAATATGTGGGGTGAATTTTGAAAATTGATAGAGATAACCTTAAGAGCACAAAAAACAACACATTTTAATTCCCTTTTGCTGTTTATTTCTCCTCTGTATCCAACTGTATTGTGAGTATCCAATCAGATCATTTATCACGCCTTTAATATGTCTCATGCTTTCCTGCCTATGCCTTAAACTCTTTCTCTGCAGCATACCATTTCCCCAATACTTTCTCAGTTATTAAAATCCTACCCATCGTCTGAAGTCTTATAGACTAAACCTTATGATCACCCCAGGCAGATGTACCTCCATAATTAAGACTAAAAAAAAAAAAAAAAAAACAATCAATCAAGTTTGGGGGAAACTGCATGACGGATGGCCTGAGAACAACATTATGGGGTTAGGTGATCTGAAATTTTCACCACAGGACTGAAATTAGTTTGACTTTTAGTTATTAAAGGAAAGGATGTTTTACATTAAAAGTGCCCAAATTTAGTATTGAAACTAACTTAGATTTCTGTATTATTTTTGGTTATATTTCCTCAGAAAAAATAAAGTAGATTGCTGCAAAATTATCTTTGTGATTGACTTTCAAATCGTGTGATTCTGAACCATAAAGTTTGGGGAGGATCTGAGGGTCTCAGCAAGAACCCTGGATCGCTGTGGAATCTTCTGCAGTGAGTGAGACACTGAGTCCCAGGCTTCAAGTATTTCAGGCTCATATTCCCTCCCATGAGTACAACTGTGAGGTAGTTTGAGCATTCTTTAGCATTGCTTTTCTTTGGGATTGGAATGAAAACTGACCTTTTCCAGTCCTGTGGCCACTGCTGAGTTTTCCAAATTTGCTGGCATATTGAGTGCAGCACTTTCACAGCATTATCTTTCAGGATTGGAAAGAGCTCAACTGGAATTCCATCACCTCCACTAGCTTTGTTTGTAGTGATGCTTTCTAAGGCCCACTTGATTTCACTTTCCAAGATGTCTGGCTCTAGACTAGTGATCACATCATCATGATTATCTGGGTCATGAAGATCTTTTTTGTACAGTTCTTCCGTGTATTCTTGCCACCTCTTCTTAATATCTTCTGCTTCTGTTAGGTCCATACCATTTCTGTCCTTTATTGAGCCCATCCTAGCATGAAATGTTCCCTTGGCATCTCTAATTTTCTTGAAGAGATCTCTAGTCTTTCCCATTCTGTTGTTTTCCTCTGTTTCTTTGCATCGATCGCTGAAGAAGGCTTTCTTATCTCTTCTTGCTATCTTTGGAACTCTGCATTCAGATGCTTATATCTTTCCTTTTCTCCTTGGCTTTTCGCTTCTCTTCTTTTCACAGCTATTTGTAAGGCCTCCCCAGACAGCTAATTTGCTTTTTTGCATTTCTTTTCCATGGGGATGGTCTTGATCCCTGTCTCCTGTACAATGTCACGAACCTCATTCCATAGTTCACCAGGCGATCTAGGCCCTTAAATCTATTTCTCACTTCCACTGTATAATCATAAGGGATTTGATTTAGGTCATACCTGAATGGTCTAGCGGTTTTCCCTGCTTTCTTCAATTTGAGTCTGAATCTGGTAATAAGGAGTTCATGATCTGAGCCACAGTCAGCTCCTAGTCTTGTTTTTCTTGACTGTATAGAGCTTCTCCATCTTTGGCTGCATAGAATATAATCAATCTGATTTCGGTGTTGACCATCTGGTGATGTCCATGTGTAGAGTCTTCTCTTGTGTTGTTGGAAGAGGGTGTTTGCTATGACCAGAGCATTTTCTTTGCAAAACTCTATTAGTCTTAGCCCTGCTTCATTCCGCATTCCAAGGCCAAATTTGCCTGTTACTCCAGGTGTTTCTTAACTTCCTACTTTTGCATTCCAGTCCCCTATAATGAAAAGGATATCTTTCTGGGGTGTTAGTTCTAAAAGGTCTTAGAGGTCTTCATAAAACCGTTCAACTTCACCTTCTTCAGCATTACTGGTGGGGGCATAGACTTGGATAACTGTGATATTGAATGGTTTGCCTTGGAAACGAACAGAGATCATTCTGTCCTTTTTGAGATTGCATCCAAGTACTGCATTTCGGACTCTTTTGTTGACCATGATGGCTACTCCATTTCTTCTGAGGGATTCCTGCCCGCAGTAGTAGATATAATGGTCATCTGAGTTAAATTCACCCATTCCAGTCCATTTTAGTTCACCGACTCCTAGAATGTCGACGTTCACTCTTGCTATCTCCTGTTTGACCACTCCCAATTTGCCTTGATTCATGGACCTGACATTCCAGGTTCCTATGCAATATTGCTCTTTACAGCATCGGATCTTGCTTCTATCACCAGTCACAACCACAACAGGGTATTGTTTTTGCTTTGGCTCCATCCCTTCATTCTTTCTGGAGTTATTTCTCCACTGATCTCCAGTAGCATATTGGGCACCTAATGACCTGGTTTTAGAAAAGGCAGAGGTACCAGAGATCAAATTGCCAACATCCGCTGGATCATGGAAAAAGCAAGAGAGTTCCAGAAAAACATCTACTTCTGCTTTATTGACTATGCCAAAGCCTTTGACTGTTTGGATCACAATAAACTGTGGAACATTCTGAAAGAGATGGGATACCAGACCACCTAACCTGCCTCTTGAGAAACCTATATGCAGGTCAGGAAGCAACAGTTAGAACTGGACATGGAACAACAGACTGGTTCCAAATAGGAAAAGGAGTACATCAAGGCTGTATATTGTCACCCTGCTTATTTAACTTCTATGCAGAGTACATCATGAGAAACGCTGTACTGGAAGAAACACAAGCTGGAATCAAGATTTCCGGGAGAAATATCAATAACCTCAGATATGCAGATGACACTACCCTTATGGCAGATAGTGAAGAGGAACTAAAAAGCCTCTTGATGAAAGTTAAAGAGGAGAGCGAAAAAGTTGGCTTAAAGCTCAACATTCAGAAAATGAAGATCATGGCATCTGGTCCCATCACTTCATGGGAAATAGATGGGGAAACAGTGGAAACAGTGTCAGACTTTATTTTTTTGGGCTCCAAAATCACTGCAGATGGTGACTGTAGCCATGAAATTAAAAGACGCTTACTCCTTGGAAGATAAGTTATGACCAACCTAGATAGTATATTCAAAACAGAGACATTACTTTGCCGACTAAGGCCCATCTAGTCAAGCCTATGGTTTTTCCTGTGATCATGTATGGATGTGAGAGTTGGACTGTGAAGAAGGCTGAGTGCTGAAGAATTGATGCTTTTGAACTGTGGTGTTGGAGAAGACTCTTGAGAGTTCCTTGGACTGCAAGGAGATCCAACCAGTACATTCTAAAGATCAACCCTGGGATTTCTTTGGAAGAAATGATGCTAAAGCTGAAACTCCATTACTTTGGCCACCTCATGAGAAGCGTTGACTCATTGGAAAAGACTCTGATGCTGGGACGGGTTGGGGGCAGGAGAAGGGGACGACCGAGGATGAGATGGCTGGATGGCATCACGGACTCGATGGACGTGAGTCTGAGTGAACTCCGGGTGATGGTGATGGACAGGGAGGCCTGGCGTGCTGCGATTCATGGGGTCGCAAAGAGTCGGACACGACTGAGCGACTGAACTGAACTGATTCCCTCCCATCTCACCTGCATTTTTTCTTTAATTTCTTGCATTGGAGGCTCACATATTTCCTTCAGATAGAATAGTGTAAAAAATGAAGTTTTATTACTTTAAGAATGCCATGGCCAGGAAATATCATTAATATAAAGTATCAATATGCTATAACAGGACAAAGGAATCATAAGATCACTGAATGTGATCTTTCCATAACTTTATATTATCTCTTTACCTAGAAAACTGCTGAGAACAAAGGCTGGCATTAGTGATAGCTCTCTGAACTGAATATTCAATTGTTCTTTAGTTTCAATTTAGTTTCAATTTATTCAGGCAAAGTCAAGCTCCGTGAAATGTCCATTCATCTTTGCCTATACAGGTATAGTCTAAATAGAAGAAAAAATAAAATAAAATAGTTTATGTATTTTATGGAAGAAAATGTGCCTATGGATCTGAAAAACTTTTTGCCTGGTCATTACCAGGAACATAAACATTCTTTAGTTCCATGAATCCTAATTCCTCACATATCTTGGAATACCACCCTGGATATAGGCCAGGGTCCATTAAGATGAAGCCAGCTTCCAAAATCTGAGCCTTGTTAGCCTACTGAACATTTTCTTTTCAGCTTACACAGACATCTCACACATTTGTCAATGAACTGTTCATTTTCTGCATTCCCTTTAAAGCACTGAAATGTTGACCTGTGGTTAACTGGGTGACATATATGATGATGGTTAGAAAAGGCATAGCTCCCTTGATTCACAGGGAGAAGAAATTCAGTAATAAAAAGATTAGAAAAGCATCAAATTAATAACTATTAAACGAATCTATTAAATTTTCATCTTAAATATTTTATATTTCAGTTGTCAGTTCCCTTTAATTCTCTTTCATATCTTCTATTTCTAATATTATTCTGTTCATGGTCGTCTTTAAATCCTCAGCATGTTTACAGCAAATGATTTTAACTGCTTTCTGCTATTTTCATCATCTCTGTAATTTCTACATTCCTTTCTATTATCATATTTTTTCCTAAAGAGATCAAGGGTCACACTGGTTGTTCTTTGCGTATCTCATATTTGTTTTGGTTTTGGTTTTTAGACATTTTGAACATTATGTTATTGAGTACTGAATCCTGCTGACTTTTTCAAAAAAGTATTAGACTTTTCTTCTGACAAGCAGTTATGTGCAGACCAGCATGATCCTTTTTATTCTTGTTGTAGGTTTTGTGTGAGGGTTGATATTTTTTTGCAGGGAGGGTTTGTATAGCCTTTATTCTAAGTTGACATCTATTTCTAAGAGGTGACCATTATGCAGTCTCTCAGGAATATCCCAGGGGTTCAAACAGTACTTACTCAGGCCTGTTGGAACTAAAACATCCCCTAGCCCTGTGTGATCTCTGAAGACTGATCACCTTATAGCTCCCTACTCATTCCTTAATCAGCTGCATGGAATTTCCTTCTATACCTGGCTGGTTGGGATTCACCAACAGACTCAACGATACAACCATTCAGAGTCTGGGAGCTCTTTTCTCCTTAATTCCCTCCTGCTTTGTAAACTCTAGCAATCTGGGCCTCCCCAAACTCTATTTCTCTCAGTTCAGCTCAGACAGACCCTCTGAACTCTGCCTGAGCTCTTCCACTTTGTACCATGGTTAGGAATACGTTTTCAAGGGAAAAGCCAAACTGATCATAAGGGTCTCATTATTTTTCTCTTCTCCCTGTGACCATAGTCCCGCAGTTTCCAATACTCAATGTTCAAAAACATTTATTCAATTTATTTTATTCAGTGTTCTATTGTCTACTTGTATTGTCACACAAGTACTCTAGCCCCAGTTATGCTGCCAAGGTTGGAAATCTTGCTTTGGGTTATTCTAAGCATTGTTACTGGTCACTCTGCAACCAACATTAGAAAAAAAATAATTTTCTAACATCCATCCATGACTCCTTATTTACCATTTTTAGTATCACTAACTCACTTTAATTGATAGTTTTTTTTTTTTCCAATAACATACAACAGGTCTCTTTTCCTCCAACCTCTTTTTAAAAAAGTAAATTTACTAATTCTGTAAGATAGAATTTTAATCATATCAGCTTTCAGGCTTAATGCATGCTTTTTTTGTAATTTCTAAATTAAGTAAAAGAATTCTCAAATTGATCCAGCTGCCCTCCCACTCTCTGACCTAAACATAATGTTTCTAGACACAGCAGTTTGATCCTATTGCTTCATGCTTATTTTCCATACCTGTGTAACAGGATGACTATTCCCTAAATAAGAACACAGTCCCATCTGTTAGCCACTGCTCTTTCCATCTGAAACAACTGCCTGTTCCAGAGCGTTGCCTTCTCTGCCTGTCAAAATCATATCTTTAACATCTATCTGAGATACTACATTTTTCATTGAGACTAAAGATGATAGATGTAACCTCCTTTTTCTGAACCAATATACTCTTATTTTATCAACTAACTGAGCCTTTAGAATGTGCCACTTACTTTTCTAAGTGTTCATGTAAATTACTTTGCTTTCAAGCTATACTACTTGTAAAAATTGCGTTGTGTTATTTTACTGAGCACATCCCTACTGCTGTATTATAAGCTCCACGAGGGGCAGTGGCTTTGCAAAGACCCTCAATAGTTTAGGCAAAGTTCAGTATTTATGACTCCTTTGGAAAAGAAATGAGTGAAAAATAAAAGTCATAAAATGTGATTCTCTTCTCAAAGTTGGTATGATTCGGGGAAAATGAAAAACAACCCAAGGAAACAGGCAGTAAATAATAATTTTTAGCTGCCTGGACAATTTATTTGCATAATTCTTTTATTAAAATGAAAAACCAGAGTGTAAAAGTTTATGAAAATTGAGTCAATTGAGAAGGATTCAATAACTGCTAGTTATGATGGAAATTCTGTTTCCATATAAAGCTTACCCTTTATGTAAAAGATATATTGTTATTAATTATTATTGAGAAAATTCTTGAAATATACATGCTTTCCTCTGTTCTTCAAAACAGGGTATACCAAAATACCACTTATTCTTTCTTTAATAATGAAGTCATCAAAAATATTGATTACTAAACTATGCAGTTATAAGGTCATGCCTTCAGTACTTAAGTGAGATCAATCAAGACATTTGCTTTATTGCTGCACAGGTTGCTCCTTGTGTCTTCTTCCTCATTATGAACAATGATACAGTGTTTCACGTTAAGTAACTCTAATCCATGGAGCATTCTTCTTTTCTTGATTCAAGAAAATTCAAGGCACAGATAATTCCATAAAATAACTCCACTGGCTCTCAGCACATAAAAACAAACAGCTGAAGTATATTACAAGAATACCTCAGAGGAAGGGGTCTTTTAACATCACTATTTAATGGCAGTACTGTCTCCTAAAGTTAAGTCCCCAGCAAAAAGAAACAAGGAATATCATACAAGACAGCAAAAAAGACACAGATGTGTATAGTGGACTTTTGGACTCAGAGGGAGAGGGAGAGGGTGGGATGATTTGGGAGAATGGCATTGAAACATGTATACTATCATGTAAGAATCGAATCACCAGTCTATGTCTGATGCAGGATACAGCATGCTTGGGGCTGGAGCACGGGGATGACCCAGAGGGTTGTTGTGGGGAGGGAGGTGGGAGGGGGGTTCATGTTTGGGATCGCATGTACACCCGTGGTGGATTCATGTCAATGTATGGCAAAACCAATACAGTATTATAAAGTAAAATAAAGTAAAAATAAAAAGTTAAAAAAAAATATCAAGTACGAGTCTATGAGAAGTTCTGCTCAAAGAAAGCATCCAACTATGCATATCATTTAGAGGATACAAGTGGGACCACTACATACAATGGCCATCATTATAAAATTACCTAAAACTATAAGTGAAAAAAAATCAACTTCTATATCTACTTTCAAGTTGTTTTTGTTTAGTAGCTAAATCACGTCCAACTCTTTTGTTGGCAGACTCTGCAGACTGCCAAGCTCCTCTGCCCACTGGATTTCCCAAGCAAGAATACAGGAGTGGGTTGCTATTTCCTTCCGCAGGAGTCTTCCTGACTCAGGGATCGAACTCTAGTCTCCTGCATTGGCAGGTGGGTTCTTAACCACTGAGCCACCAGGGAAGCCCTATACTTTTAAGTAGGTATTTTATTTTATTTGATACATTTACTTTCTGTTTGAATAAACGCAATCCTCTGGTACCATCAAAATAAAAGGAAATATGAAAGTTAAGGACTAATTAAATCTGGTACAATAGGCAAAATATTCTCTAAATATATAAATATCCTTAAATTAGATTATCTAGATTTCACTTGTTTCTATTTCGTAGTATAGTAAAATAAAATGAGGTAAAAAAAAATACCATTAGAAATATTTTCTTATGGTAACCTTGAAAGCTATTAAAGTATCTAAATATAGAAGATGAAGCTTAGTTGGAAATGTCTACCAAATCCATAGAGGAAGGACTTCACAAGGTCAGAGCTGATTTTCTTCCCCCTCTCTTGAAGGTATACACTTCTTATAACCAAATATGAGCATAAACATGTTGCTTAAAATATCAAGGTAGGGCACTACTTAATGAGCAGTTTAAAACTTATTTTGTCAAGGCCATTATAATATAATAGATATACAGCAGAGTAACCGGAGGCAGTGGGAAGTATGCTGATTTAGAAGCTAGGAAGCTGAGTTCTGGTCCCAGAACCACTATCAGATGACATTTTCACATCACTTTCCTCTAGGAATCTCTTTTTCTTCCTTGCTAAAATAAAGTGATTGTTTCAGATGATCTCTATGGTATATTAGATTTAATCACTGTCTTTTTCTTATTTGAGATGCAGTTTTTATTGTTTTGCTTTTCTATCAGAAAAAGAGTGACCTCTGTTTGTCCAAAGCTACTCAACATTCAGAAAACTAAGATCGTGGCATCTGGTCCCATCACTCATGGGAAACAGTGTCAGACTCTATTTTGGGGGGCTCCAAAATCACTGCAGATGGTGACTGAAGCCATGAAATTAAAATACGCTTACTCCTTGGAAGGAAAGATATGACCAACCTAGAGAGCATATTCAAAAGCAAAGACATTACTTTGCCAACAAAGGTTCGTCTAAACAAGGCTATGGTTTTTCCAGTGGTCATGTATGGATGTGAAAGTTGGACTGTGAAGAAAGCTGAGTGTCAAAGAATTGATGCTTTTGAACTATGGTGTTGAAGAAGACTCCTGAGAGTCCCTTGGACTGCAAGGAGATCCAACCAGTCCATTCTAAAGGAGATCAGTCCTGGGTGTTCTTTGGAAGGACTGATGTTGAAGCTGAAACTCCAATACTTTGGCCACCTCATGCAAAGAGTTGACTCATTGGAAAAGACTCTGATGCTGGAAGGGACTGGGGGCAGGAGGAGGAGACAACAGAGGATGAGATGGCTGGATGGTATCACCAACTCGATAGGCGTGAGTTTGAGTGAACTCCGGGATTTGGTGATGGACAGGGAGGCCTGGCGTGCTGCAATGCATGGGGTCGCAAAGACTTGGACACAACTGAGCAACTGAACTGAACCACTTGATTCCACGTATTTCTGATGTTTCAGCGAAAGGTAAAGAGGACTTCCAAAACCAAAATCTTCCAGCTTTAGAACCTGTGAATTTCATCACCAAGAGCTTTTAATTTCTGAAATATACAATATGTTTTCTACTTGCTTGATACCGTGAGTGTTTTTTTTTCCTTTTTCTTTCTCAAGTTAAGATAAAACTTTCTTCATCCTACAATTCATATTAAAGGAAGAAGCAAATTTCTACCTTATTTTCTACAGACTGCAATGCAGTGCTAGAAATAAACAAATATTAAAATATCACTCTTAAGTAAACCTATTGGTATTTGTGAATAATTAGTTATAGTTTACTGAACAAGTTCAAGAGGCAGACTGTAGAGGGTTAATTCTTATCTCACCACCTACCTGCTGAGTGACCTCTGATAAGTTTCTAAAACTCTCTGTGCTTCAATAACCTATCTACCAAGTAAGGAAAACCTATTTTATAAGATACCTTTGAAGATTAAATAAATTAGAAACGTGAAAATCTTAGAAAACTGCTCACCACACAGCAAGCACCAAATAATATATATTAGGAACTATTATGCTGTATTGTTTTTCTATTTTGGCATTTTAAAAAAGAAACATTATCATTAAGAGAAATAGTGAATGATGCTTCATAATCATATTATGGCAGAAAAGCCTGGCATAAACATGACTGAAAACCATGAGCTATAATATATGAAAGATCAAAAACAGAAAAAAATTGTATAAAAAATACCTCCACAAAGTTAAAGACTAAGTCTATGCCCCCATCAGTAATGCTGAAGTTGAATGGTTCAGTGAAGACCTATAAGACCTTCCAGAACTAACACCCTAGAAGATGTCCTTTTCATCATAGGGGACTTGAATGCAAAATAGGAAGTCAAGAGATACCTGTAAGAACAGGAAAATTGGCTTGGAGTACAAAATGAAGCAGGGCAAAGGCTAACAGAGTTTTTCCAAGAGAATGCACTGGTCATATCAAACACACTCTTTCAACAACACAAGAGAAGACTCTACACATGGACATCACCAGATAGTCAGTCCTGAAATCCTGATTATATTCTTTGTAGCTGAAGATGGGGAAGCTCTAAAGGGTCAGCAAAAATAAGACCAGGAGCTGACTGTGGCTCAGATCACAAACTCCTTATTGCCAAATTTAGAATTAAATTGAAGAAAGTTGAAAAAGAAACCACTAGAAAATTCAGGTATGACCCAAATTGAATCCCTTACAATTATACAGTTTAAGTGAGAAATAGATTTAAGGCATTAGATCTGCTAGATGGAGTGCCTAAAGAACCATGGACGGAGGTTCCTGACATTGTACAGGAGGCAGTGATCAATACCATCCCCAAGAAAAAGAAATGCAAAAAGGCAAAACGGTTGTCTGATGAGGCCTTATATATCGCTGAGAAAAAAAGAGAAGTGAAAGGTGAAGGAGAAAAGGAAAGATATACCCATTTGAATCCAGAGTTCCAAAGAAGAGCAAGGAGAGATAAGAAAGCCTTCCTAAGTGATCAATGCAAAGAAAGAGAGGAAAACAATAGAATGGGAAAGACTAGAGATCTCTTCAAGAAAATTAGAGATACCAAGGGAACATTTCATGCAAAGATGGGAACAATAAAGGACAGAAATGGCATGGACCAAACAGAAGCAAAAGATATTAAGAAGAGGTGGCAACAATGCACAGAAGGACTATACAAAAAAGATCTTAATGACCCAGATAACCACGCAAGTGTGACCACATAACTAGAGCCAGACATCCTGGAATGCAAAGTCAAGTGGGCCTTAGGAAGCATCACTACAAAGCTAATGGAGGTGATGGAATTTCAGTTGAGCTATTTCAAATATCAGAAGATGATGCTGTTAAAGTGCTGCACTCAATATGCCTGCAAATTTGGAAAACTCAGCAGTGGCCACAGGACTGGAAAAGGTCAGGTTTCATTCCAATCCCAAAGAAAGCCAATGCCAAAGAATGCTCAAACTACCACACAATTCCACTCATCTCACACTCTAGTAAAGTAATGCTCAAAATTCGCCAAGCCAGGCTTCAACAGTACGTGAACCGTGAACTTTTAGATGTTCAAGCTGGATTTAGAAAAGGCAGAGGAAGAAGAAATCAAATTGCCAACGTCCGTTGGATCATAGAAAAAGCAAGAGAGTACTAGAAAAACATCTATTTCTGCTTCATTCTGCCAAAGCCTTTGACTGTTTGGATCACAACAAACTGTGGAAAATTATTCAAGAAATGGGAATACCAGATCACCTGCCCTGCCTCCTGAGAAATCTGTATGCAGGTCAAGAAGCAACAGTTAGAACCAGACAGGGCACAACAGACTGGTTCCAAATTGGGAAAGGAGTATGTCAAGGCTGTATATTGCCTGTTTTTTTAACTTATATGCAGAGTACATCATGTGAAATGCCAGACTGGATGAAGCACAAGTTGGAATCAAGATTGCCAGGAGAAATGTCAATAACCACAGATATGCAGATGACACCACCCTTATGGCAGAAAGTGAAGAACTAAAGAGCCTATTGATGAAAGTGAAAGAGGAGAGTAAAAAAGTTGGCTTAAAACTCAACATTCAGAAAACTAAGATCACGGCATCCGGTCCCATCACTTCATGGCAAATAGATGGGGAAACAATGGAAACGAGAGACTTGATTTTGGGGGGCTCCAAAATCACTGGAGATGGTGACTTCAGGCATCAAATTAAAAGATGCTTGCCCCTTGGATGAAAAGCTATGACCAACCTAGACAGTATGTTAAAAAGCAGAGACATTACAACCGAAAGAGTTCCGCACCAAGAAATATAATTTCATTATAATTAAAATGAAAGAAGTTTAAAGACAAAGGATGTATCACAAAGGCAGCAAGAGAAAAGCAACTAGTTGCATAAAAGAAAACTGCCATAGGAAAATCAGCTAACTTTTTAGGGAAACATTGCAAGCCAGAAGGGAGAGATATGCTATATTCTCTAGAGAAAGAAAATCTACAAACAGTAATACCCTATCTGGCAGGGATATTATTCAGACTTAAAAAAGAGATAAAGAGTTTCACAGACAAAAGAAGAAAAATGATCAGAGTTCAGCATTACTGAAATGACATTATGAGAAATGTTAAAAGGATTTCTTTAGGCAGAAAAGAAAAAGGGCATAATCAGAAATATATAAATTATGAAAGGGAAAATTTCACCTGTAAAGGCAAACATACAGAAGAAGTAGTAGACCAGTCAGTTATAAAGCTAGTAGGAAGGTTAAAAGACAAAAGTAGTAAAATCATCTTTATGTACGATAAATAGTTAGGGAATACACAAAACAAAAACATGTAAATATGATTTCAAAAACATTAAACATGGGGATGAGGAATAAAAATGCAGCATTACAAGAATGCATTTGAAATTAGCAGATTAACTTAATCACATAATGCTAAAGATGGTAATCAAATCTCAAGCAAAAATGAAAGAAACAAAAATGAACTGCAGAACAATCAGAAAACAATAAAATGGCATAAACAAATGATTGTCAGTAACTACTTTAAATATAATTGGACTAAATTCTGCAATTAAAAGACACAGAGTAGCTAAATGGGTAAAAAAACAAAATCCATATATATATATATTGCCATAAAAGACACATTTCAGATATAGAGACACACACAGACTGCAAAATGATGTGTAATGAAGAAAGATATTTCATGGAATGGAAACAAAAAAGAGACGTAAAGTAGCAATACTTATGTCAGACAAAATTGATTTTAAATTAGAAAATTGTACAAGAGACAGAGAAAGACATTATATAATGATAGAAAGATTTTTCAAACAAGAAGATATAGCAATTGTCAATGTATATGTACCCAACATAGGAGCATTTAAATAAATAAAGCAAATATTTACAATATAATGGGAGAAACTGACCATAAAGCAATAACATTACTGGACTTTAACACCTTAATTACATCTTTGGACAGATCAACCAAAGAGAAAATCAATAAGGCATGATAGGCCTTAAATGATGTTATACCATATGAACTTAATAGATGTTTATAGCATATTCCATTCTCTAGGATAGATCACATGCTTGACCACAAAAAAGATTCAATAAATTTTAAAAGACTGAAATAATATCAAATATATTTTCATAATGGTAAATAACTAGAAATCAACTGCAAAGGAAAGGAAGGGAAAAAAACTGCAAAAATCACAAATGTGAAGGCTAAACAATATGCTACTGAACAACCAATGGGTCACTGAAGAAAGCAAAAGCACCTTAGACAAGTGAAAGTGAAGACACAACCATCCAAAATCTGGACACAGCAAAAGTGGTTCTAAGAATGCTATGGGCCTATAATTTCGCTTTTTTTCTGGTTTTGGTATCAAGGGCATGATGCTCTCATAGAATCAGTTCAGAGGCATGCTTTCCTGTTCATTTCTTCAAAATAGTTTTGAGAAATATAGGCATTAACTCTACATTAAATGTTTGGTAGAATTCCATTTGGTCCTGGACTTTTGATTTGTTTTTGTTTTTTAATTACTGATTCAATTTCTTTAATAGTAACTGTTCTGGTCATATTTTCTATTTCTTCCTGATTCCGTCTTGGGAGATTGCTTATGCTTCTAGGAATTTATCCCTTAATTCTAGGTCATCCATTTTTATTGGCATATAATTGCTAATATTAATCTCTTACCATTCTTTGTATTTCTGTGGTATGGGTTGCAATTTCTTTTCTTTCTATTAATTTGAATCTTTTCCTTTTTCTTGCTGAGTCTGATTAAAGTTTATCATAACTTTGTATAGAGATAGATGGTTATTAGACTTGTGGTAATTACTTCATAATGTATGTAAATGCCCAATCACTATGTAGTATACCAGAAACTAACATAATATTGTACATCAACTATATTTAAATCTTAATGGAATATTACTCAGCCATAAAAAATGAACAAAATAATGACATGCAGCAACATGGATGAAACCTGAGATTGTTAGATTGAGTCAAGTCAGTCAGACAGAGAAAAACAAATATCATGTGATACCACTTACATGTGGAATCTAAAAAGATTATACAAATGAACTTATTTATAAAACAGAGATGGAGTCATAGATGTAGAAAACAAACATGGTTACCAGAAGGGACGGGAGAGAGGGATAAACTGAGAGACTTGGAATGCCATATACACATATTTTATGGTACAAAATAGCTAACTAACAAACCTATTGTATAACACAGAGAACTCTATTCAATATTCTGTAATGACCTATATGGGAAAGAATCTAAAAAAGAGTGGATATATGTATACATATAACTGGATCACTTTGCTGTACATCTGAAATTAACACAACATTGTGAATCAACTATATTCCAGTAAAAATTAAATTAATTCATTCTTTGAATAAAAAGAGGAGAGAATATTCCCAGGAAAAGGCATTAAAATTGTCCCAAATCACAATCTCCATAAAAAAATGGAAATTAAAATGAGATGTCACTTTTGAATATCAATTTGCCCAAAAAACACTGTGACTGTTATTCAGTATTGGAGAGAATGTGAGGTTAGTGCTCCCAAACAACATGCTTGATATGACTGGAAATCATGATGTTATCAGAGAATAATTTGACATTTTATGTCAAAAACTGAAACTACATACTCTCAACCCAATAATTCCAGGTAAGGGTTCTGTTATAGAAATATTCAAATACATTTTTCAAAGAAGTTTTTTGCAACATTATTTTTCGTAAATAATTTTTAAACCTATATACTTATTAAAAGGGGCAAGGATAAACTAATTTTTAGAACAGCCAAGCTATGAAATAGCTTTTTTAAAAAAATAGATGAATAAACTTACATATTACTATTTAAAAACACATGGTTGAGTAATTATATATTATGATCATCTTCTTTTATACAAGTTAGGAGGACTCCAGAGTTCTTGCCTGGAGAATCCCAGGGATGGTAGAGCCTGGTGGGCTGCCGTCTATGGGGTCGCACAGAGTCGGATACAACTGAAGTGACTTAGCAGCAGCAGCAGGAGGAACATATTACTAAATATATCTCAATGATACAACTATGGGCTTAATTTTTTTCTCCATTCTGTTACTCCATAATAGAATCATATTATGTCTTCTCAATAAGAACCTCTTTCTTAAAAAAGGTTGCAATATTTATTATTAATTCTTTGGATGGGAATTAGAGTACATGTATGTGACCTTGAATGATAATTTTATTCATTAATAAGAGGATGCATTGTTAATTTCCCCTTTCATACTTGTTAGCATTTGTCTTACATATTGCAGTGTTCCTATATTGGGTGCATATATATTTATACTTGTTATATCTTCTTCTTGGATTGATCCTTTGATCATTATGTAGTCCTTCTTTGTCTCTTTTCACAGCCTTTGTGTTAAAGTCTATTTTATCTGATATGAGTATTGCTACTCCTGCTTTCTTTTGGTCTCTGTTTGCGTGGAATATCTTTTTCCAGCCCTTCACTTTCAGTCTGTATGTGTCCCTTGTTTTGAGGTGGGTCTCTTGTAGACAACATATATAGGGGTCTTATTTTTGTATCCATTTAGCCAGTCTTTGTCTTTTGGTTGGGGCATTCAACCCATTTACATTTAAGGTAATTATTGATAAGCATGATCCCATTGTCATTTATTTTATTGTTTTGGGTTCGGGTTTATACACCCTTTTTGTGTTTCCTGTCTAGGGAATATCCTTTAGCATTTGTTGGAGAGCTGGTTTGGTGGTGCTGAATTCTCTCAGCTTTTGCTTGTCTGTAAAGCTTTTGATTTCTCCTTCATACTTGAATGAGATCTTTGCTGGGTACTGCTGGGCATACACACTGAGGAAACCAGAACTGAAAGAGACACAAGTACCCCAGTGTTCATCACAGCACTGTTTATAATAGCCAGGACATGGAAACAACCTAGATGTCCATCAGCAGATGAAAGCTGTGGTACATATACACAATGGAGTATTACTCAGCCATTAAAAAGAATGCATTTGAATCAGTTCTAATGAGGTAGATAAAACTGGAGCCTATTATACAGAGTGAAGTAAGCCAGAAAGAAAAACACCAATACAGTATACTAAAGCATATATATGGAATTTAGAAAGATGGCAAATATAACCCTGTATGCGAGACAGCAAAAGAGACACAGATGTATAGAACAGTCTTTGGACTCTGTGAGAGAGGGAGAGGGTGGGATGATTTGGGAGAATGGCATTGAAACATGAATGATATCATATAAGAAACAAATTGCCAGTTTCAGTTCAATGCAAGATACAGGATGCTTAGGGCTGGTGCACTGGGATGATCTAGAGGGATGGTATGGTGAGGGAGGTGGGAGGGGGGTTCAGGATTGGGAACACGTGTACACCCGTGGCAGATTCATGTTGATGTATGGCAAAACCAATACAATATTGTAAAGTAAAAAAAAAAATAATAATAATAATAACAAATAAAATAAAATCTGAAAGAAAGAAAAAAAAAACAAAAAGAAAAAATAAGAGGATGCATGTACTGATACGGGCACTTCAAAAATCTTTCAATGCAGTGATTTTACAAATTGTTTCTTTGACTTATTTTATCCAAAGGAAGGTTATGATTATTATTTAGGATGCTAAATAATATTACATTGTTAAATAATATTTAATAATATTTAATAATGGAATATTAAATATTCCATTATTAAATACTAAATAATAAAGTTCCATTATTTAGAAACTCTTTAACAATATAAACACATAACATATCAATGACAAAGTGGTGTTTCTTTCTAGCAAATCCCTATTCTCAAAACAAAAAATGCCATTTGTGTATAGTCTTCTGATAGGCATTTGTATTGGGGTTTTATGCAAAACTTCAGTAATAGTGGAAACATAATTCAGAATGTTGTCAGTTGACTGAGTGCTGTCCTGAATTTTAGAAATAAATTCAAATTGCACAAACATCATACAAATATTACTAAGGAAGTATATTAAATGATTTCATTTTCTCTTTTAAAGATGTCTTGTATATACCTTGTTTTGTCAAAAGTTTTAACTTTCGTCTCAAGTTTGAAGGATTCATTAACAAAAGAACTACTTGTTACACACAAATAAACAATTTCAATATTTAATGAAGTATTTAACTTATTTTCAATATACAAACATTAAAAGAAAACAGAAATAGAAACAGTAAAGGAGAGTAACAGCACATATATCACCAAATTGGACTGACCAACATCCAGAGACTCAGAGCTGGGAAGTCCCATGTAACAGCAATCTTGGGTCCCAGTTAGAAAAAGGGCCCGGGCACTGTGCTTACTCCATGGGTGAGACTGCAACAAACTGCAGTTTTGATGCAGTTTGTGGGACTCTTGCTTATAATCTCAGGCTGCAAACTGATTGTACCATCAGTCTGCAAGCAAACTGCAGCTCTGGTTTTATGTTAATCTTTATTACAATGCTGTTTGTTTTGTCTTAGAATGTTGTAAGCCCGTGGCTTGGTTGGCCAGACCCCCTCCAGGGGCTCAACCCTTTCAAGATCCACCCCCTATCTTATCCATAGTGCCCCTGGCTTACTGGTAACAACAGGTGCACTCTGGAATAGACAGGTAGTCAGGGCAGTATCCAGGCAGGTCAGAAACAAGGTCAGAGGCCTGATCTGCTTTCTTGGCTCTGAAGCTTGAACAAGACTATCTCCATTTAATTTCCATAACATACCTAAAACATTTAACAATTGAAAATATATGGTACTGTAAGAAAGAGGAAAAAAAAAAAAACACCACTTAATGGGGTCAAGTTAACTGTGTTCATACACCTGCAGCGTTGTCAGGGGAAGAGTAGACAGGCACATATTGTCTTGCTCCAGAGGATAAACTAAGTCAGATGTGAGGAAATAGCACACAGCAAGGATGACTTTAGCAGTATAAAAACTTCTAAATCTTTCATTTTTTATTTCATATAATTCTCTACTACCTACATGATTTTTTTAATGTATTATTTTTAGAATAAAAATAACATTTAGAAAAAAAGTAGAGAAGAATAAAAGTCATGGATTCTTAAAGAATTGATACAGGAGAAAGATGTCTTCAAGAGTACCATTCTTCATCCCAGGATGCTTTCCAATGGACAATTAAATTCCAGAGACGTATAGGCCAAGTTCCCTCTTTAGTTTGAAGTCTCTTTGAGGTACAATAGACTAACATGGCATTAAAACATTTAGTCCTACATTTCTATAAATAGTACTCTAAACCTAATTATTCCCCAGGAGCCTAACACATCTAGAAACACCTGCATAGGAAGTGACTCATTTTGTGAATAACATACTTGGTTGAAGATAGAGGCCTCTCTGTGAATGGAAAAAGGTTAAATATCAACCCTAACTGAACTTCAGTTCTCTGCCAAAAAAAAAAAAAACCAATATTATATATCTTAACTTCTGGAAAAATCAAGTTATAGGGTAGATTTCTCTTCATTCACATAATAATACAAATTTCTATGGAAAAATACTAAAAATAGTTATACCAATACTTGACTTCCTAATTTTATAATCTTATGTCTCTGTAAATTTCTTTTAAACAAATTATAATGCTTTGATAGATTAAAATCAATAATGGATAACAGTGGAACACACACATATATGTAAGACATACACATACAGTGGGATATATATATATATATATATATATATATATATATATATATATATATATATAGTGCACACACACACATTGGGATACATTGGTTTAGTTAAATCGTGTCTGACTCTTTGTGACACCATGGACTGTAGCCCACCAGGCTCCTCTGTCCACGGGGTTTTCCAGGCAAGAATACTAGAGTGGTTGCCATTTCCTTCTCCAGGGGATCTTCCTGACCCAGGGATTGAACCTGGGGCTCCTGCATTGCAGGTGGATTCCTTACCCACCGAGCCATCAGAGAAGCCCATATAGATAGACAGACAGAGAGAGAATAAGGTGGCTCCAGAAATCCTATTTTAGTATAAATCCATCGTTAGCAAAGCATTTGCTACAAAACTTTACAAAGAACTGCCTGATAGGCACCAGACTGTCTTATATGACCTTCCTCTAAGGAGAATGACTATTTATTTGTTGGCTTTTCTCTCTAGCATTCATAACCTCTCCTAAAAGCACTGTTTCCTTTGACAGATTATACGCTACTCTCTTTTTTCCACTGGGCATAGCATTGGTTCAAAGATAATTTTCAGGAACCAATCTCTCCTAAAAAAAAAAACCCAAAGACCAAATTTTCCATCTCTCTACATGGGGAGAGTCAGGAAGTGATCTAAGTTTATCGAACTAAATGTTCTGTGCTGTGAGTATTACACTTAAGGGAAAAATGCCAGAAAAAGTAAGAACAGATACAGAAAAATTGCCACAGAAGAAGTATGCTTTCAGACTTCATGTTCATGCTCATAGAACTTTGGGGTTGCCTTGATTCCCACTTGTTTTCAAAACAGATCCCCAGAAACCCATAAATCTCTTCTTTCACCTCTATTCTCTTTTATGTTCTCCTTTCCATAAATTAGCCAAAATCAGTTTCGGTTGCTGGCTGCCAACATCCACAGATTATCAGAGGCCAATGACAAAGTTATAGTACTGAATTGAGATACACAGTGAATTACTAACCTTGATATAAAATAATTTTAGAAAGATTTATACATATGCCAGAGACCTAGCCTTACAATGGTGCTAGATACATTAGCAGTTTGAAAAATATGTTATTCACAACAGTGGGAAAACCATTCAAACACTTGAATTAAATCACATAAAAGACAAGATGATCTCTCACAGAAAAATACATTTTATTGAGAGAAAGCAAAAAAAGACTTTAAAAACTTGAGAGAGATATCATGTTTGCAGATTTGAAGTCTCAAAAATTTAAGGTGTTAATTCTCCCCAACTTTCTCTAAGGACTGAATGAAATACAAATAAAGATCACAACTTGTATTATATGTGTATGTATATACCTTTGTAACCAAGTTGCTACTTAATGTGGAAATGCAGAGAGCCAAGAATAACCAAGACACTACTGAGGAAGAACAAGGCAAAAAGACTTGCTCAATGGGATATCGAAAAAAAAAAGTTATTAAAACAATGTTGTACTGGTACAGGGACAGACAAGCGAACAAATGGAATGAAATGGAGAGTTCATTACCACTTGTATGCATATATGGACAATTGATTTTTAACAAAGTTATTACTTTATACAGTGGGGAAAGGACAGTCTTTTTCAACAAATGATTGTAAGACAATTTAATATCCACATCAATTCAGTTCAGTTCAGTCACTCAGTCGTGTCCGACTCCTTGCAACCCCATGAATTGCAGCACGCCAGGCCTCCCTGTCCATCACCAAATCCCAGAGTTCACTCAAACTCATGTCCATCGAGTCGGTGATGCCATCCAACCATTTCATCCTCTGTTGTTGTCCCCTTCTCCTCCTGCCCCCAATCCCTCCCAGCATCAGGGTCTTTTCCAATGAGTCAACTCTTCGCATGAGGTGGCCAAAGTATTGGAGTTTCAGCTTCAGCATCAGTCCTTCCAGTGAACACCCAGGACTGACACAGGGAAGTGTCTTTGTATAAGGAAGTGAAAGATTTCTTAAACAAAACACGTAAAAACAAAACAATGGAGAAAAAGACTGATTAACTAGATCACATAAAAATTGATTATTTTTGTTTCCAGCATTAAGAAAATAAAAAAGTAAATTATATACTGGGAGAAGATATTTATAATAAACATAGAAACATAGTTTTTTTATAATATAGTGTGTGGGGTGTGTGTGTGTGTGTGTGTGAATCACACAAATCCATAGAGAAGAGAAAAAAGATAATATCATAGAAAAATATGGCAAGAGATTTAAACAACACTTCAGAAGTGCCCAAATGGAACCCAACCTAATCAGTTAGTTATGAAAATTAAAAATATCCTGCTTTCTTGGGCCCCAAAATCACTGAGGATGGAGACTGAAATCATGAAATTAAAACAGACTTGCTTCTTGGTAAAACAAAGCTATGACTAACCTATACAGCATATTAAAAAGCAGAGACAGCGCTTTGCTGATAAAGGTTTGCATAGTCAAAGCTAGGTTTTACCAGTAGTCAACACCTGGATGTGAGCATTAGACCATAAAGAAGAATGAGTATTGAAGAAGTGATGCTTCTGAATTGTGGTGCTGGAGGACTCTTGAGAGTCTGGTGGACTAAAAGATCAACCAGTCAATCGTAAAGGAAATCAACCCTGAATATTCATTGGAAGGACTGATACTGAAGCTGAAGCTCCAATACTTTGGCCACCTGCTGCCAAGAGCTGACTCACTGGAAAAGACCCTGAACCTGGGAAAGATAGAAGGCAAAAGGAGAAAGGGGCAGCAGAGGATAAAATGGTTAGATAGCATCATTGACTCAATGGACATGAATCTGAGGAAACTCCATGAAATAGCAGAGGACAGAGAGACTGGCGTGCTCTAATCCATGTGGTCACAAAGAGTCAGACATGACTTAGCAACTAAACAACTACAGTGGGATTATTGGGCTTTCCAGTGGCTCAGTGGTAAAGAATCTACCTGCAGCGCAGGAGACGCAGGTTCAATCCCTACCGTGGGACAATCCTCTGGGGAAGGAAATGGCAACCCACTCCAACATTCCTGCCTGTGAAATTTCATGGACAGAGCAGCCTGCTAGGCTGCAGTCTACGGGGTCACAAAAGAGTCGGACATGACTTAGTGATGAAACTGTAAACACACCCATCAGAGTACCTAGAGTTTTAAAACCTGACATATACTAAAGTTGGTAAGGATGTGAAGTAATGGCAAAATATCAAATGGGAGTGCACAGTTATATCACATTATAAACAATTCAGCAATACCCAGCAATACTAGAGCTGAAGATACATGTTCTTAGCAGCCACACTTATGTATCACCCAAGAGACATGGAGAAAAAACTAGAATCAATTCAAATGCACGTGAAGACAGAATGGATTTTAAAAGTGTAAAACCACCACACACACACAGACCGCACAGCAATAAAAACGAACAAAGTAAAAAAAATAAAATAAAAAAAGTTAGAAAAAAAAAAAAGGAGCAAAGCACAGCTACACACAACATGGCTGCATGTCACAAATATCACACTGGGAGAAAGAAGCTAGGCATGAAAGGACATATAGTACATGATTCCATTTCTTTAACAAATAGTGAAGTTAACATGGTTAGGGATGCATACTTAAGAGTTAAAGCTATAAAGAAAAGCAAGAAAATTAACGACATTAAATTAGTAAGCTTATGGTCAGCATAAAAATTAACTTAGGAGGCTAAGGCACAGATGGTGATCAGGAAGGCAAAGATCTATTCCCTGTCCTGCATGTGGTTGCACAGAAATTAATATAAATGTTTATATTTCTGCAATAGAAATATAGTGCATAATTTTGCTTTAGAGATTTTTCAGAATATATATCATAGCAATAAAAATTCAAATTAAAAAATGAAAAAGAAATAAAAACAAAAGTTACTCTCAAAATGGCAATTTTTAAAAAGCAAAAGGCCACACATATATTAATAAAAGAGCACTGCGGATTTCGTTTTACTATTTTATTATTTATTTCCTGCTTAGATTCATGTATTTAGCAAGATTTTAATACATTGTTCCTTCTCCTAAAAATGGCTTTCCCTAATATATCAAATTATATTATTTTCTTACTCTATTGATATTTTATTGAAATTAAGGGCAGGATAAATTCTGTAATAGGAATAAACTTAATTAAAATGTTGAATATATCATTACAAAATTTATTGATCATCCAAGTAATCAATTATTTGCAGACTGGGAAGTTAATACACCTCAGAGACTGAGAAGGAAACAAAATATGTAGGAAATACTAGTGGACCTGTTTCTTATGTATTTTCTGATATACTGAGGTAAAATAATACTCAAAACCCTCAACACAGTTAACTCATTTTATGCAAATATCATTGGCTTCTTTAGTTACTTAACTCTGTTATTTGGCTCTTGTGCTTGTGAGGCTTAATTAAAAGTTTAAACCCATGTAGAATATTTATCTTTTCTCTAGTTTTAAACAAAATTTCTAGCAATAAAGACCATTCTGAATAAATTCAAGTCTGAGATCAGATAAGACCAGACCAATAATACAGAAGAAATTTATTACTAAAAATCTGCATGCAGTTCTCCCCAAAATATTCTTGAGACAGGACAGTTTAACAAAATCATACATTTTTATTCTAACTTTGTGTTGCATAATGAATAGATGTACATATGGCGTTAAAAAAAAAATAAGCAATAATGTATTATTCCAGCAGGATTAAAAGCACAGTTGATTATTACATTGAGAGTACATATACAGGAGCAAAACTATTTACCCTTAGCAATCCAACACCTAAGTATGTCTTATTTATAATTTAATAAAATATTTTACTCATAAAAAGAAGTGTTTGGAACATATATTTCATAAATATAAAGAAAAGTAGATTATCCAGATTGCTTCATACACATCCTACCAAATTCTCTAAGAAACTACAAAATCTGTATTTGGTTTATATACTCCTCTATTCCAGTACTCTTGACTGGAGAATTCCATGGACAGAGGAGCCTGGCAGGCTACAGGCCATGGGGTTGCAAAGAATCAGACACGACTGAGCATGCACACAAAATACATCTCTTTCCATGTGTGTTTTTTTTTCTTTTTCATTTAATTTCCAATATTTCTTCTTCAATTTTCTCAAAGGCTCTTTTCATTCCCTCTTCCCTTCCATCAAAGTCCATTATCATCTCTTCACTCTCTATAACAAAGCAGAAATTTCCTAAGAGACATCATTAAAAGCCTTTGTACATGCCTTATGCTTATCTGATCTCGCATAAGGTGAGATTTTTCTTCCTTGTTTCTACTCATTCCAAGTTTTTTACTGACATAATTCATCTGTCACTGCAATAGCTCTAAGGTTCATTTACCACATTCATTTGCTAAGATCCTTATTCTATAAGGGAGGCTATGAAATCATATTCCCTTGGGATAATTAACACTAGAAGAGTTGTCTTCCTGCCAGAAATGCTTTAGGTAAAACTTGCCTGAAAAAATGAAAAATGTATTAGACAGTGTAAGAAGCCTTTTTTGGTCTTATGGTGTATAATGAGATATTATGTGATTATCTGGGGCATTTTTTAACATGCTTGCCTGAACAATAGGACACTAGTAATACAACAGAATCTTATGTATTCTGATGGTTTGGGGTCAGAAATAAACTAAATATTCTAAAAATACAAAGTATCAACTAAAAATGCCTTTGTTCTTTCCATAATGGGAATAGATTTGTCAAAGGTTGATACGTGACGGGACATTTCTGCTGTTACAGCTAACATGAGCTGTTTTTTAAAATAATAAAATAATAGTCATAATAAATGTCCTCAAAGTGATATGCACACTGCATTGCTGAAATCTAAGAATTCTCCTGAGCCAATACAGGAAAAACACAATTATCCCAGATCCTGTGCATTTTTTAATGGTTTAATGAAGAAAAAATATCTCTATGAGAGATAATCCTAAAATAATATGATAATTATGAATATTAAACAGATAAATGATACCTTAATTCACCAAATGGTTATTGAAAACTTTGTATTTGATCCAGTTCTAAGTGTATGAACTTGCATGACTATAACACGGCTTTGCTACTGAGTATCTTATGGTCTCTTAGAAAAGACCTTTACACAGGTAACTACTATTCAGAGCAGTAAGTGTTAGGTGTCATAAGAAAGCAAAAATAAGGACCCTACAAATAACAGGAAGATAAAGGTCATTTTTTAGGCTGGATACATTTGATCAGGAATTTGAAGATGCCGTATCAGCGTACATTAATGAACTGGTAGCATTTCAATACATGATGACAGAGGGAAGAAATTTCAGGTAACAGAAACATAGAGGTGCAGATACAGGAAGGGAGAGGCCGAGGATGCAAGAGGGGATTTCTGAATGCGCTTTGGCTAAAATGTTGACCACATATGGATGAGTTAATGTGTTGAAAGGCTGCTAGAACTCAAACTTCGGTTGATTTTGTATGACAAGTTAAGAAGTTTGAACTTTATTCATCAGACATTTGAGAAGTGTTAATAAAACAAACATTAGTTTCATTTAATCATAATGCCAACTTTTATGAGCTTGTTGATAAAGCCCCATTTTATAGTTAAGGACACTGAAACTTAGATTAACGAGTGTGTCCAAAACTGAAGAATAGAAAGTGGTCTTTACTCCATAATCCATATTCTTTTCTACATGACAACGCAGAAGTGACTACAATAATATGAGCAATGTAGTGTTTTGGACAATCAAATAATACGTAGAATAGGTGGCAAAACAGGGAAGGAAAAGACTGCAGTCAGAAACACCATGAAGTTGTTATAAAAATGGTCCAGATGAGATGAAACGTAAACCTGCAGTAATTGTAGTAGGAAAATAATGGAAAATATTTCAAACAATACTCCAAAGAATCCACACAGCTTCTTAACTGAATTACAAAGGAATATCACAATGACTTCAAGTGACTATTTCTATATTAAAGGTGAATTTTTTTAAAAAATTATTTGAAATTTTAACCCAGTTAAGACTGACCCCCTAAAATTAAGAAACAACACATATTTAAATACTATGAAATAGCTCACCAATTCCAAACATAATTCTCTAAATACCAAAAATGTTATAAGATATAATACTTAAGCTATCTGCTTTACTTTCCTGTTCCTATAATTTAGGTTAAAATAACCTGGTAAAATTAGACAAAACTAAGCATAGTGTTGTATGTATTAAAATAATTCTTGAAATCGGTATTTTCAATTCATTTATGCCAGAAACGAGCTTGTATTCAAGATGGTAATTTAACCAAGAAGCTAGAGGAATTAAAAAGACATTTTTTTTGAAATCAACTAAAAGCATCATTAATTCTAAGTATTTCCTTGATGCCTGTCACCATGGTATCAAATCATAGAACTATTAGAAGAGAAACATTAAAAGGAATTGAAACTTTCACGTCTTTTTATCCCATTGTAAGTCATATCAAAGCTTAGGAACTAAGAGAAATACTTCCATGCTATTTATTCTTAGGTTAAAGGGGAATGTTGGGGGAAAAAGGTGTCTTTGATGTATTTCTGTACAGTTTAATACTGAAACTAGAGTTAGTCTCCAGGAGTATGGATCAGCAGCTAGGGCATCTAACTGAAAACTCTGCCTCTGGCTTCAGTGAATGAAGTTCACTACAAGCCAACAAATTCAAAGATCACAGACTTAAGTAAAATGAGAAGCTGTAATAAGGACCAAGGCAGAGAGGGGAGATGTTAGAAAACATAATTTTGCCTCTTCTAGGCAACACCTATAATTTTGCACCAGCTTCTGAACAGTCCTTTGTGTGTTATTAAACAACATACCAGTTATATTACAACTGGACATTATGGAAGTGTTTCTGCCATGGAATTCATCTTAAACTAGAGTCCGAATAAATAGAAATTACTTTAATGTCTTTCAAGCAGACTACTCAGAAGTAGCAAAATATTCAGATCTACATTTAAATCTTTAGCCACATTTATATCTTAGTATCAATAACACAAGGATGTTTCAGGGTTCCAAGCATGGACCAAAAAAAAAAAAAAATTGTGGTGCTTGACAACTGGACATTCACAGCAAAAAAAAATGGTGAATATAAATCTAGCCCTTATACCTTTCCCAAAACTCTGCTCAAAATAGATCACAAACCTAAAAGTAAAACACAAAACTATGATTTTTAGAAAACAACTTGGGGGAAAACTTGACAAAGACATGGCCAAATGATGTTGTCTCCAAAACTGATAAAGATTAAATTGTCTCAAGCTTTTAGGAGCATAGAGAATTCATAAACATACTGAAATTTTAAATGTTCATACCAACTGATCCAGTAATATCATCTAAAAATTTATTCTAAGATAATTAAATATGAAAAACATTTATTTCCAAATATTTATTCTCTCATATCATAGTAAAAATTGCAGGTAGCACTTAAAGGGAAATCATACTAGAGGGAAATTTATTAAATTCTGGTCGTTATGTACAATAGATTACCATATAATTATCAAAGTGGAGCTGCTGTATGTCTCATTTACAAAGAAATATCTTGCTTAAAAATTGAGTTTGAAAAGCAGTTTGTAAAATTATACTTCTAATACAATTTATATGAAATTATATATAGTCTGCATATATTATTTATTTGTGTTTCACTTTGTGTATGTGTGTATGTGTGTGCAAAGAGGGAGGGCTGAGAAGGAATCTTTCCTTTTATTTTTTACATCTCAACTTCTTAAGAATATAGTAGATCTAGGAAAAAATAATCAAAACAAGCAGGCTAGCAAGCAAACAAACAAAAACAAAACCAGAGAGATTATTTAGGAATACTTCCCTGAGAGGAGACTTGGCCATATGGAGTAGCCAACATCACTATAGTTATCATAATAATAAACATTGTTATCTATGAGTCATTGTAACAGGATTTGGAATTACACCCATGATCAATTTCTGGAACCCGTAATAAGTAACCAAGTCTCCCTCTAACTTCCCTTTTGTCATTTGTAAAACCCAGATAACCACAATGGTGCAATCACTCACCTAGAGCCAGACATGGAATACGAAGTCAAGTGGGCCTTACGAAGCATCAATACAAACAAAGCTAGTGGAAGTGATGGAATTCCAGTTGAGCTATTCCAAATCCTAAAAGATGACGCTGTAAAAGTGCCACACTCAATACGCCAGCAAATCTGGAAAACTTAGCAGTGGTCCCAGGAACGAAAAAGGTCAGTTTTCATTCCAATCCCAAAGAAAGGCAGTGCCAAAGAATGTTCAAACTATCGCACAACTCCACTCATCTCACACGCTAGCAAAGTAATGCTCAAAATTCTCCAACCCAGGCTTCTTCAACAATACATGAACCATGAAATTCCAGATGTTCAAGCTGGTTTTAGAAAAGGCAGAAGAACCAGCAATCAAATTGCCAACATCCGCTGGGTCATTGAAAAAGCAAGAGAGTTCCAGAAAAACATCTACTTTTGCTTTATTGACTACACCAAAGCCTTTGACTGTGTGGATCACAACAAACTGTGGAAAATTCTGAAAGAGAAGAGAATACCAGACCACCTGACCTGCCTCCTGAGAAATCTGTAGGCAGGTCAGGAAGCAACAGTTAGAACTGGACATGGAACACAGAATGGTTCCAAATTGGGAAAGGAGTACGTCAAGGCTGTATATTGTCACCCTGCTTATTCAACTTATATGCAGAGTATATCATGTGAAATGCCAGGCTGGGCGAGGCACAAGCTGGAATCAAGATTGCCAGGAGAAATATCAATAACCTCGATATGCAGATGACACCACCCTTATGGCAAAAAGCAAAGAAGAACTAAAGAGCCTGTTGATGAAAGTGAAAGAGCAGAGTGAAAATGTTTACATAAAACTCAACACTCAGAAAACTAAGATCATGGCATCTGGTCCCATCACTTTATGGCAAATAAATGGCAAAACAAGGGAAACAGAATTTTGGGGGGCTCCAAAGTCACTGCAGATGGTGACTGAGATCATGAATTAAAAGACGCTTGCTCCTTGGAAGAAGAGTTATGACCAACCTAGACAACATATTAAAAAGAAGAGACTTTACCAAAAACAATCCATCTAGTCAAAACTATGGTTTTACCAGTAGTCATGTATGGATTTGAGAGTTGGACTATAAAGAAAGCTGAGCACTGAAGAATTGATGCTTTTGAACTGTGGTGTTGGAGAAGACTCCTTTTTTTTTTTTTTTTTTTTGGAGAAGACTCTTGAGAGAGTCTGCAAGGAGAGCCAACCAGTCCATTCTAAAGAAGATCAGTCCTGGGATTTCTTTGGAAGGAATGATGCTAAAGCTGAAACTCCAGTACTTTGGCCACCTCATGCAAAGAGTTGACTCATTGGAAAAGACTCTGATGCTGGGAGGGATTGGGGGAAGGAGGAGAAGGGGATGACAGAGGATGAGATGGCTAGATGGCATCACTGACTCGATGGACGTGAGTCTGAGTGAATTCCAGAAGTTGTTGATGGACCGGGAGGCCTGGCGTGCTGCGATTCATGGGGTCGCAAAGAGTTGGACACGATTGAGCAACTGAACTGAACTGAACTGACTGATGCTGAAGCTGAAACTCCAATACTTTGGCCACCTAATGAGAAGAACTGACTCACTGGAAAAGACCCTGAGGCCGGGAAAGATTGAAGGCAAGGAAAAGGAGACGACAGAGGATGATATGGTTGGATGGCATCACTGACACGTTGGACATGAGTCTGAGTAGGCTCTGGGAGTTGGTGATGGACAGGAAAGCCTGGCGAGCTGCAGTCCAAGGGGTCACAAAGAGTTGGACATGACTGAGTAACTTAGCTGAACTGAACTGAACTGAACTGAACTGAAAGTCCTAGAAACCCTAACCAGATGGTGGGTATATACCTCCCACCCTCTTACTTCTTTCCACCCTTACAGCCTGAGTGTTCCTCTTAGATAAGGAATTTTTATCATGTCATTATAATGTGTTCTATCCTGCTCTCTGAATCAGCAACTTGAAAATTCTTTAATGAATTCCCATGGCCCTTAAGATACAGATAAAACACTTTAGGACACTACCTGATGGCTCTTCCGTACCTGCTCCAACTCTACAATAGGCTACCTTCTATTCTACACTCCAGTCGCGCCTCTCTTCCTTCAGCCCCTCAGACTCGCCGGGCTCTCTTCCTTGTCCTCTTCCTCTGCTTAACTCTTGCTTCTCCTCCACATGTCAGTGCAAGCCTGGTTCTTAGCAAAGTCCTCCTTGACCTCCTGACTCGGTGAAATCTTCCATTAGGCTGTCACATAACATTGTTACTTCTATTGTTCTTACCATGGCTGCAATGTATGATAAATCTGATTAATGCCTCTCTCCCCTACTTCACAGCATGCTCTAAGAAGTACAGGGAACATGTCTTTTTTGTTTACCATTGCATTGCCAGCACACAGCTTGATACCTAGAAGGAACTCAATAAATCATTTACTGCATAGATAAGTGAATCAATCAATCACTATCAAAGCTAACAGAATTCTTAGAGGTTCATCCCCCTTACAGGATCCAGTTTAGCATATTAGGCTGCAATGTTTACACTGTACATTAAGTTTACAACAAAGAATCATATGAACAGACTATCACTAAACTGATAAAGTCATATTTTTAGAATATTAAGAAGAAAAAACTTAAGAAATGTTTTAAATACCAGTAAAATGAGAGTAAAACATATTTTCTCTCAATATTTAACTTTTTATGCAAAGGAGAAAGGGGCTCAGCATATTTGAAATTAGAAATAAGGCCACAATCTATTCAACTAACTAAATCGGCATTACTGAAAATCTCTGACATGGCTACAGGAAAATAAAATAATGGTCATGTCTCTTTTTTACTGGCTTTAAGTTTGATGATCTAAGTCAGATTATCTTTCAAATTCCTTTCCAGCTATTTGATGCATAAAATACAGGAAATGGCACAACAGCAACTATCTAAAGATGTTCAAGATTTCATACTCCTTAAAGCTAACACCATAGGTTGCTATCTTAAATTATGTATAGATACCCAAGGGGAGAAAAAGAAACTGACAAAGTAGGAAAAATTCTTTTTTTCTTCAGAATATCTTTCAGGTGTTTTATCAAGATGGCCTTGAGCAGAAATCCTCTGATATGGGCAGTCATGTCCAAACTTTGAGATTAAAGATAAAACCAGGATTTCATAGACATCATCTAGAGTTTTTTGAACAGTTTATCAGTGTCTGGTTTGTATCATTCTTAAAAGCAAATCAGATTCTGCATGAACCTTACTCTGGAATTCAGCCAATGACTACTGAAATTCAGTGACACTAAACTAACAGCAGAATGTTCAATCATAAAATTATTTTTTGTGAGATTAAGTGAAGCACCACCTTCAGTGTATTAAAAAAAATCCTATAAATATGGATAGAACAAGCTAGGCTTTAGATCCCTTGACTGCTAGAATTAGCAGCAGAAAGATAAATATGGATTTTGGCACCCAGAACGGGAACAGGTTTTTTTTTAGGAGAAAAGCTGTTATGTAAACTAAAAAGTAAAGAGGTAAACTCAGAGATAACAAACAGTAAACCAGGTTAGATGCATCTTCACCTCACAGTATTTTCAGAGTCACTGAAAGGAACGTAAATCCAGAGTCACAGTTAACTATGGAGGGCAAATGATGATATTTGGAGAAAGTATTAAAGTTTCACAATCATGGGGAAAACACACTTTCTAGAAAGCTTACCTCCTGGCACAATTCAGTATCTGGGCTGGGCTGTTTCTAAGTTGATTTTACACATGACTGGACTTCAGTGAGTCACCAGCATAGCCTCTGCTCAGCTCCTTCTGTCCTTTTTTTGCCGTTACATGCAAGCTGGTCATCCAGGTTTTCTACACCAGGGATACTACTCAAGTAGTAGCTGAAGGTACACCAGTGTAAGAAAGATATAACATGAAAATTTCCTTTCTGGTTAAGAGGGGGAAATTGGAGCATTTACTGGCAGTAAAGGACTTAGCAATGCATTGAAGAAGGAGCAGTATTCCCGTAGCACAGTCTTCTGTAATTGATTGGAGATTATTTAAGCTCCTTTAGTGTTACCTGTACTTCTAATTAGGTCCAGTTTAGCTTTCCAGAAAATGACTCCTGAAGGAAAGTTTTTTTTGCCTTCTATACAGGGGAACACAGCAAAATGATTAGTTCAATAGATGTTCATGGTTCAAAACAAGATAACAGTATGTTTAAGAGAAGATAACCTTACCAACCCACTGGCAGGGTTTACACATTTAATATGAAGGAGTTTGCAAATTGCAGAGCATTCAACATGTGAAGCTTTTTGAGTTTTGCTTAACTGAGTAGATAATCACTTTTTTAAATAAAAGGAGCAAGATGACAGCAGATAAGCACAGTTGCTTTTATGGGCACTTATTTCCTGAGTATCTGCATGGTTTTTGTCTGCTTGTTTGTTTGTTTTAATAAATAATTCATACCTACAGACTGAAATTTCCCTGGAATTTACACAGATTCTCAACACACTTTCTGGATTAAAAATTACTCAGCTATTTCAGAATAATGAAGAAAATATGAGTTAGATGAGAATAAGTGTCTCTAAATACTGCAGTTCTGTTTCTGCATCTTAGAAATAAACACTGGGTTGGACTATTTCTCTCTTATTCCTGCTTTCTCATAGATAGCAGATGGCATTATTTTCTGAACTCAAATCTACCTTTACTATCATTAAAAAGATACAGTGAGTTGAAATGTACAGTTAATAATTGGATGTTATCATGTATTTGAGATTATAGAATGTTTCAGACCTTCAAGATGTAAACATGGTCAACATGTATACAAAGTCATACCGTTATACTTAGAAATTATACCTCTAGAATTATTCTTATCAGAATAATTAGAAATGGACTCAACATCTTGCATATCATATTATTTATTGTAGCATTACTTGAAAACTGAAAAATGAGTGAGACAACCTAAAGACAGCAAAATAGGAGGCTGGCTCAATAACAGTAACATCTGCAATTATGTAGCTGCAAATCACAAGAAATCTAACTAATTCAGACTTGATAATATGAGTTAGTTTTCCTCACATAATTAGTCTACTGGCAAGCAGTGGCTCATACCACTTTAGGTGCTCAACAACAACACCAGGATTTTTCTATATTTCTGACCTAACATCCTTAGAACATCTCATTCTCACACTTAAAAGATGGCAGACTTAGCTCAGACCTCTTTCAAGGTAGAAAGAAGGGGATAATGGTAAAAAATTTCAACATATCAGTCCTTTTTAGTTAAACCTTCCCAGAAATCAAGAAAGCAACTCCTACTGAAATCCTATAGTCCTTAAATAGGTTATATTGCCAACCTTAGCTAGAAATCAAGTGCTAAAGACTAGTATTTATTTTCCAGCCTCAATTTCTAGAAGTAGAAAGAGGTGGAAATGTAAGCTGAGTTAACAACCAACAGTAGTGGCCACACAAACTACATCTTTGAGATAAGTTACATGAGAACAGGAACTTTTATCTCTTGCTTTTTAATGCTTGGCACACAAAAATGTTCAATGGGTGATGATGAATGAATGCACTGATAAATAAATGGAACACAGGCAGTCATAAACATATATTTTTCAAAGGATATTAAGAGCACTGGGGATTGTTCCCAAAAAATATATGAAGAAAGCAGAGTACAAACCAGTATATTCTGTGACCCTAATTCTGAAACATACATATATTAACAAGGTTGAATACAAATTCCATATTGTTAAAGTGGTTCTCCCTCATTAGCATTACTGTGAGTAACCCTGTTGTACCTTAGTATCTTCACTGTAAATTTGGTAACTTCGAACTGCTTTCTTTCTTTTAGTTTCCTGGCCAGTATTAAAATTTTGTTTTAGCTTTGTTTTCCTGCCTGATTCTCTCAAAATTATACTCCAGATAACTTTTGTGGTGCTTACATTCTGCTGAACCTCTATATGAGGTCAATCCTGACTGTGAAATGGTTTCTAAAAAGGGGAACAATTGGTGAACTTTGGTGACAATTTTTGTAATTCTACAGAGCCATGCCTCTTCCTATCAAAATAGCACGATTCCCCAGTCAATAACATTTTAGTGGTGTTAGGTGAGTTTTAATAAGCACAGTATGCCATGCAGTCCATTAGAATAATATACTAAAGTCCCTGCTCCCAAGGGTTTCACAGTCCAGAAAAAGACAAACAGAGGTACTAAGACTATAAGTACATGACACAGATGCACCAGTGCTACTAAAGCTACAATGAGAGTGTGGGCACAAGTGTGGAGGAAGGTCATAGTATCAGTTAGGCCAGGAGGGATGAAGGCAGCTTTATGGATAAGGTGATACACACACAGGCGGACTCTGAAAGGAAGGGAATGGAGGTAAAGCAATCAGGAACAATAAAAAGAGAATATATTCTGAATGATTACACATTTCTATGGAAAGAAGCCTGGGGCATTTTTTCCTTCAATCACTTTACTCACAAACCTGCTTCCAAATCCAGTAAGTTTCTGATTAATACACATCCTTCACTGTGTCATAAAGGAAAGGTCTTAAAAATCAATAATAAAATAAATGACTTTCCAGGCACAGATTTGTATCTTAATTCATGCTTCTCAAAATCAGGCCACATTTCAGAGACATTGCTTCACTCATTTTAAAAACCTGGTACACTATATTATAAGGTGCATGCTTAGTGCAGAGAAACAGACCCACATTACCTTTCATTACAGCCCAACTATAATTGAAATCCCAGCCTTATAAATGGTTTTGGAAGTCCATCCATATGATAGGTATCAGGGACTCGTAAAATATGGAGGGACACTTCTCTATTCAATAATATAGAATGATGCATCTATTGCAAATGCTAATATTTTATACAAAATGAATGCAAAATCTTTGCCATTCCTAATAGAGCCCACCCATCCTTAAGCTTTGCTTCTTCCTCCCCTCATGTGGCTGATCTCTACTATTAGCAAGACATAAACCTCACTTTCTCTGAAATCTTTTGCTAACTCTGGAACCTGGGAGAGAAATCTTCCCTGTTGGCTTCCTTATCTTCCCATGCTCCTCATCCTAAACCATATCAATTAGTTGTTCTTGTCCTTCACTACACTTCCAGTGCTCATGGACTACAGACCCTCAAGAAGGCTCAGTACAAGGTTACAGTTAAGAGACAGGGCTCCAGAGCAGGGTTACCTGGGACCGGTCAAACCCCTCCTCTGCCACTCAGTGGTTTCACGATGGTATGGCTCCAAAATCACTGCAGATGGTTACTGCAGCCATGAAATTAAAAGATGCTTGCTCCTTGGAAGAAAAGCTAGATTTTCTTCTAGTTTTCTTCTTGGAAGAAAACCTAGACAGCGTATTAAAAAGCAGAGACATTACTTAGCCAACAAACTCAAAGTTATGGTCTTTCCAGTAGTCATGTATGGATGTGAGAGTCGGACCATAAAGAAGGCTGAGTCCCAAAGAAATTGATGCTTTTGAACTGTGGTGTTGGGGACTGCAAGGAGATCAAACCAGTCAATCCTAAAGGAAATCAGTCCTGCATATTCAATGGAAGGACTGATGCTGAAGCTGAAGCTCCGATATTTTGGCCACCTGATGCAAAGAGCTGAGTCATTGTAAAAGACCATTATGCTGGAAAAAATTGAAGGCAAGAGGAGAAGGGGATGACAGAGGATGAGATGATTGTATGGCAACATTGACTCAATGGACATGAGTTTAAGCAAACTCCAGGAGATGGTACAGGACAGGAAAACCTGGTGTGCTGCAGTCCATTGGGCTGCAAAGAGTCGGACACAACAGAGTGACTGAACAACAACAACTTAACTGTTTATTCCCTAGCTTCCTCATTTGAAAAATGGAAACCATAACAATATTTATTCCATAGTGTTGTAATGAAGATAAAGTGATTTAATATTTTTAAGTATTTATTCTGGGACTTTACCTATAGTAAGTATTATACAAGTTTAGATATTTTAACAGTGTTTGCCCAAGACTAACATCATTCCTGGCCCCAAACTTATAATATAAGTTATGTTGTGCTGACTAAATGAATGGAAGAAAATCACAGACCAGAATTTTTTTCTCCCATCCCATTCTTTCCACTGTTCTGCCTATTTTCCTTCCTTATTTCCCAGACTGAAGCTCCTTCACTTCTTTTTTATTCTTTCTTCTTCTCTCACTCACATTTCAGACATCCAATCAATACTCTAAGATATTATAAAGTCCTTGGCTTAGAACCTATGCAATTCCACACACCTCATTTGCTGGACTGAAAGGTAAGGCTTAGCTAAAGATAAGTTTATTTCTCCTTAAGTAACATTGTTTAGAAATAACACAAAATAGTTTAGACAACTATAAAGAAAAGTAAGTAAAGATTAGTCTTCTCAGGAGAACTGGAGAAATCCTTGAAATCAGTATTTCAAGTATAAAATGCTCAATATGTGCTAGCCAAGATGATTTATAATTTTCTAGATGATCAGACAGGTTTTTACTATAAACTGATGGGGAGGCCCAAATTCAAAGTATAGACTAATGCAAAAAAGTATACAAAGGTGCTCCTGGAGAAGAAAGAACAATCAATGACGAGGAGTACACTGGCACGTATAAAAAGAATTGGTGGCTCAGACGGTAAAGCGTCTGCCTGCAATGCAGGAGACCCGGGTTCAATTCCTGGGTTGGGAAGATCCCCTGGAGAAGGAAAAGGCAATCCACTCCAGCACTCTTGCCTGGAAAATCCCATGGATGGAAGAGCCTGATCGGCTACAGTCCAAAGAGTCGGCCACGACTGAGCGACTTCACTTTCACTTTCAGAGGCTGTAGGGAGAAGGCAATGGCAACCCACTCCAGTACTCTTGCCTGGAAAATCCCATGGACTGAGGTGCCTGGTAGGCTACAGTCCATGGGGTCATGAAGAGTCGGACACAACTGAGCGACCCACTTTCACTTTTCACTTTCATGCACTGGAGAAGGAAATGGCAACCCACTCCAGTATTCTTGCCTGGAGAATCCCAGGGACAGAGGAGCCTGGTGGGTTGCCGTCTATGGGGTTGCACAGAGTCAGACACGACTGAGGCAACTTAGCAGCAGCAGCAGGCTGTAGAAATAGGAGCAATGCTCTCCTGAGGTAAGACTGAAGCTCTCTTCTCATATCCAATGGCGTTCTCTAGCTCATCTGCCATGGGTACACGAGGATGTCCAATGTCCCATATGGTGAGATGGTAAATGTAATCAGAGGCTGTCCCTACAAAGGATCCCAAGGCAGAGATTAAGGAGAAAGTAACAGGACCCACAGCCCCTCTTCAGCCTCAAGACACAGTCATGCTCTCAACCTAGTTTCACCAGAAAAGCATGCACTTTGGACTGCTGTGGCCTTCATTTATAATGCTGACTTTTTCAGTCTAATTACTAATGCATTTAATGTTAACATTTTCTATCATCTAGGACCACTACAAGAAAGAAAATTAGGTGATTTTAATCTCTTCCCACAATATATGTTAGAAACACAAAATATGTTTTCCCTTGCTAATAATGGCTATGAGCAAGGCAATGGGAATACAGATGTGAATAAAATGTAGCTGTTTCCACTGAGAAGCTCAGATTCAAAGTCAAGGATGTGAGCCATAAACACCAATACAGTATATTATGCATATATATGGAATTTAGAAAGATGGTAACAATGACCCTATATGCAAGACAGCAAAAGAGACACAGATGTAAAGAACAGACTTTTGGACTCTGTGGGAGAAGGCGAGGGTGGGATGATTTGAGACAATAGCAATGTGAAATAGATCACCAGTTCAGGTTCGATGCATGAGACAGAGTGCTCAGGGCTGGTATACTGGGATGACCTTGAAGGATGGGATGGGGAAGGAGGTGGGAGGGGGCTTTAAGATGGGAAACACATGTACACCCTTGGCTGCTTCATGTCAATGTATTGCAAAAACCACCACAATACTGTAAAGTAATTAGCCTCCAATTAAAATGAATTAATTTTTAAAAATAAAATAAAATTATATATAAAAAAAAAGACTAAAAGGAACAAAGGGAGCATCAATCAGTAAACGGTTAACTGGTCAAGGGAGGCTGGAAATAACTTTCATTCTGGGTCTTCAGGAATGTGTGGCAGGTTCTTAGATGAAAAAGCAGAAAAGAGCATTCCTGGCAGAGGATGTAATACATGCAAAAGCATCAAATAGCAACAGAAAGCTGAGAAATCTGTCATGGACTAGATATGTCTGCAGCACATGGAATGAGAGAAACATGAGTAAATAATCTTGGAGAAAAGACGTGACACTAAGACTTGCAAGACCCATAGTATAAATATAAATGGAGCCTGCATACCTTATGCCTAAATACTTAAAATGTATAAATCAGGATGCTGCTAAGTCACTTCAGTCGTGTCCGACTCTGTGTGACCCCGTAGACGGCAGCCTAGCAGGCTCCCTTGTCCCTGGGATTCTCCAGGCAAGAACACTGGAGTGGGTTGCCATTTCCTTCTCCAATGCATGAAAGTGAAAAGTGAAAGTGAAGTCGCTCAGTCTGTCCGACCCTTCACAACCCCATGGACTGCAGCCTTCCAGGCTCCTCAGTCCATGGGATTTTCCAGGCAAGAGTACTGGAGTGGGGTGCCATTGCCTGGTCCAATAAATCAGGATAACCTACTTCTATATAAAATGCAGGCTTCCCAGGTGGCTCAGTGGTAAAGAATTTGCCTGGCAATGCAGGATATGCAGGTTTGATCTCTGGGTGGGGAAGATCCCCTGGAGAAGGAAATGGCAACCCACTCCAGTATTCTTGCCTGGAAAATTCCACTGACAGAGGAGGCTAGTGGGCTACAGTCCAGAGAGTCACAAAAGAGTCAGACACAACTTAGCTACTAAATAACAACAAATGACCCTATGGGCTTCCCAGGTAGCTCACTGGTAAAAGAATCCACCTGCAATACAAACTAACTGGAGACACCAGTAAGATTCCTGGGTCAGGAAGATCCCCTGGAGGAGGAAATGGCATTCCAGTATTCTTGCCAGAGAATACCATGGACAGAGGAGCCTGGTGGACTAAAGTCCATACGTTTGCCAAGAGTCAGACATGACTGGGCACGCATGCACAAATAAAATATGCTCTAGCCTCCTACATTTACAAATAGAAAATCTTAGCAACGTGAAACCCAGAAAGGAATTTTAAAGTTTTTAAAGTTTTTAGAGTTTTTTAAATTAATTTATTTATTATAATTTGAGACTAATTAGTTTACAATATTGTGGTGGTTTTTGCCATACATTCACATGAGTCAGCCATGGGTGTACATGTGTCCTCCCATCCTTCTGAACCCACCTCTCACCTCCCTCCCCATCCCATCCCTCTGGGTTGTCCCAGTGCACCGGCTTTGAGTGCCCTGTTTCATGCATCAAACTTGGACTGGAGATCTATTTCACATATGGTAATATACATGTTTCAATGCTATTCTTTCAAATCATCCCACCCTCGCCTTCTCCCACAGAGTCCAAAACTCTGTTCTTCACATCTGTGTCTCTTTTACCATTCTCATATATAGGGTCATCATTACCATCTTTCTAAATTCCATAAAATGTGTTGATATACCGTATTGGTGTTTTTCTTTCTGACTTACTTCACTCTGTAAAACAGGCTCCAGTTTCATCCACCTCATTAGAATTGACCCAAATGCATTATTCCATTATGTATCTGTACCACAGCTTTCTCATCCATTCATCTGCCGATGGACATCTAGGTTGCTTCCATGTCCTGGCTATTGTAAACAGTGCTGCAATGAACACTGGGGTACATATGTCTCTTTCAATTCTGGTTTCCTCGGTGTGTATGCCCAGAAGTGGGATTGCTGGGTCATATGGCAGTTCTATTTCCAGTTTTTTAAGGAATATTCACACTGTTCTCCACAGTGGCTGTACTAGTTTGCCTTCCCACCAACAGTGTAAGAGGGTTCCCTTTCCTCACATCTTCTCCAGCATCTATTGTTTGTAGACTTTTTGATAGCAGCCATTCTGACCAGCAAGAGATTGTACCTCACTGTGGGTTTGATCTGCATTTCTCTGATAATGAGTGATGTTGAGCATCTGTTCATATGATGGTTAGCCATCTGTATGTCTTCTCTGGAGAAGTGTCTGTTTAGTTCTTTGGCCCATTTTTTGATTGGGTCATTTAGTTTTCTGGTATTGAGCTGTATGAGCTGCTTGTAAATTTTTGAGATTAATTCTTTGTCAGTTGCTTCACTTGTTATTATTTTCTCCCATTCTGAAGGCTGTCTTTGCACCCTGCTTATAGTTTCCTTCTTTGTGCAAAAGCTTTTAATTTTAATTAGGTCCCATTTGTTTATTTTTGCTTTTATTTCCATTACCCTACAAGGTGGGTCATAGAGGATCTTGCTGTGATTTGTCAAAGCCTATGTTTTCCTCTAGAGTTTTATAGTTACTGGTCTTATGTTTAGATCTTTAATTCATTTTGAGTGTATTGTTGTGTATGGTGCTAAAAAGTATTCTAGTTTCATTCCTTTATAGGTGGTTGACCAGTTTTCCCAGCACCACTTGTTAAAGAGATTGTCTTTTCTCCATTGTATATTTTTGCCACCTTTGTCAAAGATAAGATATCCATAGTTGCATGGATTTATCTCTGGGCTTTCTATTTTGTTCCATTGATCTATATTTTTTATCTTTGTGCCAGTATCATACTGTCTTGATGACTGTAGCTTTGTAGCATAGTCTGAAGTCAGGCAGGTTGATTCCTCCAGTTCCATTCTTCTTTCTCAAGATTGCTTTGGCTATTCGAGGTTTTTTTGCATTTCCATACAAACTGTGAAATTATTTGTTCTAGTTCTGTGAATATACCATGTTCATGGATTGGAAGAATCAATATAGTGAAAATGAGTATATTACCCAAAGCAATCTAGAGATTCAATGCAACCCCTATCAAGCTACCAACAGTATTTTTCACAGAGTTTTTTAATTTCTTGAGGTTTCTCACAAGAGCATGGTAGTATGCAGAAAGACAGCTGCCACACTCTATCCAATTCCACCTCTCTCCCCACTCCTGGTCCCTTCCCTTAATGTGAGAGGATTCTTACACACATAAATGGACAAATTTATGCATGATCAAATTCTATCCATGATCACTGGAAACAGTTGGTCTTCCATCAAGCCAACAGGGAAGCACATCAGAAGAAATGGAAGGGCAGACACATGGAGGAAGCCAGAAGATACCCTGGAAAAAGGCACAAGGTCCTTTTCAAGGGAAATTTTGGGGTCCTGAGTACCTCACTCACAGTCTAAAATGAAGAGGCCCAACTCCAGAGTGGGCTCCAATCCTTGGTCCCATAGACAACATGTGTTATGGCACAAAAAAGTTTGGGGAAAGACCAGAAGGGGTCCAGCATACACAGTGCTGACAAGAACTGCTCTTAGTCAAGGCTAATGGCAGTCTTGTTGTAAAAGGAGGGAAAGAGAAAGGTCACACAGGGCCTTACTCTTTATGTCCTCACCTCATTATCCTACAGGTAACACGATGACATGGAAGGAAGCAGCATGGCCATAATGGAAGCAGTGTGGACTGCCAAGGGATAGCAGGGATTTCAAGCCTTGCCCATACTATGTTATGTCTTCTTTCTCCCTTCTCCTTTCCTCCTGTAAAACTTATCTTGAGCCTCGTATCACAAAAATTAAATCACTTTTTACTCTACCTTCCCAGAGAACTCTTCATAATTCTATTTGACATATATAAGCAAGTTAACTGTATTTCCTAATTTCCTCCCTAGTCTGTGAAATGATTTGTAATGGAGATCAACTCTGTGGTAAGCCAACTATTGTAAGATGGGATTCTCTTTGTGAACTGAACCTTCCATATTATTAAGAAATGATAATATTAGTTAAATAAAGTGTATACTACTGCTCAAGAGCAATAACTGACAATAACAGACCTAGTCATATCTATTTCTCCTTGCAATTAAAAATATACAATGAAATACACATGGGAACAGTCTGTATTTCACATCTGAGTTATATTACAGTATGAAAAGTCCCAGGTCATGGAAGGACACCCATTATTATTGCTGTGTAAAAATTATCCCACAACACAGTGACTTTAAACAGCAAGCATTTATTATCTCACCTGGCAGGCTTCTTGATGTCTGTTGGGCCAATAACCTCAATTTATTAGTAGCTATAGGTTTCCACTTCCATCAGTTCCTTGCCACATCAGTCTCTCTATAAGGCAACTCATATCATAGCAACTGGCTTCTCTCTGAGAAAATGAGTGAAACCCCAAGAGCGAACACCCAAAATGAAAGTCACTGCCCTTTTATAACCTAATCCAAGAAGTGATACCCCATCACTTTTGCTGTGCTCTGTTCATCAGAAGGGAGTCACTAAGTCCAGGCCAAACTCAAGGAAAGGGTATTTATATAAGGGCAATGCTGATGCTCTCAGAGGCTTCCTATTACAGACCACATTTATGTAACAATTATAATCAAATGTCCTTCTTTATACATATATATGTAACGTAGAACCCACATACACAGCATGTGTCTGCATATTAATCAATGAATAAGATACTAGGATAATAATGTTCACATATCCTTGATTAAACATTATTTTATATTAACTATTAGTTACTGCAAAGAACAATGTAATGATCTTTTTAACTAATAAAGCAATCACAAAGAAATTCACATAACTATTCTGGGGTTAAATTAGTTTCCCACAGCTATGGTAAACACACATTTCCTCCAGCTGTGAATCACCGCAAACTTGGTGGCTTAAAACAATACAAATCTATTATCTTAATGATTCTAGAGGTCAGAAGTTCAAACTTACTCCCAGTGGGCCAAAATCAAGGTGTCAGCAGGGCTTCATTCTAGAAGCTCTCAGAGAGGTAACTTTTGCCTCTTATAAGAACCTTTGTGATTACACTGGGCCCACTCGGAAAATCCAGGATAGCCACCCCATTTCAAAATCCTTAATTTGATCAGTGGAGCCCTCATGAAAGAACTTGTGCACTTCTAAAAGAGGACCAAAAGAGCAATCAATCTTGTTCCTTTCACCATGCGAGGACAGGGCACAAACACACAGTCTATGAACCAGGAAGTAGGTTCTCACCAGACTTTCAATCTGTCTGTGGCTTGATTTGGAACCTCCCAGTCACCAGAACTGTGACAAATAAATTTGTTCCATTTATATTTCTGTATATTTCTGTTTATATCGTAGGCCACTCAGCCTACAATATTTTGTTATAGCAGCCCAAATTGACTAAGTAACTAAGACACTTGTACCTCAATGCAAGTGCACCTAACATTATTAAACTATATATTTAATGGTTAAGGCAGTGAATTTTATGTTATGTGTAATTTACTACAATTAAAAACTTAAAAATAATAAACATATGTTCAGATCTTCAGAATCAAAACAAATGGCATAGTTTGTATTACTGTTAAACTGTAAAACTACCATCATATGATGGCAGTCCACATGATTCCACACAAGTTCAGGGTTGCCAGAAATGACACAGCAGTGGCATTCAGCAAATAAATCTTCCTGAGCCTGATGCTAAAGCCAGGCAGCAGGTGTAGACTAAATTTCAAGGCCTATGCCAAATCTCAGTACAAGCTGAAATGAAGACTCTTACAGAGTCTTGCCAACTATGAAAACCTCAGAAACTTTGGCAGACAGTCTGAGAACAAGCTTTTGGTCAAGCAACCCTAACTGCCTTTCTTCAACACACATAGATCTTACTATTTAGACCAGTACTCATTCCAATAATCACAGAATCAGACCTATAGGCTTATACTGTCCCTAAAACTAAAATAAACCTCTTCTTTACTTGAAGGTGGTGCTGAGAAAGGACATTAAGGTTTACAGAAGGAGAGTTCCTCCTCTAAGTGGGTATATGGTGTGGCCCTATTCTATCACAGCAGTATTACAGAAGCCTTCTACACTGATGTACATTCTTCTGCAAAATAAGGCTATATATATACATATATATATAGCTTTATTTTACATATACATATATGTATATATATAAGATATTTATTGACCATATCTTTTGAATCCTAAAAAACAAAATCACAAGTTGATCTGAGTCAGGTCAGATCTTAGTTAAATATTTTGGGTGTACTTGGAAAGGGCTCTGAATTGCTCCAATCCACCTTGGTTTTCTCTGCCAATATTCATTTATTATCCAAAGGTTAGAGGCTGATTCACTCATATAAAGTAACATAAAAAGAAAAAAAAAGATGCTTACTAAATACTTTTCATCAAGCTGCTGATGAGAAATTTCTGGAGCTAAGAATAGTCAGGTGAGATAATCCCAAATGGTAAATACAACTTCCTCTCCAAGCTAAATGAGGAAAAGTATAAAATGGTGAGATTTGGCTTTCAGGCAGAGAATGGTCTCAATTCATCATAATTTCTTCTTTGAACACTGCAATATAAAGTTTATTATAAATTATAGCTCCATACAGCTGAAAAACATCTATTTTTACTAAACACCAAAAATATCACCAAATGATATTCATGAGATAAACCTAAATATATCAAATTGTCAGAACAGATAAGGACAAAGAAGCACTTTTCCTCCCAGCCTACAAAGCAAGAATACTGATCACTGCTAAGTCATACTTGGGAAAAGTGCTAACACTGAATTTCAATTCCTGCTGGAAACATTTATGCCACACAATGTGGGAAGGATGCAATATTCTGACAATACAAAGTTGTACTCCTTCCATATTTAAGCACTGATTGTAGTGAACACAGTTCTGTGGCCTTTAATGAGAATGGTACTTTTAGGAGTGTATAATAGCAAACTATAGTTTTCCTGGTTTGTCAAAAGGAGGATCAAGTTTTATTAAAGGAGGTAATGTAGGGATGAAAATAAAGGCTGTACTATTTTCCTAAAGTTATAAAGAAAGTTCAAAGAAGAACACAGATTTAGTCTTGCAAATAACATATTCCTTATAAATTAGTGTCAAAAAATTCTAAAATTACAAGTTATTCAAATACCAGTGGGCTAAAAGTATGTAATTAAACAAAAATTAAGGAAATTTAAAATTATTCCAATAATTTTAGTAAATGTACTCTCTTTTTAAAACAGAGAAGCTACTGATGGTCACCCTGAAAAAATAAATGTATAAAAGGCCAATTTAAAAATCAAGTAAAAATAAAAATTTAAAAAAATAAAAATTAAAAAAATAATAATAATAAAAATCAGTCATATGGGATTTCCCTGGTGGTCCGGGTGTTAAGTTTCCATGCTTCCACTTCAGGGGGCACAATTCAATCCCTGGTCTGGGAAATAAGATCTCACTTGCCACATGGTGCCCTACCCAAAAAAAAATTCAGTGATAAAATTCAAATAAACATTCTTAGAATACTACTATGTATGAACAATGAAGTGTCTGGTTGGTAACTGGCAGAATATTAAAGTATCTTATGAATTATTAAAATAAAAGTAAGTGATTAAAACATCTATTTCTGCTTTATTGACTATGGCAAGGCCTTTGACTGTGTGGATCACAATAAACTCTGGAAAATTCTGAAAGAGATGGGAATACCAGACCACCGGACCTGCCTCTTGAGAAACCTATATGCAGGTCAGGAAGCAACAGTTAGAACTGGATATGGAACAACAGACTGGTTCCAAATAGGAAAAGGAGTCCATCAAGGCTGTATATTGTCACCCTGCTTATTTAACTTATATGCACAGTACATAATGAGAAACACTGGGCTGGAAGAAGCACAAGCTGGAATCAAAATTGCCGGGAGAAATATCAATCACCTCAGATATGCAGATGACACCACCCTTATGGCAGAAAGTGAAGAGGAACTAAAAAGCCTCTTGATGAAAGTGAAAGAGGAGAGTGAAAAAGTTGGCTTAAAGCTCAACATTCAGAAAACGAAGATCATGGCATCTGGTCCCATCACTTCATTGGAAATAGATGGGGAAACAGTGGAAACAGTGTCAGACATTATTTTTTTGGGCTCCAAAGTCACTGCAGATGGTGATTGCAGCCATGAAATTAAAAGACGCTTACTCCTTGGAAGGAAAGTTATAACCAATCTAGATCAGTTCAGGTCAGGTCAGTTCAGTTCAGTCACTCAGTCGTGTCCGACTCTTTGAGACCCCATGAATCGCAGCACGTCAGGCCTCCCTGTCCATCACCAACTCCCAGAGTTCACTGACTCACATCCATCAAGTCAGTGATGCCATCCAGCCATCTCATGCTCTGTCGTCCCCTTCTCCTCCTGCCCCCAGTCCCTCCCAGCATCAGAGTCTTTTCCAATGAGTCAACTCTTCGCATGAGGTAGCCAAAGTACTGGAGCTTCAGCTTTAGCATCATTCCTTCCAAAGAAATCCCATGGTTGATCTCCTTCAGAATGGACTGGTTGGATCTCCTTGCAGTCTAAGGGACTCTCAAGAGTCTTCTCCAACACCATAGTTCAAAAGCATCAATTCTTCACCACTCAGGTTTCTTCACAGTCCAACTCTCACATCCATACATGACCACTGGAAAAACCATAGCCTTGACTAGACAGACCTTGACCAAACTAGATAGCATATTCAAAAGCAGAGACAATACTTCGCCAACAAATGTCTATCTAGTTAAGGCCACAGTTTTTCCAGTGCTGAAGAATTGATGCAAGGACTAAGAATTTTCACAGGCATTGTCTTAGTTGAAGATACGTGTTACTATGCTCTTCAATGCAGGCAAAGAAACAGAGGGTCAGGAAGATCACATAATGAGACCAAGCTTTCAATTCATAGAAGTAGAATTTGAGTGCTCATCTTCTTTGAGCTTTCAAATTCTGTAATCCCAATGTAAAAATCATAATGTGTCCCAAAGAAAATGTAAATGGTTTTAATGTCACAAAAAACACATAATGTAGTCATTATTATTCTTATTTTAAATTTAAATCTCAAGATTAAATCCTGGCTTCAAACTCAACTCTGCCTGGCAACATAAAATCACCCAGAGTTCAAATCAGGTAACTTGAGTACACACTTTTATATGTTGTATGCATGGTATAGACAGATGAAGCATTCCCTCTAGGAGCTTTTGATTACAACTCCAAACTAAGCCAAAGTCTCAAAAACAAAAAACTTTAATTTGAGTCAGTGAAGGAATAGATACTGCATCAATTGAGTGTTTACCTGAAAATAGTGGAAAATCTTACAGTGACAAACATTTTCTCATATTAACAAGGTATTTAGATTCTAACACAGCCCTTGATTCAATGAGTCAGCCATGTTAGGACTCAACTCTGTGATTACCTAGATTTTTCCTCCTTTAATAGTTCTTAATGTTCTCAAAATGGCTGCACAGCTTTCAATCATCAGAGCTGTTACGGCAAGAATGAGGAAAAAAGAGTAATGTCTTCTGGTTTTCCCTGTTGTAATGAGAAAACAAAACTTTCTTGGGCACATTCCTAGCAGAGTTCCTCCAACATCTAGTAGCTAGAAAGAACTGTGCAAGCTTTCCAACTCTACCAGCAATAAATGTGGGGACTGAGAGTGTTCAGCGTTCCAGACTCTATAGAAAAGACAGGAAGAAAAATAGGCAGATGGAGAGGGGCATGGAGTCTTCCAACTACAGTGTTTGCCCCCAAGAACTACACGCACGCTCAGTCACCAGTCATGTCAAACTCTTTGCAGCCCTTTGGACTGCAGCCCACCAGGCTCCTCTGTCCATGGGACTTTTTTCAGGCAAGAATACTGGAATGGGTTGCTGTTTCCTCCTCCAGGGGATCTTCCTGACCCAAGGATCAAACCCACATCTCCTGTGTCTCCCGTACTGCAGACAGATTCTTTACCGCTGAGCCAGAGGGTAAGGAGGAGGATAAATTGGAAGCCTGGGATCGACATACTATTATATAAAAGAGATAACTAGTAAGGATCTACTGTATAACACAGGAGTTTCCCAGGTGGCGCTAGTGGTAAAGAACCCACTCACCTGCCAATGCAGGAGACTAAAGAGATGTGGGTTTGATCCTTGGGTCAGGAAGATCCCCTGGAGGAGGGCACGGCAAGCCACTCCAGTATTGCCTGGAGATTCCCCATGGACAGATGAGACTGGTGGGCTACAGCCCTTAGAGTTGCAAAGAGTCAGAGATGACAGAAGCTACTTAGCATGCACACATATATAACACAGTGAACTCTACTCAATACTCTGTAATGGCTTATATAGGACAAGAATCCAAAAAGAGTGGATATATGCATATGTACAACTGATTCACTTTGTTGTATACCTGAGACTAACACAACACTGTAAACCACCTGTGTGCCTGTGTGCTCAGTTGCTCAGTCGTGTCCAACTCTTTGCAACCCCTTTGACTGTAGCCCACCAGCCTCCTCTGTCCATGGAATTTTACAGACAGGAATACTGGAGTGGCTTGCCATTTCTTCCTCTAAGGGATCTTCTCCTGTGTCTCCTGCACTGGCAAGCAGATTGTTTACATCACCTGGGATACTCCAATAAAAATTTTAAAAAGAAAAGAAAGGAACCAATTCATCTGATGTAGCCCATTTTACTCTTTGTCTTCCTTTTACTTACAGACTGAAATGCAAATCTGGTGGCTGAATTCTAGCTAACTTAAGAAGTAACATATCCTAAGAAGAGAGTTTGAGAAGCTTGGAGGGGTCTGAATTACGGGGACACAATAGGGCTTTCATTACATTCCTATACTGCCTCCATCTAGATCCTTTCACATGAATGAAAAATAACCCTTTCATTTGTTCAAGCCATAGTTTTCAGGGTCTGTTAGCCAGATTGTGAACCGGTATTAATTGGAAATAGATACAGTATAACACATCTAAATCAATCAGTTTACATAAAAATGAGGATCACAAAAATATTAAGAATCAATAGTCCCTTTCATAGATCATATGCCAGTTAGTGAAACCATTTTTATTAACTTATGAATGTCTTGACCATAAGCAGCAAATCTAAGCACATTTCTCTGATATTTATATATACATTTAATATGTATACATATATTTATGCACATTGATATATATGTACATATAAAGTGTGTGTTTGTGTGTGTAGTGCATATACTCACTCACACATACATAATTAAGCCTAATATATATACACAGAATATAACAATTAGTTGCTAAATAGGAGTATGTTCATTCAAGTCTTATATAAAGAGATGACCAGAATTTCATCTACATAATATTTTCTGGGAGGTTACATTTGGATAACTTTTCTATTATTATTCTTGAATGTTTCTTTATTTCTTATCTATCTTTAAATAATGAGCTTATGTCTTTTTCTGAAAAATAATGAAATCATTCTTTAGAAATCATTTAGGATTTATTGTTGATAAAAACACACTGGTAAATATTTTTACTATGTGAGAAAACACTATAAGAATTTTGGACTGTTGTTTATAGCACAATTCTTTGAAATTATGGTATCTAACACATAGGATTAATTTATTTGTGATTACAAAGCAGTTGTAGCATAATGAATTATAGTTAAATCTATATTTAAAACAAGAAACTAAATTTCCTTTTGCTTAGGTGTATTTTTTTTATTATGAAGGATTCAGTTTACAGCCTGTTCCTATAGGAATATCACTGATAGAAAATTGAAATATGTATTTTTGTGGTCAAACAATAAAATTTGGAAATGTATTTTATTTCATTTTATAAGACAGTCATAAGAAAATCTTTAAAATAATATATATCAGGTAAAAAGCTAGAATATATATAGCTCTATGCCTTTAGAGGTCAAAGTCTTTTACCTGTTTTACTTATTGTCTAAAAGTTATTCCTTGGAAGTAAGTTTAAAAAGTCAACTATTACAGTCCCTTAAATTAGACGTACAAGAAACAGTGCCTAGTAGTTGGAGTTAATGTGTCCTCTTTAACACTTGCTACTTTCAGTGCTGAAAGGATAAGATTCTCTATGTCACTTCTCACCAGAAATAAATGCAACACTGAAGTACAAACATAAAAGGTGAAGTATAAACAGAGGTGACTTATCCTAGGTCACACAACGATAACTGATTTATTCATTAAGCATCCACTGTGCATTGACTATATTCTAGTTCTTGAGGACACAAAGCTGATGAAGGGAATATTTGAAGATATTTTGCTTGATGGCCATTATAGCAGTCTTTCAACTCTGTCATCTTAGATCATTTATGGGTAACACAGAATTAAAGATCCAGAACAACCTCTAGGGGACATCGAGTACAAACTTATTTTACAGCTGATTTCACTGGGCAGCAAGAAAGCAGACCTATTCTGTACAAGGCAGTCATTTAAAATTACACATGGAAAAAGGGTCAAGCATGTGATGAGCAAGGTATAGCATTTACTAGACACACATGGAGGACGGAGCATGTGTGGTTCCTGGAACCAAAGAAGGCCAGAGTCACTGGAATAAGAGAAATATTACTTGAGGCCAGAAAGGAAGCCAGGACCAGAACAGGCAGATTCCTGGCATCTATGGTTGGGAGATTAGATTTAATTTTAAATCAACAAACAAATGAGAAAAGAGATTTGATAATAAAACCTTCAAGAATGACTTCATACATTTGGTACACTGAAGAAGGAAAAAGAACCAGCAAGTTTGGGCACAATGAAGATAACCAAGATAGGACTCTGTCACAGAAGCCTAGAGAGTTCTGCCAAACACTACAGGTACAACATGGAGGTTATTCTATTTGCCCATTAGATGAGAACAGCTTCAATAAAATACTAAAAAGTCAGAAGTCAGACTGTGGGGGCGTGAAAAATAACAAATGATTAGTAAGAGAATTCAGACAACTGAATTTTGCAAGGGAAGGGAAAAAGAGAAATGTCAGTGAAAACAGACCCCTAGATGGAAAATTGGAGGGAATGTGGAGATTTTATTAATAGTTTCAATACTAGTAGAGGTGAAAGAGCCAATGAAACACGGAAAGACTGAGGATATCAGCAAGATCATAGAGGAGGCAGAAGGGGATGGGATCTGAATCAGAGATGAGAGTTAATCTGGGCATAGGGTCAAGGAAAGAAAAGTGAAGTCACTCAGTCAAGTCAGACTCTGCGACCCCATGGACTGCAGCCTACCAGGCTCCTCCATCCATGGGATTTTCCAGGCAATGGTACTGGAGTGGGTTTCCATTTCCTTCTCCAAGGGAATCTTCCCAACCCAGGGAAAGAACCGGGTCTCCCACATTTCAGGCAGACGCTTTACCATCTGAGCCACCAGGGAGAAAGAAAGAAGAGACCAATGGCTATTCTTATTGGATTAGAAAAAACTAGTGTAATCCACAAATGATGATCCTCCAGCAGGATAAAGGGTATCTAATAAAGCAACAGTGAGTGTATGGCTTGAGGACTTCAGGAAAAAGTAACATATTCTGTTATATATCAAAAGATGAAAAGAAAAAGGCAATCAAGTCACAGTAAGGGTCTCATTAAAGTTGGATAGCATTAATCATACAACAGAAGAAAAAAGTCCAAATATAAGCAGAAGTATCTTTATCTCCCTCCAACTGAAATGGAAATAAATTTGTTACTGACCATCTACTCTAGATGTCATTGAAAGTAAATATACTATTTTTAGATGAGCCAGCTCATCACATTTCAGGTGGCCTCTGAAAGTACTTTGAATTTCCCACTATCATTCTTTAATTTAGCATTTTTTCTGTGATAAAAAGATATCTCACAATACAGACTAATTTACTATTAATACCAATTTTAATGCTCACAGTACATTTTTTAACTGAGTACCTGACATTTCAATTGCCTTCTCTGTTCAAGTAAGAATTTTATTATGTAATTATTTTATTACAAAAATAAAACAGGCTCAAATTCCTTGGTCATATTTAGTTTCTGAAAATAAGTCTCTGTAAAATTCCTTCAAATATTAAAATAATGGCCTGTATTCCCTAATTCATAGCAAATGTTGAGCATCTGAAACATAAAATTTCATCTACTTTCCCACTGCTTCAGTGAGATAGTGATGTCATGTCAGAATCACGATATCCCTGTCTCCTAGTTTCCACCTTCTCTAGAATAATGTTACTAAGCTCAGACAGGAGAGAAGAGAAAAAAATAGACACCAAAAAGCAGCCCTTTTAGCCTACATGCACCCTTCTTGCTTCAGCGATGCTCCCCTCTGAGGCTAGGATCACTGTGGAGCGGGGGGGAAACACTGTGGAGCACTGAAAGGAAACAGAACCAGCCCAGACCCAACCCTCAGTTTCTCTACCCCAGCAATTTAGTATCTGACCCCACACCCCGAACAGTGACACTCCATGAGCAGAGGGGAAGCCCTGCCTCCCACCGGTCTCCAACTCTCTCTCTCTCTCTAAACGCTCAGTCGTGTTCAACTCTTTGAGACCCCGTGGACTGTAGCCCACCAGGCTCCTCTCTGTCCATGGGATTCTCCAGGCAAGAATACTGGAGTGGGTTGCCATTTCCTTCTCCAGGGGAATCTTCCCAATCCAGGGATAGAACCCAGGTCTCCCGCATTGCAGGCAGACGCTTTAACCTCTGAGCTACCAGGGAAGCGTCCCTCCAATTTCAGCCCTGCCTTCTACCAAAGTAATAACTGCTAGCACACCATAAGAAGAGAAGTTACTTGCATCCACATCAAATCTGGCTCTCCAATCAAAAGCTATGGGCACACATGTTCCATATATGGATACTCACACATAAGGACACCCCTTCAAGACTGTAGTAGGTAACCATTTCATCTAAATTCATAGAGATAAACAAAGTTAACTAAAATGAGAAGGCAGAAGAACTTGAAAAAGCCTCAAATCAAAGTGCAAGGAAAACCCGCCAAAGATAATGAAACAGAAATAAATAATTTATCAGAAAAATAATTAAAAACATTAGTAAATAAGTCGCTAGGAGTCGGACATGACTGAGCGACTTCACTTTCACTTTTCACTTTCGGAAGCCCTGCATTGGAGAAGGAAATGGCAACCCACTCCAGTGTTCTTGCCTGGAGAGGCCCAGGGATGGGGGAGCCTGGTGGGCTGCCGTCTCTGGAGTCACACAGAGTCGGACACGACTGAAGCGACTTAGCAGCAGCAGTAAATAAGAATGCTAATTGAATCAGAGAAAAGAATAGATGAACACAGTGAGTGAGAATTTTAACAAGGGAAAATATGAAAAAGACCCAATCAGAAATGATTCAATAACAGACACAGAAACCACACCAGAAGGAATGAACAGCAGACCAAGAACTATTAAACAATTTCAACATGGTGGCAGGATACAGTATTAACACATAGAAATCCCTTGCGTTTCTGTAGGCTAATAGTGAAATATAAGAAACAGAAAGCAAAACAATCCTGTTTAAAATTGTATTAACAAAATACTTAGGAATAAACTCAAGGAAGTGAAAGATCTAGTCTCTGAAAACTATAAAATTGAAGATGATAAAAAGAAATGGAAAGATGTCCCATGTTCTTGGATTGTAGTAATTAACACCACTAAAATGTTCATATTATCCAAAGCAATCTATAGATTTAATGCAATTCCTATTGAAATATACATGATATTTTTCACAGAACAAGAATAATCCTAAAATGTATATGAAATCATTTAAAAAATCCAAATTTCTAAAACAATATTAAGGAAAAACAAAGTTAGGGGTATCAAATTGCCTAACTGTAGACTATACTACAAAGCTATGGTAATAAAACAGAATAGTACTGGCACAAAATGATACACATAGATGAAGGGAATGAAACAGAGAGCACAGAAACAAACCCATGTGCATATGGTCAGTTAATCTATGACAAAGGAGACAAGAATATACAATGGAGGGAAGACCGTCTCTTTAATAAGTGGTGCTGAGAAAACTGGACAACTACATGTAAAAGAATGAGATTAGAACATTTCCTTCACATCATGTACAAAAATAAACTCAAAATTGTTTAAAGACCTAAAGTAAGACCTAAAACCATAAAACTTCTAGATGAGAAAAGAGGAAGAATATTCTTTGATATAAATCATAGAAATATTTTTGGCTGTCTCCTAGGACAAAAGAAATAAAAGCAAAGATAAATAAATGGGACCTAATTAAAAGCTTTTGCACTTAAAAGCTTTTGCACAGCAAAGGAAACCATCAAAAATGAAAGGACAACCTATGGAGAAATATTTGCAAATATATTTAATATCTAAAATTTATAAACAGTTCATACCATACAACATTAAAAAAAATAATAAACTGATTAAAAATTCGACAGAGCCCTGAACAGACATTTTTCCAAAGAAGACATACAGATGGCTAATAGGCACATGAAGAGATACTCAACATTGGTAATTATTAGAGAAAGACAAATCAATATCACTATGAGATATCATCTCACACTTGTTAAAATGGTTGTCATCAAAAAATCCACAAATAACAAACATTGGTGAGGATATGGAGAAAAGGGAACCCTAGTACCCTGTTGATGGGATTGTAAATTAGGGCAGTCACTACAGAAAACACTATGGAGGGTCCTCAAAGTATTAAAAATAGAACTAGCATATGACCCAGAAATTCTACTGCTGGGTATACTTACAAAAAGAACAAAAATACTCATTCTAAAAGATACATGCACCCCAAAATTCACAGCAGCACTATTTACATATGGAAAGAACCCATCAGACAAATGGATTTAAAAAACATTCTATATGGCTAATGGAATATTAAAAAAGAATGTAATTCTGCCATTTGTAACAATGTGAATGGATCTTGAAAATACTATGTTTAGTGAAATAAGTCAGAGAAAGGAAATGCTGTATGATATCACTTATATACAATCTGAAAAACAAATAAATGTACATAGCAAAATAGAAACAGACTCACAGATCAAGAAAACAAACTAGTGTATGGAAAACAAATTAGTGGATACAGGGGTAGGGGATCAGGAATAGAAACTACCACCTATAAAATAGATAAGAAACAAGGATATATTGTACAGCACAGGGAATTACACCGTTTTGTAATAACATTAAATGGAGCGTAACCTATAAAAATACTGAATCACTATGATGTACACCTGAAACTAAAATAACATTGTACGTCAACTATAATTCAAAATATAAGAAAGAAAAAGGCAGTTCTCTTCTAGCACCTTCAATTCGAAAAGCCAAATGAGTCTTATGGGAATTCACTATATGGCTATTCTATTTCAGTTCAATGTGAATAAATTTCATGATTGTGTTTTGATCATGAGTTTTTTAAGATTCAGTTTGGTATGATAAATAAATGTTGCACACTGAGTGCTTTTAAACAAGACTTTACAATTCACACTTCCAGTACTTTTCCTCTAATCATCGTATCAGAAGCGTGAGTCCTTTAGAACTCTCTGGAATGACGGAAGTTTTCATCCTTGCATTTTTAAGTGTGTTTCTCTGGTGCGCATCTTAGACCTGTCACTAACTCACTGCCAAAGAAAGAGGTAGTATTGGCTTTCAAGACAGAAACTTTCAAGACAGAAACCTGTGGGTGTAAGCCATATTTATACAAGTCACTTTATCTCTCTGACCGTCAGTCTCCTCATCAAATGAGAAGAAAATACTGCTTATGTTGCAGTTATTTTAAGGAGGAAATGACTTAATACAAGTAAAATGTTTAACACAAGACAGTACATACTAAATCTTAACTAATGGCAGCAATTGCTACTCTATTTAAGCATCTCCTTTTATTCCCATTTCCTTAATATTCTCTCCAGGCCCCAAAATGCCTACACTGCTCCCTCAAGAAAGTGTAACATTATTATGGTATTGAATAAATGAATCTGTTTTTCATACTGCCAAAAGCAGCATAGCTCTCTCAAAATAATTTTATACAAAGGACCATGAATTTCCACAAACTGAAATATATGCTAAATCATAAGGTAATGCAACAGATTCCCTTACTTATTTCAGACTCTCAAATTGTTTTAAAAAATCCTGAATTTTAGAATTAAATTCTATTTTCTAAGTCAAAAATTGAATTCATACAGGAAAAGTACACCTGGCATATAAATATAGAAGAAAAAAAGATTTAACTGGAGAGTAACAACTAAATAAAGGATAATTCAAGGAGTTACACTTTTAACTTCTTAGGTTTTAGTCATGCTGCTATTTGATTTTTCATTTTAGTATCTTTGAATTTAGGCCTGTCAAGCTCAAATATTTATTTTCTCTTTTAACCTTAAGATTTGCTGAGATCTTAGCTCAACAGAGTAATTAATATAAACAATAATCTACTAATGCAAATATGCCAAGACTCTACTACCTCTTGGCATTAGAATCTTTAACAGAATATCAGTATTTAATTACTGTTTAATTGAAACTGTCATATGACATTTATATATATTAAAAAGAATAAAAATGCATAAACCCATGCTTCAGAAAAGAGAAAGAAAACAACATGAAGAAACCTGCCATAGTGTCACCATTAAGCACTATGTGAATTTAAGCAAAACTCTTGAGTCCCAGAAGCCAAAAGCAGTGACTTGCTGCTGCTCAGTCACTCAGTCGTGTCCGACTCTTTGTGACCCCATGGACTGTAGCCACCAGGCTCCTCTGTCCGTGGGATTCTCAAGGCAAGAATACTGGAGTGGGCTGTCATTTCCTCCTCCAGAAGCCAGCTTACCCAGATGCTAATACAGCTTAAGGCTCCCTCCAAAGTCCTAGGAGGAACAGTAGCAATGGATTCACACTTAGATTTTCATAAAATTTTCAAAAGATACATTAACCACAACTGATTCTAACTGCTGTCTTTTCTCATGTTGATTTCTGTCATACTGAAGTGTATGTGAGCACTTCAGAAATCTGGCTAAGGGGAAGCTGAATTAAGAATGCATGCTGTCTGATACACTGAAATGATTTTAAGTAGTTTCCATTACTTATGGCTTCCAAGAACCCTGCACAACTTACTTAACTTTGAAACACAAAGGCATAGGCTTAAGACTTTATCATGATATGGTGTCCTTTGGCAGCCATTACTGAAAGTATGTGGTCAGTGAAGTGGTCAATGTTTCTCCTTCGAAAAACAAGATTGGCAATGAATGGAGCCAGAAGCAAATCTGTGGGAAATACTTTCATTTATCAAACATTTTAATGTAAAAATGAAAATGGAAAATTTATCAACACATGGCTAAAACTGAAGGTATCTTTCGTCAATTTTGTCAAGATACTCTACAGTGAAGCATATCTAAGCATGAAGGTGTATTTTGGGAGGGCTTCAGTTGAGCAAAATCGAATTTATCAGAATTACTCTATGAGACTTCCCTGGCAGTCCAGTGGTTAAGACTGCACTGCCAATGCAGGGAACATAGGTTCGATCCTTGTTAGGGAACAAAGATCCCACATGACAGGTGGCTTGGCCAAGAAGATTAATAAAAAAATTACTTTGTTGTTTACTAATCATAACGTGAGTACATCTATATGTAAAGTCACATGATTTATGCATTTCAATAATTTAAAATATATATATTTCAATCAGTCCTATAAGAGGAAAAGCTTTTTTTCTGTAGAACGTATTATAAAACAATTTCAACAGGTAGAAGACAGAAGCACACTATCAGTTTGATAGGGCTGCCTTAATAAAATAGCAGAGACCAAGTACTCAAACAACAGAAATTCATTTTCTCACAGTTCTGAAGGCTAGGTGTCCCAAGCCAAGATGTTGGCAGGTCTGGTTTCACCTGAGGCCTCTCTCCTTGCCTAGCATATGTCAGTCTTATCATTCCTCTGTGAGCCTATGTCCTTGAATGTCTCTTTGTGTGTCCTAATCCCCTCTTCTTAAAGGACACCAGTCAGGTTGGATTAGAGCCCAGACTAAAGGCCTAGTTTTAACTTAAAGGCCCATCTTTATTTTGAATTACCAGGGGTGAGAGTCTCAACATAGGAATTTTGGAGGGACACAATTCAGCCTATTACAGACACTAAGAGTATGCAACCATAAAATGTCATGAAAAAAGTAACTTTTGTAACTAATAATTTTTAAGTATACCGTTTCCATGGATTTTGAGACGTTTCTAGCATTTTAGGTCTTTTTAAATATGCAATTTGTTGCCATTAATTTTCTCATGTGGAAAATATATTCATTTTTGTACCAAACTTTTTATTCACAATTTATTTTTTATTTCTTCAAGAGAGCTGTTTGCCCCCTATATTGCACTGGATTTGGTCCTTACAAAACCAAGATCCACTTCCAATCTTTACGGATTCAATTAATTAATCTCAAAAAAGGAAATAATTTCATTGACATTGAAAAACAAGCAGCTTCCATCATAATTCAATATATATGCATTTTGCAAAGAAACATTCATCTCTGAAAGGTCATATATTGAAACTTTTTCATAGATGGCCATAAATAAAGTTTTTCCTAATATTCAACTGTCCTTAAAATCCAGACATTCAATTCCTTGCTGTGTTTTTACTGTTTTTCGTGTCTTGTTCCCCACCTCTCTATATAAAGATTGTAAGTAGAATAAGTTTTAAATACCAATGAAGAAAAACATTGCCTAGTGACATCAATGTCTACATGAATATGACCTTGTCAAAAGGATAAATAAGCCTGACATTTTACATTTTTATATTATAGTCTATATATCTTTCTTAATAGGACACTAAACTGTGTAAACCTGTGTAGATTTTCTCCTGGATCATCAGCATGCCCTTGATTAGGATATAAGTTTTGCCTTAGGTCTAAGGAGATATGAGTCCACAAGAGGAATAAAATGAATGACCTCAAGAGCTGGGCTGTTTAACAGACAGCAGGGGAATAAGGAGAGAGAAAAATAGGAAAACTGATTTATAAAATCCTCATATTTTACATTTCAAGAAATCTCATAACTCATTCAAGAGTCTAACATTTTATGTTTAATTTCATGTTTGAAGTCACATAAAAGTAATGAAGCTTGTCAAATGATCTCACTTTAAACACTTGAAATGTTGAGAAGAATTTAGGTCAGATTTCAGGTGCTAAATGCCTCTCTTGTTTAATAAAAATCTCAGTTCACCTTCACAAGGCATGGTTTGAAGTAAAATATTTTGAGTTGCTAAAGACAAGACTGCTTTGAAAAGCCTAAAGAAAATACAGTTCTAAGTAGAAAACTGCAATTTTATTTTTCAAAATAAATTTCATGAGCTTCTTGATTTAGGTATGGATTTTTACCTTATAGCATCTAATATTAATAACCAAATATAACAGCTTTTGTTTCAATCAAAGCAATAGCAAAAAAAAATTTTTTAAGGATTTAAAACAATCACAGTTCAGTTCAGTTCAGTCATTCAGTCATGTTCGACTCTGCGACCCCAAGAACCACAGCACGCCAGGCCTCCCTGTCCATCACCAACTGCCGGAGTCCGCCCAAACCCATGTCTATTGAGTCGGTGATGCCATCCAAGCATCTCATCCTCTGTCGTCCTCTTCTCCTCCTGCCCTCAATCTTTCCCAGCATCAGGGTCTTTTCCAATGAGTTAGTTCTTCCCATCAGGTGGCCAAAGTACTGGAGTTTCAGCTTCAGCATCAGTCTTTCCAATGAACATCCAGGACTGATTTCCTTTAGGATGGACTGGTTGGATCTCCTTGCAGTCCAAGGGACTCTCAAGAGTCTTCTCCAACACCACACTTCAAAAGCATCAATTCTTCAGTGCTCAGCTTTCTTTATAGTCCAACTCTCACATCAATATAAGATCACTGGAAAAACCATAGCCTTGACTAGATGGACCTTTGTTGGCAAAGTAATGTCTCTGCTTTTGAATATGCTGTCTAGGTTGGTCATAACTTTTCTTCCAAGGAGTAAGCGTCTTGTAATTTCATGGCTGCAGTCACCATCTACAGTGATTTTGGAGCCCCCCAAAAAATAGTCTCTCACTGTTTCCACTGTTTCCCCATCTATTTCCCATGAAGTGATGGGACCAGATGCCATAATCTTAGTTTTCTGAATGTTGAACTTTAAGCCAACTTGTTCACTCTCCTCTTTCACTTTCATCAAGAGGATCTTTAGTTCTTCTTCACTTTATGCCATAAGGGTGGTGTCATCTGCATATCTGAGGTTATTCATATTTCTCCTGGCAATCTTAATTCCAGCTTGTGCTTCTTCCAGACAGCGTTTCTCATGATGTACTCTGCATATAAATTAAATAAGTAGGGTGACAATATATAGCCTTGACGTACTCCTTTTCCTATTTGGAACCAGTCTGTTGTTCCATGTCCAGTTCTAACTGTTGCTTCCTGACCTGCATATAGATTTCTCAAGAGGCAGGTCAGTCAAGTGGTCTGGTATTCCCATCTCTTTCAGAATTTTCCACAGTTTATTGTGATCCGCAGAGTCAAGCGCTTTGGCATAATCAATAAAGCAGAAATAGATGTTTTTCTGGAACTCTCTTGCTTTTTTGATGATCCATAGGATTTTGGCTGTGGTCTTAAATTTAAAAAACAAAAAATGCAAAAGAATCAGCCTGCAAGTGGGGAGAGGAGACCTGGGTTCAACCCCTGGGCTGGGAAGATCCCCTGGAGGAGGGCATGGAAATCCACTCCAGGATTCTTGCCTGGAGAATCCCCACGGACAGAGGAGCCTGATGGGCTACAGTCCACAGGGTCACAAAGAGTCAGACACAACTGAGCGACTAAGTACAGCACATTCGAGGTTAAAGATCTGATGAGTTAGGCCTTTAAAATCAAGAAAAATACAACAGGGCATAATCATAGTGTCATTCTTCTAATTTTCTTTATTGTTCTCCTCTGGAACTCTACTCAAATAGCCCCATACGCCAAAGGTATTATATATCCATTTTTATCTTAACCCAAGATGAAAATCAGAAATGGTGGTTCTTAATAGTGATTCTTTCTTATTGGTGGTCAATGTTATTTGGATCAACTAATCAATCATCTCCCTAGCTATGAGTATTCTGAAGAGCTTGCCCTGTATCCTCCAAATAAAGGCTAATAGTACAGTTTTTCTCATTCCAAAGTATGTCTTTATACACTGAGCCATTCTAACAAGTTTCAGTTGGAGGGAACTAAACAAGAATAGAAAAAATAGGAAGCTCTGCTAGAAGATTGGCATGATATTTTGGCAGCACTGCTTTCTTTGAGATCAGCTTACATTTTGCATTTCTTTGTAAAGTTATAGTCAACAGAAAAATGTAATATTTCTCTTCCAGATTGAGACATTTCTGCTTTCTTCATTATATTCTGGATAGCTTCTCCCCATACTAGGATAACATCCAAGGATTAAGAGGTAAAAATACAGTAGGTACGAGTTCTGAAGTTAAAATAGAAAATGGACAAATCTTTGGTAATCAGCAGAGCATGCAGAGGATATAATGGATATCTTTCAAGAGTGAAATATAGTCTGGACAGTTAATTTCAAAGCATAAGTTTACGCATTGAAAGATATTACTCTTCTCTTTAACTCAAGCATGATCTATCAAATCCAAGAAAAGAATTTAGGAGAATAAATATCTATGAAAATGACAGATATGACCCAGAAAAAAGCTGAAATAAAATTTATGAAAATAATTCAAGTGATTCAAGTACATCCCATCTGTGCTTCTTGTCACATTATTTGAATCCTCAAATTTACATATTGTATTTACAAATGTTTCTGTTCTCAGGTTAATTTTAAGAGCTCAAATTGGGTATTTAAATGTTTGAATTAAGTGTAACAACTAAATAAATATGAGGACACAAATCTTGGATGTTAAATGTATATTGATGACAATCGAATTTATCTTCTTAATCCTCAGCCAACACTTGAGTTCAGTTCCATCTATCTAATTAGACCACTAGATATATCCATTGTATTATTCATTCATCTCCCCACAAATCTCTAAATGTATTTTCTTCCTCTAAAATATACTGCTTTACATTGTTTCTTTACATCAATCAATATTATAAAATTTCTTTCAATTATTTAAAATACAAATTTCAGCATCTTCATTCTATCATTCATCTCTTTCATCCCTAAGTAAGTCCTAAAGATACTGCCTTTCAAAGTCTGCTCTTTTACTGACTTAGTCAAGGTTCTCATCATTTTCATCTCAATTACTACAACAAACTCATAATTCATTTTAATGCTCAAACACTACCTCTTTCTAGTTACCCTGATATCATCACATTAATTTTTTTAATTCACTATTTTCACTATGACATTCCATCTCCCTGGATCAAATTCTTCAATAATTATTTACCACCTACTGAAACAATTTTAGATTTTCTAGGCATTTATCTACTTTCTCACCGCCTACCAGATTCTCACACTTCAAGAATTAATCTGGTCTCACCTCTTTGATTTTTTCTTTACCCCCCTGTCATTGGAAGCAAAATACAGTGTGGTAAATATGCCCTGAGGTTTCAGGGAACTTTGAGATTATTTCTCAGCCCCATGATCTATCCACTGTGAATAAGTTAAGTCCTTGAATTCTGACTTCATTATATGCAATACAGGGGATAATAAAGCCAAACTCACATGGCCAATGAAAGATTACATGAAAGATTACATGAAAAGTAAATTGCTACCAAGGACAAGTGATTTTACTTGGCAGACTATAAAACACTAATCCATATTTCAAATTTAATAATAAAGAATTGTTAAAATTATGATCTTGACTCACTAAACGGTCCTTGAATATTTATCCAACAAAAAAGAAATCTCCATAGCAAACTTTTATTACTGCTATACATGCTTGCTCTATGAGCTCTTTGGTAATATATATCTGCTCTATCTCCTGCATTTAACCAGAATTATTCATCAACAAAAAAATGATGACCTCAAATTACGTATCCACAAAGAGCCAGACAAAATTTAATATATTTAACAGTGAAGAATGAGTGTGAAAACTTTTGAATTCAGAAAGTTAATTGAAGATTTCTAATCATCATTTTAGAATTATGAGCCTTCTGAGTAAAATGACTGACAAAGAGAGTGACATTTTTATATAACCAGAGAGACCCCAAGCATAGTCTGCAGCTCTTCCAAGACAGAACTGTCATTTAGTACAAAGATGTGCTGGCAGAAGAGTCCACATCTTCTAATGAGCAGGAAGACAAGCTGCTGACTCAAGTGGCCTAGCTGTAAGAGGCATGGAGGTAGCCAGGTTGGCACTCACTTGGAGAGATTATAAGAAACAGATGGGGCAGAGGGGCATTCAGAAACTGAAAAAAAAACTGTGAAGTAGTAGCTGGATGCCTCTTCAGCATACACAAAAATAATCATTTTAAGGGACATAACAGTAATATTTTACCAACTGGATAGAGATCTCGAAGCTAGCAATGTCAACCATCTAGAAAGATATACTCAAAAACTTACAGAAAAAAAAAAAAAGCTTGCACCCATTTTTATTATTTTGGAAAGAACTGAATGATTCTCATTATCAGTTTTCCAGTTTCAGCTCAGTTCAGTCACTCAGTCGTGTCCGACTCTTTGCGACCCCATGAATCGCAGCACACCCGGCCTCCCTGTCTATCACCAACTCCCGGAGTTCACTCAGACTCAAGTCCATCGAGTGAGTGATGCCATCCAGCCATCTCATGCTCTGTCGTCCCCTTCTCCTCCTGCCCCCAATCCCTCCCATCATCAGAGTCTTTTCCAATGAGTCAACTCTTCGCATGAGGTGGCCAAAGTACTGGAGTTTCAGCTTTAGCATCATTCCCTTCAAAGAAATCCCAGGGCTGATCTCCTTCAGAATGGACTGGTTGGATCTCCTTGCAGTCCAAGGGACTCTCAAGAGTCTTCTCCAACACCACAGTGCAAAAGCATCAGTTCTTCAGTGCTCAGCCTTCTTCACAGTCCAACTCTCACATCCATACATGACCACTGGAAAAACCATAGCCTTGACTAGACAGATCTTTGCTGGCAAAGTAATGTCTCTGTTTTTCAATATGCTCTCTAGGTTGGTCATAATTTTTCTTCCAAGGAGTAAGCGTCTTTTCATTTCATGGCTGCAGTCACCATCTGCGGTGATTTTGAAGCCCCCAAAAATAAAGTCTGACACTGTTTCCACTGTTTCCCCATCTATTTCCCATGAAGTGATGGGACCAGATGCCATGATCTTCGATTTCTGAATGTTGAGCTTTAAGCCAACTTGTTCACTCTCCTCTTTCACTTTCATCAAGAGGCTTTTTAGCTCCTCTTCACTTTCTGCCATAAGGGTGGTGTCATCTGCATATCTGAGGTTATTGACATTTCTCCCGGCAACCTTGATTCCAGCTTGTGCTTCTTCCAGTCCAGCGTTTCTCATGATGTCTTCTGCATAGAAGTTAAATAAGCAGGGTGACAATATACAGCCTTGACGCACTCCTTTTCCTATTTGGAACCGGTCTGTTGGTCCATGTCCAGTTTATGGTGTATTTAAAACAGCAAGGGTTGAAACAGTAGTAGAATAGAACACCTAGGAAACAGAAATAAGAAACTGGCAACTAAATACTTAACATAAAGGAGAAAAGGAGAAAACACACACGAATCCAAAGCACAGCATTCCAGGGCCCTTATTTCAAGTTTTCTCAGTCATATTTCAATTGCTCCAGGAGCTTCACTTAATTTGTTAATGTGTGTGCGCTAAGTCACTTTAGTTGTGTCGGACAATATACAACCCCATGAACTGTAGCCCTCCAGGCTTCTCTGTCCGTGGGATTCTCCAGGCAAGATTACTGGAGTAGGTTGCCATCTCCTCCTCCAGGAGATCTTCCCAACCCATGGGTCAACCGAAGTCTCTTATGTCTCCTGCACTGTCAGGAGGGTTCTTAACTATTAGCATAACAGTACAATAAAATGACTAGTAATGAAGAACCTTCTTAATTTTACTCATCCTCTGAAAAACACTTCCTAAAATATACTGCATAATTTCCTCCCTCACATACTTATTTACATAGATTCTAATGTAATCTTTTTTTTTTAATACACACCGAGGAAACCAGAATAGAAAGAGACACATGTACCCCAATGTTCATCACAGCACTGTTTATAATAGCCAGGACATGGAAACAACCTAGATGCCCATCAGCAGATGAATGGATAAGAAAGCTGTGGTACATATACACAATGGAGTATTACTCAGCTATTAAAAAGAATACATTTGAATCAGTTCTAATGAGATGGATGAAACTGGAGCTGATTATACAGAGTGAAGTAAGCCAGAAAGAAAAACACCAATACAGTATACTAACACATATATATGGAATTTAGAAAGATGGTAATAATGACCCTGTATGCAAGACAGCAAAAGATACACAGATGTGTAGAGTGGCCTTTTGGACTCTGAGGGAGAGGGAGAGGGTGGGATGATTTGGGAGAATGACATTGAAACATGTGTACTATCATGTAAGAAACGAATCGCCAGTCTATGTTCGACGCAGGATGCAGGATGCTTGGGGCTGGTGCACGGGGATGATCCAGAGAGATGATATGGGGTGAGAGGTGGGAGGGGGGTTCATGTTTGGGAGCTCACGTACACCCGTGGTGGATTCATGTCAATGTATGCCAAAACCAATACAGTATTGTAAAGTAAAATAAAGTAAAAATAAAATTTTTTTTTAAAAAAAGGAGAGGGTGTGGAGGAAAGGGAACCCTCTTACACTGTTGGTGGGAATGCATCTAATATAATTTTTTATCTTGAGATAGTGCTGCTGCTGCTGCTGCTAAGTCGCTTCAGTTGTGTCCGACTCTGTGCGACCCCGTAGATGGCAGCCTACCAGGCTCCTCCATCCCTGGGATTCTCCAGGCAAGAATACTGGACTGGGTTGCCATTTCCTTCTCCAATGAATGAAAGTGAAAAGGGAAAGTGAAGTCACTCAGTCGTGCCCAATTTATATATAATTTAGAGAATAAAGAGATCATATGTTTTATTCTTGGAGTATTTAAGTATTTTAGCTTTTTTAGCACTATCTCACGGAGAAGGTGGCACCCCACTCGTTCTCCATGAGATAGTGCTGAAAAAGCTAAAATACTTAAATACTCCAAGAATAAAACATATGATCTCTTTATTCTCTAAATTATATATAAATTTTGTTCAAGTTAATAAGTATGATCCTCTTGAATGATAGATCTCAACATCACTCTGGATTAATGCCCAGTGACAAATATTAAGTGTAAGACTAATCACAATAATGATAAACATGTACAGAATACACTTTATGATCCAATACTGGGTCATTCTCTTTGCTTGTTTTATCTTATTTCATAATCTCAATAATTTATGCTATAGCTGAAATTATTATTCTCATGTTACAGTTGAGAAAACTGAAGCATACAAACATAAATTAATCTCTCCATGTCCCTAGTGAAAAAGGACAAGAGTATACAGCTTGTGATTTCCTAATTTGTCATTTTCCAAGATAGTTGTGCAAAGTAATGTGTTAAAATAATTAAGAGTTTCCGACATTGAACATGTATAGAGAACTTAAGGTTAAGTTCAACAGATTTCATGAGGGAATTTTTAATGAATTTAATATCTTAAGGGACACTAGGTCTCCAAGGAGGGTGCATAAAATGTAGACTACCATTCCATATATTCCACCATTATTTAATCATGCACTCCATTTTTCTTACAGCATCTTGAAAAACTAGTTTTTCTTGGAACAAACTTGAAGAAACATTTCCTTATAAAAAGTACAATAACAGTTTTCATACAATCATTAGTTCTTTGATATAAAGCTGTGAACATAATGTCAAAAACAACAAATTATGAAAGTAATTCTATTTTTCCAAATACAGCATAGTACAGTTCCAAATACATGGTGTTATGGGTTGAGTTGTGTCCTCCAAAGAAGGTATGTTGTGATTATAAACCCCAGGCTTTCAGAACAGTACCTTATTCAAAAATAGTTGTAACCCATATAATTAGTTGAGATGAGGTCATCCTGGAGCAGGGTAGGCCCTTATTCTGATTTGACTGCTATCTTTATAAGAGAAGGAGAGACACAAGAAGGAGAACGCCACGTGAGAACACAGACACACCAGGAAAATGCCATGTGATGACAGAGGCTGAAGCTGCAGGCCAAGCAATGCTGAAGACTGACAGCCACCAGCAGGTGCAACAAACAGGCAAGGAATGATTCTACTCAGTGCATCACGGCCCTGCAACTACCCTGATTTTTAACTTCTCCAGAATTGTTAAGAGAACTTTCTGTTTTGTTAAGCCACCCAAAATATTGATACCTTGACCATGGATAAAACCTAGGATACTCAGAGTAAAGAGCTGTATAATAACTGGAGAGAGTAAATAATTTAATAAGAGGCTTGATTGAGAGTAGCTATTCATATGGTTAACTGAGATCTACTTTTTTATAATATTTTTTTAAAAACTAAAGTAAGTAATTGAACATCTGTCTAAAATTCAATTTCTTAAGTGGAAAGCAGGGATTCCAGCTCTCACCTTACAAGATTATCATGATGATTAGTTGGGAAACACAGTATTAATATATAGGAAACCATGAGGACATGATTAAATTAGCTACTTTATACTAGCAAATTCTCCCCAACAAAATTTGATCAATTTAAAATTACAGTTATCAGTTTTCTAGCCATATTGTCAAGTAACTAAATTATTTAATATGATATAAAGCTATCTGCCTGAGAATTCATGTAGGTAATTTTTATTCATTTACAGGACTTGTCCAAAGCAAAAAAAAAAAAAAAAAAAAAAGTCCTTCTTTCTTCTAAGTCCTTTTTTTCAGTTATGTTCACCTTGTCATGATCATGTGTTCTTGCTACTGCAATTTATTCATTAGTTTTGAGCCTATAATGAATAGACAATGCAATAAAACATTGCCTGTGTTCCATCTCAAAGTCATTCCTAGATAAAAGATGCTTATTCTGTCCTTATGTTTTGCTATTTACTATAGTAAATCGTATAATAACAGCACCTATTACATCTCATCAAGTCATTGCAGACCTGTAACATCAATATATAGAAGGCCCTCAAAGCGGAAAATTTATTGTACAATTTACCTAAACTGACACTGAAAAGCATGAGCACATTTAAGAGTCAGATTAAAGTAATTGCTAAAATTTAACAAACTCCTATTCTGATACATTGATACTTAACTGAATTAACATGCTTAGAAAATGGACAATTTCATGGCAATAAATTTCCCTGGTAACTGAAACTTGTAACTTTATTTCTCTTTATTGAAGCATAGTTGATTTACAATATTACATTAATTTCAGGTATACAGCATCACAATTCAATATTTTTATAGACCATATACAATTAAAAGTTATTAATGGCTAGATCTTGTGCTATAAAATATATCCTTGTTGCTTACCTATTTTATACATAGTTGTTTGTACCTCTTAATCTCATACCCCTATATTGCCCCTACCCTCTTCCTTCTCCTCAGTATAACCACTAATTTGTTTTTTGTATCTGTGAGTTTGTTTCTGTTTTTCTATATACATTAATTTGTTTTATTTTCTAGATTCCAAATGTAAGTGGTATCATACAGTATTTGTCTTTGTCTGATTTATTTCACTAAGCATAATATTCTCAAGGTCCATCCACATTACTGCAAATAGCAGAAATTCATTCTTTTTTTTATAGCTGAGTAATACTCCATTGTGTGCACATATACACATATATAATATATAGCAATACTTTATATATTATATATGTATATACATATTTCTTCATTATCTATTCATCTGTTGATGGATGTTGGGTTGCTTCTGTATCTTGGATATTATAAATAGTGCTGCTATGAACACCTGGTGCTTGCATATTTTCAAATTAATGGGGTTTTTTTCTGGATATATACTCAGCAGTGGAACTGCTGGATGAAATGGTAGTTCCTTTTTTAGTTTTAGGAGGGATGAAACTTGCAACTTTAAAAGATAAACTTTGGAGAAAATAATACTCACCCCCTACAAACAGGAATTTATAAATACATGACCCACATCTTCATGATTTCCTGGTAATTAAAGGAAGTTGTTTTAGTCAGACTCTTAATGACCCCATGGACTGTAGTCCCCCAGGGTCATGGAATTTCCCAGGCAAGAATTCTGGAGTGGGTTGCCATTTCCTTCTCCAGGGGAATCTTCTTAACCCAGGGAATGAACCCGTATCTCCTGCACTGAAAGTGGATTCTTTACCACTGAGCAACCAGGGAAGCCTCAATTAAAAGAAGCACTTGTCTTCAATATAGCTTTAGCCTAAAAAGTTGAACTAGTAAACTTAACACATAAAGAATACCATGAGCTATTCTAGAAAGTGCCTAAAGGACCAGATTTCTCCTAAGTCAGTGCTTAAAGAGCAGTCTGGAAATCTAATTGCAGCATTGTTAAATGTGAAAAATGTCATTATGTAATTAACAGGAGTAACATATCCACAGAAAGTCTATCTAGGGTAGTGGCTGGGGTTAGAATAATGCCTCCCATGAAACGTGCAGACCCTAATCCTCAGAACCTGTGAGTCTGTCACCTTACTTGGCAAGATGGAAGAGTCCAAGAAACAACCAACACAGGCTTCTAGAAGCTGGAAGAAGCAAGGAAACAGATTGTCCACTAGAACCTCCTGAAGAAACACAGCCCACTGATACCTGAATTTTAGCCCAATGAGAGCCATTTCAGACTTCTGACTGCCACAATTGTAAAACGCAGGTTGTTTTAAGCCACTAAGTTTGTGGTAATATGACAAAGCAGCACTAGGTAACTAATATGATGGTCTTCATATAGAGTGCGGAAAAAAACACTGAGGAAGAACAAAACAGCAGAAAGAACTTTTTGTTCAGCCTGACCAAAGGAAAAAAGACTCTGAAATGCACTAGCTATAAGAAAGGTACACTCTTTTTGGCCAGACTTGAACAAGGTTTTAAGCAACTTGAATAAAAATTTCATGAAACAGTATAATTCCCTTTGATCTACTTCACTGCTTCCCAAGAAAACTTTTAGTAACCAAACTGTCATCTAGGATATAAAATAAAAAGAAAGTGCTCAGAATAATAAACTGTAATATAAAAATGGCATTCTCTCCACTATAAATGAGCCAAAAGTAGGTGTCTCCCTATCCTTTGAGTCAACTTAAAAAGATGCCTCTTGACAAACCGTCTGCCTCCTCCCACACCAATGGCTGAGGATTAGATTGATGGCCACCCATGGCAGGTAGCCCTGCCATAACTCCTTAGTATCACCTTCATCTCACTTTTTAACTTTGACACTTACTTAAATATACTCTAAATTATTTGAAATATTTAAAGATTCTATATTTAATAATGAGATAACTAAATAAATATTTAAAGAACTCAGGGGAATATTTGCAATAACTATAAATATTGTTGCAAATATATTTTGAGAGCTTACTATGTACCAGGCACTATACCATGAACTGTTAAAGTCGTAATCTCTTTTAATCCTCAAACCAGTATCAGAGGTACTGCACAGTGCAAAAATGATACTTAAGAGCAGCTAAGCAACTTGTCCAAGGTCACACAATTAATAAGGAGTCAGAAGCTGAATCCCTTTGTGTCTGACTGGAAGTCCCAAGCTCTAAAATGTAATCACTATAATATAACTATGCTATAGGGGGCTATTTATGGCTTTTTACTCCCACCACAAATTGCCCCGAAGAGCTAATTTTTTTAATTCTCAAATGATATCTCTACTGATTTTCGTATCATATTATCAAAATCTAATTTATATTTCTCACAGAAATTAGAAAACAAAGCTTATTAAAAAGTATGAGCAAATTATAGCTCATAAACTATTACTCTAGGATAGCACTTTATTTCATCTTCTTCAGTGAAACTTTAGCCTTGAAAACTATTTTGAGATAATATGTCTTATTAGTGTTATGTCTTATAGCATCATTTAAGATAATACTATCTATTCTAGCAAAGTACTTCCTTGAAAGAACTTGCCACACTGTTTTATAATCATTTGGAAAATGTTTTCCTGGTTAGATTATATCCTACCTGGGGTAAAGAATGAGGGATGACTTGGGTTTGTATCTCCATTTATAGTAGATCCTTGAGAAAAATCTCCCCCAGGAAGCCTAAGAAACACACCAACAATGTCCACTGGAAACAAGTTTTTCTTCCTGTGGGAAGCTGGAGGCATTCGTAGAATGTAGGTGTGCGTGCGTGCTAAGTTGCTTCAGTCATGTCCAGCTCTTTGTGACCCTATGGACCATAGCCCTCCAGGCTCCTCTGACCATGGGATTCTCCAGGCAAGAATATTGGATTGGGTTGCCATGTCCTCTTCCAGTGGATCTTTCCAATGCAGGGAACTGAACCTGTGTCTCTTACATCTCCTGCACTGGCAGGTGGGTTCTTTACCACGAGAGCCACCTAGGAAGCCCAGTAGACTGCATATATTGTACCTACTGTCCTAAACAAGCTGCCTAAGGCCTGTGCTGTTTCCCAAAACTAGAGTCTGCATATTGCCATAAGGAAGGAGAACACCAAATATCCTCTAGTTTCCTAGAAACTTTTTGGCTTCATATTTCTATTTAAAAATAGAAAATCGGAGATAGAGATAAATTTTCTCAGAAGCATCACAACTGAAGTATTAATAAAAAATTAGGCTTGAATGTTATCCAAAGATCCATACCTATTCACCTGAGAAGAAGGAGCCCCTTTGCAAGTTATTTAAGAGAATAAGGATAACTTGAAGCCTAGACCCACTGAAATAGCTGAATAATCTCACCTTTAGGCAGAGGACCAGAAGTAGTTAACTTCTGAATATTGTTTAAGACTGAATTTGACCAGAAAATAAATGAACAGTAAAACCATTTTGTCTAGTCTGTGTCTCCTGATATCCAGAAATTTCTGTTTCATTGTAATTTAAAATATCAAAGCAGAATGTTTTCCAGAAAAGCCTATTATCTCTGACTTGGGCAAATGTTAGACCTATCTAGAGATGACAAGTATTAGCTTTCACTATATCTGTGATTTATTAAATTAGTGAATGAATAAATGAATAATGGAAATGTAAGTTGATAAAGCATGTGTGGTTGGAAAAAAGAAAATCAATCTGAATTTAGCTTTATAAAGGCAGTGTTTAATTTATCTTTGAATTCAATTTGTTTAAATGAATATAAACCACTAGACCCAAGAATAGGAAAAGCTGATTATAAATGTTAATTAAAATATTTAATTTTCTGGGCATGATGAGCTAGATGAAGAAATACTATTTACACTAAGATAATTCTCAGAGAACTGCCAAGCAAGAAAAAAATTTAATTTTGTGGCAAATATAGGCAAACAACTGTTGTTTGCCTGTCTAGCCATAAGTATAGTTTTGAATATGCTATTAGATAAGTAATAACAGCAAGGCAAGGTAAGTATGCAATTGTTAAGCATTTGATTTCTAACCAAGAATCTATTATAACTAGCTATATAATCTCATGGGTACTAACTGTGCTCATCTAACAAAACTGATTTAAGTAATTACCATGTTCCAGGCGCTGTAGAGGCCCTAGGGTAACAAAGATGGATAAAGTATGCTCCTCTCCCTCAGTAAACTCAGAATCTGGGAGATCAGACAGGTTCACCATAGCTCACCTAAACACACTCTGATGAATCAATGCTATGATAAAGATCCTTCCCAATGACTGTGAGGACCATTGTTGTTTAGTCATTAAGTCAGGTGAACTCTTTTCTGACTTCATGGACTGTAGCCCGCCAGGCTCCACTATCTATCCATGAGATTTCCCAGGCAAGAATACTAGAGTGGGTTACCATTTTCTTCTCCAGGGGATCTTTCCGAATCAGGGGTCAAACCCATGTTTCCTACTTGGCAGATTCTTTATCACTGAGCCACCAGGAAAGCCTATGAAGACCATTAAGGAACCATTATAAATTCTGCCCTCATATTGGTAGAAACTGCAGAAAGCTTTAGCAGGCCACTAACGCATCTGGCTGTAAAGGAAGGCAATGGAAAGAGGACATTCATGAAGAGATGGCGGCAGTGTGAGCAAGCACAGGGGTGAAACTAATTGGTAGCACTACAGAGAGTGAACAGATTGCTGTGGCTAGTACACAGGATCTGTAATAGGCAGTCCCTGGAAACAGAGCAAAACATAAGAAGAACCAATGGTGGAACAGTTGAAATTTCTGTGGCAATAAAACGTGAAGTGTAACATTATCCATTCATATATCTTTCTGATCAGTTAGAACTTATAATAGATGGCCCAACATTATTTGTTTTGGATTATTACGGTTAAGCAAAGGATCAGATTGATGTCAGCAGGCAAGGAGGAAGCTGGTCGAGGATCAGGGGAATATTTTTAGAAGCTTTTAGAGAAGATTAAGGCAGTGGGTCAGGAAATGGAGAGAAGAGGAAAGACTAAAACAGACATTGCTCAACAGCTGCAAGTGCATTACTGTGGTCAAGGCATGGTCTGTGGGCTCAGACAGGGCCTTTGTTAGGGTTACAGTTCCCCAATCACAAGTGTGTTACCTTGTGCCAGTCATACTTAACCTCTTCAAGCTCAGTTTCCTTATCTGTAAAATGGTAGAAAGCAAACACTATGTATCGCCTAAGGTTAAGTAAGACAATGCACACAGAAAATGATCAAAAGAGAGCAATTATTACTATAATTTTTAAATGCATGCTTTACCAGTTTGTTCACCTGACAACCACCTTGCAAATACCCATATGTGACTGTGTTTAATAAAAACTCAAATTATTTTGTTAACATTATTCTCAAATATTCTAACATACTACATTCAAATAAACTTATCTAATCAAAAAAAAAAGTTACGAATTCTGGGAAAATGATGGCAGCTGTGGAAACATAATTTTGCATCTTCTGAATACTCATATAAAAACAGAGAAAGTCACTACCTTGCAAATCTAAGAACCTTGGACAACATTTAGCAAAGATAGGTGACAAGATGCTCTGCAAAGCCTCAGAATATAAGTGAATAGTTTCAAACTACTAACAGCCACAACACCTTTTTGGTATCATCATTTTGTGAAAAGAAACAGAGGGAATCAACAGAGCCACTGAAGACCTGAGAACAAAATATCCCCAAAGTAACCACTAGGTAGTCACCTAAAAGTGCTACTGGCATGTTTTAAGACCTGCAACTGCAGGAAGGGGGTTTCCGCACTCCAATAGTGTCCCATGGTGAGGGATGAAGGAGCTGGAATAGTTTAACGCATATGACTTCTAAACAATCAAGCTGCATTCTTGAGCAGGACTGCAAACCGAGGAGAAACTACTAGGAATGGCATCAAAATACAGTAGAAGAGAGACAAGAGCGGGGACAAAATGAGAAAACTCAGAAAAGACAGTTTGGGAACCAAACCAGGAAATATCAGAAAGCAAGGCACCAGATTATTTAAAGCTACACAAAAACAGTAGACTGTGGGAAAATCTACCAAATTACCCAGGTTTTTTAGTAGATAAATTGTAAGTAGGAGGAAAAGGGAGGGGAGGAAGAATGATGACTTTCAGGCATCACTTAAAGATTAGGGAATTAACAAACCCTCACCCCCAATGTTAAATAAAAGATGATACTATGATCATGGCATCTGGTCCTATCACTTCATGGGAAATAAATGGGGAAACAATAGAAACAGTGACTTTATTTGGGGGGCTCCAAAATCAGTGCAGATGGTGACTGCAACCATGAAATTAAAAGACATTAGTTCCTTGGAAGAAAAGCTATGACCAACCTAGATAGCATATTCAAAAGCAGAGACATTACTTTGCCAACAAAGGTCCATCTAGTCAAGGCTATGGTTTTTCCAGTAGTCATGTATGGATGTGATAGTTGCATTATAAAGAAAGCTGAGTGCCGAAAAATTGATGTTTTTGAACTGTGATGTTGGAGAAGACTCTTGAGAGTCCCTTGGACAGCAAGAAGATCCAACCAGTCCATCATAAAGGAAGTCAGTCCTGAATATTCATTGGAAGGACTGATGTTGAAGCTGGAACTCCAATACTTTGGCCACCTGATGCAAAGAACTGACTCCTTGGAAAAGACCTTGATGCTGGGAAAGATTGAAGGCAGGAGGAGAAGGGGACGACAGAGGATGAGATGGTTGGATGGCATCACCATTGATCACCACTGATCACCAACACTTACTCAGTTTGAGTAAGCTCCGGGAGTTGGTGATGGTCAGGGAAGCCTGGCGTGCTGCAGTCCATGGGGTCGCAAAGAGTTGAACATGACTAAGCAACTGAACTGATTGATGGATGTCTTAGTTCAGTTGGGCTGCAATAATGTTGGCAAAGAATCTGCCTGCAATGCAGGAGATGTGGTTCAACTTCTGGGTTGGGAAGATTTCCTGGAGAAGGAAACAGCAATCCACTCCATATTCTTGCCTGGAAAATCCCATGGATAGAGGAACCTGGTGGGCTACAATCCATGAATCACCAAGAGTTGGACACAACTTAGCAACTAAACCATCACCACCAACGGAATACCATAGCCTGGGTAGCTTATAACCAACAGAAATTTATTTCATGCAGGTCTGGAGGCTGGGAAGTCCAAGATCAAGGTGCTGACAGATTCAGTGTCTGGTAAAGATCTGCTTCTGGTTCATAGATATCACTGTGTTCTCACATGCTAGAGGGGGTGCCGAAGCCCCCTGAGGTCTCTTTTATAAGAACAATAATCTAATTCATAAGAACTCCACCTTCATGACCTTATCACCTCCCAAGTGCCCCACCTCCTAATATCATCACATTGGCCATTAGGATTCAATACATAAGGGCACCCAAATATTCAGTCTATGGCAATAAATAAGCAGCAAGTTGACAACTTGAACTTAACTGAATTGCTAAGGTCACAGGGCAACCAAGGGGGCCAAAATACGAGGAGAGTCAGCTGCTTGCAAGAAGAGACAAGAGATAAGCAGCAATTTAATTGACTGAGGTATAACTGGACACTGATAAGAAGAGATCAAGGTTGGCAAACTTTTTCTTCACGGGGCCAGATAGTAAATATTTTCAGCTTTGGAAGTCACAAAACTGGGTCACAACTACTCAGCTATGTTATAAACAGACGTAGCTAATTGGTAAATGAATGAGCATGAAGGTGTCCCAATCACAGGGACGCTTATTAAAAAAAAAAAAAATCACCGGGGCTATGGTTTGTTTCTTCTGGGCTGGATGTGTGGTCTATTGCTTGAGACTGAGTGTGCCTTGGCAAGAAAGTAAAGTCCCTGGGAGCCAGAAATACAGAGCATTCACATCCTCTTCCCAGGCTTCTCTCCCTGGTGTTCAGAGAAAATATCAGGAAAATCCTGAGAAAGTCTCTCTCATGAAATAAAACTAACAATTCAGGTAATATTTTAGAGTTGTAAGGAAAAATTATAAAACTGTTGGGAAACTAATTAAAAGAAGTCAGAAAATGAAAGCTCTAAAGGAATTATAATTGGTGGCTCAGATCGTAAAGAACTTCCCTGCAATGCAGAAGACCCGGATTCGATCCCTGGGTCAGGAAGATCCTCTGGAGAAGGGAATGGCTATCACTCCAGTATCCTTGCTTGGAGAATTCCATGGACAAAGGTGCATGGTGGGCTACAGTTTGTGGGGTCATAAGGAGTTGGACACGACTGAGCAACTAATGCTTTCACTTTCACTTTGAAGTGAAGCGAAAGTTGCTCAGTTGTGTCCGACTCTTGGAGACCCCTATGAACTGTATAGTCCCAGGAATTCTCCAGGCCAGAATACTGGAGTGACTAGCCATTCCCTTCTCCAGGGGATCTTCCCAACCCAGGGATCAAACCCAGGTCTCCCACATTGCAGGCGGATTCTTTACCAGCTGAGCCACAAGGGAAGCCCAAGAATATTGGAGTGGGTAGCCTATCCCTTCTCCAGTGGATCTTCCCAACCCAGGAATTGAACCAGGGTCTCCTGCATTACAGGCAGATTCTTTACCAACTGAGCTATGAGGGAAGCCCTTAGGACACTAATTAAAAGCAAGAAAATGAAGGCTATAAAGGAATTGCAAGTTAAAATAGTTTAAAATAGAGCAGGGTTAATGGTCTTCAGTCCCTAGGATGAATCAGAGACAAATATAAGCTGCTTTTTAGGGGAAGGTGGGGGAAAGATGATAAGCAGTGAATTTCCAAGAGAAAGGCAAAGAACTTAGAGAATCCCTTCCTGAAGGTGTTTTTTAATTTTTTTTTTCATTTTATTGTTTTGTTAACTCAGACTACAGATAAAACATGTGAGTTTTCCTGAAAGCAAATGTTTTTCTCATATCTTGTGGTTTTATAATATTTACTAAGTATGACACATAGTATATATTAACTTCCAAAGAACAGAACAAATTTCTCAAGACTTTGGAGAGCACCTCTCCAAGGAGATTCACAAAAGTTCAATCACAACATATTCATGAAAGAGATGTCATATGACTCCCTTATCCCTACCTAGCATTTGGAATAGATAAAATCCTTGGAAATTATGAGGAAAAAAACATGCAACATCTGTTTCAGATGTTTCAATATTTGATGTAGCTACTATTGGGAGAAAGCCCAGAATTCTTATAATATGGAAAAAAGTTACAAAGCCTTATTCATAATAATGTTTATGGTTTCCAATTTTAACTATGGATCCTCTTTTTTTCTTTATATAAATTATTCTGTGCTTAACAGCAATTGCATAATCTGAGCATGGGCATTAATTAACTGTTCCTAAAATATGTGCCATTCATTCTTATTTTTGTTACTTAGCAATATCTTTCTAAATGTCTATGCCTAATGCAATACACTGTGCTCCTTAGTGATAAAATAAAAACCTCAACCTTGGCATTCATATCTTTCACTTAGAATTTTACCCCTCCTTAGTTTTTCTGTCTACTTATCAGCCATTTGGTTTCTGGTCAAACTCCTCTCTCCAAGAAAACAATAAAAAAATATTAAATTTAAGTCTATCAAACTTTGCTATTAGAAAGAAGGTCTTATATTTTAGGATTTTTTTTTTATGTACTTGTTATACAAGATTCTTTTCTCCATTATCAATTGTTGGAGTGAGCACCTCTGAGATGTATTAATCAGTGTGATTTTCAATCTGGGTATGTAGGAGGGAGGTGAAGAGACAGGACCAACCTCATAGCCAAGAACCTATATTCAAATACTTTGGAGAATAGATTTTGTTTAAAGGAGCTCCCTACTAAATTTTATTTGGAGATGGATCTGGCTAGGATTCATCCTACCTGCATCACCTATCAGGTGTTTGTCCCTGGTTAGGTGGCTGAATCATGCTGAGACTCAATTTACAGGGGAGCAGAATGAAAACAACATTCTCTTCACAGGGCTATGAGGAGGACTACATCAAATAACATAAAGAGCCTAGAAGTCCTTTATAAACCAAGTACATGGTCCCTGGTACTTGGTTTATATCCAGCAAATATTCTTTTCCGTTCAGTTCAGTTCAGTTCAGTCGCTCAGTCGTGTCCGACATTTTGCGACCCCATGAATCGCAGCACGCCAGGCCTCCCTGTCCATCACCAACTCCCAGAGTTTACTCAGACTCATGTCCATCGAATCCGTGATGCCATCCAGCCATCTCATCCTCTGTCGTCCCCTTCTCCTCCTGCCCCCAATCCCTCCCAGCATCAGAGTCTTTTCCAATGAGTCAACTCTTCGCATGAGGAGGCCAAAGTACCTCAGTCCAAAGGCATAGTGATGTTGGTGCTGGTGGTGGTGGTGGTGTTTCTGACCAGGAAAGTGACCAACCCTTCCACTACTCACTATTTCACCAACCAGAAATTTGCCTGCTTCAGTTTCCAGGGTAAATTTTAACACTGATCTAAGTCAGAGGTTCTCAACTAGAGCAGTTTGCCCCTAAGGATATTTGGCAGTATCTGGGGACATTTTTAACAGTCACAACTGGGAGAGTGGAACAATAGGATATGCTGGTGACATCTATTAGATAGAGACAAGCAACACTACCAAACAGCCTACACAAGAATTATTGGACCCAAACGTCAAAAGTACTGAAGTTGCAAAACCCTGACCTGAATTAATAAAGCTGGCACACTTACACTGTTTCTTCAGTGACTACCATTACACAGAGCAGGGTACATGTCTTTCCACTCTTAGCAATTTTTGAAATAAGTAATTTCAACACTCTGAACACAAAACATTCCAATAGTAAACAGCTATGCTTTTAATTATTTTGTGAATTGTCAAGACATCAGTGAAACAAGAGCTTCTCTGCAGTTCATTAATTGACACAGCTGTGATTCCAGAGAACGTCTACATTCTGTCTGCTCAATAAAATGTGACCCAATTCCTCTGTTAATTTAAGCTGGAAAAAGTTCTTGAGAATGATCCACAAGAGACAATGAACTTCATCTACCTTTAAAGGCAAAAGCAAGAATTCTTTAGACAAATGGAGGGTAGAAAGTTAGCAGGGAAAACAAGTAAGTAATAAATGTACCATGAGATTATTATTTATATAAATCAACAATAATGGAGAAATTATAAGCCTTTTAATCCCACTAGATATGAACAGAAGGTGAGCTGCTTACAACGTGAGTGAGTGAGTGAAGTCGCTCAGTCGTGTCCGACTCTTTGCGACGCCATGGACTATAACCTACCAGGCTCCTCCCTCCATGGGATTCTCCAGGCAAGAGTACTTGCTTACAACATAGAGAGTCCTGTAATCAGCATATCCACACACCTTCTATATATTCTGAAGTTTTTACCCTAAAGAAAGTTTTAATTTCTTCCATAAGTATTAGTGAGACTTCTGAATAATCCTTGAGACTTGACTTAATAGTAAAATTCACTCAGAGAGAGCTTACACGATTTCAGATGCTGATGGTAAAAACAATATATAAGTGATATCATAATCTCATACTGAACTATACACAAAAAAGTAGCACTAAGTAGACAGTTTCTATAGGTTTTCTCTAACATAATCCATTTTTGAACCAGCCAAATGGGTTCCAGTTTAATTTTACACAATAACCACTGTCTTCCCTTCATACCCAGGAGAAGGCAATGGTGACCCACTAGAGTACTCTTGCCTGGAAAATCCCATGGGTGGAGGAGCCTGATAGGCTGCAGTCCATGGGGTCACACAGAGTCGGACACGACTGAAGTGACTTAGCAGTAGCAGTCCCTTCATACCCAGTAGTATTAAACAATATGGGCTGGCCAATCTTTTCTAAAGACATATCTATGGCCTTAAGGAGACTCTTCTGGGTCCCCCACCATCTTCCCCAACATGTACCCTGGTCATTCACCAGCCAAACTACTTACCTGTATTTGTCTCAACAGGGAGTAGCAGCTATTAGAGTCTTACCTAAATGTCCTCACTCCCAGCCCATCATTCTCAGGGTTCTTTCCACTATATGACCCTGCTTTTCTACATAATTAGATAGACTCCCACATACACACATATATAGCCATTCTCCCTTCTTTGTCAATATATTTTGCCTCCTCACTTACAAGCAAAAGTTAGTATAAAAGAATGAGAAATCTGGAGCAGAATAATACTTTTTACAAAAAAAGTAAAAGACTCTTAAATACTATTAGGGAAATGTCAATTGAAAGCAATTTTTGATATAATTGTTTGAGGCTGTTCCTCTATAATTCAGGTTTGTCCACCAAAAATAAATTTAGTAATTGCTTCTAACTTTAGCCTTGAAAAGCTAACTAAACACATAGTCATACTATTTAAAATACTCCAAAAAGTCACCCCCCCAAATTAAGCTATGGAAATGATATCTACTTCTGCTAATTTAATCATAGAGAACAACTACCATAACATCTGTTATAATAATATTAAGAAACATTTCATTGTTATTTTTTGAGTCCACTGTTATAGATGAATTGTATCTCTCCAAAATTTATATGACAAAGTCCTAACCCCTAATACCTTATAATGTGACTATATTGGAGATATAAGGTTTTTAAAAAGATAAAGTTGCATAAATAAATAGGGTAGCCCCTAATCTGATATGACTGGTGTCGTTATTAGAAGAGGGGATTAGGATGCAGACATACTAGAGGGAAGACCATGTGAATAAACAGAAGACAGCCATCTAAAGCCAAGGAGAAAGGCCTTGGAAGAAATCAGTGATCTCTATGGTCCCAGCCAATACCTTGATCTCAGACTTCTCAGCTCCAGAACTGAAAATAAATTTCTGGTTTTTAAGCCACCCAATCTGTGGTACTCTGTTATGGCAGCTCTAGAAATGAATACACCCAATAGCTTAAAATTCAGATTTTTAAGAAGTGTTTAAAACAGAAGAAAAAAATCCTACTTATTGTAGGGTAGTTCCACAATTAAAGGTGATTTACTAGTTTTGGTCTATCTGCCTCTGAAAAAACAAAAGGAAATGAAGCAAATACTGCAGCCAGCCAATCTTCTGCTCCTCTGGATGGTGACAATCACATACTCATGTTTACATTAGGTATGACCAACCCTCAGTTTTGCATTCATAAATATACACTGATATTTCATTTTGGCTTGGAAACAAAAAGGTTTTATCAATGAAAGGTAAGTAAAACACACTAAGGGGTTTAGCATGGATTTTCACCATTTAATCCTCAGCACCTATAACTATTCTGGACATTATCATTCCTTAATCAATAGTTAAACAATGTATAAGCATTGCTTACTGAACTTTTATGCAGAGTACCTAAGAAATGCCAAGCTGGATGAAGCACAGGCTGGAATCAAGACTGCCAGGAGATATATCAATAACCTCAGCTATGCAGATGACACCACCCTATGCCAGAAAGTGAAAAGGAACTAAATAGCTGCTTGATGAAGGTGAAAGATAAGAGTGAAAAAGCTGGCTTAAAGCTGAGCATTCAAAAAACGAAGATCATGGCATCTGGTCCCATCACTTCATGACAAATAGACAGGGAAACAATGGAAACAGTGACAGACTTTATTTTCCTGAGCTCCAAAATCACTGCAGATGGTGACTGCAGCCATGAAATTAAAAGATGCTTGCTCCCTGGAAGAAAAGCTAAGACCAAACTAGACAGCATATTAAAAAGCAGAGACATTACTTTGCCAACAGAGGTCCGTCTAGTCAAAGCTATGGTTTTTCCGGTAGTCATGTATGGATGTGAGAATTGGTCCATAAGAAAGATAAGCCCCGAAGAATTGATGCTTTTGAAGTGTGGTGTTGGAGAAGACTCTTGAGAGTCCCTTGGACTGCAAGGAGGTCAATCCAGTCAATCCAAAAGGAAATCAACCCTGAATATTCATTGGAAGGACTAATACTGAAGCTGAAGCTCTAATACTTTGGCCACCTGATGCAAACAGCCAACTCATTGGAAAAAAACCTGATGCTAGGAAGGATTGAAGGTGGGAGGAGAAAGGGACAACAGAGGATGAGATGATTAGATGACATCACCGACTCAATAGACAGCAAGCCCTGGGAGATGGTGATAGAAAGGGAAGCCTGGCATGTTGCAGTCCATAGGGTTCACAAAGAGGTGGACACAACCGAGCGACTGAACAGCAACAACAAATCATAGTTACTGAATGCTGAAACAGTCAATGAATAGAAAATATTACTATCTTCTCCTGGGTCCTGAAAAGATGGCACCCTAGCACAGGTTGCTGTTTCTTTCCCCAAAAATGCATCCTTAGGACAAAAGACAGAAGGAACCACAGACCTGAGGAACCAACATAAAAACACTGAGAAAATTACTGTGTGATTATAATACCATGTAGCTAAGCACAGAGTCAGAGGATAATTTTAGGACGGACCCCACCCTTTCCTCTTCTAAATATTGTTTTAAAAGAACCACTGCCTCTCACACACTATTTGCCAGACAGGGTAAAAATATAGCTATATCAAAGTTATCTGATATAAGCAACCAATAAAAAAGAAGAACTGAAAATAAATGTCAAGTACCAAGTAAAATACTACTTGATAACATATACTAAAACAGAAAGGAGAAATGAAATAATATAAACTGAATGGTGCATATCAACACTAACACAGCACTTGTAAAGGGAGTTATTTTAAGTACACTCATTAACAAACAAAAAGGGTTGGGAAAAAAATGACACACAATTTTTTAACTTAGAAAGTGGGAAAAAGAACAACATAGCAAACCTAGAGAATGAAGGAAGAAGACAATAATAAAGATACTAACAAAAATCAAGACCAAGGAAAAAAATCCACCAAAAAATGAGGAAAAATAAAAAAGTAAAAGCTTTTAGGAGATTAATAGATAAACAGACTCTGGCAATTAGTTCTGGGAGAGAGGAGGAGTGAGAGAGGGAGAGAAAGAAGATATAAATAAAAAACAGAAGTGAGGAAGGAATAAGTATAAACACAAAAAGATATTAAAGTGGTAAAAGAATATTCTGAGCACCCATATGATACTAAATCTGCAAACCTAAATAAAATGTTTATTTCTGGGAAAATACAAAATATCAAATTAGTATAAAAGGAAACAAAAAACTTCCAATAGAATAATGATATTAAATAAATGTAAAAAGCAAAGTCTCCTCCTCTGAAAAAATATCCCCTGGTCTTGCTGATTCTTAGGTGCACTTCACCAAACTATCAAGGAACAGATAATTCTTACCTTTTAAGAAAAAGTAGAAAGAGAGAAAGGTGTCCATGTTAGGCAGCTAATGTAATCTTTATTATAAAATTAAAGATTATGCAAAAAAATTATAGGCCTATTCAATTATAAATAGTGCAAATGCCAAAATAAATATTAACCAAATGAAAGGGTTTATTAAAATAAAATTCAATATGACTAAGTCATATTTATTCCATAACTGGCAGAAGTGTCCTCTCTATAGACATGTTTTAATAGGGAAGAAGTCCAAACTCTTACAGATACTATTATGACTATAATGACCAACTGGATTAAACTAAACTAGACTCATTATCTTCCTCCTGCCCCTTAATCAGTCCTTCCTCTAGGCCTCCATATTCCTGTGAGTTCTTCTGGGTACCAAACATGGAAGCATTAGAGTCACCTTTGATTCTACCTACCTACCTTGGACTCAATCCACAGTGCTAGGGAAGATTTCTGAACAATGTTTTCCATATCCACCCCCTCTTTTCCATTTCGTTACCATCAGCTCAGTTCAAGCTCAACCCATGTCATGCCTGGACTCTCGCAATTGCCTCCCAAAGGCCCTTTTCGCTGTAATTTACTCCCTTCATGCATTCTTTTGCCACCATACCTTTAATAGTTGCCATTTTCTTCAGGATAAAGATCTAATTGGTCTTGTATAAAACTATCACTTATTATTATCCGCTTCCTGAGGTTAAGGATGATATATATGATACATCCATTTTGATGTCCCTCTTTAGAGAGTCTTGTGTTAGTAGCTCAGTCATATCTGACTCTATGTGACCTCATGGACTGTTGCTCCTCTGTCCATTAAATTCTCCAGGCAAGAATACTAGAGTGGATTGCCATTACCTTCTCCATTAGAGAGTCTAGCTTATAAAAATTACTCAATAAACATTTATGAATTTGACAGTCACTTGGCTCTGACAATACACTGTACACTACCAGCTTTGTCAAAAGTCTAATACAAAAAAAAAAAGAAAAAATCCTTAGTTTAAGTCTCCCAAGGAATATTCTGCCCTTCTATATGCAATATTTTTCAGAATACCCTTTGACAGATATACACCTAGGTGACTAGGAACTTATGGCAGATTTTAGCCATTTCTCTAATATCACCTTCGGGATTTTCTGAACTCAGCTGGATTCACGACCTCAGGCTTCTTTCAGGCCGATGTTCCTTCCACATCACTGAACTGATTCAGGAGTAGAAGGGGGTAACAGAGGATGGGATGGTTGGATGGTATCACTGACTCAATGGACACGAGTTTTAGCAAGCTCTGGGAGATAGTGAAGGACAGGGAAGCCTGGCATGCTGCAGTCTGTGGGGTCACAAAGAGTTGGACACAACTGAGCAACTAAACTGAACTGAACAGTTTAGGTCTTGATCAAAACAATGGGTAGAACCTGAGAGTCTGAACATTTATGGCCTTTACATGTTAGAGGGTGAGCCACTCTCAGCAAAATTATGTCTTACATAGAATTTGTTTTTCATACACAAAGTTCTGCTTTTACTCCATTTTCCTCTCAGCTATCTTTCCCTCTACTTTCCTTATTCAGATATAAAATGCTTTTAATGTTCTTTCTTCCTTCTATCTTTATTAAAAACATTTTAAGACAGTATCATATCTGTATCTATAATCTAGTACTTAGAAATATTTATTAGCTACCAAAGGCTTCCCTGGTGGCTCAGATGGTAAAGCATCTGCCTGCAATGCAGGAGACCCGGGTTCAGTCCCTGGGTTGGGGAGATCTCCTGGAGAAGGAAATGGCAACCCACTCCAGTACTCTTGCCTGGAGAATCCCACAGGCAGAGGAGCCTGGTAGGCTACAGTCCATGGGGTTGCAAAGAGTTGGACACGACTGAGCGACTTCATTTCACTTCACTTCACCAATTTTAATAATTTCAATATATTTTAAATTATAAAAATATAAGCTGAAAGTAAACAGTTTACAAAATTAAAAGTTATTTTAAAATCCTACAACCTAGTAATAACTAAGGGCATTTCCTTCTAGGTTTTTAAATGCCTGAACACTGACTTGAATCTTTTTTTAATATAATTATCAGCATTCTATGATACAGATCTCTGTCCTGTTTTTTAACTTACTATTTTAGCAAGACCATCATTTTTCTCAGTACCCACATGTTTATAATTAGGGAAGTTCTTAAACATGAATTTGGAAAGAATATTCTCAGGCACCACTCCCCAGAGATTCTAACTCAGTAGGAAACAAATACTCTAGTGTAAGCAACATCCCAGGTGCTATTACAAGTTCCTGAGATTATCACAGCTTTACTGACTTCTTTGCGCATCCTAAAGGAAGCAACTAGTTGCACCAACTACTCATGTATCAGCATTCTTCACTAGCTCTGCTCTGCTCTTCAGAGCACCCACACTAAGAATCCACAAGCCTGGATGAATCCCATTATCTACCCTTTCTACTTCTGTATGCACATCAGAGCCCATCCCCAATATGCAATTTGTTACCACTATGATTTATAATTTTCTTTAATTATCTTTAAAATCACTAATGAGCTCCTAATTTGGTAAATCTAATTGATGTTTTCAGTCTTAATAAATGGTCAACCCTCTGAAGCATTTATACCGTTCTGTTTAAAAACTCATTCCCTAGTGATAACAGCAAATAAGAATCTGCCCACCAACACAGGGCACATGAGTGCGATCCCTGGTCAGGGAAGATTCCACATGTCATGGAGCAACTAAGCCCATGAGCACAACTCCTGAGCCCACACACCACTCTTACTGAAGCCCATACACCTTAGGATCCGTGTTCTGCAACAAGAGAAGCCACGGCAATGAGAAGCCCATGCACCACAGCAGAGTAGACACCACTCCCCACAACTAGAGAAAGCCCATGCACAGCAATGAAGACCCCGTGTGACCATAAAATAAATAAACAAGAAAATTTTAACTCATTTTTCTTGTGCTTAAAGCTTTGTTTTCCCATAGACTCCACGACTACCTCTCTCACTCAAAACTTCCACTGTTCCACTGGCCTTTCACAATGTTGTTCACAGGCCCCTCTTTATCAGCCTACTCCTTCAACAGCCTCAGCACAGTTCTCTTCCTCTCCAAATTAACTGACCATTTATCTAATCTCTAGTACCTGCTTTCCGAGATACTTCCACTTGCAAATTACAGATACCTCAAATGTAACAGGTCTAAAGCTGGTCTGATCTTCTTCTTCAGGACGGGCCTCACTCCTCCAGTATGCGCTATCTCAGTCGTGGCCATCACCAACTGCAGTCATCCCCTACATGTCTTTGTCCCTCTTCCCTACATCCAACAGGTCAAAACATTTGAACAAAGACACACAATCAAATGATCACAGTGGATGCCCATGAAACAGATCAGAGTATTAATTTTTACTAACAATTTAAAGAACAGAGAAGCAGAGATGAAACCAAGAGTGGTCTGGGACATCCCAAATGACTCCTTCATTCCTTCCTTTCCACACAGAACAGTCACTCTCAGGCCCAGAATGATCAATGAGGAATTTAAGGGAAGTTTTATGGGGTTCCCCACACAAACAAGGACAGATAAATCTTCCATATTTTATATACTCAGAAAAATGAATAGCTCCATTTGGTATCCTCCAGGGATCCATGCCCTATATAGACTTTGTACTTATTCACTGTAAGTCATCCCTTAGGGTCATTTGGTAAAGACATTTACTAGATATCTTTTCTTCCTAGAAAGATCACTCATGTATTTACTTCGAGAGTCAGTTGACAAGGAGGTCAAACCAAGTCATCTGCCTTCTTTTCTTTCTCCCAAGGCATCCTCCTGGTAAAGGGGATAAATGAATCATTGGAAAGCTGCCGGATGCTTTAGCTCTTTGCTTTCGCCCAAAGTTCAATTGACTATGCTACCTCCATACAATAGAATGCATCTCTTATTCCCCATCTGTACTGCAGCACATCAGTTTATCTCTAGCCTGAACCTTTACCATAACCACTAACTAACCAAGTAACTTCAATTTCCCTGATTCTATGTCTCACTCTGCTGCCATAGTTGCTTCTTGAAAATGCATATTTAGCCATGTCCTTTTCTGGTTTAATATCCTTTGGCTAACATAAAATGTACAGCAACATCCTTCCACTGCCTAGATTTCCAAATTTTTCCCCAACATGTTTCTTGATATCCAGCCAGACCAACCTATTCTCTAATACTTCATGCCTACCTAACAAAGCCCCCAAACTTTCACATGGATGCACACTGTTCAGCCAATACTTTAAGTGCTATCTTTTCTCAAAAGCCTTTCCTGAACCAATCCCTCCCCCCTCCCCACCGAGTTCAGGTAATAGCCACTTCCTCTCTATCATCACTGTCCTTTATAAATAATAATTAATACAGTACACTTTAGATAACCAATAACCTTGACTTCGAATAAGATGCTATGCCACGTGTTTTATTTGCATACACAATTTAATTTCCAAAGCACCCTCTGAAATATGTACTATTATTCCAACAATTTACAAAAGAGGAAACCATGGTTTGGATACAAAAAAGACTTACCCAGAGTCACACAGTTATTAATGAAAAGAGTTAGAATATGAACACAGCTCTAGTTTACTCCAGAGCCCTCCTCCTTAAGACCAGTTTTAGTATGTCTCTACTCACCCAACCCACTTCAGTACCCTTGCCTGGAAAATCCCATGGACAGAGCAGCCTAATGGGCTACATAGTCCATGGGTTCGCACAGTCGGACACGACTGAGCAACTAAAACAACAACAACTCACCCATTACACAGCTTCCCTAACTATATCAACAAACATTTGCTAAGTGATAATTTGGTGCCACACAGAGTGTGAGACTTCACTGAGTAAAGCATGGAAAATAAGTCTAATTTAAAAAATCACCCTCTCTAACTAAAGAAACCACCAGTTTTAATTTCATTTAAGAAACCAAACTAGTATATACCACTCTTAACGACAGAGTGTCAAACCGTGTGAGGCTTCAATTCATAAGGAAAGGAGAATAGATTTAATGTGAAATTATCCCCTTAACTTGATGGGCCAAAAAAATCTGCATCAGGTTTAACAGTTAATCTCTGGCAATTTAAAGTTACCTAGTAATTCCCATCACTCATGGGCTTTTGAAGGATAATCTATTACACTGCACAGGCATTGCTGCTGCTAGAACTTTTTTCACATCCGCCCTATATCTTGTACTTCAGTGACTTAAATTCACATTCTGATGGCAGGCAAAAGTTATTGATCTGGCAAGTAGCTAGGGTAGAACCCTCAGCTTGCATGGTACCTGATGTGGAAAATGAGATAGTGCCTTTACCAGCTTCTTTCTCATAGTTTACCTCAAAGCAACCTATATGTTGTTACTACTGGCTCAGTTTATATAAGGTAATTTAACTGAGGTGCTAAAAATACTTGATATGTATCATCTCATCTATGCTCAAACCATTCCTCAATGAGAGATGGGAAAATAATCTCAAAGTATTTAAGTGATTTTCATGCAATCAATAACGACAAAGTGACAGAAGCAAAAAGTCAGCCAAGATCCTCTGATTTTCTCTAATCTTTGCCAGAATCCATACACATGTCAACATTACTAAATGGTAGATGTCTAACAATTTAGCATATTTTTATTTATCCTAGACTCTAACATGCATATTTTGAAACTACATACTCTACTATATATATATATATGTATATATATACACACACACATATGCACATATATACACATATACATATATATACACATATACATTATATGTGTATATATATACACATATATGTGTGTGTGTATATATATATATGCACACACACATATATATCTTTTCCTTGGGTATTTTTTTTATTATGCAGTATTTCTATACTGTTCCTCATTGATAACTTACACTGAAATGATGACATTAAAATTACTAGTCTCATTTCTGTCATACACATAGTATATAAAAGAACTCCCATAAGGGGAGTTATGCAATGATGTCTTTGCAGAGATAAGATGAATATGTATATATTTGCAGGCATTTTGACAAAAAGAAAAAGTATTGTCTTTCATATGTGCTTCTTAAAGATGAGTGAGGCACAGTTTGTACAGAATACGGATGGATCTGCTGTACACTAGCAGGAAAAGGCTAGATAAAAACCATGGAATTTCCTGATTCCACTCAGATGGGATTCTAGATGTAATCCCTGTTGCCTGAATCAGTCGTCCTCCTATAAACTTTCATTCAGAATGCAGAGGAGGCAGGGAGCAGGGCATCACGGTTTTGCAGGGGAAGTTGTCTGCAGCTATGCTGGCAGATTCTTACTCTCAGTTCCCTGATTGTGGCAAAGGCAGCAGCCACATAGGTAGCCAGTTCCCCAGAGTGATTTAAAGTCTTCCTAAAGTCTTTCTTCCATTCTTCCTATGTTTCTATGAGATATGTATATCCTTAATAGATCCCTTTCACCTCAAACTAATCAGTGTATTTCTTTTTAGGGAGCAGATGAGTATGATTTAGAATAGAGAATGTGGTTCTTGCTGTAATAGTTCAGTTCAGTTCAGTTGCTCAGTCGTATCCGACTCTTTGCGACCCCATGAACCACAGCACGCCAGGACTCCCTATCCATCCCCAACTCCTGGAGTCAACCCAAACCCATGTCCATTGAGTCGGTGATGCCATCCAACCATCTCATCCTCTGTCATCCCCTTCTACTGCCCTCAATCTTTCCCAGCATCAGGGTCTTTTCAAATGAGTCAGCTCTTCGCATCAGGTGGCCAAAGTATTGGAGTTTCAGCTTCAACGTCAGTCCTGCCAATGAACACCCGGGACTGGTTGGATCTCCTTGAAGTCCAAGGGACTCTCAAGAGTCTTCTTCAACACCACAGTTCAAAAGCATCAATTCTTCAACACTCAGCTTTCTTTATAGTCCAACTTTCACATCCATACATGACCACTGGAGAAACCATAGCCTTGACTAGATGGACCTTAGCAGGAGTACTACTCTTTCATACAAGGGTGACTGCCCCGCTGACAAAGCTGACACCATTCGCTAGACCATCGATTTAAGAGGGGGAAGTGAGTGATTCGCACAGGTCACAAATTAAAGTCTTCAGGCCTAAAAATGACATGGCACAAGATTTCTATTGCTCTTAATTCACTCATGACCTGACCAAAACTGCAGTTCAATTTTGAGGCAATCTTTTGCCCAAGAAACTGCAAGACTGGCCAGAAGTAGCCTGGGCTATTTAACCCTAAAGCAACCCGCAAGCCCCCAAATCCAGAGAAAATGAGCTGTAAAATCTCAGCAGCTACAAAGAAGATGCACTGCCAATGTCTGCCTCAGTCGGGCCACAGAGCACAATTAAAAGGAAAGAATCCCCAGATGGTAAAGGAAGGAACATAAAGGACAGCAGGTGAGGAAGGGAATGTCACTCAACAGCAGAACCAGGTGCTGCCAGCTGGGTTTAACAAGGAATTTATTCTGTTGCTAGTAAAGGGAGTCTGCTCTCTGCTGTGTGCAGTGTCTCCTATTCTCCCATTTTTAGGGCAAAAGCTTTCACTGAAGTCATCCTACTCCTATTTGAGATTATTTATTGAATACACTGAGGACAAACAACATACATTAATATATCAACTTATAGGTGACCATTCCACAAGGAAATCACATTCAGACCTCATACAATGTACTGAACATAACCCAAAGATGGAGGCATGGCTGATGAGAGTTTGGGTCGCCCTTTAGTGAGAAAGGTTGGGAAAATATTCACTTGCATGAAAGGCAATTTCATCATGTTAAGGAGGAATGTGTGTTGATCATGCTATTGCCACGGTTGGAATTTTAATAGAGAAAGAAGGTGGCCAAAGAGATAGACTGAAATGGATCTTCTTGACCAGTTCACTCAGGGTCTTTTCAATGTACTTCTCATCTACAATGACTGAAGAGCTAATAATTGCATTTCCAACATCCATAATTAGAGCAATGACATTTAAAACAACAATGGAGTATCATTTGGCAGTCAAGTGGCTAGGGCTCCATGCTTTCACTGCCGAGGCCATGGGTTTGATTCCTGGTTGGGTGACTAAGATCCTACCAGCCAAGTGGCATAGCCGAAAAAAAAAGAAAGAAATGAAAATAAATTCATTAGAATGGTTGTTATGAGGATGAATTGTAAAAAACTGAATGGTTCAAATTTCTTGTGCTGTGTGCGCTCAGTCACTTCAGTTGTGTCCAACTCTTTGCAACCCAATGGACTATAGCTTGCCAGGCTCTTCTGTCCATGTGATTCTCCAGGCAAGAATACTGAAGTGGGTAGCTGTTCTCTTCTCCAGGGAAATCTTCCCAACCCAGGGATCGAACCCAGGTCTCCTGCATTGCAGGTGGATTCTTTTCCAGCTGAGCCACCAGGAATCCATTTACATATACATATATCCCTTCTTTTTTATTATTTTAACTGGTGGCTCAGCAGTAAAGAATCTACCTTCAATGCAGGAAACACAGGACACATCGGTTTGATCCCTGGGTTGGGAAGATCCCCTGTAGGACAGTATGCCAATCCATTCCAGTATTCTTGCCTGGAGAATTCCATGGACAGAGGAGCCTGGCAAGCTATAGTCCATAGCACTGCAAAGAGTCGGACACAACTGAGAAACTTTCACACACATAACTGATTCATTTTGTTGTACAGCAGAAATTAACACAACATTGTAAAGCAACTATACTCTGCTAAAAATTAACATAAAAATAATAAATAATTAAGCTTAAAACAAACCAGTGTTGATAATGTACCATAAAGATTTATTGTGTATCTGTTTTTAAAGCTATATTTCCTAGACTCTCTTATAGCCAGAGTTCCATATGTGATTCATTTTGCACAACCAGACACTTGTCAACTGAAGTATAAGGGGAGACAGGCAGTTTCCTGATGATCTCACTTTGCTGTGCATCCCTGGTGGCTCTGATGGTAAAGAATCTGCCTGCAGTGTGGGAGACCTAGGTTCGATCCCTGGGTTGGGAAGATCCCCTGGAGGAGGGCATGCCAACCCACTCCAGGAGTCTTGCCTGGAGAATCCTGATGGACCAAGGACCCTGGTGGGCTACAGTCCAAGGGGTTGCAAAGAGTCAGACATGACTGGAAGACTAAGCACGGCACAGGGCAGACTGTGTGGCTGGATGCTGCAACTACGTGGCAGTTGCCAAATTCTGAACTCCCACGTCATTCCAAGGCAGAAACACCTTGGCAGCCCTATTCTGTGGTGTGGTTGGGAATTCCTGGAAGCTTAGACATCCCAAGCAATCTATGTGCTATTGATATTATACTTAATACATATTTTTTCTGGTATAAATTATCTAGAATGGAGTGTGCTGTCTACAACTAAGATCTCTGAAAAATACAGGGAATTTAACATTGCCTTTCAAACTTTTCCCAAATGTTTTAAAAGATAAAGAGTTTAAAATTACTTTGGTACTTTGCTAGAGCTGCCATAACAAAATACCAGAAACTGGGTGACTTAAACAACAAAAATGTATTATCTCATAGTTCTCACAGCTAGATGTCTGAGGTCAACGTATTGGAAGGTTTGGCTCTCCCTGAGAGATATGAGCAAGAATCTGCCATGCTTCTCTCCCCGCTTCTGTTGGTTTATTAACAATCTTAGCATCCCTTTTCTTGTAGATGCATCAATGTGATCTCTGCCTTTACACTCTCTCAGTGTTCATGGATACTTATATCTCTATGTCCAAAATTTCTCCTTTTCATAAGGACACCAGTCATATTGGATTCAGTTCACTTCAGTTGCTCAGTCATGTCCGACTCTTTGTGACCCCATGAACCACAGCACGCCAGGCCTCCCTGTCCATCACCAACTCCCGGAGTCCACCCAAACCCATGTCCATTGTGTCGGTGATGCCATCCAACCATCTCATCCTCTGTCGTCCCTGTCTCCTCCTGTCCTCAATCTTTCCCAGCATCAGGGTCTTTTGGATTAGGCCCACTCTAATGACCTCATTGGAGAAGGAAATGGCAACCCACTCCAGTACTCTTGCCTGGAGAATCCCACGGACAGAGGAGCCTGGTGGGCCACAGTCCATGGGGTCGCAAAGAGTTGGACACAACTGAGCGACTTCACTTTCACTTTCTTTCTAAACTGACTGCTTTTGTAAAGACCTTGTTTCCATATAAGGTCACATTCCAAAGTGCTGATGGTTAAGGAATCAATATATCTTTGGCCAGAGGATGGGGGGGGGGCACTATTTCAGTCCATAAAATACAGTTTAACAAACATTATAGCCATTAGTCTCTAGAGTCTGGTGCTTGCACTAAAATTGTGAGGTAACCAAATACTTTTATTATTACCAAGCTTCACAGTATGAGTGCTAAGGACCAAGTTATAATGACAAATATAGTTTGATAGTATCAACCATAAAACAAGACAGCTTGAAATAACTAAGTTTACTATGCAAACATGCTAACACAGAAAGTAAAAACTGGAATATTTTAATGGTTCTTGCATGCCTTAGAAACACATCAGTCTAGCAGAAGAAATGTAAATGATGATTCAAAGCTACAGAAATTTCAATGCTGGACTTCCTAGCATATTTACTCATGTTTCCATTTCCCAGTAATATAGCAATTGTTAACAAGTTCCATATTTCTTGCTACAAAGCAAATATTGAATTGACCAAAAAGTTCATTTGAGTTCTTGCATAAAATCCCATGGAAAAATCTGAACGAATTTTTGGCCAGACCAGTATATAGCTTTTTACCACTGTCTGTGAAACATGCTTAATCAATCCATCACATGTCTGCTTAACTGAAAAAGAATATCTAATAACCATTTTCATTTCAAATTTAATCTTATTACAGATTATCTGTCAAAGGTAACCAGAAAAAAATCTTCATTTTAATTTGACTTTAGGATTTCTTCATATACAACAGACATCTGTAAGTAGTATGGCAAAACCTGGATTCCTAAATAGACTTTGCATTTCTTCAAGAAGTAAAATTTCTCAAAAAGGGAGTGATGTATAATGTAGAAACTGGGAAGATAATCATTTGCAACACTGAGTTTATTTCTAAATAGGCAATTTCAACCAAAGGTCAAAATTAATACTAGTGTCACATTTTTCAAAAACATACTGGTCATTATTCAGTCGTAGGTTAGAGGGCAAATGTTTTTAATTGACAGCAATGGTTCATGGAATCATACTGATCATATCTCTATGCAGGTGCACGTGAGTACACACACACACACACGCACAGACATGGGTCTATATTCTTGTGGTCAGAAGTATTAGAGACATAATTGGTCTTTGGCAATGAGTAGGATCATCACTCAAAGGCTCACAAGTATGTATTGCTCATGTAGGATACACAATCCACTGTATTGTTATACACTTAGACCTATTAAGTACAGTCTAGAGTTAAGCAGACAAGCTTCCCTGGTGGCTCAATGGTAAACAATCTGCCTGCAATGCAAGAGACCAAGGTTCGATGCCTGGGTGGGGAGATCCTCTGGAGGAGAGCATGGCAACCCACTCGAGTATTCCTGCCTGGAGAATTATCACAGTCCACAGAGTCAGACACGACTGAAGTGACTAAGCAGCAGCAGCGGAGGTAAGCAGTGTGCAACCTGCACTTATGTATGTCATTGCCCTGATTATGAAAACCAGGAAATGTTTTTGCCATTGCTTCCTAACACATATTCAGCATCTAAAAGATTCCTCTGTATATAATACTGACTATAAATGCATGAATAAATATAAATAGAGTAAATAAGACAAACGGATCAGTAATAAAATTAATCTAAACTGGATTTCTCTTAGTTTGGTAGTCTTTGTATTTCTGAATGTTTCTTTAGAAATCATTAAAAAAGACAGTGCGTGAAAAGGTTTCACCCTCAATAAATGTTTTGTTAACATCAGCATACTCAACATATATCTCTTTAAGAAAGGACAATCCCACACACTAAAATTAGAACAAAGAGCCTATTTTTATTCAGCACAGATTAGTTGGAACATATTATTGATGGAATTCCATGGAGGTAATATGAAAAAAAGATCAATTTCTACCATTTTTTACATGAAAAATGAAGTACAGTAAAGTTAGCCCCAAATAAAACAAATCTCCATATCAAGGAAGATTAAGACAATAGCCCAGAGACACCTATTGCCAACTCTTTCTTTTTCATTCTAAGTCAAGATCAACATTAGAGGGATTCACCCAAAAGATCACCATATAAATTATACCAATAACTTAAAATCACCACAATCACTGCTTCTTCTCACAATTCACTATGAAATTGCCACTGTAGCAACTTTCCCATCAAAACTGGAAGTCACTTTAGAATACTATGAATGAATCCTTACCCTCCACCTGCAAAGAGATGCAGCCTTTACCAACCAGAAGAGGCAAAAACATTGGAGAATTATCTCTGAATGGCTGCCAGCATCTCCCTTACATCACTATGCTTTCTTCAAATAGCTGGACTTTTTAGTAACAAAAACACTTATATTCAAAATGTGTAGAGTAGTTTCAATAGGAGCTGATTGAGGTGAAGACTAACACAGTTTTCTAAAAATTGTGGAAATAAGTATTTGAATCCAAAATCTAATCTGAAATCCTCTGGTTCAATACCCAAACTCTAAGCAACGTTTGAGCTCCCTGGGCCTGTGATAATTTGTTCTCTTGCATAAAACTGCTGAAAATCAAAGCCAAAGGCTTAATCAAAATATAAGTACAGAATGTGGTTTAGAGGTGCTCTGCCCCAATAAATACCATAGTGAAGTGAAGTCGCTCAGTTGTGTCCGACTCTTTGTGACCCCGTGGCCTGTAGCCCACCAGGCTCCTCCGTCCATGGGGATTCTCCAGGCAAGAATACTGGAGTGAGTTGCCATTTCCTTCTCCAGAGGATCTTCCCAATCCAGGGAATGAACCCCGGTCTCCCACGTTGCAGGCAGACGCCTTAACCTCTCAGCCACCAGGGAAGCCCCAACAAATACCATAGTTTGAGACAATAACCATTGAATACCAGTATTTTTGTTATTTGTGACAAAACTGACTGGTGACCAGCACTAGGCCAGAAAGAATGCATTTTTCCCCCAAAACCTGAAGAACAAATTAGAATAAACTTATTTTAATAATATGCTACAACAACAATTAATTTTCTACTTTGTTCATTGTTCAGTCACTACATAGTGTCTCTTTGCAGCCTCATGAACTAAGGCAAGCCAGGCTTCCCTGTCCTTCACTATCCCCAAGTTCATATCCATAGAATTGGTGACATCATCCAACCATCTCATCCTCTGTTGCCGCCTTCTCCTCCTGTCCTCAATCTTTCCCTGCACCAGGGTCTCTTCCAATGAGTCAGGTCTTCACATCAGGTGGCCAAAATATTGGAGATTCAGTTTCAGCATCAATCTTTCCGATGAATATTCAGGGTTGATTGTCTTTAGGATTGACTGGTTTGATCTCCTTGCTTCCAAGAAACTCTCAGGAGTCTTCTCCTGCACCATAGTTTGATAGCATCAATTCGTCAATTGATGCTCAGCCTTCTTTATGGTCCAACTCTCATATTCATATACAACTACTGGAAAAACACAGTTTTGACCATATGGACCTAAGTGATGTCTCTGCTATTTAACATGCTGTCTAGGTTTTTCAGAGATTTTCTTCCAAGAAGCAAGTGTCTTTTAATTTCATGGCTGCAGTTACCATTCACAGTGACTTTGGAGCCCAAGAAAATAAAATCTGCCACTGCTTCCACTTTTTCCCCACCTATTTGTCGTGAAGTGATGGAACCAGATGCAATGATCTTAATTTTTTGAATGTTGAGTTTTAAGCCATCTTTTTTAGTCTCCTCTTTCATCCTCAACAAGAGGCTCTTTAGTATGTCTTCACTTTCTGCCATTAGAGTGGTATCATCTGCATATCTGAGGTTGTTGATATTTCTCCCCCATGAACAGTATGAAAAGGCAAAAAATTTCCTACTTGGGATGTCAAAATCTTTTTTTAATTTCACTAATGATGCTGGGAAAGATTGAGGGCAGGAGAAGGGGATGACAGAGGATGAGATGGTTGGATGGCATCATCAACTCAAAGGACATGGATTTGGCTGGACTCCAGGAGTTGGTGATGAACAGGGAGGCCTGGTGTGCTGTGGTTCATGGGGTCACAAAGAGTCGGACACGACTGAGTGACTGAACTGAACGGAACTGAATGATAATAAAACCTTTCCAGAGCAATTCTGAACAGGCACTGCTATCTATTTCCTTAAAAAAATAAAAAGAAATTTGGTATTATGAATTGATAATGTAGAGAAATGGAATTAAATAGATATTTTGAGGATCTTAATAAGTGACATTAACTAGCATATATTGAGCATTTAATTTTACTTGATAGTCTTTTAAGTGTTTTATATGGATTACTACATTTAATCCTCATTATAAACCTATAAGATTAGTAATACTGTTTCTCTCACTTTCCTTTCAGAAGGGAGATTATTTTCCAAGCTCTGAAAACTAAAGCCAGATTTTTCAAGGAATGTGACTAAAAAGTAGAAAATCATTCAGAGTTCAAGCTTTTCACTTTTTGGGAGTGGGGACCAAGAGATTCTAGTATTGTTTCTTTCTAAACATGGTATTCTTCTCCCTAGTCTCCTTGTATCAGAAATTAGACATATCTAATTATTCAAGAAGAAAGGAAACATTATATACTGTGGGTTCCATCTATGCTCAAGGGTTGTGTTATTATAACTGCTGCAAGAAACAGAACTAACACAACTGAATGGTGAAATCACTCACTATTTTGGTGACCTGAAATCAATACTACATATATTTTTTATTCTTTTGTTGTATTTAACTCATTTTCTCTAATGTAAATATGACTTAGTAGCTACAATACGGTAGAAATTGTAGTCCAAGTTTACATTCCAACTGCTGCACAAGCATTAAAGTAAGTTTAACTGGTGAATGAAGCTATGTGCTGTTATTGCCTGTGAAGCTGACTTGCTTTTATTAACAACTTTGACCCAAGGTTAATAAGTAAAATCGATATTGATATATCAATCATGAAACTGTAATACCTCTTCAATGTATTTCAAGATATCTTTTAAAAACTAGAGTAGCGATAACAAAATGAAGTTCACTAGATCCTCACATTTCCAAATACCTGCTAACAATGCCAGATACTTCCTGAGCTTATGTTACACCACAACAGGACCTGACCGTGTCTGGAGGTATCAGCTGCTTCACATTCTAACATGTTTTGAAAAGCAAGTACTCAACAATGTGGTTGCAGGTAGGCTGCAACTCAGAGCATTTGCCTAATATTTTTCATACATAAAAAAATAAGTCAGCTAATGTTTGATCCCGTATACCTTCTATCCTACCAATCATTTAAATATCAATCGATCAACCAATCAGTGTGTGTCTCCATGTGTGCATCTCTGCGTGTATGTTTACAGTTCTAACAACTTCATTTACAATATTATCTTAATCAGTCCCAAGTTTTAGTTAACATTTCACCTACTCTCATTCTTTATAGGTGCCCGTACAACAACTTCTAATGTCATTACTCTGCCTCTTACTAACACACCAAATAACCCTCTACAACATAATTCACTACTACATAAAGCTTACTATGATAAATTTAAATGCAAAGTTTCTGTCATTCACGTTTTCATCTCTTGTTTCAAGCTGTAGCCTCGTAATTGCTCAACAGGTACAACTTAAATTGAAGTGAAACTAAATCTCAATTCAATAACTACCTTGATAGAATTTCCAGCATCATTGGTTCATTTGTTAACTTGCATTTCGTTTCAAAAAAAAAAATATTTACTGAGTTCCCAATGTGGTACTAGCCACTGCACTGGGGGCTGGGAAGACAAGGTAACACTTGGTGCGAATTCCCATGGAGAAAGTAGGCCAGTCCTACTTGATAGGAAAGTCCACATGATAAGAGGTAATCATATGATCCAGCAATCCTACTTCTGGATCTGTTTCCAAAGGAAATGAAAACAGGATGTCTAAAAGACATCTGTGCTCCCATATTTATCGCAGCATTATACACAATAGCCAAATATGGAAACAACCTAAGTGTCTGTCAGCGAATGAATGACTGAAGAAGACGTGGTGTATAAAACAATGGACTATTATTCGTCCATAATTAAGAAGGAAGTCCTGCCATTTACAAGAAGATGGATGGAACTTGAGGCATTATGCTAGGCTAGGTTAAAGAAAGGTCAGACATAGAAAGAAAAATACTGTATTAAATCATTTATTTGTGGAATCTAAGAAAGCCATGCTCATAGGAACAGAGTAGAATGGTTGTTACCAGAGGAATGAGGGGGTGGAGGAAATAAGGAGATGTTGGTCAAAGGGACCAAACATCCAGTTACCAGTTTTATCAGTTCTGGGGATATAACCCATAGCATTGTGATTGATTGTAGATAAAAGTACTGTACTATATACTTGAAAAGTTGCTAAGAGAATAGATCTTACATGTTCTTGCCACAAAAAAAGAAATAGTCATTATGTGAGGACATGGAAGTGTTAGCTAACACTACAGTTCAGTTCAGTTCAGTCGCTCAGTAGTGTCCAACTCTTTGCGACCCCATAGATCTCAGCAGGCCAGGGCTCCCTGTCCATCACCAGCTCCTAGAGTTTACCCAAACTCATGCCCATTGAGTTGATGATGTCATCCAACCATCTCATCCTCTGTCGTCCCCTTCTCCACCTGCCTTCAATCTTTCCCAGCATCAAGGTCTTTTCCAATGAGTCAGCTCTTCGCATCAGGTGGCCAAAGTATTGGAGTTTCAGCTTCAGCATCAGTCCTTCCAATGAACACCCAGGAATTATCTCCTTTAGGATGGACCGGTTGGATCTCCTTGCAGTCCAAGGGACTCTCAAGAGTCTTCTCCAGCACCACAGTTCAAAAGCATCAATTCTTCAGTGCTCAGCTTTCTTTATAGTCCAACTCTCACATCCATACATGACCAAAGGAAAAACCATAGCCTTAACTAGATGGACCTTTGTTGGCAAAGTAATGTCCCTGCTTTTGAATATGCTATCGAGGTTGGTCATAATTTTCCTTCAAGGAGTAAGCATCTTTTAATTTCATGGTTGCAGTCACCATCTGCAGTGATTTTGGAGCCCAAAAAAGTGAAGTCTCTCACTGTTTCCACTGTTTCCCCATCTATTTGCCATGAAGTGATGGGACTGGGTGCCCTGATCTTAGTTTTCTGAATGTTGAGCTTTAAGCCAACTTTTTCACTCTCCTCTTTTACTTTCATCAAGAGGCTCTTTAGTTCTTCACTTGCTGCCATAAGGACGGTGTCATCTGCATATCTGAGGCTAACACTACAGTGGTAATCAAACTGCAATATACAAGTATATCAACACATTAACTTACAAAATGTTATATGTCAATTATATCTCAGCAAAGCTAGGAAAATTAGGACATAAAAAGAAAGAAAAACGAGACAGACCATGACAAGTTATAGGGAAGGCACTGAGTGTACTAGGAAGAAACAGACGTGTAGGCTAAATGTAAGAGGATTCTATAGCAAGAGGTCACTCGTATGACATGATCATGATACCAGGGGTGCACTAAAAAATTCCTGAGCTAAAAAATAAACTTTTAAACAGTATAAACCCAGTATAAAATATTTCATATACTTTTTCTTTCGAAAGTAGGATGATCTGAGAGAGTAGCATATATATTACCATATGTAAAGTAGCTAGTGGAAATTTACTGTATGATCCAGGCAACCCAAAGCTGGTGTTCTGTGACAAGCTAGAGGGGTGGAATAGGGATGGAGCTGGGAGGGAGGTTTAAGAAGGAGGAAATATATGTACACCTATGGCCAATTCATGTTGAAGTATGGTAGAAACCATCACAATATTGTGGAATAATTATCCTCCAATTAAAAATAAAATAAAATTTTGAAATATACAACGAAAAAAAAAGAAAGTGCAAAATACAACTAATCTCACAGGATGATTAGGTTTTATGACACGCTCCCTAGCAGAAATGAATGAGAAGTATACAGACAGTAGGTACAGAACACTTAGATTCAAGTCAGCAGCTAGAGGTTCACCATTACCCTCAGAACCTATAATTTAACTTACCTATGGGAGAAATTTTGAAATCCTGTAAATAAAGTTATTATCATCTTTAAGTAATTCCTTGCAAAATCTCCATTGGTATAGTCTCCTACTACTAAAAGGATGATCTCCATTAGAGAAGCCACCAGCTTCTCCTGCAGGATTATAGCTGCTAAACGCTGACAGTACTCTGAAGTTAATTTAAAAGAAGTTTTAAAAATGATAATTATAATTAAACACAGGTTGAAGGGTTACCTAAAACATTACTTTCCAATTACTTCAAATTTATAGATATAGTTCTAGAATACTTTAAGGATTCAAAAACACCAGAAGCCAATAATCTCAATACCCATCAGGTATTTGATATTTTTTTGAACTTGATTATAGCAAGTATAGAATTCAAAGGCAATACTCAATAGTTAGGACCAATAAATTACAAGTAATTAGCAAAAGTGATTCCAACTAAAATGCCCTCTTCACTTTGTCACTTTCTAAGAACATATAAAACATATTCTATTTTATAAGGTAAAATGAATTTTCTGCAGAAGACTACCTTCAGTTCAGTTCAGCTCAGTTCAGTCGCTCACTCATGTCTGACTCTTTATGACCCCGTGAATCACAGCACGCCAGGCCTCCCTGTCCATCACCAACTCCCAGAGTTCACTCAAACTCACGTCCATTGAGTCGGTGATGTCATCCAGCCATCTCATCCTCTGTCGTCCCTATTTGCTCCAGCCCCCAATCCCTCCCAGCATCAGGGTCTTTTCCAATGAGTCAGCTCTTCACGTGAGGTGCCCAAAGTACTGGAGCTTCAGCTTTAGCATCATTCCTTCCAAAGAACACTCAGGGTTGATCTCCTTCAGAATGGACTGGTTGGATCTCCTTGCAGTCCAAGGGACTCTCAGGAGTCTTCTCCAATACCACACTTCAAAAGCATCAATTCTTCATCGCTCAGCTTTCTTCACAGTCCAACCCTCACATCCATACATGACCACTGGAAAAACCATAGCCTTGACTAGATGGACCTTAGTCGCCAAAGTAATGTCTCTGCTTTTGAATATGCTGTCTAGGTTGGTCATAACCTTTCTTCCAAGGAGTAAGCAGCTTTTAATTTCATGGCTGCAGTCACCATCTGCAGTGATTTTGGAGCCCAAAAAATAAAGTCTGACACAGTTTCCACTGTTTCCCCATCTGTTTGCCATGAAGTGATGGGACCAGATACCATGATCTTCGTTTTCTGAATGTTGAGCTTGAAGCCAACTTTTTACTCTCCTCTTTCACTTTCATCAAGAGGCTTTTCAGTTCCTCTTCACTTTCTGCCATAAGGGTGGTGTCATCTGCATATCTGAGGTGATTGATATTTCTCCCAGCAATCTTGATTCCAGCTTGTGCTTCTTCCAGTCCAGCGTTTCTCATGATGTACTCTGCACAGAAGTTAAATAAGCAGGGTGACAATATACAGCCTTGACATACTCCTTTTCCTATTTGGAACCAGTCTGTTGTTCCATGTCCAGTTCTAACCGTCGGTTCCTGACCTGCATATAGGTTTCTCAAAAGGCAGGTCAGGTGGTCTGGTAGTCCCATCTCTTTCAGAATTTTCCACAGTTTATTGTGATCCTTAACACTGTTTAAATCTATCAGTCTAACAAACTGATAGATATTATTTGTTCCCCCAAAAGAGTGGTAAATTGAGTCATATGGTTTATTTAATTTAAAAATTATCCATGAATGTGGTAGCCTTAGTCACTAAAAGGTAACCTTTTCATCAGGTAAAGACATAAAACATATACAGTTGGCTCTTCAATGCAAGATAGGGGCTACCAAGTTCTGCTCAGTGGAAAATCTGCTTACAACTTTGTAGTTGGTCCTTGAATTGGAGGTTCTGTGTTCTTGCAATCAACAACCGCAATATGTATCAGTTGAAAAAAAAAATCTGTTTATAGATAGACCCTCACAGTTTAAACTCAGTTTGTTTAAGGGTCAATTGAATTTTCCACATTCTTAAAAAAATTAACATAAATTAAGAAATATTAGCTTCATTCATATACAGCTCACACTACTCATTTTTGCTTACAGAGCTATGTTTTAAATACTCACTAGACATTGAAATATATTTGCCAAATTGATTGCATAAAATAGGTATTACTTTTAAATACTTAAGAGAAAGGGCTTTGCAAAAAGATATAACTATTCAATTTCCAGCTCAGTCTCATACCAGTTCATGACCTAAAGATTTTATTTAACCTCTCTAAATCATGGTTTCCTAATTGAAGTATTAGGAAACTAATGCCAAGCTAAAGGACTATTAAAAAAAAAAGTAAACAAAGTAATGTCTATAAACATTTATCATAAAACTAGGTACCTAATAAATATTCTTTTTATTACACATACTATACTTTGAAAAAATAAACTCTTTTTTAAACTTACAGGGAAAATGTTCAATATCAATATTTATTTAAAATATTATCTGTGGCAAAGGACATGTATTATACTTTTATCTAGCTGTGCTGTGCTCAGTCACTTCAGCTATGTCCAACTCTAAAAAATTCAATGTCTTATAGGAAATGGCCCTAAATGTATAACTGCATTAAATGTATAAAACAAAACAAAGCAAAGATGGCATATAAACCACCTACACAGCATCATCATAACTTTCAAAAAGTATGTTTGTCATCTTCATAATTTAGAACAGAGGCTAGAAGGAAAGAAGTCATTGTATTAGACATTACTGGTGATATTTTTAATTTTACTTTTCTTTTATAAAATTCCTAAAACTTCATGTATTACTTTCATTATCAAAAAAGAGTTTCCTTTGAACAACAAATTGACGATCACTTTTATATTTTAGACTAATTGACCCAATAACTTATAGCAAAAATAGGTAATAATTGGTGCTAACTTCATACATATTATTTTTTTCCAAAGATATTTTTTTCTTTTTAAATAAGGTGTAGGTCTACTCTCTCACACACATATATATACATATCTTGAGTTCCAGCACTCTAAGTTACAAAAGAGAAAGACCTGCCAAATAAGGCTTATAGTGCCATTCTTTTTGCTTCATTATGTCCTTAAAGAGTGATCCACACATTAAAGCCAAACACTACTAGTGTTAAGCTAAACCATAACACTATTTCAAGAGATCAAGTTTACAAGATAGCACTATGCCAGATATAAAAGTTTAATTCTCCTAAACAGTAGCCGATGCCACGACATGATCTCCAAATGTTCTGCGCCCAAGGGTTTCTATCGTCTCCGTATTCCAATTATCTTCATGAAATAAGAATCTTGGTATTTTACGAAGTTATCTGTTCCCCACTGATTCGAAAGTCATTCAGTCGTTGTTTTAGGAATTTTATGTCTACTCACTCCAGTATTCTTGCCTGGAGAATCCTACCGGCAGAGGAGCCTGGTGGGTTATGGTCCATGGGGTCACAAAGAGCTGGACACAACTGAGGTGACTTGGCACACACGCATGAATACAATGCTAACATGAAATATCTTTTTTTCTATTCCAAATATTGCTAAAACCAGCCCTAATTACACTTAACAGACATCCCCTCCAAAACAACAACAGAAAAAAAAAAGTCCAAAAATCACTGTTTTCCTTTAAGGAAAGACAATCTATCTTCAGTGGTTTCAGAAGAAACTTTCTCATGAAATTATAAAAATAACTAGTTAAGTCTCCAGAAGAAAAAGAATCAACTTAAAAAAACAAAAGGAACAAAGTTATTTTTTCATAAAACAGTGTTTGGTGATAAAAGTAGATGCATTTTTAGACAAAAAAAAATAATGTACAATTTTAAGGATATGCATCTAAATAGAGTGGTTTTTAAAGATGTTTCTTAGGAAGCTTTTAATGCAACAGGTCTGCTAACATAGGAATAAATAGCTATTTAAATATTTTCAACTCAACCTAGCTTTCTTCAACCCAACACAGTGAAATAAATCAGAATAGATTTAAAAGAGTGGATATAAAAATTCATTAAAGACAATAGAATCCACAGCCCAGATCAGAAATAGCATTGGATCCGAGATCTGGCACTCTTACACATCACAACAACTTAAAAAAAAAAAAAGGAAATCCCAAATTTAAGGAATGTCAATTGAACCTAGAGAAATGTATACTTTTATACCACATATCATTCAACCAACAAAGAATGCAAAACTCAAATGAATCAATACTACCTTTTTGTAAACACACTGATTATGAGAAACAAAGGATACATTCAATGTTCATTTTAATTATGGATAGTCTATATATCACATTCTAAGCAGATTACCTATTGTCTATGTAATATAACAAGCTTCCCAGGTGACGCTAGCAGTAAAGACCTCACCTGTCAATGCAGAAGATGTAGGAGACATGGATTTGATCCCTGGGTCAGAAAGATCCCCTGGAGGAGGGTATGTCTACTCACCCCAGTACTCTTGCCTGGAGAATCCTACCTGCAGAGGAGCCTGGTGGGTTTTGGTCCACGGGGTCACAAAGAGATGGACACAACTGAGGTGAATTAGCACACACGCATGAATACAATGCTAACATGAAATATCTTTTTTCTATTCCAAATATTGCTAAAATCAGCCCTAATTACACTTAACAGACATCCCCTCCAAAACAACAGAAAAAAAAAAGTACAATAAATCACTGTTTTCCTTTAAGAAAAGACAATCTATCTTCAGTATTAGAAGAATAATACAAAATTTCATAGTACTGTATATGTTGCAGAGTCTAAAAGTCTTGATAAAATAATGAGTTATGACTGATAATGGATAAAAGTGTCCGTGTAGCCAAATGAAGCTGGTATTAAATCTTTAATAACCTGTATATAACCTTGAGCATTAGAAACCAATGACTTGGATACAAGCACTTAAGGAGATATGAATCTAGCTCAGTTTCTGTCAGAAAATATTGCCAAAGTTTCAACTCCTAATGGAGAGTATTAAAACACTTCTTGGCCCTGAATCACAAAAGGGTTCTGTTGGAGTTGATCCAAAAGAACTAACTGGAGTATGATTGGCAAACCTGGGTGATTTGAACTTGGCCTGAAAAATCCAAGTTCCAGGAAAGAATCTGGTTATTAAATTAGTAGTTTCAAACTTCTGAAAGTGTATTATGCTATCACTTAATTGCAAAGCAATTTTGTAATTAACTTTATAATTAAATCAGCTAGACTTCTGTTGGCTCAGACGGGAAAGAATCTGCCTGCAATGCAGGAGACCCTAGTTCAATCCCTGGGTCAGGAAGATCCCCTGAAAGAGGGCATGGCAATCCACTCCAGTATTCCTGCCTGGAGAATCCCATAGACAGACGAAGCTGGTGGGCTACAGTCCATAGAGTTGCATAGAGTTGGAGACCACTGAGGCAATTTAGCATAGCACAGCACAGCACAGCATATTTACCAAAAAACAAATTTTAAATTTAATACTGACAAGAAAAAGTCTTTACTATAATTGTAACACCTAACGTTTTTAAAGCTCTTAGTATAAAAACTGAAATAATTTAGTCAAGATCACACATTTGGCAAATAGCAGTGTCTGGGATTAACTGAAACATTTGCCACTCTCCTTCCATCTCTGTAGAAACTCAGGGGAAAAGTGGGGTGGGAAAAGGCAGTGAAGACTTGAAAATGATACTCAAGTGTATAAACTGCAATTCTGTAATTTTCAGAGTAGTTTCAAACTTCTAAATTCACATGTAGTTTGAATTTTAAAAACTGTTAATTTGATTTATATGTGTTATACATTAAATAAATATTTTTGAAAGAATTATATCAAAGGGGAAATAAAAGATTAGGCCCTGTCTGACTCTAAAACGGTGGTCAAAGAAGTTCATCCAATGTTGTTGTTTTTATGAATAACACCAACTTTTAAAAATAGAGGCTACTAAATAAGGTAACTACACTCTGTATATGTGTGTGCTTAGTCACTTAGTCATATCCGACTCTTTGCAACCCCATGGATTATAGTCCGCCAGTCTCCTCTATATACGGGGATTCTCCAGGTAGGAATACTGGAGTGGGTTGCCATGACTTCCTCCAGGGAATCTTCCCAACCCAGGGATCAAACCCAGGTCTCCTTCATTGCAGGATTCTTTACCAGCTGAGCCACCACGGTATACGTAATGATATTACTTATACTAAATATGATGGAAATATAGTGCATTTTCATTAACCAATATTAAATGGAATCCCTTCCAATATAATTTGTGAAATGTGCTTCAAACGATACAAAGCATAAAATAAATGTGTGTATAACAGGATTTGAGATAAATTTTATATCACAAATTTAAAAACTGGCAACTATATTCAGTCGGTCTACAGAATACTGCTTCAAAAGACGCATATTTAATCTGGAATTATGTATTTTCCCCAACAGGATAATCAATGGAAAATGCTATAAGTTGCTTCCTTAGACTTCTGAGACTTTTATGAATGAATTTCAGAACTCATTTGTTACGTGATTACTCTGCAAGTAGTTATTCATAATATAAATATTTTATTTTGTTTCACTTCTAGCTCCAGAACTGAAATATCCTAAATTCCAAACAATCTCTCAAATCACCTTTTGAATTTAATTGGCTGAGCTTCCAATTTCAATATACTATCTCATGAGCATTTTTTCATAATTTAAAGAGAACCTGTATTACTTCTTCATAATCAAAGTAACAGCCATTTTTCAAGTCCCCAAGTTTCTAGAGGAAAAAGACCAAAACTATGAAAGATTCTGAAATTCAAGACCCTTAACTTCAGAACATTTATGCTTATATCTTCTCTAACTAAAATTCACTTTAAAAAGTCAGAAGTTATTTCCTCTCATCTTCTAAAGTGCCTGGAAATAAACCCTTATTGAAATGCCATAAATGCTTAGATGTTAAGTGTCAGTAAAGGTCCCTTCCTTTGAGTGGCTTTTCTGACTACTGATCCTTTTATTGTGTGACAAATAATACTTTCATATAATTAAAACAATTAGATTTTTACTGAAATGTAATTGATTTACAATATTGTGTTAATTTCAGGTGTAGAGCAAAGTGATTCATTTATATGTATAATTTTTTTCAAATTATTTACCATTTTGGTTATTATGAGATATGGAATACAGTTGCCTGTGCTATAGAGTAAATCCTTGTTGCTTATCTACTGAATGTATAGTTTGTTAATCCCACGTCTCCAATGACTTCCTCCAGGGAATCTTCCCAACCCAGGGAGCCTCTTCCCCTCCTCCTTTGGTAACCGTAATTATTTTTTATACGTCTGAGAGTCTGTTTCTATTTTGTATACAGACTTATTTGTATTAAAATTCCACATATAAGTTATATAATATTTATCTTTCTCTAAGACAATTAGCTTTTTATCTAGCACTTCAATGGACACTTTCTTTGCTTTTCTGTTGAGATGGTTTTCTTAGAAAAATCAACACTATTAAAAAAATCTTTTGTCACACTTAACTCCAAGGTTACTAGAATATGCAAACAATGAGCAACTTCCAATAGAGTTGAAAGGAAAGGTCCTTTCCACTTTCCCAGTCAAAACAAAGTGCAAAAATTGCCTGAGTCCCAAACAGTGAGTGGCTCAAATACAATGAACGCTGGGCTTATTTCCATCGTTGGCTATCAGTGCTACTCTCCCTAAGACTACAGGAAAGTTTTCAGTCTTCTTGTATTTTGACAAAGGAAAAAAAAAAAGTTTGCCAAATGATGCCCCCGCTGCCATCGCAGGTGGCTTTTCATTTGTCCAAACAGCTCTCGGGTTGTGGCCATCCTCACCTTATACACGTCACTGAAAATTGTCTCCGCCCCGGCTCCCCATCCCCCAAGCCCCAGTGATACTTGGCGGAGTTCTTGAACTTGATCCACAGATCGCCCTCGCCACGCCAAGTGCACTACAAAAAGCATCAGGCCAGACGCTTTCCAAATCTTCTCTCCTGTTCACTAAGTTCAGAAAAATCACTGCATTTATTCCCCCTGGGAAAGTGAATTGAATCCCTTATTCGCACTGCAGGTGCCCAGAAAGGAAATACAACCACGCGCGCGCGCGCACACACACACACGTGCACGCATACACACCATGTCCCTTCCTAATCTCCAACCCTGACAGCAGCACTCAGACAACCAAAGTCCGTTCCCTCCACCCACTCCGTCCAAAATACATAACAATTACAGAAGACTGCTGGCGCTGGGGAAATTTGAGGTTTATATGGGTCAATGGAAACCTCTTTTCCCCGGACTTTTGAGGCGCTTTGCAGACTTAATAGCCACTTTTCTTGATGCCCACTACAGAAATCGCCCATAATGGGACGCTCCTGCGCGGACCCTTACCACCAGGAGGCCATCGGGGCACAAGAGACGAGGGTACTTATGCGCTCAGCCTTGCGCTCCAGTCTCTTCCCAGCCCTGGGTAATAAGACACCCAGCGACTCCAAGAGCTGGGCAGGGCAGGAGGGCAAGATCAATAAAGTTAAGGAAGAGGACTGCTTGGGCACTGCGTGCTCCGAAGCTGTTGAAGAGAGGAGCCGAAAGGGAGATAGAAAGGCGCGAAACCAAAGATCAAGTCGGCCACGTTGGGCTGGGGGCGCGCAAGGACACCAGAGCCGCCGGGAGCCGCGGGGGTCGGCTAGGGGGCCGGAAGAACTGGGAAACGCGGAGACCGCGAACTTACGGAAGAAGATGTACTCGGTATAGCTGCTCCAGATCTTGTCGTCGCGGTACTGGTTGACGAAGGCGGCGGTGCCCGAGGAGTTACACGCCACCATGTGGAAGCCGGCCTCGGATAGGCGATCGAATGCCTGCTCCAAGTAGGTGAACTTGAGGTAGAAGCGGGACGTGTACTTCTCAGGCGGCCGGTCAGGGTCGCGGCTCTCGTTGAGCGTGTCACCGAACACCTCCTTGGCCAGAGCGATGCGTCCGCACACCATGATGCGCGCCACGCGCCGGAACTTGGCGTCCGCCTGGTTGTCTCGCACGGTGGTGTAGGAACCGCGGTAGCCGAGTGTGAGGAAGCCCGAGCGCTTGTCCTGCGCGCTGCCGCCGCTGTGCGCTCCCGGGCCCGAGGGTGCGGCGGCCGCCGCCCCGCGCAGCAGCAGCGCGTCGCTACTGCCCTGTGAGACGTTGTCCTCCAGATCGCTCTGGCAGCCCTCGTCGTTGAGCGAGTTCTGCTTGGTGACCTTGGGCGACAGCAGCTTGACCAGGTCGGTGAGCTGGAAGTACTCGGCCTCCCGTAGGAGCCGCTCCTTCTCGGGGAAGTGCTCCGGCAGCGCGAGCTGCTTGTCCCGCAGATAATCCAGCACGTACCTGAAGAGGAAGCCGTCCCGGTCGATGAAGAAGCGCGCCCGGCTGTCTCTGGGCAGCTCGCCCCGGCGTCGGGCGCCGCCCCGGGGGCTGGAAGGCGAGAACATACTGGCCAGAGTGCTATCCGGGACGCTGACCAGCGTCGAGTGCTTGGTCACATAGACCTGGCCCCCTACGTTCAGCTCCACCACCTCGGGGAAGGGCGAGGGCACGCAGGGCCCCGGGGCGGCGGCTGCCGAAGCGCCGGGTGAGCTGGACGAGGAGACCATCTCGCTAATGGGCAGGATGGTGCCGCCGCCGCTGCCCGTGTCCTTCAAAGCCATGGTCCCCCCGCCGCCGGCCAAGTGACCCTGGAGAGCAGTACTTTCTCCTTCCCGAACGCCGTGCCCTGCGCCCCCGGTGGTGTGCGCCTGATGCGCCCTCGGGCCGGGCGGCACGTTCCTCCGGCCGGGGCGGCCCGGTTCAGGGCTCGGGGCGGCGGCGGCGGCGGCGCCCGGGCTCCATCGGGGAGCGGTGCGCGGGAGAGGAGCTCTGCGGGCGCCGCGGCGGCGGCAGAGGCGCCAGGAGGAGCGGCTGCTCCTCTGGGGCGAAGGCGGGGAAGTGTGAGAGAGACTCTCTTAGGCTGCCGCTCGCGGGGAGGGCGAGAGGAGGGGCCGGAGCGAAGAAAACTCGCCGCCCTAGCAGCTTGCGAGCGCGCCGCGAGCCCGTAGCGCGGACGGTGGCGCTAACTACCCCTCACAGCCCGGGAGGCGAAACTGACGTCAAGCCCAGGACTGGGACCCGAGCCACAGCTGTCATTTAAAGAGATAGGTGCCAGCCTCTGGCTGCAGGGCTCCGACGCTAGGGGGCGGAGCCGAGGGCAGAGCCTGGAGGTGATGCTACTTGGCAGCGAGTAGGGAGACGGGGAGAAGCGGGCAGGGAACCGACAACGAACCGGGAAAGGCCAGATTTCTCTCCTTCATTCTCTCCTTCATTCACTTCATTCCCTTTTTCCGTCGTCCGTCCTTCTCTTCCTCCCTTGCCCTTGTTCGCCCAGTAAACCTTGTTTTTTTTTATGCTGGCATTAAGGTAGGAAGTGGGGTAGGGGTTTGGATTATTTAAAAAAAAAAAAAGCTAGGCTTCTAATCTGAAATTACGACAAGTGTTGGCAGGAGGGTTTTGATTGCCAAAAGACTGGGAGCGGGGTTGGGGGTTGAATCTCTTGTAGTGGTTTTAGAATGGTTTTTTGAAGTTAAAGGCGAAATGCAGGAACCTCTGTTACATTCCGATGTCATGATTGCATATTTAACTACACGCGCTATGTGCAGTTGAATTTTTAAGACTGAAATCTGATTTCAGTTCACAAAACTAATCACAGATTGTGGTAACGCGACGGTTCTCTCCTTTCATTTCGTCAGTGTTTGATTCATAGTAGATGCTTAATAAGTGTTTATGAAGGAATGGACAGAGCCAGGGAGGAAACTTAGTCTGTTTGTTCCTAGTTTCCTATGATCTGTCCTTTAATTAATCTCTCCTTTTCTCTTTCAACTCCAGAAGGCAAGAGAAGTGGTTTACATTTTATTAGTTATCTAACCCCAAGAGTCAGGTCACAAATGAAAATTATCAGAATTTAAGCTCACTTTAATTTCTATTTGTACACAACACAGGTACAGTCTTTTAAGATCAGCATTATTTGTGATAAAGAGTGAGGATAAAGATGCAAATAAACCTCACTTCTGCCTATTCCTCCTGGGATATCCTTTTGTGTTCGGAAACATAAAGAATCATTTATTTATATAAAGTTCAAAGGAGAAAAAGTATACTGTGGCACAAGTAGATTGCATCACAAATTATAGTATTATAGAGGAACTTTATCCGTTAACAAAATAATGTACAGTTTTCATGTCTTAAAAATTCCATATGCCTACTTAGGATTCCTTCTCTTTGAATTTAACATACACACAAACAATAAACTAATTTTTAAGAAGTAATAAATATTATCTAAAGTATTAAAAATTATATTTAATTCATTGATCCCTATAAGCCACGTCCCCAGAAAATGTTATATCAGTTTTGAAGTTAGATTGCCTGAGACTGAGAATGCACCAATGAAAGAAGACACTGTATTTGCCGAAGGTCTAGGACTTAAAACTGAGTGTAAATTGTCCATCTTCATGCAATCCTCTTATCCAAGCCTCCCCTAAATTTATAAACCAGTCAAATTAGGAAGAATAATTGATTTTGGCCTTCTTCACTTAAAAGCTAATATCAGAAAACACCTGAAAATTTAAAATAATCGTTCTTGGGAAATAATAGAAGCTTTATAATCTTTATAGATGAATGAATAATAAAGTCTCAAACCACTACTAATGAAGCTCATTTATCATGGGGTTAGTGTCCCTAATGATAAGTATTTATAGACCATAGAAATGTAGTGAAGTGGATGTGTAATACATATGCATATGTGTATATGAGGTCTCCAGTATTATCAGGTTGTAATCCATTTTAATCTTTTTAATTGCATAAAGTGTGTTTATAAGATGAAATAGCCTAAAATGTATACTCTAAATGAATATTTCTTAGAAATTCTTAGTGAATTGCATCATATGATGTATTACTTTTTTGAAATCTTTCAACCATGATTGACCATTTTTCCTTAACCCCTTCCATCCCCACACTCCTCTTAATCTTACCCCTCCCCCAAACTCCAAATTGTGCAAATCTCAGGTCCAGAATGTCTTTACCGGTGGTTCTTTTGGCTAGAAACGCCTTTCCTTTTCCATGAGTTCCCTATTCTTTTCTCCCTGTTTATTGCTTCCCTGAGGTTCCATCTTAAAAAAATGCTTCTTCTGAAAGTCTTTCAGACTTAATAACAAACCAGGTGTTCCCACACAGGTGTTCCTATGCTTACACAAGGACAGGTTGTTTTTTGTTTTTTGTTTTTTTTATCACACTGATATGTCCTTGTTTCTCATCAGATCAAAAGTATGGCATATAACCGTATGCACTGCCTATCCCCAGCGTCATGCCTAGGCCTTAGAAGACAATCTCTGTTGAATGCTAACTGCATAGAAGTGTGTTCATATCGCAAATGGATGACAAAGCATCAACTGAGTGCTAGACACTGGGCTAAGCAATGAGACTGCAGAGACAAATAAGACTAATTCCTTCACAATTAAAATCAGGAAAAGTGAGAACAGAATCTGATTGAAATAAAATCAGATCTAAAGGAGAAGAGAAAGCAAGAAAGAGACAAGCACTATTGGAGCAGTTGTTTTGGTGAACTGAGAAAACATCAAATACTCTAATTAGAACTGTCTTATTCTAAGCCACAGACACCATTAATGTTTCCTGGATCAACTTAATCACAACGATTCAGTTCAGTTCAATTCAGTCGCTCAGTCATGTCCAACTCTTTGCGACCCCATGAACCGAAGCACACCAAGCCTCCCAGCCCATCACCAACTCCCGGAGTCCACCCAAACTCATGTCCATTGAGTCAGTGATGCTATCCAACAATCTCATCCTCTGTTGTCCCCTTCCCCTCCTGCCTTCAGTCTTTCCCAACATCAGGGTCTTTTCAAATAAGTCATCTCTTCACATCAGGCCAAAGAATTGGAGTTTCAGCTTCAACATCAGTCTTTCCAGTGAATAGTCAGGACTGATTTCCTTTAGGATGGACTGGTTGGACCTCCTTGCAGTCCAAGGGACTCTCAAGAGTCTTCTCCAACACTGCAGTTCAAAAACATCAATTCTTCAATGTTCAACTTTCTTTATAGTCCGACTCTCACATCCATACATGACTACTGGTAAAACCATAGCCTTAACTAGATGGACCTTTGTTGACAAAGTAATATCTCTGCTTTTGAATATGCTATCTAGGTTGGTCATAACTTTCCTTCCAAGGAGTAAGCGTCTTTTAATTTCATGGCTGCAGTCACCATCTGCAGTGATATTGGAGCCCAGAAAAATAAAGTCAGCCACTGTTTCCACTGTTTCCCCCATCTGTTTGCCATGAAGTGATGGGACCAGATGCCATGATCTTCATTTTCTGAATGTTGAGCTTGAAGCCAACTTGTTCACTCTCCTCTTTCACTTTCATCAAGAGGCTCTTTAGTTCCTCTTCACTTTCTGCCATAAGGGTGTTGTCATCTGCATATCTGAGGTGATTTATATTTCTCCCAGCAATCTTGATTCCAGCTTGTGCTTCTTCCAGCCCAGCATTTCTCATGATGTACTCTGCATATAAATTAAATAAGCAGGGTGACAATATACAGCCTTGATGTACTTCTTTTCCTATTTGAAACCAGTCTGTTGTTCCATGTCCAGCTCTAACTGTTGCTTCCTGACCTGCATAAAGGTTTCTCAAGAGGCAGGTTAGGTGGTCTGGTATTCCCACTCTTGAAGAATTTTCCAGAGTTTATTGTGATCCACACAGTCAAAGGCTTTGGCATAGTCAATAAAACAGAAATAGATGTTTTTCTGGAATTCTCTTGCTTTTTCCATGATCCACCAGATGTTGGCAATTTGATCTCTGGTTCCTCTGCCTTTTCTAAAACCAGCTTGAACATCTGGTAGTTCACAGTTCATGTATTGCTGGAGCCTGGCTTGGAGAATTTTGAGCATTAATTTACTAGCCTGTGAAATAAGTGGAATTGTGCAATAGTTTGAGCATTCTTTGACATTGGCTTTCTTAGGGATTGGAATGAAAACTGACCTTTTCCAGTCCTGTGGCCACTGCCGAGTTTTCTAAATTTGCTGACATATTGAGTGTGGCACTTTCACAGCATCACCTTTTAGGATTTGAAATAGCTCAAATGGAATTCCATCACCTCCAGTAGCTTTGTTTGTAGTGATACAGTGATACTTCCTAAGGCCCATTTGACTTCACTTTCAAGGATGTCTCGCAAGGATGGGTCCTTAAAATCTTCTATTGTTGTGCAGACAAGACATCAAAGTTCTCAGTCTACAGATTACCCTATATTCCTTAACTTTCCAGAAAGTTTTAAGCAATACAGTCGAAACTCTGTCTCTAAAAGTACAGCAGACTAATCAGAAAGAAAATTGGAGACCAGGTTGTAATAAATAATTTTTAATTTAAAAATAATAAATATTTCTTCACTAGGGTGAGAGTTACTTAAAGGCAGGAACTGTATCCTCTTAAGTAGGGGAGGAAGAAGACACAAGATAACGGTGAGATTTAAAGTCAGACAGGACTGGCTTAAAAATCTACCTTTGTCTCTTTCTGGGCTTTGTGATTTGAGCAAGTGACTTAACTACTATAAACCTTAGTTTCTTCATGTGTATAGTGGAAATAATAAAGACCAGAGACTTTTCACTGAGATCATGCATCCCATAATGTGACCCTCAAGTTTGATGGAGTTCACTGTATTTACCTGGTCTGTTTCACATTGTTGTTCTGAATGCTGAAAGCAGAGCCACACTCTAACTAGAAAAATCTGAAATTCCAATGTAGATAATTGATTATAGTGGCTCTATCTACCTTTCTTCCATTTGTCTCACCCCTGAGGTAACATGCAGCCCCTCCATAGTGAATATCCCCAGTATTTACAATTCTAAGCAAATAGCCTGAGATTCTTTCCTATACCAAGATCTCTGCAGTTTTTTGAGCAGTGGTGTCCTTTAAAAATATCTTAAAGTGTTCTAGTAACCACTTTAAAAAAGTAAAAAGTGAAATAGGTGAAGTTCTTTAAATAATATCATTTATATAGTTCAGTGTATCTGAAATATTATCATTTACATATGTAGTCAGTATACATATTTATTAATGACATAATTTATATTTTTCCATCCTAGGTCTTCAAAATATGGCATGTGATTCACACTTATGGCCATGAAGCATCTCTCTGGCCAAAAAGGAGGAAAAGCTCTAAAAAGAAGAAAGAAAATAGTGTAGACTGTATCAGTGGAAGAATGTTTGTTTCCCTTTCACAGCCATCATGGGCAAGTTTTGCTGTACACATTGTTCTTGTGAAAAGCAGACCAACCCAAAACCATATGGCCTCCTGCAAGATAAGAAGTAAAAGGTTTGCTGCCATAACAGGGTCAAAGAACAGATGGTACAAGATGGGAAGGACTATTTTCAGATTCAACAATTGTATAGAATCTGGAGAAAGTTGGAAAGCAGAGTATAAAAACTAGGTAACCTGCAAATCTCACCTATCAGTTTTAAGAATTGAATAATGCTGTGAATGAAAAACATTGCACATGAAGTATTTAGGAAACTTACAGTATCAGTGTTTGATGTATTTGTTATATAGCATATTCTAGCAATTTAGATATCTTACTATAATGTCATATGAATTCTTGGTCTATATTATAAATTATAGAAGCATTATTCAAGGCTAGATTTGATAAAACTCTATTAATACTCAAAGTAATGAAATGTATAGATTATGATTCAATATATCTAAGCACTTAATGCCTGGAAAATAAAAAGTACTCAATATTTATGAATAAAATTTTGTGTAAGCCATTTTCATATTACCTTGTCTCACGTAAAGGTTCTGTTTTTGGATATAGCTATGAAATTTTATGGGCTTCACCAGTGGCTCAGTGGTAAAGAATATGCCTGCAGTGCAGTAGACACAGGAGATGTGGGTTCAGTCCCTGGTCAGGAAGATCCCCTGGGGGAGGGCATGGCAACCCAGTACAGTATTCTTACCTGGAGAATCACATGGACAGCAAGCAGAGCCTGGCAGGCTGCAATTCATGGAGTCATAAAGAATCGGACACAACTGAAGCAATTGAGCATATATGCACACATGTAATTTAATATATGGTATGAGTGTGGGAATGTATGTGTTGGAGGTAATTTAGCAACAGATATACTTGTATTTCCTCTTCCACAACTGGCTGCCTCCTTGAAACACTGCTTAACCTCTCAAAGCTTGGGGAGGAAAGTGTTAAGACATTCTAGATAAAAATTTTCAGCTGGGCATTGGGGATAATATTCTGATCCAGAGTGGAATCTATGCCTCTTCAGATAACATAAACTAGGAGCCTAAAAATGGTTTTGCCTGTGTATATTATATGCACAATATAAATTTTGTCAATTCTGTGCTGAAATTTTAAAAGTTTCACTGATGAGAAGTAAATTCCAAAACATGACACAGTAATGTTAATTTCTAATGTCAGATTTTCCTTTAGAAATGCCCCCAAATTACAAACTTTCTTTAAATTATTTTTTTAACCAATGACTGGCTATTAACTGATGAGTTTGGCACCATTATTAAAAAATTAATCATAGCAGGAATTCAATCATTTGAATTCACTATTAAAGTTTTTGTCCTACCTCCTAGGTTTGTTATAGGATTATTTAGCTAATGACTGTAAAGTACTTGATGCTCCTCAAAGAAAGTTACTATGGAACCAAAATAGTGTTTTACTGTCAGTTCCTTACATCTCCTGTGATGCTGGTCCCCAGTGGGGACACAGCCTGAGTTGGATTTGTGAACATAATCTTTCAATCTAAGGTTCTCAGATAGAAAAATGCATGATAATTATCTTAAATCTAAAAAGAAGCAATTAAAATTTTAAAATAATGCCCTCAGGTAAGCTACTATTAAAAACTGTAAATGTAGTGTGTGGACGGGAATGCTAATAATTTGATCTAAAACAATATAGTATATATTTTCTAGAAAATTGTTTCCCTTCTCATTGGGATCTTTTAAAAGGATGACTGAAGATATGTCAAATGACTAAAGTCCTTGGTAGGGGTTAAGTGTCTAAGTCTGGTACAGACTCTTCACCAAATTGATAGATAAGGCTGAACCACATGAAGTAGCCAATTTTGTAAAAACTGTCGAAAATTGGCAGTTTAGTATGGTCGAACTTAATAGTTTTCTGGAATAAGGAAAACGAATCTAGCACCATGTCACTAAATGCTTAAATGTTTAGAAATGCAATTTGTAACTTGAATTTTAAATATGCATACTTATGCATAATATGCTAAATCTTTATAATTTTTCAGGAAAAAGTTCTGTCTACCGCTTTACTTTTGGTTCCCTCAGCACTTAAGTGTAGCTTTCCTGAAAGACAGTTTGTTTATATTTGGCTTGAATGTGTTCTGAATTATCCTTCATATGTGTCTATTTAGTACATCTACCTAGATAACAAATTCTTGGCAAATGGACTAGTCTCCAGTTGTTTTATTTCCAATTCAGTGTTCTGCATACACTTAAAAGAAGCTGCAATGATGATGGGCGGGTTGTTTATCTTCAGCATGACTAATTAGCAGTGAGACTACTTACAAACATTTGTGGTACTGTTTAATTTTTCTCTGTACTATTAGACAGGAAAATATTGATATTTGTACACCTCCAGACATCACTTTAAAAAGAACATCAGTCAAATCGGACTTCAAAAATACATTTAAAGCACAATGCTTCAATCTGGGAGAGCATTCTGATATAAGGTGTAAATTGAGCTAATGAACACCCATTATAGTACACTATGTTATTCAGTAGACAGCTTGTTTACAATATAGCTTTAAAGTACATTATGTGTTATAACTTTTCTTACCAGTGAATGTTAGGATGTATTGCATTTCCCATCTTTCATAACTGAAGTGACCAAAGGTTTGAACAAAGCTGGAAACTAAATTTGAATCCCAGTCCTACCAATGACACAGATTTACAAAGTGACCCAGCACAAGTAGCTTTCCTGTTCACTTTTCTAGATGGTTGGACATACACATCCTGATATATTTGGGAAAATTCTAAGTATCTACTGTTGCACAACAAACCACCCCAAAACTTAGTAGCATAAACAATAATCACTTGATCATTCTAGCCTCAGCTGGGTGTTTCTTGCTCATACCTCTACAGGTTGTAGTCAGACAGGAACTAGAATCACCATGAGCTCTGAAGGCTCAGTCTTCTGAGGGCTGGATAGTTGGGGCTTTCTGCTCTCTCTCTGTCTCTTTCTGTCTTTCTCTCTCTCTTTCTCTTTCTTTCTATGTAGTCGGTGCAAGTAGTCTTTCCGTCATGGTGGCACAGGGCTCCAAAGTTGCACAACCCAAGAAGAGGGCACCAAGTAGAAGCTGTATCGTGTTTTATAACCTAACATAAGGAATCATAAAGTATCACTACTATCATAGTTGATTAAACAAGGCAGTAACAAAAGCCCTCCCAATTTTAATGGCAGAAAATATGGACTCTACTGCCTGAAAAGCATGGAAACATTCTGGAAGGGCACGTGGGACCAAACATATGGCCATTTCTCTAAAATCTACCACAAAGCTCTAAAAACCAAGTATCATTCTACCCTTTATGATATTTATATAGAGTGCATGTGTGCTAAGTGGCTTCAGTGTGTCCAACTCTTTGCGGCCATTTGGACTGTAGCCCACCAGGCTCCTCTGAGAGCTCCATAAATGGAGACCTAGCGTTCCACTGTAGCACGCATTTTGCAGACTTTGCATGCCTAGTTGTGATGTATGGGGACCCCCCCCAAACACAAAGAGGCATACACATGCCCAAGCAGCCAACTCAATACTGTGGTTGTCTGAAATCTGAGGCCAATATTTAAAAACATGAAAGGACAGCAAGGTGTTTCCTTCACCTTTAATAAGAATCTCCTTTTTTTTTCTTTTTGATCATTTATTCTGCTCTAATAAATTGCTCCAGCCAATTTACCTTTGCTATAGTTAATCCAAAACCCCCTCTCCTTTCTTTTAACATCCTTTACAACATTTGCGAGTCTTCATTCTCCCTCAGTGAATCGTCTCTTTTCATCTTTTAGATGCTGACCTAGTAAACACATATACTTCTGTGAACATTTAAAAACTGTACTTGTTACCCAGTTTTTCAACAGTTTTCTCCATTCTGATCATTATATTATGGATACAGCTCTACTGTATAAATTTCAATCTCTGTGTGCCAAAGTTTACTCTTCTTCCTCCAAAAGTACTGGCTCTGTCTAGAGTTACTCGCTATGCTCATTTTTTCTCACTGTAACCCATGTTATTCCCATTTTACTCTGTACAAATCATGTGATTTATTTACTCAAAGATTAGGAAGGTGGTAAGTATAAGATAACTTCTTAAATGGCCATCTATGAACGAGAACTTTAAATTTTTCTTCCCAGTCTTGGGAAAAATAATGAATAAAAGGAAACCATTATTTTTTGGTATAAGTATCCCCCAAAATGGTATTTATGTTTAGGTTATACACATAATTTGAATAAATTTTGAGGTAGCTTTAAAACCTAAGTTCCTGTCAAATTAAATTTAATAAAATTCAGTGAATGTTTGTTGAATATCAATTCCGTGCTCTGCTAAGTGCACTGTGGGTTATAGAAATGATAAAAACATCTACCCTGTCACTAAAATCTTACAACAGGGACAGCAGAATTAGAAAAGCCTCAGAGTAACCAGAGATTGAATCACAGGGACGACTAAGGTAAATGTTACAGCATACACACAAAGTGATATGCGGGTCAGAGGAAAGAGCACTTCTGGCCCACAGGTTAGAAAAGTTTAAAAAGAATAGGTAGAGGGTAGACTAGAGAGATTCTAAAAGATAGACATAATTTTCTTAGGCTTGGATGACAGAGGATAGTATTTCAAATCTAAACGATAGTATGAACAAAACCAGACTAGTTAGTAACAATACTTGTCTCACTGAGCTACCTGTCTACTCATCTACCTATTTAATTTTTCATCTGTAAGTCCTCATCATGTCTTATTCCAAAAGGTGACTTATATAAAAATGTAAATGGAAAAAGTCAAGGTAGAGAAAATATGGCATACAGTATTGACATCAATAAGAAAATCAGGAATTAATTACATATTTCATAGAGCCCTGGGTTAGTAAAGTTGACACAAATTTTACTCATATGGAATACCAGCTTACTAGAGGAAGCAAAAGTAATCAGTTTTGTGACTGAATTTATCAACAAGGAAAAAAAAACTTTGAGAAAGCATATTGATTTGTTAAACAGTTCTATTTATTAGGCAGCTTGAGTATGTGATGGTCAATATCACAAATGACTCACCTGATAACAAATGTAATAGCAGATTAAGGTTAGTAGCAAATTTACTTGTATTCACTAAAAGCTAAAGATCAAACATTAATGTATAACTTAGTAAAGACAATCTATATGGGACATTGGCAATATTATTTTTGTTTTTCAAAATAGGAAATAGAGATTCATGCACAGTAAATTGGTCACCAAAGGGCACACAGCTAATAACTAATTATTAGAGTTTGGATTTGGATGTGAATCCAGATTTGTGTTACTTTAATGTGAGAGTAAAACTGGTTAGTAAAGGATAGAAAATAGGTCCAGAAAAAGACTATAGGCAGAAATCATTCACAAAGTTTGATTATGATGAGAATGATTGAGATTATATTATTAGGATTAAAATGAAGCCCTTTCAAGACAAGGGAAAGAAGGATAGTTCTTGGCTGGAAGAAGCAGCTTGTGGGGAAAACAGAACTGGAATAGAACCTAAACGAAGATGAGAACAGAATTGATGAAGCGTTTAGCCTAGGCAAAGAGGCAGAACTTGTCTTCCTTGAACAGACTGTGAAGAAAAGAAATGATAGCACCCAAAGAATCCAAGAAATAGTACAACCAGTCTCCCAGCAGGTTGACTGTACTGTACCACTAAGTTGCTTCAGTCGTGGCCAACTCTTCGCAGCCCTGTGGACTGCCCACCAGGCTCCTCTGTCCATGGGGATTCTCGAGGCAAGAATACTGAAGTGGGTTCCCATGTCCTCCTCCAGGGTATCTTCCCAATCCAGGGATCGAACCTGCATCTCTTATGTCTCTTGCACTGGCAGGCAGGTTCTTACCACTAGCACCACCTGGGAAGCCCCTCAACAGGTTTAGAATCAAATAAACTAGAGATTTTTGAGATTTCTAGGTTAAATTTCAAGTGAAATGTCTTATGTTGCCCTTTGGCCCATAAAAGAACCAGCATTCAAGAGGAAAATAATAGGATATCATGTAGCCATTTCTCTTATTTCACTCCATTTCCAACATTTATGAAATCAATCATGTCTGGAAATGTATGCTAATCTGAGGATAAGAATAAAAAGATTTCTTTATTAGTCATGGACTTGCCACTAACCTATGATTTGCATGGCATTTGGGAAAATCAGTTTAGCTTCCAAATTATTCACTTTAGACTACTTCTTTTGGAGCCTCAATATCACCATATAAAAATAGAAACTTTAATATTTGCTTTTTGAATTTTAAGAATTAAATATTCCTAGGATACACTAAGCAATCAATAAATGTGGGTTTGTCCCTTCCTGTACCTTAAATGGCACATATTAAAATCTGACAGCTGGATAAAGATTCTGAATAGAAGAGCACTAAATGCTTCCTTTTCTGGTATTCCTTTATTATTTTATTTCCAATTCTTTCAATAAATATTTATGTAGTGCCTTCTGTGTGACAAGCACCCAGATCTCCTTGAAAACCATATATAATCTCTGGTTTGGTCAGCATTCTTCTTGAGTCTATCCTCTGGCTCTAACTATTTTTAAGATAGTTTGTCATTTTTATTATATTGGTACTTAAAGTCCTATCTTAATACAGATCTTGATCCTCTTAAACTAAAATGTTGGTTTTTGCTTCCTATGTGACATCTTTTGTGTAGGTTCTGTATCCTGTCTCAAGCTAATACTCTGTTCCAATGCCTCATAAATCTTGGTTAATCTTAATTTATTAGCCTCATAAATTAATATGGTAACATATCAAATATGCCTTAAATGCCTTAGACAAAAGAAAATGAGTGAGAATAAAATTTAAATTGTTTTATCGTTAAAGGAAAAAAATAAAATTAATTTATAATCTGAATTATTTCCTATTTAATCCTTCCAACCTAAAATTTATCTTATTTAATCTCCTTTCTCAAAAAGCATCTTCAGGATTTGTGTCACATGGGATCTAAGCAGCAAACTGATGGTACACTCTCCTGTTACCTAGCTTATAAGAGTTGGTTCAGTGAAACAAAAGAAGCACTTGGACCATTAAGAGCAGAAGGTCACTGCCACGTCTAATCTGAGAGGCAAGGAGAGAGAGCAGTTACTGGAACCTCAGAGATGGCTATGTGGAGAGGGCTATTTGACAGTGGCTGTTACCTTTAGCAGAGAAGGTATGACCCCAGAGCAACTCAGCAGGAAGGAAGCACAGGAAAAACAAATACTACAATCTTATTCTTTTTTATTATTTCAGGTTTATTTGTTAATTGCCAGTGATAATCACTTGGTTAAACCCAACCAAAGGAAGAAAGCAAGGGAACCCATTGTTTATTCCACATGGATCAATGTTCTAGGCTATAAAAGGATGAAAAGTATACTTGGAGAGACAAAAGAGAGCTATCCAGAGAAAACAAATAATCCAATGTGAAAGTGCTAGAACAGCAGTGTAAACCAAATGCTAAGGGGACAACAACTCAAAAAAAAGAGAACTCTGGTCAGATTTCTATGGCAGGAAAGGCCAAGGTGGAAGACAAATGGAAGATGTGAGGCAAAAATAATATTCCCCACTGAGGGATTGTTAGTAAAATAAATACTTGGTGTTTTTAGAATTTGAGTAAACCTGTAGAATTACAAAGAAGTGAATGGAAATGATGGGGCCAAAGATAGGCTAGAATGCCAAATTCAGTAGTATTGTATTTATTGTGCAAATTATGGGGATATATGAGTATTTTACAGAAAAGAGCTATATAATCACCCTACTGGTAAAAAAGAAGATGAGAAGAAAAATGGAGGACTCTTCAAGACCATCTAAGAAATTTGAAATGATCCAGCCAAGCAAAGAGAAAGACATGAATTTGTTCTGTGCAGAGAGACTTGAGTAGAGGCAATAGATTCGGAAGACCTTAATCAACAAAATCAACCGTCCTTAAAGATTCACTGGATATAAGGCATGAGTTAAAGGAGAGAATTGGTGGTGATCAGGTAGACTGTGACACCGTGTATACTAGTCTTCATAAACCTAACAAACACAACAGTTAACAATACCTGATAACATTTATTCCTGCATACTCTGTGCCAACAATGTTGTAAGCCCTGTTTTATGTTAAGCCATTTAATCCTCACAGCAATCACCCACCATTACTTAGAATTAAACTGAGGCACAGGAAGATCAGATAACTTACCTACTTTCACACAGCCGACAAACGGTAGACTAAGTTTGGACAGTTTCGCTGCAGAGTGAAAACAATGATTACTTCCTTATACTAATTTCTGGCTCATTTGAAAAGCTGCCTCGCTTATTTGTTTAATTGAGTATTTTGTTTATAAATAGAATGATTCATATAAAGTTAGAGCAACCTTTTTCACTACTTTCCTTGCAACTCATTGTTAAGTTTCCTTTTGAACATGTTCATGAAACAAACACATAACATCTACTAACACTATTGCCACCCACAAGATTAGAATTCAAACAAATGTGTGTACTTGAATAACTAACTGCCATTCAAACAATTGTTCCCTACTTTGAGCTGTGGTATCTCATGCTCTTGCTCCTTGGAAGAAAAGCTATGACCAACCTAGACAGCATATTAAAAAGCAGAGATATTACTTTGCAAACAAAGGTCCATCTAGTCAAAGCTATGGTTTTTCCAGTAGTCATGTATGGATGTGAGAGTTGGACTGTGAAGAAAGTTGAGTGCCAAAGAATTGATGCTTTTGCACTGTGGTTTTGGAGAAGATTCTTAAGAGTACCTTGGACTGCAAGGAGATCCAACCAGTCAGTCACCAAGGAGATCAGTCCTGAATGTTCATTGGAAGGACTGATGCTGAAGCTGAAACTCCAATACTTTGGCCATCTGATATGAAGAACTGACTCATTTGGAAAGACCCTGATGCTGGGAAAGATTGAAGGTGGGAGGAGAAGGGGACAACAGAGGATGAGATGGTTGGATGGCATCACTGACTCAATGGACATGAGTTTGAGTAATATCTGGGAGTTGGTGATGAACAGGGAAGTTTGGCATGCTGCAGTCCACAGGGTCACAAAGAGTCAGACACAACTGAGCAGCTGAACTGAACTGATATTATCCTCTTATTCTACCTTTCCTGGTAGACACCAATTTTATCCCAGCCCCATGCAAAAGAAAAAGAGTGCAAGCCATAAATGAGACACAGGTATACCTTTAAAAGTTCTAGAAGCCACATTAAACAAAATAAAGCAATACAAGGTACAAAGTTCAGGAGCAGTCCAGAAGTCCATCCTCATTTCCAACACCAACTACAAAGCAGGTCTCCAAGACCACCCCACCTCTGTTACCGGTTGCAACTTCAGGGTCTATGACACCACTATCAGTATAAGTAATTTGCCAGAAAGGTTCAGGGAGCTCGCTGAAAGCCTTTATACTCTTGGTTATGGTTTATTACAGGGAAAGGGTGAGAGTTAAAAAGCAGCCATGGGAAGAGATACAAGGGCAGAGTCCAGGAAGGTTCCACCCATGGAGTTCCTGGTTATACTCTTCCAGGAGAGTCATGGACAGTGCTAACTTTCCCAGCATCATTGTGGGTAAGATGCATGCAGTATTGCCAACCAGGGACACTTTCTTTAGACATGGTGTTCAGAGTTTTATTGGAGCTCCATCACATACATAATTGACTGCCAATGTGGTTGACCTCAATATCCAGACCTTCTCAAGTTTGAGCTGATGCCATTTGACTCAAAGCCCTCATAAATCACACTGTTACACGGTCTGCTGGTGCCCAAGACTTCTAGGCAAACAGACACCCTTATCAATAGGACATTCCAAGAACTTAAAAATTACCTCCCCAGGAGTTAATTGCAAAGACCAGGCTTTTTTCAAGTAGGGTTAAATTCTATACTACACACAGGTGAAATTAATTGTAATGTGTATTTTATTTAGCTCAGTTTATCCAAAATATTGTCACATAATCAATATAAAATATTATTGATTTATTTTATGTCTTTCCCATATTAAGTCATCGAAATCTTGTGTGTATTTATATTCACAGCAGATCACAATTTGGACTAGCCTTATTTCAAGTGCCTTAGAGCCTCATATAGATAATGCAGCTGAATCTAACAAAAGTATTAGATTCTTTGTGGGCATGGCTATCAGTGTGTTCTAATATTTTTAACCTATTGTTACAAATGTATTTATTACCTATCACACAAAGCCTATGTTTAACATAAATTTTTTCAAGTACAAAAACAAAGGCAGTGTCAACAAATAATCTCCTTACCTTCCCATTTGAAATCTCAGTTGTTATTCCTTATGGAGGTAGTCACTCCTCTGGTGTACTTTGATTACTTTTAGATTGATTTTCAACTTGGTCGTAAAGTGACAGTGTAGATGGTTAATGATCTACCTCTTTTCCCTTATAATTCAGATTTCTACTTGCAGTGTCCCTGATTTTTGCAAAGCATTTAATGTCCCTTCCCTTTCAATAGTATCTTTGACAATCAGAGCAGTAAGGGCGAGACTCTAGAGAATTCCAAAGTTTAGTTTTTGTGTGCAAACCTTCCTCTTCCTGAAAGGGATGTTTGATATAATTCATTTTTATCTTCAACTGAAACTATTTCAGGAAGTCTGCTAAAGCCTTAAAAATATCTAGAGCCTAAGTTACCATCAAAACTAGTAAGAAGCACTCTTAACTATTAGAGAAATTATTATTTTTCAGCATTCTCTATTCTAGTTGCAGTCTAACACTTTAAAACTTATATTTAAACAACAAGGGAAAAAATATTATAGAATAGTATATGTTGGCTTACACTGTTAAGTATGTATTAAGTATGACTTGTTTTGTTTATGTGGCTGTGCAGGCACAGGAGGACCTAGAGGAGCCATCCCACATTGAAGGTCAGGAAGGGCGGCAGGAGGAGATACCCCTCATCCAAGGTAAGGAGCAGCGGCTGTGCTTTGCTGGAGCAGCTGGGAAGAGATACCCCATGTCTAAGGTAAGAGAAAGCCAAGTAAGATGGTAGGTGTTGCAAGAGGACATCAGAGGGCAGACACACTGAAACCATACCCACAGAAAACTAGTCAATCTAATCACACTAGGACCACAGCCTTGTCTAACTCAATGAAACTAAGCCATGCCTGCGGGGCAACCCAAGACGGATGGGTCATGGTGGAGAGGTCTGACACAATGTGGTCCACTGGAGAAGGGAATGGCAAGCCACTTCAGTATTCTTGCCTTGAGAACCCCATGAACAGTATGAAAAGGCAAAATGATAGGATACTGAAAGAGGTACTCCCCAAGTGAGTAGGTGCCCAATATGCTACTGGAGGTGAGTAGAGAAATAACTCCAGAAAGAATGAAGAGATGGAGCCAAAGCAAAAACGATACCCAGCTGTGGATGTGACTGGTGATAGAAGCAAGGTCCAATGCTGTAAAGAGCAATATTGCATAGGAACCTGGAAGGTCAGGTCCATGAATCAAGGCAAATTGGGAGTGGTCAAACAGGAGATGGGAAGAGTGAACGTCGACATTCTAGGAATCAGTGAACTAAAATGGACTGGAATGGGTGAATTTAACTCAGATGACCATTATATCTACTACTGCAGGCAGGAATCCCTCAGAAGAAATGGAGTAGCCATCATGGTCAACAGAAGAGTCTGAAATGCAGTACTTGGATGCAATTTCAAAAATAACAGAATGATCTCTGTTCGTCTCCAAGGCAAACCATTCAATATCACAGTAATCCAAGTCTAAAGCCCAACCAGTAACACTGAAGAACCTGAAGTAGAATGGTTCTATGAAGACCTATAAGACCTTTTAGAACTAACACCCAAAAAATATGTCCTTTTCATTATAGGGGACTGGGATGCAAAAGTAGGAAGTCAAGAAACACCTGGAGTAACAGGCAAATTTGGCCTTGGAATACGGAATGAAGCAGGGCAAAGACGAATCAAGTTTTGCCAAGAAAATGCACTGGTCATAGCAAACACCCTCTTCCAACAACACAAGAGAAGACTCTACACATGGACATCACCAGATGGTCAACACCAAAATCACATTGATTATATTCTATGCAGCCAAAAATGGAGAAGCTCTATACAGTCAACAAAAACAAGACCAGGAGCTGACTGTGGCTCAGATCATGAACTCCTTATTACCAAATTCAGACTGAAATTGGGAAAGCAGGGAAAACCACTAGACCATTCAGGTATGACCTAAATCAAATCCCTTATATAGTGGAAGTGAGAAATAGATTTAAGGGCCTAGATCTGATAGATAGAGTGCCTGATGAACTATGGAATGAGGTTCGTGACATTGTACAGGAGACAGGGATCAAGACCATCCCCATGGAAAAGAAATGCAAAAAAGCAAAATGGCTGTCTGGGGAGGCCTTACAAATAGCAGTGAAAAGAAGAGAAGCAAAAAGCCAAGGAGAAAAGGAAAGATATGAGCATCTGAATGCAGAGTTCCAAAGAATAGCTAGAAGAGATAAGAAAGCCTTCCTCAGTGATCAATGCAAAGAAATAGAGGAAAACAACAGAATGGGAAAGACTAGAGATCTCTTCAAGAAAATTAGAGATACCAAGGGAACATTTCATGCAAAGATGTGCTTGATAAAGGACAGAAATGGTATGGACCTAACAGAAGCAGAAGATATTAAGAAGAGATGGCAAGAATACACAGAACTGTACAAAAAGGATCTTCATGACCCAGATAATCATGATGATGTGAGCACTAATCTAGAGCCAGACATCCTGGAATGTGAAGTCAAGTGGGCCTCAGAAAGCATCACTACGAACAAAGCTAGTAGAGGTGATGGAATTCCAGTTGAGCTGTTTCAAATCCTGAAAGACGATGCTGTGAAAGTGCTGCACTCAATATGCCAGCAAATTTGGAAAACTCAGCAGTGGCCACAGGACTGGAAAAGGTCACTTTTCATTCCAATCCCAAAGAAAGGCAATGCAAAAGAATGCTCAGACTACTGCACAATTGCACTCATCTCACATGCTAGTAAAGTAATGCTCAAAATTCTCCAAGCCAGGCTTCAGCAGTACATGAACCGTGAACTCCCTGATGTTCAAGCTGGTTTTAGAAAAGGCAGAGGAACCAGAGATCAAATTGCCAACATCCACTGGATCATGGAAAAAGCAAGAGAGTTCCAGAAAAACATCTATTTCTGCTTTATTGACTATGCCAAAGCCTTTGACTGTGTGGATCACAATAAACTGTGGGAAATTCTGAAAGAGATGGGAATACCAGACCACCTAACCTGCCTCTTGAGAAATCTGTATGCAGGTCAGGAAGCAAAGTTAGAACCGGACATGGAACAACAGACTGGTTCTAAATAGGAAAAGGAGTACGTCAAGGCTGTATATTGTCACCCTGCTTATTTAACTTCTATGCAGAGTACATCATGAGAAATGCTGGACTGGAAGAAACACAAGCTGGAATCAAGATTGCCGGGAGAAATATCAATAACCTCAGATATGCAGATGACACCACCCTTATGGCAGAAAGTGAAGAGGAACTAAAAAGCCTCTTGATGAAAGTGAAAGAGGAGAGTGAAAAAGTTGGCTTCAAGCTCAACATTCAGAAAAAGAAGATCATGGCATCCGGTCCTATCACTCCATGGGAAATAGATGGGGAAACAGTGGAAACAGTGTCAGACTTTATTTTGGGGGGCCAAAATCACTGCAGATGGTGATTGCAACCATGAAGTTAAAAGACGCTTACTCCTTGGAAGAAAAATTATGACCAACCTAGATAGCATATTCAAAAGCAGAGACATTACTTTGCCAACTAAGGTCCGTCTAGTCAAGGCTATGGTTTTTCCTGTGGTCATGTATGGATGTGAGAGTTGGACTGTGAAGAAGGCTGAGCACCGAAGAATTGATGCTTTTGAAGTGTGGTGTTGGAGAAGACTCTTGAGAGTCCCTTGGACTGCAAGGAGATCCAACCAGTCCATTCTGAAGGAGATCAACCCTGGGATTTCTTTGGAAGGAATGATGCTAAAGCGGAAACTCCATTACTTTGGCCACCTCATGCGAAGAGTTGACTCATTGGAAAAGACTCTGATGCTGGGAGGGATTGGGGGCAGGAGGAGAAGGGGACAACCGAAGATGAGATGGCTGGATGACATCACTGACTCAATGGACATGAGTCTGAGTGAGCTCCGGGAGTTGGTGATGGACAGGGAGGACTGGCGTGCTGCGATTTATGGGGTCGCAAAGAGTCGGACACGACTGAGCGACTGAACTGAACTGAACTGAACTGAACTAACAGTTCTAATGGTGGCTATTGAAATGCTGAACTGTAAAGGGCAAAGTCAGTCTGCAAGTGCTTTCCCACACCTTCTTGAACTCCTTTCTTTCTTCCTGTGTTGTGTGACCTCCTTCAGTGGTAGGGCACATTGTGCAGTGGTAGTTAGTCCAAGTGTGCCTTGAGGATTTTGAATTCATTCATTCTGCAGTAAATTGTACAGTATTATCAATCTCATATAGTTCCCTTGTTTTCTCCATTCCAAAACCTTAGAATCATTCTTCTGTACTGGGTTCCCTTCCATCACAGACACCATTTCGTGTGCAGTTGGCTCTGTATAGGTTCTGTTGTTTGCTGATTTTAGAACCTTTTGTCTGTAATCTTATCTTCTGTTTGTATTGACTAGCTGTGAGATAGACAGTTCTGATGTACTGAAGTGCTCTAGAATGGCAGCACTCTTCCTACCTAAATATGGGAGGTAATTTTCATTTGTGGGTGGGGGAATCATCTGGATATACCCCAAGGACTGTAGCCTACTAGGCTCCTCAATCCGTGGGATTTTCCAGGCAAGAGTTCTACAGTGGTTTGCCAATTCCTTCTCCAGGGGATCTTTCTTACCCAGGGATCAAACTAGGGTCTCCTGCACTGCAGCAATCTGGGAGACCGGGGTTCGATCTCTAGGTCGGGAAGATCCCCTGGAGAAGGAAAAGGTAACCCACTCCAGTACTCTTGCCTGGAAAATCCCACGGATTGAGGAGCCTGATGGGCTACAGTCCATGGGGTCCCAAAGAGTTGGACCGACTGAGCTACTTCACTTTCTTTCACTTTCATCTGGATATTAGCATTCTTTGGCTAGAAAATTAGCACTCTGGGGAAGCCACATTTCGCCTCTTGCAGCATGCTCACAAATGTGTGTGTTTATCAGCTGATATCCCAAGACTTTATTGTGACCTTTAAAAGCCTTTTCCCATTTTAACTGTTGACAGACACATCTGTTGACTGTTTAGTTAAAACTCTTAATCCCTTTCTCTTCTTATGAGTTGAAAATGCTGTGTCTTCTTTTTGGTCCCTTGCCCTGGTAACTTTTATGAACAGATAATTAGTGCTCCTGATATAGCTGGGACTCTTGTTCTTTCCTACTAAGACAGTTTTTGTTTTTTCATTCTCCTCTCCTTTCAAGGCCATAAATGATTCTTCCTTTAAAGTATTACATGATGTATTGAATTGGAAATATTACTTCAAAATAAACTGCATTTTACTGTAAATTAGTGACCTATCAAAAAGACCTTACCACCAACCAAATCAATACCCTGACCACACGTATATGAAGCAGAGCTGGATTTTTAACTAATGCATCTTGTCTTAGTCAATTTGGGCTGCTCTAGCAGAAAACCACAATCAGAAGTTGTTGGTGGCTTAAACAACTTTTATTTCTTGCAGTTCTGAAAGCTGGGATATCTAAGATCAAGGTGCTGGTAGATTCTGTGTTTAGTGAGAACCCACTTCTTGGTTGAAAGACATCTTCTCTCAGTGTCCTCTGTGGTAGAAGAGGCAATAGAGCTCTCCGGGGTCTCTTATAAAGAGCACTAATCCCATTTATGAGGACTCCAATCCATGATTTAATCTCTTCTTAAAGGCCCCACCTCCTAATATTATCACATTGGCGATTAGGATCTCAACATATGAATTTTGGAGGCCACAAACATCTCTTTAGGTACAAATATCCCTGGGAAGCACACCTGATGTTATTGCACAATATACTAATAATATATTCATTCAAATAAATGAAAAGTGTACTAAGCAAAAAGGATCATTTACTAACTAGAAGATGTGGCCAAAAAAAAAAAAAGGAATTCTGTGTTGACTATTATGGTGACATTACTTTTCTGAATCTATCCACAGGGATTAAAAAAAAAAAAAAAAAAACAGAAAACCTCAGCTAGATTGCCAGATAAACTGTAACACAGTTAAAATTGAATAACTTTTTAGTACAAGCATGTCCCTAATATTACATAGAACATAGTTATACTAAAAACTACTGCTACTGCTGCTTAGTCACTTCAGTTGTATCCAATTCTGTTCAACCCTATGGACTGCAGCCTTCCAGGCTCCTCTGTCTCTGGGATTCTCTAGGCAAGAGTACTAGAGTGGGTTGTCATGCTCTTCTCCAGGGGATCTTCCCGACCCAAGATTGAACTCAGGTCTCCTGCATTGCAGGCAGATTCTTTGCTGCTGAGCCACCAGGGAAGCCCATACTGAAAATTATACATTGCTAATCTAAAATTCAGATTTAACTTGATGTTCTGAATTTATTGGCTAAACCTGACAACTTTTTTTGCTAAATCTACCGACAAACTCTACAGCTGTATAATGTATGTAGTATCACCATTTGTCACAGAGGGCAGTAATGTGCAACTCAGCAGGTGTAAGAATAGGAAAAGCCCTGAATTCCAGCCATGCTCTCTGCAAAGAGCAGCAAGCCTCAGGAGGACAACTGAAACTAGACAGTTTTCCCTCACTCTCCAAATTTCAGATGAATGCAAGGGGCCTGCAGTGAGGTTTAGAGGAACTAGATCAGGCTAGTGTACTAGGGTGGGCTCCCTTCAAGATGAATGGAGAACTCACTTGGAATATATTCCAAAATTAGCAAAACAAGGACAATTGATACAGATGAAAAAGAAGGTCCAAAGAGTTAGGAAGGGCCACAAACTAGAATATCTGTAAGCCTTATGTTTGAACAATTCACAAGGACAGTGAAGAGGAACTCTAATACCTGGAAGTTGGAAAAGCTATACTGACCACTTTTACCTTCTAGATGTCCTTATTTGAGGACTGGTTGAATGAATAATAGGTCAGTTGAGTTTAGTCACTCAGTTGTGTCCGACCCTTTGCAACCCCATGAATCGACGCACGCCAGGCTTCCCTGTCCATCACCATCTCCCGGAGTTCACTCAGATTCATGTCCATCGAGTCCGTGATGTCATCCAGCCATCTCATCTTCGGTCGTCCCCTTCTCCTCCTGCCCCCAATCCCTCCCAGCATCAGAGTCTTTTCCAATGAGTCAACTCTTCGCATGAGGTGGCCAAAGTAATGGAGTTTCCGCTTTAGCATCATTCCTTCCAAAGAAATCCCAGGGTTGATCTCCTTCAGAATGGACTGGTTGGATCTCCTTGCAGTCCAAGGGACTCTCAAGAGTCTTCTCCAACACCACACTTCAAAAGCATCAATTCTTCGGCGCTCAGCCTTCTTCACAGTCCAACTCTCACATCCATACATGACCACAGGAAAAACCATAGCCTTGACTAGACGGACCTTAGTTGGCAAAGTAATGTCTCTGCTTTTGAATATGCTATCTAGGTTGGTCATAATTTTTCTTCCAAGGAGTAAGCAGCTTTTAATTTCATGGCTGCAATTACCATCTGCAGTGATTTTGGAGCCCAAAAAAATAAAGTCTGACACTGTTTCCACTGTTTCCCCATCTATTTCCCATGAAGTGATGGGACTGGATGTCATGATCTTCATTTTCTGAATGATGAGCTTGAAGCCAACTTTTTCACTCTCCTCTTTCACTTTCATCAAGAGGCTTTTTAGTTCCTCTTCACTTTCTGCCATAAGGGTGGTGTCATCTGCATATCTGAGGTTATTGATATTTCTCCCGGCAATCTTGATTCCAGCTTGTGTTTCTTCCAGTCCAGCATTTCTCATGATGTACTCTGCATAGAAGTTAAATAAGCAGGGTGACAATATACAGCCTTGACGTACTCCTTTTCCTATTTAGAACCAGTCTGTTGTTCCATGTCCAGTTCTAACTTTGCTTCCTGACCTGCATACAGATTTCTCAAGAGGCAGGTTAGGTGGTCTGGTATTCCCATCTCTTTCAGAATTTCCCACAGTTTATTGTGATCCACACAGTCAAAGGCTTTGGCATAGTCAATAAAGCAGAAATAGATGTTTTTCTGGAACTCTCTTGCTTTTTCCATGATCCAGTAGATGTTGGCAATTTGATCTCTGGTTCCTCTGCCTTTTCTAAAACCAGCTTGAACATCAGGGAGTTCACGGTTCATGTACTGCTGAAGCCTGGCTTGGAGAATTTTGAGCATTACTTTACTAGCATGTGAGATGAGTGCAATTGTGCAGTAGTCTGAGCATTCTTTTGCATTGCCTTTCTTTGGGATTGGAATGAAAAGTGACCTTTTCCAGTCCTGTGGCCACTGCTGAGTTTTCCAAATTTGCTGGCATATTGAGTGCAGCACTTTCACAGCATCATTTTTCAGGATTTGAAACAGCTCAACTGGAATTCCATCACCTCCACTAGCTTTGTTCATAGTGATGCTTTCTGAGGCCCACTTGACTTCACATTCCAGGATGTCTGGCTCTAGATTAGTGCTCACATCATCATGATTATCTGGGTCATGAAGATCTTGTTTATACAGTTCTTCTGTGTATTCTTGCCATCTCTTCTTAATATCTTCTGCTTCTGTTAGGTCCATACCATTTCTGTCCTTGATCGAGCGCATCTTTGCATGAAATGTTCCCTTGGTATCTCTAATTATCTTGAAGAGATCTCTAGTCTTTTCCATTCTGTTGTTTTCCTCTATTTCTTTGCATTGATCACTGAGGAAGGCTTTCTTATCTCTTCTAGCTATTCTTTGGAACTCTGCATTCAGATGCTTATATCTTTCCTTTTCTCCTTGGCTTTTCACCTCTCTTCTTTTCACAGCTGTTTGTAAGGCCTCCCCAGACAGCCATTTTGCTTTTTTGCATTTCTTTTCCATGGGGATGGTCTTGATCCCTGTCTCCTGTACAATGTCACGAACCTCATTCCATAGTTCATCAGGCACTCTATCTATCAGATCTAGGCCCTTAAATCTATTTCTCACTTCCACTATATAAGGGATTTGATTTAGGTCATACCTGAATGGTCTAGCGGTTTTCCCTATTTTCTTCAATTTGAGTCTGAATCTGGGAATAAGGAGTTCATGATCTGAGCCACAGTCAGCTCCTGGTCTCGTTTTTGTTGACTGTATAGAGCTTCTCCATTTTTGGCTGCATAGAATATAATCAATCTGATTTCGGTGTTGACCATCTGGTAATGTCCATGTGTAGAGTCTTCTCTTGTGTTGTTGGAAGAGGGTGTTTGCTATGACCAGTGCATTTTCTTGGCAAAACTTGATTAGTCTTTGCCCTGCTTCATTCCGTATTCCAAGGCCAAATTTGCCTGTTACTCCAGGTGTTTCTTGACTTCCTACTTTTGCATCCCAGTCCCCTATAATGAAAAGGACATATTTTTTGGGTGTTAGTTCTAAAAGGTCTTATAGGTCTTCATAGAACCATAGAACCATTCAACTTCAGTTTCTTCAGCATTGCTGGTTGGGGCATAGACTTGGATAACTGTGATACTGAATGGTTTGCCTTGGAGACGAACAGAGATCATTCTGTCGTTTTTGAGATTGCATCCAAGTACTGCATTTCAGACTCTTCTGTTGACCATCATGGCTACTCCATTTCTTCTGAGGGATTCCTGCCCGCAGTAGTAGATATAATGGTCATCTGAGTTAAATTCACCCATTCCAGTCCATTTTAGTTCGCTGATTCCTAGAATGTTGACGTTCACTCTTGCCATATCTTGTTTGACCACTTCCAATTTGCCTTGATTCATGGACCTGACATTTGAGGTTCCTATGCAATATTGCTCTTCACAACATTGAATCTTGCTTCTATCACCAGTCACATCCACAACTGGGTATTGTTTTTGCTTTGGCTCCATCCTTTCATTCTTTCTGGAGTTATTTCTCCACTGATCTCCAGTAGCATATTGGGCACCTAATGACCTGGGAAGTTCCTCTTTCAGTATCCTATCATTTTGCCTTTTCATACTGTTCATGGGGTTCTCAAGGCAAGAATACTGAAGTGGCTTGCCATTCCCTTCTCCAGTGGACCACATTGTGTCAGACCTCTCCACCATGACCCACCCGTCTTGGGTTGCCCCGCAGGCATGGCTTAGTTTCATTGAGTTAGACAAGGCTGTGGTCCTAGTGTGATTAGATTGACTAGTTTTCTGTGAGTATGGTTTCAGTGTGTCTGCCCTCTGATGCCCTCTTGCAACACCTACCATCTTACTTGGGTTTCTCTTACCTTGGGCGTGGGGTATCTCTTCACGGCTGCTTCAGGAAAGCACAGCAGCTGCTCCTTACCTTGGATGAGGGGTATCTCCTTACCACCACCATTCCTAACCTTCAATGTGGCATAGCTCCTCTAGGTCCTCCTGTGCCTGCTCAGCCACTGCTCCTCGGGTTGCTCTTCCCAGCCGTCGGCCCTGGCCTCGGCCGTGGGTGCTCCAAATAATAGTACATTCATATAATTAATTACAATGTTGTTGTACAGAGGAAAGAAGAAAATATGCAACCATGGATGTATCTTCAGGATATATTATTACCTGGAAATGTTTAGTAAATAATAAACTAGATTAAGAAATATATTTTTGTGTTTGAATAAAATTCAGACTTTGTACTAGAAGAAATTTACATGTTATAGAATAAAAATCAATGTTGAAGGAGCTTTTTTGTTTATTACTTAACTTTATCTCATGGTAGCAATAGCATAGGAAGGCCAGCACATTCGAGGAGAACTCTTTAGTACTGTAAGCTTCTGCATATAAAAAAGAAGCTGCATGGTATTGATAAATTAAACAGTAACTTTGAATCTAAAGTGAAAGTGAAGTTGCTCAGTCGTGTCTGATTCTTTGTGATCCCATGGACTGTAGCCTACCAGGCTTCTCCATACATGGGATTAGTCCAGCTCTTTGCAACTTCATGGACTGTCCAACTCTTTGCGACCCCATGGACTATAGCCTACCAGGCTCCTCCATACATGGGATTTTCCAGGTAAGAGTACCGGAGTGGGTTGCCATTTCCTTCTCCAGGGGATCTTCCCAACCCAGGAATCAAACCTGGGTCTCCTGCATTGCAGGCAAATACTTTACCTTCTGAGCCACCAGTGAAGCCCTTTGAATCCAAGAAAAAATTTAAATCTGACAAGTTTCACACAGAAGGGAAATGAAAAGTGAGCACAAGTTCAAATTTCAGCAGTGTCTACAAAAATTGTTTTCAGCTATTCTTGACAGATAAGGATACTATAAATAATGCCAAATTATATTTTAAAAGATAATCAAGCATTAGAAATTGGGCTTCCCTGGTGGCTCAGACAGTGAATAATCTGCCTGCAATGCAGGAAATCTGGGTTTGATCCCTGGGTCTGGAAGATCCTCTGAAGAAGGAAATCACTACCCACTCCAGTATTCTTGCCTGGGAAATCTCAGGGACAGAAGAGCCCAGCCGGCTACAGTCCATATGGTCTCAAAGAGTCAGACAGGACTTAGCAACTAGACAATTCTAAAATTAAAAGTTGATTCCTTTTAATGTTGCAAGTATTTTCTCCCAGTCTGTCAGCTCTTAATTTTGTCTCTGGTGACTTCATTGAACAGAAATGTAGACATGATGGCTGCTTCAACATAAGTGATAGTATAGAGGTGAAGAGAAGTGGACAGACTTTGAAATATTTCAGACAATAGTGAACTAGATGTGGGAAGCAAAAGGAAACAAGACTGCTTAATTTCTAAAAGCTTTGTAGTGTTTATTGTGATTGTAAATAGTATCCTATTTTCTATTTAATTTCTAAATGTTTATTGCTATGGTAAAGAAATGCTATTGATTTTTGCATATTGATCTTGCTATCTTAATAGGTTTAATAGTTTGTCTGCTAATTATATGAGGTTTTCTTTGTAAATGATCAGTTAATTACAAATATTTTTCTTCCTTTTAATTCACAAACATGTTTTGTTTTCTTTGTATTTAGTCAAACAGAACTTCCAGTACTATATTAAGTAGTAGTATATGAGAGTTTTGCCTCATTCCTAATATTGCAAGGAAGCTTCTGAAATTTCTTCATTAAATATATCATTAGTATTGATTTCTGTTTGTTAATTTGCTTGTTTTGCTTTATATTGCAATTGGGAATGGGTATCAGGAGAGGATAGAAAAGATAGATTTTATCTGAATAAGGAAATTTCCTTTTATTCCTATTTTTTAAAGAACTTTAAGAAAAGCTCAAGTGAATTTTGAACATTATCAAAAGTATTTCCTGTGTATTTTGGAAATGATCATGTTTCCCCTGCATCCATTATTGTGATAAATTATGTTTTTACATGTTCTGATATTGACTGTCCTTGCATTCCTGAGATAAATTCTCTTTGATTCATGGTGTGTTTTTTAAAGTGTGCTGCTTATTTTGTTGGCTAATTAATATTTAGAAAATTTTAATTTATGCCCCCAAAATAAATTGACTTATACATTCATTTTCTCATAGTTTTTTCATCTAGTTTTTATATTCTGCTGGGTATTTTTTCATTTGTCCTTCTGAGCTTATTCTCTGTTTTTCTCCCTGCTCTGTATCATGGAATATGACTGAGCCATTTCTATCAATGGGCTCCTTTGCCCTCTGGCTTCTGGTACTGCTGCCCATACATGCTTCTGGCAGGAGATGCAAGGGCAGGGATATGAATGAAGTCTGGGTATTGACTCCTCAAGTTCCTTTCTATTAGATTGAAGTCTGATGCATCCTTCTACCAAAAGTCCCAGTTCCACTCTGGATTTTGTAAATAACTCTTTCAAATTACCCCTTTCGGTCAAAGAATGATATTGGCCTCTTTTATAAGTCTGACTGCAAAACTATTCTCTCTTGGTTTTCCTAAAGACAGTCCAAGCCGTTATAAAAAGTACCTTCATTAAAACTCTCTTCTATTCTCCAGTATGAGTGTATTTCTTCCTGGGGCTTTGACTGATACAGATACCAAAGTTACACTCACATCAAATTATGAGTTGCACATTTCTTTTCTGCTATGAGAAATAAATTGTGTAAAATAGACATATATTCCTTGGAAGTATGGTAGAAATCACCTATAAAACCATCATTTTAGGGGTAAGGATTTACTGTAGTTACTAATCTATACAAATTTTCTATTTCAGTGTCAATTCTGAAGTATTATGTTGTCAAAAATATCTATTAACTTAAGATTTCAAATTATTAGCATTTAGTAGTTCACAATATTCTTGAATCACTCTTAAATATCTTTCACACCACAACTATTTTCCTTTTGTTAATCACAAATTAAATTTAAATACTTGTATGTTGCTTTCAAAAATATAAATTGATGCACAGAAAATGGTTTGGTGATTCTTCAATAAGTTAAACATATAATTACCATATAACCCAGTAATTCAACTCCTGGGTAGAACTGAAAACAAGTGTTCAAGCAAAAATGTGTATAAGAATATTCATAATAGCACTATTCACAATAGCTAAAAGGTGGAAACAACTCCAATGTCTGTCCACTGATGAATGGATAAACAAAATTGGATATGTCTGCATAACAGAATATTTTCCCCCACAAAGAAATGAAGTACTGCCACATGCTACAATATGGGTGAACCTTGAAGCATTATGCTAAGTGAAAGAAACCAGTCACAAGAGACCACACATGCTTCCATTATATGAAATATCAAGAATAGGCAACTCCATAGGGAGAGATAAGAGATTAGTGATTGCCACAATCTAGGAGGAGAAATGGATGAAAAGTAACTATTTAAAGGAAAGAGGCTCCTTTTGAGGTGATGAAAATGTTCTGAAATTATTGGTAATAGCTGCATAACATTGTGAACATACAAAATGTTATTTATAGTGATTGTTGTCTTAGATGTATTTGACCAAAATAAATCAAAATAATTTGTATTTATGTGATGACTACATACCACCTACCCTTTAGAAACTCCTGCTGCTGCTGCTATGTCACTTCAGTTGTGTCTGACTCTGTGCGACCCCATAGATGGCAGCCCACCAGGCTCCCCTGTCCCTGGGATTCTCCAGGCAAGAACACTGGAGTGGGTTGCCATTTCCTTCTCCAATGCATGAAAGTGAAAATTGAAAGTGAAGTTGTTCAGTTGTGTCCAACTCTTTGTGACCCCATGGACTGCAGCCCACCAGGCTCCTCTGTCCGTGGGATTTTCCAGGCAAGAGTACTGGAGTGGGTTGCCATTCCCTTCTCCGTTAGAAACTTCTGAGTCTTTCCTAAATGTTTACCACATTTAGGTGGGTCTCTGGGGTAGAGAAATATAGGAAGGATAGTAGACTTATAAGTGAACCCTATGGATTAATCCTCCTTAACAGATTCTGAGTGTTACCATTTTCTTCTCCTACAGCCCTGACTAGCTGTGATGATATCTCCTACAGCAACTAATGACATAAACAGCAACTTAATCACAAATATGTGCTGAAGATACTTGACTCAAACTTGACTCAAATGCTAATATCACTGATGTCCACTCCTAGGCCCAAAGGATGCCTTTTTTGTTGTTGTTTATTAATTCATTTATAATCCACCTCCTTCCAAAAAAATGTCTCGAGTTAATCAATGCCTTAGTCAAGAGCACCAATGTCTGTGCACATCATTGCCCAAATTCCCTACGTTAAAGTGGGTAATGCCTCTGAGCAATTTCAGACAGATTTTAGTAAAATAACTACTCTAACTTTTATTGTTATTAGAAACTGCTGACCTAAGACTCAGACCTGAAGCCTTTAAATGTGTGAGTGTTAAACGTATGAGTGTTAAAAAAGTCTACCTGTCCTTCCTGTTGGGAATGAGAGGACTTTCATTCAAGAGCAGCCTTCATACAGTCTGTTGGTCATGGCAGGAATGATGCCAGATTGTGCCCCAGCATTTTGCTCCAAGCCTGTCCTCCATGGAGAACCTCTTCACCCTCCTATTCTCTTTGAATATCTCAGAATACAAAAGGAAGTTACAAAGGGAAGAGCAGATGTTCAGAAGAAACCTTCTATCTTGTATATGCATGGACAATCTAATTGAGATTTCTCCTAAATCAATGCTAAGACAAACATCCTTCTATGATAGCACATTTGAAACAAAAACAACAAAAAATAAAAACAAGGATTCTAGTGTCTATTAATCTTTGGCTTTGAATCTGGAGAAATATCACTTTAAAGAGTTTATATAGGAGGAGGGGATGTGGCTTTTCCTAGGGTAAATGGAAGTTATATGAGATAAAATGGGGAAAAAAACTGATTCTAAAAAATAATGATTTTAAAATGAAACTATATCCCCTTGCTCAGGGGAGGTTCTCTTAATTAAGTAGTATTCGACATGACACCATATTACAAACATAAATGGCACCACTAAACTGAGTTACTGGAGATAATTTCAGAACTGGGAACGATTCATTCTCTGCTAATTTTCTATAATGAGATTTTATTTGTTAAAATTTCAAAATGTGATGTTTATTTCTTATACCACCATGTAATTTTTGAAAAATATAAAATATCATTCTGTCATGATGATAAAATGGTGAGGTGAGGATAAAATGGAATTTGTTCATGCAACTAAGATTTTTTGACAAAAGGAAGATTTATTTGATAGTCTAGAGAATAATTGTATTAGAGGATTCAAGAGTCAGAAAAAGGTGATAAATAGAGTAGCTTAAAAGAAATCGTTAATAGAGTTTCTACAAAACAAATTAAATTAGAAGTTATTGACATTGAATAAAGGAATGTAATGGTGGATGTGAAAAATATCTAGCCAGAATTAGAGCATTCTTCAAATGAAGCAGATGCTGCTGTCAATAACCTAGAATGAAAAGTGGAATAACTAGCTTATATAATAAAAAATATACATTGTAGATAAGCTGGAAAGAAAAATAAGTCTGGTGACATGTGAATATGAAAAGTTAGTAGTTAAAAAGAAACTGACACACTAAAAATTGTTCTAATTATAATCTTAATTCCTTCAGCAATCCTATTTTGAAAACCTGTCCTATGCTAATTTTCTGTTAAATCTTGGGAATGCACAACTGAGGAGAAGATTTTGCAGACAATATAGAGATAGAGAAGGAGATGTATGAGAAAAATGTAATGTGATGCAGTTTGATAAGTGCTTTTCTACAGGCAAGGATAACTTGTTTTAACAGTGTAAAGGTGGGGAACTGTTGCTTCTCTGATCGAATTCATGAACGCCTCTCTGAAAGGTGGTGGGTAAGCAGGATGCCTGCTTGCTCAGTTGTGTCTGACTCTCTGCAACCCCATAGGCTGTATGTAGCCTGCCAGGGTCCCCTGTCCATGGAGTTTTCCAGGCAAGAATACTGGAGTGTGTTACCATTTGCTGCTCCAAGGTAAGCAGGATAGTCATGAGCTATATTGACAGTAGAAGTGCTGTCACAGATGACAAGAGATGATTGTAGGTAAGGACATTGCAAGCACGGGAGAGAAAGGAACTGAAACAAATGCTGAGTGTTTTAGAGGCATATTCTCACCCCACGTAGTCATGGTTAAGACAGTTGGCAAAGAGAAGTTGCATATGAACAATATAGCTTTGCTTCTCTGTGATTTTATCCTTATCATATCCTATATCATGAAATCCAAAATTATACAAAGAGGTTTTGCATAGCTTGGCATAGGCTGTAGTACTTCCTTTTCCTCCTCTGCTGTGGCTTAATTACAGAGTTGATTTGTCCATTTTCTCTAATACTTCACTAATTACCTCTTTCCAGCTTCCACCACAGGGAGGGTGTGTGTGTGTATATGCGTGTACTGATTGGCTGGTCATTTTCTGATCCCTGAATTAGCAAAGAGACTAAGTTTAAAGTAGGCAAAATTTGTCTTTTAGTGAGTCACCTGGAAGGTCCCCTTTACCCACTAAGGTACTCTTTCTTGACTCTGGCATCTCCAGATATAAAATCTTAATAATAATTTAGATACAAAGCATTCTCCCTCGTGAGTATTTGCATTCTAAAGGAAGTTAGAACAAAAATTCTCTATAATGATATGATTTTAGTATTTTACAGATTTAAAGATTTTAGTATCTGTAGCTGGTGAGAGAGAAAAATACTTGAGGGCAGGGAGAGTTTCAACATATATTCCACACTGTTGCTGTGTTTCCCCCTGTGTAATGAAAACTTTGAATATAAATTCTCTCTAATTTATATTAAAAGCTTTAGTTCATTTATCAGTTTACCATCTTATAAAGGATTATTATCACATTATTTTATTAATCAAGAATCTTGCTCTTACAAAGCATTTTATATGCGTTATTTTATTTAAACCTCAAGAGCGCCATTGGTATTGCTTTCACTACCACCTTCAATTTGGGATACAGAGCAGCTGAGGCTCAGGATGGAATCAAGTGGCTTGCCCCAGATTTTATGAGCTAAGACTCACAAGTGATGAGTCTTGGATTCAGTTCGGCATTCCATCTTTCAGTTTACTGGGTTTTGTCACTATACAGCTTTTTCTCACTATGCTACTCTGTGCCCTGCTCCCCTACAAATTTCTCACCTTAGAGTACAGGGCTCAGCCACAGGGATGACAATTCTGTATGTGTGGGCTTACAGGTATGCACTCTTCATATCTCAGGTACTTCAGATGCAGGCAGGTCAAGCATCATAACTTAAGAAACACAGGATAGGAGCTATTTTGGGTGATTATACAAGGGATAGCAGGGTGGAAGCATTAATACTCCAATTAATCAGAGTCAATCCAAGGTAGAGGCAGGTCTTAGAGACAATAGAACTTCAGACCTTCCACTAGCTCTTCCACTTCTTGCCCCTTCTCCTGCTGCAGTCCAGTCCCAGGGACCTTCAGAGGGCAACTGCTTTTGCTCTCTAGCACCCAGCACAGCTTGGCCCTAAAGTGTTCTATGCTGCCTGCACTTGTATTTCCTCAGAATAAAAGTGTTACCATCTAAACCACCTAGTATTTCATTAGCCTGGTGGTTTGTATTAGAAAAGAAAAAGAAAGGTTCTTACCCCATGCAATGAATTTCATATCATGGAATTTCAAAATAAAAAAGACGATTATGGAGTGAAAGCAATCAGGAGGGCAAAGGAACTTTTTAAATCATTCCAAAAATCATTGCACAAAAATAGCCACATATTCTGAAAATCCATAGTGCAACTCCAACATCACTGAAGAGCTATTATTTCAGACTTACTATTTGATTCTGGTGGGGTTGGGTTATTTTATAGAATCACGTACTGCATAGAACTTCTATAAACGAATTAGTACCTTTATTTGGCAATTTTAGCAAAGGGAATTAATGATCAACCTTTGCGCTACAGTAGTAAGGAGAGCCAGCTCTGTGGACAGCCTAATTCAAGTATCACACAATCACCCAGCAGCAGTGTGACAGCCATACTTCAGTGCCTCATCTGTAGCTTGACTTGAGGAGGAATGAAACTAAATGGGTGTAAACTACTAAGTCTTCAGTAAAAAATGATTATTGTTGAAGGGCATTACAATTGACTCTCGCTAGTTATGATAGTTTTGTTCTATACAGTTGCTATGAACAATAAATTAACTAATGCTGAACCATTATTCCTAAATGAAATATAAGGTTAAGTTTTTGTCAACTGATCGAAACTTAATCGTGTTTTATGTATGCTCTGTTTAAAGATATTTTATTTCATACATATGTTTCATTCATTGATATTTAACTCAGAGACGACAACACTGAACCCCATGAATAAACCATATTTATCTAAAACACATATTTTCTCCATAATGCTTATGACAGCCTTCTTGCTTTTTGGAATACAAGACAGTGCTTCATCCCCTTGACTCGAGGGCATTTCAAACAGAGAAATCACCAGCAAAAACTACAAAAATGCAAAACCAAAGTGGTCCTGAGTAGACCTTAAGAAGAACATTTGCTTGCAATATGAAAACTCAAACAAAATGACCAAGTGTTTCCTTGTTGGACTTCATCTGAGGAAGTGCATATTAAGTGGCTCAAATTTTTGGCTACTCTGATCATGTCTGCAAATGACCACAAAAGTGCAGCAAGTATTGATTGGGGAATTAGAGCTAAATTTTAACAAGTAGGTAAATACAAGAACATAAAATCCAGGAATATTGAAGACTGACTATATAATGTTGTAGTTAATGCCTAGCAGTCTGACACCATCAGTCAGCCCTAACTACTCATCATCTGTGTAGTCTTGGGCGAGTGTCAGTTTCCTCACCTATGAAATAAAAAATAACTGCAGCTCCAACCTTCTGGATACATGATGAGAATTAAATGAGAAACTGACTGCATGTAAGTGTTTACTTGGCACATGACAAATGATCTGAAATATGCATTACTAATGCAAGGAACACTAAGGCAACAAGAATTAACTTTAACATAAGTGGAATTTTCTTACTAACATTTCTCGAAATGTTGGAGGAAAATGATTTGACTGAATAATTTACTTTTCCCTCTAATTTCCTGTGTATGAGCAGAACCAATTTTAGTGACAGATATAAAGGGTGTTATATTCTAATACAAAAATCACTTTGGTGAAGTATTATAAATCAATAGTGTCATTCTAGGGATCTTAACTAAAGTATTCAGATGCTATATTTTAAATGGGGCCTTGTGCTAGAATTTCAATTAATGCAAATGGAAAGAAAGTTGAACTGTAAGTACTAATTTTATTTGCCTAGCTTAAGCTAGCAAAAAAAACAAGCTCATGTCTCTAAGGATCTGATCTCAATGCTGAAAGATAAATGCATAGAAACATAATCACATGACCTAAAATTTCATCTCTTTTGATATGTTTTAAATAGTTTCTATTTTGAATAAACACTAGCTTTGGCTAGAAATCCTAATGATGTATTTCCAATCTTTATCATCCATCTGTGCAATGTCTGTGACAACAAAAATTGAAAAATGAAAAACTACATTATTAATTATTAAGCCAAGAATTCCCACTCAAAAGCAGTGGCCACTTAATTCACTGAAAGGATATGAAGTATCTCTCACTTCATTTCAGTTAGGTGTATGCAATACTCAAAATTTCACCAAATAGTGCAAACAGAATAATGAATGAAGAAAACTGATGAAACCAAAAAGAGAGCAAACGAATGTGAGAAGTGTCTCTCTGTGTGTGCGGTGCATTTTGATTATAGACTGCCAGGTAGAGGTGAAATGATAAACTTTTCATGTTGAACATAGTTCATTCAATTTCAAATGCTACCAAAATGAGATAGAAAAAAATATATTAAGTATATTTCTTAATCATTTCTGGATTGCTTAAAGAATAATAATAATAATAATAACTAAAGGACTTTCTCCTCAGAAAAGTTCACAACTCATACTCACATTTTAAAAATACACATATGCATTTTTATAATGTTAATGTGTTTAAGGATGTACTAGAGGTCAATGTATCCTAAGTTAATAATCTTCTCCAAAGAGGTAGGAAAAAGCCACTTTTGACTGTATGTCAATTGATATTTTGGAAGGAAAGTTATGACCAGCCTAGACAGCATATTAAAAGGCAAGAGACATTACTTTGGTCAACAAAGGTCCATCTAGACAAGGCTATGGTTTTTCCAGTGGTCATGTATGGATGTGAGAGTTGGACTATAAAGAAAGCTGAGCATTGAAGAATTGATGCTTTTGAACTGTGGTGCTGGAGAAGACTTTTAAGAGTCCCTTGGACTGCAAGGAGATCCAACCAGTCCATCCTAAAGGAAATCAGTCCTGGGTGTTCATTGGCAGGACTGATGTTGAAGCTGAAACTCCAATACTTTGGCCACCTGATGTGAAGAGCTGACTCATTTGAAAAGACCCTGATGCTGGGAAAGATTGAGGGCAGGAGGAGAAGGGGACGACAGAGGATGAGATGGTTGGATGGCTTCACTGACTCAATGGACATGGGTTTGGGTAGACTCCAGCAGTTGGTGATGGACAGGGAGGCCTGGCGTGCTGCGGTTCATGGGGTCTCAAAGAGTTGGACACAGTTGAGCAACTGAACTGAACTGAACTGAAACTGATATTCTTACACCTTACCTTCTTTAATCTTATAAACTTTATGAAACACATTCAATATTCATGATATTCACAGATGTAGCTTTTGAAAATAATACAAGATAATAATTTAAAGCATTTTTAGAGAAGTTAGAGTTTATGTTTCTATTTCTGTAGATTTTCGTAGTTTCATTCTCCCAATACTCTATTAACTGACAATGCTGCTTAGAAAAAAGCAAAGAAAATTTACCTCTTTTTAGCTTTTTTGTACTGATAGAGTTTTGTGGGTTTTCATTAAATTGGTATAGACTCTTCAGGGACTTGTCCAGTGGAAAGTCTGTGCATACCTTTGATTTCAATAAGCAAGGCAAGAGTGGTGAATTGTGAGGCAAAATAACTCTAAAAGAAAGAATTAGGAATACATTGTTCTATTCTGGGATGTTTGATGGGCACTATTTGAAGAAATTATTCAGTTCATTCATAAGCCCATTCACTTCCTCTGTAAGCCTAGAGCAAAGTAACATCATCATTTGGGTCCGCAAGGGTTCCATTTTACCATGACCTCTATTTTTGCATATTTCACATTTCACTGTGCTCCATAGACATATCATGGGGATTCATCTCAATCGCATTACAAAAACATTCAAAAGTGGGAAGCAATTCATTTTTCAAAGATCCACTGGGTCACATCACCTGGCTTTAATAGAAATATACAATTATGGCTGATAATGCTGTTTAACACACTATGATCCAGAGTTTCAATCTGACACCCTTTGGTGCTTATCTTTGGCATCATCCAGAGGCTGCATTTGATGCCAAGCTTGGTCATGCAGGGAATGTAGATTTAAAGAGCCATTTTCATTTATAACAAACAGACCCAGCTGGGAACACAGCTGTTAAATGGGATGGCAAAGCAAAAATTTCCTGCTACCTGGAACAGTCTAATTATAAAAGCACCTAGACAACTTTTCAAAAGTCATAAATGAACTAGCCCACCCTCAATGTGAGTTTAACTTAAAAAGAGAAAAAAAGTGAAATTATCTGAATCACATATAACAAAAGTAATCAGGAGTATTTTATAGAGTCTTAAAATCTATAAATGTCCAAAATGAACATGCCTTTGATTCTTAACATAGTTTCCAAACTTCTCTATATTCAGACTTAAATCTAAATTTTGAGATAACCCAGACAGAAAGAAATGTGAAGTATCAGTTCAGTTCAGTTCAGTTCAGTCGTTCAGTCATGTCCAACTCTTTGCGACCCTATGAATCGCAGCACGCCAGGCCTCCCTGTCCATCACCAACTCCTGGAGTTCACTCAGACTCACGTCCATCGAGTCAGTGATGCCATCCAGCTATCTCATCCTCGGTCGTCCCCTTCTCCTCCTGCCCCCAATCCCTACCAGCATCAGAGTCTTTTCCAATGAGTCAACTCTTCTCATGAAGTGGCCAAAGTACTGGAGTTTCAGCTTTAGCATTATTCCTTCCAAAGAAATCCCAGGGTTGATCTCCTTCAGAATGGACTGGTTGGATCTCCTTGCAGTCCAAGGGACTCTCAAGAGTCTTCTCCAACACCACACTTCAAAAGCATCAATTCTTCGGCGCTCAGCCTTCTTCACAGTCCAACTTTCACATCCATACATGACCTCTGGAAAAACCATAGCCTTGACTAGCCGGACCTTAGTCGGCAAAGTAATGTCTCTGCTTTTGAATATGCTATCTAGGTTGGTCATCACTTTTCTTCCAAGGAGTAAGCGTATTTTAATTTCATGGCTGCAGTCACCATCTGCAGTGATTTTGGAGCCCAAAAAAATAAAGTCTGACACTGTTTCCACTGTTTCCCCATCTATTTGCCATGAAGTGATGGGGGTGGATGCCATGATCTTCATTTTCTGAATGTTGAGCTTTAAGTCAACTTTTTCACTATAGCTTTTCTGTATTACTATCCCTCCCATGTCCTTCACTAAATAAACAGCTAAGATCAGCAACTACACTATATGAAAACAAAATCTAGAAATTTGACTATAATAGCTAAGTTTTCCAATGGTCAAGGGGGTTAAAAGCATTTACATATAAAGTATCTGTGTCATTCCCTAACATTTTAGCACCTTACATCAAAAAGTTTCATTGTCACTGTGGTATGTTGTTCATGGCTGTCCTTTTTTTTTAAACTGACCTTGGAAAACAAGTTGAATTTTTAAACATAATTTGATCCTACATCTTAGCTGCTCAGTATCTATTCATTGTGCTTCAGAGTCCTCCCAGTACAACAACCCAGGATCCCTAGACTGCAGAGATGTCCTTAGGGACAAAGAACTCCATAGAATGTTGTTCTCTTCATGCCTTACCTTCTTTAGTCTTACTAACTTTATGAAACACATTCAATACTCCTTGACATAGATGCATCATAATATATGTTAAGTATATGTTCACTAGTTCCTATTTAATAGATGATAAAATTGTAAAGGGCTCTACATGTCGGTCTCTGTGTGCAGTATTAGTACGTCACAGTAAACAAACAGACACAAGCCACGGTTTTTAAGTGCATAAATTGAATTTGAATTTGTATCACTCCTTTTTGCTTGTCTAACACTTTCCTTCTTTGCATGGAAAGAAGTTTTCATATTATCACTAAACTTTTATGATTTTCTTTAATAGAAATGTACTTTATGTAACAATATTGGGTCTGGATTTTAACAAATATGTGAGAAAATGAAGCAAATTGTAAAAATTATAGAAATCAAATTTGTACAACTTTTCCTTCAATTTCACAACATTTTGTCACATCATCCTTAATTTTTTACTTTTCACATTCTGCATTTATGTTTAGACTTGGCACCTTTCCACTTGAGGCCATATCCTGTTGTTAAATAACCCTTCCTGCTTTATAGCGGTGATTAATGTTCAAATACCTCCTCCCTCAAAATAATACCAATATGTTAGTAAAAGAAATATTTCCAAAAGACTCTAAATAATAGTATGATCATAAAGGTGGTACCCTTCAAGGGAACTTCCTCAGGGAAATAATGAAGGAATAATAAAGAAGGATAAGGGAATAATGTTAGTAATGGGTAGAATTTATTAAGTGCCTATTAATCATCGGACACTATTATAACCAATAATACATTCATATTCTCATGCAATCCTCATGACAATCTTAAAAAGTATGAATATTTTTCAGATAAGGAAACTGGCAGGCACCGAAATTGAGTTTAGCCATTAAATTTACTTACTAAATTTGATATGTAGACTATATTTCTGGAATTCTTTGCCCTAGAGTTCTCTGTAGTAGGGCATGATATCAGTTCAGAGATTCAATAACAGATGTTGTTATCCTCTAGTTTTCCTGGTGAGGGATCCATGGTAGGGAGGACTCCGTGTATTAATGAACCCAGTAGTATGCTATTCGAAGGAGAGTGAATTTTTTTCACAAGTGTTTCCAATTATGGCATTTTTCACAAGTGTATCCAATTATGAGATCCCACCCCCCCAAATCCCAGAATAGCACAACCACTACCAACAACCAAAAGTTTAAGAACCAATGTTGATTGTGTGGTTCCTACCACAACTTCTCCTACAGGGAAGACCCAGGACTGCTCCAAATATGTTGACTCTTGCCATGTGACAATGCTAGGAGAGGCTAGAAGTCGAGCCAGGAATTGATGGAGTGGTCAGGGACACTGCTGTGATACAGAAAAATGATTAAAGGTTGGAGTTGGTGGTGTGACCCGGTACAAATCCTTATTTTGCTGCTGTTTGATAGCTTGAGACAAAGGTCCAACAAAGGTCCATCTAGTCAAAGCTATGGCTTTTCCAGTAGTGTGTATGGATGTGAGAGTTGGACCATAAAGAAAGCTGAGTGCCAAAGAATTGATGCTTTTGAACTGTGATGTTGAAGACTCTTGAGAGTCCCTTGGACAGCAAGGAGATCCAACAAGTCAATCCTAAAAGAAATCAGTCCTGAATATTTATTTGAAGAATGTATGCTGAAACTGAAGCTCCAATACTTTGGCCACCTGATGCAAAGGTCTTTCATTGGAAAAGACCCTGATGCTGGGAAATATTGAAGGCAGGAGAAGAAGGGGATGACAGAGGATGAAATAGCTGGATGGCATTACCGACTTGATTGACATAAGTTTGAGTAAGCTCCAGGAGTTGATGTTGGACAGGGAAGCCTGGTGTGCTGCTACCTATGGAGTCACAAAGAGTGAGACATGGTGACTGAACTGAACTGAATAACTTGAGAACTTGGTCAAGTTACTTAAGTCTCAAGTTTTTCACCTGCAAAACATGAATAGGATCTATCTCATAGGATTTTTTGTATGAATTGTACAGTGAAATGCACAAATTGCTTAGCAAAACTCTTGGCTAATAGTAAATGCTGAAGGATTGTTAGCAACTTTCATTATTATTCTAATGGAAAAGGGCAGTAAAAGCAAAATAGATGACTGTAGCCCTTTTACTAATTGTGGCTGATACACCAATTTTTAAAAACTGCGTTGATTTTATTCAAAGTAAAAGTAAATAGAATTATGAACATATGGATTTACTATTTCCACTATGTAAGTTGATGCAGCTGTTTAAAAGACTTACAAATTGTTTTTTCAAGTTTTTAAGGCTTATCTTGATCTCTGAATAGAATATTCCTCCATTCTCGGGGTGCTAGTTTCTGGAGGGAGCTCTCAGGTGGACTGCTAGCCGTGTCTTAGTCTTACCATTCTGGGGGCTTCTCAGTTGTCAGGCCCATGATGGAATTCTCTGTGTAGTTATCTAGAATGCAGATTACACACAAACTGCTTGAGTTTTGCCAGCATGAGTACATAGCTGATGTCACCAAACACATACTTATACCTTAATTAGTGGTATAATGGCTGTGGTAAATGGCTGTCAGTAGTTAACACTGGAGTCTGGAGGAAAAGTGAGTAGGATATTTTGAAATGAATGTAAGAAGTCAGCTTGTGAGTGTGCTCTTTTGTTTGCTGAAGGGAACAAAGCTGACTCCTAGCTGTAAACAAAGTTAACTAAGATTGGGCAGGGAGGAGGGGGCGGTTGTTGGGAGGAGGGCTCCAAGTATACGAAGGAGCTGAGAGGACTAAGAATGTTCCCCAATAGGATTACTAACCTACTCTGTACTCCTTGAAGAAAAATCAGTACCTGAGCTAAGGAGGAAAATTTTATAATGACCTACTAAATGTATCAGATTGTAGGAAGAAAGAGAAACTACATCCAGTGATCAAAGAAATCTGGAAAACCGGCTTCTGGGGCAGCAGAATATCCACCGAGTCAGCCTGCAGTCAGGAAGAAGTGCTGCTGATTCTCCTGCACTTTGTAATACAGTGAGCACCATTGATTGCCTGGTATGCTGCTAAACCCTAGATTCAGTAATTCTGTGAATCTCTAAGTGAAGTCTTGCCCAGTAACGTAATATCACCAAGGACCTTTACAAAAATATAAATTCTCAACCTGCACCTACTGATTCAGAAACTCTGTCTTAACCAACCCTCTAGGTGATTCTGATGGACCCTCAAGTTTGGGAGCTACAGGTCTAACAATGTAGTTTATGGAGGGATTGTGGACAATGACAAAAAAGACCTCCAGGTCAGGTTTACTCCAGAACCACAGAAGCAAAAGTGTGACAGAAAGTAAGCATTTGCAGTGGAATTTCATAGAAATGTTAGGAAAAAAACTACAGTTCATACTAAGATGCCAAAGTTTCATGTGTGGCCCTCCTGAGAGTAACATGTTTGAATTCTTGCTTAAAGAAGTCACTAGCTCTGTTTGTTACTGATATAAGTTGATGTCTGAATTATAAAAAATGTAAATGATGGAAGAATTCTTATATAGGCTCTGCCTTTCTAAAAGCAATAGAAAAGGTCCTAGACAGAAAGGAGATCTGATGAGGAAGCCAGAAAGTCAAAGAAACTTAAGGTGGTGAAGGAGAATTAAAGTTGGAATCAGAAGGTTGAAAGTAGAACAATGTGATAAAAAGAGAAAAGGAAGAAAATGCATTCAGGACCGTTTTAGCTAAATATAAGTTATGACCTGGTCTTAGATAATATAAACACAATCCTTCTTAATCCACATCTAATGTAACAGTAAAGAAGATTCATACACACAATCAACTATAATGAATCTTCCTTTAATAACCCTGAGAGGAGGACACGGGATGTTGAGACATGCAAGACAGCAAAAGATGCTGAGTGTGAGCAGAGACATATGGAAAGGGTGACCAAAACTCAGATGTCCTGACCTCACTCAGCTCCTCACTCAGGCAAAATAAGCATGAACTATATCTCTACTGATGTTGAAGCCTTCATGGGAAAAACTAAGAGAGTTTTTTCTCTTCTTCTCAATTGAATACTGTAAGTTTGAAAGAGAATCTGGCAGAAGGTATGAATGTAAAATTAAGAAAAAATTGTTAAAGGACAGTGTTTAGTTTCTGTGTCTTTCTTGATTGATATAAGAAAATTAGGTCAGTGATGATATCATGAAAACTGAATGTAACATTTTCACTTAGGACATCATAATTTGGTCCAGTTTGACTAGAAACAAACAGAGAAGGAGGAGGAAATGTTCCAAATAAACTTACAAACAAGCAAGCAAAAACCGTCTGTAATGAAAACTAGATGTGAGTACAGGGGAAAAAGTGACTAAAAATCCTTGAAAGAACACAGGAAAGAGGGAAATATAGAGCTTCAGATGTCTTCATTTATAATGAATTTTAATAAAAATAAGTAGGTTTGATCCCACAAAAATCACCAAGTCCTGGTGTTGAGATGCATGAAATAGATGCCAGGGAAACAGAAAGATAGTCCTATTTAAAAGAAGTGCATGGAGTTCCCTGGTTGTCCAGTAGTTAAGACTCGGCGCTCCCAATGCAGGGGGCTCAGGTTTGATCCCTGGTCAGGGGCTTAAGATCCTGCATTCCACACAATGCAGCCTGAAATAAAAAAAGAAGAAGAAGAAGACAACAAAGCACAGTGGGAGATAAAACTATGTGTCAAGGAGATATTTCTATAAAATTCATAAAGGGAGGTTGAGAGCAAGTAGATGAGAATGAAAGGTAAGCGACATCATACCTGTGATAATAGTACTGTCTAGACAGACAAGGTATGTTTGTTACTTGCTTAATATAGAGGGCAAAACTAGAGCAGAGGTTATTAGTGTTTGGGGACTTCGATTATCTGGACATCAGCTATATGTTTCATTCATTTAAGGCCAAAACAGCTGATAAAATATTGCTGTTGCTAAAATTGTCATTTCAGAGGAGATAGAATTATATCATCTTAAGTGCAGAAAAGATTTTCAAAATAGTCAAGTTTAATTCCCTCTCCTCAAATTTGCATCCAGGAAAGCGAAGATGTTAATTTTCCATGAGACAGAAATTAAACATTCATTTAATCACTTTCCAAATATTCACAGAGCACCTTCTGTGTGCTAGATACTGTCCTAGGTACTTGATATATGTTACTGAAAAAATAGACAAAAGTCTCTGTATTCAGGGCTTTTATATTCTTGTGTAATGGGACAACAGATAATAAATAACATGACAAGTAGGTAGACAATCTAATAAAGCACTGTAGAATTTGGTGGCCACCAGTCATATGTGGCTACTTTAAATTAATTAAAAGATTAGCCCGTTCACAATTTATTTACTACAGATTTTAACTGAGTGCCTAACATATTATGGGAGCAGGCAACGTTTGAGATGCAAGAGGTACAGCAATGAATAAAAACAAACAGAGGTTCTGTCATTCCCAGTGGAAAAGACAGAAGGCAATCAAATAAGAAAATTAATATGTAACGTGGTTACTGATAGCAGTGAGTGCAATGAAGTAAAATAACATAGGAGTAGGGTAAGGATAAAATGAATGGTGGTAAACTAGTTTAGGTCGGGTGTGCTGTTGGTTAGGAAGAAACCTGAAGGAAGTATTTCAGCAAGCCCTATGGCTGTCAGAGGCAAAAGTATCCCCTGCAGATTGAACAGTAATTACAAAAGTCCTGAAGAAGGTGTATGTGCAGCATGTTCATAGAACACTAAGGAAAGCCAGGTGATTGGAGCATAGGAGGACAGAAGCAGAATAGGAGGAGAAAGGCTGAAGAAGGAAATTTCGATGCCAGATCACATAGAGTCTTGGAAGTCAAAGTCTAGATTTCAGAATTTATTCTATGTGTAAAGGAATGCCCTTGGGGAGATCCAAGAAGAGCAGTAACAAGATCAGATGTACACTGTGAAAGAATATGAAAGCTGCTGTATGGAAAATAGAATCTAAAGGGCAGGCACGAAGGAGGGAGACCAGTCATTCTGTGGATGACTACATCTCCAAGTCTATTGGGCATGTCTGCTAACATAGTCACAGTTTCTGGAAATTAGTTCACCAGAGTTCCTGGTTAACTACACATTTAACCAGAGTAAATAAAAAGGGCAGCTATTAAAAGATTATATTCACAGAAATAATTTGTTTTAAAAACACCTGTTGTTCAGTTGCTCAGTCATGTCTGACTCTGCGACCACATGGACTGCAGCATGCCAGGCTTCCTTGTCCTTCACCATCTCCCGGAGCTTGCTCAAACTCATGTCAGTTGACAACATGACTCTCATAAAATCACATTCTCTTCCTTAGAATGTAGCTGTAATATCAGATCAGCAAAAGCTCTTCCACTTAATTCTTCACTTTTGTTTATTGTACCCTCCCTGCCCCCTGCTTTCAAGAATTTGGCTTTAATTTCCAGATGGGACTAGTCAAGACACAATTCATAGTCTCAAAGTTGTACACACCTCTGTACTGACTCTGCCCACCTCCCCTTGCCATTAATACTTTGACTTGCTAATCTCTGATGCCCTGTTACTGTGAAGGATACCACATGAGAGATTAAAGGACTGTCATTGTTCCAAACTGCCTGAAAGTCTTAGCTCTGTTGGTTAGTCTACAACAAATGTGTTGGTCAGTTTCTCTCTCTCATGAGGCTCTTCCAATCTACCAGAAAGAATATTCACAATCCATGTTCCTTACCTGAATCCACCTACTACCTGAATTTGCAATGGATACATACATAGCTAGGACCTTCATTCACCAGATCAATGAGGAGGAAGCTGTTTCGAGACTGGAGTTGGTAGACGGAACATTGACAGGCATTCTGGGCCAAGTTAAAAGGAAAGAAATCTAATAACAAATGTGGAGCCACAAAAGTAAGAGGCATATTTAGGGAAAAGTAAGAAATTCACTTAGCTTACAATCTTATTCACACTTTCAGGTCTCCTGAGATGAAATGAGACCATCTCACATGTGAGTCTTAGATGATGGGCAGTGATTTTTGTCACTGTGACTTTTGTGTATTTATAGGTTTAATTGAAATACAAAGCTACTGAAATCATGCTTTGTATAGAAAGAAGCATAATATCATTATTGTTGGAAAACTTACCTGCTGTGCTTATAATGTTCTTGTTGACTACCCCTGGGAAGTTCATTATGATAAATTGATTAAGTTTTAGAATTCTTTAGTTCATAAATAAGAACCACTGCTGAATAAAGATATTCTGTATTTTTTTCATAATGAAGCTATTTTTTGCCTATGTGCTGGTAACTCACTCATTAAAGAGACACTCATGATTTGTACAAGAAAAGCACAATTTTCTCTCTTTCTTTTGCTTCAGGTTTGAAGATAGTTCTTTCTCTCGGGCAACTTCTCTAAATTACAGAACAAATTAAAAGATGTCTAACTATATCTAGTAGATCATATTTCTCATATGAACCATTTACAAGAGATTTTAAAGGGGTAGCTGGCTTTCTGGCTTCCTGGCTTCAAAAAATGAAGATCATGGCATCCAGTCCCATCATTTCATGGCAAATAGATAGGGAAACAATGGAAACAGTGACAGGTTTTATTTTCTTAGGCTCCAAAATCACTGCAGATGGTGACTGAAGCCATGAAATTAAAAGATGCTTGCTCCTTGGAAGAAAAGCTATGACCAACCTAGTAAGCATATTAAAAAGCAGAGACATTACTTTGCCAACAAAGGTCCATCTAGTCAAAGCTATGGTTTTTTCAGTAGTCATGTATGATTGTGAGAGTTGGACTATAAAGAAAGCTGAGTACCAAAGAATCGATGCTTTTGAACTGTGGTGTTGGAGAAGACTCTTGAGAGTCTCTGGAGACTCTTGGACTGCAAGGAGATCAAACCAGTCAATCCTAAAGGAAATCAGTCCTGAATATTCATTGGAAGGACTGATGCTGAAGCTGAAACTCCGATACTTTGGCCACCTGATAGGAAGAACTGACTCATTGGAAAAGACCCTGATGCTGGGAAAAATAGAAAGCAGGAGGAGAAGGGGACAATAGAGGATGAGATGGTTGGATGGCATCACCAACTCAATGGACATGAGTCAGAGAAAGCTCTGGGAGTTGGTGATGGACAGGGAAGCCTGGTGTGCTGCAGTCCATGGGGTTGCAAAGAGTCAGACACTACTGAGTTACTGAACTGAAACTGAAACTGGCTTCCTAAGATTAGTGATTAAAGTTGGTATTTGGCAATCTGTGATCTCTGACACAGATTTTAAAAGCACCTCTACAGAAGTGGCAAACTGGAGACTCATGGACTTAGACATTGGTAACTTAATTAAATAAGCAGGCCATGAGACTGAAGTGACTCATGCCCTGGCAGCCTACATAAGTTAACCACAATCTAAGCCTGTAAATGCCTCAGTGTTAGAAAAATCAAAATACTAAGGACAACAGATCACAGTGAGAGTTGGACCATAAAGAAGACTGAGTGCTGAAGAATTGATGGTGCTAGAGAAGACTCTTGAGAGTCCCTTGGACACCAAGGAGATCAAACCAGTCAATCCTAGGGAAACCAACCCTGAATATTTATTGAAAGGACTGATGCTAAAGCCAAAGATCCAATACTTTGGTCAACTGATGCAAAGAGCCGACTCATTGGTAAAGACCCTGATGCTGGGAAAGATTGAAGGCAGGAGGAGAAGGGGGTAACGGAGGATGAAATGGCTAGATAGCATCACCGACTCAGTAGACATGAGTCTGAGCAAACTCCAAGAGATAATGATGGACAGGGAAGCCTGGAGTACTGCCTAGGATTGCAAAGAGTCAGACATGACTTAGCGACTGCGCAACAACACAGGCAATAAGCAATAGCCAACTGAATAATTTCCTACCTCTGCTTCTCTACTTTCTCTGTGTAAGTTTTTCCCCTGCCTCCTGTTGGAAGAGCACTCCTGACTACTTGGGTTTGGTGCTACCCAATTTGAATTGATCTTTGCTCAAATGAACTAAAAAAATTTAACATGTCTCAGTTTATCTTTTAGTTCCATGCTGGCTTATACATTTGGTTTTGCCAATGAATGTTTTAAGATGTTTATTTCACAGAATTTTAGACTCTTTTCTCTCGGATCACAGGAGGATTTTGCAACACTGAACTGGAATTCTTGTGTGCCATAAGTTGGATTAAACCAATGAGTGACTCTCAGTTTATACCAGGCCCCCCATTATCCTTTGCTGTCTTTTAACTGACACTCTTTACTCCTTTATGTTTTGTTCCAGGCTTCTGTAGGCATTTGAGTTTGTTATCTGATTTCTTCATCTGATACTCATTTTGGAATCTTATTGTTTAACATTTTCTGCAATTTATATCAGTCAAAATAAATGCAATAACCTTCATATTTTGCAAGGAAGGAAGTATCAAATCAAGATAAATCCTTTGTAGACTTCTCAAAAACTTGTAAAGACTATCCACATGTCTGTCCCTACGTGGTGCTTAGCTGATCTTCCTCTCAAACTTCTCACATGGTGGCAAGGAAATGTGAGGCAAGATCTTCAAGAGTCCGTATGTATCTGCTGCTTGTATTCAGCTGAAAAGAGAGAGCACATGTCACATTTCATTCAATTTCATAACACCAATGAGGGGTGAAAGACCATCCAAAGAAAACCAATTTTTTTTTTTTGCTTTGAATCAAAAAAAAAATAAAGAAAAAAAGAAAAAGACACATAAAAACCCCAATCTTCTTATTTTTCCCTTTTAAAAAATTCCTTTCATTATTATGACATAACTGGTGGTGGGAGTTAAATAGATCTCAGTTTGACTCTTGGCATTATAATTTACTTAAGGTTTACTGAATCTTCTTTATATTCAGTTGCAGCAGTAAAGTGGGGCTGATAATATATAACTTCATTGCTATAAAGTTCCCAGAAAATGTATGCAAAACTGAGCACATTGAAAGTGAATAATAGGCACCAAGTTATTATAATTTGATGTTAAATATATGCATCTAATCTCTAACTTCTGTAGACAGAAACAGTTGCCAAGAACTGGATTTAGACAAATTGCAGTGTTAAAGGATGACTTTTTATTATTAACCCCAACCTTGCATGAACCTAACCGTCTGCTTTCTCTACATTGTGCCCATAAAGTGAGCACAGCTTGGAAAAAAAAAAATCATGTGATGGGGCAGACTTCACTACATATTAAATAGGTACTGATCACTGTCTGCTTACCACTACCAGTAATCCAACTATTGTTTGTTCTTCCAGCTTGTACTTCTGCAGAGATTAGTTCATTAACTTCTCACTTTTTAAATCCCTACTACGCTTGTTTGCAGCTGATGTTTGTGACTTATGCTTCATTGACAGAAGACAATTAGTGTGCCAGAAGCTGCTCATATTCCCATCAATAAATTCACAGGGCACACATCCTTTCCACTCTTCCATTTGCTCCTGTACAGGAAGTGTCACTTCTCCCATCACAGGTTAATTTTGCCATGCTGCCTTTCTGCTTTGTCCTGCATTGTTGAGGACCTCATTCTTAGATCATCTCTCTATGTTCTCGTCATCACACTCCTTCTCATCTAGGTGTAATCTTTACATACAAAGACACACATTCTCCATCTTAAGCAACTTCTCTTCTGACCCTGTTTTCTCTTTAAGCTGATGCCTCTATCTTCTGTTCTCATCTCTTTCCAAATAAGACGCCCATAATGAGGTATCTCCATGCTGTGTTCATTCCTTAATCCTTGCCATTCTTCAGCCCATTCCCATCTGGTTTCTACCCGCACTACACTGAAACAGCCTTTCTCAAGCCAGTCAAAAACCTCCATTCGGTTTATTCAAAAGTCAATTTTACGTCTGTTTCTCAAATTAAATGTTCTTATGAATCACCTGGACATCTTAAAAATGCAGATTCAGATTCAGCACTTCTAAAGTGGTACCCGGGTTTTGCTTGCTAATAGGGTCCCAAGTGACATTAATACTGTTCATCTAGAGACCGAGTGTTGGGTAGCAAGTGCCTTCAGAACTTATGTCTTTGTTTTTGCAGTCGTTTTTGGTTTTGTCTTTTCCCCCTGTTATCTCCTCCTCAAAAATTCTTATGCTTTGCATATGGGGTTAATCTTATCTTTCAAATCTCATTTAAAAATTGGCCTTCACAAAAAGCCCTGCCAGACTTCCCATCTAGAGCTGATACTTGATATGTTTTCTTAATATATCAAGAAATATATAGATATGTAGGCAGATAGAATAATTCAACAACAAAAACACTGTATTCTGTTGTAATATATTTTCTTTTTTTTCTTGGTTTTGTTGTTGTTGTTGACATCCCCACTAGACTCTAAACTGCAGAGAATGGAGGTAATGTCATCGTTATTCTCCACTCTAATGCAAAGCTAGGTATATAGTAGGAGTTTACTGTGGTGCTGGAGAAGACTCTTGAGAGTCCCTTGGACTGCAAGGAGATCCAACCAGTCCATCCTAAAGGAAATCAGTCCTGAATATCCATTGGAAGGACTGATGCTGAAGCTGAAACTCCAATACTTTGGCCATCTGATGCAAAAAGCTGACTCATTGGAAAAGACTCTGTGGCTGGGAAAGATTGAAGGCAGCAGGAGAAGGGGATGACAGAGGATGAGATGGTTGGATGGCATCACCGACTCAATGGACATGAGTTTGTACAAGCTCCGGGAGTTGGTGATGGACAGGGAGGCCTGGTGTGCTGCAGACCATGGAGTCGCAAAGAGTCAGACATGACTGAGTGACTGAACTAAACCGAATTTAGTAAAACATTGACTTAGTGAATACCTGCAAGATGTATGTAATGCTGTAAGGTTATGCTCTCTGAGTTCAACTGAAGTTTGAAAACCTTCAGAAGTGCTTTTGTTGGTTTTGGTGTCTGTTTGTTTTTTCACCCAAACCCATTGCCCTGCTGGACTCCTGCTCCTGTCTTCAAATATTTACCTCTCATTACTCCTGTCTCCAAATGTTTCCATCTGGTGATGCTGTAAAGTTAGCCAATAGTTAAGTCTTGAATCTTCTTTGGAAGTCTCCGGGTGAGTACACCTCAGTGACCTCTTGTGTGAGAAGCAAGCATTACTACCACTCATGGGAATTTAGTATACAATATCTCGAATAAGTCATTTTATCTTGTATTTATCATCTCCTTCCCTAAGTGAATACTATTAATAGTTGCCTAGAGTTCAAGGACTATATCATCATAATGGTAAAAATTTACTAAATATCAATTATATGCTAGTGCTTTACGTATATAATTTGCAGTCTTCAGAATAATTCTTTCATAATTTTTATTGTGCCAATTTTATAAATAAGGAAATTGTGGTCCAAGTTGTTACTTGCCCAAGATCTTCTTGGCAAAAACTGGGAAAGTATGAGCACAAAACCAATGTTCCTTCCACCACAATATCTTTTGCTGTTACCTCATATCACCTTTCTCCTGCATACTGACCTCCAACACCTAGCAAAACTCTCTCACATTATACCTATTAGCAAAAACCCTGGCCCATATCCTCTATGGATCCTGGACTAGAAAGACACTAACATAACTGGGAATTTTCATAGTCCATCCTTTTTCCCCAGCCGTACCTATGCTAAACAATGTGTGACATCAGGAACCCACTGAAGTTCTTACTCTGTCTTTTTGTCATCCTGCTATTTAGACAGTGAAAGGAAACTTGTAATGTTTCTCTTTGGGAAAAACATATAGTGAAAGCACTCACAAGTTTTCTCATTTTCATGGCAGTTTTGTAGAATATTTATTGCTTGATAAGAGTAAAATCTTACAGGAATTTAGGAATAAATATACAATAATCATTTTCTCCCTTAGAATTTCATAACTTCTGCCTTTGGAAATAAAAAGAAATGCTCTAAAATATGGGGCATAATGAGAAAAAAATTATTCCTCCTCAGATAAGCAGAGAATCAATTTAGTCCCCAGTGCAGAAGAATGAAGGTAGAAACAGGGCTCACTGGGTTTTTTAAACACTGTTGAGTGTTGTAGGGCTTTATTTAGTGGGACAAGTAAACCCTCACACTTCTCAGAAAACTCTGAGATTAAGCACACAGTTGGGAAGCATATTCCACCCAGCCATAAAAAGGAGAACTACCTTGTCTTAAAAGTTTGCTATTAAGCATACCCTAGAAGAGGCATGGGAATTACCTGTTAAAATCATACTGGATTGAGAGATAAAATATAAAAATAAATAAACTTCTGAAAACATCAAAGTGATAAATCAGTACCCAGGTGGGTCCCCAAGCTGAAGGTTGTTTTAACAACTAGAACTAAAGAGACATCAATTCCTGGCAAATGGGATTTCCTTCTCAGGCCAGCTCTAAGACAAAACAGGGAGGATCATCAGAAAGGAACACCCAGGCCCCCTGTTTCTTTTAAAAGTCATATTTGCTTCACAGGAGCGATTTACTCTGACATAAAAACTCTACAATTAATACTCAAGGGACTTCAATCCATAGCTCTGGTTTTATGCTGTGCTTATTTTTCCCTTTTCCTGAAATCACCCTGCCAATTTCTTTTGTCTAAAATTACTCATAAAATGAAGCTGGATTGTTTGGCAATGATGACCACCAATCCCTGGACCCTCATGGTGAAGAGGAGCATGACTTCCAGCAGACACTTATGAGATAAGGAGACAGGAGGGCTTCCTTGAGGCTCTTTCATTAAATAATAGTAGACTACACATGAAAAGATAATGGGGAAAACAGAATGTGCTCAATAATGACTCCTTACACTTGAGTCCACTGTGGCAGTTTCAAAGACTTTTCCTGTACATGATCTAAAGGTCTCAGTGCCTATTTCTAACTCTGGTCCGCATCTCCTCTCTAGTCCCAAGCCTCTGGCTAAGTTGAATTCTTTTTATTTCCTTTCCCTTCTTCTTTATTTCCTTCCCAATCTTCTTCCCAAATCAATGACTATGGGGGAAATGTTTGTTGAAAAGCCAACATCAGCATGTAGAGAAGTTACAAACTGAGTAATCCAGAGATGGGATAGTTTGTCTTCTGCCAAATTTCTACTTATGTTGCTAAAAAGGAGTGATATTTGGAACCAATTCTGAACAAGTTGATGATTGTTTTCATCAGAGACTCACTCTCTATTAAAGACGCTAAAGGTTTCAGGGGCTTCCCTGGTAGTTCAGCTGGTAAAGAATCCACCTGAAATGCAGGAGACCTGGGTTCAATCCGTAGGGAAGATCCCCTGGAGGAGGGCATGGCAACCCATTCCAGTATTCTTGCCTGGAGAATCCCATGGACAGAGGAACCCGGTGGGCTACAGTCCATGGGGTCGCAAAGAGACAGATACGACTAAGCAACTAAACACAGCATAGCACAAAGGGCTCACAGTTCTATCACTGAAGATTTTGTTGATTTTTGGAAGACTCCTGGGGCAGGGGGCGGGTAGGGAAGAAGCCCAAGCTGGAATCAAGATTGCCGGGAGAAATACCAATAACCTCAGATATGCAGATGACACCACCCTTATGGCAGAAAGTGAAGAGGAACTAAAAAGCCTCTTGATGAAAGTGAAAGAGGAGACTGAAAAAGTTGGCTTAAAGCTCAATATTCAGAAAACGAAGATCATGGCATCCAGCCCCATCACTTCATGGCAAATAGATGGGGAAACAGTGGAAACAGTGTCAGGCTTTATTTTTTTGGGCTCCAAAATCACTGCAGATGGTGACTGCAGCCATGAAATTAAAAGACGCTTACTCCTTGGAAGGAAAGTTATGACCAACCTAGATAGCATATTCAAAAGCAGAGACATTACTTTGCCAATAAAGGTCTGTCTAGTCAAGGCTACGGTTTTTCCGGTAGTCGTGTATGGATGAGAGAGTTGGACTGTGAAGAAAGCTGAGCGATGAATAATTGATGCTTTTTGAGCTGTGGTGTTGGAGAAGACTCTTGAGAGTCTGCAAGGAGACCCAACCAGTCCATTCTGAAGGAGATCAGTCCTGGGTGTTCTTTGGAAGGAATGATGCTAAAGCTGAAACTCCAGTACTTTGGCCACCTCATGCGAAGAGTTGATTCATTGGAAAAGACTCTGATGCTGGGAGGGATTGGGGGCAGGAGGAGAAGGTGATGACAGAGAATGAGATGGCTGGATGGCATCACTGACTCGATGGACATGAGTCTGAGTGAACTCTGGGAGTTGGTGATGGACAGGGAGGCCTGGCGTGCTGCAGTTCATGGGGTCGCAAAGAGTCAGACACGACTGAGCCACTGAACTGAACTGAACTGGACTTCCTTGGTGGCTCAGCAGTAAAAGATTCTACCTGCCAATGCAGGAGACTCAGGAGATGCTGGTTCGATCCCTGGGTCTGGTACATCTCCTAGAGTAGGAAATCGCAATCCTATCCAGTGTTCTTGCCTGGGAAATTCCACGAACAGAGAAGCTTGGAAGGTTACAGTCCATGGGGTTGCAAAGAGTCGCACTTGACTGAGTCTGCACTTACAGCATTAAAGACTCCAGATTGGGGTGTGGGGAGGAGGTAAAAAGAAAGGTGGAGAAGGTGAGAAAGAAGTGTGAGCAACTGGACTGGTCACTGCTGACTGACCTCATTACATCTAGGGTCAGAGGGACATAAAGGAAATCATGATCTCTGGTCAACTTTTTTCTGACCCTGATACTCTGATACCTGATAATGTAGGAGTCCTCATGGCTTCTCACCATCCCTGACTGGTGACCCTGTCAGGGTCAGCTTTTCCAATCCACACAAACATGCTGTTTCTGACGAAGATGTGATCAACCTTCATCTCCTCTTAGAGAAAGAAAGCACCAGTCTGTAACTTGTCAAGATGTTTGCCAGAAGCTTGAGGGGGAATCAAGATATCATGTTTGCCACAGGAAGAGTGTCCAAGTGCGCTGACTCTTGAGTTCTTTTTTAAAGATTACACTAGTTAACTTAGTCATGAAAATGGCCAGTGAGAGTATCCCATTTCCAGCTGTACCTCTAAGTATTAAACTTACAGAGCAGCTCTAAAAAATACATGAAGTGCTTACCTCTAAATAGAATTCTGGTTCCATGGAAGCAGAAAAAAAAATCACTTGCTTTAGCAGATTTTAAATTCTAAACTGAAAAATGTGTTTCATGGACATCTATGATTTGAGCTTCAACTTGTTGATTGATGGTGATTTAATATCAAGTGTAGGAGATTTGACTCACTTTTGCTTTGGTAAATGTGGAGATTCCCAGGTCTTAAAGGCCCACTGTCTTGTGTTTATGCTCAAGGAACTATTGAGTAAAGGCTTATAGTAAACTTTCTCATGAATATGTCAGTAGATTTATAGCCCTGTACTCCTGCTCTTTTTCATAGGTGCTATTTCCTGTGATAGCTCAATGTCCTACTTTTTACTGCTTATTATTAAAGTTCCAACCACTTAGAATAACTCCCTGGATTTGCAAGATGTTTAATTTATCTATTTTAAATTGTTTATTACAGTTTTTTGAATACTGAGACTAAAGACCTTGAAGGCTTGATGGAAATCTAGAGAGAAATATACGATTTCATATCTCATCTTAGTCATCATTTCGAGATCTTATTTTCATTAATGTGCAAAATATTGAAGAGACTAGAAAACATTAGCTTAGAAAAAACTAAAAATAATTTCTTCTTGCAGAGAGAAACCCATGAAGCCCAACAGTTAGGTTTCATAACACCTCAGATGACAAGGTATTAATTGCTTGCAAATGATCACCAGAAAACTTTTGGGGTAAAAGCTTAACTTCTCTTCTGGAGTTACTTGGTTAAAAGATTTCATCCCTGAAAAGCATGGATCCAGGATATTACATGTGTCAGCAAATGAAGGGAAAATACTTGTGTGTCACTAGCAGGGCTTTGTCCTTTGCATCTGTCAGAAAGTCACATTACAGCTGGAGAAGCAGAATAAACATTTTTTTCATAAGAATGACTAATGTCGTTTAAGAAGGAGTACTGCATTACTGAAATTAGCAGACAGTCATCTTTGATATTTGATACTTTAAGTAGAATAAAATAAACCACTGTACAAGCCCAGCAATGAAGAAACAGAACGGATGGTAGCAGGCCTTCCTGTTCATTAGCTGAATCCCTCTTCCCCAGACCCTGCACCCATTCCGATCCAAACCGCAAGACATATGGAGCAGTCAGCATCATTAATTATGATGTAGATGCCAATTGAGGTCACCTTACCTTTTAGAGTTTAAATAAAATGAGATTGAATTCCTTACCCTGTATCCTAGCCTTTCAAAGATTTCTATGAGTTTGGTGAGATGCTTACATATTTATAATCATCTCTAGCTAAAAATTCAATATCGATGGAAATCTTGAACCTGTTCATGTCTCTTCCCCTTGGAGCTACTTATTTGGCTCTGCTCTGTGCCAGTCTATAAGAGGAAATCACCTCTTTTCCTTGACTTGCCCTCCAAAACACACACACGTGTACTTAAGCAGGTAGCAGACTTCAGTGGAAGTCCGGCAAAACAAAGTGAAAAGTGTTACACAGTGAGGTAACACATTTAAAATTTACCCATACAACAAGTAATGGGTACCTACTCTTTATCAGCCACTGTTTCATGGGCTGGGATTGTAGCATTCGATGAAATAAAAGTCTGCTCTTGTGGAACTCCTTGTGGGGAGAGACAGACTGTAAATAAGTATGTGCATATGAATATATACTGAACTATATAGAGAAAATTAAAGAAAAATAGTGAGGAGGATGAGAGTGAGAAGGCATAGAAAGTCACTGAGATCAGAAGTCAAAGTAGACCTCTCTGGTCATATTTGAGCTGAGTCCTTAAGAAAGAGAGAGCATCAGGGCCAGTTCAAAGCTTCTGAGGCAAGAACAAGTTTGGCTTGTCCAAGAAACCAAAGGAGGCCGGCGAGGCTAGATGAGAGTGTCCAAGAAGGAGAAAGATGGCAGACAAAGGCGTGAACTCCCTAGGTTAGAGCCTGGGACTGGATAAACTATAAAATATTGTCTGCAGGCAGAGCCTCCTGAGAATAGTTTAGTAGAAATCTGACCTCTTCTGACAGTCAAAGTAGTGATAACTAGAATGTCTCCTGACTGGCAGTCTATTTTCTCTCTTCAGCATTCTTTGTGTCCCTCTTGTCTCCCCAGAGTTTCTCCATGATGGGACTTGGCACTTCCGGTGCAGAAAGCCAGCTTGGCTTCATTCGGCCCACCCATCTTAGCCTCGACTGATATGAGCAAATCAGCATTGGTCTTAAGAAAGCTGTAAGTGTTTTGGGACACTTGGCCCAAGAGCAAAACCATACAGCATCTTTTAGCATTGTTACAATTACCTAATTCTGCCATGTTAGCTTATTTTGCAAGCAGTGTTTTGGTCTTGCCAAAGATGGTTGCTCATATTTGCTCTAGAAATAATGGGTCTGTGCATCAGTATCACAGTGAGTTTGGGAAGAAGCAGTAAAAATGAGTGGCTTTTTCGGAACAGAGATTTGGTGCCAACCTCTCCGTCTGAGACAGAGTGGCAAATGGTAATCATCTCACAAGTACTTTCTCAATGTGAAGGTAACTGTAAATTATTTTCACTTTGCATTTTCAGTTTTTTAAAGCTTTTTTTTTTTAATTCTCAAAAAGACTGCTATGAGAGCTTTTTTAAACTTGGAAAAGCATTTATTCAATGCACTTACTGGGCACTTATGTGAAAGTAGTGTTTCTATATGTTAGGATTTAAAGTCACATGAGTTTTGTTTGTCTGCCATAAAAGACCATGTTATAATCTAATGAGTCTCGAAAAAGCATCTAAAAGAGAGACAGAGTGATCCTCATCAAAGATAGTGGGAATAGATATAAAGAGATAGTGGGAATAGAATGGGTCTTAAAGGAATAAAGCCAATATACCTGGCTTTCTGCCAAGAGTTATGGAAAGGGCTATGAAGAGTATCCAGACTCCTTTATTGAGTTCTTTGCTTGATTTGGAATATAGATTTTTTAAAATATCTGTTACATGAAGTGAAAATATTATGGTAAATATAGGCCCAAGGACATTATGGGAGTATTGATAAGGAAAGGATTATCTTTGTTTAGGGAAACTGAAAAAAATCTTCCTGGCAAATATTGAAGTCTTCTATCTTATGTCAGATGGTATCAGGAAAATATGTTTCATACGACCAAGCCTTTTGTCAAAATAAGCAATTATGAATAGAACTGTTAAAGACTTATAAGTATGGTTAGGAGAAAAAATAAATTCTTTATAGTAGAAAAAACACACTGTATCATCAGACAAACATTGAGCAAGTTACAAACTCTCTGAGACTCAGAGGTTTGAGTGTTTATGAACTGCACAGTATAAAGTTCCACTGCATTCAGTAAATGTCACTACAACATTCCAGGTCTTTAGGAAATGGCAGTATTGGATTTTCATCCTGTTATGGTATATTGAGAATCTACTTATGTATGTGTAGATGTAGCTAAAGAGAAAAAATGATCAAAAATTTGAAACAATATTTTCTGGAGAGCTTGGTAATATAATTTTTGTTTAATTATAATAACTACAATTCCAGGAATGGCAAAGTCGCTTAATTTATTACTTTAAAAACACAAAAATATTTAAGTAAAACTTTAGGCTTTGCGGAAGAAAGGCACTTTACAAATCAATATGTGTATTAGTTTTGTTACTGTAATAGCTAAACATTAATGTCTAGTCCAGAGTTTTATAGGTAAACCAAATGCAAAAAACTAGTCAATTGGTTTCCATAAAATTATACAGCTTAGCACTGTTCTATGCAACAGTTTCCAAAGAAATGTGGTAATATCTTAATGAGAAGTAAGAAATACTAGAAACTCTTGTCCTTGTAAGCATTTTACAGATTAAATGGCTCCAGTGGAAGAAATACAGATTCTATCCAGGTGAAACCCACAGAATTAGTTATGTGGACCGTACTCCCTATGCATAGCACGTTCCTCAGAAGTAAAACAAAGCCAAAATACAATAAACAAAACTTAGCATCCATAAAAAAGGGAAGTTTCCTATAGTGGCTGGAAAAGGAAGCTATTAAGAAAGACATTTTAATTATTCCAAAGATATTTATTGAGCCTCTGATATATGCCAGATGATTTGCTGCATTGCAAAGACACAACAGTGAGGCTCGCAGATTAGATTGTACATTTTGAAAAATGGCTGCAGTAATAGCTCCCATTTTACATACTCTTCTTAAATGTGACTTTGCCACTCTTCCCATAAAGAGTTGGGTATCTGTTTCCTTCTTTGGATCTGGGCAAGCATATAATATGGTGAAAGTGAAGCTATATATTTAACTTCTGAGGTCAGGTTATGAAAGGTAGTACAGTTTCTGCCTGAAACTTTTGGGCAGTTTGCTCTTGGAATCAATAACCTGAAGACCCAAGTGGAGAGAGATGAACATCCAACACCAACTTGCCTGAAATATTCATGAGTCATCTTAAAGTGGATTCTTGAATCTAACTTGAATCAAGCCATCCCAGGTGACAGCACATGAAATAGTAACAAACTTTCCCCACCAAGACTGCCCATATTGTAGATTTGTGAGCAATTTAAGTAATCAGTGTCTTGTTAAGATTCCATGTTTTGAGAGCTTTGTTACATTAGCAATAGCTAAATTTAACAGTGAAAAGTCACATTTGCATCCTCCTGAAGAAGCAACAGTTAGAACTGGACATGGAACAACAGACTGGTTCCAAATAGGAAAAAGAGTATGTCAAGGCTGTATGTTGTCACCCTGCTTATTTAACTTCTATGCAGAGTACATCATGAGAAACGCTGGGCTGGAAGAAGCACAAGCTGGAATCAAGATTGCTGGGAGAAATATCAATCACCTCAGATATGCAGATGACACCACCCTTATGGCAGAAAGTGAAAAAGAACTAAAGAGCCTCTTGATGAAAGTGAAAGAGGAGAGTGAAAAAGTTGGCTTAAAGCTCTACTTTCAGAAAACTAATGTCATGGCATCCAGTCCCATCACTTCATGGCAAATAGATGGGGAAACAGTGGAAACAGTGTCAGACTTTATTTTGGGGGGCTCCAAAATCACTGCAGGTGGTGACTGCAGCCATGAAATTAAAAGACACTTACTCCTTGGAAGGAAAGTTATGACCAACCTCGATAGCATATTCAAAAGCAGAGACATTACTTTGCCAACAAAGGTCTGTCTAGTCAAGGCTATGGTTTTTCCAGTAGTCATGTATGGATGTGAGAGTTGGACTATAAAGAAAGCTGAGCGCCAAAGAACTGATGCTTTTGAACTGTGGTGTTGGAGAAGACTCTTGAGAGTCCCTTGGACTGCAGGGAGATCCAACCAGTCCATTCATTCTAAAGGAGATCAGTCCTGGGTGTTCTTTGGAAGGAATGATGCTAAAGCTGAAACTCCAGTACTTTGGTCACTTCATGCGAAGAGCTGACTCATTGGAAAAGACTCTGATGCTGGGAGGAATTGAGGTCAGGAGGAGAAGGGGACGACAGAGGATGAAATGGCTGGATGGCATCACTGACTCGGTAGACATGAGTTTGGGTGAACTCCGGGAGTTGGTGACGGACAGGGAGGCCTGGCGTGCTGCAGTTCATGGGGTCACAAAGAGTCAGACATGACTGAGCGACTGAACTGAACTGAACTGAAGCTTATATTGAATGATTAATAAAATTAAACAAGCAATTATGATATAATGGAAATTGATTTGGCAAAACATTCATATACAGTATTGTAGTTTTCTACAATAATAATTTCCCTGAAGAAGTAATACCTAAGGTGACACCTGAAGAATGAATGGAACATGGAAGCTGCATGTTTTGGAGGTGGAAAGAATGTAATTCTTTATAATGGCCTGTGTGATGGTGGGAGTAGGGACCAAAGGAGAAAAAATAGGGAAAAAAGAAATAAAAGCTGAATGAGATCAAGTTAAGGAGTTTGGACTTTGTCTTAAAATAGCGATCCAAAGTAATATTAATTAGCTAAAGATGTGCTCAGGTTTGTACTTCAGTAAAATGACACACAAAAAAGGAGGTAACTAGAGATATACAGCCTAGGAACTAGAGATATACAGACTAGGTAGGTAGTAACAGTGATTCAGTTCTCCTCTATCTGAAGAATTTTTCATCTTGGTTAATGAAAGCTCCATCCTTTCAAATGCTCAGACCAACAACCTTGGTTGCATCCTTGACTTCTTTTATATCCTCCATCCAATGTTTGCAAATCCTGTTTTTATCTATCTTTAAAATATATCTAGAATATGGCCATTTTTTACCACTTCTGTTGCCTGTATCAGGGTCACAACCATCATCTCTCTCATGAATTATTTCAAAAGTTTTCTAAAAGGTGCCTCGGCTTTTATATTTGCCCCACCTCCCACAAAGACTGTTCTTAACGCAGCAGTCAGAGTAAGTTTCCAAAAGCCAAAATCAGCTCACTCCTCTGCTACAAGCCTTACTGTTGTCGCCTTTAACTCAGTGTAAAAGCCAAAGTCTAGAAGCCTGCATGTAACCTGGTTTCCGGTTTTCTCTCTAACTTCCTCTTCACCTCTTCTCTCTTTTCAAGCCACACAAGGACACATAAACACTCCAGGGTCATTCCAGCCTTGGAATTTTATTTCAGCTATTGTTTCAGCCAAGAAGGCCTTTCCATCTGTATGGCTAATTTCCTCAGCTCCTTCACTTTGATCAAATCTCACCTATTTGAAACTGTAATTAGCAGTCTGTTCCTTTATCATCCTTTAAACTCTCTAACCCTGCCCTACTTTTATTCTTTACTCAAAGCCTCTGTCTCTCTGTAATGTACTGTATAAGTTATTTATTTTTCATGTCTAGTGTTCATTTTCTGTGTTAACTTCTACCTGCCCCTATTCTTGATAGAATACAAAGAAGGAAAATGAAAGCAGAAATCATTTGTTCACTGATGTAAAAAAATTCCCTCGAGAAGTGTCTGGAACATAATAGGCATTCAAGTATTCATTGAATGAATGAATGGTGATAGAGATGGGGAAGCTTTCCCTGTTTTTCCCACCGCATATAATTATCCTTTATAATTTAGCTCAACTTTTGACATGCTCTTTTCTCTGCCGAATTCTACTACTGGGTTGTTTTCATTCTCGTTTTTTTCTCTTCACTGTGATTGTTGTTGAAATGTAATCAACTGTCAATGTCATCTTGGCTTCTTAGCCAGACCAAACACCAGCTAGAGCATTTCAAATGTTAATACACGTGCCATTCTGGGCTTCCCTGGTAGCTTAGCTGATAAAGAATCCTCCTGCAATACAGGAGACCCTGGTTGGATTCCTGGTTCCAGAACATCCTCTGAAGAAGGGATAGGCCACCCACTCTGCCGGGAGCCAGTGTGAGGAATCCCGCCCGTGACAAGGTCATGAGGAAGGAAGCTGACATACGCAAGGCGTGCTCAGACTTCAGGGACCCCTCTGGAAATTCCTAAGCATGTACCCCAACAAAAATCTGCCGGCTTTTGTGCTCTGCTTTTCTGCTTTTCTGGTATTCTCTGGGAAAAAGTCAATTCAGGGTTTTAGTCTTCTGCATTTGAAAGGGATGTTTCAGTTAAACCCCTCTGATAGCTCTCTAGCCTGCCTAACAGGTTCCCCAGACCTCTTACAGCTTGTGAATTGCTTACAGCCCCCCAACCGCGGGAGGCACAAAGCTTAAAAGCATCTTAAAGATACAGAGCCTTTTCTAAAGAGTTAAAAATTATATTGGTAGAGGGTTTTCACTGTTGACTCAAGGATTGCTGCCAGACCTCCTTATTCTTTATCTTTTAGGCACCTGGAAGGATGTTAATGTAAGCAGGATGTAGAAAAAGATACATAGTAGTTTTGATGTTAGCAACACTAGACTTTTGAGTTAATTGCTTCTCTTTTGCTGTAAATCACTGCACTCCCTCTACTTGTTATAAGTTGCTGTATCCTTGCTGTCTAAGAATGTAACTTTCTTTAGTGCTTTCCGAGAGTGGCACCAGACCTTGGGAAGATCAACACAAATAAGTCTTGTGGTTGACAAACCCTTATCAGAAAAAAGGCTGTAAAATGTTAATTGGCCCTTTTGGTTGGAAGATGATGTAAATTACCTAAGACTTGTGTATACAATTAGGTATGCAGAGAGAAAAGCCTGGTTTTGATAAGAGTCTGGACTGCTAACGCTGCATAACTTTGTGTTACCCATTGATCTCCATGTTTTATCAAAAGTATAAAAGGCCTTCTGAACAATAAAGGACGGGACCAGATTCTCGGACCAGATTCTCAGACCAGTTTCTCGGACTAGTCTCGGCCTGGTTTCTTGGGAATCTGGCTCCCCCCGTGTCTCTCTCTCTCTCTTTTTCTCTCCCTTTTCTTTCCTCTGTTCTTTACTTTAATTTCAGGCTGAATTTCCATCTGGGGCGCGGAGGCTCTCCAGGTCTACTTATTTGCCCTGGTTATTAAGATCCGCGCGAAAGGGAGCTTAAGGCGAGGCACCCTTAGATATTCAAGCGGGCACCGGTGGCCCAACGTAGATGGTGCAAATTCCTTGTCTGGAATTTTATTGGTCTTCCGCGTAAACCAAGCTATTCAGCCCTCTTTCTCCACTTAATCTTCCTACTGCACTGCAGTTTCTTAATCTAATCTTATATTAATAAATAAACAAGTCTTTCCACGCCAACGCCGTCCACCCTTCGAATTCCCTGGATCCACCGGGGCTGGACCCCGGCACCACTCCAGTATTCTTGGCCTTCCCTGGTGACTCAGATGGTAAACAATCCTCCTGCAATGCAGGAGACCTAGGTTTGATTCCTGGGTCAGGAAGAGCCCCTGGAGGAGGGCAAGGCAACCCACTCCAGTATTCTTGCCTGGAGAATCCCCATGGACAGAGGAGCCTGCAGGCTACAGTCCATGGAGTCACAAAGAGTTGGACATGACTGAGTGAGTAAGCACATGCCATTCTACTGAAGAAAACATGAGTGACCTACATAGGCATCAAAGCTTTCAAACGGCTTATTCAGGGTTGCTGTTTCAGTCAATATGGAGGATAACCAGTACCTTAAAGGGCAGGATCCCAATTTGATATTGTCCAAGGATGGATAGGATAAAGAAGAGCCCATTGAATGAAATTAAATAGGCACAAGTGTTGTGTAGGACAGAAATGATAGATAGACACATTCATACATACATGATTCCTTTCCCCTTTTATAGCACAACCGTATTTGGATTTACTAGTTCTATATCTGAATCCCACTATTCTCTTCTGATACCAGGTAGTAAGGAACAACTCCCCTAGATTCCCTTCAGAACCATAGGATGTCATCTCATATCTTAAAAGTTTCTCTTTTATTTCTGTTGTGTCTATTATATGTTTGTTGTATATGTGCTGGGCCCTGAGAATGTAGGAAGAAATAAAATACATTTGCTTTGTATCCTCCTGGAACTTATAGTTGCATCACAGTTTTGTAATGGACACCTGTTACCACTGCTGTGCTTTGCAGATCTTGCTCTTCCACACCTTACTCTAGTCTTGGCCTTGCAGGGAAGTAAAAAGTAATTGGAGAAGATATAGATGCTTTGATTTCTTTAATCTGAGAAGATTGTATTAATATTATTGTTTCTAGGCTATTCAGCATGTTTTTCTTAAGCATTTGTTCTGGATCCTGTTCTAAGTGCCAGAATCAGAGCTGGACAAAATACGCATAGTGACTGCCTCCATGAATATTCCAATCTAATGCAAATGGATGATATTCTGTAAACCCCAACCAATGAAAGAAACTTCCACAGAAAATTACCTAAGTCCTGACAGTTAAATATTTTCCCTACCTGTGTCCCATTTTTCATTGCCATGGCAATCTACCAAAGATAGGAAATCAGGAGTTGGAAAAATTAAGGGTGAGTTCTTTACTAGGGAAAGTCTGCTTTCCCACTGTGCATGGTTTACTATGCACATCAGTTGTTCTGGTTCTGAGTATCAACCATCCCACATTTGTATGTGCACCCTGCAGTGGAAATGTGGTGTCTTAACCACTATAATGTCAGGGAAGTCCCTCTTTTTATACATGTTTAAAGTTGTAGTATAATTGAAAAGAATTTCCATCTTAAACTGACGTTATATTTTACAGCACTTTGAATTTGTACTTTCCATATTGCCACTTATGTAGTTAGCCAGCAGTGTGATCCTGGGTAAGTCAGTGAGTGCAGACTGCCTTGGATTCATCATGCATGCAGTGGGTATAATAACAGACTACCTTACAGACTGTTAGGAGGACTCAATGAATTAAATATTTGAACTGTTGGAGTAGTACCTGACCCTGTAATACTCGTTAAGTACTAGCTTCTAAGAGGGAAGAATATTTTACAGGGATTGCTCTGTAAAAATGGAATGTTTCCTCCTGCTCTTTGACAAGCCATGTTTTATCTTTCCTCTTTAAAATTTAACATGCAGTCATCTTTCCCCTCATCAAATTCTATAAATTTTTCTACTTTGTTTTTGTTGTTCAGTCACTGAGTTGTGTCCAACTTTTTGTGACCCCATGCACCACAGCATGCTAAGCTCTCCTCTCCTTCACTATCATCTCCCAGTTTGCTCAAATTCATGTCCATTGAGTCAGTGATGCTATCTAACCATTTCATCCTCTGCCAACCTCTCCTCCTTTTGCCTTTAACCTTTCCCAGCATCAGAGTCTTTTCCAACAGATCCGTTCTTCACATCAGGTGTCTACTTTAATAACAACAGAAATTGGTTAAAATTTTCAAAACTGAAGGAGGAAGTAGAATTTCTTTTTTTTAAATCTAAACTTTTAAAAATAACTGATGGAATATTAAAAGATTGCTTTTAGGGTAGTATATAAAAAGAAATACTCAATTCATGCTGAGCAAACTATAGGCTTCAATCACCCAAGCAATAACATAGAGTAGAATGTTTTTTAAATTTTTAGAATTTTGAATAAATTTGTCATGACATTACTATAGTTATAGGTCAGATCAAAAGTTTGGAAATATTTTTAAAATTTTCCCTTATATTTTAATCTCCTTGAACTAAATTTACAGATTTGAATTAAAATGTTTCTATTTTCAGAGATGAGTAATGGAGACAATAGAAGGAGGAAAGATCTTTCCTTCTCCTCACTCATAGCGAATCTTCAGTACCTTCTCTTAGTTGATTTAATTTTCCGTAAAATGTCAAGTTAGAGGAAATGAAGCATCATGGTTATGTAACATCAGGGCTTTATTAAAAACAAGAATACTAAAGGTATGTTAGTTTATTTTACAGTAATCACAGTACATGAACACTGACACTCTTGTAATCTTTACAACAGTCTTATAATGTAAATATGTGCAAAAAAGCAAATATTTTGCAAATGAAGCAATCAAGCCTCCATGAAGTTAAATAAGTTGCCAGGCATCAGGTTTATAACTGATACCAACATGGTATATTCAGACTACATTTCCAGAACATCTTCCTAGGTTTTTTTCTTTGTTTTTCTTTTTTTTTTAATAGTCCCTGACAGTGTATTGACTTTTTAGCCCTGAAAGCACAAAAGACCACTGTCTTTAGGTACTTTACTTCTTAAATGCTTCCTTGGTCTATACCAGTTGCTTAGAATCCACATTCCTATAAATATGTTATAAGACCACTCATATGCACCATCAATCAACTGGTACCTTACAAACCTTTAGGTTCTTTTGAACCTAAAATCAGCCCCCAAATTGGAAAACTCGGTTCATTTCCCTACCAACAACTGTTTTATGGTCTATACTGTATCTTATTTATCTTTGATTTATTTTACAAACATTAATATAATGCTTACTGTGTGCAGTTATGTTCTAAATATTTTACAAATATTATTTTTTCAGCTACAAGTTAAGTACCATTATTACCCTCATTTTGGAGGCAGGATATGGAGAGGCACTCGCCTAAGGGCACCAGGCTAGTATGTGCAGAGTTTTACATAGTAATGATTATAAACAACAGAGCCACAACAGCACCATAAGTCCAGCTGGTAAAATTCTCATTTAGATTAAAATTTGAACACTCTTAGATGAAGAACTATATACAATCAGTCTATCAGCTCTATCATCAACATCAGAAAATGACTCTATTACAAGGTCTAAAAGTTAGCATGGTACATCAAAAAGAATGAAATAACGCCATCTGCAGCAACATGAATAGACCTAGATTGTCATACTCAGTGAAGTAAGTTAGACTGAGAAAGAGAAGTATCACATGACATCCCTTATATGCAGAATCTAAAAGAAATGATACAAATGAGCCTATTTGTAAAACAGAAACAGACTCACAGACTTAGAGAACAAACTTATGGTTACCAGGCGAGAAAGACAGGGACAGCAGGTGGGGGAATGGATAGTTTAGGGAGTTTGAGATCCATGGGTACACACTGCTATATTTGAAATGGATAACTAACAAGGTCCTGCTGTGTAGCACAGGCAACTCTGCTCAATGTTATGCGGCAGCCTGGTTGGAAGGGGAGTTCGGACGAGAATGGATGCAGGAACATACATGGCTGAGTTGATTTGCCATGCATCTGAAACTATCAGAACATTGTTAATCAGTTACTCCAGTATAAGATAAAAACTTTAAAAAGTTTGCATGGTAGATTGGAAGGCAATGTAGAAATAATTAAATGAAAATGGAAAAACTAGATTCATAGAATTACCTTAAACACTCCTGGCTAGGCTGTACACACACACACACACACACACACACGTAGATAGATAGATGTACACATTTATATATACAAAATTACATATATATATAATGTTATTTATATAGTAAGTTACCTAAAAATAAAAATGAAAATTTCATTGCCATCACATAACTAAACATGGAGCATTTCCTTGAGAGAATGAATTTCTTTGCTATTAATCTTTTTGTAATCTTAATGGTTAGAGTTAAAATAACTACTTCAGTTACTGTTAGAGAAAATTTTGATCTATAAGATTGATCAAAATCACATTTACAGTCACTCTGAAAGGGAAGATGAGTATCCCTCTCTATTCCTTTCCAAAAAAAAAAAAAAATACTACACTGAATGACAAAAACAAAATGACTAAATTTATTTTCACTGTTTCAAATGAACAATTGATGTGAAAGTATTTCAGAATATTTTTTAAAAGAAAAATAATAGTTAACAATTTGAGCACTTAATTTGTGCCAGGCCCTTTTCTAAGAGCTTCGCATGATTACCTCACTTAATCTCCATAATAACCCTGTGAAGTAGATACCATTATGATTCCCATTTTACACTTAAAGGAATTAAAGCTCAGAGAATTTACATAATTGGCCCAAGGTGATATAGCTAGTAGATGAAGCAGATTTAAACTCCAAAGTCTGACTTCCGAACTTCTGCTTCTAAGCACACAATAGAAATGGTGGGCAGAGTAATACAATTATAATTTGAAGGCTTTAGCCTTGTCCATATTCTTATTTTAATCCTTCAAAAGTCCCTAGAAAATTAATAAATATCATTTGCAGTTAGGTAACCAAAGTGGGATGGTTCCCAAATTCTCTGAGAAAAGAAATAAAACTATCGTGTAAAAACTCCACTAATAAATATAACACATTGCTACCTGAGACTGAATGCCAATAAAAGTCATTTTAAAAGGCTTGCCTGTGGCTTGTGATCACTGCCGAGGCAAAAAAAGAGGTCCTCTCCCAGATTCTTAGAGCCTAACAATAGGCTAAGTTTTTGAACAACAGTTCCACATTACTAATTTTATGTGTTTTAAAAACTCTTAATGGAGGTACTAAGTCTGAAAATGTATCTATTTATCTAGCTTGCAAATTAGTTCTGAAATATCCTTTTGCTTACCATAAATTTATCTTTTAACTCTCTTGCCACTGGCACATATGATATTAGATCCATGAAAATAGCAAATATAGTCCAAAATATTTGCATAGCCGTATTATGTGACAGACACAGTCCTAAGCACATCACATATTTTAACTCACAACACCTTTATTAAATAAACAATGTTACTATTACTGTGGCACTGAGAGGTTAAGCACTTTCAAGATCATTTAGTAGTGACAGAGACTGGATCCAAACTAGACAGTCTAGCCGAAGAGACCACGTTCATATCATCTATGTGGTACTATCATGAGATAATCCAACTATTCTAGAACACCATTAGAGCCGCACACTTTTCTTTTGGTCAACTCATTTCTAGATTGTCATTGTTCAGTCACTAAGTCGTGTCCAACTCTTTGTGACCTCGTGGACTGCAACACACCAGGCTTCCCTGTCCTTCATTATCTCCCAGAGTTTGCTCAAACTCAGGTACGTTGAATTGGTTATGCCACCCAACCATCTCATCCTCTTGTCAATCCCTTTTTTCCTGCCCTCAATCTTTCTCAGCATCAGGAACTTTTCCAATGAGTCGGCTCTTCGCATTAGGTGAGCAAGTACTGGAGCTTCAGCTTCAGCATCAGTCCTTCCAATGAATATTCAGGGTTGATTTCCTTTAGGATTGATTGATTTGATTTCCTCGAGCAGGTTGCCCAAGGGTCTCTCAAGAGTCTTCTTCAGCACTACAATTCCTCATTTACTAAGCATTTATTGAGTACTAGTTTTCCTAACCATCCATGTATGAGAATACAATGATAAATAAGGCAGAGAAAGTTTTAAGGAGAAGAGGAAGGCATATAAATGATTACTTATAACAGGAAGTTAAAATGCCAGCATAGAGTATATAGAAAGGACTGCCAGAGCATAAATTGACTATACTTCATCTAGAAGCCCTCACTGGAGGAAGGAGAGAAAGGAAGAGAGCTATTAGTAGAGAAGGAAATAAATGTCTCTGCCAAAAAAGTAATAATAACAATGAATTAAAAAATAAAAAGCAGAACCTATTCCCTTTAGATTTACCTCAAGGAAAACAATGGTGATTTAATAATGCTACAAGAATATGAATCATTTTATTGTCAGAATCCTTATAAGACACATAAAAGTGATAACTGTGACAACGTAATGAATGAATTATTTACAGAATTATGGGGAGGGTTAAAGGCACAGCAAGAGAAGGAGAAGCCTGAGGAACTCTGACAGCCAGAAACCTTTGCCATCTCTAGGGCTTCCCTAGTGGCTCAGACTGTAAAGTATCTGCCTGCAATACAGGAGACTTGAGTTGGATCCTTGGGTCAGGAAAATCCGCTGAAGGAGAGCATGGCAACCCACTCCAGTATTCTTGCCTGGAGAATTCCATGGACAGAGGATCCTGGCAAACTACAGTCCATGGGGTCGCAAAGAGTCGGACACGACTGAGTAACTAACACACTTTCACATTGCCGTCTCTAATCGGAAGGAGCAAAGTGATGTTGCTGTCACTGAGACTGGCAAGAGCTGGAATGGTGGGAGAGGGTCTGGTAGGAAGTATACCTCTGGGTAGGGCACAGACACTACCAAGCCACGGCCCAAGGAATGGTTGGGGAAAATACATAATGTGACCTCATTATCTCCCATCCACCAGTCTCCCGCCATGATCTCCACTGGTTGAACAGACAGTGAGAGAGTTTATGTGATATCGTTCACAGCACTCAGAATCGTGCCACCCAGAGCAGGATTAGAAGTATCAGTTGCTGACCTGGAAGGACAAATAAATGGAGAATAACCGACACTCAATTACAAGCTCAAAAGACAGTACCTGGTACTTCATTACCTCAGAGAAAAGCAGGAAATGGATAGCAATAGACAGTATTTTTTGGCTGAAATGAAGACTTTTCTGGAGGAGTTACATAAATTCTAAAATAAGCTTTATCAACACGGACTTTGCAGAAATCTCATGTGAAGATTTTTAAATTCAAAATTTGTGTCACTTTAACTAGGCTCAAGTCCCTCTCATACTACTAATCTTTTTTTTTAAATTAATTGACACTTACTCCATCTAAAAACCTACCAAAGAGAAGACTTTGTTCATTTGACCAGCAAAAGTTATTAATTCTACACCTAAACATCCTTATATCTATTTTCTTTTCCTACAGGTACTGTTCAGGTTTTTATCAGCCAAGCTACTATTGCCTTGACAGCAGTGAACTCCAACTCCCTGAAATGACAGGCTGCTACCTGCCCAGAGTCCTGACTATATTTCCTAAATACAACATAAAATAAACTCAGACAAAGGCACCAGGAATTTCACATAGAAATATATTTTACTGATTATGTTTTCCAATTTGCATGTAATTTCCAGTCATTTTTACTGTGCAAGATTAGCATTTAATTACCATTTATTCTTTTTGGTTTTAAGGAGCCCCACTAATTAAGGGAAGAAAGAATTTAGATGAATTTTGCTGAATAAGCAAAACTACTTTGATCTTTATGTAAAAATTAGGCATTCTAAAAATTCCATTAATCAGCATTAATGTTCCCTCTGGTCGTATTTAGGTTTTGAGAGTTTAGTACTATTTCCCTTTATTAAACTTTCTTTTACATTGCTCTCAACAAAGATTTGAACTGCACAGTATCTCTTCTTCGTTAATTTTTGCCTTTGATAAGAATGGAAAGCCAAAGCCAATTGTCAAAGCTGTGCTTGAGGGTAAAAAAGAGGGGAAGAAGATGAAAGAGGTAAAAGAGAAGAAGGCAAGAGCTAAAGTTGACTACAAATTTTTATATCTTTTAGGCTTAATTAAGGTTAGACCAAGAAAAAGCTAACATTTATTGAGTACCATTTATTTCCTATTTGATATTCATAACAAAGCAATGAGATAACCTCATCAAATAGTATGTGCATGCATGCTAAGTCACTTCAGTCATGTCTGACTCTTTGGGACCCTATGAACTGTAGCCCACCAGGCTCCTCTGTCCACGGGATTCTCCAGGCAAGAATACTGGAATGGGTTGCCATGCCCTCCTCAAGGGGATCTTACCAACCCAGGGATAGAAGCTGCATCTCTTATACCTCTTGCATTGGCAGGTAGGTTCTTTACTACTAGCACCACCTGGGAAACACATCATATGGTATAAGAGTAAGCTATTGATAACATGATACAATGACCATGAGTATCTTATTTAAACTTGTCAATCTCTCTTAACAAAATTTAATTTTCTCATCTATGAATGAGGAAAACTATCAATATTACCTATTTCACTTGTGAAGTTTAAGTAAGATAATAGTTGTAAATTATTTAAACAAAGTTCAATCCCTTATAGCTAATACATGGTACAGCACACACCCTGACTCCTTGACAGAAATCTAACCAGAAAGAGAAGACCTAGATCCACTTAGCAATATTTCTCAAAGTGGCCCAATCCTACCTCCACTGTAATAATTTCAACAACTTTTTAAAAAATTTTCATTTCACTTTTTAAGATGACAGATTCAACCCATGGATTTATCTTCTCCTGTCTTTCTCTCTAAAATGAAAGGAAAAAAATATTTTCTTCTTACACATAATAAAGATAGAAATGAGGGAAGCTGCCAATCAATAAGATGTCTAAACAGAAAAGCAGGTGGAACACAGCTACCACTGACTGATACTTGTAAAGCTTGAGAGAGTAATGCAAGGGATACTACCTTCCACCAGGGAAAATAGTCTGTCTTCCATGGAAAATTTCAGATGTTCCAGTTTCAATAGAGGCTTGGAGCGAGTTGTAGTTTATTAGAAGCACACTTTATTTAAAAGTCTTTTTGCAACAATAGACTGTCTCCACCCCTCTCTTCTATCCTAAAGTCCCCAAAACTTGGCAAGCGTGTACTTTCACCCCAAGCAATAAAACTACATTCTTCTCTAAAGAAATCAAACAAATTGCTTTGACATAATAGAGTCAGTTTGCATGAGCATTGGTGGGGAGCCCCTGAGTATGGTGGTACACGGCAAAAAGGAACTAAGATTTTGTCTTTTCTTTGCTTGTCATACATTGTCATCTACACATAAACGGCACTCAGGAAGAAGGCTCAGTGGATCTACCCAAAGTCCTTTTCTATTTTTATTAGTCTAGAGAAGTCTTCTTTTTCTGTTTTATTTGTCCAGAGATGGTGCCTTTTCTATCCCGTCTTTTCAGAGGGCATGGCTTTTCTAGTTTCAACAATGATGCAGTGCAGGTTAACAAGTTCAACAATGATGGGATTAGCAAGCAGAGACCTCCACATGCTGGCATCTAAGGGACCACTAATACCTCCTTCTCTGCTCACACAAAAGCAAGGCATGCCTTTATTTAGCCAAAAGCATTACCCATTTACCCAGACCTCCATATCCAAGAGAGGTAGATGATCGGAAGCCATTCTACCTCTATGTTGAATGAGCCAATAAAGAAGGGTCAGCACTCTGTGTTCTTGGACAAAAGCCCACTTGCTACTTATTTTTGTACAGCCTGTGAGCTAAAAATTTAATACTTTTTAATGGTTGAATAAAGTTAAAAGAAGATTAATAGTCTTTGCCTGTGTACATGGTATGAAATTCAAATTTCAGTGTCCATAAATGGCTTTTTTTGAGAACACAGTCATGCTCATTTATTTATTATTGATGACAGCTTTGGCCAAACAGTGGTAGAGTTCAGTAGTTGTGATAGAAAACATAGGGTTTATAAATCCCAAGATTTTACTCTTTGGTGCTTTATAGAGAAAAATGTTTTCAAGCTCTATCCTAAAGCATAGTTATTGAAAAATTGTTCTTTTTCTTGCTCATTGGAGAGAATGGGTTGGAGGGTTGACATATTGTTATAGACTCTACACTTCCCTTCACCTCTTTTTTTAACTTGCTTTCTTTTGGGCTGGTCTATGCATAGCATCTTATATTTTATGTTACCTGTGAAATATAAGGTAACAATAGTGCTTTCACTATTGTTAGAAAGCTGAAAATGAAACCACATAAGCAAGATCCATGTCCACCCTCTTGTTGGTGGTGGGAACAGATGCAAAGGGCAGATTTTGAAAAGGTCAGGCTGAATTTGGGCTATGTGCAAAGGACAGGGAAAGTCAAGCCAAATCTTTCACCCTCATCTTTAGGACCTAGAATTTCAAGAGATTCTCTGTAAATAGCCCCAGAGGACCAATGTTTAAGAACTGGTTATTGTCTTTGTATAAAAATCTTCTTTTGCTATTTTGAACCTATACAATAATATTTTATGCAAATCTTTTCTCTGGAAACTAATTTAAACCAAATTTTCAACCACTGCCTAACGCCATGTTCCTATAGAATGGCCTTTTAATAGCTCTTCTCCTTGATACATGTGCCTAGATGTTCTTTTATAGGTGCAAGAAATCAGCTGTCAGGTTCTGAAGAGAAGACAGGAGCTGAACCTGAATGGAGAAGAGAACTATTAGAGAAATCCTCAGAGCTGACATGAGGTTAGCCAAAGGACAACAGGTACGCCTTCATTTTCAGCTCCTGACATGTTATTGAGCTGCCCTTAAAGAAGCACCACAAATCACTGACATTCTGAGAGGTAGGCAGAATTTTTGCAGTGTTATAATGCTTTCATTTTATGCCCTAGAAACACCTGATATAATGTGAATTTCCATTTGGGAATTTAAGTGTTCTTTCAGTGTTTTGACATAAGTGCATGAAGGAGCCAGAGGCACCTACAACATTGAAAGTGAAATCCAAAGAAACAATGAAGAACAAAGGGCTTGTCTGTGGATTTCTTATTCCAGAATTCCCCAACCCGATGGCTCCTAGACTATTTAGAAATGAGATCACCTCAGAGGGCTTTGGGGTTGGAAACAGAAGATTTAAGTGTGCAAGTCTAACTAGGGATCTGGTTATGCTTATGGTATAATTCTAAAGCTAAAGGAAAATTAATATTTGATTATCCAAATGTGTGCCCAATATCAATCACTGATACAATGCTGTCCTTTAAAAGAGAAGTAATGTTATTTATATTCAGATAAAGCACATACTTCAGAAACATGAAGAAAATCTACTTAGAATGGTTGACATTTGTCTTTTGGACATTACTAGGAAGGCTGCCAGTCTATTTACCTTCAAAAAGACAAAGATAAAACTCTTGAAAGCAAATTGGTCCTTGCAATGCATTGGGATTTATTACCTAAGCTCCAGTAAAGAAGATAATATACATGCTCTGCAAGAATTTGTGAAAAGATAATGTTGTGCAAATTGAAGTTATTATAATTATTATCATGTGCCATTAGGAAGACAGCCACTATGTTTTAGTCATGTACTGGCTCTAGACAAAATTTAATAGCAACATAGCATTGTGCTATATGGCAATTATGCTAATAGTCATCTAATTCATTATTAGGTGGAGTCACAATTGTAATGAAATAATTCCATGAATGATTCATAAAGCACATTAACCCCTGTGGCATTATCAAATTCTGTATACTCTCCTCCAGAAAAGAATACTTTTCATATTTTTAAAACATAAAATTTTAACTAACTTTTTGTAGAATAGAGATATTTAGACATTGTGGGATTAAAAAAATGTCTGTTATTTTAGAATACACAGAGTAGATATTACAAAACAGGATTTGATATTCATTATATATAACCACTAAATTATACTGAGACACATACAGAGACACACGTGCGCGCGCGTGTGTGTGTGTGTGTGTAGCCTTCTCAAGCTGCCATAAAAAATACCAGAGAACAGGTGACTTAAACAACAGAAATTTCTTTTCTCATAGCTGGAAGCCAAAAATCAAGATCTAGGCGCCGCCAGTGTTGGTTTCTGGTGAGGCCTCTCTTGCTCACCGTGTGTCCACATGGCCTTTCCTTTGCATGAACATAGAGAGGGACACAGAGAGAGGGGGGTCTCTGGTGTGTCTTCCTCTTCCTGTAAATGCACCAGTCCTGTCAGATAAGGCTCCACTTTTATGATCTCACTGAACTTGAATCACCTCCTTAATGACCCTGTTTCCAAATGCAGTCACACTGATGCTTAGGACTTCAGTGTGTGTACTTTACACACAAGTCAGTTCATAACTATATATACACAGGAAGTGCATTCCCTTTTCCACTCATTTTAAAATTATTACAGAAAAATACATTACATATTGAGCTTAGATCTTTTATTCATACCCTGTTAATAAGCCAGCAAAGAGCTAAAGGATTTAAGTTGATTCTTACCACAGGTGGTCCTTTTGGGGCCTTGAGAAAATAATGGTAACCTAAAATGATATCTTTTAATTGTGAGACAACTCCAACAATGTTTTAAAATGGAAAGCAAGTTAATCTGCCTATTTGGATATATGTTGTATTTTATGTGCACAATTTATTACTGTGATATTCTTGTTTTAAAATATGGTATAATAAATGCTATTAAACATCTTGATTCTGATTTATTGAAACACCCAAGAACCGTTTTTAATCTTTGATATTCTTATTATTTTTAAATTTAGAAAATCCTTCCCCCAAAGTCCAAGAGCAGTAAGTAGCAACACTGAAATCCAGATTTCTTAGAATAACTTATTTTTCCCTAATTTCTTGCTACATAGGATGGAATGTTGTATGATTTATGATTCCAAATAATGTTTGTTACTGCTGTTATTGTTTTCTGATGGCTTAAAAGTTGAAAGAAAGTTTGAGTAATTCATGATAGATTAATATTTACCTGATTTCATGTTTTTGGATTGGAAAAAGTACCTTTGGTTCATATGAAGAAAGACCAAGCATCTTCAATAGCCCAAGAATGGGAAAAAGAATAACAAACAACCAGGGAGAGAGGTTAAGCAGTGTGAATTAGCACTCCCCTCTCTAGTTTACATGCCAAACAGCAGAATGCAAAGTGCTACTATTTATTCAATAATAGAATTGTAAATAGTAACCACTAGTCATCAAGTAGCAATTATGTGAGAGCCAGTGAAAAGTAGACTTTCAATAACCTTTATTTCATTTAATCCTTATAACTCTAGGCATAGCTATCATAAGTTTTCCTTATTTAAACGATGAGGAAGCTGAAGCTCAGAGAGGTTACGCAGCTTAGCCAAGGTTACATAGTAAGCATCCATGTGAAAATTCATACCTAGAACTGCCTTCTGTATCCTTGTATGTTCTATTTATGCTACAATTTCCACCCATATGTCCAAAAAAGTGTAACTTCAGTTTATAGAATGCTTTGTATTACTAAATAGTATAAAAATAACGTCAAAGGGTATTTTCCCTCCAGATGGTGTGAATAGAAGGAAATCATGTAAGTGGATATGATAATAATGATAATAAATATCATAAGCTATGAGTGCACTTGGCAAAATTTGTCTATGTACATAATCCTTTATTTTGAAATAAGCCTTCCATGTGCACCACCTTCATTCCTGCTTTTTTGCTCTTCTTCGTGTTTTATAACCATCTTGGAACCCTTTAACCTACCCAATTCCATGAATTCTTTAAGAGACATCTAAAGTTTAACTCCTTCTGGGGAACTTTCATCACATATTTTAACCAAATGATCACACTGCATTTATGGCCTTTCCCAACTCTTAGCCCGTGGCTATGAACTATAAGCTATTTTTCTCCACTTATATATCCAAACTACAAACATTCTCAGTCCTTCTACAGCAAACTCTCAGCACAATACGAATGCTTAAACCAGTTATTTGATTAATGAACTGTCAGATCAAATATGTCTTTTAAATTATGTATGTAGTAATTGATCCATTTATTAGATTAAGGGGTCAAAGGTACATATATGTCAGGGGACGTTTAACTTTAAGGAATCCAATATGTTACATTTTTCTTCCTTTATGTGCCATTTCTCAAGGATTCTCTGTTCCTTATCAGTTCCTATTTCGTGAACAAGTAGAGCTGCACACAGTTCTCAGGACTGAGATCATGAGAAAGGGTATCTGCTTGGATTCCTTTCAGTGACTCTGTTCAGTGACTCTTTTCAGTGTCAGCGACCTTGCATGTATTAGACTATCCATATTGTGGCTATTGATAAAATTTCATCCTGTGTAATAGCTGAATAATCATCTTACTAAAGATATATAACCCTGCATTTCTGCTAATAAAATACCCTTGCTCCATCAGAGCTTGGGTCCCCGTATCTTTCTTTCTTTCTCTCTCTCTCTCTCTTTCTCTCTCTCTCTCCCGCTCTTTCTCTCTTTCACTTTCTTATCATCAACTCTGGACCACCAGGTTCCAGTCCATTAAAGGACTGCAACACATATATATCCTGTCAAACCAATATTTTATTTCCCCCCAAATATACTCTGTTCCAACTCTGAAGACTCCAAACACTCATTTCAGAGTAGTGAATATGGATGCCTAATGTACTCAAACAGAAGTTTATCAACTTATCTGTCCTGAGTTCAACATAAGGGACTGATGGTACAGAGATGAATGAAATCCTGTCCCTGCTTATAACAAATGTAGCAATCTAGTAGAGAGGAAAGAATTGTATAGACATATAAGTTAAAATATTTAGTGAATTTGATGTTTCCTAAGGAATTAGAAAGAAATAGCTATGTCATCAGAGAAAATCAGCGAGTTTTTAGCTGATTAGCCTCAACTGGTAAAATAGACACAATAAATTTCTTATTTAACTAGCCCAGAAATTTGGTCTTAACAAATCATAAAAAAGGTGATTGAGTCTTGGGGACAAATTTCCCCCAAGGAAGTTCTCTGCAGAGTGATGCTAATATGTTTATTTATTATTAAAAATGAGTAGATAACCAACAAGGATATACCAGCTGCATGGGGAACTCTGCTTAATATTCTATAATAACCTCAATGGGAAAATAATTGAAAAAAGAATAGATACATTTCTATGTACACCTGAATCACTTTGTTATATACCTAAAACTAACACATTGTTAAGCAACTATACTGTAACCAGGTTTGTGGTGAACACTGAATCAAAACGGCTTCCCTCCTGGTTTGGATGGTGAAGAATCTGCCTGCAATGCAGGAGACTCAGGTTCAATGCCTGAGTCAGGAAGATCCTCTGGAGAAGGGCATGGCAACCCACTCCAGTATTCTTGCCTGCAGAATTACATGAAAAGGGGAGCCTGGTGTGCTTCAGATCATGGAGTCGCAAAGAGTTGGACACGACTGAGCAATTAACATTTCATCTCATTCGAATTAGAATAATTAGTTCTGTAATTACTAGCATGTGACCTTGGAAAAGTAACCACATTTTAACTTAAGTTACACATCTGAAAAATGGCGATCATGATAATACTTACATCTAAGATTGTTGTACCATCTGAGTGAGTTAATACACATAAGATGTTTACAATAGTTTCTTGCACAAATAGAGGTACAATAATAAAATAATATTATTGAAATTTTTAATGATGTGGTTTGGAACATCCTGGTGCATATAATACACAGCAGAGTTATAACAGCCAACTGAATAGATTTATTTATTCATTCAGTCATTCCTTGAGATCAATTGAGCACCTTACATGTCATTCACTATACTTGGTGTTTATGATAGTCAACCAATCAAACTCACGTCTTCCCTTAACAAAACATATTTTAATAGGAAACTCATCAAATAATAACAGTAAAATGTGATGGCTCTTATTGTTGAAGGGTGAGGACTTAAATTCCTATTTCCAATACTTCTTCTACATAGAGGGAACTCCATGAGCATAACTTACTGGATTTTCTCTGTGTCCGCATTTATTTGTCTTCCAGAAAGGAGGAGTAAATTCTCTAAAAGGTGAATTGATGCCCATGCGTCAATGGATGGATGCCTAGCTTCCCATTCCTTACTCTTCCTCACTTGTTCATCTACCTGAAAAGAGCAGGTGTTCTCTTTTGCAACATAGTCTGCTTAAAAATATCTTTATTTATTTGGCTGCAGCAAGTCTTTTGGGGGCACACAGGACCTTCGATCTACTTTGTGAAATGTGGGGATTTTAATTGCTGCCTGCAAACTTTTAGTTGCAGCATGTGGTATCTAATTCCCTGACCAGGGATTGACCCCAGGCCCCTTGCTTGGAAACATTGAGTCTTAGCCATTGCACTTCCAGGGAAGTCCATTTTACTGTTCAAGCTCTTTAGAAATGTCAAAATGTCAACTTTCAACTTAGGTTATATTTTCACTTTTTCTTATTGGAATTTTTTCAATAATCCATTTAAATTTTTGTTCTTTTAGAAGTTAATTCTCCATCATTTATTAATAACAATAACTACAATTATTGGGTACTTGTCTGTCATGGTGCACACAAAGAACTTTATATACATGATCTCATTCAATCTTTATAAAATATTAATAGAGATGGTGTTATGATGCCCATATTCAGATATGAAAATTAAAGCAGAAGAGGCAAAATAGCTTGTCCCCAGATCACATAGCTAGTAAGTGGCAGAGTCATGGTAGAAACCAATTACATTATTTTACCTTCAATGTCTGTCTCCCATAATTTTTAATCTAATTCTCATTTATTCAGAACTTATGAAGTTAAGAGAGCTATTTCCTGGATATCTTAAACCCTATCTCCTAACAATCATACTTTGCCTTCTCAAAAGCTAATGTTATTTCTAAATTTTGCCTTACATGTTTTATCCCCTAATTATTTATAGGGGATATTTATACAAGATTTGAGCAAAGAAAATGGCAGTGCACTGCATCCAGTCTCTTCCACTGGTGAATCAAACTACTAAACCTTTGATGAACAATAAAATGTGTGGTTTTTGTGTGGGAAACGTGGTAACTTTCTTTTCCTTTTTGATTCACGAAAACCCAAGCAGAATTAGCTTTAATGAGGTATCATATGATTTTGGAAATATATTTACATATATATCAATGTACACTGTGATACTTAAATCAATATGTTCCTTCCTGAGACTTTCTCATGAATAATTTTTGAACCACAGAAATACATACTTTGAATTAATTAAGTTCAATTCAACACAAATTTACTAAGCATTACAATATGCAAAGCATTGTGCCAGGAACAACAAAGAATACAAATTCTATCTTCAAGGATATCACAATGCCTGACACTGTGATTTCTTATTCTCATTTCTATTCTCAGAAGTAATTTTATTATTTTCTAAGTGAACTTCCTGTTTTTCTTCTCCTATTTGCTTTGTTGCCTAATATAAATGAGAGATGGGTTCTTTCATAAACCATATTTTTATTGCTTTGCATCATAGCAAAGGAAAAAGGTGAATAAGAGTCTTCTGTTTCAAACTAAAAATTTTAAATAGCACCTAGAACACTGTCATCATAAAAAATAATTGGTTGTGGTGTTGATGCCAGCATTTATTTCCTTGGCACTTTATCTGACTGAAAACATTACAGCTTCCCCCATCCTAAGCATCACAAATGGCTGACAAATATCTTCTTATATTCTGAAACTGTTCTGAGACATGTACAGTTATATGCTTCAAATTAACCGCAACTAAAAAACAATTGGCACAACACCTGCTCCCCAGGGGCAGAGTTTAGAAGGAAGGAGAGCAATCATGAGGAATGAGAGCCTGCTTAGGAAAAAACTCTTCCTAGCAAAAAGCAGGATTTATGAAAAGCTGTCTTCCTTCTTATAATAACCTACCTTTTTACAGAGGTAACTTTTTGTAACTTTTGGGAATACAGGCTAGAAGTTTGCCCTACATTTCCTGATATGTCATATTACGGTCAAGGTATATACCGTATGATGTTAAAAGAAAATCACTTTATACATTGATGGATTCTGTATACGCTTATTATGGCCTCAGTCTTCCATGTTTCAATCTACACTGATAAGATGTTAATGTAAAGTAAAAATACAACTCTTTTAAGGAAAGTACGCAGAGACTGAAGAAGAAAAGAATTACGTAGTCTTTTAAGCAGCACAGTGAGGCTGGATTGGATAGAGAAAAATAAGGAATGGCTTTCTGTATCAATTTGTCTTTCTGTAATTACAACATTCACTTTAAAGAACTGTCTGAATATTAAAATGGTAACAACTAAAATCAATCTAATTATCCACAGTGAACCTTCCTTCCATCAATTTCCATTACAGAAGAAACAAAATTAACCATTACTTACCACTTCAATATTAATGCTAGCTGCAGCCCCATTGAGAGGTGCTTAGATGCACACCATTTGTTCCAAATATGAAAGTGATTCCTTTGACCGTTAGCACATGCATAGCAAGAGAGAAGAGATAGGGAGAAATTACTAATTCTTTTTTTCTTTCAACAAATAAGCCCTGGGCTTAGCCCTGGGACTATAAACATACATAAAATGTTGTTTCTTTATCCCAGGAATTCAGAGTTTGTTTGGGGAGTCAAACAGAAACAGATAATAGTGAAACAATAAAGTAAGAGCAGTGATAGAGAGATTCAGGCAGTCCTGAGAACCAGTAACTAGCCAAGTCAGGATGTTTGTTAAAAGAAGAAGAAAAATAAAATAAAATAAAAAGAAGAGGGATGTTAATCAAGTATGTAATTGAACTAAGTTTTGGGAAAAGTTGGAAAGAGGAACAGAACACTTAGGAAGAGCCCCAACAAAAACATGGAGGTGAATAATACTAGGAGCTTATGGAACCAGAAGCAGTTTGCATGTCTAACATGATAAGCAAGGCACAGACTGCCACACAAGAGGGCAGTGCGCAATAAACGTATTTCATGTTTCATTTTCAACAACAGAAATTTGGCTCAGAAGAGATGGAGTCCAAATGTTTATAAGCAATGGAGCTGCATAGTAAGATCGACGGGCTGGATTGTTCCACTGCCCTCCCACCTGTCTCAGTTCTGTGCTCTTCCCTGGAAACTAACTGGTACAGATTACATTGAAGGGTCCTCACACCCTATGATTTCTAGTTGGGTTTGGCCAACAGGGGCCCCAGTCAAAGATTAGAGGGAAGGGGGGAATGAGGACACAGTATTATCTGGTATGATTTGAACAAACTTTGGTCTGGGATGTCCCTTGATTAAACAAAGACCTCTGCTTTCTTTCAAATCAGCCAGCTCTACTCACTTCATTTCTCTGTGTTCTAGTAGTCACTCCTTCACTGCATCCCATGAGATGTAGAAGTGGTAACAGTTTGGCCAGACTATTAACACCATCTGTTGCTGTTGTCCTACACCCAAACCTATGGACATCGTCTCTTGGTGAATAAAGTTTTCTTGAAGTCGTTTTATTTTGAAAGTGCCCATTGTTTCCTATTGAGAATTGATACATGTTGCATTTAGAAAAGCCAAACTGAAGTCTGTAAGGGAGATGGCTTAAAAAGAAGAGCGGATGAGACATGCTGAACAACTTAATTGCATCAATGCATTTGTGTCTGATAGGCAGGAAAAAGTTTGAGAAATACTTGAAGGTAAAATCTGTTGAATGCTTTGGTTGATGTTGTAGAAGGGAAGAAAGAAGGGGAAATAAAGATGGTTTCCAATTTTCTACCTTTCAAGTTTTTAACTTCAGTGACTAGATGATAGATGATGGTGCTACCAGTGGAGACTATAGATGAAGGAGCAGGTTTATGGGGAAACATAATAAGTTCACTTTCACATGTGTTGGCTTTGAGGTGTCTTGGTCTATTGGTTATATGGAAATAAATGATCAAGACTGAAAATAATATCTTTGAAAGTTGTCAGCATATCAGTAAGTGGTGCTTAAACCATGAGATTGAGAACAGTGAACTGGAAAAGAAACCCTAGAAAGAGCTGACATGTAAGGAAATGTTCTCAAATATTAATATTTGTGAAGTTCTACTCAGATGGTTTGTTAAAATGTATCATCCAGGGTCCCTAGTTTAGTGACTGATTCAATAGGTTGAGTGGTAGATTCAGGGATGATGTATCCCAAACACGTATCCCAAGTGATTCTGATTACATAGTTTGCAGACCACACTTAGAGAAATACTCATTTAAAGAATGGAGGTAGAAAGAAATGCTCACAAAAGAAAAAAAGAAAGGAATATCCAGAATACATAGTGAATTCATAAAACTCAACAACAAACAACCCAATTCAAAAATGGGCAAGGGACATGAATAAACATTTCTCCAAAGAAGGTACATGAGTGGCTAAAGAGCACATAAAAAGTTGCTCAGTAACACTAATCATTAGGGAAATGCAAATAAAAACACAAGGAGACACCATTGCACACACATTAGGTTGGCTACTATCAAAAAACATAAAATAGCAAGTTTCGTTGAGGATGTGGAGAAATTAAAATGCTTACACACTGTTGGTGGGAAAGTAAAGCGGTATAGTCACATGGAAAACAATATGGCAGTTCTTCAAAATCTTAAAAGTGAAATTACAACATGATTTAGCAAGTCCACTTCTGGGTGTGTTTACAAAAGAACTGAAAGCAAAGTTCTAAAGAGACACTTGTCCAACAAGTTTCTAGCAGCATATCCTTAATGGCTAAAATGTCGAAACAACCTAAATATTCACTGATGGATGTATTAACATGTAGTACATGCATACAATGGAATATCATTTGGCTTTAAAAAAGAAGGACATTCTGACATATGCTACAAAATAAATAAATCTTGAGAACATTATGCTAAGTGAAACCTCAGTCATCTCGACACAAGTACTGTACAACTCCATCTACATGGGGTATAGGAAGATACCGGAAGATACAGGAAGTAAATGGTGGTTACCAAGGGTTGAGAGGAGGGAAACTGGGAAGTTATTGTTTAATAGTTATTATTTAAAGTGTTTCAGTCTTACAAGATGAAAAGAGTTCTGCAGAGGAAGGGTAATGATGGTTACACAATTTTATACATGTACTTAGTACCACTGAACTGTTCATAAACTTAAAATGGTTAAGACGGCAACAATACATTAAGTGTATTTTATCAAAACACAGTATAAAATATAAAATAAAAATAAATTCACCATTTTATCCCGGGGGGGGAAAGGAGAGAGGAAACTGGTCAGAATATGAAAGTAAGGAGAATTTCAAGATGGAGAGAGCAGTCAACAATATGAAATGAAGCAGATGACCATATGCTGTAACAGCCTATTTTACCATAAATGGCAAGGAAACGTTGTCCCTAAATTTCAATACATTTTCTGTATATCTCTCAGTAAAATCTGGTGCCCTCCTTGGAGTAAAAATATAACATTAAATGCTCCTGATGTTCTCTTAAATTAGAGTTATCCACTGAAAAATGGAATCTCTCTTCTTTATGAATGAGGCATTCATTGATTTTAGAAATATGCACAATAGAAACGTTTTTAACCCAAAATAAAGCACTCAAACACAAGACAGCAGAAAGCTTGTAGAATCCTGGCTGTTTGCCTACTCCACCAGTTCACAGTTCCTCCAAGAAGAATATGAAAGTAACAAACAATAATCATAACAGCAAAATTTTAGACCTACTTGCCACAAACATACGAAGATGGCACGAGGCAGATGTGGTTTTGAGAAGAACAAGATTTCTTGAGAAACTTGCTGAGCTCTCACTTATTTCATATTAAGTGTCTCCTGGATCTACAGATTGGACCTGCTATTTCTCAGAATCAATATGAAGCATAGAAACACAATGTATCGTTAATATTTAGTTCTGGCAACCCACTCCAGTATTTGTGCCTGGAAAATCCTATGGGCAGAGGAGCCTAGCGGGCTACAGTCCATAGGGTCGCAAAAGAGTCGGACATGACTGAGCAGCTGAGCACAAGCACTCTTTGAAAATACACCTTACCATTTTTAGATTAAGAGCACATGTACTCAAACAAATAGCAAATATTAATTTTTAAAGGAGAATAGTGGTGAGGATTATTCAAAATATGGGTTAGACCCCATTAATTTTATTTGCCTTTAAAGCTTTTAAGAAAGTACTTTATTTTCCTAATTGTATTTATCCCGGACTTAAACTAATGCTTGTGCTGATTTCTCCTCCTGAAAACAAAAGATACATTCTTAAAGCCACCAGCTTTTCTACTTCTTTATTGTTCCTGAAGTTGGGTTTCTCTCATTGTATACTTTGGTCCATTTCACATTGTCTGTTTTCACAGTTTCACTGTCCATTCTGACCTTACTCACTTATTCTCCTTTAAGGCTTGGGCTATCTCATTTTAAAGTTGTTTCCTAAGTAGCTGGACCACTTTGATAGGCTATTCTGCTACCATGTCAGTTTTGCTTCTTGAAGTAATTTCTGTGAATAACATGTACTGGTTGGATGCATTGCAAATTATAAACTACATTTGCAATTTCAGAAGCAGTATGGATAGTGGTTTACATGTGACCTTTAAAGTGGGTTGTGGTAATCATCTGAACTCACCAAGTCTTAGTTGCCTCACCTATAAGACAGGGATAATAGAGGACTTCCAGGAAGATTCACAATTGTCTGAATGCAAATCTCTCTAGCCATCCTCCAAAACTATACAGATAAACGACCCACACAAACTCCCTTTCTTTCCATATGGGTGTGTGCATGCTGTCACTTCAGTCATGTTCAACTCAGTGAGACCCTATCGACTGTAGCCTGCCAGGCTTCTCTGTCCATGAAACTCTCCAGGCAAGAATACTGGAGTGGGTTGCCATGCCCTCCTCCAGGGGATCTTCCTAACCCAGGGATGGTACCCATGTCTCTTATGTCTCCTGCATCGGGAGGTGGGCTCTTTACCACTAGTGCCACGTGGGAAGTCCTTCTTTTCCATATAACAAACTCATAATTGAGTAAGTTGAATAGAATAAATAAAATAAATACCAATTTCCAACATATCTATTTATCAAGCCCCTGATGCAAATCTTTATAGAAAGGTATAGAAGTCTAGAAAAACTGCTAAATAGAGAACAAGAGGTTGAGATAAAATCTCCCAGAAAGAGAAAGTCTTCCTTACATGCAAAACTACTGATGAAGAGTTCTGATGAGAACACTGACTACAGGAAGGAGAGATAAAAGCACACACAAAAATAAACAAATGGGATCTAATTAAACGTAAAAGCTTTTGCTTTTAAGTAAAGGAATAAACAAAATAAAAAGGCAACACTTAGAATGGGAGAATACATTTGCAAGTAAAGCAACTGACAAAGGATTAATCTCCAAAACATACAAACACCTCACACCATTCAATATCAACAAAATAAACAACCCAATTAAAAAATAGGCCAAAGATCTAAATAGACATTTCACCAAAGAAGACATACAGATAGCTAAAAAGCACATGAAAAGATGCTCAACATCACTGATTATTAGAGAAAATGCAAATCAAAACTTCACCAAGGTATCACTTCAAATTGGTCCGAATGGCCATTATCAAAAAATCTATATAAATAATAAATGCTGGAAAGGGTATGAAGAAAAGGAAACCCTTCTACACTGCTGGTGGGAATGTAAACTGGTAAGCCACCATGGAGAATAGTATGGATGTTCACTAGAAAACTAAAAACAGAGCGACCATCAGTTCAGTTCAGTTCAGTCACTCAGTCGTGTCTGACTTTTTGTGACCCCATGAATCGCAGCACACCAGGCCTCTCTGTCCATCATCAACTCCCGGAGTTTACCCAAACTCATGTCCATCGAGTTGGTGATGCCATCCAGCCATCTCATTCTGTCGTCCCCTTCTCCTCCTGCCCCCAGTCCCTCCAAGCATCAGGGTCTTTTCCAATGAGTCAACTCTTCACATGAGGTGGCCAAAGTATTGGAGTTTCAGCCCCAGCATCAGCCCTTCCAAAGAACACCCAGGACTGATCTTCTTTAGGGATGGACTGGTTGGATCTCCTTGTAGTCCAAGGGACTCTCAAGAGTCTTCTCCAACACCACAGTTCAAAAGCATCAGTTCTTTGGCGCTCAGCTTTCTTTATAGTCCAACTCTCACATCCATACATGACTACTGGAAAAACCATAGCCTTGACTAGATGGACCTTTGTTGGCAAAGTAATGTCTCTGCTTTTGAATATGCCATCTAGATTGGTCATAACTTTCCTTCCACGGAGTAAGCATCTTTTAATTTCATGGCTGCAGTCATCATCTGCAGTGATTTTGGAGCTACCATATGATCCAGCAATCCATTCCTGGGCATATGTCCAGAGAAAATAATAATTTGAAAAGATACATGCACCCCAATGTTCACTGCAGCACTGTTTACAGTAGCCAGGGCATGGAAACAACCTAAATGTCACTGACAGGGGAGTGGATAATGGAGATATGGTACATGTATACAGTGGAATATTACTCAGCCATTAAAAGGATGAAACTGTACCATTTATAGCAACGTGGATGAACCTAGAGAATGTCATCCTGAATGAAGTCAGACAGAGAGACACAAATATCATATAATACTGCTTATATGTGGAATCTTTAAAAAAAAGAGTACAAATGAACTTACCTACAAAACAAAAATAGAATTACAGATATAAAAAACAAACCTATGGCTACCGTAAGGGGGGAGGGATAAACTGGAACATTGGAACTGACAAATACACATTATATAAAACAGATAACTAATAAGAACCTACTCTATAGTACAGGGAACTCTACTCAGTACTCTGTAATAACTTATATAGGAAAAGAATCTAAAAAAGAGTGGATATCTTTGTAGGTATAGCTGATTCACTTTGCAGTACACCTGAAGCTTATACAACATTGTAAAACAAATATACTCCAATGAAAATTATAAATAAATAAACAACAGCACACAGAAGGAGGCTCTCTCTGAAAGTGATACTTCTGGGAAATCAAGGGGAGGGAGAGACCCTTTTGTGTAGTAAAGAGTAAAAGAAGAGAAGAAATTTTACAATCCCTCAAAACAGAAGTAAAAAATAAATTTCAAGGGAAATGGCCCTCTCCTCATTGATCAAACAAAAAGGAAATGTCATCACTAAAGAGACTGCAATCATTTACTCTGACATGAAATCCTTGAACTATAATCATAGAAGCATCCCAAACCACCACACCACTCCTAGAAATACAGAGATACAAGTAGTGTTTATTATACAAAGCTACTAAAAAGAATAAAATAAAAAATGGGAATTAAATATATCTGGTAGTAAGATTCAAAGAAAGAGTGACAGAAAAACTTACACTAAGAGAATTTATACACTACATTCAGTTAAGACAGATGAAGTGGGCCAAAAATAATGAAAGATAATAACATATTCAATAAAGTAGATTTTATGATTATATATTGAAATTTACATTCTAATAATTAAGACTATATCTTCATCACATGTGCATAAAAAATTCATAAAGATCAATTTCATATTAGACCATAAGGAAGGCATGCATAACTTCCATAGAGTTGCTAAAAAATCAGTTATTTCTGTGTGCTTACATACAACACAATTAAGAAAACTAGAAATTAATAATGAATGAATGAGTGAATGGACTTATGAAAAATTTTGTACACGGGGATAATTAACACAAAATGATAGCAAGAAAGGTTAGGAAAATGTCTTTCTGATTTTAATTGTTTGGCAAATGACAGAAGTGTGATAAGAGCTGAGCCAGGTAATTTCTTAAAGTCTCTATTCTGATGCTTTAATAGATTATTTACATAAAGTATGCAGCTAGAAGACTATTTCTTTACACAAAATAAATTCTAGTTGTTAAACTTAGAAAAAAGAAGGTAAAATAAAGAACTGGATTGAGGACAGAACAAGGAATAATGAGGTAATATAAGATCTGACAACTTCAAACAAAGAGCTGAGACTTCTCTTGATAACCCTGCCTAAAAGACAAAGTACCTTAAGAGAAAACAGTTAAGGATGATTGGCAAGCCTTCTATTTAAAGAAGGATCATATCTTATGTTCTGCAAACAGCTTCACATTCAGAATGATGGCAACAGTGTCTTTATCAGGAAGCAAGAGAGATGGAGTAAATACAGTGATAGCTGGAGATATCAGTGTGCTTCCTTTAGGGATTTTTGAATTATTCTACACTGAGAGGGAAAAGGATCCTAAATCCAGCAAAAGTATCGTGAAGGATGGCTGATAATAGCCTCAGTATTCTCCCTTTCAGCAGTGTTGGCTTCATCCTTCTAGTTACACAAGAGAATATTATTTCCTGAAGATATGCTTTTCATGGGCTTATATAATAATTATTATAACTCTTCATATGGATTTAGTAACCTATTCACCTACAACTCTTTGTGAAGACTTGAGATTTTGCTCAAATATTCTCCAAAATTAGAAATTTCCATCCCTTTTTGTCATCATCTATCAAAAGTTGAAAAGCCACCAGGAAAATTTCATTAAGAAGGCCAAATATTTCATACATCTGTTCACAGTTTCTGCAAACACATAGCAATTGTTGGGCATGGTTATCATTGCTTCCAAAATAAAGATGAATAGAGCAGATATAATTTGAGCTTCCTACTAGTGCAGTGGTAAAGAATCTGTCTGCCAACGCAGGAGACACAAGAGACACGGGTTCGATCCCTGGACTGGGAGGATCCCCTGGAGTAGAAAATGGCAAGCCTCTCCATTATTCTTGCCTAGAAAATTCCATGGGCAGAGGAGCTTGGCAGGCTATAGTCCATGGGGTCGCAAAGAGCTGGACATGATTGGGCGACTGAAAATACATCTCTGTCAAAGGAACTAAGATGGGTCACTGATTCCCTCCTACTTTACCTCTTTCTTGCCCCTAGTGTCCGTTTATACAGCTGTGCACGTTGTTCACTGGACACAGCTGTCTTGACAACACAGGTAAATGGAGGCTGAAGTGTAAATCACCAAGGTATGTGCTGCAACCTAGGGCTACATTTCCTTAGCACCTTTTCCAAATTCTCAGACACCCTGTGAGCTCACAACAGCTTTACCCATCTGTAACTCTCGGGGCATGGATAGAAACACTAACCTAAGTTTAAGCAGTGATATCTCCTGTATGAGAAGAAAGATTCCAGTGGAAAACTGCTAATGAGTACCAAACATTCCTTTCACTTTCTTCCTGAAAAACCCTGCTTTTTTCATCATAATGGCAATATGTCCAGTTGAAAGCATTCAATACTTAGAATTCTTTATAGCTAAGAAGGGTTAGCTATAACCCTATAACATGATTCTGGCCAAAAGATAGAAGTTGAGTCTTTCTAGGTAAGATTTCTCTTTCTGATATAAGTACCAGCCCTTCCTGTTTCCTTCCTTTTTCTTTTTGCTTGCAAAGCAAATGGAAGTCAGCCATTTTATGATCAGATGACAACATAAAGAAAACTATCCTTCCACAAAGGTGGGCAAACCACCAGGAAGATAAAATGATCCAGGACATTAACAGGATCATGAAGACACTTCCCAAAGACAAACTTCCCACCTCCAGGCTGCTCTTTGTGTGAGAAGAATACACTTTTTTATTAGTCACTGTATCTACCAGTTCCTGTCCCATGCAGAAGAAAGCTTTAACTGACATGTCTTGCCTCTACCTTAGAAGAGATGTGTGAGAAAGATTTTACTAGTTTTCATGTCGAGAATAGTTACTGAATAATACATTTTCATCCAGTTCAAAAGTTTCATTGTTGATTGCCGAGAAGAATCTAACTTATTGTTTCTACCTCATAGACAAGTGATTTAAGGAGGCTTTAGCTACAGCACAGCTATATTGCTAAAGACAAATTAACACTTTTCCCAAAGTCTTGGTAAGATTCCAAGGAAAGGGGAATAGCAGTTAATATTAAGCCAAGCTCTGCTGTTTTCTGTCTTTAATATGCTCAGCATATAGAATTTTAACAGATTCTAGTGCATGGTCAGTAAATATTGAATAATGATTACAATGATAGTGATATATATCAATTATTTTAAACAATGTTCAAAGAACAGTTTATGCTATAGATAAAAATAGACTGATTTATAGATCCTGATGTTACAACTCTTGAAAAGAACATCTCTCCATCTCAGAGGTCAAAGTTTTTTCCTATTTAAGAATTGTAAAGTTTTACAAAAGATGTGCTCATAGCAAACTTCACTAAAAGTCTACATACTTATTTTCATGTAATAGTAACTTTTATGAGTATCTTTTAAAAGGAGAGTTCCAGAGAGTTGGTATAAATGTGTTGTGTTTATGACCTGACGGCTGGTACTACATGTAAGATGAAAATTAATCACTTAGCAAACATGCTTTATGTCTTATGTCCTCCGCAAAGTATAAATTCCAAAGGGCACTGTTTTCCACCCACGCTACGTTAGACCTCAGAATATTATCATTTACCCCCTAATGAAACGTCCCCTCTCTATTATTTTTCAGGAACCATGTCACTGGAAGTGAAAAGACAGGTTACTTCTTAACAGGGAGTGTTCGTGGTCTTGTGGTAGAAATATATCTATTTTCATACCAAAGCAAGGAGAATCTAGTCATTGAGGTGGGTAATCACTTTGATATTGAAAAATATGGATAAAAACTTCTAGAAATAAAAAGTGAAACAGGAAAACATAGTACTAGTGGGAAACTTTAAGACATATCTTTCAGTCTTTGATATAACAAGTAAGCAAAAAGAAATAATAGGAAAAAAGAAATAATAGAAATCTGAATAACAGATTATTCAAACAGCTCTATTGAGAGAAAAGCACAGATCATGTAAATGAAGAATATACTTTTTAAAATTGCTTATAAAATATTTCAAGCATTGACTATGGATCAAAAGAAAATTAAGTAATCCCCAAAGAATGTGAACAGCATTCTCTGTTGACAATACAATTAATCTATAAATAAAAAATGATATCTGTTCAGTTCAGCCATTCAGTCATGTCCGACTCTTTGTGACCCCATGAACTGCAGCACGCCAGGCCTCCCTGTCCATCACCAACTCCCGCAGTTTACTCAAACTCCTGTCCATTGAGTCCATAATACCATCCAACCATCTCATTCTCTGTCATCCCCTTCTCCACCCACCTTCAATCATTCCCAGCATCAAGGTCTTTTCTAAAGAGTCAGTTCTTCACACCAGGTGGCCAAAGTATTGGAGTTTCAGCTTCAACATCAGTCCTTCCAATGAATATTCAGGACTGATCTCCTTTAGGATGGCCTGGTTGGATCTCCTTGCAGTCCAAGGGACTCTCAAGAGTCTTCTCCAACACCACAGTGCAAAAGCATCAATTCTTCCATGCTAACCTTTCTTTATAGTCCAACTCTCACATCCATACATAACTACTGGAAAAACCATAGCCTTGACTAGATGGACCTTAGTCGGCAAAGTAATGTCTCTGCTTTTTAATAGGCTGTCTAGATTGGTCATAATTTTCCTTCCAGGGAATAAGCGTCTTCTAATTTCGTGGCTGCAGTCACCATCTGCAGTGATTTTGGAGCCCAAAAAAATAAAGTCAGCCACTGTTTCCACTGTTTCCCCATCTATTTGCCATGAAGTGATGGGACCAAATGCCATGATCTTCGTTTTCTGAATGTTGAGCTTTAAGCCAACTTTTTCATTCTCCTCTTTCATTTTCATCAAGAGGCTCTTAGTTCTCTTCACCTTCTGCCATAAGGGTGTTGTCATCTGCATATCTGAGGTTATTGATATTTCTCCCACCAATCTTGATTCCAGCTTGTGCTTCATCCATCCCAGCATTTCTCATAATGTACTCTGCATATAAGTTAAATAAGCAAAAATAAAGAAAGAAAGAAAATAAATAAATGAGATATAAATAACCAAAATGCAACCATGTAGAAATGTTAAGAAAGAATATTAAAATAGTATTGAAGCCAAGAAGAATTTAAAATCTCACTTTCAAATTATTTAGAAAACACTTATTTTTTATGTTAAACATCAGAACACATGGGTTGTAGTTAACGTGATACATACAAACAGAAAAAAAAATTTTTTTAGAAAGTTTCATTAATAATTAAAGAGTAAAGATAAATTGCTTAAACATTTATGAGTTAGCATAACATTGTTGAATTAAATAATTCTCTCTTTAGTAGGTTATGGGATATTTTTATCCAGCTTTGATTATCAGTATCATTTAAAGCAAAAATTCTTACCCTGGACCCATGAATATTTTTTTCTATGACTACTTATTTTATACACCCTATGATATAAAAAGGTCTTTGTTTAAGCTGATGAGGAAACATATAAAACAAAATCTTAGAATAATTGCTTAATAAATCAAGAAATTTCTCTATAAGATTGAATTTAACTATCTTTACTTGATATAACAGGAGAAAAAGGTCTATGTGTGTAATTTCCCTCCACTCAGTGTAAAGAGACAACTCTTGTGTTTCCAAATGTTAGTAACTAAACTTTTGAAATTTTATAGATGGCCACCATGTATCATCATTTTCCTCACGGCTGCTGCTGCTGCTGCTAAGTCTCTTCAGTCGTGTCTGACTCTGTGCGACCTCATAGAGGGCAGCCCACCAGGCTCCCCCATCCCTGGGATTCTCTAGGCAAGAATACTGGAGTGGGATGCCATTTCCTTCTCCATTCCACATGGCAAAGAATCAAAAACGTTTTTAGGGAAAAAAGTGCTCCTGGTGCTACAAAAGAAACACATATGTAATGCGAAACTCATTTATTTCTCATTTAAAAAAGGAGAATAAACCTAAGAAAGACCATGGATAATATTCAAATGATAAAAGTGAACTAATAAATTAGAAAACCAAAATGCCAGGGAAAATATTTGTTATAGTGGTTTGGTGGGGGGAGGGAAATAAAACACTAGATATGTTAATTAGAAGATTAACTATATAAAATATGAAATATTTATGTGCAATAAATACAGATTAAAATAAATTTTAATAGCTTATATGAGAATTCAGTACAATAGCATCACAATGATAAATTTCATGTTAATGATAACAGACAATGGTAAATCAGACTAATGCCTAAATGTATATAGCCAATTGAGCACATAACAAAAGTGATACAAGAATAGAGCTGACAGATTTGCAAATAAAAATATAGAATACAGAGTTGTTTTAAATCTCAAAAAAAGCAATTTTTAATTAAAGACTTCCCATTCAATATTTAGGACATACTTACACTAAACATTATTCACTGTTTATTCAAAATTAAAATTTAACTGGGTATTTTGTGCTTTATCAGCCAACCCTACTTAAAAAGACAAATGGCTACCTTTGAAATAATAGTGAAAGAAGTTTTTCAAACCTTTCAAAAAGCAGATTTACTTAGTATGTAAATGGTTCCTAATCATAGATGTGGTTCCCTTTTTTAAAAAATCAATAAAGGTCTATTGGACTGCAAGGAGATCCAACAAGTCAATCATAAAGTAAATCAACTCTGAATATTCATTGGAAATCAACCCTGAATATTCATTGAAAGGACTGTTGCTGAAGCTCCAATATTTTGACCACCTGATGCAAAGAGCTGACTTATTGGAAAAGACCCTGATGCTGGGAAAGATTGAATGCAAAAGGAGAAGACGGTAGCAGAGGATGAGAGGGTTAGATAGGATCACTGACTCAGTGGACATGAATCTGGGCAAACTCCAGGAGTCTGGCGTACTGCAGTGCATGGGGTTACAAAGCGTCTCAAGGGGATGCGACTCAGTGACTGAACAACAGTCACAGACATTATACATAATACAAACAAAACTATCTATAAACCATCTAATTCTGTAAATAAAAAATGCAAAAGTTTTAAATAAATTACAGCCATGTATTAAAGGAATGAAACACCTTGAACTGTCCTTCATTCCAGTAACAGAAACATAGTTCAAATGGGAAAAGGTGCAACTATAATAATCACTTCTATCTATTCTTATTGACATCCTCTAGTTTTCCCTTTTAATATTTCAACAAATTTCACTTTTTCTGCATCTGTTCTTACCCTTTCAAATTCATTTTTCACAGTGCTGACAGAGTACTACTGTAATATGGGAGCAAATATATTAATCATTTTCACATTCACTCACTATATTGTCCATGAAAGAAATCCCCAAACTCTTAATAAGGACTTAAAAGGTTATTTCAAATCTACCTCTGCATATATTATTATTTTTCCTTATATATGCAAATATATGGTATTTGTAAGTTATAATGCATAACAATGAAAACTTAACAACCCATTATTTAAATTAAGAATTAGAACATCAGCAATAACTTTCCTCAGCACATCCTTCTACATATTCACCCCCAAGTAACCACAATCCTGAATTTTGTGAGTATAATTCTTTGTTTTAAGGAATGAATTCTTAAGCAATAAAGTAATTGGTTTTGCTTGTTTTTGAGATTCACTAAACTGGCATCTTACTGCATAGTTTTTCAAGACTAGCATTTTCTCTCAACCTTATTTTATTATTATTATCACTTCATGTATATGTGGAGATCTGTTTCAAACTGGGCTGAAGTTTTGCCAGACTGGTATACTAGATGGAGAGAGACCAAGGAAGCTGCGCATATAAGCAACGGTGTGATTATGATCGCCCATGGAATTTGAAGAAGATACTGATGGCACAAGATGGATGAGGAGGAAAAGATGACTTTTAAAATATTTATTTATTTGGCTACACTAGGCCTTTTGCAGCACGTGCGATCTTTAGTTGTGCCATGTGAACACTTAGTTGAGGAATGTGGAATATAGTTCCCCAACCAGAGATTGAACCCAGTCCCCCTGTATTCGAAGCGTGGAGTCTTAGCCACTGGACCATCAGAGAAGTCCCAGAAAAGATGATGTCATCATTTATAGGTCCTGGGGGGATCAAAAGACTGTTAAGAGTCAAACAACTAGTTAAAGTAAGTTAGAAAGATAGAAAGTGATGCTGGGAAAATATATTTCAAATTAATGAATATGAAAAGATCAAGAGAAGAAAAAAGGTAAACTTTTAACTAGAGACCAAAAAATTTCTTTTTTTAATTGAAAATATTTTCTTAAAATATTATAAAACAATATATTTCAAAAAAAACAGCACTGTGTTTAAGGGTGATATAAGGTCTGTTTAAGGTAATATTTTAAGATTAAAATAGTCCTTTCTTTTATCATTAGTATTATTTAACATTTAACATTGTTCTGAAGGAATTACTCATATATTAAATTTTAACTCCTGACTGAGAATATTCCTCTTCACTCCAAATTTCTGGCACCATTTTCAATGATTCTGCTCAGATACAGTGACCTTTCTCTTTACTTTAGAAGACCTTTGCATCACCAGAAACCAAACACCTTCAAAATCTCAATTTCCTACACTGTTCCCTCTGAACAATTCCTTTGAGTTTCACACTCTCTTGCTTAAGTATATGACTAAAAAGAGACTGAACAAATTTTAAAACAATAATATTTCTGGTTACTGGACTTTAAATTATTTCATTATTTTCAATTGTAGCTTTGAGGTTATTTTCAACACTTGTTTAACCAGCAAAGAACCACTTTTGATCTATTGATCTGTTTTAATACAACAGAAACCAATGAAGCCTGCAAACTTAATAAGTGTAAACATTAATGTGTAAATATGATGAAAATAGAAGAAGGAAATGGCAACCCACTTCAGTATTCTTGCCTAGAGAAGTCCTGTGGACGGAGGAGCCTGGTGGACTGCCGTCTATGGGGTCGTACAGAGTCAGACACAACTGAAGTAACATAAACTCAGCAGCAGCATGATGAAAATAATTTCTGTAGGAATTACACTCTCTTAATTTAATGTAAGCTGAGACAATGGGCAACGTGGTCCTTAGGGCTATGCACAAAGCTTGAGAACATTAAACTTTATTAAGAACATAATAAGGTTACTATGAAAATTATCAATCTTAGAGTTCAAATTTATAAGATTTATGAAAACAAATTAATTGCATTTATTTTTCTTCTGCAAAGGCAACCTGACCATAGAACCCCCAGAGGCTCAAAGAAAAGTCATTGTGTAACCACTTCCATAGGTCCCTTGTCATGGAAATATGCTTCATAATACATGATTTCCTTAAAAAAAAAAAAAAAGGTTATAAAATAGGATATTTATTTAAGTATGCAGGCGTGCATGCTAAATCACTTCAGTCATGTGCTACCCTTTATGACCCTATGGACTGTAGCCCAGCAGGCTCCTCTGTCCGTGGAATTCTCCAGGCAAGAATACTAGAGTGGGTTGCCATGTCCTCTTCCAGGAAATCTTCCCAAACCAGGGATCAAACTTGTGTCTCTTATGTCTCCTGCATTGGGAGGTGTGTTCTTTACCACTAGCACCATCTGGGAAGCCCTTATTTAGGCATACTGATGTGAAAGTATATAAATGTATAAATAAATAAGGTGAACATATGTACACATACAATAAGAAAAAGATAGTTCTAGAAAAATGTTCACCAAATAATACAAGAGAATATTTTTGAGTGATGGGATTTGGCTTTTTATTCTTGTTTTCCCCACATTATAAACTTCTAGAGGCTGTATTCTATCCTTTTATGTCTATAAGAAATACTTGTTAAAAGGATATATGTGCATGAGCGCTCAGTCATATCCCCGTGGACTGTGGCCCACTAGACTCCTCTGTCCTTGGGGTTCTCCAAGCAAGAATACTGGAGAGGGTTGCCATTTCCTTCTCCAGGGGATCTTCCTGACCTAGGGATTGAACCCATGTCTCCTGCACTCCAGGTGAATACTTTATTGCTTGAGCCATGATAAAGTAAATGGCACCTTTGAATTTTTAAAAATTTTGTTTATCAGCAAAAAGGTAGTAATTCTAACCACTGCCAAACTTCAGTGATATTAACTGCCAACAATGAATTGGTAGGAAATTCAGTTATTATTCATACCTGGTGGCCCCTGTGGTAGGTTGTCTCTGAATACTGTTGATATCAGTTCGGTTCCTCCTCATATTTGCATGTCACACCTTCATCAAATAGTTGAATCTAATTCCCTTCTTCTTGAATCAGGCCAGATCCTGTTGTCTGACTAATAAAATTCTGTGGGAGTGATATTCAGGTTAAGTTTCTTCCTGCACCTTGGAATGCTCATTCTTGGTACTTTCCTTCTTGGACCTCAGCTGTCATGCTATGAGATGAAACTACCAGAGGGGTCCATGTGTAGGAGTTCAGGTTTTGAGCTTCCAGTTGACAGACAGCATCACCTGCCAACTTTGAATGAGCCATTTGGAATATCTCTAGCTTACTCAAGCCTTTAATGACTCCAGTCTCAGCTGTCAGAGATCCTAACTTAGAACTGTCCCACAAGGTAGAACAACAACAGAACAGTGACAGATAACATTTTATTTTAAGGCATTGTGTTTTGGGATGAGTTTTTAAGCAGGAATAGATAACTGGAAAACATTCCATGCTTTTGTAAATTAAAATTGGTATCTTCCAAGGATTATGGAGTATACTTTTTGCTCAAGTATTTTTCTTGGAGCCCTCAAATTTGTCTGGTGAAATTCAGACCTTTTTGATTAGAACTTCATTCCTCTAATACCTGGACAAAACAGCACAGTAAACTTATTTTACATTAGTATAAGTTAGTTTATAGGATTTTCTGTAATAATATTTTACAAGATTTAATTAAAGAGACAGTAGGAAAGAGGAATACAGGTTCTAAGGTAATTCTAGAAAGGTTCAGACGTGAAGATGCAGAAGGACACTGTGCTAACTTGTACTGAGAAAAAAGGGATGTGATAGGATGTGAATTGTATGTGTGTTGGGAAAAGGAAGTACCCACATTATAAATGGGATGACCCTTTACCTCTACAGACAATTTGGAAATTTCTAATGTTTTCTGTAATGTCTCAACTTATACATAAGATTTTTCTGCCTTCTCCTACCAGTCAAAGGGGCCCTTATTCATTCATTCATTCAATAAATATTTACTAAACATATGCTCTGATCAATGCGCTAGCCTGACAGTGAGGATACAGTGATGAATAAGACAGACATTTAAAGTGCCTGAGATGTGCAGAGGAGAGATCCGAAAGTTCAGTTTTAGAGAAGTTAAGAATAGGATGAAGTGAAGTGAAGTGAAAGTTGCTCAGTTGTGTCCAACTCTTTGCCACCCCATGGACTGTAGCCTGCCGGGCTCCTCAGTCCATGGAATTCTCCAGGCAAGAAGATTGGAGTGGGTTACCATTCCCTTCTCTAGGAGATCTTCCCAACCTAGGGATCGACCCAGGTCTCCTGCATTGCAGGCAGATTCTTTACCATCTAAGCCACCAGGGAAGCCCAAGAATAGGATACTAATGTTATTTATGCAATGATTGAAGAAAATTGGATGAGGTACTAAGGCCTAGCCAGGACAAGATTCTTCAGTAATACGATCAATATTCCTCAAAAAATAGAAATATATATGAATATTATTTGCCTGAAATGTGGGAGACCTGGGTTTGATCCCTGGGATGGGAAGATCTCCTGGAGAAGGGAAAGGCTACCCACTCCAGTATTCTGGCCTGGAGAAGTCCATGGGATTGCAGAGTTGGACATGACTGGGGGACTTTCACTTTCATGAATATTACAAAGCCATAAAAACAAGGAAATCTTGCCATTTGTGGCAATCATGGATAAACCTTGAGGGCATTATGTTAAGCGAAATAACTCAGAGAGAAATACAAATACTGTATGATCTCACATATGTGGAATCATGGAATCTAAAAATTAAAACAAGAGAAACTTATAGAAAAAGAGGCATTTGTGGTTACCAATTATAAGATAAATAAGTAGTGGGGATGAAATGTACAACATGATAACTATAATGAACACTTCTGTATAATATATATGAAAGTTATTGATAATAAATTCAAACAGTTTTATCATGAGAAAAAATATTTTTTTCTTTCTTTTCCCTTTTGTACCTGAGATGATGGATACTAACTAACTTACTGTGGTAATCATTTCATTATATACATAAGTCAGATGACTACACCGTACATAATACAGTGTCCTGTGTCAATACAGTGCTTAATTTAAATTCATACAGTGTGTGCGTGTGTGCTAAATTGCTTCACTCATGTCTGTCTCTTTGTGACCCTATGGACTATAGCCCACCAGGCTCCTCTGTCCATGGAATTCTCCAAGCAAGATACTGGAGTGGGTTGCCATGCCTTCCCCCAGGCTATCTCCCTGATGCAGGGATCAAACCCAGTCTCTTCTCCTGTGTGGGCAGGCAAGTTCTTTACCACTAGTGCCACCTGGGAAGCCTCAAACTTATAATAGTGCTCTATATCAGTAATACTGCAAGAAAACCAGAAACAAAAATATGATCAACAGTCTGTCCAGCAGTTTGCTCCAAACCTTTGTGCTAGAAGTGACTCTCTGGGCAATACCGTTTCTGGGTATTTGACTGAAGCAACTTACCGAAAAACACTGTCCTTCATCAGTTCTTCCTGACATTACAGGCTCCAGCATTTTTATGACCATGACTCATGACTCCAGGACCACGACCCTTGTTCTGACTCAGGAACTACGTCAGTCTCCCAGTCTGGCATCCTCTTGCATGGTTCCCATCCCTCATTTATCCTCCCTGATCCTTTGTCTCTGATCTCTTCTCTTTAAACTCATAGATCAAAACTTCTTTCAGCTCCCTTTATTTTAAAATAACGACCATTAAAAAGTTGCTATCAGAAATAATCTCCAGACTCTAGCAGCAAAAAATGGCCTTCTCCTCAAGTTCTAGTCTGAATTTTATCTCAAAGAATAGGAAAAAAAAAATGTAGTACAAGCTGAGTGACTTAGTTGTAATACTCTGGTTAAAAAATTATGTGTCAGGGTCTTTAGTTTTTTGCAAAACACAAAGTTAAATAATTCTAGAAGAAGAAAGTAACTGTGTAAAACTTGGAAGGAACACTGTTATACTAAAATATTCAAAACAGTCATTCTTTCTGAAATAAATACAATTACTTTCTCGCTTTGTGCACTACCATGACAAGTCCACAGAAAAGGCAATGAGAGAATTATCATAATTTAGACAATATAGTCAATAAAGCTAACCTTACTGTCACTGAAAACCTCCCAAACCATTTGAAGTAAGGAAATAAACACTCAGAGCTTTTGGCTATAGCTGCAAAGATAAATGAAGTAATGGAGTTACAGTGAGTGGCTTAGGAAGAGAGAAAATCTAACCATAGATGGGAAACTATAAAAATATATGAACTAATTTTTGTCTGATACTTGCAGATAGGAAGAACAAAGAGAAGAAATAGATCCAGGCACTTTTATATGGAAATATTATTTGCATAAATCATCACTGAAGAAAGTCCTAATGACAATATACTACCAAAATTTTTATTTATGTATTTGTATTTAAGCTTAATATCCTTCCAAAGAATTGCAAGAATCATGGATCAGTGCTAATCAAAGGAGATCTTTATATTAAAGATAAAATAATTAAATTACAGTACTTCAAGAAATAGAACTTGGGGCCTTAAAAACGATTGGAAATAACAGCAGTAGCCAAAATTCTGTTAGATTTTAATTTTCAAGTATGCTAGAGGATTACTTCTTTTACAGTGATACTCAGGGAAAATTGTTTTATCTGTACAGAGACCCACAGAAAGCTGTGAAATTCTAAAACAGCTAAGATTCTATCCTCCGTGTTTTGGCTACAAAAAGAGAGCAAAGGAAAGACGAAAAAAAAAGCAGTCTAGCAAAAAAACTGGGACTGGGAGATTTGTTGCTTTGGGCAAACTCAGAAGTATGCAATATTATTTGTGGCTCGCTAGCATTACAAACGGAGAAGGCAATGGCGACCCACTCCAGTACTCTTGCCTGGAAAATCCCATGGGCGGAAAAGCCTGGTAGGCTGCAGTCCATGGGGTCCCTAAGAGTCGGACACGACTGAGCGACTTCACTTTCACTCTTTACTTTCATGCATTGGAGAAGGACATGGCAACCCACTCCAGTGTTCTTGCCTGGAGAATCCCAGGGACGGAGGAGCCTGGTGGGCTGCCATCTCTGGGGTCGCACAGAGTCGGACACGACTGAAGCAACTTAGCAGCACAGCAGCAGCATTACAAAAATACCCCAGTTATAGAACTTGATTCAGAATTCTACTTTTTCTCTCTGTCTGTTGGAAAGAATGAGTTCAATTTGCTGTTGCAAACATATTATGTGATATCATTATATGATATTTCTGCAGTTTTGAAGACACATAATTATATTAAGAAGAGATAAACACATAATTATTAAGCAGTTGGTTTCTTTTTTAAGCTTATATTTATCTTGCAAATGTGTCTATTTCAAAAGTCTAAACCAACAACTTTACTTTGAAAAAAAGGAAAGAAGCAATCATACATAATATATATACTTTGATTGACAAAGATCTCTAGACATTAAAGTGGACTAGGCTAGAGAAAGAAAACCTTCTAAAGAGAAATACAAAACTACAAAATAACAATGTCACATGCTTTATGAAAATAAGAAAAACTCATTAAACTGGAATCTCAAACTTCAGGTGATTATCTGACCAAATTGTTACAAACCATTTGTATTACACTGAATCCATGCTTCTAATGGATAAGAAATATCATACTTTAAAAAAGTAAACTTCTCATATTAGCAATCAATAGGGACTTGAATCAAGATTAATAACTACTCCTCATCTTTAAAAGTTAAGAAACAGTCATAGAAACCATGCTGTTTATCTGGCCTATTCATTGACAGCCACATGATCTTGCCATGTCTTCATCACTCCCATTTTCTGTTTCCAGAATATTCCTCCACACTTTACCCTGCTCCAGTCCCAATCATGTCTACTTCTCTCATTTGCAGAATACACTCATTCCCCTGAGCAAACCTCACATGTACCCCAGCCCTTGGTCCCTTCAGTACTGAGCTGAATAAAGTAGACAAAGCTAGATAAAGTAACTATATCATTGACATTTTTATGCTACTTAGTTCACTGCATTACGCTGTCTGGGTGCCTCCAGGTGTGAAGCGGTGTCTTCTTCATCTTTCTCATGGAGTCGTATACCTGACCTTTACTAAACCCTCAAGAAATATTTGTTGTACTAAACTAAATGGAATTTAATTTCTTCCTATTCAGCTTAAGAATCTCTGAAGCCCTCTTAATTTGGCCAAACGAAAAAGTTGGGAAGAACTGAATAAATGTCATGGAATGAACTCTGTAGTCTTAAAACATGCTCCTCTGTCCATGGAATTCTCCAGGCAAGAATACTGGAGTCAGTTGCCATTCCTTTCTCTAGGGGGCCTTCCCTGACCCAGGGATCAAACCTGGGTCTCCTGCATTACAGGCAGATTCTTTACCATCTGAGCCACAAGGGAAGCCCAAACAATAACAGCAAATCATTTAAAAGCAGTTAAGACTAGTGTCCAGTTCTTATATGCATGATCAGTCCTTCCACTCTAAGACACTAAAACTCTTAGTGTCCTCAAGGAAATCTCTCTATCCCAGATCTGACCCAGATCTGCTTCTGCTATTTTTACCTTCTTTTTTTTTTAAACCACCCACTAACCTTGTTCTGTTCCCAAATTGGTTCACGTCAGGCTAATTATTTCCTTTTTAAATAAGAACTTCTATACAAATCTCAGAGAATTCTGTCTCTTCTCTAACTGATCCAAGCTGATTTTAATGTAGTAACTCTCTCAACTATATTCCTATAATCCTAATACATTTGTATGTTGGCAAATTTTCCATAAATGTCGTTCTCTTCTAAATCCACTACTGCCAAATATTTTTAAGCAGCTGCCTAAAAACTTCCAGAGATAGTTTCTCTTTGTACTTCTGAAGGCCACTTTGATATTTGGGAGAAGAAAATAACTTCTAAGCTAAATAAAACTCTTCTCCCAGAATTAGAAAGAAGAAAAATTCTATTGTTACATGGCATTTTTCCAAGTACATTTACATTGCTATTCCCAGTACTTACATAGTGTATAAAACTTATTTACAATAAATATAAGTCTCTATTTAGATATAAAATTTATTCAATATTGGATTATATTTTAATATGGTAAGTTGGGACAAATTGCAGAAATTAGCTAAAACAAAAGTCAACTAACATCATGGTTGGGTCTTCTGCAAACTTTTCAAAACAAAAAGCCTTAAAAATCTCTTTCTTTTTTTAAACAGAGACAGTAGTAGTAACAGCACTTAAAGTAGCAATTACTGTCTACTTCCATCACAACTATTCATGTGGATACTCACAAGATACTGCTTTCCATGCACTTTAAGCAACAGTTTAAAAAAAGTACATTCATGCCACATTCTAAAAGGCCAAGAGAAATAGAAAAGTATGTGCACTAAAACATCTCAAAACAAGCAGTAGAAAGATAACCTATAGGCAACCCAAGAAAGAAAAAAATTTGAATTTTAGAGGTGAGAATTACATGTTTAAAAAAAATGATTAAAATAGGAAATAAAAATCTTTACAAAGTTCTTAGCCAGGTATTTGTTCTTCTTTTAAAATGATTCATGTTGATGTATGGCAAAACCAATACAGTATTGTAAAGTAAAATAAAGTAAAAAAAAAAAAAAAAGGAAAAATAATTAAAAAATGAATTCAAAAGACTGCATCCAATAAAACTAAATCTGCTAGACTGAATTTGCAAGTGAAACTTTATTCTATCACAGAGAACATTTTTCAGAAATAATACTGAAAATATTATTTCAGAAATAATAATGGAAAAGCTGGATTTTATGAAATTTGATTTAAAACTTTTCCAACTATAAAATAATAGACCCTTATTGTAGAAAAGGCTCTGGGACTAGGACAAGAGGTAAGACGTGTGAATGAAGTCACTAAATAAAAACATGCATAATTCTATCTCTATACAGGTAGGATACAGAATGATACCTTCATGTTTTTCTTCGCATATGCTTTGGTTGGTTGTTGGTGTAGTCACTAAGTCCTGTCCAACTCTTGTGACTCCATGGACTGTAGCTTACCAGGCTCCTCTGTTCATGGGATTTCCCAGTCAAGAATACTGGAGTGGGTTGCCATTTCCTTCTTTTACTATCTGAAATAATATTTAGAATTTAAAAGTATGTGGGTTTTTACCATTTGATATTAGAGTTTAAGTTTTTTCTGTGTCATTGATTTATTTGCAGAGAATTGAGATCCAATTAAAAATGGCTTAAACAAATAAAGGTAAATTTTAGCTTGTACAAATAAAAAAGTTGCTGAAAAGGCCAGGAGTAAGCTTCTTGGGCTTTTGTGCTCACAGGAATTAATCAAAAATTCATCTTTATCTACCTCTTAGCGATGATTTTTCCTGTGTTGATTTCATTCTCAGTCACTTCTTCCTACAAGATGGCAAAAGAACCCTAGAAGCTTTACATTTACTTTTCATTTAGAAATTCCCATGGAAGGCTTCTGCCTCTTCAGCAGTACTCCCAGAGAGGATTCTCAGTGGCATTCTTCACTCTATCTAGGGGGATATAGCATTGATTACTCAGTCCTTAATTGCCTGGAAAATTTGGGAGTCATTGGCATGAAGCTGAATAAAATTCCAAGGCTGGATGAAATGACTGTGTAGGGAACAAGTACGGATACAGAAGAGTCTGAAAAATAAAACCTAGCTTACACAGCTAGGCTTGTAAGTAGATAAACATTTGGTGTAGAACAATTAGTTGTGGATTTTCTTTTGTATAAATTCCATAGTCTCGGTGAATAGTCAGAAAGTCTATGGACTGAAAAACCCATGAAGTCTAACATACCAAGGTTAGGCTCAAGGTGATCAGTTTTCAGAAGAAAGTATTTTAATGGACATCACCAGAAAATCAATATCACAGAATCCAATTAAAATAGTAAAATTAATATTTACTAAATGGGTTCTACAAAAGCCTACATTCAGCTTTAAAGAAAAAATTCAGGGCTCAGTATCTAACAACTGTAAATTCCTCCATGGTCAAACAGTTGAGTAAGATATCCTGCTCATCCTCAAAATCAAGTTTAATGATACATAGGAAGACATGATAAAAGACAAACTGTCATCCAAGATTAACATGTATTTTTGCACTTGATGTAAAACTGCCACTTCTGAGAATATTCAATGTCTTTTGAAATTTTTATCAGCAAGATCAAGCTGCACAAGACCAGAATTTTTAAAAGTAATTTATACTCTATAACAATTTATACTCTTTCTTGGCATGACAGAAAATAAAATATGAATAGCTTTCTACTATGTTAAGCTGACGTTATAATGAATAATTTGTAATATTTCTTTTGGAATTTGTAAATAGTATAAAGTAACCAGCATTAAAAAGTTTATATAAGTTGAGGGGGAATGTTTATATAAGTGTATGTAAATATCCAAACTAGCTTTTGAACATACTGTGATAATGCATTATCTATATTATTGCTAGGGGAATTCTGAATTGTACAGAAGAACTCATATTTCAATGTTTTGTTAGATTTCTCTATTAAAATAAGAAATTATTATATAACTTTGCAAATTAATTCTTGGTCTAAAAAGCCATGCAGTCCCAATTTGGAAGACAATCAAAATTTGACAGTGGTAGAAAACATGTTCTGAATAACTCAAAGCAAACGTGTTCAGTTGTTTAGTCTTGTCGGATTCTTTGTGACCCCATCGACTGTAGCCCGCCAGACTCCTCTGTCCACAGAATTCCCCCGGCAAGTATACTGAAGTGGGTTGCCATTTCCTTCTCCAAAGGGTCTCCTTGACCCAGGGAGTGAACCCGCATCTCCTGAGTCTCCTGCATTGCAGGGGAATTGTTTGCCACTGAGCCATCAGGGAAGACAAACAAACATTAATAATATTCTTTATCTGCAAAGAACTAATCATTAATAGAAGATAATGTTTACATTTATTCTATATACTTCTGATTTACAGGACTTTTCCAGATGCTTCTGTTTTACAGGACTTTTTCAGATAGTAATTATGTAAAAGTAATTTCCGGTCTTAATGAAGTACTAGAAAAATATATCAATGATGTCAAATTGTAATATGCAAAAAGATTAACTCTTTTTCTCTTTATTTAGAAAACATAGATTATTTGGACCTCAATCTGAAAAAAAAATTAGTAAAATAAGTCTAGGGTAGGGCATCAAGATTCTAAGTATGGAAACCCAGGTATTTCTGCAGTATTTAGACTAAAATTAAAAGACAAAAACAAAAATCACACCAGTGATGATGAGAAACGATTTCACAATGCTAGAGAGGAAGAGAACTTGCAGAGGCTGTTCAGTTTTGTTCCATCGTCAGTCATGTCTGACTCTTTGTGACCCCATGGATTGCAGTACGCCAGGCTTTCCTATTCATCACCAACCCCTAGAGCCTACTCAAACTCATGTCCATCAAGTTGGTGACGCCATCCAACAATCTCATCCTCTGTTGTCCCCTTCTCCTCCCCGCCTTCAATGTTTCCCAGCATCAGAGTATTTTCCAATGAGTCAGCTCTTCATATCAGGTGGCAAAAGCATTGGAGTTTCAGCTTCAACATCTGTCCTTCCAATCAACATTCAGGACTGATTTCCTTTAGGATGGACTGGTTTGATCTCCTTGGAGTCCAGGGGACTCTAAAGAGTCTTCTCCAACACCACAGTTCAAAAGCATCAATTCTTTGGCGCTCAGCTTTCTTTATAGTTCAACTCTCACATCCATACATGACTACTGGAAAAACCATAGCTTTGACTATATGGACCTTTGTTGGCAAAGTAATGCTCTGCTTTTTAATATGCTGTCTAGGTTGGTCATAACTTTTTTCCAGGGAGCAAGGGTGTTAATTTCATGGCTGCAGTCACCATCTGGAGTGATTTTGGAGCCCAAAAAAATAGTCTGCCACTGTTTCCGCTGTTTCCCCATCGTTTGCCATGAAGTAATGGGGCCAGATGCCATGATCTTAGTTTTCTGAATGTTGAGTTTTAAGCCAGCTTTTTAATTCTCCTCTTACACTTTCATCAAGAGACTCTTTAGTTCCTCTTCAGTTTCTGCCCTAAGGGTGGTGTCATCTGCATATCTGAGGTTATTGATATTTCTCCCAGCAATCTTGATTCCAGCATTTCTCACGATGTAATCTGCATTTAATTAAATAAGTAGGGTACAATATACAGCCTTGACATACTCTTTTCCTGATTTGGAACCAGTCTGTTGTCCATGTCCAGTTCTAACTGTTGCTTCTTTACCTACATACAGATTTCTCAGGAGGCAGGTCAGGTGGTTTGGTATTCCCATCTCTTTCAGAATTTTCCAGAGTTTGCTGTGATCCACACAGTCAAAGGCTTTGGCATAGTCAATAAAGCTGAAGTAGATGTTTTTCTGGAACTCTTGTGCTTTTTCAATGGTCCAATGGATGGTGGCAATTTGATCTCTGGTTCCTCTACCTTTTCCAAATCCAGCTTGAACATCTGTAAGTTCATGGTTCAGGTTCTGTTGAAGCCTGGCTTGGAGAATTTTGAGCATTACTTTACTAGCGTGTGAGATGAGTGCAATTGTGTGGTAGTTTGAATATTCTTTGTATTACCTTTCTTTGGGACTGGAATGAAAACTGACCTTTTCCAGTCCTGTGGCCACAGCTGAGTTTTCCAGATTTGCTGGCATATTGAGTGCAGCACTTTCACAGCATCATCTTTCAGGATTGGAAATAGCTCAACTGGAATTCCATCACTTCCACTAGCTTTGTTTGTAGTGATGCTTCCTAAGTCCCACTTGAGTTTGCATTCCAGGATGTCTGGCTCTAGGTGAGTGATCACACCATCATGGTTATCTGGATCATGAAGATCTTTTTGCATAGTCCTTCTGTGTATTCTTGCCACCTCTTCTTAATATCTTCTGCTTCTGTTAGGTCCATACCATTTCTGTCCTTTATCAAGTTCATCTTTGCATGAAATGTTTCCATCATATCTAATTTTCTTAAAATGATCTGTTAGCAAAAGTGAAATCTAGGGAGAGAAGATAGTTAGATCTGACAAATAAAAATTTAAAGTTAAGGTATGTAAGAAACACTGATCAAAATAGAAAAAATAAATGGTTAAAACTATTTTAAAATAAAAGTCACAGTTAACTCTGATACATTAAAATATTCAAAAATCAAGTAAAACAATAAGCATGTTAAGACAAATAAGAAGAAGCCAGGAGGATTAGATAGGGCCAAGAAGTATTTAGGTTTGGGGGCATAAAGATCATAAAGCAAGCTGAAGTTTTGAGGAGCAAAGTTAGAAGGTGGAATAGCAGAAAGACTAAACAAGTCAATACAAAGAACACAGCACCGATGTCAAGCTACTGACAATTCATGAACTTCTGCTGCTGAAATGATTAGTGCTTCCTTGGATCAAGTTCCATTTGTATAATGGTCAGCTGTGCTATGGTTTCCATTCTTGGAACCCTATTCCATCTCTGTCTCTCTAATTGCCCTAAATGTGTCCTTATCATAAATCCTTCATTATTAAGTCAATTTGAGCGAGTCTCTGTTTCCTTTAACTAAAAGATCATAAGAATTCTATCAAATGAATCAATCTCAGTGAATAAACTAATATACATTTGTCCTTGAAAGTCAGAGGAGGTCCCTCATTTTTCCCTAGTAATAGGCAGTGGCAAGGTCATGATATACGACCAGCTAAATGATTACATTTTATATTTATAGGCAAGAATCCATTACATAGATTGTAAGCCTTTTATGGGGAGGAGCAATGTCTTTTTACTTTTAAGCCACCAGTACATTACATATTCACTGAAGTTGCTCAGTTGTGTCTGACTCTTTGTGACCCCATGGACTGTAACCTGCCACACTTCTCCATCCATGGGATTCTCTAGGCAAGAATACTGGAGCAGGTTGCCATTTCCTTCTCCAGGGGATCTTCCTGACCCAGGGGTCAAACCTGGGACTCCCGCATTTCAGGCAGACCCTTCACCATCCGAGCCACCAGGGAAGCCACATGCATAGTACTGTATAGTTGACAGGCTGCGTGCCTGAATTTATTGTGATCTCTCCATATTCTCTCTGGTCCTATCTTCAATAGAATTAGAAACACACAAATTCTAAAATTGAGATATGAGATTTGTGTAAACAACTTTTCTCTTAACTAAAACTACCATTATTTCAAATCAATACTCTCATTTTAAAAACATGTTTTTAATGATGTAATTAAAAGTGCATGCTCAGTCGCTTCACTAATGTCTGACTCTGTGACACTATGGACTGTAGCCCACCAGGCTCCACTGTCCATGGCATTTTTCAGGCAAGAATACTGGAGTGGGTTGCCATTTCCTCCTCCAGAGAATCTTCCTGACTAAGGGATTGAATTGGCATCTCTTGCATTGGCAGGCGGATTCTTTACCACAGAGACACCTGGGAAGTATAATTAAAAGCAACTTGGTTCTTTCTATTACATCAGTAGCATGCTATTTGATAAATAATGTTCCAAAAAATGTCCAGGATGCACAAATATTCTTAAATAAGTTTAATATATATACACATATATTTAATATACATTTATATTTTATATGTACCAATTACCATTGGTCATTCATATCACATTGTGTAACTTTCACATCATGGTGCTTTATAATCCTTTAGTGACTTCAGTCAATTCTTCGGCATATCACCTGGTAAAAGTGTGAAACTAGTAGACCAAGATGGCAGATATTAATAGATAAATGACAGATAGATCAATAGATAGATAGATAGATTCACAGACTTTTTTACTTGGTATCCTAGACAATTGAACTAATACCATGAATTAAATTAGAAGGCCCTTGAAAGTGTTTATTTGAAGGACGCGTTCATCTGACAAAAATGAAACTGAAACTTAACTATACACAAGCTGGGACCCTCTCCCCACACAAAAACAGATCAGCACCTACTGACTAATGAATGCTCCTTTTCAAGGAAGTTTATAAAGTGTGTTTCCCAAGTATTCTAAATTAAATGCTTAGTGTCATTCTAGCTGCATTAAAATCACTTGGTTGCTGAGATTTACTGATGAGATTTATAAGGTAAGATTGATCCAGATTATCTTTTTCTGAAAATGAACATGATTTGCTCAATTCCACTATTAATTTACATAAGCACAACCTTATAGCAAAGAGAATAAAATTTCATAAAAATAAAACTAGAAAACATGAGACCAAATATTCTGTCAACTCTGGAATCTGCGTTTAAAATAATATTTTGGGAACATGTTGAAGAGTTTAATATCAATTGATCTATTCCCTAAAATGTGTATACCAAGAGTCTGACAGTCCATCTTAGCACAGACAGAATATTATCTTAAAGCACTGAACAGAAACAGACTGTTCCAATGTTTGTGGGTATAAGGTCCAAATATATGCTGAGATTAGGCCTTTCTACCATATCTGCTTCATCTAGAGCTAAAACTTTAATAAATACAGAAAGTATTGAAAGCATACTTCTTAGCAGCACTACTTGGTATCAACAGTCTGTAGAAGATTATGAGAATCCTTTGGCAGAGGAACGTAGGCACCATAGGACCCTAGGCACTGCAAATTCTGGGGGAGACGTCACTCTGTATCCTTCTCAATGAAACACCACACGTGACCAAGTCTAATCCTACATTTATAATAGCCCTACTGAAATGCAGCTCAAAAATGAAAGAAGCAGTTTCGCATATAAGTACTATTCATAATTCAAAGGCAGAGGTACCTTGCCAACAAGGTCATCAGAACACAGGAAATGCACTCTCTAAAAGGCACGCTAATCGATGCAGACACTTCAGCTCTCATTTGGGCTTCAGAAGGTTCCATCAACATTGTTTGCGAGCTCAGGAATATAGGTAGACATTCTGCATGAAAGAGAAACACCTAGACAGAGTATGGTAGTCAGAAGCTATCTGTATATCGCAAAAGTCAGAGCATATTGTTTACATGGCAGGGAAGCTTAGGAATTGATTGCTTCAGAGAAGGGAAGATGGCTTAGGATATCATGGTGTTGACTTGAAAAAATGTTCACAGTCTAAAAGTGAAGAGTTATGTTTTATTCAGTGGGAATTGTTAGTACTTCAAGCCCAGGAGACAGCATCTCAAATGATCCTGAGAGAACTACTCTGAGGAGGAGAGGGGAGAAGCCAGGGAATATAGAAGTTTTACAACAAAGGGCAGGAAACCTGAACATCAAGGGAATATTGTCAATTTAAAAGAAACCTGATATCCCAAGTTAAAGAATTTAGTGTTTTTCTATGTTTAGGAAGTCTGGGCTCATTGAAATTGTTCTTTTCATATAAGAACAGTTCATGTTCAACTCCTTCTTCCCTTAGCTGGATAACCTTTGACAACTTATCCACATATTCCCTTACTTTCTTCATCTGTTGGTACTAAAAGTACCTATGTCATAGATAAAATATGTTTTATAATATATCTAGCCATCTGTTATAGATAACATAAATAATAAATACACTCTTACTTTTGTTATTACTACAATTATGAAAGGGACTTTTTTTTGGAGAATATACTACAATGTAAGTAAATAACATACACAACAGACCCAGGACCTTCAAACCCTGGAACTTCCAACAGTGCTCAATCAATCCTACTAAGAGAAGATAGAGGCAAATACACGCAACATTCAGAAAACTAAGATCATAGCATCTGGTCCCATCACTTCATGGCAAATCGATGGGGAAACAATGACAGGCTTTATTTTGGGGGGCTCCAAAATCACTGCAGATGGTGACTGTAGCCCTGAAATTAGAAGATGTTTGCTCCTTGGAAGAAAAGTTATGACCAACCTAGACAGCATATTAAAAAGCACAGACATTACTTTGCTAACAAAGTCCGTCTAGTCAAAGCTATGGTTTTTCCAGTAGTCATGTATGGATGTGAGAGTTGAACTATAAAGAAAGCTGAGCACCAATGAATTGATGCTTTTGAGCTGTGGTGTTGGAGAAGACTCTTGAGAGTCCCTTGGACTTCAAGGGACTCCAACCAGTCCAACTCCAACCAGTCCATCCTAAAGGAAATCACTCCTGAATGTTCATTGAAAGGATTGATGCTGAAGCTGAAGCTCTAAAGCTTTGGCCACATGATGCGAAGAACTGACTCATTGGAAAAGACCCTGATGCTGGGAAAGATTGAAGGCGGGAGGAGAAGGGTATGACAGAGGATGACATGGTTGGATGACATCACTGACTCAATGGAAGTGAGTTTGAGTAAACTCTGGGAGTTGGTGAAGGACAGGGAGGCCTGGCGTGCTGCAGTCCATGGGGTCACAAAGAGTTGGACAAGACTGAGCAACCGAACTGAACTGAACACTCAACAAGAACATTAACAGTTAATGCTTTTAGCTTGCAGTTTCTGCTTTCCTTACATTTCAGACACCAGAGACTAATTTTCTAGAAATCCAGGTTTGGTGCCATAGCCCAATCAATTATCAGTTTGGGGTGGAACATTTGGTTTAGTTTACTGTGATTGCTTTAAACCACTTGAAAGGGATATAAGAGACCTAAGTTCTTAAACATGCCTGATGTTAGCTGGTATGGTATTTGTCTGTTTAATCTCTGTTAATATTCTTCATATTCCTGTGTTTTAACATTGACATCTATAACATGCAAAGTTGAGTTTCCCATGGTTATCAGTACCTCAGGCACTGCCAGAATGTAAAACTGTAATCTCTTCCTCCTTATCTCAGGCACATTGTACCCCTTAGAAGTGGAAATCAAAATCCACCTGAAGAATGATTCCATTTGTTATTTCCATAACTAGTTGTTATATCACTTTGGCCTCATTTTCCAAAGATATCTCAGAAATATTCACAATGGATCCATAGAGTCCCAGGTAAGATGTTCCTCCTTCAGTTGTCCAAGATTTTCAATCATTTTCAGACTCCTGGGCTTAAGGTCTAATGTTCACTCTGCCTGGAAATGCCCTACTCTGCACATAGCCACCTTCTACTGTCCTTCAGGTTTGTATTAGTCTGCACAGGGTGCTGTAACAAATACCACAGACTAGAAGCCAATGGCACCCCACTCCAGTACTCTTGCCTGGAAAATCCCATGGACGGAGGAGCCTGGTGGGCTGCAGTCCATCGTGTCACTAGGAGTTGGACACAACTGAGCGACTTCACTTTCACTTTTCACTTTCATGCATTGGAGAAGGAAATGGCAACCCACTCCAATATCCTTGCCTGGAGAATCCCAGGGATGGGGGAGACTGGTGGGCTGCCTCTATGGGGTCACACAGTCAGACACAACTGAAGTGACTTAGCAGCAGCAGAAGAAGAAGACTTGAACGACAGACATTTATCTACTCACAGTTCTGGAGGCTAGAAGTCTAAGATCAGTTACCAGTAGGTTTGCTTTCTGGGCCCTACCTTTAAGACCTTGTTTAACTTCAATCTCTTCTTTAAAGACCGTCTCAAAAGACAGTCACATGAGAGGTTAGAGCTTTAACGAATGAATGGAAGGTGGACACAAGGTCCCTTACAAGGTCCTCAGTTAAAACTTACTCAGCCAGAGAGTGCCGCCTTGCTCCCACCTCTCTAATTTTAATCTCTTCTCTCTTCCTCTCAGTTACATGTTCATTTACATCAGTGTGTTTTGAATGTACATGTTTATATACACATGTAAACATGTATATGTAGATTTTATAGTGTTTATTTATTTAGAGTCTCTCTTCATCACTCCTCTTCATGGATCACAGTCTTGTCATGGTGAGGGGTTTGTGTAACTCAGTGAAGCTATGAGCCATGCCCTGCATGGCCACCCAAGACAGACGGGTCATGGGGAAGAGTTCTGACCAAATGTGTCCACTGGAGGAGGAAATGACAAACCTTCCTGCAACAGTTATAGACTATATCATAGTCTCTTACATTATATCATAAGAGTAAGAGAAAATCCTATAATAGTCACAATTATGTATTCAGCAGTTAGCATAGGGTCTGGCACATAGTGGGCAAGCAATACATACTGTGGTTTTCTCACTCATTTATTTATTGCCTGTGCACATTTTAAGTCAAGATGCAAAAGAAGAATGATTCCTAACACTTACTGAACTCCTCTATGTCCTGGCAGTGTTACAGGCGTTTTTCAAGTGTTATCTCATGTTTATCTCATGTTTAGCAAGTGTTATCTCATAACATGTGAAGTGTTACACTTCACAGCAATGTAAGTTGTTGCCATTTTATCTCCTGGTTGGTAATGCTAAACACTGGCTGCATTTATGATACACCAGAGTGGAATGAATGGGTCAAAACATATGAGCATTTTAAATCTCTTGACACTTAGTATTAAATTAATTTTTAGAGACGTTTCCAATAATTTACAATACCCCCTCCCTACACCCTCACAATTATTAATATTCATTTGTATCTTTGCTAATTTTAGGGGTAGACATAGGACAGTATTGCTGTATTAATTTGATGAATTTAATTTCTTTGGTTACTAATGAGTCTGAATGAGGCAGGAGATAGATGGGTTTGAGGTTAGATATTTACAACTGCCCCCCTGTTCACACTTCCTAGGTTGAGAAAAAGATGGGTCCCAGAATGGAGGCTCACTCCCAAGCCCAAGTTTACATTTCTTGAGGCAAGGGACAAATGGGCCATGGGCTACATGTTTATGATCAGATTTGGGTCTACACTTCAAGATCTGCACTTCCATATAAGGAACAATAACAGGAATGGGATGGGTAACTGGACATTGGGTACTTTATGTCAGGAACAAACAGGGTTTAAACTATGTTAGGAGGTAAAAAGGCCATATATTTCCCATCCTTGGGGCAAGCGAGATGATACACATGTACAAGTCTTTGAGGGTAAAATAGGCAGGAAAGCCAGGCCATAACTCTTGCTAACCACCCCCCCACCCCCTGCACTCTCTGCAACAAAATCTGTCTTGACTGAGGGATACATGTGCACCTAGGGGAGCATCCTGTGACAAATTAGCCAGGGGAATCAAAGCAATAAGACTGGCCAAGAAGAAGACAAAGAGCCAGAAGACTGCCCCATTATAAAGGATTTAGTCTTGCAAAGGCATGACTCCAGCAACTCTCTCTCAGAGAGAGACCACGGGCAACTACAAGGCTTTGCCCGGTGGGCCTCCTAAGAGGAAGCACACCTTACCAGAGTTGGTGCACAGCCAGGGCCTTCAGGCTCTCTGGAGAGAGTAACAGTCCTAGGAGCCAGGCTCCTCTGGTCCAGCCAGGCTCACCTACATATCAGAGATAACCTTATCAGGGACGTTGGGGTCTCCTCCTTCCTCATGTATCCATGAGCTGGCAGTGCGTGCCCGCTAAGTTGCTTCAGTCGTGTTCCACTCTTTGCGACCCTGTGGTCTGTAGCCCACCAGGCTCCTCTGTCCGTAGAATTCTCCAGGCAAGAATACTGGAGTGTGTTGCAGTGCCCTCCATGGGCATCTTCCCAACGGAGAGACTGAACCCCAGTCTCTTATGTCTCTTACATTGGCAGGTAGGTTCTTTACCACTAGAGCCACCTGGGAAGCCCTGAAGTGGCAGGAGGGACTCCAAAGTCAAGTAGAGAAGTGCCTCAGGCAAGGCTCTTTAATAAAGAGCAGGAGGTGCTGGAAGTGCCCTTGATGAGGAGATCTCATAGGTAGAAGAGCATGGCTGAACCAGAGGAGCCTGGCTCCTAGGACTTCCTCCAGAGAGCTTGAAGGCCCTGGCTGTGCACGAAGTCTGGTAAGGAGTTCCTCCTCTTAGGAGCCCCATGGGGCAAAGCTTTGTAGTTACCTGTGGTCTAGCCTGAAAAGTTAGGTGGGATTCTGACATGGAGCTGGACTCCTCTGAGGGAAGCCATTAGCATTCAAGAGTTTAGTTTATTTGGGAATTGTGGGAAATGTCGATGCTAATCAACTGCCCATAGCATCAAATCAGGAAGGTGAAAAAATTCATATTTGCCTTCTGCCAAAGCCCTTGTTTGCCCACCTCTGCTTAAAGAGGAATAATGGTTTCTGCTTCTTTTTGGCCGGCTACCCCTTGCCTGAAGTACTTATTAGAATCTTACTTGGGATTTTGGTAAATATAATTCTCACATTTTAAGCCCACATGATACAAAATAGCACACAAAGAAAAAAAAGATTCTGAATTGTCAATAAAAAAACACAATACATAGTACAAAATGTTTCAATGAAGGAATATTATTGCTAGATAGACTCTGTTGATGTCAGATAGATAATTTAAGGTATAGGAAGCAAAATTAGAATGAATGACCACTGGAGGACACTGAGAATTGACAGTGACTAAGAGGAATGGCATGGCAACCCACTCCAGTATTCTTGCCTGAAGAATCCCCATGGACAGAGGAGCCTGGTGGGCTATAGTCTGTGGGGTTAGAAAGAGTCAGACACAACTGAGCAACTAAGCTCACCACAGTACAAGAGGAACGGGGAGATTGAGATGGCCAGGAATAGTTCAAGTGGTCACTTTTAAAATGTGAATAAAGGACTTCCCTGTTGGTTTGGTGGTTGAGTCCCTGATTCCAATGTAGGAGGCATAAGTTCAATACCTGGTCAGGAAAGGAGACTTAAGATCACCACATGATGAACAGCCAGGAAAAAAAAAAAAAAAAGCAATAAATTAATAAAATGAATAAAACGTGAATAAGAAATTCATAAAATAATAGATATGAAGAAATATATAAAGTGAAACGTTTAATCTTATTAATAATCCAAGATATGAAATAGACACACAAAAATTTTGGCCACTTATATTTGCAAAGGCTTGTTAATGCAATCAGTACTACCTTTAGATAAGCTATTCAAGGTGCCAAGTAGTTGGTCTTAACTTCCGCTGTTAATAGATTTCTTTCTTAATTTTCTCAAAGGCAATTCAAAAGTACTTGCGGAACTTCAACAATGATTTTCTTTAGCTTCCAGGTCCTACGTTTAGAAATGCATTCTAGAGGAAAAAAAGTTTGAGTTGCTGGTCAATAACAACCTAAATATCCAGCAATAAAGGAAAGTTTAAAAAGGTATAATCGCCTAAAAGGGGAACTGTTATGAAGTCAATAAAAATTAGACATGGCATAGATTAATTTCATAATAGTGTAAGGGGCATTCTGTAAGTTAAGAGGTACTTTGTGTGTTATTTATATAGAAATGTGATCAGAAGGAAAAGCACCAAATTGTCATTTGCAATTTGGTGTGCATTTGCAATTGTACAATTTTTCTGTGCAATATTATAGGTGTCTGTTCTCCCCATATTTTGTTATTTTTTGTTTGTTTTCATGAGTTCTATAACAAACATGTTTTACTTTTATAAAAATTGAGTTGTTTTGTGAACCTATTTGATATTTTAGTTTATAAACTGAAGTCATAATCAATATAGTTGTGTGATTCTTCAGTTTTCCAGGAATTCCCATTAGACCAAGCAGGAAATTAGGTCACCAGGAGTTTGTATTAAAGTAAGATTATATGCAGTTTGGCAAAACAAGTTAGGAGAAGGGCAAAATCCTTAGGGAGTTGGGAAAGTGAGATTCCATAATATCTGGCCTGGATAGAAACAAAAGTTAAACATCTTTAGTTCAATTCAGTCGCTCAGTCATGTCCAACTCTTTGTGATCCCATGGACTGCAGCACACCAAGCTTCCCTGTCCATCACCAACTTCTGGAGCTTGCTCAAACTCATTTCCATTGAGTCAGTGATGCCATCCAACCATCTCATCCTCTGTCGTCCCCTTCTCCTCCAGCCTTTGATCTTTCCCAGCCTCAGGGTTTTTTCCAAGGAGTCAGTTCTTCACATTAGGTGGCCAAAGTATTGGAGTTTCAGCTTCAGCATCAGTCCTTCCAATGAATATTCAGGACAGATTTCCTTTAGGTTTGACTGGTTGGATTTCCTTGCAATCCAAGGGACTCTCAAGAGTCTTCTCCAATACCACAGTTCAAAAGCATCAATTCTTTGGTGCTCAGCTTTCTTTATAGTCTTACTCTCACATCCACACATGACCACTGGAAAAACCAAAGCTTTGACTAGACAGACTTTTGTTGACAAAGTAATGTCTCTGTTTTTAACATGCTGTATAGGTTGGTCATAACTTTCCTTCCAAGGAGCAAGCGTCTTTTAATTTCATGGCTGCAGTCACCATCTGCAGTGATTTTGGAGCCCCCAAAATAAAGTCTGTCACTGTTTCCATTGTTTCCCCTTCTATTTGCCATAAGATGATGGGACTGTATGCCATGATTTTAAGTTTTCTGAATGTTGAGTTTTAAGCCAACTTTTCCACTCTCCTCTTTCACTTTCTTCAAGAGGCGCCTTAGTTCTTCTTCGCTTTCTGCCATAAGGTGTTGTCATCTGTATATCTGAGGTTATTGTTATTGATTAAATGTCTTGGGAATGGAAAAACAATACTGGGGATGGGTTGGGGAGAAAGAAAGAATTGAGGAACTGAGAATTCTAATGAAATATTTTTTCTTGAGATGGATTCTAGAAAACAGCAACATCCAGGGTGTGGCTGTGGTGGCAGGATGGAAATAAGGGAGAAATAAATGTTGCTGCGATTATCAAAGATCTCAGGATGGAGTGCAGGGCACATCATCCGCAGAGTGCAAAGGACACAGTAAGGACTCCAAGTCCTCAGTGGACCCAAAGGGGCTCCCCAGAGGAGAGGGAAAGAGAGTGCAGCCATGGCTTGGGAAGCATACAGGCAGCAACAGTGCGGGGAAATTGAGAATTACAGCACTGCTTCTAAGTTTGAGGTTCTCAGAATGTTTCTTTTTTTAACTTAAAAAAAAAATCTTTGATTTTTACCATTTTAAATTATCATCACTCCTTAGAAAATGTGTTCGGATGTAACCAATTTTCCCATGGTACCTTTATGATTACTTAGCTTCTGAAGGGGAAGAGGTTATTGTATCAGTTAATTTACTTCCCAGCTATCATTGCAGTGATTAATGACTGACCATCCAAAGAAGTGTGCTTTTAATTTTTTTTCTCATTAAAACTGTGTAAGGAATGTTGACAGCACCAATTGTACCTTAACAGGCATTCTAGGTTTAAGAATATTTGAGAACCAATCTGTGGATGGTTGCTCCAGTGAATAGATTTCAAATTATGTGAAACTGGTTTCATGTTAAAAGTACAAGAGTTTGGCCTAAAAATATATTAATTTTATTAAATAGTTTAGTGGCCTAGATTTCCCTTTGGACAGAGCTACATAAGGGTAAGGACGAAAGAGAAGACTGCTCTCACGCCTACCCTATGCCCTAGGCTAGTTCAAAGGAATTCTCTAAGGTTATGGCAATCTATGCACCACAAGATCATAAATGGGGACACTGAAGTCAAAGGAGCATACAGTGATTATAATTGATAGTACTTCTAGTTAGAGTTCCTGTCAACATATTCTCAAGGTAGAAGCTCTCTGCCCAAGTTGCCTTCCTCACCAACATTCCTAGCTCCTCAGTGTTCCTACAGGGACTGTCTTGTTGCAACAAAGGAGCCTGGACTTCATACACAATGGCTTAAGACCTCAAGAGCCAGGGAGCTGAAGTAGCCAGTCCTCCTAAAGGCTGGGCTCAGAACTGGAGCAACATCATATATATACACCATGTTATATTGGCCAGATGAGTCATAAGCATCCCAGATTCAAGAAGGGGAATAAACATGGTACAGAGGGGGAAGGAACTGTTGACAGCAGCCATACTTCTGGGCACATTTACACAAAGCGTTGGTGGGCAGATGCGAGCTGTGTCATAAGGGTATAGAGAAGAGCTGTTTTTAGAAAATTGAGGAAGAGGTTAGAAAATTACTTGGAAAGATGGATAATATGATAGAAACAAACATCTAACTCTGTGGTGAGGACATAAAAATGATTAGACATGAGAGTGTTATGAACTGAATTGTGCTCTCCAAAACTCCCTTCCAATTTATGCACTGAAGTCCTAAGCCCCAGTGCTTCAGAATATGAATGTATTTGTGGGTAGGATCTTTAAAGAAGTAATTAAAGTAAATTAAGGACTTACAGGTGAGCCTAATCCAATATTACTGGTGTTCTTTTAAGAAGAGGAAATTGAGACATAGAAGTCACAGGCCAAGGAAAGAACATGAGAGGACACAGATAAAAGGTAGCTACAGACAGTCTAACAAGAGAGGTCTCAGAGGAACCCACACTAACAGACACCTTGACTTTGGACTTGTAGCCATCAGAACTGTGAGAAAATAAATTTCTGTTGTTGACGACATTCAGTCTGTGGTACTTTGTGATGGCAGTCCTAGCATTCAGTATCAGTAATATAACCAGTATCCTCAGGACACTCAACTCCACTGAAGGTATAGACAAATATATAAACATTTCTAATATCTACAACAGGGGTAGACACATGATGCTATGGGAACATATGAAATAGGCATTGTATTATCTTAGTTTATATTTTGTACAATACCATAATGTCTCTGAACAACAATGAATGTCTCATTGTTTTCTATGACACTAAAATGAGAGTTTCTACATAAAAAAATGAAACATAATAGATACCCAACACATATTAGCTCTTTAGAGACTTCCTTTATGCCTACTGTATACACACACTGTGCTGTGCTTAGTCAATCAGTCATGTCCAACTTTTCTCGACACCATGTACTATAGCCCAACAGACTCCTCTGTCCATGGGGATTCTCCAGCCAAGAATACTGGAGTGGGTTGCCACGCTCTCCTCCAGGGGATCTTCCCAAACTGGAGATTGAACCCAGGTCTCCTGCATTGTAGGCAGATTCTTTACCATCTGAGCCACCAGGGAGTCTTTCTACCCATAGAAGGAAAAAAAAAATGTAGAAATCAAAAATGGAAGAGTCTTTTAAAAAAGTTTCATTGACCCTACCTACTGGTTGCACACCCAGGGTATGATGACCTGGCCTTGGAGCTGTGGCTCATGTAGGAGAGAAACCTGTCACAGCTAAATGGCTACTGGTTCTGAAGTTCCATGAAGCTGACGATATCCTTAAAAACATTCTGGATTAGCTCATTCTGCTCAAGTTAAAAAGCATCTTCTCAAGATTAAACTATGAGAGCAAAGATTAGTAAATAGACTTTTTCTCATTATTTGTAACTAATATGAAAATATAATATTTAAATATTCTAATGGCTACTTAAGAATCTGTTTCATCAAAGTTTATAAAGAAGGAAAGGTTTATTGAATGGAGTTCATGCTGAAGGGAATTTATCTTTTGGGAAATACTTCTGGAAATGGTCTATCTAATGAGATCAATTATCAATGCATATCATTCATCAGAGAGAAGTTATTTATAATTCTAATTTATTGTTTTAATTAAGCATTGTTTCTTAATAGTACTTACGACTCAGGGCAGATAAGTAGGGTACAGGTTATAAGTACATAAAATTTGAAACTAGGCTCAATGACTCCTTGCAAAAACACAAACTCAGGGTCATGTCCAAAAAGATATGAAATGAATGCCTTGGTAGTCAATGTTTACAAACATTATGCTAGGAATAAAAATGTCCTTGCATATTCTCTATATTTTGGGGGCTTTCTCCAGCAATCACTGTAAACAAATGAAGAACATTAACACAGAAACACTAAACACCATTTTAGGGCCCCTTCAAACAATCCTATTCTGAGAAAATTCGAGGAATTTGAAAGAATTCTATAAAAGTTCCTCTAATACACTTTTGACACAAGAAAAATCTTGCTTGTACTTGTACTAGCTTCTCTCACCCCTACCTGGTCAATAAATGATCCCTCAGAGGGAAGTTCAGAATGGTTGTTTATCTACAAGGCCCACACTTTTTATGAAGTAAAGATGAATTCCTTTTAAAAGGCAAGACAGATTGCAGCGCCTACTCAGGTGGTGGTCTCACGGCAGCTTTTTCGGAAGGCAGCTGAGGAGGCATGCACTTTTGACTGGGTCAGTGGGAGGACATTTGGCTGATGTCTTTTCTCACTCCTGCCCCTGCCTGCATTCCACATTTAATGTGTTCCTTCTCACTTGCTGCTTTTAGCCATTCTAGCATGGCTCCTCCCTCTGTACCACATTCTACACCGTCAACTACGGTCTCAGAAAGTTTACTGGTGGGGCAGATAAAGCCCATGTTCTTAATGTATACCAGAGTCTGGGAATTATACTTTAGTTACCAAACTCCTCTCCTCAGATTACAGGAAGTTTCAAGAGCCGCTTTCTTGGTGTCCCTTTGCATGATGCATCCTGCACGGTGACAGCTTAGCTGCTGATTGCTCTGCATGTGAGAGTTAGCTATAGCTGTCTTCTTGGACATGCAGAGAGTACATTTATTTGAGCGCTCCATGTTATGATAACAAAATTTATATTCCAAAGGTTAGGTGATACTGAAAAGAAATATTCACTAGTTAACTAATTCCTTGGAGTTCTTGATGGCAAACAATAGGAAATGATTTTGGTTAATATCAAAGGAAATGGGGGCACTTCCCTGGGGGTCCAGTGGCTAAGACTCCTTTGTTCTGAATGCATGGAACCCAAGTCCAATCCTTGATCAGGGAACTAGATCTCACGTATTGCAACTTTAAAGATCCCACGTGCCACAACTAAGAACTGGCTCAGCCAAAATAAATTTTTAAAAAATGGAAAAAAGAAAGTAGGATTTTAAAGAAAGTTAGAGGATAGATCAGGGCTACTCTGGTGAGTGGCTTAGTGGTAAAGAATTGGCCTGCAGTGAAGGAGCCTTAGGAGACGCAGATTCAATCCCTGGGTTGGGAAGATTCCCCAGGGCAGGAAATGGCAACCCACTCCACTATTCTTGCTTGGAGAATTCCGTAGACAGAGGAGCCTGAAGGGCTATGGTCCATGGGGTCATAAAGAGTCTGACACGACTAAGCAACTGAGCATGCATAAGATAGATCATAGAATCAATTTTAGGGCAAGAGGACCAAGCTTGTGAAAAGGACATAATTCAAAAGAGACCAGGCAGAGAACATGGCCCAGGTCTTATCAGAAAGAAAGTCTAGTCTATATATAACCTTAGCTACATATGTCCTGCTTCTGTTTCCATGAGCACTTCTAAGTTTCCCTCTGTTCCTGCATCACTTGATCAGGATTCCAAGTACTAAACAAGAGGATCTATTAAATAATAGGCTGACCTTTGTTCACATGCTACTAACTCACATGAATCAATGAGAAAGTGAAAGGGAGTGAAGTCGCTCAGTCGTGTCCAACTCTTTGCGACCCCATGGACTATAGCCTACCTGGCTCCTCCCTCCATGGGATTCTCCAGGCAAGAGTACTGGAGTGGGTTGCCATTTCCTTCTCCAGGGGATCTTCCCAACCCAGGGATCGAACTCTGGTCTCCTGCATTCCAGGCAGACACTTTAACCTCTGAGCCACCAGGGAAGTGAATCAATGAGAGGATATAGCCATCTACTTTTTTTTCTATTTTGGGAGATGGAGAATACCCTTAACATTAGAAGGAGGTTCAGATGCTCAGTAGCCAAATATTAATAATAAAACTTCAGCAAAGACCCTTTTTCAAGTTCATAAAATTGTGTTAATATTTCTAATAACACAAAAATGTTTAGCTGTCTTTGACATGGTCTTCTCACGAATGGCACTACTATGCCAAAAAAAAAGTTTTCCACTATATTTATGTATACCAATAAAAGTCATCATCCTCTATTTACAATTTCACTCAAGATATATGGAGTATCAAACAGTATTTATTATAATTTTAGCCCAGAGGTTTTATGGGTAAATTTTCACTTATTGAGTAACTACTATATTCCAGGCACTGGTCTAGGTAAATTATGTGCAGCATCCTTGTTCATCCTCATAGAAAGTGAAAGTGTTAGTAGCTCAGTCGTGTCTGACTCTTTGTGACTCCATTGACTGTAGCCCAATAGACTCCTCTGTCCACGGAATTCTCCATTCGAGAATACTGGAGCAGGTTGCCATCCCTTTCTCCAGGGGATCCTCCCAACCTAGGGATCGAACCTGAGTCTCCTGCACTGGGGACAGATTCCTTACTGTCTGAGCCTTTAGCAAAGTGAACTTCCAAAGCACCTAGCAAGTTTGGAAGGACTTCGCAAACTCTGTATCATTTGTGAAGAAAATGAGATTCAGAAAGGTACATCATGGTCTCAAAGTCACCAAGCTGTTTATATGCAGAGGCAGGACTAGAATCTAAGATTCCCTTTCTGAAAATATGTATTTGGTTACCATAATCATGGATTCTCTATGGGCTGCACCCCACAGACTTACAAGCCTTGTGCCTGCCCAGCTTCAGGACTGAGGAAAGAGGCCAAAGTAAGCAACAGAGACATTAATGGTTTATTGAATCAGGGGAGCTCACACATCTGAAACAAGGCCCTGGAGTGATACTCTACAGTGTAAGGTGATGGCAGGCAGGACATGGCAGCAAGTCTGCTCTGGGGGAAGAGAAAATTGCTAGTTATAGGGGGAATTGACATCAAATTAGCTCATTGGTTACCAGAGAAACTAGCAGAGGGGCACACCCCTCATCACCTTTATTAAGAACAATCACTAGCTGGGATGAGGGACAGTATGTAGGAAGGTCAGTCATCTGAGTAGGGTGTAGGTGAAACAGACATTGGCTGAGCAGGAGATGTACAGATAGCAAGAGAACAGCCATCTTGAGTGGACTGAATATACACCCAGCCTAGCTGGCTTTTTTTTTGGGATCTCACTCAAGCTGGTTGTCAGGAGAACCAACCATACAATTAGAAAATTGAAGCTTTCAGTCCTACCCTCCCACTTCTGGGGAGGGGAGAGGGGCTGGAAGTTAAATCATTCTACAATGGCAAATGATTTAATCAACCATGACTATGCAATAAAGCCTTTCAGTTCAGTTCAGTTCAGTCATGTCTGACTCTTTGTGACCCATGGACTGCAGCACATTAGGCTTCCCTGTCCATCAGCAACTCCCATAGTTTACTCAAACTCATGTCCATTGAGTCCCTGATGCCATCCAACCATCTCAACCTCTGTTGTCCCCTTCTCCTCCCGCCTTCAATCATTCCCAGCATCAGAGATTTTTCAAATGAGTTAGTTCTTCCCATCAGGTGGCCAAAGTATTAGAGTTTCAGCTTTAGCATCAGTCCTTCCAATGAGTATTCAGGAGTGATTTCCTTTAGGAGGAACTGGTTGGATCTCCTTGCAGTCCAAGGAACTCTCAAGAGTCTTCTCCAACACCACAGTTCAAAAGCATCAATTCTTTGGCACTCAGCTTTCTTTATGGTCCAACTCTCACATCCATACAAGACCACTGGAAAAACCAAAGCTTTGACCAGATGGACCTTTGTTGGCAAAGTTATGTCTCTGGGTTTTAATATGCTGTCTAGGTTGGTCATAAATTTCCTTCCAAGGAATAAGCGTTTTTTAATTGCATGGCTGCATACACCATCTGCAGTGACTTTGGAGCCCCCCAAAATAAGGTCTGTTACTGTTTCCATTGTTTCCCCATCTACTTCCCATGAAGTGATGGGACTGGATGCTGTGATGTTAGTTTTCTGAATGTTGAGTTTTAAGCCAACTTTTTAACTCTCCTCTTTCACTTTCATCAAGAGGCTCTTTAGTTCTTCACTTTCCACCATAAGAGTGGTGTCATCTGTATATCTGAGCTTATTGATACTTCTCCCGGAAATCTTGATTTCAGCTTATGCTTCATCCAGTCCAGCATTTCTCATGATGTACTCTGCATATAAGTTAAATAGCAGGGTGATAATATACAGCCTTGACATACTCCTTTCCCGATTTGGAACCAGTCTGTTGTTCCATGTCCAATTCTAACTGTTGACCTGCATACAGATTTCTCAGGAGGCAGGTCAGGTGGTCTGGTATTTCCATCCCTTTCAGAATTTTCCACAGTTTGTGGTGATCCACACAGTCAAAGGCTTTGGCATAGTCAATAAAGCTGAAGTAGATGTTTTTCTGGAACTCTTGTGCTTTTTTGATGGTCCAATGGATGGTGGCAATTTGATCTCTGGTTCCTCTGCCTTTTCTAAGTTCAGCTTGAACATCTGAAGCCTGGCTTGGGGAATTTTAAGCATTACTTTGCTAGCATGGGAGATGAGTGCAATTGTGTGGTAGTTTGAGCTTTCTTTGGCATTGCCTTTCTTTGGAATTGGAATGAAAATTTACCTTTTCTGGTCCTCTGGCCACTGTTGAGTTTTCCAAAATTGCTGGCATATTGAGTGCAGCACTTTCATAGCATCATCTTTTAGGATTTGTAGTAGCTCAACTGGAACTCCATCACCTCCACTAGCTTTTTTCGTAGTGATGCTTCCTAAGACCCACTTGAGTTTGCATTCCAGGATGTCTGGCTCTAGGTTAGTGATCATACCACTGTGATTATCTGGATCATGAAGATCTTTTTTGTATAGTCCTTCTGCGTATTCCTGCCACCTCTTCTTAGTATCTTTTGTTAGGTCCATACCATTTCTATCCTTTATCGAGCCCATCTTTGCATGAAATGTTCCCTTGGTATCTCTAATTTTCTTGAAGAAAATTTCCAGTCTTTCCCATTCTATTGTTTTCCTCTATTTCTTTGCATATAAATAAAGCCTTTATAAACACCCAAAATGGAACCTCCCTAGTGACTCAGTGGTAAAGAATCTGCCTGCTAATGCAGGTGAGGGTTCAATCCCTGAGTCAGGAAGATCTTCTGGAGAAGGAAATGGCAACCCACTCTAGTATTCTAGTATTCTTGAATGGGAAATCTCATGGACAGAGGAGCCTGGAGGGCCAGAGTACATGGGTCGCAAAGAGTCAGACATGACTGAGTAACTGAACAACTACAACAGCAAAACACTCAAAAGGATTGCGTTTTGAGAGTTTCTGGTTGGTAAACACGTGGAGATTTGGAGAAAGTGGCACCCTTTGAGAGTATGGAGTCTCCCTTCACCATGCATTGCCCTACACATCGCATTCATGTGGATTTTTATCTGTATCCTATATTATATCCTTTCATAATAAACCAGTAATCTAGTAAGTGAATTCTGTGAAATGCTCTAGTAAATTAACCCTTAAGAGGGGGAACCCCTGATTCATAGCCAGTCAGTCAGAAGTACAGCCCAAAAATATGTGCTTGGGGTTGAAGTAGGAGAAGGATTAGGCTAAGACCTGTGGCATCTGATGCTGCCGCTGGGTATATGGTGTCAGAGTAGAACTCTCGAACTTCCTGCAGATGTCCAATAATTTCTTGTTCTCCTTGCCAGAACACTCATTTAAAATCGCTCCAGACTTCTACTCATAAGTGAAAAGTGATTTGAAAAGATAGATCCTTCATTGTGTTGCTGAAAAATAGAATAGAACCTACGGTGCTCTAAGGAAAAGCGGAGCAAGAGATTGTCAGTGTGATTTTACATTTAACATTCTTCACTGGGAAGCAGAGCAAAGTAGAAAGGCATCTGTCATCAAATGTTGCAAAGGCCACTGCCCTAGTTAAACCACTGTGAACTGGGGCACTTGAGTCTCAGTAATTCAGGACTTTTATTTTCAGCACATGTCCCCATTCATTCCTGTAGAAATGAAGGCCATCTCTTGACTCCAAATGTGCCATTTAACTTTTACACATAACCTGCAACTTTCATTCAAGAGTAAAAACAGAAAAGTGGAAAATGTTACATTCTCAGATAAAATAAATTGAAAGCATTTGAGCAAAAGGGAAAAAGTTTTGTAGGGTTTATTACACCAAAATAAGGTGGGTTCTTCCTTGTATCTCAGATGGTAAAGAATCTGCCTGCAATATAGGAGACCCAGGTTTGATCTCTGGGTGGGGAAGATCCCCTGGAGAAGGGAATGGCAACCCACTCCAGTATTTTTACCTGGAGAATTCCATAGACAGAGGAGCCTGGAGGGGCTACAGTCCATGGGATCGCAGAGTTGGACATGACTGAGCAACTAACACTTATTTATTCAACCAAAAACATGTATTTCTAGTTGTGTACCCTAAGTGCCTTTCACTTTATCATTTGTTCTCTAACGCATCCTACTGACCATAAACAGCACTATTAACAAAGGAAAATATCTCCAATCCATACAAATCCATATAATGCAAACCCTACTTGGAATGAGAGGAAAGCCTTATATACTTCATGAGATTTTTTAATTCAAAGGCCAACTAGGTCTGACTCTGCATAGCTTATTTCAACTAGAGTTCAGAAATGAACCCAGGAGTCATGAAGGTGTCACTTTATTCCTGTTAGACACTCTGGATTCTTCTTTTATCTTATTATTTTATTATTATTCCCTCGCAGGTAAGGTCTTTGGCTCTTTCTAGTAGTGGCTAAGGTCAAGGGAAAAGGATGATCTGAGTAGAAGTATTAGACATGTTGACGCTCATTGGAAAATGCAAAGCAGTTTTTGCTCAGTAACAGAAGGGTTATGTTGTGGTTATGGACACTGGAATTCAGTTCTGATTCAAATCCTGGTTATCAACTGAGTAATCTTGGGCAAGTTATTTGGCCAATCTGTAACTAGTAGCCTCATCTGTAAAACAGAGGTGATAATAAGAAAACTTCATGGAGTTATGGTGAGCATTAAGGGAGTTCATAATGTAAAGCTTCTAGGTCAAACCATAGTTAAGTCTTCAGTAAATAACAAAACTATGAAAATTTTGCACATGCATTTTCTCATGGATCATTTTTCCAAAATAGTTTCATGGAGTTGCCTAGCATTCAACCATCGAGATGAACAAAACCTGATTTAACTTATTGCCTATTGTAACATATTTTTTTATTGTTTCAATTTTTCACAGTTACACATTTGCTTTTCAGATTAACATTAAAGTCATTGCTAGTTTCCAAGAAAAATACTCCTTGAATTTTTTAAATTGGAATTATGTTAAGCCTATACATTTATTTGGAGGACATTATTTTACAAAGCCCAATTTTCTCATCCTGGGATATAGGATATCTGTCAACATATCTGATCTTTTTAAAAAGTGCCTCTAATATTTTATAATTATTTTCATAGACACCATTTATATTTATTTTTACATTAATTCTTAGGTATTTTAAAATTCTGCTGTTAGGAACTATTAAATGAATTTATTCTTATTCCTTGCTATTACAAAATATTTAGTGTTTTGTTTATGGTGTTTTTTTATACAGATGTTATTATTTTTCATAGTAAAAGAATCAAACCTTTTTTGGGTATAACTTTTTTTATGCACAGAAAAACCATGTGAACCTAAATCCTAAATTTAGAGCAACTTTTACCTATAGTTTTTTAAAAATTAAAATACTTTCTAAAAGGTAAAAAATTAAAATCTGTAATATAAATATACCTCTAAGAAATTGGTAGGATAATATCATAGAAAAATTATTATCATAAACAGCATTTTTGCTTCATCTCCCTTAAACAAACAGTAAGACCACTTTAGTCCAAGTAGAAAAAGCAAGAACTTAAGGCAACACCATGATTTGTTAGCAGATTCATTTATTAGTTATAAAATACAGAAGTTTAACACCACAGCACTGCCTTCTCCTCTACATGTTCCTGCTTAGTATCCTTCTCATAATTCTGTAATTATCTTGTTTATTCATTGCTCACTTTTTATTGTCTATTTTTTCCCCACTCCCAATGCAATTTCTATTCAGGCTGCAGCCATTTTTTCTCCTTTATTGCAATGATCAACACCCACTGTGGTGGAGGAAAATTTTTTCTTTCTTCCCTTCTAGGTTCTTTGGCTGGCCAAATAATTAAGTTAACATAAGATAGATTAACAGGAGAAAACAAATTTAATTTCATTCATATAGAAGCCCCAAAGATACAAGACTCAAAAGCAAGTTGAGCAACTGAGGCTTACATGCCATCCTGAGCTAAGGAATGGGATAGGGGTCTGGAGCTTCAAAGGGCAGAGGGGTAATTCACAGGACAATCACAGGAGCACATGTTTGGTAATTATGTATGTGCCCTGCCTCATGCACGGGTCTTGCACACATTCACTCTCACACGTTCCCCCTTGTCATTGTCTCCTTTCCCCTCCACACCCAGCCCCTCCACCTGCACAATCAGTGTTTTCCTCTTGACGTATCATTTATATTAGCACAAAAGCATCTTTCAATGTCTCTTACCTTAAAATAAAAATGTTTTAATTCAACATCACTCTCCAATGATGGCCCAGTTCTCTGGCTTTTAAGGGGAAATGTGCTTATATAAATATACACATATGTATACACACAAATGCATAGGTATATACATATATCTATAAAGATGCATGTAGGTTGATAGATCTGATGACAGGAAGATGTAATTTTTTTCTAGATGTTTCTTTTTTTCAATAAAATAAGAAAAGTCATCAACTAACAGAAAAGAGTATTAGAGATCTGAATAGTGAAGAAATTGTTGTTGCTAATGTTTAGTCGCTAAGTTGTGTCTGACTCCTTCAATCCCATGGGCTATAGCCTGACAGGCGCTTCTCATGGGATTTCCAAAGCAAGACTATTGAAGTGGGTTGCTACTTGCTTCTCCAGGGGATCTTCCCAACCCAAGGATTGAGCCTACATCTCCTGCACTGCAGGCAAATTCTTTACCACTGAGGCACCGGGAAAGCCCTAGTGGAGAAATTGTTTGAAACAATTATCTCAGAAAGTGAAAAAGTGAATTTAGTAGGGTAATACAGTAGGATTTGAAAGGTAGTACAGAGCAGCCACTTAAGATGTAGTACTATAATAAAGGAGAAACAAGTAGGATTTCTTTCATTCACATTCATCTATTCAGGGAGCAAATGGCAAGCTTACTGAGGACATACATGTTCAAGGAAGAAATTATAGTAATGAACCATGGTATCTAAGCTAAGAAGGAAATGAGGGCTTCAAACTGGTGAATGAATGCATTGTTCAAATGGAACCAAACAACAGTTGGGGAAGTAAATGAACAGAGACAGGAGATTCATTTCTCAGGTGAATAAAACTTTAAATAATCCTCCCCTGCAATTCTCCAAAGGTCCTGCACAGTGTGACTTTAATCAGTTGTACACAGCATGAAATGTCATGAAGTTTTCTCAAAAGGCTCAGTGTAGATTTCCTCTACCCAGTCAGCATATGATTTTACTTACTTACAATTTCTCAGAAATGCATCCATTAAGAAAAATAGAGTCCATCAGTACAACAACTATATATCCTTTTATTTTAAAGTATTTTAAATTGTTTTAATGCATCAACCAAAAAGCAAATCATCATTCAAACCAAACAGCCTATTAGAGTCCCATCCTTAAGTGCTGTTTTGTCTCTCTGCTTATTATTCTCTTAACAGCGATAACAGAAATCATATGACCAAATGTGAATGCTAAACCATTTCCAAGATAACCTGAACATCAGCAAACAAATAGAATCCTGTAATGCCATCTTGAACACTCTTCAGAAAACTGTTAAGAGGGCAAAGAGTCCATAAAGTAAGGCACAAGGATAAGCAATGAGAAGCTGCTGTCCTTCCATGGCCAAAGCTGACATGAAGATTTTGGAGGCTGAGAGACTACACCAGCCAATGATGACCAGTGCCGCCACAGTTCCAAAGGTGCCCCTATAGCAGAGACCAAAGAGATGGTTATCTTATACCAGGAGAGAAAGAAGTTATTGAACCACACTGCCTCTAAAATGTCCTTGGTATATTTCCTCCATTTGTAAAATGAGGGTGAAGGGTCATAGGAACTAAAGGCCTCGGCCAGTTAGAATTTTGAGTCAAGTTCACCATTAGAAGCTAAACATTTCATAGGTTGGTAAAAACTCAGGTTACTGGAAATAGGATTGACCTGCAGTCACTTTCATAAGTCAAAATTGCAATTACTAAAATTCTTTTATATGAACTATGTTTAGAGACTTCTTTTATAACTACAAATTTCTATTCTCTGCTTTCTTCCTAAATTTACCCACTGTATGAGCAGAAAAGTGACTGGACTTGAATTCCAGTGGGGTTCCCACCCCACAGTGCTCCAGGGCCATGTCCTGGGTTTTTGTCTGAGACAGCAAAGCCTGACACAGCTCAGGGAGGGAACAGATGGAGCAGGAAGGCACAGATGTGTGTGGCCTCCCAATTCATTGCTGAAGATCCCTTTGGTTGGTGTGGGTGTAGATTTTTATAATATTGAAATGGATTTGTTCAATTTGGTATCTTCAAAAAGTAACTGTGGAGGCAACTGATTCTTTAGGAAGAAAGGAGAATGAAGTGACTTGGCAAAAATTGCAAGTAAGATGGCTATTAAGTCAAGAGCTGCTAACTCCCAGCATATTGTTCTGTTTGCTATCAAACTACACTGCCTCACTTGATCTGGTTCAATCTGAAATTGAGAATTGTGCTGATTATTTGTGAGAATGACAGAAATACCTACTCTTAATAGTTGAACCAAAGCAAAACAAGTGAAAAGGTACACTGTGTAGTTTGCAATGGCTTAGATTATAAATAAACCAAACATATTTTAAAGAGCTCTAAAAAATATTATGTCTATTGGCTTAATTAATGCTGTTAGAAATAAAATTTAGAGGATTCAATTTACCAGTTTTTGTGAACAAAAATGTGAGATTATATATGATTCATTTGAATGTTATAGTGATATGCCCAAAAAGGTAATTTCAGTTTCATGGTCTTTAGGGATCAGTTACTTGTTCCTTACTAATAAAACTTAATGGATTCTTAAATCATCCTATACATTTCAGAATGAAAATCTAGTGAAAAATACCAGACTACTGATGATTCTCAAAATTCAAGTTGTAGTTTTTATTTTGTTCTTCTAATAATCTGGAGTGATTTAATATGCCCCAAAGCTCAACTTTGCTAGAAATAATGTCTATGACATAAAAAAAAAAAATTCAAATGGCAGATCATTATAGTACTCTTTGGCAAAAGCATCTGACAAAATAGAAATTGTAAAACTGAACTCTGTAGTAACATGTCAAACATCCATATCAAACAACATAGTAAACAGAAGAGCTAGTTAAAGAAAATGATATGCAAAAGTCAGGGACAAGGCCCAGTAAATATCCACCTAACTCACATTGTGGGCTTTGCTGGTGGCTCATACGCTAAAGGATCTGCCCGCAATGCAGGAGCCCTGGGTTCTGTCCCTGGGTTGGGAAGACACCTTGGAGAAGGGAATGGTTAACCATTCCAGTATTCTGGTCTGGAGAATCCCATGGACAGAGGAGCCTGGCAGGCTACAGTCCATGGAACCACAAAGAACTGGACACGACGGAGTGACATTCATTCACTCTTCACATTGTACTTACACATTCAAGGTTGCCATTTGCCATTGTATTCCTCTTTTTTAAGTGCTGAGTACTCACTGGTAAAGTAAGGGTTTGCTCTATGTTATTCTGAAGACTGTTACTTCCAATAAACTTAGGGTTACCAGGGGGTAAAGAGTGGGAGATAAAAATTAGAAGATTGTGAATGACATATACACACTATTATATATAAAGTAGATAACTAATAAGAACCTACTGTACAGTACAGGGAACTCTGCTCTGTAGAGGGAAATCGTTCCCCCTTCCCTGGAAAGGGAAGCCCACAATGTGAGCTAGAGGTATATTTATTGAGATATACTTAATACCCTGTACTAGCCCATATGGGAAAAGAATGCAAACAATAGTGGATATATGTACAACAGATTCACTTTGCTGTACAACTGAAACTAACAGAACATTGTAAGTCAATGTTGTATCTTACAATAATCTTTTTTTTTAAAGACGGTTGTTTTCAAAATGAAACCATATTAAAACAGAAAAGCACTTCTATCTATGCAATTCTCAATAATGTTAAAAAGAAAGTATCTGAGATTATATCTAAACAAAAATATTAGTCTTTCTAAAATGTTTATCTGGCATTGACAATGTCTGTATATAATAACCTATCCAATATAGTGTTAATAACCTAAAACTTGGATCATCCAAGAAAAAAATGTGAATTGTGTCTATATGGAAAAATGAGCACTGGTGGCAAATGTTTATTTCTAATTGTGTTTGGAGCATGGGAGGTAACAAAGAACTATGGAATTACTTGCTCTCCCCAGCCCAAAGTGGTAGTGCTCTGTATGTGCCCTAGGAAAGTCCCCAACAGAAGTGTATTCACTGAATCCTTATGTGTATTTTTGAATTATAAATACTAACTGCCCAGGAAGAAAAAAGAAAAAAAAAATATTGACTGAGTGTATATACTATGAAGTTCTCTAGCATCAATATCCTCACCAGGGTTCCTGGGAATTCTGCACTACAAGGAGCCCAGCTGAGAAAGAACAGTTGCTTCCCTCCAAGAAGGCAGAATGCCTGGGAGCTGAAGCAATTTGTCAGGGTTCACCAGGCACTTACTCTTCCTAATTCAAACAAGTGAATTTTCTGTAGTTGGTTATATTACCCATGGCAATAGTTCATATTGAAGAATGTGACTACAAACGAAGTACCAACTTTAAAGATAGCTTGGTTTAATTTATTTTTTAAATCATTGAAATAGGAACAGCACCTGAGCCAAAACCAACCTACTTTTCTGAAACTGTAAGTAGCTTTTAATAGCCAGTTTCCCCAATCTTCCTACTAATATGATCAGAAAGAGGTTAACTGTTGCACTGATGTGGCAAGCTTCAGCGATGTTTGCATGTGGGGTCAATTAGTAACACAGACACTTACTGCAGTGAAAAGAAGATGGCGCAGCTGGAGAGCATGACCATGGGGAGCAGGCAGTAACCCAGCACACTCGCCACGCAGCCATACGACACTCCTGAAGAGCTCATCAAGTTCAGTAAGGCATGAATACCTAGGCAGCCAATGGCACTCATGCCATACACATAACCAAACTGGACTTTTCCTGCCTGAAACAATGGGAAGAAAACAGTTTGGATACACAAAGAACATCAAGAAGAAATCAGATTGTCAACAAAGCAGAGAATACTTTCGAATCATTCAGCTCAATGTTGTTCATGCCTTTGGAGTATAAGCATCAGGAGACTGGGAGCTCTAAAGAAAACACTGATTGTAATACGGATTCAGGTCATGAAAACAATCCCCTCCTCTATACATGGGATGGCACAAGCATTCTTATATTCCCAGACTGATATTTTTATTATAGATTGCCTGTTGGGGTACTAGGCATAGGTTAGGATATATTTTCTTCCCATATTTGTTGAACAATTAAATGAATGAATAAATGAATTAAAAAATTCTGATTTAGTCTTGGAGATTTATAAGACATAATAGTAATATTAGCAAACATCTGTTGCATTTACTATCTTAGGTCCTGTTCTCGAGATTGCACATAAATTAGTTTATTTAATCCACACAATATAATGAGTAGGTATCATTGTTGTACCCATTATACACAGGAAGAAACTGAGGTGCAAAGAGATTATGGGACTTGCCTAAAATAAAATAATGCTAAGCAGTGAGGCTTGGCTTGAACCCAGGCAGTCTGGCTCTACAATTTAGGCCCTTAATACCTGCAGAAGCTCCAACAAGTGACAAAACAAGGGGACCCAGGTGGCGCAGTAGTAAAGAAAATGAAAGTGAAAGTCGCTCAGTCATCTCTGACTTTTTGTGACCCCATGGATATACTTTCCATGGAATTCTCCAGGCCAGAATACTGGAGTGGGTAGCCATTCCCTTCTCCAGGGAATCTTTCCAACCCAAGAATAGAACCCAGGTCTCCTGCATTGTAGGTGGATTCTTTATCAGCTGAGCCACAAATACATATTCCAACAGAGGAGATGTAGGCCACATGAGTTTGATCTCTGGGTCAGAGAGATTCCCTGAAAGAGGAAATGGCAACCCACTCCAGTATTCTTGCTGGGAAAAATCCCATGGACAGAGGAGCCTGGCTCCCTTAGTCTGTGGTGTCCCAAAGAGGTAGACACAACTGAGAATGCACACACATGCAAGCTAGCATATCCCAAACTTATGTGACCAGAGAATCCTATGTTTTCATAATGCCTGTTACCAGCTTAACTAAACAGACTTTATGAAAAACTGATTTACATAAAGCAAGCGATAGTGAATCATAAAGGCATTGTTAAAAGAAGTCAGAGTGACGTATTCAGGATAGACCACTGATGTGAGGATTCATCAGATAGCCATCACCCACACAGTACTGGAGACTTGTTGCTGAAGCAGCTCCATTAAACTCATCCAGGGAAAGTCACAAACTATTGTTGATTCAACAGAAGATATTTTAATGTTTGCTATCTGAGGATGCCAAATCTCCAGTAAAAAATGCATGTCATTTTTATATATACATTAAGCTGGTTAGAAATTCTAGATTCTAGATTGAAGAGTCTGACTCTGATTTTCAGGGAAATTATACAAAATCAACAAAACTGATTCACAGAGAGAGAGTTTTTTTAGCTGTCATTTTTTCTTTTCCATAGCTGTTATTCATGAAGTCCTTATATCTTACAGAATAAGAATAAGTCCTTATATCTTTACAGAATAAAGAGATATTTATTTTGTAGTCAATTAACGGAGAATATCATGACCATTTTATTGTTCAAAACTGTCAAGCTAATTTGAATTTTTCTTCCTCTGCAGTTAGGGAAATTGATCACTACTAAATCCTTTCACAAAATGTCCCTGGGCTATGCCGCAGCATTCTCTCCTGCATTAGCCATAATAAGTCCTTCTGGCTATTTTGTGAAGTAATGCTAATAATGCTAATGGGTATGCTAAAAGAAACACATCAGTTGCGTACTGCACTATTGGGTGAGTTTGTTCCACTTGGAAAATAGTGACAATTTCAAATTACTTTCATGTATTAGAGTAACATTCTACTTGACATTTAACTGGATGGGATAATTCAGAGGTACAAATAGTTGTAATGGTGACACTCAACTTCCTTACACTCAAAGGACACATAGCTGGCCCGTGACCCTAACCAGTTTTGTGAATGGGGTAAACAGAGGGTGGATTAAATTTATTTGGTAGTAAAATTGTCCTTTTTCATATCAGTTACTGACTTCTCTCTTTCTCTTGTTAGATTATCCAGTTTGAGGCTTAATTCCATTTGGCAGGGGCCTTTCTCATTTTTTAATTTGTTTCAAATTCTAATAAGGGTTTGTAATTGAAGTGGAAAATAAATGTTCAGTTTCTTTTTACATTTCAAATGTTTGAGATCATCCTCTTACCATTACTACATCTTTATTTGAAATACTTCTTATTCTTGCTTATGCTTTTATATTGGCCATGCATATCCCTTTTCCAGATCACACTTATAGCTCTACTAGAAAAATTAAATGGAGCCATAGTTTTAAAACACTTGTGTATATGGTTTCGGGGTTGAAACTAATTTTAAGAAGAAGAATAAGTAAAATTAAATCTGTGTTGAGTGTTTGAAGCTGTTCTTTCTGGTTTGCTTCCTGCAACATGAAGAAAGTCCACTAAAAGATATTGTGCTTTATATCAACATAAATCATAAAAATGATGAGTATGTGACTATGAATATTACACCTCTGGAGATAATGAGCAGATTTGAATATTGTTTCTGGATTGAGTCTTGTTTTCTTTATTATAGTGCACTACCAGCTCATAAAGTCATCTTTTACATTTTAATTTCAGATATCCAGGACAGGGTTAATAGCCTCAAATGGACTCTGAGTTAAATCTGGCTTTATTAATATCCAGCTGAGTTTTTTGGTCCTTATTGTTTTACATGTATCAGAATCAATTCTGGAGTAACTGCATGTGATGGTAAAGTTGAAGTGAAAATAGCTGCCTAAAATCTTTGAGAAAATATGAATTTTTACACATTTCCCAAAATTTCAGATTTGAAATGAACCTTAAGAATCACTTGCATAAGCTTTTTTTTTTTTTTTTTTTGTCTTCAAAGTGAAAAAAATGAAGGCCTAGAAATAAGAAATAAAAGGTTCAGGATCTTATCTAGAGGCAAAGTTAGGGGCAGATACAAATTTTTCACTCTCAGTTGAGTTCTTTGTATTGTTTTACACTTAAAACTGAGGATATTTAAATAATTCCAACTAACATTATGTACCCAAAAAAGATCTTAATGGGATTAATTTTTTTCCTTTAGGAGATGGTAATAGTAAAATTTTCTACAAAAAAAATGAACAGCTGTTATATTACAAATTACCTGAAAAAGAAACAAGAGTTAATATGTTAAATTAATTGTTTCTGACTCTTTGATTAATTAACATGGTCTTACTTGCAACTTAATCTAATATTATCAAATTACTGTGGCAAAGACAGAAGGAACATTTGAAACTAAACTAAAACTCTAGTTGATATAGCATTATACTTGCAGAGTATTTGCATTTGCTGTAGTTCAAAGGAAGAAATAAGACGCCATAACTAAGTACTCTTGTATTGGATAAACATGACGTACTTATTGACCAAGTTACAATGTACAAACTAGATTTCTATCAGAATTTTGATTAGTAATATGTGTTTAGTAATGCAAAGTGAAAATTAATTTAGTTGCAAATACATTTCATAGCTACCTTTTGAGAAGTATAGCTGCATTAGGGGAGTGGATAGCTGTAAAAAACAGACGTGAACTGAATAATTAATTTAAGGACTTTTCCTAGCATCTTAAATTTTCTATATCATCTCTCTTGCCAAGTTTACTATTTTGTGCCTTAATGAAACTGTACTTGTCAGACTGGCTTGACCATCTTTTTCATCCTCTGCTTTTAATGTGCTGTCATTACCTCCTTAATGTAAAATCACAGACCTTTCCTACTTCTTCTTTTTCTCCCCTATTTTGAGGGGGAGAAAACATTTTTCTAAAGTATGAGCTAGAATGTCTTCTAAACTTTACTTGGGAGGAAAAATGTTGTTTTTTGGTGACTCCTGATGCCCCATGGAAAAGAAATGCAAAAAAGCAAAATGGCTGTCTGGGGAGGCCTTACAAATAGCTGTGAAAAGAGAAGCGAAAAGCAGAGGGAAAAAGGAAAGATATAAGCATCTGAATGCAGAGTTCCAAAGAATAGCAAGGAGAGATAAGAAAGGCTTCTTCAGCGATCAATACAAAGAAATAGAGGAAAACAACAGAATGGGAAAGACTAGAGATCTCTTCAAGAAAATTAGAGATACCAAGGGAATATTTCATGCAAAAATGGGCTCGATCAAGGACAGAAATGGTATGGACCTAACAGAAGCAGAAGATATTAAGAAGAGGTGGCAAGAATACACAGAAGAACTATACAAAAAGATCTTCATGACCCAGATAATCATGATAGTATGATCACTCACCTAAAGCCAGACATCCTGGAATGTGAAGTCAAGTGGGCCTTAGAAAGCATCACTATGAACAAAGCTAGTGGAGGTGATGGAATTCCAGTTGAGCTATTTCCAATCCTGAAAGATGATGCTGAGAAAGTGCTGCACTCAATATGCCAGCAAATTTGGAAAACTCAGCAGTGGCCACAGGACTGGAAAAGGTCAGTTTTCATTCCAATCCCAAAGAAAGGCAATGCCAAAGAATGCTCAAACTACCGCACCATTGCACTCATCTCACATGCTAGAAAAGTAATGCTCAAAATTCTCCAAGCCAGGCTTCAGCAATACGTGTCCCGTAAACTTCAAGATGTTCAAGCCGGTTTTAGAAAAGGCAGAGGAACCAGAGATCAAATTGCCAACATCCGCTGGATCATGGAAAAAGCAAGAGAGTTCCAGAAAAACATCTATTTCTGCTTTATTGACTATGCCAAAGCCTTTGACTATGTGGATCACAATAAACTGTGGAAAATTCTTCAAGAGTGGGAATACCAGACCACCTGACCTGCCTCTTGAGAAACCTGTATGCAGGTCAAGAAGCAACAGTTAGAACCAGACATGGAACAACAGACTGGTTCCAGGTAGGAAAAGGAGTATATCAAGGCTGTATGTTGTCACCCTGCTTATTTAACTTATATGCAGAATACATCATGAGAAACTCTGGGCTGGAAGAAGCAGAAACTGAAATCAAGATTGCTGGGAGAAATATCAATCACCTCAGATATGCAGATGACACCACCCCTATGGCAGAAAGTGAAGAGGAACTCAAAAGCCTCTTGATGAAAGTGAAAGAGGAGAGTGAGACAGTTGGCTTAAAGTTCAGCATTCAGAAAACTCAGATCATGGCATCTGGTCCCATCACTTCATGGGAAGTAGATGGGGAAACAGTGGAAACAGTGTCAGACTTTATATTCTGGGGCTCCAAAATCACTGCAGATGGTAACTGCAGCCATGAAATTGAAAGACGCTTACTCCGTGGAAGGAAATTATGACCAACCTAGATAGCATATTCTAAAGCAGAGACATTAGTTTGCCAACAAAGGTCCATCTAGTCAAGGCTATGGTTTTTCCAGTGGTCATGTATGGATGTGAGAGCTGGACTGTGAAGAAAGCTGAGCACCGAAGAATTGATGCTTTTGAAATGTGGTGTTGGAGAAGACTCTTGAGAGTCCCTTGGACTGCAAGGAGATCCAACCAGTCCATTCTAAAAGAGATCAGTCCTGGGTGTTCATTGGAAGGACTGATGCTAAAGCTGAAACTCCAATACTTTGGCCACCTCATGTGAAGAGTTCACTCGCTGGAAAAGACTCTGATGCTGGAAGGGATTGGGGGCAGGAGGAGAAGGGGATGACAGAGGATGAGACAGCTGGATGGCATCACCAACTCAGTGGACATGGGTTTGGGTGGACTCCAGAATTGGTGATGGACAGGGATGCCTGGCATGCTGCGATCCATGGGGTTGCAAAGAGTCGGACAAGACTGAGGGACTGAACTGAAGAACTGAATGTCATTGCTCCCAAATTTAAAGAATGAAAGAGACCCAAACACAAGACAAATGGTGAAGTTAGGATGGGAAATGCCTTCATAAAAAACAGAAAACTAAAATGACGGAGGAAATATACAGGTCGAAAAAACAAATCACTGCTTATAAATGCAAGTCTATTTATCATAGTAGCCTAACCAGGAACAAGGAGACTCATCTCAGACCTCACAGAATATCTGCAATAGTCTGGAGACACAATCCAGAAAAGAAAATATTGAGTAAATAGGGGATATTTGTCTAGTGTTACAACAGAAGTCACACAGAAAGCAAGAAATAAAATTTCGGCCCTATTATTTCCAAATTCCTCATGTTCCTTCAACTTTTTCAGATTGATAGTCTTTTCTAAACAACAGAAAAAGGCTTAACAATAAGAAAATCATGTATATGATTTCCTGCTTTGTTGAAAACCTGACTTGGTGATTTGATTTTCACAATTCTATTTAAATTTACACTTTTTTATTTGTTGTAAGAAGTGATGACAGTTTCTTTTTGCCATTATGGTTCAAGTAGATATGTCTCTCTTACCAAAAAAATGTAGTCATGAATTAAACAAACAATTTTCAGTTTATAAAGTGATATACTACTTTCTGTGTTTACAAAGACAACTTCCACAAATAACATTTAGCAGGACATACATTAAAATCTGATACTTGGCTGTCATGTATACAGAAGTAGAAATACGATATTATAAACATGAAACTCAGATTATGCTGTAAACCAATGTTACCTCAATTAAAAAAGAAAAAAAATCATGAACTGGCTGCTGTTCATTACCAAAAGTAGGGTGGCTCCTAGGGCCACGCAGAACAGGATGGGCCCAGTGAGATCTGTTTCATTCATAATGCTGCCATCTGCTGGCTTCATTGGGTTTAACACTGTCAAGGTTTTTTGCCATATGTGATCAAAATTAATTCCAAGTTCTGCAAAAAAAGAAAAAGAGATAACATAAATATAGAAAACTAAGCATGAGTAATATTCTTTAATTAAAGTTAACTTATTAATTTACAAAGCACTTTAATCTGTTTGTTATACCATCCTAAAGTTCTATGTAATATATATAATACAGAGCAACCTTAAAACAAACAAAAAGAATGTATATTCCCACACAGTGTCCTAGAGGATATATTTTAGAGATATAGTCAAGGAAAAAATTCCTGCCTTCTTCAGCAAATATATGGTTAAAATCTAGCCAAAAGTGAAGAAATGGACATTTTCAGTAAAGATATAAAATATAATGGTAGCTAACAACTCACTCCAGTGTTCTTGCCTGGAGAATCCCAGGGATGGGGGAGCCTGGTGGGCTGCCATCTCTGGGGTCACACAGAGTTGGACGTGACTGAAGTGACTTAGCAGCAGCAGCAGCAGCAACAAATCGGAAGTCCCATCTTGTTGCACATTTTGTTATTTCTTTTTCCTGCGTTTCCAACTGCTAACACTTTTGAAACTTGTTCTATGAAACATGCATCATTTTCAGATCAGTTCAGTTCAGTTGCTCACTAGTGTCCGACTATTTGCGACCCCATGGACTACAGCATTCCAGGCTTCCCTGTTCAACACCAACTTCCGGAGTTTGCTCAGACTCATGTCCGTTGACTCTGTGATGCCATCCAACCATCTCATCTTCTGTTGTCCCCTTCTCCTCCCGCCTTCAATCATTCCCAGCATCAGGGACTTCTCAAATGAGTCAGTTCTTCGCATCAGGTGGCCAAAGTATTGGAGCTTCAGGTTCAGCTTCAGCATCAGTCTTTCCAATGAATATTCAGGACTGATTTCCTTTAGGATGGATTGATTGGATCTCCTTGCAGTCCAAGGGACTCTCAAGAGTCTTCTTCAACACCACAATTCAAAATTATCAACTCTTGAGTGCTCAGCATTCTTTATAGTCCAGCTTTCACATCCACACATGACTTATGGAAAAACCATACTTTGACTAGACGGATACTTGTTGGCAAAGTAATATCTCTGCTTTTTAAAATGTTATCTACTTTGGTCATAGCTTGTTTTCCAAGGAGCAAGAATCTTTTAATTTCATGGCTGCAGTCACCATCTGCAGTGATTTTGGAGCACAAGAAAATAAAGTCTGTCATTGTTTCCGTTGTTTCCCCATCTATTTGCCACAAAGTGATCGGACCGGATGCCATAATCTTTATTTGTTGAATGTTGAGTTTTAAGCCAGCTTTTTCACTCTCCTCCTTCACTTTCATCAAGAAGCTCTTTAGTTCCTTTTTGCTTTCTGCCCTAAGGGTGGTGTCATCTGCATATATGAGGTTATTGTTATTTCTCCTGGCAATCTTGATTCCAGCTTGTGCTTCACTCTGTCAAGCATTTAGCATGATGTACTCTGCATTACAAAGAAGGCAATGGCACCCCACTCCAGTACTCTTGCCTGGAAAATCCATGGATGGAGGAGCCTGGTAGGCTGCAGTCCATGGGGTTGCGAAGTCAGACACGACTGAGCGACTTCACTTTCACTTTTCACTTTCATGCATTGGAGAAGGAAATTAACTCTGCATTAAGTTAAATAGGCAGGGTGACAATATACAGCCTTGACGTACTCCTTTTCCAACTTGGAACCAGTCCATTTTTCCATATCTTGTTCAAACTGTTGCTTCTTGACCTGCATGCAAATTTCTCAAGAGGCAGGTCAGGTGGCCTGGTATTCCCATCTCTTGAAGAATTTTCCGCAGTTTGCTGGGATTCCCACAGTCAAAGTCTTTAGCATAGTCAATGAAGCGAAAGTAGATATTTTTCCAAAATTCTCTTGCTATTTCCATGATCCACTGTGTGTTAGCAATTTGATCTCTGGTTCCTCTGCCTTTTCTAAATCCAGCTTGGACATCTGGAAGTTCTCGGCTCATGTACTGTTGAAGCCTGGCTTGGAGAATTTTGAGCATTTATTTGCTAGAGTGTGAGATGAGTGCAATTGTGTGGTAGTATGAACATTCTTTGGCATAGCCCTTCTTTGGGACTGGAGTGAAAACTGACCTTTTCCAGTCCTGTGGCCACTGCTGAGTTTTCCAAATTTGCTGGCATATTGAGTGCAGCACTTTCACAGCATCATCTTTTAGGATTTGTAGCAGCTCAACTGGAATTCCATCAGCCCCACTAGCTTTGTTTGCCATGATGCTCTCTAGGACCCACTCAACTTCACATTCCAGGATGTCTGGCTCTAGGTGAGTGATCACACCATTGTGGTTATCTGGGTCTTTAAGACCTTTTTTGCAAAGTTCTGTGTATTCTTGACACCTCGTTTTAATATCTTCTGCTTCTCTTTGATCCATACGGTTTCTGTCCTTCCTTGTGCCCACCTCTGTATGAAATGTTCCCTTGGTATGTCTAATTTTCTTTAAGAGTCTCTAGTCGTTCCCATTGTATTGTTTTCCTCTATTTCTTTGCATTGATCACTGAGGAAGGCTTTCTTATCTCTCTTGCTATTCTTTGGAACTCTGCATTCATATGGATATATCTTTCTGTTTCTCCTTTGCCTTTTGCTTCTTTTTTCTCAGCTAACTGTAAGGTCTCCTCAGACAACCGTTTTACCTTTTTGCATTTTTCTTCTTGGAGATGGTTTTGACCACTGCCTCCTCCATCCATAGTTCTTCAGATGCTTTATCTATCAGATCTAATCCCTTGAAAATATTTGTCATTTCCACTGTATAATCATAAGGGATTTGATTTAGGTCACCTGAATGGTCTAGTGGTTTTCCCTATTTTTTTCAATTTACATCTGAATTTGGCAATAAGGAGTTCATGATCTGAGCCACAGTCAGCTCCTGGTCTTGTTTTTGCTGACTGTATAGAGTTTCTCCATCTTCGGCTGCATAGTATATAGTCAATCTGATCTCAGTATTGACTATCTGGTGATGTCCACATGTAGAGTCGTCTTTTGTTTTGTTGGAAGAAGGTATTTGGTATGACCAGTGTGTTCTCTGGGCAAACTCTGTTAGTCTTTGCCTTGCTTCATTTTGTACTTCAAGGCCAAACTTGCCTGTTACTCCAGGTATCTCTTGACTTCCTACTTTTGCATTCTAGTCCCGTATGATGAAAAGGACATCTAATTTTCAATTAGCAGTGTTATTTAATCTGAAGACACTTACCTCCACTCTTCCTAATGAGCAATGCTGTGCTAACTATGTAAAACTCCATGGAAGAGAACAGGTTCTTTCAGCAAGTAACAGCAATCATGGGTGCACACATATTTTAATCAGGCCAAAGCTCTGTGTTGTTGAGTGTGTGTATTCAGAGACTGAATTCTTGAGACAATTAACCTTTCTCTTTTTTGAGTAGTGATGATAAAAGAAAATAACCAAAATCACTGAGGCCCAGTGTCTGTGAGTCTAAACTCATTTATATGTTTCTAATTTTTTTCCAGTGCCTTATTTTTCAAAGAATTGTGACTGCCACATTACATACTACATACCCCTCTGCTAGATTCTGTTCCTCTTATATATTTTTCATAAAAAAAGAAAAGAAAAACACTCAGACATTTGACATACACTGAATATGAAATAAATTCCAGGATTACATCAGTTACTTTTCTTACCACTCTGATAAACTTTAAGATGTAGAAAAAAAAGAACATTTATAAGGAAGAAGAATGTAACTTTTCTACTTAGGAACCAGTAATTTAGCTGATTTCCCTCCTGCTATCATTTTAAATTTGAATAAGAGTGAGGTGGGGGTTAGGAAAAACTGATGCTAAACTCCTATAAAGTACATGCATTTCAGTTGGAAAGAGTGGAAATCTTTTAGGTGAATGTTTTTACTGAATTTTGCTGTAAGCCCTGCAAGATTTACATGTGTTGGTCTTTCTGACAGGCACTGAGGCAAGTACTGTTAATTTATTTCTACTTTTGTGTGTTAGATTGTTGAAGTCTGGGGAGATAAAGTAAGTTTTCCAAAGTCACAAAGCCAGTAATAGAAAACTTAGGTTCCAGCACTGGAGAATCTGACCCAAGAACTCATACTTTTCAAATAAATAAATAGATAACAGTCCAATTTAAAGGATAGATAGAGGAATTGAATAGACATTTTTCCAAAGAAGACATCCAAATGGCCAAGAGGTACATGAAAACGTGCTTAGCACCATTAATCATCAAGAAAATGCAAATCAAAATCACAAAATCATTTCACACCTGTTAGAATGGCTAACATTGAAAAGAAGTAAGTATTGGTGAGGATATGGAGAAAAGGCAACACTTCAATATTGTTGGTGGGACTGTTAGTTGGTATAGCCACTATGGAAAGCACTATGGGGGTTCCTCAAATACTATAAAGAAATAGAACTACCATATGATCCAGCTATGCCACTGCTGGGAATATATATGAAGGAAACAGAAACAGGATATCAGAGAGATACCTGCACCTCCACTTTGATAGCAGCACTGTGTGTGTGCGCGTGCCAAGTCACTTCACTTGTATCCGACTCTTTATGACCCTATGTACCATAGCCTGCCAGGCTCCTCTGTCCATGAGATTCTTCAGACAAGGGTGGGTTTTTTACTATTAGTGCCACCTGTGAAGATAGCAGCATTGGATACAATAGTCAAAACCATCTAAGTGTTCACTGATGGATGAATAGATTTAAAAGTTATAGTGTATATATATATATATATATATATATACACACACTCACACTATGGAAGGCTTCCCTGGTAGCTCATCTGGTAAAGAATCTGCCTGCAATGCAGGAGACTCCAGTTCAATTCCTGGGTTGGGAAGATCCCCGGAGAAGGGATAAGCTACCCACTCCAGTATTCATGGGTTTCTCTGGTGTCTCAGATGATAATCTACCTGCAGTGTGTGAGAGGTTCAATCCCTGGGTTGGAAAGATCCCCTGGACAAGGTCATGACAACCCACTCCAGTATTCCTGCCTGGAGAATCCCTATGGACAGAGCTGCCTGGTAGGCTACAGTCCATGGGGTCACAAAAGGTTGGACACAACTGAGCAACTAAGTGTGCGCATGTGCGTGTGCACACACACACACAGGAATACTATTCAGTCATAAAAAATGAGGAAATTTTACCATTTGTAACAACATGAATGGAACTTGAGGGCATTTTTCTAAGTGAAATAAGCCAAAAATAAAAAGCCAAATATTGCACAGTATCACTTGTTATGTGGAGTCTAAAAAAAATTTTTTTTAAGTCAAACTTACAGAGTCAGAGTAGAAAAGTGGTTGCCATGGGAAAGTAGGAAGAGATTGGTAAAAGGTTAGAAAAGCAGAAAAAGAACCCACACTTTTAACCATAGCTTTGATTGAGTCAGTGTGCATCTAATCTGATAATGTTTGTATTTTTTAAAGTGTGCTCAGTTCTCCCATGTGAAGGCTTGTATTCCCAAATCATTGGTACCTGGCATTTAACTTCCCTTCACAGGATTTAGTAACCCTCTTTGGTCAAAGACAGGGTATAGTTCAGTTTCTTCTATAGTGGCATGTACCTAAACACCTTGCAGAGCTAACATTCTACACACAGGGTATCAGATGAAATTTCAATGATTGCATGACATAGAGGGGTCTTGCTCCAACAGGGACCTAGGCATGTTCAGAATATCAGCCAGACATGACCTCAATTAGGATAGAAGGTGTATCTTTCACTCTTTCCACATCCAGGGTGACAAGCACTAGCCACCCAAACTTGAAAAGAAAGAAAATGAATTTAATTTGAACTAAATTAATAGTGAGCAAACAATTTTACATTTCAACTTCCTTTTTCACTTTTACAGTGTATTTATATATTTCTTAATGAACATATACTTTGGAAAATATGAGCAGTTATCAATTTAAAATCGCCTAGGCTGCCTAATGTGATATTTAAAATAGCAGAAGATTTTAGAAGTAGACAAATGCTTAAGTTGAAGTTGATGTCACCTGAGACTTATGTTGTTTTCAAATTTTATTTTCAGTTTAGACATTTACATTAACAATGTGCTTTCAGTTTTTACTACAATAAAGTGACTTTTAATTCAAAATAACTTTTTCCTCAAAGAGTATAATTATTATGCTTGAAGAAACCCAGAAGAAAATGTTTTACAAGACATTGTTACTGATTTCAGGCACTTATTTAATGGCATAATTAACTTTTGCACTTTTCAACATTGAGTCATGAAACAGTAAATGAACATAAGATCTAGCAAATTTTTTCATACATGTACACCCGTGGCAGATTCATGTTGATGTATGGCAAAACCAATACAGTATTGTAAAGTAAAATAAAGTAAAATTAAAAAAAAAAGAAAAAATATCTTATGTGTTTTTTACCAAAATACATTTCCATAATGTTTTGTTTTAAAATTTATTACATGGTATGCAAATAAGACTATATGTATTTATCAATTATAGTACTCTAATATAACACCTTGTTTTACAAGATAAAAAAGATGAAACTGTTATGAAATTTGAATGCAAAATTTATTGTTTTGCTGTCATCTAGTGGTAGTAAAGTATACCATATATATGCTATAAAAATGAATTAATACCTTTGTTTTCTATGCAAATTATGGCATTGGCCTTTCAAATATGAACATCAGGCTATGCTACAAATATAAATACCAAATGTCATAGTAATTTTTCTAGTCTGACAGATTTGAATTGACTATTATTTATCAAGATGCATTTGTTAACACATTGATTGCACATTACCACATAGCAAAATTATCATTCTTACAGAAAAGCAAGCGAAAGTGAGCTTTTTAGCAAGCAAACTGAGGAATAAACAAACATATTTTCAAATAGCATATTTTTGTGCAAGGGATAATTATTATAGCTTCATAATTTTATAGATTGTTTTGGTGTACACTCAATAAAAACTAGCAAATATCATTTATCATCTTATCCTAGAAATCTTGCCTATGGTCTTTTTATACCTTTTAGACAGATAAGGCTTAAGGCTTCACAAAGTCACCCTGGCTGAAGAGCATATTGGATTAGAGTCCAGAAATTTCATAGACTCAAAATGGAAAATTACATTAGGTACTGTTATTTCTAATATATATATTTGGTGAGTATAATCACAAAGAGAAAAAAATTCTAGGAATTTCTCTGAGCTGTAAAAAGGAGGAGGGGAAATCTAATATATTTCCTACTTGAAATTTGAGAAGACGTTACAGGAGAATGTATTATAGTTTAGAATATCAGAATGGAAGTATTTGCGGCAAGTAGAAAATATTATATTCAATAAATGTTATAGGAAAAATTGATCAACCATAAAAAAGTTAGATTCTGCTTCACATACTAACTTAAAACAATTTTCAATGAATCAAAAATTTAAGTCCAGAACAAAAAGATAATTTAAAAATTTAAGAATCTATAAGAGGATATATCTTTCTGGCTTTAGAGCTGGAGAAATATAGTCTAAACAAAGAACAATTGGAAAAAAGTTACAAAGAAAAATATTGTGGGGTTGAAAACATAAATATTAAAATGTCTATATGCTCTAATATCCCATAAATAAATTAGATGGCAAACACAATCTATGAAAAAAGCATGAAATACATATTCCAGACAATAATAAATATCTTTACCATATAAATATCTCTAGGAATAAGAAAGGAAAAGTCTTAAGATTTTAAAAGCAGAAAGACGTAAAAGTCAACGAACATGAAAAGAAAGTCTAACTTCTCTAGTAACCAAGAAATAAAAAGTATTATTTTTTTGCCTGTTTTGTCTATCAAATTAACAAAGACATTTACTATTCTACTGTGTAGGTGTATCGGCTCATCATTTTTCCAGATGACTCTGACAGTGTAAATGCCTTTGACCCAGCAATCCCAATGTTATAGATCAATCCTGAGGACAGATTCTGTACAGGTCAAAGTTATCTAATGTGATGTTCACCAAAGCATTATCTATTATAAAGGAGCAACGTTTAAGATTTAAATTATGGTAGTGGTTAAGTCACGAAGTTGTGTACAACTCTTGCGACCCCACAGACTAGTCTCCTCTGTCCATGGGATTTTCCAGGCAAGAAAACTGGAGCAGGCTACCATTTCCTTCTCCAGGGGATCTTCCTGACTCAGGGATCGAACCTGTGTCTCCTGCATTGCAGATGGATTTTTCACTGCTGAGCCAGATTTAAATTATGATATTTGTATAGAATGGGCTTCCCAGGTGGCTCAGTGGTAAGGAATCTGCCTGCCAGTGCAGGAGATATGGGTTTGATTCCTCAGTCAGGAGTATCCCCTGGGGAAGGAAATGACAGCCCATTCTACTCTTCTCACCTGGACAATCCCATGGACACAGGAGTGTGGCAGGCTATAGTCTATCGGGTCACAATGAGTTGGACATGACTTAGTGACTGACCATGCGTGCACTTGTATATAACAGATCATGTTTTCAAACAATATTTAATGACTTTAAAGAATGCAAAGATAAAAATGCTTATGATATAAGGTAACTTAAAAAAAAACCTTCATATCCATAGTATGATCCAATTTTTAAGTATTTACAAATATATATATTCAAAGAGAGGCAGTATTTCATTTTTAAGTGTGTGTATATATATATATATTCATAGAAAATAGAATAAAGGCTGGAATAAATATTATCAAATCATTAATGATAGTCATGTCTCAGAAACAAAATTTTCAGTGACTTTATATTTTTATTCATATGTTTCTATATTTTCCAAATTTTTATTTTTGAATATGGATAACTTTTATAATTAGACAATTGATAAGTTTTTTTTATTTTTTAAGTAGCGATGTTGGCAGGGTCATGGCAGATGCCTAATGAAAATAGCTTATAATTTTCAGGTGTTAGGTATCAGATGTAGAAGCAACTTAGAAAGCATGGTTAAGCATAAAAGATGCAAAAATTTAACTGGCCTCTAAAGTTCCAACAAATTGATTATATAATTCTCTGTACTTTTCTGAATAGTTTACATCTTTACCCTCTTCTTAATTTTGAAGGCAAACAGAGAAGAATGTTTTAATATCAGGTGGCTGGCCGTGTCCAAACAACGATCTTTTGATCTAAAATACTGGGAATGTTAGCCTATCTGTCTTCATTGGACCTCATAGAAAAGAGAGCAGTTAGCCAGTGAATATTTCTCCTTGGCTCCCAAATTTAAATCTCCTTGAATTTTAGTTTTCTAGCATCATGTTGACATGCCATAGGAACAAAAGTAGCAGACATAAATTGGCTGAATCTTAAAAATTAAAAAAAAAATCAAAGGATGGGAGACCCCTGAAATCTTTGGAGGAAACGTTCATCTGCAAGGGTCCCCAGGTTTCCTTGCCACCAGCAGTGCCACTTACTGGAGTCATATTCCTCCTTACTTAGTCCTACCTAGATGAGGTGAGGGGGCTCACATGAGCCAGGAAGGAGGAAAAAAAAAAAAACTTGCTTCTCCATGATAACAAACAAAGTATATTGAGAAACTATCTCTGTTGCCCCCAGGCAACCATAGCAGAAAATAGTAAAACATGCTGCTATAAAGTAGCTTCATTAACTAGGTGGGAAGAGTGGTTACTTTGATATAATTACTTTGCCCAAAGATGTTCACTGTTGTCTAGAGATGGCCAGGGAGTCCACGTGTAAGAAACAGTGAAGAAACACTTAAAAACTGCGAGACCAACATAGTGTTAGCACATATCTACTTCAGATTTTCCCCACACAAACAGGAGACCATCTCCCATTGGTTTAAATGTATCTGTCTGGCAGACTCTCGTTTATATGTGGAACAATCATATAAAACACTATATGCAGCATGCTGATAGTATGCATTAAGTGCTGATTATTGCTGTTATTCTTCAAGCTGTACACACATTAATAGCACTTCCTTAACTTATCTTCTAGTAAAGGAGGCTCTTCATCAAAGCTGTCAATGTAAGAAGATGGTGAATAATAATCCTGGTTCGATGTTGGCTGAAAAAACTGCCCTGAGTAAGCTGAGGACACGAGCATCTCTGCTGGGACAAAGGCAGGCTGAGGCTGCTCACTGGCTTGTTGTCTAGAAAAAGGAAAATATTGATACTGATACATCTAAGAAAGGGATATCATGATCAAGCGAGGAAGGAAACTACAATTTTCGTTTTATAATTTCTCCTGGTTTTTATGACTATTTATCCATGAAAAAATTAACTTGCTTGAAGTTTAACCTAAACAAACAAACAAAAAAAGAAAAGTAACTAGTTGTGAGAAAACTCTATAGAAGAATGATCCATACTGACTAACATGCATTGATTATTTGCAATGTGTTGGACCCGTCACATTTTCTCACTTAATTAATACTCTGCAAAGTAAAAACTGTGGTTTTAATCTCATCTTACAGAAAAAGAAATACAGATTCATGGAGACTGAATGACTTGTCTGGCAACACACAAAAAATTCAAGTGTTGGACAGTGAACTGAAGCTGTCTGTCCGAGCAGTGCACGTCTCCCTACATGATGCTGCTTTTCCACTGATTTTCAGAAACTATCACCAAATAGGACATTCCCTGTAAATCTGGGCAAAGAGCAATTAAAAAAATCACAGTCATACTAATGAAGCAAACCAGACAAAGACAAATATCACATAATATTGCTTATATGTGGAATCTAACAAATGAACTTATTTACAAAACAGAAATAGACCCCCAGACATAGAAAAGCTCTGGCCCTTCCCAGACAGTTATTTCCAATCAAATTATCTTTGAGTTCCTGACTAAAAGTCTTTCATAGCTGGCTTCACTGTTCCTCTTTTGAAATATGCGATTTAGTTTTGTCAAAACATAATGTTTCAACATTTCCTTGATTGTGCTTTTATTTTTTTATTTTACCATTTATGTGAGAAAAATAATCTTAGTAAATAAATTCTTAAAGCTAGAGAATGGAAGAAAGAAATGGGGGCTAGTCTACAATGTTATTTGGTCATTTCAAATTGTTTTTAACTAAAGGAAAGGAAAGAAACATAAAGAATGGTCCTTGATTATAGAGCATCTTAGTTAGCCCTTTGGGAAGGTAAATAATAAAATATTAATGATTTAAAACCCAACATATTATTCCAAATTACTGAATTAGACCAAAATAAACACTGGACTCTGGCAGGTGGGATTTAAACATTACCTTGGTTAGCAGGCATCTCTTCTAAAAATCATTTCAAACAACTGCGAAGTGACTGCAAAAAGTTCCTTTAGAACAACTGGCAACATTTTGATCACATTTCCCTTCTTTTACTTTCTGACTCTATGTATTATATTTCTGCCTGTAATGATAGTCCCATGGTAGGATGTACTCTGAACCAAGTAAATTGGTTAGCAAACAGGACTGCTGGAGTCCAAATGCCTGCGTTCAAATCCTAATTTTATACTCTTAGGTAAACTGTTTCACCTCCTATGCCTCTGTTTCTTCATCTGTAAAATGAGGACAATAATAGAACTAATAAGGTTATTATGAATTAAATTATCTGAAGTAAGTAAAGCACTTGGATTAGTGCTGGGCATATAAGAAGCAATCAATAAACATTAGCTAAGTGTTCGTATGTCCTCTTCCTGAGACTGACTCTGAAGCATTCTAGACACCTCCCTCACTCCCTGGAACAGCATTTTCTATATTTGTAAGTAGCTGTTTTCCAGTCTGCCACTTCCTCATAGAAAACAACATTAATCAGAGTCCAAGAGCCTGTATTCCTTCTGTGCTGATCATCTCTAGCTTTTTCCCACTTCGGTTCCCCTGGAACACCCACCCTGACTTTCACAACATACCACCCAACCTGTGTTTGCCTACCAGGAGAATCTCCACTATACACATGCCAGGATTTCTATCCACAACCCCTGAAGCAATGGCCATACCTGGTCCATATACAAACCCTCTGAGTGCTCACTAATTCTTCAGTATTCCCCTTTTCACCACCTATAGCTGGGGTTATACAATTCCAACCAGCCTGAAGAGACTTGTCTTTACTTAGATGATATTGTGTTGAGATATGGCATGGCCTCCATGGGGAAAATGTTTTTACCTGTTTCTGTAGCAATAGGACTTAACATTCACCTCCCAATGTAAACATGGAAGATAGAAGGTCACTGTTAGGTGACTCCATTATAATTTCTGTGGTTGCAGAATTATGTTTCTTGTAGTCAGGTTTCTGTGTCCCATCAGATGATCACTAGCTACATATTTTATTAGATGGAAATCCAAAACTACATGGACTTCTATCATGATGGTCGACTGATGCTACTTTCCTTTGTCAGTCTGATCCCAGGGGAATGCAGGGGGTCCACTGACTCCCAGCATCCCATTTTATCTATATAAGTCTCCAGTTAAGCCAGTAAACAGGCATTCTAAGTATCCTTGATTATACAGGGTGAGTTTGATGGCAGTGTGTTTTAGGATATGGTGGCCAGGGGATTTGGCTTGTTTAACATGCCCAGATCCTGGCTCAGTCAGCAGGTACACATAGCTATGTGGCATTGACAGAGATCTCTAGGGATTCAGAAAAGCTGATTCAGTATGTATTTGCTGAAGGCCTCCTGAAACTTTTAAATGGAGTTTTCCAGTTGTTGTCACCTTTCTGCAGAAACCACAGTTTATTACTCTAAATAATTGGAAGATATTTCAAAAATTGGAAAACTACAGTGAGAAAATACAGCCTAGATAATTGGCTACAAGCATTGAAAATAATGTGTATCTGAATGATTGGACAGTTAAGCTTTTTAGTGAGAAAACTCCACATTAAACTAAGAAAACTTTATACAAATATATTTATTCATAATAAGCACATTCAACCAGCTTCAGATTACAATGCCATTCATTGAGCAGAATGAGTTTTTTTGGGGATGTGATTTCATATTGGGGAGGAGAGGATGGGGCAGGGGGCAGAACAAGAAAAATAGACATATTCATTATAACCTACTACTGGATTCGTATGTCTTTTGCCAGTATGGTCAGCATCTTGTTCTGATTTGGGATATATTTTAATTGAACTATTCACTGTATGAATAAAAGATCAAATGTCAAGTCATCTGATGCAAACCGGTAAATCACTGACATGACTCCATGTTTTATGTACCTCATAAAAGTACCACCGTTAATATACCCTTTTCTAATTCCTGAGACTTGAAGCATGGGTTGGAATTTAGAGTTGCCACAATTCAAATCAGAACTTGGATTTAAATGCTAAGCATCTGAAGTAGGCTAAGCCATCAACTTGATAATGTAATCATAACTTGTCCTCACTTGGTTATATTAATTTTCATCTTCTTGTCACCTCAACTTCTGTTGATATGGGCAATGAAATGGAAAAAAAAAAAAAACAGGGTGGGGTAGGGTAGAAGAAAAGGCTATAGTTTGAGTCCCTGATTAAGAACAGAGCTTTGTCTCTATTTTATCAGACATTTTAGCTTTGTTTAGTCTGAAAACATAGATTGCAGACCCTACCCAGGTGCTTATTCCATCTGGAGAAGAGAGAAAAGAAACAGCAGGTGACTGGATTCTTTCAATAAAACAGGAGCACAGAGCTGAAAAATCCTGTTAGATAGCTCTCGTGTGGATTATATATTTTGAGCTACCCTCTTGTAATACCTTCATGCTCAAACTACTTCTGTGCCATCACATACTTTTCTGTTTTTTTCCTGACTGCAAATTGTAAATCATAAAAGAAATAAAGTTATTTTCCCGTTGTTGAATAATTCTGCAATGAGCCAATTCTAGACAGCCTATTCCTTCTCCCTTATTTTTCCTATAAATATTTTAAATATATTTAATTTGCTGGGTAATATTCAGATATGATGGCTCAGACAGTAAAGGATCTGCCTGCAGTGCAGGAGACCTGGGTTTAATCCCTAGGTCAGAAAGATCCCCTGGAGGAGGGCATGGCAACCCACTCCAGTATTCTTGCCTGAAAAATCCCATGGACAGAGGAGCCTGGCGGGCTAAAGTCCATAGGGTCGCAAAGAGTGGGACATGACAGAGCGACTAACACTTTCACTTTCGTAGAGAGATGTATGGATTTTTTTCATCCTAAGAAATTTTATGGCAGCTTGACTAACGCTAGACAACACAGACTAGGGGCATAATGAGAAAAAATTCCAAATATTTAACTTTAACCATTTTAAGAAAACGTTATGGACCAAAGGTTTTCCCTATTGCTTCACAGCAGCAGTTCAGCATCAGCCCTTAAGACACAGCTTCTGAAAACAGCACGTATCTGCCTGTGTCTGTAGGAGTCATCAGCCCATGAAAACAATGTCAAGATTGTCCAGGGTGTAGTTGGAACAGAAGAGTCACCACTGCCAGTTGTATTTATTCTGTTTTCTTTTTTCTCTTTATTCTGAAGTTGTCAAGGTACTTATCTGTATGTGAAAAATAAACTTCAAGAATTAATACATTTGAAATGTTTGCTATGAAGTTTTTTTGCCCTAAACTTGTTGGAATGGCATAAGAAACACACATCCCAGTTTTCCTAAAATGATCCTGTTTATTCTTATTGTATCAACATTGTTACCAATAACACACATTTTACTCTCAAAATGTCTTGATTTTATAATAAATTATATGACTACCTTAGTTCTGGGTCTAATCCAATACCCTAGGCCTAGTAGGCTAACCTCGTTTTTTACTGGCTATATGACCTTGGAAAAGTTATTTAATCTCTCTGTATTCCTTCTCACCTTTCACTAATCTAGACCCACAGAAGAATATTTAAAGAACCAACTGTATAACCAAATACAATGTTTAAGTGCCTTGGCAACAAAGTGTCCATTGCCTCTACAAACTATAGTTATGTGAAAAAATAACATTTCTATAATGTTTTTACCTTCACATACACTTTCCTATACATTATCAAAATTGCTTTTAGATAACTCTCATGAGGTAGAGAATTAACTTATTATTAACTCATTATTAATATCCTTATTTCTCAGTTTAAGACAGTCAGGGAAGTTGTCTTTCTTAAAGTGACAAAAAATGAATGTTAGAGCCAGAACTTAAACCAAATTCTTCTAATCCTACCTGCCCTATCTGGGGCATTAGTAAAGGATAAATACTAAATTCTTAATCATCTTTAAATTTATTTTCAACTCACATGGAACTATCAACTTAAATAGCTAACACATCCTGAATTATGTATATCTAGATTTCATTTGGGAATTGACACATTGCATTATAATAGCATATTTAATTGTCCTCTTCAACATAAATTTTTAAATATTATGCGGGAAAAGATTATGGATTTTTTCTTTATCTTTGGGTTTGTAGCACCTTCCTTAATTCCTGACACACAAGCAGGCACTAAATAAATATTTATTAAATTGAATAAAAGCTGTTTCTTGAGGGGTATCCTGGAAAATATCAGGTAAAAAGAAAATGTTTTGTTTGCCCAAGGCCTGTATTCACACTCCCTGTTAAGTGATATTTTGAAAAGAGGAGACAAGCCCTTCACCTATAAATGGGCCTGCAGCAATCAAAGGCATTCATGGAGAACTGAATTCATTTCCCTGCCCTTTCCTGACATTTCTTCTTGGACATTTTACTGAGAAATAATGGGGAGAGGTTTATCATCCCCCAAGGAAACCACCCTACCTGAAAACCCATGTCAAAATATTATGACTTTTTAAAATGAGAACATATTTTCTCCATGTCAAGTACTTACTTTCTAGATCCATAAAGATTTCCACAGGCATTAGAATCGTTACAAGTCTGCTCCTGATTATCAATGGTGTAATTAGATTGGTAAAAGTCAGAGTCAAATTGTCCCCAGTTTGACATCCTGAAAAATATGAGTGAAAAATGGAGAAGATTCGAAGCAATAAAATTTCTTTTGAGGTATTTACAGGATCAATAGACAATATGATTATGACTGGATTCCTATTAGAAAACAAGGTATTCTCTGAATGGGGGAAAGGTATGGAAATGCATGCTAGAAAGCCGTTTACAAAACCTATATACCTCCAATTAACTTTTCTGAAGTTTTCACTAAGTAGGACTGTGACTAAATTGACTTTGCCTCTGGGTGTGCAAAGTCACTTCAGTTGTGTTTGACTCTTTGTGATCCTATGGACCATAGCCCACCAGTCATCTCTGTCCATGGGATTCTGCTGGCAAGAATACTGGAGAGAGTTGCCATTTCCTTCTCCAAAACTGATTTTAATTATCTGAAAAAAAAAAGAAGATTCTTCACCTAATACCTTGTTCTCAGCAGTTTAAGAGAAAAAGTTTAAAAGTTGGTATACATCTTGAAGATTTTCCCTTAAATAATGTTATTTCCTTACTTTAAAAATACATATATAGATAGATATACACATACATATCCATATATATATACATATACATATTTGTTGTTGTTCAGTCCCTCAGCCATGTCCAGCTCTTTGCGGCCTCACGGACTGCAGCACTACAGGTTTCCCTGTCCTTCATCATCTCCCAAGCTTGCTCAAACTCATGTCCATTGAGTCAGTGATGCCATCCAACTATATTGTCCTCTGTCGTCTCCTTCTCTGCCTTCAATATTTCCCAGCATTAGGGTCTTTTCTAATGAATAGGCTCTTCACATCAGGTGGCCAAAGTATTGGAGCTTCAGCATCAGCTCTTCAGAATGTTCAGGACTGATTTACTTTAGGCAATCCTGGTTTGATTCTCTTGCAGTCCAAGGGACTCTCAAGAGTCTCATCCAACAAGCATTAGTTCTCAGGCACTCAGCGTTGTTTATAATCCAACTCTCACATCCATACATGACTGTGGGAAAAACCATAGCTTTGACTATACGGACCTTTATTGGCAAAGTAATGTCTCTGCTTTTTCATATGCTGTCTAGGCTTGTCATAGCTTTTTTTCTAAGTAGCAAGCACCTTTTAACTTCATGGCAGCAGTCACCACCTGCAGTGATTTTTAAGCACAAGAAAATATATATCATATATATATGTGTGTGTGTGTGTATCACACACATACATGCATTATACATATTTAGGTTGGGGCAAGGGCTTTCCTGGCGGCTCAACTGGTAAAGAATCTGCCTGCAATGTAGGAGACCTCAGTTCAATTCCTGGGTTGGGAAGATTCCCCTGGAGAAGGGAATGGCTATCCACTCCAGATTCTGGCCTGGAGAATTCCACTGACTATCCATGGGGTAGCAGAGTGCGTCACAACTGAGCTACTTTCACTTCACTTCACTTCAGGTTGGGAGAAATGTAATTACAGTTTCAGACTTTGAATTTTAAATCATTATAACTAGGCTCAAACAAATCTTTAATTGAAATAGGAACCATTATAATCAACACATTTTTGCCAACAAGAAATAATTTGGTTTACTCTTGTAGCATAAAAATTTGTGCTTCTGGATTCAGTGAACTCTTGGAAAGCATTTTCTGCCCCTTGCTGGTTGTGGAAGTATTTTTCCATGCTGCTTCTGCTGCTGCTAAGTCGCTTCAGTCATGTCAGACTCTGTGCAACCCCATAGATGTTGGCCCACCAGGCTCCTCTGTCCCTGGTATTCTCCAGCCAAGAATACTGGAGTAGGTTGCCATTTCCTTCTCCAGTTTTCCATACAAAGTTGCTGAAATGCTTGAAGAAGTGGTAGTCAGTTGGCAAGAGGTCAGGTGAATATAGCAGATGAGGCAAAACTTTGTATCCCAATTTGTATATATATAAAATACACAGAAAGTAATGTCATTAGCAAAAAAACATAAAGCAATAAATGCACATTAAAATAATGTATAGCATAATCACATTTAAGAATGTATTCCAATATCAAACAGCAAAGTTCAACAATGCAACACTGCAATTACTTTTGCACTAACTTAATAGCGTGTGTGTGTGTGTGCGCATCATCTATCTGTACTCTTTGTGAAGTCAGGAAGTTAATGGCTGATAATAATATATAAGCTTGATTTATTCATAGAGCTTTAAAGTGTGCTAACAGCCTCTCTACTCCCCAAAACAAAGATAAAACCCTCAAAACTAATCTTCCAGTTCCACTTTCTAATTCTTAAATGGTGTTTGGAACATTTTCCTTTTCTCTTGCCCTGTCTGCTGCACCAGGGCTTCTGCTGAGTCAGAGGAAGAAAGGCTTGATTTGGCTACAGGAGAAGAGCCTGTTTCCATACACTCTCTGCTGCTGCTGCTAAGTCACCTCAGTCGCGTCCGACTCTGTGCGACCCCATAGACGGCAGCCCACCAAGGCTCCATAGTCCCCGGGATTCTCTGGGCAAGAACACTGTAGTGGACTGCCATTTCCTTCTCCAATGCGTGAAAGGGAAGTTGCTCAGTCGTGTCCGACTCATACACTCTCTACATAGTTTCTGCTCACTACTGGGAATGAAGAGCAGTGCATGTAGTCTTGACTGAGACCTAAGGGCTAGAATACCAGGGGGAAAAACAAAGACTTGACGGGAGAAAAAGGTGGGGGAAGAAAGTAATAGCAAAGTGGGTAATAGTGTCTCTTTGGATGAAAATTAGAGAAATGGAGTAAGAAATCTTTTCAACTCAACATTTTAACCTTTATTTTCCTTTGAAAAGCTTTCTATTTCAAAAGAAGAATTTGAAAATCACTAGGAGTAGTTCATATAATAATCTATGGTCTACTACTTATAATACATTTCAAATGAAATTATATAAACAGCTTGAGCTCTAAGAGCCTCATTAATCAGAAATATTCAAGTAACAATTGTCAAATATATCACTTTTCAGCTCAGTAAAAATGCAGAAAGCTACTCTAAAATTAGACTCATACATTTGATATAATAAATCAAGATTTTTCATTAGTAATATGTATAAAAGTAGCTATAAATTATGTAAACTAAAATCAGGACTTGGAGAATATAAAATCTTTTAAAAACTTATAATTTTAAAAATTTAGAATTTAAGAGCAAAACTTTTTCAGTCAATGAAAATATGTTATTATAAAGCATAGGCAATAATTTTACTGAAAGTACACTAAGTTTTCAGAACGTGCAAAACTTTATGTTAATATGATTATTGGTTTCACAGTCCTCATATAACCTAGATTTGTACTTTGTTTAAATGCCAAATTCTTTAGAAGGATCAGATACATACCTTTATATTATTTTATGTTGAAAGATCCTCCAACAAATGTAGCTTTACTTGAGAAATTTTTAACAAATCAGCTCATGAAAAGATGACCTGCTGAGTCTATATATAAGCTTCTAAATTTGTACTCTGACACTCTGAACAGATGCTACAGCCAAAAAAAAAAAAAAGCCTGCCAAAAGCCAAACACAGTATTTTATAACACTTGTTACAGTGTACAAACACAGTGAATGGTGCAGAGACAATTTGATAAAGTAAATGGTAGATTCAGCTTCCTTGTGTGACTAATGTACCATTGAACTCTGATTTAAAATCATTTATTTGAGGCTAACAGTAAAGAGGCTTAACACTCCTTCTGCTTCTTAGCCTAGAAGAATATATTCAGCCTTCACAAGATTTTCTAATAACATGGTAAAAACCAACGTATGGTACATGAACTTAACATAACAATCTTAGCAACAATCTGAAAATGTGTGATCAATTTTATCCAAATCTGAATCATTAAATTATATAAACAACACTGAGAAAGACTCTCCATGGTCTACATCTGATTTTTTCCCTGCTTCTTCTCCATCACAGCCCAAGATGGATATACTAATGTGATCTAGAGCACTCCTCGTTCATAGGGCATGTTCTGCCTCATTTTTGAGCCAATCTTGATCATGAAAGACATCTATGATATTGTGTTTTATAAGGAAAATATATATCTGGTAATTTAGTTGACCAAAACATGTTTCTCATTATATTTGGTCTTTGTCCATGGTTCCTGACTCATGGCTCCTAAAACCCTTGGAATTTTCTAAGTGTTGAGAGTGTCAAAGGTGTCTCTTGGTATGTTAATCAGGTGATTTGGGGACCTCATCTAATGATGGGGGCTGGTTGTCAATGGAGCCGATAACATGAATAGAGGGTTGGAACATTCAACCCCATTCTCAATCTCTGAGGAGGGAAGAGGGCTGGGATGTTGAATTAATTGCCTATGGTCAATGACAGGAGAAGGCAATGGCAACCCACTCCAGTATTCTTGCCTGGAGAATCCCAGGGACAGAGGTAGCCTGGTGTGCTGCCATCTGTGGGGTCACACAGAGTTGGACACGACTGAAGCAACTTAGCAGCAGCAGCAGCAGCAGCAGGTCAATAACAAGCAATTATGCTGATTACTGAAACCTTTATAAAGCCTCAAAAGGATGGGGTTTGGAGAGCTTCTGGGTTGGCAAACCCAGAAGGTGGACGTGCTGGGAGAATGGCACCCTCATAGAGAGGGCATGGAAGCTTCTCTCTGTTCCCCACTCTCTTGTCCTATGTATTTCTTCCATCTGGCTGTTCCTGAGTTATATCCTTCTATAATAAACCAGTGATCCAGTAAGTATATGGTTTCTCTGAGAACCTCTCTAGCAAATAAACCAATTCTAAAGGAGATCCAGTCCTGGGTGTTCATTGGAAGGACTGATGCTGACCCTGAAACTCCAATACTTTGGCCACCTCATGCGAAGAGTTGACTCTTTGGAAAAGACCCTGATGCTGGGAGGAGGAAAAGGGAATGACAGAGGATGAGATGGCTGGATGGCATCACCGACTTGGACATGAGTTTGAGTGAACTCCGGGAGTTGGTGTTGGACAGGGAGGCCTGGCGTGCTGTGATTCATGGGGTTGCAAAGAGTCGGACACGACTGAATGACTGAACTGAACTGAAGTGAAGGAGGTAATCCTGGGAACCACCAATTTATAGCCAATTTATAGGCCAGAAGTACCAATTTATAGGTTAGAAGTACAGGGAACAACCTAGACTTGATACTGGTATCTGATGGGGGTAGAGAGGGAAGCTAATAGTCTGTTAGGATTCTTAAGAATTGAGTTGAATTGTTGGACACCCAAATGATGTTCCAAGAATTATTTGGTGCTGCGTAGAAACTTACCCCCTGTAACTTGTTGGAATTGGGGCCACAAATAACTTACCACCAGATCCATTTCTTCCAGGAAACTGCCTGAGTTGGTTCCCTTTACATTCAAGGATTACTTCAAGGAGGCATCTTCCTAGTTCTGACTCAGGTTACCTGGCTAATACTCCCAATTTCTATCTGGATCTGGTGGTTTCGTCACTAATATCAGCATCAAGGCTGGAGGTTAAGTTCTCCTGTGATCTGCTTCTTACTGATTCTCCTTTATAGTACTTGAGATTTCTCATGTATCTAGCTCTCAGTAACTGAAATCTGCTGTTCAAAGTTATGTTGCACTTTGGAAATTTCTGCTAGAGCCAGTGGCAGATAGTAAAGTAAATTTCTCTGCACTGTTTTAAAATTTGGAATTTGAAAATCTTTAATCAGAGCTGTCCTTTGCCAGGTCACTAGTCAGGCCACAATAAATCATGCGTTTTTTTTTTTGTTTTTTTTTTTTGAGGATCTATTGAATACCAGACTGTGTTCTAGATTTGGAGTTATAGAAGTAGACAAACTACGAAGTAGAAGTAGACTTGTACTTCAAGAGACATATTTTAATATCAATCCTACTCTATCTACAACAGAAAACAATGACTAGCCTGGTACAGGTCTTTGAATTTAAGGTTTAAGTCATTGAAGTTGTGCATCAACCTTATAAAGTATTATTATTCCATTTTACAGAAAAATAAGTAGAGATTAAATAACTTGCCCAGATGGAAGCTAGTAGGTAGAAAAAAGCCACTATTCACAACCTAGTAGGCTAACTCCAGAACTCACAATCTATCCAAAACAATGGCAGGAATTAGCCAAAATCTGTCAAGAAGTGAGCATAAACTATTAAGATGGAGAACTCAAAGGGGAGAAAGTTAGGGTATTCAGTGAAGTCCTCTTAAGAAAGTCATTTGAATTGAGACCTGGTTGATGGGAAGAAGCCATTTGAAAGACTATGTGAAGAGGCTATAAAGCAAGCACTCTGTGGTGGCAAGGAATTGGCAGGTTATAGCTTAGAAAAAAAGCCATGTGGTTATGGTTTTGAATCAAAGGAAAGTTGAAGATGAGGTTAAAGGCAGAGGTAGAGGCCAGATCATAAAAGCCTTGGCAAAGAATATAGATTTTATAATAATTGAAATAAGATGCCACTGCAAGGTTTTAATCATGGGATGTGATCAAGACTTCCCTGGTGGCGCAGACAGTAAAGCATCTGTCTACAATGCAGGAGACCCGGGTTCGATCCCTGGGTTGGGAAGATCCCCTGGAGAAGGAATTGGCAATCCACTCCAGGACTATTGCCTGGAAAATCCCATGGACAGAGGAGCCTGGTAAGCTACGGTCCACGGGGTCACAAAGAGTTGGACACGACTGAGCGACTTCACTATACGATCAATCTTATGCAGAAATTGAAAAGGGAAACTCATTAGGAGGATGTTGTGGCAGTAACAAATGCATGACATAAAGGTAGCTTGGACTAGGGTAGCAGTGGAAGTGGGAGAACTGGCAGAAAAGTCTTGGCAGCTGAGAGAAGAATGAATGGAAGGGATCAGGACAAGACCAGTGCTGAAGTAAGAAGACAGTTCATTCCAGGGAAATGATGTGAAGTTGTCTGAACTGGGAAAGGTCCAATGCAGATGAAGAGGACCAATCAGGTACAAAAGATATATGGGGAGAAGATTTTTATAGGATTTAGTTTCCATTGGCTAAGAGGCTTCCCTGGTGGCTCAGCCGGTAAAGAATCTGCCTAAAATTCAGGAGACTTGGGTTTGATTCCTGGTTGGGGAAGATCCCCTGGAGAAGGGAATGGCAAACCACTCCAGTATTCTTGCCTGGGAAATCCATGGAGAGAGGAGCCTGGCGTGCTACAGTCCATGGGGTCATAGAGTCAGGCATGACTGAGTGACTCAGTTCAGTTCAGTTCAGTTCAGTCACTCAGTCATGTTCGACTCTTTGCGACCCCATTGACTGCAGCAAGGCAGGCTTCCCTGTCCATCACCAACTCCTGGAACTTACTCAAACTTATGTCCACCGAGTCGGTGATGCCATCCAACCATCTCATTCTCTGTTGTCCCCTTCTTGACCTGCCTTCAATCTTTCCCAGCATCAGGGTCTTTTCCAATGAGTCCGTTCTTTGCATCAGGGGGCCAAAGAATTGGAGTTTCAGCTTCAGCATCAGTTCTTCCAGTGAATATTCAGGACTGATTTCCTTTAGGAGGGACTGGTATCTCCTTGCAGTCCAAGGAACTCTCAAGAGTCTTCTCTAACACCACAGTTCAAAAGCATCAATTCTTTGGAGCTCAGCTTTCTTTATAGTCCAACTCTCACATCCATACAGGACTACAGGAAAAACCATAGCTTTGACTAGATGGGAGTTTAAAAAAATAAGACAAACTGCCCCCCTTTCTATCTTGGGCTTCCCTGATAGCTCAGTTGGTAAAGAATCTGCCTGAAATGCAGGAGACCCCGGTTCAATTCCTGGGTCTGGAAGATCCACTGGAGAAGGGATAGGCTACCCACTCCAATATTCTTGGGCTTCCCTTGTGGCTCAGCTGGTAAAGAATCCACCTGCAATACGGGAGACCTGGGTTCGACCCCTTGGTTTGGAAGATCCCCTGGAGATGGGAAAGGCTACCCACTCAAGTATTCTGGCCTGGAGAATCCATGGACTATACAGTCCATGGGGTTGCAAAGAGTATGACATGACTGAGTGACTTTAACTTTCAAGAGGGAGAAGAGAGGGATAATTATTGAAGATAATTTATAGAATCCTAATGACTTCCCCATCCTAAGGCATCAAGTTTATGGAAAAAGGCCAGATTGTAATATGGTAGCCAAATTTAGATTATCATACTTTCTATTTCTTCTTTCAAATGCCTTTATGAGAGAAGCTAGGTCCTGCTGGGAGCCAGTGTGAGGAATCCCACCCATGACAAGGTCATGCAGAGAGGCCTGATGGGCAAGGCGAATCAGGCCTCAGGGTATCCCCCTGGAATTTTCTGAGCATGTACCTCAAAAACCAGAATCTGCTTGCCTTATTGTACTGTGCTTTTCCACTCTTCTGACACACTCTGGAAAAAGTTAACTCAGGGCTTTAGTCTTCTGCATTGGAAAGGGATGTTTCAGTTCAAACCCCCTCTGATAACTCTCTAGCTTGCCTAACAGGTTCCCCTGGACTTTTTACAGCTTGTGAATTGCTTACAGCCCCCCAGTCGCAAGAGGCACAAAGCTTAAAACATCTTAAAGATACACAGCCTTTTCTAAAGAGCTAAAAATCATATTGGTGATGGATTTCACTGTTGACTCAATGATTGCTGCCAGGCCTCCATATTCATTATCTTTTAGGCACCTGGGAGGATATTAATCAATGTAATCGGGATATGGAAAAAGGTATATAGTAGTTTTGATGTTAGCAACACTAGACTTTTGAGTTAATTACTTTTCTTTTGTATAAATCACTGTACTCCTTTTACTTGTTATAAACTGCTGTATCTCTGCTATGTAAGAATGTAACTTTATTTAGTGTTTTCTGACAGTGGCACCAGACTTTGAGAAGAACAACACAAATAAGTCTTCTGGTTGACAAACCCTTATTGGCCCTTTTGGCTGGAAGATGATGTAAATCACCTAAGACTTGTATATACAACTAGGTATGCAGAGAGAAATGCCTGGTTTTGATAAGAGTCTGGGCTGCTAACGCTGCATAATTTTGTATTACCCATTGATCTCTATGTACAATCAAAAAGGTATAAAAGGCCTTTCTAGACAATAGAGGCTGGAGCAGTCATTGGAAGGAATGGTTTCCCCCGTGTCTCTTCTTTACTCTATTTTCTGGCTGAATTCACATCTGGGGCATGGAGGCTCACCATGTATACTTACTTGCCCTGGCTTCTAAGATCCACAAGAGAGGGAGCCCAAGATGGGGCACCCCCTCGCTACTCAAGAGGACGCCGGCGGCCTAACGTAGATGGTGCAAGTTCCTTGTCTGGAACTTTATTGGCTTTCCAAGTAAATCAAGTTATTCAGCCTCTTTTCTCCACTTAGTTTTCCTACTACACTATTTCTTCCTAATCTAATCTTATATTTCTGATTAAATAAATAAATAAGTTTTTTCCTAGCCTATTCTGTCTCCCCTTCGAATCACCCTGGATCCACCAGGGCTGGACCCCAGCAAGGTCCCTTCCTATAACAGCAAGGACTCAGAGTACCCTCTTTCTTTTGACATATAAAGTCACTGAAAAGTTTGCCAAAGATAATAACATTTTCAATCTTAGTTCATTTAGTTGGATTTTAAACTTACTTTGTGGTTTTGTATTTTTCAACTTAGTTTTTTTTTAGTTTATGGAAACCAGCTTGATTAGATGAATTGCAGAAAAATGTGAACTAAAATGGCATATAAAAATGAAATTAATCTAAACCTCAAGTGAGCTATAAGGTATGAAACATTGAAGACCAAATGACTTCACTCTCCTGACAAGTGACTTCTGTTGTCATTCAGTTGCTCAGTCACTTTTGACTCTGTGACCCCATGGATAGCAGCACACCAGGCTTCCTGTCCTTCACTATCTCCTGGAGTTTGCTCAAACTGATGCCCATTGAGTTGGTGATGCCATCCAACCAACTCATCCTCTGTCACCCCTTTAATACATACATCAAAATACTTTGAAACTACTCTTATACATGTAACACCATATGTATATAAAACATGCATTTAAATCTTTTCCCATTAATGAATCATCTAATTGTTACAATGTTCCCTTGTAGTTCAGTCGGTAAAGAATCTGCCTGTAGCGCAGGACACTTGGGTTCAATCCCTGGGTTGGGAAGATCCCCTGGAGAAGGAAATGGCAACCCATTCCAGTATCCTTGCCTGGAAAATCTCATGGACAGAGGAGCCTGGTGGGCTGCAGTCCATGGGGTTGCAAAGAGTTGGGCACAACTGAGCAACTAATACTTACTTACTTATGTTGAAGGACAGAGTTAAAATTGATATTATAATTGATCAATGAATTACTTTAGTTCATTTACTTATTTCTGGGTTCTGAATGATCAAAAAAGCTGGATAATAAGAATAAGGATTCTCACCTGATGTAAAGAGCACCACATTCTATTCACAGCAAGTTTCTGTTCCTTTCCCTTTCTCCTTCCCTTTATCTTTCCACCCTTTTCTCTGTCCTCTCTCTAAACCCTCTTCTAAGGTGGTCTCATCCACTCCCCTGGCTTGATAGACCATCTGTATAGACAGAGTTCTTCATGTCACATATGCAGCCCTCGCCTATCTTCTCAGCTTCAAACTATTTCATATCATATAGACAATTCAAATAATTGTAATATAATCCAAACTTTTCTTTTACCTTCTACCTTCTCCAAACCAACACTGTTTTCTCCATTTTGGAAGATGGTATCACAAGCCACTCATTCAAATCAGAAATTATCTAATCCTTTGGTGAATTGGATAGATTCTATCTCTAAAACATATCTCCCACTAACTAATTCTTTCCATCTCAACTGCCATCACCCCGATGTATACTCCTGTGTTCTCCCACTTGGACTTCTATTCAATAAAGTGAAATACTCCTTTTAAAGTAGCAGATCCAGCAGGTGGTCATACAAGTTTACATGATCAAGACTGTAAAAATCATACCATTAATGGCACAGTAACTTGCCAAATAGGGACAAAGTTTCTTCTGTGGTTGCTGACTGCAACTTTCAGTGGGAATAAGGAGAATTTCCACCCATAATTTCTTAATCTCTCTGGTGACCTGTCAAATGTCAAAAGACTGTGAGTTGGTCAACAGCTATATCTGAAACAAGTTGCCCTCTATCTGACAATTATGCATACATATTTATGTTAAATTAAAGAATGAAAGTTTACATAGATGGATGAATGATCACTACTATTAATTTAGCTTACTCAGAAACCAGTGTTTCAATTGTGTAAATCAATGGCACCCCACTCCAGTACTCTTGCCTGGAGGGTCCCATGGATGGAGGAGCCTGGTGGGCTGCAGTCCATGGGGTCGCAAAGAGTCGACTGAGCGACTTCACTTTCATTTTTCACTTTCATGCATTGGAGAAGGAAATGGCAACCCACTCCAGTGTTCTTGCCTGAAGAATCCCAGGGACGGCAGAGCCTGGTGGGCTGCTGTCTGTGGGGTCGCACAGAGTCGGACATGACTGAAGCAACTTAGCAGCAGCAAGCATAACATATGATTATGACATTCATTACTGCAATTTTTCTTATTTATTTATTTATTTACAGTTAGCAAACTTCCTTTATTTTATTTTATTTTTTTTAAATTTTTTTTAATTTTAAAATCTTTAATTCTTACATGTGTTCCCAATAAAAATAGAGGCTCAAAGAGGTTAAGTGACTTCTGCACAGTCACACATTTAATGTGTAACAGATCGAATGTGGAAATTCAGTTCTGTCAGCCCCATTTCCTTTCATTAATTTTCATTTCTTAGAAGACTACTTATGGTTATCTAAAGTACCAATGTTAGGGTGTATCTGTTTGGAAATATTAAACAATATTTATTTACAACCTCCAGCAAATATTTTTCAGCTAAACAGAGCTGCTAATGAGCCAAGAGATAGATATGTCATCATTTTCTACCTCTGGTGACAGAGAAAAAGGTTTGTTTTTTATCAGTGTTTATCAAGTAATTATTTTGGCAGTCTGTATTGCAGCTTAACATCTCTATACAATAAATTACTACTCTTATTAAGGCAGAAAAAATACATGTTGTGTTCCATTAATTTTTTAAAAATACATTTTGCTCAGTGTTCTCTACATGCTCCTTTTGCTAATACCACATAAGATTTGTTCAAGATCATCTGCCCTTTAAAGACCATGCTGCTTCTATTTTATGAGCCACAGTCACATGAAAGTGGGCATAAATTCTGCTTCATTGAATGAATTTTAAAGAGTTCAATATGTCCTATGACACGAAAAGAAAATTACAGGGTTTTCCTTCATTAATATGAACATAATTACCTTGACTTTTAATTTGGCTATTTCTTATTAGCTTCCACTTTTGTCTTAGAAGAAAAATCGGAATCTAGCAGAATTATTACTGAACACTTACAAGTTTTCAGTTTGACAGCGAGTAAATGTTAGCAAAAACATAATATACACCTGAAATTATGAAAATTGATATGAGTGGTAGTTAATTAGTACATTTTTATAATACTAATTTCAAAATGTAATAAATTTTTATATAATATAAATTTACCCTACTGATATAATTAATTTTTATAGAAAAATTTCCTAGGAATTACATATATTCTGCCACAAGTTATCTAACTGCAAGGATATTCAGCTCCCTCATGCATAAAACAAAAATAAAATTTCTACCTGTGTCTTAGGTAGTATGTATTTTATCTTGATCTCAACCACTTAATTTTATTTTTCTCTGTGTTTCATAATATACCTAAACTTCATAATATACCTAAATCAAGGTAAATATAACATATATGTACATGTATATATAAATGTGTATAAAATGTGAGGATTAAATCGAATTTTGAACAGGAACAGTTAACACAGGCAGGGGCAAGTTACAAACACTCAATAAATATTACTAGTTATGATTATTATGATTACACTTGTCAGCAACAACTAATTTCTGCTCACACATTTGACTTTAAGTTTAAATCTACTGCAATCTACAGAGATTATTTTCAGTGGAGTCTTAAAAACTTTTTTTTGAACAGTTGTATATTTTTTCATCTTCCTAGAATAACTTTAAAAGAGTTTATTCTTCTTATTCTCTTTAATGTGATAATTTTTTTCCTTGGGAGCAAGAAAGAAAATGTTCCACAACTGCCAAAGAGAAATAATCGCAGAATTTTGGAAAAGATACTGTTCCAAACATAACTAACTCCCTTTCAAATAAATAAATATTTATTTGAGGTGTTTAATAAATCTAAAACTAATATTAAGAATCAAAGTAATTAGAATGGGAAAATTAATAAGCAAATAATGATTCACAAAGAAAGAATAAGAGATGTCAGAGAAGCAAAAAATTAAGCAGATGATAGCTGGATGCTAATATGATTTTTTTAAGATAAATGTAGTCACAGAAAAGTTAATTCCCTTCAGGAATAAAGATCTGTTTTTCTTGGCATTTGTGCACTTAGGAATGTACTTTCTTGGCTTGTATCCTTTATTCCTTTATTCTTGTAATGGGCATTTATTGCTCCCCAGTATCCAGGTTCATTTTTCTTTCCTGTCAGCACCTAGTTTTTCCTTTGGAGAACACCCTGCTGACTTTTTGAGTTATGTGATTCTGACTAGAATGACAGCACATTTGGAAGAAACATTGTAATACCTACTGTTAACTTCAGAAAGAATGAAGGGATGGAGCCAAAGCAAAAACAATTCCCAGTTGTGGATGTGACTGGTGATAGAAGCAAGGTCTGATGCTGTAAAGAGCAATATTGCATAGGAACCTGGAATGTTAGGTCCATGAATCAAGGCAAATTGGAAGTGGTCAAACAGGAGATGGCAAGAGTGAACGTCGACATTCTAGGAATCAGCAAACTAAAATGGACTGGAATGGGTGAATTTAACTCAGATGACCATTATATCTACTACTGTGGGCAGGAATCCCTTAGAAGAAATGGAGTAGCCATCATGGTCAACAAAAAAGTCCAAAATGCAGTACTTGGATGCAATCTCAAAAATGACAGAATGATCTTTGTTCATTTCCAAGGCAAACCACTCAATATCACAGTAATCCAAGTCTATGCCCCAAGCAGTAATGCTGAAGAAGCTGAAGTTGAACGGTTCTATGAAAACTACAAGATTTTTTAGAACTAACACCCAAAAAAGATGTCCTTTTCATTATAGGGGACTGGAATGCAAAAGTAGGACGTCAAGAAACACCTGGAGTAACAGGCAAATTTGGCCTAGGAATACAGAATGGAGCAGGTCAAAGGATAATAGAGTTTTGCCAAGAAAACACACTGGTCATAGAAACACCCTCTTCCAAAACACAAGAGACGACTCTACACATGGACATCACCAGATGGTTAACACCGAAATCAGATTGATTATATTCTTTGCAGCCAAAGATAGAGAAGCTCTATACAGTCAGCAAAAACAAGACCAGGAGCTAACTGTGGGTAGGATCAAGAACTCCTTATTGCCAAATTCAAACTTCAATTGAAGAAAGTAGGGAAAACCACTAGACCATTCAGGTATGACCTAAATCAAATCTCTTATGATGATACAGTGGAAGTGAGAAATATTTTGAAGGGACTAGATCTGACAGAGTGCCTGATGAACTATGGATGGAGGTTTGTGACACTGTACAGGAGACAGGGATCAAGACCATCCCCATGGAAAAGAAATGCAAAAAAGCAAAATGGCTGTCTGGGGAGGCCTTAAAAATAGCTGTGAAGAGAAGTGAAAAGCCAAGGAGAAAAGGAAAGATACAAGCATCTGAATGCAGAGTTCCAAAGAATAGCAAGGAGAGATAAGAAAGCCTTCTTCAGTGATCAATGCAAAGAAACAGAGGAAAACAACAGAATGGGAAAGATCAGAGATCTCATCAAGAAAATTAGAGATACCAAGGGAACATTTTATGCAAAGATGGGCTCGATAAAGGACAGAAATGGTATGGACCTAACAGAAGAAGAAGATATTAAGAAGAGGTGGCAAGATTAAAGGAAGAACTGTACAAAAAAGATCTTCATTACCCAGATAATCATGATGGTGTGATCACTCACCTAGAGCCAGACATCCTGGAATGTGAAGTCAAGTGGGCCTTAGAAAGCATCACTATGAACAAGCTAGTGGAAGTGATGGAATTCCAGTGGAGCTATTTCAAATCCTGAAAGATGATGCCGTGAAAGTGCTGCACTCAATATGCCAGCAAATTTGGAAAACTCAGCAGTGGCCACAGGACTGGAAAAGGTCACTTTCCATTCCAATCCCAAAGAAAGACAATACCAAAGAATGCTCAAACTAGCATACAATTGCACTCATCTCACACACTAGTAAAGTAATGCTCAAAATTCTCCAAGCCAGGCTTCAGCAATATGTGAACCATGAACTTCCAGATGTTCAAGCTGGTTTTAGCAAAGGCAGAGGAACCAGAGATCAAATTGCCAACATCCACTGGAAAATGGAAAAAGCAAGAGAGTTCCAGAAAAACATCTTTTTCTGCTTTATTGACTATGCCAAAGCCTTTGACTGTGTGGATCACAATAAACGTGGAAAATTCTGAGAGAGATGGGAATATCAGACCACCTGACCTGCCTCTTGAGAAACCTATATGCAGGTCAGGAATCAACAGTTAGAACTGGACATGGAACAACAGACTGGTTCCAAATAGGAAAAGGAGTTTGTCAAGGCTGTATGTCACCCTGCTTATTTAACTTCTATGCAGAGTACATCATGAGAAATGCGGGGTAGGAAGAAGCACAAGCTGGAATCAAGATTTCCGGGAGAAATATCAATAACCTCAGATATGCAGAAGACATCACCCTTATGGCAGAAAGTGAAGAGGAACTAAAAAGCCTCTTGATGAAAGTGAAAGAGGAGAGTGAAAAAGTTGGCTTCAAGCTCAACATTCAGAAAACGAAGATCATGGCATCTGGTCCCATCACTTCATGGGAAATAGATGGGGAAACAGAATTGATGCTTTTGAACTGTGGTATTGGAGAAGACTCTTGAGAGTCCCTTGAACTGCAAGGAGATCCAACCAGTCCATTCTAAAGGAGATCAGTCCTGAGTGTTCTTTGGAAGGACTAATGCTGAAGCTGAACCTCCAATACTCTGGCCACCTCATGCGAAGAGTTGACTCATTGGAAAAGACTGATGCTGGGAGGGATTGGGGGCAGGAGGAGAAGGGGGCGACAGAGGATGAGATGGCTGGATGGCATCACTGACTCGATGGTCATGAGTTTGAGTGAACTCCGGGAGTTGGTGATGGACAGGGAGGCCTGGCGTGCTGCGATTCATGGGGTCGTAAAAAGTCGGACACGACTGAGCGACTTTACTTTCACTTTTCACTTTCATTCATTGGAGAAGGACATGGCAACCCACTCCAGTGGTCTTGCCTGGATCCCAGGGATGGAGGAGCGTCCCAGACGGGAGGTCTGCCGTCTATGGGGTCGCACAGAGTCGGACATGACTGAAGAGACTTAGCAGCAGCAGCAGCATTACTGCTAGACGTCTAGAAAGTTTATCTTAAGTGATTTAAAAAATTTTTTGAATGAGGCTTAAAACTTCCAATCCAATTCTAAGAATATAAAGAAATACCATGTTACAAAAAAAAAGCTAGAAATTAATGTGATAGAGTATTATTAACTAAAGATTTTGTTCAATTTTCAGAAAGTTTTATGCTAGTGTCCATTATTTGTTTTCATACCTTATTCAAGACTCCACAGTGCATTTAATTGCATTGAGCAGCTTCAGCTGTATGCAACAAAATTTGGTAAACTCTCTTTACATTTTCATTGTATTACAAATATTTTCTATTTCCTTGTGGCATCTTAGACACAGCTATCATTTAAAAGTGGACATAATTTCCAAATACACGGGATTTTTAAAGTATTTTTGATAGTAATTTCTCATTTTGATATTAATTTCTCATTTAAATGGTTTTCTTCTCTGCAATCACACTCTCTGTTTTTTCAGTCTTCTAACTTTATTGAGATTTCAATGGCTTAGTTAAAGATTTCTCTTGGTAAAAGTCACACTGCACTTGAAAATATGTGGGTTATTTTAAAATATTTTTTGATATTGAGTGCTAAAATAATACCAAGTGATATGAGAACAGATTCTGTATGATCTCAATAACTTTAGACAATCAAATATTTGTACCTGGTCTTACATCCCTGGATATGTTCCAGTGTTTCCTAGTTTACAGTCTATGGGAACTTAAATAGAATTTGTATCCTACTGTTTTGTGAAAACTGTATAAATCTTAATTATGTTTAATTCATTCATAGTATTTTTTGGTTTACTATATCTTTCTACTTTTCTGTATTTTCATTATATTAATTTTTGAGAGTTTGATATTAAAACTCCAACTAAAAATCTTAATTTATCTGCTTAAAAAGTAATTGTAATATACAATGGAACTATATGTAACTTTGTTCTGTATTTTCCAAGTCTCCTGCAAATTTATTTTCATTAAAAAAATAATAAAGTCTTTAAACAGTTAATTAAGTTAAAAAATGGTCATTAGAGTGGGCCCAAATCTAGTACAACTGATATCCCTATCAGAAGAGATAAAGAATGGACAGGTATTGAGAAAAGACCACGTGAAGACACAGGAAGAGGATGCTCATTCATAAGCAAAGGAGGGAGGCCTCAGAAGAAACTAACACTGCTGACATGTTGATCTTGAACTTGTAGCCTCCAGAATTGTGAGAAAATAAATTTGTTTATGCCACCCAGTCTACAGTGCTTTGTTATTATAGCCTTAGCAAACAAATAGACCCTTTAAATGCCTTTAAAAGCATAAACAAAACAGCTGTGGTTTAGTGTACTATGCAAGACTGTAGCTTCCCTATTAAACATTCATTGTATGGGGAAATAAACCTTGGCTTATGTGAGTTTTTAATTATGTGTGCTCTTCAGAAATCCTTGCCTCAAGTAACATGCCACTGTTCCAAATTCTGGCCGTGTTTCTTTTCTCAGTATTAACTCAATATGTCATACCTTTTTACTCATTTATCCTCACTCAGCAGAGCTTTTTGGGCATGGTTAAGGGTGTTGATGCCGAGGCCAGTAACTAAATGTACAACTTAGGCAGTTACTTAAAAAGCTAGCGCCATATTTTTTTCTCAGATATGTGTACTACAGAATCGTAAGAGTACCTGCATTAGCGTTCTCTGTAAGGATTAAATGAGTTGATATATACAAAGTGTATATATAGTACGTGAAATTATGCTGGAAATGATCACTCTGCTTGATTAGGCTCCAGTTATCTCTTTCAGAAAATCTTTATAACCTTCAAGGCCCAGGGGGGAGAAAAAAAAAGAAACCTCAACTCTGAAACTTCAATGATTCCACTTCCTCTTTATTCCTAGGTTCAGTGCTAAATCATTTTGTGTTATCAAAGGTATTATAGAGGTTTGAGCTTTGATTTTTAGTAATCTGGATTCAAACATAAATTTTTTTCCACTTACCTATTATACAATTTCAGACAATTTGTCTAATTTGTCTGAGTTTCCACATCTAGCACATTACATGACACAGTGATGTTCAGTATTTTTTTTAGTAAACATGTCTTTCATCTGTGGATCTAGGAGTATAATGTCAACTACCTAACATACTGCAGTATTCCCAAAGTGTGGGAGTAGTGAAGGTACCAAGATTATTCTGGTGAGACACAGACTGACACTAAGGACACTGAACCATACAGAGAAAATCCTCCTTTCAACTTTATTTCAATACTTCTGATTATGTCAAGAAGAAAACTCTCATTTTGGTGCTATGTTTTCAAATTCCTTAATGCTTGTTAATTTCCAGTTTTAATCAAGAAAGATTCTGAGCCTTTGTCAGGTAACATCTATTGAAACTGAATCACATTTTTTATTAATTATACTTATTTTTACTTTTAAATTTGTGACAGCTAACAGCTCTTTTTCCACTTACAGAAAATAATACATTTTTCTTCTTTTAAAAGAAACCCATTCAAGTGTAAGAGGTAAATTGATTTAAAGAAAAATGTTATGGATATAATAGAGGTGTGAGGACATGGTGAAAATCACTAAGGATAATAAGTAACTTACTGAAGTTTCAGGCAACTAACATATGAACTATATTAGGAACGATTGTACTCAATGCATTTCAAGGTGGTTCTTAAGTTCACTCTCTAACAGAAGAGAGTAGCAAATTGTGATGTACAGTTACTGTTTTAATATATATAGCAGTCCCCTAAATGAACTAGAAACAATATAATGGTGAACTCAACAGTTGCCGCTTTTTCCCCTGAATACTGCAAAAAAGAACATGGGGCGAGGGGGGCAGGGGCCGCTGGGCGACACTAGACACTCTCTTATTATCTCTTATCTTTATCCTTAGCCAGAACTCTCTCCCCTGCAAGGTAAACATTGTTTAATTAGTAACCCAAAGGTCACGAAAACTCCAGGACTTTTCAGCATGCAACTTTTTTCCACCTTCACTTCCGGCCCAAATTTTCCTAGGATACATTGTTGTTTAGTTGCTAAGTCATGTCTGACTCTTTTGTGAACCCATGCACTGTAGCCCACCAGGCTCCTCTGTCCAACGGATTTCCCAGGCAAGAATGATGGAGTGGGTTACCATTTCCTTCTCTGGGGAAGCTTCCCAACACAGGGATGGAACACGCCTCCGATGCATTAGCAGGCAGATTCTTCTCCAGTGAGCCACCAGGGAAGCCCTAAGATATATTATTGCTATCAATTTTACTGCCCGTTTCCATTCAGATGCATTTCAACATTAGCGATGTTGCAGGCAACATGGAGAATGCAGCAGTAATGTTAAAAATTACTCTAGTATGTTGCCATCTTGCAGTTGGTTAAAAAGCAACCTTCTGTTAAGAGGACAACTCGCAACGCGCTAAACTTTCGCTCAAGCGATCGCGCTGACGTATGCAGACGTCACGACGTAATGCGTCGGGCAAACGTCGGCGAGCGGCGCTGTTCTCGGTCGTCTGGTCCCTGCAGCTAGATGTGGCGTGTTGGCTCCTGACGTTTTTTCCGCGGGTGGCCGAAGTGTGTTTGAATCCTGTCCGCCACCTCTTAGCGAGGGGGCAGTTTTGAAGAAACCGGAGCCTGGGGTGATGGCGCCATTGCGTCCCGGGACCTTCTGACGCCTCCGCTGCGCAGGGGAATGTGGACGCTTGCAGGTCAGGGTTGGTGGCGCGGACGCGCGCTTGCGGCCTGGGTCACCGAGGCGGCGCGGAAGGGGCTTCTTTGGCCTCACCTCGCGCCGGCCCGGGGGACTGCAGCCGAGTCCAGGGCTCCGGACCGGCGCTACAGCTCTGCAAACCGCAAGGTGACCGCCTTGAGTCATTCACATTTTAAACCTAGGGAGGGTGCTCCTGATGAATTAGTGAGGGCTTCTTAGTACTGACTACTTGAGAATGCAGGTTGCACTGTTGTGAGGGAGGCAGGGCTCGGAGCGCGGGGGTGCGCTTCCGTTTCGGACCACAGTGCTCACCAGTGTGACCTTGGACAAGTCGTGTCCTCACTTTCCTCATTGGTAATATCAGGATCTTTGTTTATGCGAGGGATTGTTCTCAGCATGTATTTAGTTTTAAAAGCGTATTGAGGAAGCTTCTAGTTCAATATTCTTGCGACTTTTTAGCCACGTGACGTAGGCAAATTACCTGACCTTTCTCTGTTTCTTCATTTGTTGAATGAGATGCTTATAAAAAAACGTTGAGTGGCTGTGAGACTTGCGCGAAGTGAGGCATAGAACTTTTAGTTCAATACCTAGAATCTAAGAGGTGCTGGGTATGCCTTAGCTTCTCTCTATTATTTCCTCTTAACTCAGCTAGAGCAGACGCGTGCTCATTCTGTCCCCGTGGTTGGAGGAGGTGGGGCTTTTTGCTCCTCAGTCACGACCGACTCTGCGGTCCCACTGACTGTAACCCGCCAGCTTTTCTGTCCACAGAATTTTCCTGGCAAGAATCCTGGAGTAGGTTGCCATTTCCTACTCCATAGGATCTTGGTGAACAAGGCACGGAAACCGCGTTTCTTGTGTTTCTTAACACTGGCAGGATTCTTTACCACTGGCGCCACCTGGGAAGCTTCAGCGACCCTAAAACTATACTTCGTTATAGTTGTGAAGAGAAACGGTTTAGGCAGTAAAGTACTTGAATGAAAGTTATGAGTAACTGGAGAAAGAAAAAGACTATCATTATTCAGTTTTACTCTTTTCTAAAATGCCTGTAGAATGGATTTATGTTGCAATTGTAAGACTAAAAACGGTGCAGTACCTTTTGAATGATGGATGGAAAAAATCACAGGGCAGACAATTCAGGTTTAGATTTTTGCAGAATATCTTTCAGGTATAGTTGCACTTGTATTGAAGCGCTTACTGGAATAAAAAAAGGAAACAACCTCATGAAAATTTTGTATTTCGTTGTAATTTCACTTTTTTTTCTCATTATGAGATATAAATTTGATTGGAAAAGTGAAACTTTCTGGGTCCAAAAAAATGACATATTCTATGTGCAACTGAAAATCACAAATTAACTTTTTAAAGTACTTTAAAAACTTAAGTGGAAAGTGAGCCTTTTTTTCCTGATAATATAATTTTTTCCCCTTCTCTCTCCAGAGAAGTTGTTAAGTAACAAAGTCATCTAGATTAAACTTTTGAAGGCTCTGTTAGGAGCACAAATTTCTAAGTAGACCTGACTGTTGATTAAATATGTGATGGGGGCCAAAAAAATTTTTTTTTTCTTTCAGCTTCTCTGTAGCTTTTTTTAGTTCAAGAAATTTTGTTAGACCAGGTGCTCTAAGGCTGTAGAGGAGTTCTAAGTATCTTGTGTTCTCCATTTGTGAAAATACATTCAGCTCCTTTGAAATGGTGAAAATATTATAAGGGACTTTTGTTTACCATATGGTCTGTATATGGTCATATAGCCTTTGTCAGTAAAACTAATGTATTTGATGGGCCCTGTTGTAATCCATTGCTTGTAATATGACTTTAACCATACATCTCTTTACTGTCAGAGAAATAATATAAACAATATGAATGCTATAAATAAAGTTGTTAAGACTAAAAGAGTAGTCTTTTATTTAGTGTACTTGTTTCATATTGTAGACAATTTATACTCATAAATGTAATATTTCCTTCCCCTTTTCTAGGAAAAAATTGATATGTCTTGTTTTCCCGTTGAAAACACTAGAAATTTCAGTATCATTGCACATGTGGATCATGGCAAAAGTACTTTAGCAGACAGGCTCCTGGAACTAACAGGTATTTTCGTTTTATAGTCTACACCTAATTAATGGCAATGAGTAATTGATAGTTACTTTTACTAGCATACTTTTACTATGTTTTTTAAAATTTTGGTTTTAAGTTTATATGCAGTATTGTCTATTTTTAAGAGCTTATAGAAATATCAATACACATTTCTATTTTTAGGGGCAATTGATAAAACAGAAAATAATAAACAAGTTCTTGATAAATTGCAAGTGGAACGAGAAAGAGGAATCACTGTTAAAGCACAGACAGCGTCTCTCTTCTATAACTACGAAGGAAAGCAGTACCTTTTAAATCTTATCGATACACCAGTAAGTTTTAATATCAATTTTGTCTCTGTTGTTAAAGTCAGCTTTGTATTAATAGTACAAGCAAATCCTTTTTTTCAGTTTTTAAACTGAACATTAAACACTTCACTTTGCTTTTTTTTTTTCCTCTGTGTTCTTAGATTAGTGAAATTATTTCACAAGAACAGGCTACAAAGAAGCTTAATAACTTTTTATTCAGTGGAGTCAGTAGATTTGCCAAAATGCCTCTCCCTAAGAAACATTTAAACTCTTTAACATTTAGAGGTTTTAATATTTTTTGTTTCTCAGGGTCATGTTGATTTTAGTTATGAAGTATCCAGGTCACTCTCTGCTTGCCAAGGTGTTTTACTTGTGGTTGATGCAAATGAGGTAGGTACATTTAATTTTATATGATGTGATATGCTGTTTTGTTGTTCCAAGATTTTTCTTTTAAGATGTTAGGAAATAGAATTTTTGTGTTTGAAGAAAGTAAGAATTATTTTATTATTTAACCAAAATTATATTTTGGTCTTGTTAATTTTAAGTTCTATTACACTAAAATGGCCTGTGAAATTGACTAATTCATCCTTTAAAATTTTTAAGCTCATCAGAGGAATGGTTCAAAAGATTTTGGAAGTATGTCATGTATACATCCTACCAAAAAAAACCCCCCAGTTTTAAGCACTTCTTAATCTGTGGTTTCAGTTTTTAGCAGAACTAGAAAATCTATCTTTGATGTCATTTTGGGTGTTTTTAAGGTAATAATTTGAGAAATGTTACATTTAAAAAAACATGTCAATAACATTACCAAGTTCTCTGTTGTAAACATAACCATGAAAACATACTGAGGTGATAGTATAAGAGCCATGATATACTATTTATAGTAAGCTTTTGATATACTTCAGTTTTCATGGACTTTTCATTCAAAACCCAAGGATTTTTTTTGTTGTGTTAAATCCTCCCTAATCCTGTCAAGGACAGTCAATCTCTACCTTAACATACATATACTTGGCTTTATAAAATATGTCTCATAGTCCTTTAGGAGGCTTCGAGGTCCTTAAGGATCCATGTGTTACTGCTTTGTTTCCAAAGCTTAACACAGTACCCTCTAAAAAATGTTTCTAGAACTGAAAGGAATTTTCACAGGGAATGATCCAGATGCATAGAAGTATAGATACCATAGTTTGCCTTGTACCTTTGCTTTTGATGAAGATGTGTGGAATGGTCTTAAATTTCAGCTTTTGTGATAGATAATAGAATGATTATCTTAGTGTCTTGTGTCTTCTTGTTTGCTGTTCTTCATAGGGTATTCAAGCCCAAACGGTAGCGAATTTTTTTCTTGCCTTTGAAGCACAGCTATCAATAATTCCAGTTATAAACAAGGTAATTTGTTAGCACAACAGTGCCATTTATTATTTTACTTTCTAAAGGTAAATTTAGTGTTTGAGTATCACTTGTACTATTTTTTATATGAAAATCTTCAGGTATTTATTAAATGGAATTGACTATTGAACATCATGGAGGTTGACACAAAACTCCTGTGCAGTCAAAAATCTGCATGTAACTTTTGACTTCACACAGACTTAACTACTGATATCCTCTTATTGACTACAATCTTACCAATAACTTAAACAGGCTGTTAACACATACTTTGTATATTATATGTATTGTATATAGTGTTCTTACAATAAGATAGAGAAAATGCTAATCAAATCACAAAGAGGAGAAAATACATTTACAGTACTCTGTTTATCAATACCCTGAGTTTACATCATCTTTTATAAGGTGAATCCTCTCTCAATACTCACATCAGTATTGTCTTATGTGATAACAAAACACCATAGATGTTATATGTATTACTGACACTAAACGTCAACAATTAAAAGATAACGTGAAAAGGAACTTCACATTTATTTATAGGTAAATGATTGATGCATTGATAACAATGAAGCAGAAATACTGCTTTATGCTATGACATTATGTGACTGCTTCATGGTAACATACACTAAGGAAAGATTCATTAAAGTTTTTATAGTATACAATATTATAGTCACATTCATAACAGTATTGGAAACATTGTTACAGTAAAAATGTTTATCTGTAATTATAGGCTGATATTTTCTCTAATTATGAGAGGCATACTGAATGGTAATGTAATTCCTTGAAAGCAAAGTTATAAAACTGAAAGCCAGCACATTATTAATTTTATGTTAAATATCACTTATGCCTTTGTTAGGGATAAGCTATCCACCTCAATACAAGTCTTGCACCTGATATTCTACAAGTGTAGTTTTACATATTTATTGAAAAAAATCTGCAGATAAGTGGGCCCATGCAGTTGAAACTCTTTATTATTCAAGGTCAGTTGTATATGGGGATTTCTTTGAATTGCATATGATAAAATTTCAACTCTAACTCCTCTATCCTGGCATGTAGTTGAGAAGATAGTCTCCCTGAATTACATGGAGCAATGGAGAGGCTGTTTCTGTAGGAAAGGGCAGGGCAGGCCAAATAGTCTGTTAAACTAAACTGTAGAGGAAAAGAAAAGGACATTATGAAGTAGGATGAGACAGTGTAACACAGGATGCTTAACAGTTAAGTGCTAAACTGAGAACAGTGTTGATAAAGCTTAACTTTTATGTTTTAAAGTTAATCAAGAATCTTAATTAATCTGCTTTGCATTCAGTTTTATTTTTTGATATTGAAGATAGGTTTAAAGGGAGCAAAGAAAGACAGTTTGTTGTTATAAGTTATATATAACATAAAATCAGTGTACATGATGTGGTTATTGATCTCTTTGGCTCTGAGTAGCTAATGACCTCAATTTCTTGCTTGCTTTGCTGTCTGCCTTCTAATTTCAGTGGCCATGAGTGTTAAAATTTTATTATCTTTTTGTCATTTTTCTTTGAATACTTTTGAAAATAAAATTAAGGGGTCAGTTAGTTCAAAAGCAAGTATGCGTCTATCTCCAAATATTAATATGTAATACATTTTAATTTCATTATATTAAGACGTGGTGATTTTTTTCTTTTAAGATAGATTTGAAGAATGCTGATCCTGAAAGGGTTGAAAAACAAATTGAAAAGGTGTTTGATATTCCAGGTGATGAATGTATTAAGGTAAATTTTTTTTTTAGAAGACTTGATTTTACTTTCCAAACTCTCAGGTAATTGGCTTAAGTAAAATTTCATAGTATTTGATAGCACATCATTATTATATTGTGTAATTATAATATTATAGTTTTACAAAGTTCTTTTCACTGATATTTCACTTGATCTTTGCCAAAAATCCTTACTACATGGTTAGGACAGTTAGAAATTTCTCTTATGATACAGTTGAAAGGATGAAAACTGAAAGATTTTATCACTTTATAGATCTAGTTAGCTAATGTGCCAGGACTAAAATGTAGGTCTTTTGCAACTCTTTGTAATATTTCTTATATGCCATTTTGCCTCTATGGAAATATTTTCCTTGAAGACTAGGGTCAGACTAATTTCAAGGCATCGTAGATATCATTCTTAGAACTATATTTAATGTAAATCAAAGTTGATAATATTTTAAATTAAAATTTTTAAATCTACCTTTTAAATGATAGTTGAGTGTTAAATCAGTTCAGCTCAGTCACTCAGTTGTGTCTGACTCTTTGCAACCCCATGGACTGAAGCACATCAGCCTTCCCTGTCCATCACCAACTCCCAGAGCTTACTCCAACTCACGTCCATCAAGTTGGTGATGCTATACAGCCATCTTATCCTCTGTCGTCCCCTTGTCCTCCTGCCTTCAATCTTTCCCAGCATAAGGGTCTTTTCCAGTGAGTCAGTTCTTCACATCATGTGACCAAAGTAGTGGAGTTTCAGCTTCAGCATCAGTCCTTCCAGTGAATATTCAGTACTGCTTTCCTTTAGGATTGACTGGTATGATTTCTTTGCAGCCCAAGGGACTCCCAAGAGTCTTCTCTAACACTACAGTTCAAAATATCAATTCTTTGGCACTCAGCTTTCTTTACAGTTCAACTCTCACATACATACTTAACTATTGGAAAAACCATAACTTTGATTAGACAGCCCTTTGTCGGCAAAGTAATGTCTCTGCTTTTTAATATGCTGTCTAGGTTGGTCATAGCTTTTCTTTCAAGGAGCAAGTGTCTTTTAATTTCATGGCTGCGGTCACTATGTGCAGTGATTGTTAAATAGCCATAGCTAAACTGTACTATTCTACATGCTTGTGTAGTAAGTATATCAGTGTAATAATGTTTAGCTTTTATTTTCAGGCTTGTTTAACTTTTGAAAAAGCAAGTTTCAGCTGATGAAGTGGATTTTTTGCTTGTTTTTTAAACTTTAACACATTGGTTGGTTATATACAACTTGGAAAAAGCAATAATTTTTTTTCCTTGGATACATACATAGAATTTAATGTTTTTTATTAAGAGGGACCTCATTGTAAGGCAGTCCTGAAATTATGGTATCATGACTGGAATTATGTTAAAGTATATTTAGCTGAAAATTCATTCATACACTTAAATTTGGTGTGTCCCAGCTAGGGATGAAGCAGTGAACAGTACAGGCAAGACATCTGTCTTGTTTTTATAATCTACTTGGGGAGGCACTCATTAAATAAAAAAAGAAGGAAGTATAGTAATTAGTGAATGAGACCAATGTTTTCAAGGAACATTCAGCAGAGTGTATTGTTCCAGGTAGAATGACCATACCTAACTGAAAAAAAGTATTTTTCTTAGAGAAGAGCTATGATGCAGAGTAACTTAGGGAATTTTTCTCTGATGAACTGAGACTTGAAGAAAAAAAAGAATGGGAGAAATAATTTCTGAAAGAGAAAAGAGCAAGTGTAAAGGCTTGGAATGTTTGGGAAGGTTTGACATGTTTAAGGAACAGAAAGAAGGCAAGTTAGATGAGATGGCTTTGTAGGGAGAGGCAGGGGTCAAGTTATTCTGGGATTCTTGCTGTGCTAAAGAGTTTGAAAACTTTTAAGATAATGAAAGGATTACAAAGCAAGAGAGGAAAACTGATCATTCAGAGAATGGATTAGTAAAGGGTAAGAAAAGATACAGGGCAACCAGTTTGCAGTAGTAGTCCAGGGGCAAAATGGTGGTGGCTAAGTATGTGATGCCGATATTTTAATAAGTGGCCAAATTTGATGTGTGTTTTGTGGATATGGTAGATTTTGCTGGTGTGTTATGTGTTCAGTTCAGTCGTTCACTCCTGTCTGACTCTATGGGAGTCAGACATGAACTGCAGCACGCCAGGCCTCCATGTTTATCACCAACTCCCGGAGTTTACCCAAACTCATGTCCATTGAGTTGGTGATGCCGTCCAACCATCTCATCCTCTGTCGTCCCCTTCTCCTCCTGCCTCCAGTCCTTTCCAGCATCAGGGGATCTTTTCCAGTGAGTCAATTCTTTGCATCAAATGGCCAAAGTATTAGAGTTTCAGCTTCAACATCAGTCCTTCCAATGAACACCCAGGACTGATCTCCTTTAGGATGGACTGGTTGGATCTCCTTGCAGTCCAAGGGATTCTCAAGAGTCTTCTCCAACACCACAGTTCAAAAGCACCAATTCTTTGGGACTCAGCTTTCTTTATAGTCCAACTCTCACACCCATACATGACTGCTGGAAAAACCATAGCCTTGACTAGATGGACCTCTGTTGGCAAAGTAATTCATGTCTGCTTTTTAATATGCTGTCTAGGTTGGTCATAACTTTTCCTCAAAGGAGCAAGTGTCTTTTAATTTCATGTCTGCAGTCACCATCTGCAGTGATTTTGGAGCCCCCAAAAATAAAGTCTGATACTGTTTCCACTGTTTCCCCATTTATTTGCCATGAAGTGATGGGCCCAGATGCCATGATCTTAGTTTTCTGAATGGTGAGCTTTAAGCCAACTTTTTCACTCTCCTCTTTCACTTTCAAGAGGCTCTTTAGGTCTCTTCACTTTCTGCCATAAGGGTAGTGTCATCTGCATATCTGAGGTTATTGATATTTCTCCTGGCAATCTTGATTCCAGCTTGTGCTTCCTCTAGCCCAGCGTTTCTCATGATGTACTCTGCATATAAGTTAAATAAGCAGGGTGACAATATATAGCCTTGACGAACTCCTTTTCCTATTTGGAACCAGTCTGTTGTTCATGTCCAGTTCTAACTGTTGCTTCCTGACCTGTATATAGGTTTCTCAAGAGGCAGGTCAGGTGGTCTGGTATTCCCATCTCTTTCAGAATTTTCCACAGTTTATTGTGATCCACACAGTCAAAGGCTTTGGCATAGTCAATAAAGCAGAAATAGATGTTTTTCTGGAACTCTCTTGCTTTTTCCATGATCCAGCAGATGTTGGCAATTTGATCTCTGGTTCCTCTGCCTTTTCTAAAACCAGCTTTAAATCTACACAATTTTGGCATTTTTGGAGAGGGTAGAGTCAGAGATATTTAAGTCATAGTGTGTATGTAGCATTGATGCCATGGGAATGGATGCCATTTCCTAGGGAGAAAATGTAAGTAGAAAAGAGATCCTAGAAACCATTCTACATTATTCTCAATTTGTAGAGTGTTATGAATAAGAATTTGAGAAGGATTAGAGTAGGATTCAGAAGATAAGGGTGTGAGGATTGAGTTTTCAGAAAGGTGGGAAAACAAATTGTAGCAGGAGAGAAGGCAAAGAGGTTGTGGATATAGTGCAGATGGATTTGTATATTTGAATAAAGGAGTTTTTGATATCTTCTGTTTCCTTGAATGAAGTAAGAGGTGATGTTATCAAATAAGAGTGAATTGGCCACAGGGAAAATGTGTAGATTGAAAAGGAAGGTGGTGTGAATTATCTTAATTAGTGTTAATGTGAATTTAGTAAAGGATGTGTCCTTGGATGGCCAGCAGATCTTAACTGCACATTGAGATCTGTGTCATGAACTTACAGAAACCAACCAGACCAGTTACTTGACTGTTCTCCAGTAATGTTGAGCTGCTCTGATTATAAGCATAGAAAAGGCACATAGTTGGATGCAGTTGCAGTTAAGTTTTTATTAATACCAAATGCTTATGAGAGAGAATAGAAAGTAGTTGAATGGAATGATTACCAATAGTGGGCCCTTGGAGTCTCAGCTGGGAAAAGAGGCAGGGGGGCAACATAGATAATGAAAAAAAAGTCCATTCAATAAATTAGAAATTGTGATCTTAAAGGATTGTTGCAAAGAGTGTACTAGAGTCTAAAGCATCATTCTTATTGGGAAGTAGTTTTGCCTCTCAGGAAACATTTGGCAATGTATGAAGACCTTTTCTGTTGTCACGCTGGGGAATAGTGAGTGGCTGAGAATCCATGGATGCTGTTATGCATCTTGCAGTGAGCGCACAGAACAGCCCCCCAAACAAAGAGTTATCCAGGTCAAAGTGTCCTTAGTGCTGAGCTGAGAAACTCTGATCTAGAGGGACTTTGAAGGGCAAGAGGAAGAATTCAGGGAACTGAGTTTGAATAAAGATTTCAGAGATAGTTCAGTTACTGGTAATGGCATAGGTGAGTCAGATGAGCATGTTTTGAGTGTTTTGGCTGCCTTTTCAGTGTAAGAACAATAGTGGTACTACACCTTACAGTTAGCCTTAGCTGTATGCCATCCACATATATTGTTTATTCACACAGCAGCCTTGAGGTTTATGTAAAATATGAATAATCACTTTATTTGTCGATGAAGAACTTGAAGCTTGAAGAAAACATGTATTGGCTAAAGTCATGTATTACAAGTAGAGTCACAGTTATAACCCAGATATTTTGAATTCTTAGTCCAGTGCTCTTTCAGTACCACAGTCAGAATGCTTTTGTAGAGAAATCAGAGAATCACCTAACCGTAATCTAGAGAATCCACCTAACCGTAATGGAAGGGCAGTTGTCAATAGATAATATGGTGCGTGCTTCCTTTTACCAAGCTTTTCAAGCAAATTGATGACCTTTAGAGTTGTTTCTTTTTTCTAATCATACAGCTCAGTCACAGGATAGAAAAGTAAAGTCTTAAGTATTTGTTTCACATACATATTTTCAGATTTCTGCTAAACTTGGAACGAATGTTGAAAGTGTTCTTGATGCAGTCATCAAAAGGATACCCTCGTGAGTATTCTGCTGCTCTGTGTATACTATTTGTTTATCTTTAATAGTAAAAGTCCATCAGTTTGATCTGTTATTTTAACTTAGTTATTTTAACTTAGTTGTTATGACAAATATACTCTTGGTGGTCAGTGAGAATACATTTTAAATTTATATCTAGTAACACATAGAAGGCAAATACAGATAGAAAAAAAAGATCGATCTCTTAATTATTGTAACAGACTTGAATACATTGGTAATTATTGTTTTTGTTTTAATCCTGAACAAATATATTTCATCCATTTCATAAATAGTTTAAAAATGGTTATTTAAAATGTATTTAGGGTTTTCCTGGTGGCTCAGGTGGTAAAGAATCTGCCTGCAGTACAGGAGACCTGGCTTCCATCCCTGGGTCAGGAAGATCCCCAGGAGAAGGAAATGGCTACCCACTCCAGTATTCTTGCCTGGAGAATTCAATGGACAGAGGAGCCTGATGGGCTATAGTCCATGGGGTTGCAGAGTTGGACATAACTGAGCAACTAACAAAATGTATTTAAAACTCAAGAGTGAATTAAAATGAATATAAATATAGGCATTATACCTTACAGAAAGGTCCTTTTATTTGGGCTGTCAGTTAATCTTTCTCAAGTACTAGAGTAAATTAAACATAATTTTGAGTTAGGCATGTTGTTAAGATTTTTATTTATTATTTAATTTTAAATTACTAGTATTTGTTCTTTATTTATTTTTAATAGCCCTAAAGCGCATTGCAGAAATCCCCTGAGAGCTTTGGTATTTGACTCCACCTTTGACCAGTATAGGGGTGTGATTGCCAATGTAGCATTATTTGATGGAATGGTTTCAAAAGGAGATAAAATTGTATCTGCACACACTCAAAAGATATATGAAGTTAATGAAGTAGGAGTTCTGAATCCTAATGAGCAGCCAACTCATAAACTGTAAGTAATCTGCATTAGTAATTAAAAGGCACTCGGTATGTGTGTTTGTTGCTGATTTTCTTAATTTGGTGTGTTTAGGATGATCCTAATTTGGTAATTTAGGAAAAAAACAAAAAACAAAACTTGATTGTTTAATGCAGCTATGTAGTGAATGCTCTTTCAGAATCTCATGGGTGAGGGACAGTAGGAATTTGATGTGTTTTTTATTCTTTTTGGCCATAACTGATTTTATTTTCTAGTTGCGACTGGGTCCAACATTGATATATTTGATTTGACAGTGAAAGAGAGAGTTCTCTCATGCATATCCATACTTGGTATCAATCTTTGATAGTTAATTTTTTTGTAGTTAGATTTTCAGCATAGAATAGTGAAGAAAACTTGATAATTATTTTGTTTAGTGTGGAATTCATGGTAAAACTTTGATTAACTAGAATTTATGGCATGAGATTAGCATAGTAGTGTACCTTATAAAACTGAGTTCTGAGTTCACTTATAAAGTATTTATTGAGTGCCTGTTCCATCAGTACTCTAGATACTAATAACATTGATTACCTTGGGCAAATAGTTTTCTAAGATCTTTATTTCTTCATTTGTCAAATTTAAGATTGAACCAGGTCTTACTTGATAGCTTAATGTTGTATGTCTAAAACTACCACTATTTTGTCATTTTTTTATGTAATTGAAAGTCATAAGGTTTATTGTAATTTTACTCAACTATTTCTAAAGTTTGTCTGTATTCTTATTTACTTAAGTATAGTTGATCATTACAGTATCATGTTAATTTCAAGTATACAGCATTGTTATTGAGTATTTTTACAGATTATACATCATCAAAAGTTATTACAGATAATAGCTATAATTCCCTGTGCTGTACAAAGTCTGTCTGTATTCTGTCACATATATTGATCATTATTGCATCTTCAGTATGATTTTTGTATTTCATCCTGAATGTAAATTATCATATAGGAAATTTGCTTTAAAAAAACAAAAGCTAAAACTCTGAAATCTTTGGATTTGCTCTTTTCCTGTAAGAGGCACATCAAATAGGTATCAGATTTGTAGAGAGTTCACATTTTTATTTGCTAGGTTAAAAATGTTTTTGCTTTTTCTTCCTTTTTTAAAGGACATTTGTAATATAATTCACTACTAAATATCACAAGGAGTATTTTATGTTTCTGTATCTATCAGTTTCACTATTGTTTTATATGCAGAGATGGGCAGAGTCATGAAGAAGGTCCCTAGGCTTGTGTTGCAGAGGTCCTTGGTCATGGATTGTAAGACTTGGGATGTTCTTTTGCTGACAGTTCTTAGAGCTGAGAATTAGACAGTTAACTAGAATGCAGCACCTAGTTTCAGCTTGGTGAGGTTTTGTTTGGAAAGTGCAATCATTTCTTGGAGAAGTAGAGCTAATTGTGAGTATGCATATGAAACACTAAAATAGTAAATATTTCCATGTAATAATTTTATTTAGATATGCAGGACAGGTGGGCTATCTGATTGCTGGGATGAAAGATGTCACTGAAGCACAAATAGGAGATACATTATATTTACATAAACAACCAGTGGAACCCTTGCCTGGGTTTAAATCAGCGAAGCCAATGGTATTTGCAGGTGAGGAGCTCACATATTCAAAGGATAAGGGCCAATTTATTCTAAGCGGAAATAATAATTATTAGGAATACTCACTTTAAATAATCAATTTCTGTTTAAATAACAGCTACTTTGTTTTTAAAATTTTTTTTGTGGGTAGGATATTTAGATACTAGTTAATTATATATGTATGATACAACTTTATATGGGAGATCATTTCCTCCTAAATTTAAGGACTTCTTAAAAAAATAGCTGTTTGAAACAAGCCCTCTGATAAATTAGAGGAGCACAGTAATATGCATTTCCTTCTTGTTTCACTAGGGAGTAGGTCATTATATTTGAATACTCTTCTACATAGGGTGTTTTCATGACTAATTATCAGTCATTTTCTGAGTGCCTTCCCCTTAGCTGGCCTTTCTTTAATACTGTACTGTTGTGCTAGTGTAAGCATAGCAAAGAAGAGTGTCACCTCATGTATACATACATTCAGAACCTGTTACTTCTGTGTGATATTACAGGCATTTGAAAAAGGAAGACCTGACTGAAGGTTATCAGATTACTCTGTGCTGGGTATCCAGTCCTTGTTTTCTCCCTTTTGTTTCTCATTGGGAATTACAAATATTAATTTGTAATTAATATTAATGCCTCTGTTAAGACAAAGTCAGTCAGTCATTTAAGAGTTTGAAGGACTTAAGTGGTGTGAGGACTTGGGTTTGATGTGAAAGAGACACTGATGAATCAGTTTTTATTTCCATTTCTTCCTGTTATTTATCTGCTAATGGGATTTTCTTTGTGATTGTGGGATATCTTGCACTTTTGTTTTGAAAATAAAGATGATGTATTTTCTTTTTAGGTGTAATTCCCATTGTTCTTTTTTGTTTTCCCTATACTTTTTGCAAAAGCAGAAACATCACTTTGAGTATGAATCTAGTGGTAAATTCAAAGTTTATAAAACTTGCAAAATACTTTGAAGCCAATTTAATTTAATAGTCATAGTTTTCTTAGCAAACCAATATTTTGGTCAGTGAAATACAGAAAGTAATTTAAAAGCTAACTGATTAATTTTAAACTTTGCAGCAATGCATATTAGGTTTTCTGGGCAGAGTGTCACATGTAATAATTAGAAATCATTGTGTCCCCAGGAGTGTACCCTATAGACCAATCTGAATATAATAACCTGAAGAGTGCTATAGAAAAACTGACACTAAATGATTCCAGTGTGATGGTTCATCGCGATAGTAGCCTTGCTCTAGGTGCTGGCTGGAGGTAAGCTTCAATTATGTTGTAGGATTCCATTTTTATTGAAAATAAAGTTTAAATGGCTTACTGGTTTTGACCATTTTTGAAGATCAGTTCATATTAGTGTAAAATGAACTAAAACATGTCTGCCTGTTTCTCCCTGTGGATGCTTATTGTATGGATTAGTTTTATAGCTACTTTAAATAGAATCCCAATGGAAGATTTTATCTTATTTAATGAATTTTATGCTAGGTTTTAATTATGATGTGAATTGATTGAATGACTTTTGATTCCACCCTTCCCCCACAAAATAGTAATATCAAATCAAAGAAAATAGAGCCCATGGGACATAAACATTTTGGAGTTTGGCTTTTTCTCCCTCAGGTTAGGATTTCTTGGACTTTTGCATATGGAAGTTTTCAACCAGAGACTAGAACAAGAATATAATGCCTCTGTTATTTTGACAACCCCTACTGTTCCATATAAGGCTGTTCTTTCATCAGCAAAATTGATAAAGGTACTGTTGTGAGCTAGCATACATAAGAAAACTAAATAAATATATGTGTGTGTATGTATATGCAGAATATGAGACACATTTTAGTATACCAGTAGCTGACTAGCTATTAAAACTAAATATTTCTTAATAGTAATAAAAGTTGAATTAACTTATGATAGACAAGTTTCTTCAGAACTAATTATGCATATTTTTCTTAACCTGATGAAATCTCCACATTATCAACACTAGTCTGTTACTAAGAGTAAAAAGTATAATTAGTTCTGAAAATACTGTTCTAAATTCAGCACAAAAAATAAGAGTGTGATTTTGGGCATAAGTAATTCATCTTAGGATTAGTAATGCATTCTTTCCTATATGATTGTGGGAAATTTTAGATTTCAGGTTAACAGTAGAAACAGTATTATATTCAATGTAAGTTACAATATATTTGTTTTAAACAAATATTAACTTTAGCATCTGTAAATATTTTCCAAGATTAACTTAGGAAACTAATTACAGTGATGTACATGGGACACAATGAAATGTATTCTTATATCATATTTTTTCTAAGTGGTATATAAAATGATTTTAGTAAATATCAATAATCAGAATATATTAATAATTGTTATTAAATATTATTTTGGGGAGTTTTTCTCTTCTGAATCTAAAGTGTGATAAGATAATATTCTAACCTTTAGGAATTCTTTTGTTTTTTATTAATTCCAACACATTTAATAACAAAAATTCTAACCTATGTTAGTAGCAAATTTAAAAACATGGTAACTACTAAGATTTCTTTTTAACTATTGGTGACTTTTCTTATTTTTTAGGAATACAGAGAAAAGGAGATTACAATCATCAATCCTGCACAGTTCCCTGATAAGTCAAAAGTAACAGAATATTTGGAGCCAGTTGTTTTGGGCACCATTATCACACCAGATGAATATACTGGGAAAATAATGATGCTTTGCCAGGTATAAATGTAATACAGTTTGATATAAAAGTACATTTTAGTCTTCTCAAACAGTGGTACCCAGCTTAGGTTTTGAATGATTTCTGTCTCTACAGAGCCTGTTGAATTGAACAAAAGAAATTTTCATAAAGATCTTCATATATTTTATCTGTTGAGATATACATACATATAATTACAGTATTTTTGACTTTTAAATAAGAAAACAGAGCCAGAATTTTTGATCATCTTGAATTTATATTTTAGCTTAAAGCAGAGAAATTTGATGCTTTTTTTCATCTTGAGTAGCTAAAAATATAGTTTCCTTTTACCTTTTTTGACTATTTGAAATTGGGTATTATTTGAAAGATAATTACAATACTTTAGAGACCTTTGATTGAAAGGTATTCCTCATTTTGCTTTAATTCTTGCCACATTGTAATAAATGATTTAATCCATAAATTTGATATAGTCATGAGTTAAAATATTCTGACATATTGGAAAGAACTCTCAAGTGATGACTAGTGGACTTGAATTTTTATTGTCTTGTCCCATAAAAGATGTAACTTTAGTCGCTTAATTTCTCTGGATCTAAATTTCTTTTATTTGTAAAATAAGAAATCAGAGCTTGACTCCACCTGTAGGTAATTTGATTTATTGTTAAGTGGAATATTGTATAATTTAGAAAGAGACTTATTTGATTAAAAACAAAAGGTTAGAAGTTTTGGTAGGAAGTATATTATAATTGAAATACAAAATGGTTCTCTCTGTATTATAAATATTTGTCAGCTGTTTTTATTGGACCATTAAAGAAATATTGCTTCATTTTGCCCACTCTTTAAAGTTGATAATTGACATCTGTCTATATTTATTAAATAAATAATTATGTGAATAAGTTATCATTCAAGCCATTTTCCTTCCCTTTTCAGGCTCGAAGAGCAGTTCAGAAGAATATGATGTATATTGATCAAAATAGAGTAATGCTTAAATATCTCTTCCCTTTGAATGAAATTGTGGTGGATTTTTATGATTCTTTGAAATCTCTGTCTTCAGGATATGCTAGGTAAAAATTTAATGGGAAACTCAAATATCTGGACAGTTTTTTTTCAGTATTGACCAGCAGGTGTTTACTAGTATTCCACTTACTTAATCTTGGTGATATAGTGACAGAAATTTTCATGGCCTCTTCATAAGAAATGTACTCTTGTAAGTTGATTAAAAACTGCATGTTATTTGAAAAAGCTACTGTGACCTAAGTGGCACTTTTAAAATGTATTTGAATGTTAAATAATCCTAGGAGTATTTGTGTACATTTGGAAAATAGAAGTGCTTGTTTAGAGAAATGGTAGGTGTGCCCCTATTTGTAAACACTTCAATAACTTCTTCCTAGGAGTAAGTAGTCTGCATCATGAAACCCGTTATCTTATCCCATAAAAGTACATGGAGGAATAGCCTGTTAGAATTAAAGGGAGAGTATAGCATTGTGGGGGTGTTTTTTGTTAGGACAAATAACTAGATGCCCCTAGTGTCCTAAAATCTTATATTACTGGATAGCATATACTAGGATATAAAGGAAATATATAATGGGGAAGTTGACAGAAAAGTGAATGTTCACATCTGGTAAAACACATGCATACATGAATGTGTATGCATACTTAAAATTATAATTCAAAGAAAAATCCCAGCATTTTGAAGAACATGCTGCAGTGACCTGGACGTTCACTTTGTGAAACGACCTTTTTGATGAAGCAAGTCAGCATAACTCATGATACAGTTATTTTTTCTAATTGGTCACCCACTTTTTTTTTTAATGTCTTCTTTCAGACAGGACCTTGAGCAAATAAGTAGCGATGTAATTTAAAATGAATTGAGGCCACATGTTAAACAGTTACTATAATTAAAAGGATAATTACTAAGAGTTTATAATAGTTAACAACAGTCTGTGAATTCTAGCTTGCATTTGGGTACCACTTTCTGAGTTAAGTGGTCTTAAAATCTTTTAGCTGGGAAACAACTTTCACATTGAGAGAACATGGCTTATTTTGAATTATTTAAAAATAATTCCAACTGCCAAAATTAAGTAGTCCTTATATTCAGGAATACATGAAGATATTTTTTCATATTCTAAAAAAATTGAAATTATAAAATTTGGAAGCACAGAAAATTTTAAATCTGTAAACATAGTGAAAATCTCAGGATTATGTCTATGTCTTGTCTCTTTATATTTTGCATAGTACTTAAATGGTACCTTTGTGTAGTATATGATTAATGTTTATTGAAAAAAGAAAGGATTTGGGGAACACTTTAGACAGTAGTCAGGTTTAAGTGACTAGTGTCACCTTCGGAGAAGGCAGTGGCACCCCACTCTAGTACTCTTGCCTGGAAAATCCGGTGGACAGAGGAGCCTGGTAGGCTGCAGTTGATGGGGTCACAAAGAATCAGACACGACTGAGTGACTTCACTTTCACTTTTCACTTTCATGCATTGGAGAAGGAAATGGCAACCCACTCCAGTGTTCTTGCCTGGAGACTCCCAGGGACGGGGAGCCTGGTGGGCTGCCATCTATGGGGTCGCACAGAGTCGGACATGACTGAGGTGACAGCAGCAGCAGCAGTGTCACCTTGTGACCTTCCTGCTGAAAACCTTTCGAAGCTAAACATTTGCATCTATAGGTACTGGTTTGTTTTAGAATTACGGCAGTAGGAATACACATGTTCTCATACATAACTGCAAAGACACGAGAGCAAAATTGAAATTTTCTTTCTCATCAGACATTAGTTTTGTAAAACCTGTCTGTTTTGATTATTACTGTAAGCTTTGACCGTATTGTTAGAAATAGTTGACACTTATTAAATGCTTATTGTGCTTAGGTAGGCTCTGTTCTTAACACTTTTTATGTTCTAGGTATATGTATTAACTCATCATCAAAAATGCTCTGTGAAGGTTTATACTAAAGAGCCATATATGAAATTCAGAAATCTCATTTATTAATGGCTACTTAGCACTGCCCTAGCATTTATTTAACTGGTAATAGAAAACTTAACAGAAACCCAACTCATGAGTCTGAGACTGTATATACATTCACTAGTATATACATTGTCTACAGCCAGCCAGCTTCTAGGAAGGAACTTTGGGAAGGTGACATTTCTTTCAATGTACTTTCTTAGCCTGGTTTAACAGTTTTTTTCCCTTCCCTCAGTGGGGCATGTTGATTTTTGTATCTGATTTCATAAATGTAAAAAGATACAGAAGTTCGTTCTTTACCGTGATCAGGTCGGCCCATTTATCTCAAATTTATATGTAATTCGTTTGAAAGTTAGATTTTTGGGGAGTGATACCAGAGGAGGTAGAAAAAAGATATTTTGAAAAGAAAAACAAATGTAATCTCTCGGGAAATATAGTGTTTATGGATAACTTGGATATTTTTCTTTGTTAGTTTTGATTACGAAGATGCAGGCTACCAGACTGCAGAACTTGTAAAAATGGATATTCTACTGAATGGAAATACTGTAGAAGAGCTGGTAACTGTAGTACACAAGTAAGCTGAATAGTAACTAATTACAGAATGTGAGAGTTGCTGTTTCTTTTTACTTTTTCATTTATTATTGGTTGCTCATTTTTATTTGACAGCTATATTTTGAAAATTAAAAAGTGTAATTAATTTCCATGTACTAGTTTTTCCTTCTTTTTCCATGCTTCTTTTACCAAACTGTTGACAAAAGAATAGAATTAAATTAGCCTAAAAGGATAGTGTCATGGGAAGAAATGTTTTCTTTACCATATACAACAAAGTAAATGTTTTCTAAACTATGGTAGACTTAGAATTGAGAAATAAAAAAATTTTTTTAAATTTCTATTTCAAGAAATAGTGGTTGGGTAAAATAAATTATGGAACACCCATATAATAACCTATTATTTTAAGCCATTAAAAGTATATTGTAGAACAATATTTAGTGGTGTAAAAATGTCTATTAAGTAAAAAGGTAGAATATACCACAAACACTGTAATCCAAACTCTAAATAATGTAAATATGTATTCAGAAAAATAACTATAAGTATGGATATATGTTTAAAAAATATTCTAGAGTGTTTAACAGTGGTATTCTGTGGGTGAGGGAAGGGCATTAAGAATGGTTTTTATTCTCTATGTTTTTCTAGATTTTCTGTAAGAGATCATGTTATTTTTGCTGTCAGAGGTCACATATGATTCAGAGATTAAGTGGTGTTTAAGTGGTGTTTATTAAAGAATCCACCTGCCAATGCAGGAGAAGTGGGTTCAGTCCCTGGGCCAGGAAGATCTCCTGGAGAAGGAAATGGGAACCCACTCCAGTATTCTTGCTTGGGAAGTTCCGTGGACAGAGGAGCCTGGTGGGCTACAGTTCATGGGATCGCAGAGTTGGACATAATTTAGCTATTAACAACAACATGATAAACAAGTTCTATTTGTACCTCCTTAATAACCTTTACATTGATTATGCATATTAACTAGAAAACTACTTTTATTTAGGATATATGAATAGCTGCATTTTTTTCTGTCTTAGAGACAAAGCATACTCTGTTGGCAAAACCATATGTGAACGTCTGAAGGATTCTCTTCCTAGGCAGCTGTTTGAGATAGCAATTCAAGCTGCCCTTGGAAGTAAAATCATTGCAAGAGAAACGTGAGTTGAAATTCATTTTTGTTCCTTGGTTGGTTTTAGCAATGATATACATAAAAAATGAAAGAATATTAAAAAATTTAAGTTAACATTGCCCTAAACTTTATTCCTACTTATGGAAATGTTAATCTCTTAATTCCACTAACTTAACTAATGACTGTTACTTTGAATTACTTATATGACACTTTTGGGTGATAATTATTTGCAGTTATTTCTCTAATGTATATGGTTTAAGGAATTTTATTTCCATTCATTTTATTCAGTGACCCCACTCAATTTTCTGGTTAAGGAATTTCTGTAGTTTTTATGGTTTGTTTTATCACATTTAATAGTCAGTGGTGAGATAATTGGAGAAGACAATGGTAACCCACTCCAGTACTCTTGCTTGGAAAATCCCATTGGCAGGAGCCTGGTAGGCTGCAGTCCATGGGGTCGCTAAGAGTTGGACACGACTGAGCGACTTCACTTTCACTTTTCACTTTCATGCATTGGAGGAAATGGCAACCCACTGCAGTATTCTTGCTGGCAGAATCCCAGGGACCAGGGAGCCTGGTGGGCTGCCGTCTATGGGGTCACACAGAGTCGGACATGACTGAAGCGACTTAGCAGCAGCAGCAGTGAGATAATAAACCATTTTAGTATTTTTGAAAGTAGTATTTTTAAATTGAACTAGAAATGCCTTTATATAAATTTTCATCATCAAGGTCACACCAGTCTTTATTTGGGCCTCTTCGAGACTATCCCCAAAGTTTTTTTTAATTAATAAAATCTGTGTTGATATTCATTTTGAATTGTCTGTTTTATTCCAAATACATGAAATACAAGAGCATGTAAGCTATCTAATGATTGTCTTCTGGCAACTTTACATAAGTATGACCCAATCTTAGTAACTTTAGTAAAGGGGGGATTGTTTTTGAAAATAAGTACTTTTAAAAGGTATAATTGTGTACTTAAAGAAAATTTTCTCTTTTACAGTGTGAAAGCCTATAGGAAAAATGTTTTGGCAAAATGTGTATGTATCTACATGTGTTCTTTATCTATTTTGTAAGTTTAAAATCAGAGAGGGTATAAATACCTTGGGTTTCCACTGTTGGTTTTTATAGTACTTTTTATTTCATCTATGTTTTCTTTTTAAATAGGTAAATGTCAGCTTGACTTTAATGATTGCATATTCATTTTGCTCACATTCTTAAGTATTTTCCTATCTTATTTTTTAAAATTTCCTTATATGCAACTACCTAAGAATAATTTTCATAACAGTTATGATCAGGATGTTTTGATTTTTAAGGAAGAATTTGAAGACAATGACTGTCTTACAATGGGAGTTAAAATTGAAATCCATCTCTCCTACATTAATTTGCAAAGTTTGCTGTTTCTTCTGTTAAAAAAGATTCTTAGTTATTATGAGAATTAAATGATAAATGCTTTTTCTAAATCTTTAACATTGACACTGACACATTTAAGCCTATACAAGTTTCTGTATTACACTACAGCTATATAATCCAAAATTTCAAGGCCTTGAATCAGTAAGGAGATTGATAGCTTTTCTTGACTTGCATAATATATTGGGCTTCCTTGAGAATCTTCATCTCCTTCAAAAACAAATAAAGCACTTATCATTCTTTGAGAAGATAGTAATAGTAAATTTAGGATCTGCTAGGAAGGGAATTAGAGGTAACTTTCCAAGTGTCTACTTCATGGATAATAACTATAAAGTTGTAACTGTAATTAATTGATATCTCTAATTAATTGTAGGATTATTTTTCTATGGAGTGATTTGGACTTCAATTTCTTAAAATGTTTTTCAGTATGGTGGTGATATTACCCGAAAAATGAAGCTTTTGAAGAGACAAGCAGAAGGAAAGAAAAAACTCAGGAAAGTTGGCAATGTTGAAGTTCCAAAAGATGCTTTTATAAAAGTTCTGAAAACACAATCTGATAAATAATTGGTGGGAAAATATAAGGAATTTTCATAAATTAAAAATTGTGTATCTTTTAATTTTCCTTCAGTTCAGTTCAGTCACCGAGTTGTGTCCGACTCTGCGGCCCCATGAATTGCAGCACGCCAGGCCTCCCTGTCTATCACCAGCTCCCGGAGTTCACTCAGACTCACGTCCATTGAGTCAGTGATGCCATCCAGCCATCTGATCCTCTGTTGTCCCCTTCTCCTCCTGCCCCCAGTCCCTCCCAGCATCAGTCTTTTCCAGTGAGGCAACTCTTCACATGAGGTGGCCAAAGTACTGGAGTTTCAGCTTTAGCGTCATTCCTTCCAAAGAAATCCCAGGGCTGATTTCCTTCAGAATGGACTGGTTGGTTCTCCTTGCAGTCCAAGAGACTCTCAAGAGTCTTCTCCAACACCACAGTTCAAAAGCATCAATTCTTCAGCACTCAGCTTTCTTCACAGTCCAACTCTCACATCCATACATGACCACTGGAAAAACCATAGCCTTGACTAGATGGACCTTTGTTGGCAAAGTAATGTCTCTGCTTTTTAATACGCTATCTAGGTTGGTCATAACTTTTCTTCCAAGGAGTATCTTTTAATTTCATGTTACTTTTCCTTAGTAATTATAATATGTTGAACACAACAGAAGGAAAATTATAAAATTTGCTTGTTACCTTCAAGGTTTTCAATTTTAAATAAGCTCTTGGCTTTTCTTTGAAAGACAGTAATGGGTGGATAAGAACTTAGATTCTGAAACCATATTGCCTGGTTTCACAGTTCTGTGCTACCACTGTCTAGGCAAGGTGACCTTGACCAACTTACTTACCCTTTATTTACTCTTTTGTAAAATCAGAATTATACTATTACTTCATAGGCTGTATTAAATACTATGTTTAAAATGTTCAGAAGACTAAATGACATATAGTCAATGTTAAGTGATTCTTACTAGTTTTCAAGCATATTCTTTATACTAAAAGGCCTCATACTTAAAGATTTGATCTCTTTCCAATCCCACAATAAGGTTGTTAGATGGATATATTTAGATGATATATATATGAATCTGTTATTAAATAACAGTACTTAGACCTGTGATCTAGTTTTTCATAAAATTTTTACAAATGTTATTTGGAAACCAGATAGTTTACATATAAATTAAAATAAGGATATGAGCTGCCTTATTCTGAGAATTAAAATGCATTTATGTAAAGGGATAGATGTTTGATATTAATAGCAACTGCCATTAATGACAGTCTAATAATTATTGTCTAGATTTCATAACTGAGACTAATTGAGACTGAAGCTTTAAATAACTTTGTTAAGGTCACACAGTCAATAAATGGCTGTCTTACTTCAAAGCATGTCTTAGTAAATAAACAAGAGGGTATATTGTATTATAGTAAGATAATTTAGCCACTGATTTTTGTCCTTTACCTTGAATGAATTCAATGAGGATAAGACTGTCAGTGATAAAATTTATATAAGGTTGTTATGAGATAGTGGCAGATAGTGGCAGTTTACTTAAAATTGTGAATAGAGATTAAGTAACATGTGGCTTAGTCCTAGTTACATAACCAACCATCTTCTTCATTTCTTCTAGCTCTGGTAGATCAGATGGATTATGAGATCTAATGACAGTATTATTTTAATGTAATTTCTGAGATGTCTGTCATACTATTATGGCCAGGGGAAAGTTAGAAGTTGGTACCTGGCACATAGCATGTACTGTGTGTCTGCTGTTTAATATTTGTGCCTTACTTGTATGCTTACTGTAAAAGACCTTGATGCTGGGAAAGACAGGATGAGATGGCTGCATGGCATCATCAACTCAATGGACATGAGTTTGAGCAAACTCTGGGAGATAATAAAGGACAGGGAAGCCTGGCGTGCCACAGTCCATGGAGTCGCAGAGTCGGACACAACTGAGCAACTGAACAACAAAAGTATTCGCACAGCTTGATACTTTCTTTACCCTTTAACCTCTGACTTTTTAGGAAACAGTTTTACTTTTAGTAGTAGTACAAAAAGTATTTTTCAGATTTTTTTTTTTTTAGCATACTCTTCTCTCCCCGGCCACTTTGATAAAACATGATTTAGAGTTGTGTATTTCCCCAGAGTAGCAGTCCCCAACCTTTTTGGCACCAGGGACAGGTTTCCTGGAAGATTTTTCCACTGCTGGGGGGTGACTTGGGGATCATTCAGGCGCATTACATTTTTAATAAAATTTTATTATTATTTTTTGGCTGTGTTGGGTGTTTGTTGCTGCATGGGCTTTTCTCTAGTTGCAGTGTGCAGGCTTCTCATTTCCGTGTCTTCTCCTGTTCTAGCACGCAGGCTCCAGGGGTTCAGTAGTAGTGGCTCCTGGGCTCTAGACTGTAGGCTCAGTAGTTGTGGCACCTGGGTTCTGCAGCATGTTGATCTTCCTAGATCAGGGACTGTATGTCTCCTCTGCACTGGCAGGCAGACTCTACCACTGAGCCACCAGGGAAGCCCTCATTTATTGTGCACTCTCTATTATTACATCAGCTCTACCTCAGATCATCAGGCATTAGATCTCAGAAGTTGAGGACACTGCCCCAGAAGACCTTAATTATATTACTAAGATTTCTCTGTACATTAAAATATCATAAACCGTTAGTATTATAATAGCCACCATTTATTGAGTTTAGTATGTTGACAGCCACTGTGCTGAGCTCTATAGACAATCCCTCATTCAATCTACACAACAATGGAGGTACAGGCACTATTACCATATTTCATAGGGGAAGAAACTCAGACTTATGTATTCCCCAACAGCATCAAAACAGTGGTTTCTTCAGATCACAATGCTTAGCTACCATGCTTTATTGCCTCTTGTGGAAATATCTTCAACAGACTTTAATTACCAGGTATGGGACTGGGAGATACTACTGATTTCACCAATTACTCAAAAACCAAAAACTCAAGTCTATTAAAACTTCATTATCTAGAATTAAAGCAGCATATTAAAACTTTATTATCTAGAATTAAAGCAGCATATTTTATCCTAACAGTCTTATTTATTTTTATTTTTTAATTTTCTATTTAAATATTTTTAAGACTATATTTCAATCACATAGGCGATTAAGCAGGTATATAAGCGATGCTTCTACTAGGTGGGCTTATAAAAAACAAAATATGCAGAGTGAAAAGAAGTATTTTTCACTTCCTAAGAAGCAGAATTTGTATAGGCAGAGGCATTCTCTTAAATCTAATTGCATGATGACAACAAATAAAAACTATTAATAAATGCAATCTCATAGCTACTATTAAATGTTAGAATATTTCAGATGCATGTGTTCAATTTTACTTCTGGAAATAAAATTTAGATAACTTAATATTTGTTTATTACAAGCTTTATTTGAGTTAAAGATAGAAAACAATATACTTTTATTTGCAATTTAATGATGCAAATTGTAATGCAATCTAAAATAGTTTACAGTAATTCCTTTTATATTTCATCATATCCTTTTATATAGTATGTAATGTAAGGAATAAAGCTAATCGTTTAAGAGGTTTAATAATTTTCCTTAAAAAAAATTTCCTTCAGTGTGTTTCTAGGTATAAAGCTCATAATTGCCAAAATACGTATATTAAGTGCATGAACCCAAGTCATTAAATAAAACTAAGGTCACATTTGTAAAAAGAGAAAAAAAAGTGCTAAAGACGACAGTGCACAAAAAACATGCACTTAATACATACTTTCCATAAACTGTAGTTTTAGGCACTGCCATCTCTTCAGATTTTCTGTACCAACAATATCTAACAGGACTCTTGATGTCCAGATGCTACTGCAGAAAGATGACCAAGGCAGCCACGTGCAGAAAGCTTGTATGTAATGCAGAGAAAACAAAGATAGCATTCGGAAATAAAGGCTTGCAATGATAGTTGTATGATACCTGAAAGGCTTGGAGTGTCGTCCTGTTATTAAAAAGTTAAAGTCTAATAATGCCACTGGAGTCATATGAATGATACTTGATGTACAGAAGTCACCTTTAAAATGATTTAAAAATTGTAAATAGGCAGACATTTCTGTGGTGTTACATTGACAGTGTGGCTTCTGTAACAAGTAGCTGATCGGTTGAGAGCCAATGATTTCTCCTAAACCCTAGTATAAAATGGACACATTGTAAATATGGAATGTTTAATATAGATATTAGACTTCAAAAATGACAATATTCAAAAATCCCCCAAGTTTTAATCATATTGCATAGCTGAAAATTCATATATGTATAAAAGTGTTCTGTTCATTCAAGCAGAATTTTGATCCAATCTCCTTCAATTTCCTTCTTTCATACTGTACAGTGGGTCCACAAGTTTATTGTGCACATGCATTAAACCTTAAAGAAAAAAAGCACAACTGAACTGTATCTCATTTACTTTAGAAAAAGAAAGATTTAATAAAATACAACGTATGTTAGCTCCCACCTAATACAAAATAGTTGCATTTACTGGAAAGATGCAAACAAAAATGTTTTAGACTGTTTAGTTTTCCCTTCTCTAGAGGATCTTCTTGACCCAGGAATCGAACCTGGGTCTCCCATACTGTAGGCAGATTCTTTACTGTCTGAGACACCAGGGAAGCCCCCAGTACAAAATGGCTGTATTTATTGGAAAGATACAAATAGAAATGTTTTGGAATGTTCAAACTATCTAGCAAGTATCAATTTATGGTTATGAAATCGTAGATCTAGAATGGGGTACAGGTTCTTTGTAAGTAACCAAAAGTAAGAGCAGTTTTGGCTTTAGAATTTCAGTATGACAAAATAACAGATTTGAACACTAATTACATCTAAAGTCTATTGAGTTTGACTCTCTGAGAAGCTCAGAGTCAAACTCTAGTCACACTCTACTGAGGAGCTCAGAACTGTTGTTATGTTAGTTCTCCAATATATTACCCTATCCACTCATCTGGCAAATTATTTTTCACTATTTTTACATGGGTGTTTACAATAGGGGTTGATGACAAGTCACTCAGACAAGTTTACTAAAACAATGTAGAAGATAACCTATTAATTTCCAAGTAAATTTAAATTTCATCTTATAATTGGCATGCTTGTAAACTCTCCTTAATTATTAAAGCTTCTTGGGGAAATCTTCTAGTTACTCATGTCTTTGGGGAAGTAGATGATCCCAATTAATCAACTAAAGATTTTATTTGGAGGTCAGAGAAATCAGTTAAATATACCACACTGTTAAGAACATGGAGACTGGGGAAAGGGACTAATGTGGTTTTCTTAAGAAATGGAATTACTGGATTGAGGACACAGGGTACTTGCTAGTTAGAAAGTGTTCTTTATCAAAAGACTACAGAATCACTCTAAAATTCAAACTGTGAAGACCCATTTTTAAGAGTTAAGTAAAGGGACATGTAAAGAACATTAAGGTCCTACTACATGTAGTAGGAGAAAGATCAGGAGTGGAACAGTCCTGAGAGAATTCACTAGTGCAGTTGAAAGAATGTTAATTACTCAACAGCTTACTTCAGTGTCTCATGAGCACCTCAGACTTGTTGACAAAGTCCAGATCCATTTTCCCCTTCTATACCATTTCTTTAAAAATATTAGTATATGGTATTATCTATCCTTTGCTGAGTTGCTAACGCCAGACAACTGAAATTCACAGGTGATGTTTTTTCTTTTAAACTCAGGAGCAAGACTGGTTGACATTCCTTTCAAAATACATCACAAAGTAGCTATATTTCTTCATCTCCACAGCTGGTTGAAGCCACTTTCCTCTCTAATTTTACCACCAGCTCAACACCCTATTTGCATACTTTTCCCTTGTCTAATTAAAGGGAAAAAAAACCAACAAAAACTAGATTATACCATTCCCCTACTTAAAATTCTCTTATTGCTATGGTCACTTAGAAAATAATTTAGATTTTAATCTATTGTCTTTGTTTATCCTTCTGATCTCATGTCCTTCCACTTTCCCCCTTTTATGTTACACTCAACCCTGGCTTTGTTGCTAATACCTCAGAAAGGCTAAACTTGGTCACAGTGCCCGGTCTTTATATTTGCTGTCTCATTTAGCTGGGAATGCTCTTCTCCCTGAGCAAAGCATGATTTTTCTCCTTTAGGCTTACTGGGTCTCAACTTTAGAACAATTTGCCCTCAGAAAATAAACAGGTTCAGGACCTTACATTTACTGCTCTAAATTCTGGGTCTATAAAGATGGATACATGGTGGAAACTCAGTAAACATTTACTTTAAAAAAATCTGTGAAGGTTCAGTGAGATGGCTCTGGGAAGCTTTTTTTTTAATATAAACAAAATGAATTTAGAACATATATTGTTAAAAAGGAGAAAGGGAGTGAGTGGAGACCAAGATTCTGTAACTCAAGGTCCTTAAGACTGAAAAGTATCAAGAGCAGTGGCAGAATGGCTAGACATGGAAGGATGCTTAATCATTAATGATAAATTTAGAATCTTGGAGGTAAGACTGGAGGGACTGAAGTTAAAGTGTTCCATGCAGCTGGAGAGAGAGAAGGGTCAAAAGGTTAAAGTGAGTAATGGGAAGAGTTTGAACACATTAAAGCAAGGAGCACAATTAACCCAAGAAATGAAAGAATTATGTATAAAAAGAACTAAACTAAGCAAAGGCACTTGACTGGTTCTGCCTCCACCTCAGGAATATGACAGCTATTTAGCTATCTGGCTTTATATATAAAACGAAGTAACCTCTGCTCAAAAGTTCAAAATAGAAAGCAAGGTACTTAGCATAGTGCATTAAAGTCCTATAATGATGTTTGGTTTCTATGTCTTAGATAATGTAATTTCTAATATTTGAATGTTTCTATAGTGACAGTTCCACAAGTTATTTAACCTTCCCTTCCATGCTTACCAGTGCTTTGAAGATAAAAAGCCTATGATAAAATCCATGAGAATGTGGACAAACCAACAAATACTTCATTTATTTGACTGTTTCATGCAAACTATCTCTGAAGCTAGATTTTAAATTACTTATTTACTGGCATATGTTATTTGCTCAAAAAATGTTAATACATAAGAATATTTTTCTCAGGGCTAATACTTTTCAATATTCTTTTGAAAGGTCATGACATGTGAGCCCTCGTTTGCCTTTTCACTAAATTTTTAAAGTATAAGCAAGCCCCATTTTAGCTTGTACTTTTAAAACAATATATTTTGTTTTCTATTCTACTAAGAGGAACTTTTTCTGCTACTGTGTTAGTTCATCCTTGCACCTGTGCTGTTGATTATGCCATTTTCTTGAAAGCTAAATGCTAGGCATCTTCAACAGCTCTCAGTCCCATCAGCTCAATTAAAGTTTTCTTAAAGTACTATATAAATATAAAAATCTCCTCCTTAATGTACCTTGGATTTCACAGTGAATGACATAATTTAGGTCTTAAACTGAAGTGGTATCAGTGTCACGTGTTTATCCATCTACCTGCCCAACTTCCTAGAATTTACTAAGTGTCTCCAATGTACTAGGTATCCTTTGAGATGCTGAACTAATGCAGTGAACCGAAACTAAAGTCCTACCTTTATGGAGCTACATTTTATTGATATTTTCTCAAATCACTTAATGAGCCAGTTTTTATGAAGAATGCCAACTACCTTCAGGCAGGGAAACTTACACTTCTTTTGAGTAATACCACAGGAGACAATATATTTGAAGGCACTGTTTGAACTCATGTTTCCTGGCTGATGACATTAACTGGAAAATATAATTTACATTTCCCAAAAATGAACATTAAAGGGTAATTTTTTATACTGCAAAAGTTATCTGCTCATGAAAAAAATTTACCAGATAATTATCTCTAAATAGAACCTATCTTATTTAAAACAAGATTTAACTGAAAAGTTTACAAACAGTATGTAAAAAGCAGCAAAGTGGAGACTGGAGAGATCTGAGAGGAGACAACAGAGACAATGGTAATCTCAACCATGTAGTTTAGAAGATACAGGTCTTCTAGAGTATCAGCTCTTAGAGGACCATTCTACTTGATATAATTCACCTACCATTTGCTTAAAGCTTTGACCATGGTAAGAATACATCAGAGCTTAGAAATGCACAATGTAAAACATCAAGATAAACATTACAAAGCCAACTCATAAAGTTTTTTTTTTTTTAACTAAACACTAAGATAAAGCAACTTGTACATAAGATGACTTGTACATAAGCTAAAGCAACTTCCTATACAAGAATGTGATAAAAATAAATAATTGCCACTTAAATCATAAATAGAAATAAGTAAATTCTAATGAGAATGATGAAAATGTATAGACTTCTGACATGCTGCCTGAAGAAGAAAAGCTAAATATAGATTTTATGGTTTGGTTCAATCTGAACTCATTCAAGGTCTATCAAGCTATTGGAGTAGGGCTTAAAAAGGATAAAACAAAACAAAATGTTCACCATGATGATAATGTCTTGAAAATATATTACTTCAAGGACATAGCACATAGGTTTTATTTAAAAAAAAAAAAACTGGAATAAATTATTAAACTGTTTTCCTGTGATCTACTTATATCTTTCAAAAGATATATACTGAAATAAACTTCCATTTGCTAATGAATTTTATTGATTTAGATGTAGTTAAGATTTCTTTAGGAGCTAATAATTAGAACCCTTTAAGATTCCTGTTGACACTTTTAAAGGGATGGTAGAAGAAAGAATAATGGTATGAATGGTATTTGAAGAATTAAAGATAACTATGCGATTTGTTTCCTCCAGTCTATCTAGCAATAATATAATAATGAGGACATGACAAATATATAAAATTACATTTATAACGTATATATTTATGAAGTCAACCATTCTACCTTGTATCAAAATTACTGTAAAATGAGGTCTATGTATAACCCAGAACAATATCTCAAATCCATTTTTCTCCATATTGAAGGAGGCATCCTGACAGAGGCTGATGTCCTGAATCTCTTCAGAAATATGTTCAGCTTCATAATTTGTAAGTGACTTAACATCCCTACTAAGCCTGTTAATTCACCTATAAATGGGATTATAAGAGTAGCCATGTCATAGAATTTTGAGAATTAAGTAAATCAGTAAGTATATTATGTTTAAAATAGTGCCTGGTAATATAAGTATTGGCTGTTATTATTTTCTGATAAAAACCAGACTGATCAGACAAGTATAGGGGGTTTATCTGGGAATTACTTGTGCTAGAAAACGGCAATGTTAAATGAATCTCCTCTAAACTTGCATTAAAGTATGTGGATACTGAAGATTGCTTCTGTTAACTTTGTCAAGGAATCTAATAGTTGTGATGAAACCTGGACTACATGGAAATATATGGGTAAAATGCCATCAAGAGCTCTATCTCATTCATAACACATAACTGAGCTATTCTCTGTTTTTACCTGTCAAATTACTAATTACAATTTTCAGTTTAGTTTGGTATATTTGTGACTTGGTAAAAAGCTGGTAATTTAACTGATAAAAATATAAATGACTAAAAGTAATCTAAGTGTTTAACATAAGGGAAACATTTAAGTAAACTATGACATCATATAGCCATTAAAAATACTTTTGAAGAATATTTAGTAAAACAAGAAAATTCTCACAACAGGTTAAGTGCAAATACAAAGCTCTATATCTGTGATCAAAATTTCATGTTAAAAATGAGACTATTTTCCCTGTTTGCCAAACTTCATTTGTACTACAGTCAAGATTTTTTGACATTCACACGCTCCCACAAACCACGAGTTACTGATTTCCTTTAAATTGAATTTTCAAGTTATTACTATATTTCATGAATATGAGATGCTGAAAAAGTATAAGACATGCTATTATTTTATGTACCACTAAGGAAAACTTGCTACCAAATAAACTATATGAAGTCAACTTTAAACATCCCAATTTCAAATTAGATAAATGTGAAAAAAGCAGTATCTTACAGCTAATAAAATACAGTAACCTCTTTAACCTTGTCAAAGCAATGATATCCATGAAATACAAGTTTGGTTGGTTCAGTATATATTTTTTCTAATATATATTAAACACCTAGTTATTAGAGTAAAAAGATTAAAAATATATTTTCATTCATATATCACCAGTATACTAACTACATACTTTGTGAATTACTGACCTATATATATGACTAATTACATCATATTCAGTCACATTAAGTTTTAATTGTTATCTATAATGGAACATTTGCCCAGTCTACTTTTGAAACTTCAATGCTCACCTTTAAAGTATTTCACAGTTTTAACTCTTAATTCTAAAGTAGCATCTTCATCACATACAAAAATAGTTCGGGGATGCTGCTGGAAAGCTGAAACAGTCCACATGTGATTGACTCCTTCTTCTATTGCTTTGTAGAGAGCAAATGCCTTGTGTGCGCCTGTAATGAGGATCATTACCTGAAAAATCATGAACAATTCTTAAAACACGTTCAAATGACCTAGAAGCTCTATTTTTTAAAACAAAGAATTTAGCACCGATATTTTTCTGAGGATTGAAATAAAAATAAATAGCTCCATATTTCTTCATAGTCAAAGATATTTATTTCTACTCTTTAAGGTAATAGGCAAGCACAAAGTAAACAAAGTAAAACAGTATCTTGTAATGGAGTATTACTAAATATACCATAATGCCTATGATATTTAACACATATAATAGTGATGTGCAGAAGAGACCTGGGAGAATAAAGAAAAAGAAACAGGCTGTTTTGTAAAAGCAGAGTTACATAAGTTACATAACCAGGAATGATTTACCAAATTGCTCTAGTCCAGATATGTAATAGATATTACTTTGGAAAAGCAAAGGACTCTAAAACAATAGATATTTTAAAAGTAATCTAGAGTCTGAAGACTGTTCACTGAATAGGTTCTATATAAAGCTATTTTGGAACAAAACTAGATTGAAAGAAGGATTCAGAATCTACTTAAATATAGGAACTATCCTTTTTTTCTCTTAAGACTCATATGTGTTACATAATTGAGACCCATCCTTAGGTACAGAAAACCCAAGCTCTTGGTCGCAAATCCCTAATAGCCTATGAGATAATTCAAAGAACATGTACAAAAGTGAGTAAGTGTATAGATGTCTGAAAGAATCATTTCTTTAACATCTTTAGCAGTAACTCAATCCTATTTTACAAGTTAAAAGTTTATGAAATAAACCTTTAAACATTTTTTCTCATTACAGTTGTTAACTAAAAAATGAATGTTAAGGTGGTTTTAATTCTAAAACATCTATAACAATGTAAAAATTCTATATTTCGTATTTTATTGCCAGACCTTCTAAAACATGGAGGAAATTAAAGATTAATATACCAGATATTATTGTATTTCTTTTATCAAGATTCACTACTTTCCATTTTGGAGCTATATCTTGAAAAATATCAAAGCCCAAAAATGCATTTACAATGTGTATGAATTGTACTGTTTTTATCGATACTTGTTCTTAAGTATAGAAATCTCAGTTCAGTGAAGAATTAATATGCCTATAATTAAAGGCATTTTTAAATTAAAAGTACCTATGATTAAAAGTATTCTTTTAAACATTAACAATGCTTGATATAATAAGGTAAGCACAACACTGATTAGTGGCTTTATTAATTAGTTTTCCTTACTGGAAATTAAAGACACAGGAGTTAAAACAACAACAACAAAATATTCAAGTTCTTTGCTCTGTCTTCTATCCAGAATCTTTGGAATTAGAATTAGGGGCTGTTAGGTGACTATTATGCAATCTGGCATAAATCCTTATACTATCATTTGAAAAGTCTCTTTAAAGCAACTTTAACACCATTAAATGGGACTATGTAGTGATAATTGCATGATAGATATTTACTGAAATGGACATTAATTTATTTCAGGACTTTTAAGATGATTTGGTGGTTTCAAAGTTAAACACTGAACTTAGCACTTTCTATGAATCATCTAACTCCTCAAAATAACAGCATGAGATAAATACTATTCTTATTTTCCTATTTTATAGATAAACTGAGGCACAGATATTCAGTACCTTGCTGAAGGTCTTGGTAAGGCTACTATATAAACAAGAGGTCTGATTCCAGCAACCACATCCTTAACAACTACAATAAGACATATATAACCTTTAATTGAGAATTATGAAGACATATCTGGAGAATCAGGAATTGAAAAACATTGTTCTCATAATGTAATTTGATGTTGCTAATGTGACCATTTCTACTCTATCTGTTCCACTATTTTTCAAGGAATAAGAGAATAAATATGAACAAGATTTAAGAGTAGCTCCTGTCTGAAACCAAGTCTTTAAGGATAAGCAGAAAAGGGGGCATTTCAGACAATTATGGGTGGTCCATAAAAAGCTATAAATTTGGTAAGCCTGAATCATAGGGTAATGAATGGAAGTGGCTAAAAACTGACTGAAGTTTGATATATAAGCGTTTTCATGCCAAACAAAGGGGCTGGATATCATCTTGTGATGAAGTAGCAGGGAATCAGAGACTCATTACATACACAAGTAATAACTAAATTATGGTTTTTTTTTTTTTTTAATGGGCTATAATATAGAGAACGGGATAGGTAAAGAAAGGAGATAGGCATGAAGTTTAGGATGGGTTTGCAATAATCCTCAAAAATAAAAACTAATACAGACCAGAAGTAAGGCAGTTCTGATGAGAGCTGGTCACTTATCTCTAAGTTAAATGGTGGAATGTGGTGACTGGTATGATGTGAAGAAGCCTAAATGACAAAAGTTTCAAGCTCAGATAATTTTCATGGAGAGTGCTGCTATTCACCAAGAGAGGCAAAGACAATTTTGGTAGAAAGATGAATTTTGAACAATTAAAGGAGTCACTTGAAAATATGAATTCTGCAGCTTCAGAAAAATAACTGGCTAAAGATTGGTAGTTATCACTGTATTGAGGGCAGTTGATCTTTCTGGAATAGTACTAAATCTACTGAGAAGAGTAACACAAAGTGAGACTGCTGTTGATGTGTTAATTAAACAAACAAAAACATGCACACAAAGAGGTCACTGAGAAGACTGCCCAAAAGTGTGCATACTGGATATACAGTGCTAGGATGAGAACCCAAGGCAGATGGAGGACTGACTGAGAAAGAATGGTCAGGAAGGAAGAATAGTAGTAGTTTTATGACAGAAGAAATAGGAATAGATGATGAAAAAGAGGCCCAGTAGGGTAAGACTTGTAAAAGGAGGATGGTTTTAACAATTAAGAAATCATTGGTGATGTCTCATATTCAGTAAGTCAACAAAATAAAAAGTGGATTTTTAAGTTTTAATGGTCATCACAAAAATAAATATTCAAATTATTATATATAACAACTTTAAAGATGCTGCAACAGTTAAAAACAATTTTGTGTCTTTTCTTTTGAAATTACCTTAAAAATATAAGCATTATCTTTAAATATATCTCAGTAAAAATAAATTTTAATGCTTTGAGGGTAAATTTGGCTTTCGTCAAACAGCCAAAAGTTAGTAAAAATCAGATCTGATAGGTTAGGGAGATAGCCAAGCTGTGGACAGAACCAACCTGTCTAAAATGAATTATGGGCAAAAATAACTCATTTAAACTGTTTCTAACAGTAACTGAATATATGTGACAGGCAGTCTACTGTGTTAGATATATATAACCCAGTAACACTTGGAGATTATAAATTAGGAAAAGATATTAAACAACTAAACGCAAAAAACAATTATAAACTGCAAAAAGTGCTATAAAGACAAAACAGAATAAAAGACAGTAATTTTGATTATGAGGATTATGGTTAGAAGAGGGAGCTCTGAAAGCTGAAAAGTGAATGGTGTTATTTTAGCTAAGCAAGGACTAGAAAAAGTATAACATTTCACAGTTAACATCAGAGTAAGGCCTCAAGCCAAGAAAGGAGTGAAAATTGCGGGCAGTGACCTGTGTGGTTCACGATATAGTAGATAATTCCTAAGTCTTAAGAAATCTGTAATAACTTACAGGTGCCACTTCCAACATGTGTATGGAAGGTCCTCATTATCTGAGCTGCCCAAATGTGAAGATACTCACTGATGCACTGAAGACTTAATCTCCCAGTCAAACTTTCCACTCAACAGACGCATCTGCCCCACACATGGATCCAAATTTTACATGTACTTGCAGTTATTGGAAATGACATTGAAGAATAACTCACATCAGAGTTAAAACTACTAGCAGATGAAAATCTGTATGCATTAAGCCCATTAAAATTGAAGATAAGCAAATCATTAAGTATAATCACGTGATACTTCTTCTTTCAAAAGAATGTTATGAAAAATCTAGCAGCATTATTTACAATAGCCAAGACAACAGGAACAACCCAAGTGTGCATCAGCAGAGGGTTGGTGTAAGAAGATGTGGCTTGAGTGTACACACACAAATATTACTCAGCTATTAAAAAAAAAAGAATTGGTGCCATTTGCAGTAACATGGATGAACCTAGAGAAGAATATCATACTAAGTGAAGTAAGTCATACAGAGAAAGACAAATATAGCATTCATATGTGGCACCTAAAAAATAATACAAGTGAATCTATATAAAACAGAAACAGATTCACAGACACAGAAAACAAATTTGTAGCTACCAAAGGGAAAGGGGGATAAATTAGAAATATGAAATTAAAAGACACAAACTGTAAAACAGCTAAGTAACAAGGACTTACTCTATATGGAAATGATCTGAAAAAAATATATAACTGAATCACTTTGCTGTACACTGGAAACTAGTACAATATTGTAGGTCAACTATACTTCAATTAAAAAAGAATGATATAATGATAAAGCATTAAAGCCCTTAGGAAAATGATGAAGCCCTAGTAGTTTTGTCATAATTTTCTCTATAATCATGCTGGGAATAAATACTATGAAGTGAATGGTATCATGTAATTTTGTTGGAAAACCTGAACAAAAGAAAAAAATCAAATGTCTGAAATAACTCTCTTCTAAGAATTAGCGTAAGAATTGCATTATAACTTAAATCTTGCTAAGTGTAAGAATCTTTTCCCATAACTTTGAGTTTTGTATTTTAGAACTAAGATTGCTCTGAATTATTTTCAATTTATTTACTATGAAAAAGGTCTTTTTCATAAACCAATTATTATTTTCACATGAAAAACTCTTACATTCTGAATGACAGTTCTGTTTATGTATTCAAGCCTAGATGTATTTATATCAAGATCAGTTACTTATTCACCATACATCGTCTACACTCTTTCCCCTGAACCTATCCAATCCTGCTGCTAAGGGATGGAGTTTTGCGGTTTCCATATAATTTAACTACTTATAACCATGAGCTGACTATAATTTGGTCTGTTATTCTCAGGGCAGGAAATAAAAGATGAATTAAAAACTAAAAAATCTAAGAGTCTACTGTTCAGAACTCTTACCTTCTTAAACATACCAAATTTAGAACAGATCACATCTTAGAGGGGTTCTTTATCCACTGGAAACCAACTAAGCTATGCTTCTACAGTCAAGAAGCACATGACACTAAATTACCTTCAGCCTCCAAAAGCAGTTTAATGTTAATTAGAACTGTATCTTTGCTGTAACAAGTCCTTTCCCAAAACTATATATAAGTGTGATGTTAGGACCTCAAATTGTCAAACAGGAAGAGGCAAGTGAAGCAGTACCTCAAAAGAGGTGGTGCCTGATTTTTAATTTCCAGCTCCAAAGACTTAATTTACTTGAATTCTAAACATGGCAATGAGCCTGACAGCAATTACTGAAAGCTAGACAACAATTTGTATTGCAAATATGATTAAATCAAAACTACTTATTTGACACTATAATTTCTCCAAAATCTACAAACATCAAAGGAAAAACATCAAAGAACATTTAATTCTTACTTCTCTAGCATCCATCACTGTCCCCACACCAACTGTTAGAGCCATAGTTGGCACTTTTGATAAATCTCCGTCAAAATATTTAGCATTTGCCAAAATGGTGTCCATTGCTAGAGTCTTTAATCTTGTCCTTGATACTAAACTGGATCCTGGCTCATTGAAAGCAATATGACCATCTGGACCAATTCCTTTCAAAAGAAATACATACATACACACATATACACATAATTAAATAAGGTTTCTCACATAAAGTAAATAAGTTTTCTCCAACTTAAACATGATTTTAAGACCAAAGAAATAGTCATAAACACACTTACCTTGTTTTATCTGACAGCTGAATTTCTAATGCTACAGTAAGATATTTGTTCCTATATTTGATTCAACAAGTATTTCAATGTTTTCCATATGCTTAGCATTGAGCTAGCATGATTCTAATAGCAGCAAAATTAAGTATCACTTTATATTAGAATAATACTTTATAGTGTATAAAGCATTTTTCACATGCATCATCTCAACATCAGACATATTTAACAATCTTGTAATACAGTCAGATTAGGCATATCTATTTACCTCATCTCCCCCACCTATTTTTTAAACTCAAAGGAAACTCTGATGCTCAAGAATAATATATGACTTATTCAAGGTAATAATTTAGTCAATAACTAAGACAAAATTCAGTCTAAATCTTCTGATTCCTAACCTAGCAGTCTTTATAGTCACAGTTTAACTTGCTTGCTTGTTAGTCTAGATAGGGCAGTTAACTACTGGACCTCTCTGTAGTACAGCTTCCTCACTTATAAAAATGTCTACATTGGACAAGTTATTATCTAAGGCAATAGTTTTCTTCAAACTTTTTTAAAATGTAACCTATACCAAGAAATACACTTGACATTGCAATCTAGTACACATATAAATACAATTAAGAACCGCATGAAATAATACTTACTAGGAGTCATTCAAGCTACTTTTGATTCCATTTCATTTCATTTACAAAAGGGAAATGCTGAATGTGACTGACCATACTGATTTCATAAGCTAATAATGTGTGACAACCACAATTTGAAAACACTACTTTGAGGAGATCTACTACCAGCTCTAATACTCAAGACTGTCTCTAAAATATAGGTAAGAATATGACGTTTCTTATTTGAAAGAAATTGGAGGTAAATCTTTTTATAAAATCAAGAATCTTCCTGTGTAGTTATTACTAAATCAAGTTTTACATACATGGACCCTACTTACTAGTCAGACTGCTGGCAACTTCAATCAAAAAATAAACCCACAAGTTCTCCAGGTCAAAATATCTGTCATACTTATATTCTGCATATTTAATGATACATAGGTGTATCTTATTGATTCTTAATACATAATTCTAAAAACTTCCCCAGGCTACAACAGGTAAAATATGACAAAGAGTAACCTGGTTTTGAAGGAAGAAAGAAACGAAAACCTTAGGAAGCAGGTATCAATTTATTTAGTTGCTAAGTCATGTCCAGCTCTTTGCAACCCCATGGACTGCAAAAAGCCAGGATCTTCTCTCTGTGGGATTTCTCAGGCAAGAATACTGGAGAGGGTTGCCAATTCCTTCCCCAGGGGATCTTCCCAATCCAGGGATGGAACCCACATCTCTTGCATTGGCAGGTAGGTTTTTTACTACTGAACTACCAGGGAAGCCAAGATATGAACTACCAAAGCACAATGTATGCTAAGTTGCTTCAGTCGTATCCGACTGTTTGCAAACCCATAGACTGTAGCCTGCCAGGCTTCTCTGTCCATGGGATTCTCCAGGCAAGAATACTGGAGTGGTTTGCCATTTCCTCCTGCAGGGGATCTTCCCGACCCAGGGAACGAACCTGGACCTCTTATGTCTCCTGCATTGGCAGGAAGGTGCTTTACCACTAGCACCAGCTGTGAAGCCCTTAATCTAAGGAAATCTTTAATAATACAGGATTAACTTTTAATCTAGTACATAAAGCCCAGACCTATATGTGGTTAATATGCATGCTTTGTTTCCACTATTAAGTATGTATGTACTTGGGAATTTTAAACCATAGATATGTCTCTCTCTAGATTTGTAAAACTGTTCTGCCTTTCCTCTTCAGTATAAATCTGCCCAGATACTTTTATTTATTTTTCTCTATAGAGGAAAGGATAGAAACAGGAAAACAAAGAGTTCTAGAAAAAACAGGAAGTCCTCCAAGATCAATTCTAGTGGTCTCACTGGTGATTTGAGTCATACAGAAGTGTACAGCAAAGCTGAAGTTAACTACAAAGGCTCCTGAGGGAGAGGGGTCAATACATTCCCTTACTGACCATGAGTAATTACCAAAAATTGAACTTCCGGATATAAAACTGTATTTTTTAAATGTTTAGATTTTTTTTTTTAAAAGCTTTATCAAATTTTCTTTAAAATAATCATCAACTCTAAAAACCATGCTTAATTTTTATTCAATCTTTGAGTCTATACTAAGATATCAACACCCTTATGAAACATCCCTAAAACCTCTGAGTCTGGGTTGTGTGTCTTCCCTGTGTCTATAGTTCTGTGGGCTAGAAGGTAAACTTCATGAAAGTAAAGACTTTTTTTTCAGTACTATATCCTGATAGAACACATGACACATAGGAGGCCCTCAATAAAACAGATGAATAAATGAAAGGAGGTTGGTATTCTTTGGTATGTTCAGTATAGTTTTTTCCTCCTCCTTCCCTGCTCTGATCCCCTTACAACAGGGCCTAGATCAATTATAACACCCTATATCTCATCTCTTTTAGGCAGAACTGTTGTGGTCTAGAGATAAGTACTTGTGCTAAGCTGAAACAATCAGAATTTCTTTCTAGAAATCTGAAATTTGACCAAGGGATACAAAAAGAAAGAAGTCATCTAGAGCTGAGGCATTTGATGATAACACTACAGGAGAGGCTCAGGTGAGTCCCTGCTTCAGTGATCCGAAGCTCGTGGTTCTTGTTCTTCTAAAGACGTATTTTTTTCAACTCTAATATCATTTCTGTGAATTACTCCATAATCATCCCAATAAATTCACTTTTGGTCCCATTAGTAGATTACAGTTACTTCCAAATCAAAGAATCTAATCATGTAACTGAAGTAGAGGGTTACAATCTTCCATTGTCTTTTATTTTTACCTTTTAAACACAAATTATCTTAAGATCATTTTAAAGTTAATAATGCATTTAGAATCTATTTGTAGATTTCCATGTTTGTGTATTTTATTGTTGGATCAGAAATTGCATGACACTCCTTATTCTTTCTCCCAACACTCTCTCATCAGAGGAAGAATTTCTGGCAATGTATTTCCTCCTTTCTCCTATCTATAGAGGGATAGGGAACTCTTGCTCCGTTTCCTAGGAGTGAGCAATGGTGGGCTACTCTGGAGCTCTTCTCTGGTCTTACTATTTCCAATTCAGAGGGGAGAAGTAGGCAACACCATTCTAGCCTCAAGCCCAACCTGCCATCTCTAATTCAACTTTACCTTCAATAAGGCTGATATTTTGATCCCATTTGGCTCAGTTCTTAGTGTTTTTATTAACCAAACCCTGGAACAAAAGAAGGGTAAGTGGTAAGACCCAGATACCAAGCCTCATCTTGAAAATCCAATGATAACAACCTAGATCAACAAAGGCAAAGAATCAAATGAGATTCTTTCATGAGACACATCCAATAATGGGGTATTCCAAACAGGGAAAAGTCCAAAGAACATGTGATAAGCCAACCCTTCATTCTCTACATACTGTTATACGTCCCTTGGATGATAAATATGAACTGTCAGACCCTGGATTGGCCCATGACTACAGTGAAGGTGTTAATGGAAGAGGAAAGGAATTCTTAGATTTGTTTTTTGTTTTTTTGCAAGGGGAGAACTACGGGAAGTTTAAGACAAAAACTGTTTAAAAAACAAAATATTAAGTCACTTTTAGTAGTAAGAGTCATTAATAAACATAAATAATTATGATTATGTGCTATTAGTTTCAAAGGGAGAACTAAGGTGCGTTATTTGAGGAAATGCACCAAAAAATTTAGCTAAAAAGAAACAAGAAGTGACTTAAAGCTATGAGGAAAAAAGAAAGTTCTCCTAGAAGTATCTGAAAAGCAAGACTAAACGTTAAACATTACATTAAGCTAAAATATTTTCTGGAAAGTAGGCAAAGGGAAAAAATGGAGTTAAAGAGTTCTTATCAAGTCTTTTCCCCCCAGTAAATTCTATTTCCTGGCATTAAGATCCTAAAGGATTTGTCACAAGAAGCCTTATGTAAGATCAATAAATTAACAGGAAAAAATAAGCCCTCCATTAAAGTAAAAAAAAATACTATTTATGTTATCCATGTAGTCATTTTTTTAATACTTAAGTTTTAATAACTGCTATATCTTTTTGTGTAATGGTATGAGCGAAAAGTCGCTCAGTCATGTCTGACTCTTTGTGACCCCATGGACTATACAGTCCACGGAATTCTCCAGGCCAGAATACTGGAATGGGTAGCTGTTCTCTTCTCATATAATGGTAAATGAGTGAAAATGCTTCTTGACATAACTGAACAAGATAGGTATATTGTTTTACAGTAATTTTACTTTATTTTGGTATAGAGTTTATAAAATCTAAAGAATACATCAGTAGTGCACACAAACATTTCAAATGTCTACTGCCTTGCCTTGGTATTGGTAGGTTCAAATGACAATTATCCCAGAATTGAGCCATATGGACAAAACTAGAATGCAAATATTTTCCAGGAATACTGAAGTAATATTAGTAAGTTTTATTTAAAACATAGATATTTTCTATTTTGAAAAGTAAGAGTCTAACTTGAATTCTTGCTCAAATAAAAACCATCCCCTATATTTAAGGCAGTAATTGATATTAGTTCTGCTGGGTAGACAACAATTTCTTCAAAGAAAAAAACTTCATTCTTGCCAGATAGCCTTAGAGGTAAATCAGTAAAACAGCAGGACATTCAATACATTAAGAAAAAATTACTTTACAAACTATACCTCAGAGACAAAGAGTAGAGTAACACTTAATGGAATGCAGCTATATACCAAGCACTTCACTAGGCATTTTACACATTATAAAATGGTTAATTCTCATCAATTTTGAAATGGTTAATATTAATCCTATTTTACAAAGGATGAATTATACTTAATTAGTATACTGAACTAATTTACTGAAGTCAATAAATTTCCCAAGATCTTACAGATAGTAGGTGGCCAAAACTGGATGCTAGTTTTTGTCTAACTATAAAATCCAATTTTCCTCAAAGGCAACCAAACACCCCCAAAATACTTGACCACCTCAACCATAAGTTAACCTCAATACAGATCTAATTCATACAATTTTGAGCATCTTCTAATAAATCATAAAACATATCCAGATCTAACAGATATGTCTACCTCTAGATATCCAGTGTTAATTTACAGCTTTTAGTATGTTTAGGTGAATACTAAAGAATCTGGCAAAAAAACAATTTTGGTTTCAGTTTACATGATGTTGTACTATTCAGATGCTTCACTGTGATGACAGAAAAATATATTGTCATTACAAAGGTAGAGACTCTTTCACCTCTCTTCAATGGTAGATCAGGAAGACACAATATACACACACAATATACATGGGTGTGTGTGCAAATGTGTACATAGAAATTTTAAGTGGAACTTAATTAAACATTTATTTAGATCTTATTAAGACAATTATAAAGCTCAATTCATACTAGCTAAAGGCTGATGATAAAATCTGACATTCTTGACACATTTCTTGGTGAAATGAAGCAATTTAATGGTCAGTAGAAAAATGTTAAAATCCACCTGTACCATATGCAAACTTTTAGAGATTTAATGCTGTAATTTGATAAGAAACTTGGGTTGGAATTTTAAAGAAACAGTAAAAGAATAAGAGTATCATTTAGGAAAAGAAACACATCACTCCTTTTCTAAGATGTGGTAAAGTGTCAGTTCTAAAGAGGTAATTATAAGACTTCAGCAGGGATTAGGAGCTATTTCTCAAGCCACAATTTAAACAATTCCCCCCTGCAACATTAAGATTATTTTTTGATGAATATAAAGTAAAACAGAAATCAATAGCTAAATAAATGGGTATTACAGGCAGTCACAGATGTTCTTTACATTACACAAAGGTAAGTTTTTTTTTTAATTTAAAGCACCTAATCCAAGTTCTAACAAATGACTAATGACAAAATGTTTTACGTACCTCCGACAAAAAGATCAATTCCTCCAGCTTCTTTTATTTTCTTTTCAAATGCATCACATTCTGCTTGCAAATCTGTAGCATTCCCATCAAGGATATGAGCATTATTAGGATCTATATCAATATGCTTAAAAAAGTTATTCCACATATAAGAATGGTAGCTTTCAGGATGATTTCTGGGAAGTCCTAAACACAAAGTTAATGAATAAAAATATAACTATTTTCAGAAATAAATCTAAAGTTGACTTTTCTGATTAAGCCACAAATGCTATTTATATATTCTATGCCATATTCAATTTAAAAGCATTTTTATATGGAATAAATGCGTATTATGTCAGGCATTATTTTAACCACTGTAAATGTATTAACTCAATCAATGTGAACAACATCTGTGGAAACACTAGTATCAATCTCACTTTATAGATGAACAGAAGCACTGAAAAGCTAAGGCACTCTCCTAGGGTCAGGGAGCTCATGGAGGGGCTGGAACACAGAAGTCTAGTTCATGTGCATTTAATCACTATATTCCACTTCTCAAATACAAAATTTAACTAGTAAGACTGATTTATGTCTTAAATTCAATATAAATTAAGTGGCTGCTGCTGTTAAGTCGCAGTGGTCGTGTCCAACTCTGCGATCCCATAGACGGCAGTCCATTAGGTTCCTCTGTCCCTGGGATTCTCCAGGCAAGAATGCTGGAGTGGGTTGCCATTTCCTTCTCCAATGCATACATGGATGCTAAGTTGCTTCAGTCATGTCCGACTCTATGTGATACTACGGACAGCAGCCCACCAGGCTCCTATGTCCACAGGATTCTCCAGGCAAGAATACTGGAGTGACATTAAGTGGTTACACAACTGAAATCTTTGTCCATTTTCCTCTTCTGTTATTTCTGTTTGCCTGCAAGGTATACTTAACTATGACAGTTCTTTGGCAATCAAGCTACTGTTAAAAATAAACACCTATAAAATGTAAATGTTAACACAGAGTTCGTATGTTTCCAGTTCAGCAAGTTGTGCTTAGTTGCTCAGTCATGTCTGACTTTTTGTGACCCCATGAACTATAGCCTGCCAGGCTCCTTCTCTATGGGATTCTTCAGGCAAGAATACTGGAGTGGGTTGCTATTTCCTTCTCCAGGGGATCTTCCCAACCCAGGGATCGAACCATCATCTCGTGTGTCTCCTGTACTGTTGGCAGATTGTTTACCCACTGAGCCATCAAGGAAGCACAAGCAAGTTAACAATCAATAAATTATAAAAGCTTCAAGGCTACAAATATAAATAGCCTTATATTTGAAAAAAATTTACTAATTACTTTACATACATATTAATTACTTTATCCCCACACTGGTTTTAACTTTGTTTTGAAGGAAAAAGAAAAAGAATGAGAAATGTCAATGAATTGGCTCAAAGTTGATGGAGCCAGGACTGGTAAGTAGCAGCTGAAGATGAGGGCAGAGCTTCTAATTTCCAGTCCCATGGTCCTTCTACTGTGTCATGCTGTCATTACATAAATATAGACATTTTTACATAAGCTTCCAACCCCACTACAAGGTGATACATTACACTCTAGAAATATATTCATTCAAAACAATTTTAAATAATGTTAATATTCTCAACATATATTCAATTTAAAATATAACATGTCCAAACAATACATTCAAACAATATAGCTTACCTACATATTCATCCATGTTAAAGGTCTTCACGTATTTAAAAGAAAGGTCTCCATTCTTGTGATATTCTATAAGTTTTTTATAACATCCTAAAGGTGTACTCCCTAAAACAGATAAAGATTCCATTTTCTAACAGTCTAATTTTTTAAAAAGTGTGTATTAACTTTATTCTCATCTTAGTTAATAGTATTTTATACATATTAGGCAAATGATTATTAATTTGAATACATACTCAATTAATGAATATAAGTTGAACTAGTCTCTTTACAAGATACCCTAAAATTTTAGGAAATCAGAATTTACTGAATAAAGCTGAGAACCTGTCAGCTTAAATTACAGCTTGGAGAATTCTTATACTGTCGGCTATCTGGAATTAATGGTGTATATTCCAAGAGTAGAAACTTCTAGAAAGCACACATTTGAATTAAAAGAAAAATAAACACCCAATGATAGAGAAAAAATCTTTATCTAGGGAGGGATTTGTAGCACAAATGATATGTAAATAGGTCAAGTGTTGACCATTTAATGAAATCAAAGGGGAAACCAGAGCTGAGTTTAAATATTGCCTCTACTTTCAAAATAGAAAGTGGCAAGGATTGAGTGAGGAACCTTATCCTTTTTTAACTGGAATTCCTGCTTCTCATTTTGTGTTACTGTCAACAAATATCAGCTAAAATGTATAAAGTAAAATGGTTTCTAGGAAATGGGATCTTGGCTTTGGATACTTCATTTGAGCTCTTAATGTTATTGTTTTATAAATGTGATTCTTTCATATGTTTTACAAAATTAAGATCTGACTGACAAGAGCTCCATGAAACGACACAATAAACATAAGTGAATTCAGCACCTTGCGGATGTTTTTCAAAATTGCTTCATTTTTTTAAACTACAAATTCAAAGACTAAATTGACTGCATTCTTATAACATTCTTACAACAAACAACCTGGCCCACACAATCCTGGTCACAGTACTGGATTTTTAAGCCACCTACCATCACAAAATAAAACACAGACACATAAAGTTTCTATTCAAGAAGCAGGGAGAAGTATGGCAGAACTGAACAGCATCTGGCAAAACAAAACAAACAACCAAAAAACAACAACAACCACCACAAATACAGAAGAAATCTGGAGTAGTAAAAAAAAACTGCCTCTCACTTAAGATGATAGGATAATAGAAGTAGCTAAATATCACACAGACAGGTTCAGAGAACAGAAGACTAATAGGTTTTCTTAAAGTTAAAACCACAAATTGTTTTAAATTGTCATTAATGATTTAAAATTTATGTTGTCAAACTTTCTAATTCCTTATCAAAGAACTACAGCCACTAACATGAGACCAGGATAAAAGATGGACAAGTATACTTTTCTTTCTTCCTTTCTAGGAACATAACAAATTTTCTGCATCTGTCTTTTGATGTCAAGAGAAGAGTTATAGGACTCCCTCCATAATTTAAGAGCATATGAACAAAAATGTAAGAAGTTGTCACAATAGTCATGACAAAAATACATTCATTTTCTACTTTTTAATCAAAGTGGCTGAATAGAAAAAAAAAAACAATGAAAGATATGATACAGGGTAAACTGGCAAAATAAACTTGATTTTAATATATTTGCTTTGCAATACTCATTTACTAACATAATTATTTCAGTAAGCGTTTACTATGTTTCAGATAAAACAAAGATTAGGACTCTTTCTACCATAGAAGAACTCACAAGATATGGATACACAAGTACTAAATAACCATAACAGAAGGAAAAATATTATAAAATAAACTATAAGAGATCTGGAGAAGCATAACAAATCAAAGGAGGAAAGACTACAGTCTTGGTTGTTGAAAGGAGGATCAAAAACGGCATTTCAATGGAGTCTTTGAAGAAGAGGTGAAATTCCCACAATCAAAGAACGGGGTAAGTCTTGACTGAAAATAGAAAAAAGATGGGGGAGAAGGTTCAGAGATGACATCTGTATGCCTACCATGTGCTAGATGCTGCGCTGGTATTTCCTATGTGAGCTAATGTAAGTCTCACAAGTTTGGGAAACTGGCATCATGTTTCCCATTTTGAAAGTGAAAGAACTGAGTCAAAAAAAATAAGGAACGTGTGAAATATCACACACATGGTAGTGAAGTCAGAGATTTAAGAGATTCTGCCTGGTTCTGGAGCTCACAAAGTTTTTATTATACAGCACATTAGCAACACTAGTGAAAGGAAAGCCAGCAAAACAGGCCTGTTCTTGCAACTACAAGCAGTCTAACTTGCCTACCATGATTCAGTGTAAGGGAATGGTGGGAGTTAAATCTGGGAGGCAGCTGAGGCCCATAGCATGCAGGCCCTTAAATGTTATGCTTGTCAACATCACTTCAATAAATACGTATTGAAGAGATATTCCCCAGGACTGTGCTTGACTGTACTTGTATGGGTGTGCATGCACAGTTGTGTCCGACTCTGTGACCCCATGGGTTGTAGCCTGCCAGGCTGCTCTGTCCATGGCATTTTCCAGGCAAGAATACTGGAGTGGGCTGCCATTTCCTATTCCAGGGGATCTTCTCCACCATGGAATCAAATCCGAGTCTTCTGTGTCTCTTGCACTGGCAGACAGAGATTCTTTACCACTGTGCCACCTGGGAAGCCCCAGAATTGTGCGTGGTGCAGCATAATTATAATACAGCATGTTATTCACAATTACAGAAATGTATGTTCACATTTCAAAAGCACAGGAGTGAGGATGGGGCATGATTAACACCATCAATGGTCAATGAAGGAGAAGAGAGAAAAATGTTAACAGAAGTTTTTCAGAGATCAACCCTTGGCAGGTGTATTACTAAGCAGTTATACTATCCAAAATAAAGCAAAAGGGTTGTATATTTAAATACACACAAAAAATGTTTAGCATTGCTAGTGTTTATGACTCTGAAGTCTTTCTGTCCCCACACTCAGATTACTGTTTATTGCTTCACAATTAACACAGAGTGATTAAGGCAGCTAGTCTGAGCATGGCCTAGGTTCATACAAGGCAAACTGATACAGAGGTCTTGTTTAATCACTGCAGCTCACATATCAAAACTGTGGGTGTTAAAGGGCCCACTTCCAGTGTACAAAATTTAAAAAAAAAAATCGCTCTTTGCCATTCTCACCAAGAACTACTTCCATGGACCAAAACAAAACAACAAACAAAAATAACAACTTGGTGAGTCAGAATACCTTTCATGGAAATTATGCAAGTGAAAAAAATTATGATTGTAGCTTTTATGGGTTGACATGTATGGGGGAAGGAGAAAAAGGAGAAAATACTGTTTAAATAAAACACATTTATGAGAATCTTAAAGTTATATAGTGTTTACAGTATATAAAGGACTTGCTCTCATATGAGCTGAAAAACAACTTTGTAAGCTATTAATTTCCTTACTTTCATTAGGTAAGGAAAACAAAAATCAGGGTGTAGAATAAATGCCCTGCAGTCATCAAAACAATAACAGCTCTCATCCCAGAACCAATACTCTTTTCTATGGAAGTCAAAACATCAAATAAAAGTACCATGGTATCAGTGACACTTGGTTATTTTTAAAGAAAAAACCTTAACAGAGAACTAAATCCAGCAAAATATATAATTAATGCTTATGTTCCTTCTGTCATGAACACATCAGTCTTAATTTTTCACTTATAGTATTTATAAAATAGAAAATAATCAGAGAAATAGCAAAGAGCTAATAGGATGATACGGAGAAGGAAATGGCAATCCACTCCAGTACTCCTGCCTGGAAAATTCCATGGATGGGGGAGCCTGGTAGGCTACAGTCCACGGGGTCGCAAAGAGTCAGACACGACTGAGGGACTTCACTTTCTTTCTTCCATAGTTCCCTTTTGGAGAAGGAAATGGCAACCCACTCCAGTGTCCCTGCCTGGAGAATCCCATGAACAGAGGGGCCTGGTGGGCTACAGTCTATGGGGTTGCAACGGACATGACTAAGCAACTAACACACACACACATACAATAAGATGATACGAGGTAAAATTAAGAGGCAATAGGACATACTTTAGGTACCTCTTAATGATCAATGAGAAAGCTAATCTCCCAAGACATTTCTTGAATCGTGAAAGCAACCCCTTTAAATACAAACAAAAAACTACTAGGAAAAAGGGACAAAAAAATATCATGACCCTTACTTGAGCTATATTTCTGTATTTCCTTTTGCATTCTGGAGTGGTAGATGAGTCAGAATTTTAACCAAGAAAATAGTAATGGAATTTAGATACTAGATATGGAGAATCTATATCTATATATTTGACTTTATATGCTAATATGTTAAATCAGTGATATGACAAGAAATAAAAAGGCAACATTCTACCAAGGAAAGTCCTTCAAACTCAGAACCTTGAGTATCTAACAGGGAAAAAATGGTATATTACCTGTTGGCAAACCCAGTGTAAAATATCTGTCTTGTCCAGGTCTGAACTGAATGATCCGATTACAGATATATTTGGCTGCCCATTCACTAGCCAAGTCATAGTTATCAAGAATTACAAGCCTCATTATGGTGACGCACAGCTTCCAGGACAAGTTCAAACCTGAGAAAATTTCATTGTAGAGCACTTTAAGTAATTAGCAGATAGTCAAACAGAAGCATAATACACTGATGGCTTTAAAAAGGATATTACTTAAGAAAGACATGCATGTATACAAATACAATCTGTACTTATAAAATAGCAGTAATAGCTGCTCTCTACTGAACAGACTTCAGGTGCTGGGCAGTCGGCTAAGTCAATTAAGTATAAATATTAATCCTTACAAGCTTCTAAGGTAAATACAATGTCCAGTTTCAGATGAGTGAAGGGACTGACACAATTTAAGTTCACATACTTGTTAAGTGACAAAGTCAAATTTTTTATCAAGGCAAATTTACTATAAAGACATCACACTGCAGTCTCCACAGGAATACTATATAAAGCAACATAAAACAAATCTAAAGGCAAACAAAGCAGCACTCATTTATTGATTGCAAGTTAATGGCAGTAATGATTACTCAGCACCTTATGCATTACTTATTAAAATCCAGAACTCTCCCTATGAATGATGTAATAACCAAACCTCTCTTCTGGTAAATAATGCTTTTATAAAAGTAACACCTGCACTTTAAAACATTTCAATCAATATGGAAAGGTACAAAGAATTTGAAAAAAAGAAAAAAAGACCCAAATCCTGCCACCTCGAAATAAAGTTCATTACTATTAGGTATACATCATTCCATACATCTATATAATGCACATATACAAATGGGATGTATAGAAATTTCTAACCATGGTATCATACTAGACATTCTATTTTTAACAAAAAGCACTTAATTTTCTGCCTTCAACAGAAGCAAAACAAAATAAAGTTAACTAAAAACACTGCAGATCTCCAGGCAAAATAATTCTTCACAAAAAGCAATTTCAGTTCCTAGAAGAATATTATAAGGTTAAGAAAAAATATTATACAAATATTAAGAGAGAGGAGTCACTTTAAAACTGTATGATTCCATTTTGGACAATATGGCTTGACCTGCTACCATGAAATACGTGAAAACTGTTTTCTTCTACTTCTGCCCACCCCGATTTCTGTAAGATGTGTTATTTTTATATTGTCTAGATTTATAACATTTACACTGTGCTTTACAACCATAATTTCCAGATTTTAATTCTTAGTTTTGTATTTAAATGGATGTTACACCAATTCTTTCACAAACTGCTTCAGCAGTCCTGAATGCTGAATTCAAACTTTACATACAGTAGTAAATCAAATTCTTTACATTGGTGGGAATAGGAGGTCTTATAATAATGAATACACTGAATCTAAATATGTCCTTAGGAACATATGATTTAGAAATCTGGCATAACAAAAACTTACAATCGCCGTGATCTAGAATTCTGGCACAGTAATGAGATAAACAACATTTACAAACAATAATTCACACAGTAAGTCCAACAAATGGACTTAATTCAGTCCAGGAAATGGACTTGCCCTCTATTTAAACTCATTAATAACCTAGTGGCAGAAACTACTTCAAAGTTACACCAAGGAATCAGAAACATTTCCAAGCTGTTTTCACCATCAAGAAATAAAATTATTTCTAATAAGAATATTCAGCAAAATGACTACTGATAAAAAGAGAAAAAAAAAAAAAAACCTGTAAGGTGAGAAGGAGGAACTCATGAGAGTTTTGGGGGCATGCTATTTCTTTTCTCAGTTCAAGACACTTGTGAGGGAGGGCCTATTAAATACTAAGCACTCAGCTCTGTAGACACATAAATGACTAAGATAAAGATCCTACTATCAAAGGGCTTAGACTCACTTAATAGTCTCTGGTGTATTAAAAGAAGTTATCATCCTCATTCTTCAGATATAGAAAACTGCAACTCAGAAGTTTATTACCGAAGTTATAAAGCTATTAAGTGGTGGAGGGTCTATCTGACTGAAAGACACGTGCTCTGCAAAAGTGTCTTATAAGGAAGAATCACTTAGGATCCCTGTTAGAAAGATTCCCAGGACCTGTCCCTGGACATAGTGTTGCAAAAGATCTGGAACGGGATCCAGGGAATCTGCACTTACACAAATATCACAGGTGATTCTCACAATCAGGATAAATTTGGAAAAGAACATCATACACGATGACTTCATTGTACAGAGGTTCAAGTAAGCCCTTCAGACCAAGCACATTGTTTCCTTAAACTCTTCCGTGTGCCCAGAGTTCACTTCCAAAAGTCCCAAGTGAATCACCTGAGAAAAGTTGAATGTTTTTGCCACATGTGTTCAGATTTTTAAATGTGTCTTTTCCCAGTTTTCGCCAATCCTCAGAGATCCAAACGGATGCGGTCCTCCACCAGCCTCGACTCTACAGCACTCAGAAAATGACACAGCAACACCTCTGTCCTCATCTTTCTCAGGTGCTGATTCACTTTGGGTGTGCATCCCTTCGACAAAGAGCTGACAAACACAAACCTCAGAACTTTAAAGCTGGGTGGGAACTCCTGCACAACTTGGGTTACACAGCTATTTTATTAGTATCTATACTAGAATCTGGAATCTAAGCTTCCAGAATCCCTGCTATGCGTTTTTCCCCTACCACACACTACACCTGACCTCAAAGAACCTCTGAAGCGCGGCCTGGAAGGAGGCCCTCTGGGAACGGGGGGTCCAGTCCCGACGAGGGGCTAGAAAAAGCAGCGAAGGCTGTGGTCCCCGCCCCGGAAGGCGAAGGCTGCAAACCCAACCTCACCTGCCCGGCTGCTGGGCCCATCACTCCGCAAACCATAATGAATGCAAATGAGGATGACTATCGCGCAATTGTAACAAGTGTCAGGGGAGGCCCCCTCCCGGAGGCTCAGTTCCGAAGAGGATAACCATAAGTTAGAGGGAGACAAGGCTAGGGAACACTACGGCCCTCGCCTCGAGACTTCCGGGAACCCCATCCGCCCGGCGTCCCCGTCTCCGCATACAGCCCACCGGTGGAGGCAACGACCAGGCAGGTCCCCGCCCGACTCCCTTCTTGGTCCTTCCCCGTGGGCTGACCTGTTGACCCACTGGCTCTTCCGACACTGGAACAGCTAGAACAACCAACACCCAGCAACCCGGAGCGACCCCAGCCGGCGCGTGTAACGCGGAGCCTCAGGACCCGGATGTAAACCCGGGCGCACAGGAGACCGCGGCGCGTCCCGCTAATCCTGCGCATGCGCGCGCCTCAGGCTTGCTAGGGATGTGCCGAATAGAGGTCCTTGTGAGTTGCGCCAGACAGGAAGCCTTTGCTTACGTGAGTTTCCAGTTCCTGCAGCATCGCTTAGACGGTGCTCGTTTTTTTCACCTTTCAAGGGTTGACTGGCAGTAAGTTCTTTGGGTTTATGAGATTTTGCACATAGGACTGCAGTGCTCATGCATAAGCATTTATAGTAAGTAGCAGTATGGATTCATGTCTCTCTTACCCCAGGCTATTGAGTGTGTACTCTACAAGCACAGTGACATCTAAGCGCTTGTTATCAGTAAGCTCATCAAAGTTAAATTGGATATGCTGCAGAAAGGCAATCCTTGGAGCGGCTCAGTACGCCTAAACTTCAAAAGGAGACTGATGAAGTACAAACTTGTGCTAAGTTTCTAATAAAGGGGTAGAGGAAGCAGAATCTGATTTGAGCTCATTATCGTAGATCTTTGTTCATGAGGGGAATGGAAGGAAGCGGGGCTGGGAAAGTTATTGTTAAGAAAGCAACACTCAAAAGAAAGGTCTTGTGGCTTCATTAGGAGCCATTAGAAACAGTGCTTAGAGTTATGTTAGGAACTAAAATCTGATTACCATTATCAGCATGGGGTGGCAGGCAGACTCAAGTTTCCTTGGACGCTGCAAAGTTAAGACAAATGTTCCCAGATTCCTTATCTGAACTTCTGCACCTGAGCTGTGAATCCAACCTGCACCTCTGGGTCAAATGAATCCCTCTGGCTCACATTTTTAAGGCAAGAGTGTTGGTGGTGGTTTAGTCTCTAAGTCCTGTCCAGCTGTCTGTGATTCCATGGACTGTTGCCTGCCAGGCTCCTCTGTCCAAGGAATTTTTCCAGACAAGAATGCTGGAGCAGGATGTGATTTACTGCTTCAGGGGATCTTCTCTCAGGGATTGAACCTGGGTCTCCTCCATTGCAGGTGGATTGTTTCCCTACTGAGCCACCAGGGCAAAGAGCAGATTGTTCTGTTCTCAGATATAACTTCAAATAGCAAAGTTCCTCACAAACATATACTACGGGACAAGAATTTTTAGCACTATAGTCTTGAGTTAGCTTACAAAAGCTGTTGTTAACACCTTCCCAGTATTATAATTTATCATCTAATAAAAATCAATTTTGTATCCAGTGTAGTTAAAAAAAAAAAAAAAAGACCTGCAAATAATAAAAAGAGCCTTGCAGAAAATATTATTGGAGCATAAACGAGTAATTGTGAAATTTATTCTTTCTCAGTGGTTTTACTTCTTCATGCTTTTCCATCACTAGAAAAAAGTTCTGTCTCTGCTATTAGTGCTTGTGCTTGACAATCATTACTTCTGCTTTGATTCCACAATCATGTCCTGTCTTCCTTTTCAAGTATGTGTTTCTCACCTCTTGCAAGGCATATGCAATTTTATTGTATACGATTAAAACAATGTTACTGCCATTAAAAGCAAAATATGTAAAACTAAACAGAGAAATTGTTTTGGCAAAGACAGGAACACTTGTCCATTCAATAAATATTTACTGATTATGTGTTTTTGTGCCAGACACCAGCATGAGAGGACAGACATACAGTCCTTGCTTTTTGTGAACTAAGAGCCTTGTGGGGATACAGACATCACCCAGCAAATCCTAATAAGGGAAAGTAGTCTGAGAGTACTGAGTAGCCATGGGACTTTAATGGAGACGTTCCTTTGTGTTTGGGGACGACTTGGTCATAGAAAGGACCTGTGTCTTGTCCTCCAAATAAAGCCCCAGACAATGACAATAGAAAGGTACCCTGAACCAAGGTTTAGGATGAAAAATTTGGTAGGAAAGTTCTCACAGGTCGTCACCCAGCAAAAGTGACAGACTTAACAGTGGCATAGGAGCAGACTATAAAGGTGACTATGTGGGTGACAGGAAAAAATGCCTGATGACAGCCCTGGTCTACTCCAGGTTACAGAAAGACCCATCAGACAGCAGTCATCTCGTGGTCGTGAGTGGCTGACATGGACCTGAAATAGGGATTCAACATGTACCAATGGAGGGCAATGGACAAAAGCTGTTTTGGCAGACACCAATTGGGATATATACTTTAGACAAAAACACACAGAAAGGGATGCCTATCCTTTGCTGTTGGTGTCAGAGAAGAGAAAATAGCCCCAGAACAGATGCCTTTATGGACGTAGACACCAGGAGTCTCCCCACCTTAGATGTCATCTTGAGTCAAAGTGGGGAAGATGGATATTCCGAAGTGATAGAATTTACACTTAAAATGTCTAAACAAGGAAACACTGAAACAATTAAATGAACCTGAAAATAACTTTTAAGTTGCCTGGTCTCATGAGAATGGGACTGAGGGAAAGTTTTACGTAAAAGTTATTTAACACATTGAAACTGTATATTATATAGATATATCACAGAAAAATAAGAAATGGCACATTGGTATTTATGGCCTATGAAATTTTTTATATTCTATTCAGTTTTGTGAAACTCTTGCTTTTTCAATGATCCAGTGATGTCGACAATTTGATCTTTGGTTCCTCTGCCTTTTCTAAATTCAGCCTGAGCATCTGGAAGTTCATGGTTCACATTCTGTTGAAGCCTGGCTTGGAGAATTTTTTTTTTGCTCCAAACCTCTTTTATTTTTTAAATTTAATTAAAAAATTTTAACATCAAATTCATTTTTTGGGGGTAGAGCTGATTAACAATGTTGTGATAGTTTTAGGTGAACAGCGAACAGATTCAGTCATACACATACATGTTTCCATTCTCCCCCAAACCCGCCTCCCATCCAAGCTAGTACATAACATTGAGCAGAGTTAAATGTCCTATACAATAGGTTTTTGTTGGCTATCCATTTTAAATATAGCGGTGTGTACCTGACCTTCCCAAAGTCCTTAACTATCCCTTCCCTGCAGCAATCACGAGTTCGTTTTCTGTGTCTGAGTCTGTTTCTGTTTTGTAATTAGGTTCATCTGTATCATTTCTTTTTCTTTTTATTTTTTTTTAAATTTTTTTACTTTATTTTAATTTACAATACTGTATTGGTTTTGCCATACATTGACATGAATCCACCACGGGTGTACATGAGCTCCCAAACATGAACCCCCCTCCCACCTCCCACCCCATATCATCTCTCTGGATCATCCCCATGCACCAGCCCCAAGCATCCTGTATCCTGCATCGAACATAGACTGGTGATTCGTTTCTTACATGATAGTATACATGTTTCAATGCCATTCTCCCAAATCATCCCACCCTCTCCCTCTCCCTCAGAGTCCAAAAGTCCACTCTACACATCTGTGTCTCTTTTGCTGTCTCACATACAGGGTCATCATTGCTATCTTTCTAAATTCCATATATATGTGTTAGTATACTGTATTGGTGTTTTTCTTTCTGGCTTACTTCACTCTGTATAATTGGCGCCAGTTTCATCCATCTCGTTAGAACTGATTCACATGTATTCTTTTTAATGGCTGAGTAATACTCCATTGTGTATATGTAGCACAGCTTTCTTATCCATTCATCTGCTGATGGACATCTAGGTTGTTTCTATGTCCTGGCTATTATAAACAGTGCTGCGATGAACATTGGGGTACATGTGTCTCTTTCAATTCTGGTTTCTTTGGTGCGTATGCCCAGCAGTGGAATTGCTGGGTCATCAGGCAGTTCTATTTGCAATTTTTTAAGGAATCTCCACACTGTTCTCCATAGTGGCTGTACTAGTTTGCATTCCCACCAACAGTGTAAGAGGGTTCCCTTTTCTCCACACCCTCTCCAGCATTTATTGCTTGCAGATTTTTGGATCGCAGCCATTCTGACTGGTGTGAAGTGGTACCTCATTGTGGTCTTGATTTGCATTTCTCTAATAATGAGTGATGTTGAGCATCTTTTCATGTGTTTGTTTGGCTTGGAGAATTTTGAGCATTACTTTGCTAGCGTGTGAGATGAGTGCAGTTATGCAGTAGTTTGAGCATTTATTCGCCTTTCTTTGTGATTGGAATGAAAACTGACCTTTTCCAGTCCTGTGCCCACTGCTGAGTTTTCCAGATTTGCTGGCATATTGAGTGCAGCAGTTTCACAGCATCATCTTTTAGGATTTGAAATAGCTCAACTGGAATGCCATCACCTCCACTAGCTTTGTTCGTAGTGATGCTTTCTAAGGCCCACTTAAGTTTGCATTCCAAGATGTCTGGCTATAGGTGAGCAATCACACCATTGTGATTGTGAAGATCTTTTTTGCATAGTTCTTCTGTGTATTCTTGCCACCTCTTCTTAATATCTTCTATTTCTGTTAGGTCCACAACATTTCTGTCCTTTATCGAGCCCATCTTTGCATGAAATGTTCCCTTGGTATCTCTAATTTTCTTGAAGAGATCTCCAGTCTTTCCCATTCTATTGTTTTCCTCTATTTCTTTGCATTGATCACTGAGGAAGGCTTTCTTATCTCTTCTTGCTATTCTTTGGAACTCTGCATTCAAATGGGTATATCTTTCCTGTTCTCCTTTGTCTTTTGCTTCTCTTCTTTTCACAGCAATTTGTAAGGCCTCCTAAGATAATCATTTTGCCTTTTTGTCTTTGTTTTTTTGGAGAATGGTCTTGATCCCTGCCTCCTGTACAATGTCACAAACCTCCATCCATAGTTCTTTAGGCACTCTGTCTATCAGATCTAATCCCTTGAATCTATTTGTCACTTACACTGTATAATCATAAGGGATTTGATTTAGGTCATACCTGAATGTCTTAGAGGTTTTTTCTCTACTTTCTTCAATTTAAGTCTGAATTTGGCAATAAGGAGTTCATGATCTGAGCCACTGTCAGCTCTTGGACTTGTTTTTGCTGACTGTATAGAGCTTCTCCATCTTTGGCTACAAAGAATATAGTCAATCTGATTTTGGTATTGACCATCTGGTGATGTTCATGTGTAGAGTCTTGTCTTGTGTTGTCGGAAGAGGGTGTTTGCTATGACCAGTGTGTTCTCTTAGCAAACCTCTATTAGCCTTTGCCCTGCTTCATTCTGTGCTCCAAGGCCAAATTTGCCTGTTACTCCAGGTATTTCTTGACTTCCTACTTTTGCCATCCAGTCCTATGTAATGAAAAGGATATCTTTTTTGGGTGTTAGTTAAAGAAGGTCTTGTAGGTCTTCACCGAATTGTTCAACTTCAGCTTCTTCAGCATTACTTGTTGGGGCATAGACTTGGATTACTGTGGTATTGAATGGTTTGCTTAGAAACGAACAAAGATCATTCCATTGTTTTTGAGATTGCATCCAAGTACTGCATTTCGGACTCTTATTGACTGTGATGGCTACTCCATTTCTTGTAAGGGATTCTTGCCCACAGTATTAGATATAATGGTCATCTGAGTTAAATTCACCCATTCTAGTCCATTTTAGTTCACTCATTTCTAAAATATCAATGTTCACTTCTGCCATCTCCTGTTTGACCACTTCCAATTTGCCTTGATTCATGGACCTGACATTCCAGGTTCCTATGCAATATTGCTCTTTATAGCATTGGACTTTACTTCCGTCACCAGTCACATCTACAACTGGGTGATGTTGCTTTGACTCTATCTCTTAATTCTTTCTGGAGTTATTTCTCCACTGATCTGCAGTAGCATATTGGGCACCTACCAACCTGGGGAGTTCATCTTTCAGTGTCCTATCTTTTTGCCTTTTCATACCCCCTGTTCATATCCAGGGGGTTTCATGAACCTCCCTGTTCATGGGGTTTTCAAGGCAAGAATACTGAATGGTTTGCCATTCCCTTCTCCAGTGGACCGCGTTTGGTCTGAACTCTCCACCATGACCTGTGGTGGCTTTAGCACTAGGTAAAAACTCTGAGTTGGACAAAATAAAATAAGCCTTTTAGAGGCTTCTTCCAAGGTTCGTCTACCTTAAACAGAAAGTGAAAGCATTTGTCGCTCAGTCTTCTGCAACTCTTTGGGATCCCATGGACTATAGCCCTCCAGTCTCCTCTTTCCATGGACTTCTCCAGGCAAGAATACTGAAATGGGTTGCCATGACCTTCTCCAGGAGATCTTCTTGTTTCAGGGATAGAACTCAGGTCGTCTGCATTGCAGGCAGATTCTTTACCTTCTGAGCCACCAGGAAAGTCCTTCCTTAAATAGATTAAATAATAATGGCTGTTCCTTGGGAATGAGATATAAAAGTGGTTCAGTCCAATTTTTGCTCCATATAGTAATGGGAATGTAGGATTTTGTTTTTGTTTTTCCAAAGGCTGTCACTGATCTGAGAGCAGGGAATGGGATGAGGGTAAATTAAAACACACAAAAGTGACTGTTCTTCCTGATAGTCGACTACCTTTCATAAAAAAAAAAGCCCTCCCCATGTTACTGAAAATCTGTCACTAGTTTCCAAAGTTTGTCAGTTTTCTTTTTACTTACATGGAGGAGCAGAGTTTTCGATATATTTATCCTGCTATTTTTGCTGATATCCTCAGTTGATTACTGTTTGAGTGAGCACTGTTAGTTTCTCTTACAAGGAATTTTAAATTTTATGTTGCCAAAATTATTGGCATAGCATTGATTGTAATATTACCTTGTTATCACTGCATTCCGTAGTGATTTCAACTCCCTCATATCTGATACTGTAAATTATACCTTCATTTTTTTTTCTTTCTAATCACTGTGGTTAGATGTTTATTAGTTTAATTGATCTTTTCAAAGAACCAAATTTTGGGTTAATTGGGTTTTGCACTGCTTTCTTGTTTCTGTATCACTGATTTCTATTCTAATCTTTATTATTTCCATCTAATCTCTATAATTTCCCTAGGTCTACTCACTCAGGATTGAATCCCCCCCCCCCACCTTTTTCCCCCTAGTTTCTTTAGGTGGAAGCTGAGATCACTGTTTTGCAATCTTTCCTACTTTCTTATATAAACTTGTAGTTCTATGTATTTCCTTTCTTAAAACTGCTTTAGTGGCATCCCACAATTTTTTATATCTTCTTTTTTCATTTTAATTCAGCAGAAAATTCTTTCTAATTTTTTTTTTGGTTTCTTTTTGGCCTATAAGTTATTTATAAGTATATTCTTATTTGCATATTTTTCAGAAGCTTTCTGTTTTTTATTTCCATTTTACTTCCTTTTTGATCAAAGAACATCCTTTGTATGACTTGATTCTTTTTAAATATGTTAAGACTTGTTTGTGGCCTAAAATATGGTATATATTTATGTGCACTTGAAAAAAGTGGAATTTCTATTTTGGCTTAGATTGTCTATTAGATAAAGTTAGTTGATGGTATTCAAGTCTCATATATTTACTGATTTTATGTTAATTATTTTATAAATTAATGAGATAGTGTTGAAATTAGACAATTATTGTGGCTTTGTATATTTTTGTTGTCATTTTATCAATATTTGGTTGATGTCTTCTGGTGCTCTATTATGTACATAAACATTTAGGTTTGTTTCCTACTCATGATGAATTAATCATTTTATAATTATGAAAGGATCTTCTTTATCCTTAGTAATATTCATTGTTCTGCAGTCTTCTTTGGTATTAATATCACCATTAGAACATTTTTGATTTGCATTTAAATAGAATAACTTTCTATTATTTTCCTCTTAGTTTATTCATGTTTTTTATGTTTAAAGTTTTTTTTTTTTTGAAAGCAGATCTATTGGTGCATGATTGATATACAAAAATTGCATATATTTAATGTGTACAAGTTGATGAATTAGGGCATACACCTATGAAACCATCATCACAATCCAGGAAATAAAAATACCTATCACCTCCAAAAGTTTCCATATGTTACCCCTGCCTTTAGTTAGCATGAGATCTATCCTCTTAACAAAAACTTTGAGTGCACAGTACAGTATTGTTAATGTAATAGGCACCATGTTACATAGCAAATTTCTGGAACTTAACTTCATATACATTGATAGCAAACCCCCATTTTTCCCTGCCCCTTGCCTCTGGCAACCAGCAATCTATTACCTGCTTCTATGAGTTTGACTATTTTAGATACGTTGGGCTTCCCTGGTGGCTCAGGGGAATCTGCCTGCCAATGCAGGAGTCGTGGGTTCAATCCCTGGGGTCGGGAAGATCCCCTGGAAAAGGAAATGGTGACCTACTCCAGCATTCTTGCCTGGGAAATCTCATGGACAGAGGAGCCTGGTGGGCTACAGCCTCTGGGGTTGCAAAGAGTTGGACAAGATTTAGCAGCTAAACAGCAATTTTAGATGCCTCATATATGTAGAATCATGCATTATTTGTCCTTCTATGACTGACTTAATCCAGGCTAGCATAATGTGCTCCTGGTTCATTCATGTTGTTTCATTTGGCAGCATTTCCTTTATTTTAAGGTTCAGTGATATTTTACTGTATGTGTGTAGCACATTTTTAAAATCCATTCATCTGTTGATAAACATTTGGATTGTTTCCATATGTTGGATATCGTGAATAGTGGTTCAGTGAACATGGGAGTGCAGGTTTCTCTTAGAGATCTCCTTTCAGTTCTTTTGGATATATACCCAGGTGAGAGATTGCTGGCTCATATAGTAGTTATATTTTAATTTTTTGAGGACTTTTGATACTGTTTTACATAGTGGTTACACCATTTTATATTCATACAAGCAATGTGCAAGGTTTCCAGTTTCTCTACATTCTTACCAATATTTGTTATCTTTTTGGGGGGAATTGAAGGGGATAATAGCCATCATAACTGGTGCAACCAAATATCTATTGTGGTTTTGTTATGCATTTCCCTCTTGATTAGTGGAGAAGGAAATGGCAACCCACTCCAGTATTCTTGCCTTGAGAATTCCATGAACAGAGGAGCCTGGTGGGCTACTTAGAGTCAATGGAGTCACAAAGAGTCTGACACAACTGAGCAACTGAGCATGCATGCTGGATTAGTGATGTTGAGCACCTTTTCATTTTGGTCATTTTTATCTCTTTGGATAAATGTCTATTCAAGTCCTTTACCAGTTATTTAATTACATTATTTGTTACTTTGCTATTGAGTTGTAGGTATTCTTATTATATTTTGGATATTAGTCCCTTAACAGGTATATGGTCTGCAAATATTTTCCCCCGTTCTGTAGCTTGCTTTTACTATCAAATTGCTTATTTTTATTTTGTTGTTGTTGTTGTTTCGCCTTTGCCTGTGCTTGCTTTTGGTGTTATCTTCAAGATATGGCTAAAGCAATGTCAAGAATCTTCTCCTATATGTTTCTTCTAGTAGTTTTACAATTTCAGGTCCTTTGTTCAAGTCTTCAGTCTATTTTGAATTGATTTTTGGGTCCAATTTCATCATTTTACATGTGGAAATTGGCTTTCTTAGCAGCATTTATTGAAAAGACAGTTCTTTCTCCATTGTGTACTCTTGACTCCCGTGTCAAAGATCAGTTGACTACTTGTGCTTGGGTTTATTTCTGGGCTGTCTATTCTGTTCCATTGGCCTGTATATCTATGCCAGTTCCATACTGTTTTAATTATTATGTTTTCACATTATATTTTGAAATTGAGAAGTATGATGCCTCAAGCTTTGTTGTTTTTCCTCCAGATTGCTTTTGCTATTTGGGGTCTCTCTGGCTTAATATGAATTTTAGGATTGTTTTTTCTATGTATTATTAAAAATACCATTGAGATTTTGATGGGGATCACATTAAATCTATAGATTGTTTTGGGCAGTATAGATGTTTTAACAAGTTTTCAATCCATTGACATGGGATGTCTTTCCATTTATTTGCATGTTCTTTAATTTCTTTCATCTGTGTTTTATAGTTTTCAATGTTTATATCTTTCATCTTCTTGGTTGAGTTTATTCTTCAGTATTTTATTCTTTTTGGTACTATTGTGAATGGGATTGTTTTCTTAATTTCCCTGTAAGGATAGGTCTTTGTTAATGTAGTGAAATGCAACTGATTTTTGTATGTTGATTTGATTTGATTTTATATGTTGATTTTATGTCTTGCAATTGCAATAATTCATTTATTCTAACAGTTTGTAGAGTCTTTGGACTGCATATAGGACTAGATTATCAGCAAATAACGATAATTTACTTTTTTGTTGATATTCTCAGTGCATCTTTATTTCTTTTTCTTACCTAATTACTCTCACTGTAACTTCTAATATTATGTTTAGAATGGCGAGAGTAGACATCCTTGCTTTGTTTATGAATTTAGGAAAAAAGCTGTCAGTTTTTCACCATTTAGTATATTAGCTTTGGATTTTGTTATATATGGTCTTTATTATATTGAGGTAGATTATTTCTGGCTTTCTGATGACTCAGCAGGTAAATTCTTTCTATCCCTTTTTTGTTCAGAATTTTTTATCATGAAAAGGTGTTGAATTTTCTTAAATGTATTTTCTATATCTGTGATGATAATCATGTGATTATTATCCTTTATTCTGTCACTGTAGTGTATTATGTTAATTAATTGACATATGCTGCACCATCCTTGAATCTCAAGGATAAATCCACTTGGTCATGACATGATTTTTAATATGCTGTTGAATCCAGTTTACTCGTATTTTGTTGAGGTTTTTCTTGTATGTAGTTCATCAGGAATATTGACTTGGACTTTTTTGTTTTCTCTTATGTTTATTTGCACTCTAATATGTATTATTTCTTTCTTCTGCTGACTTTGGGCTTGGTTTATTCTTCTTTGTCTAGTTCTTTGAGATGTAAAGTTAGGTTGTTTATTTGAGCTCTTTACTTTTTATAATGAGAGCGTTTATCATTATAAACTTCCTTCTTAAAAGTGATTTTTTTTCAACCTTTAAACTTTGTTATGTTGTATTTTCATTTATATTTGCTTCAATATATTTCATAATTTCCCTTTTTATTTATTGTTTGACCTAATTTTGATCGAGGAGTATTGTTTAATTTTTATGTATTTGTGAATTTCCTTCTGCTATAACTTCTAGTTTCATTCCATGTAGTCAGAAATGATATTTGATGTGATTTTAGTCTTCTTAAATTTGTTAAAATATATTTTGTGACCTAATAAAAATACAGGATATATTCCATTTCAAACACTATAGTTTTCACCTTCAAAAATTTGATTGGAGTTTTTTGGTTCTATGTTTTTACTTAACACCTTCATTCTTTCCTTTAACATCTTGACCATATAGAATATAGATAACTTTTTAATGTTCTTGTCTACTAAGCCTCTTATTTGTGTTATTTCTGGCTGTCTTTCAATTGATTGGTTTTTCTCTTTATTATGGTTCGTATTTTTCTGCTCATTTGCATTTCTGATAATTTTCAATTTATTTTTATATCATGTATTTTACTTTTCATGTGCTGGATATTATTATTTTCTAAAAATATTTGGGTTTTGTTCTGGGACATGGCTAAGCTACTGAAAGACAGTATGCCCTCTTGGGTCTTGCTGTTTATAAACTTTTAAAAATATTTTTTATTGGAGTAGATTTACAATTTTGTGTTGTTTTTAGGTATACAGCAAAGCGAATCTGTTACACATATGCATATATCCACCCTTTTTAAGATTTTTTTCCCATATAGGTCATTACAGATTACTGAGTAGAGTTCCTGTGCTATACAGTAGGTTCTTGTTTTTTAGTCCTGATATTTAGACAAAATCATGTCCAACTCTTTGTGACCCCATAGATTGCAGTATCCCAGGCTTCCCTGTTCTTCACTGTCTCCTGGAGTTTGCTAAAACTCAGGTCCATTGCACTTCCCTCGTAGCTCAGTCAGTAAAGAATTTGCCTGCAGTGCAAGAGAACAGGGTTCGATCCCTGGGTTGGGAAGATCCCCTGGAGAAGGAAATGGCAACCCACTCCAGTATCCTTGCCTGGAAAATCTCATGGACATAGGAACCTGGTGGATTGCAGCCCATGGGGTCGCAAAGAGTCGGGCACGACTGAGTGACTAACACACAACACAACACACAGGTCCACTGAGTCAGTGATGCCATCCAACCATCTCATCTTCTGCTGTCTGCTTCTCCTCCTGCACTCAAAGGTTCGTATTAGTTATCTATTTTATATATAGTATTGTGTATATGTCAGTTTCAGTCTCCCAATTTGTCCCACCCCACCCTAGTCCCTGGTGACCATACATTTGTTTTCTGCATCTGAGACTTTACTGCTGTTTTTTAAAATATTCTTTTCCCATGTGGGCCATTATAGTGCATAAGTAGAGTTCCCTGAGGTTTATGGCAGGTTATTGTTAATTATCTATTTTATGTATAGTAGTGTGTGTATGTCAGTCCCAGCCTCACAGTCTATCCCTCCCCTACCGATCCCCTAGATAACCTAAGTTTGTTTTCTGCACCTGTGACTCTATTTCTGTTTTGTAAATAAGTTTATTTTGTACCATTTTTTAGATTCTAAATATAAGTGATATCATATGATATTTGCCTTTCTTTGTCTGACTTACTTTAATCAATAAGACAATCTCTAGATCCATCCATGTTGCTGCAAATAGCATTATCTCAGTCTTTTTATGGCTAAGTAATATTCCACCATGTTTGTGTATATATGTATGTGTGTGTGTGTGTGTGTGTATACACATACACCACATTTTCTTTATCTACTCCTCTGTTTCTGTTGATGGACATTTAGATTTCTTCCATGTCTTGGCTATTGTAAATAATGCTGCAGTGAACAAAGGAGTGCATGTATTTTTTCAAATTATGGTTTTCTCCAAATACATGCCCAGGAGTGGGACTGCTGGATCATACAGTAATTCTATATTTAGTTTTTTTTAAGGTACCTCCATACTGTTCTCCATAATGATTGTACCACTTCAGCTTCCCACCAGTAGTGTAGGAAAATTTCCTTTTCTCCATACCCTCTCCAGCACTGTTTGTAGATTTTTTAATGATGGAAATTCTGAAACATGTGAGGTGATACCTCACTGTGGTTTTAATTTGCATTTCTCTTATAATTAGTGATGTTGAATATCTTTTCATGTGTTTTTTGGCTATCTGTATTCTTATTTGGAGAAATATCTATCTAGATCTTCTGCACGTTTTTATTTTTTTTTCTTATATTGAGTTGCATTCAGTTCAGTTAAATCGCTCAGTCGTGTCCGACTCTTTGTGACCCCAGGGACTGCAGTATGCCAGGCTTCCCTGTCCATCACCAACTCCTGGAGCTTACTCAAACTCATGTCCATCGAATCAGTGATGCCATCCAACCATCTCATCCTCTGTCATCCGCTTCTCCTCTTGCCTTCAATCTTTCCCAGCATCAGAGACTTTTCCAATGAGTCCATTTTTCGCATCAGGTGGCCAAAGTATTGGAGTTTCAGCTTCAGCATCAGTCCTTCCAATGAATATTCAGGACTGATATCCTTTAGGATGGACTGGTTGGATCTCCTTGCAGTCCAACGGACTCTCAATAGTCTTCTCCAACACCATGGTTCAAAAGCATGAATTCTTCAGCACTCAGCTTTCTTTATATTCCAAACCTTACATCCATACATGACTACTGGAAAAATCATAGCTTTGACTAGAAGGACATTTGTTGGCAAGGTAACGTCTCTGCTTTTTAATATGCTATCTGGATTGGTCATTGCTTTTCTTCCAAGGAACAAGTGTCTTTTAATTTCATGGCTGCAGTCACCATCTGCAGTGATTTTGGAGCCCAAACAAAGTCTCTTATTGTTTCCATTGTTTCCCCATCTGTTTGTTTGCCATGAAGTGATGGGACCAGATGCCATGTTCTTAGTTTTCTGAATGTTGAGCTTTAAGCCAACTTTTTCACTCACCTCTTTCACTTTCATCAAGAGGCTGTTCGGTTCTTCTTTGCTTTCTGCCATGAGAGTGGTGTCATCTGCATATCTGAAGTTATTGACATTTCTCCCTGCAATCTTAATTCCAGCTTGTGCTTCATTCTGGCATTTCGCATGATGTACCCTGCATACAAGTTAAAGAAGCAGGGTGACGATATGCAGCCTTGACGTACTCCTTTCCTGATTTGCAACTAGTCTGTTGTTCCATGTCCAGTTCTAACTGTTGCTTCTTGACCTGCATACAGGTTTCTCAGGAAGCAGGTCAGGTGATCTGGTATTCCCATCCCTTTCAGAATTTTCCACAGTTTGTTGTGATCCGCACAAAGGCTTTGGCGTAGTCAATAAAACAGAAGTAGATATTTTTCTGGAACTCTCTTGCTTTTTGATTGGCCAATGGATGTTGGCAATTTGATTTCTGGTTCCTCTGCCTTTTCTAAGTCCAGCTTGAACATCTGAAAGTTCATGGTTCGCATACTGTTGAAGCCTGGCTTAGAGAATTTTGAGCATTACTTTGCTAGCCTGTGAGATTAGTGCAACTGTACAGTAGTTGGAGCATTCTTTGGCATTGCCTTTCTTTGGGATTGGAATGAAAACTGACCTTTTCCAATCCTGTGGCTACTGCTGAGGTTTCTAAATTTGCTGGCATATTGAATGCAGCACTTTCACAGCATCATCTTTGAGGATTTGAAATAGCTCAACTGGAATTCCATCACCTCCACTAGCTTTGCATTAGCTGTTTGTGTATTTTGGAGATCAGTCCCTTGTTGGTTGCTTCATTTGCAAATACTTTCTCAAATTCTGTGGGTTAGGCATGGGTCTTTTCATTTTATTTATGGTCTCCTTTGCTGTGCAAAAGTTTAACTAGGTCCCATTTGCTTATTTTTGTTTTTATCCTCATTACACTAAGAGGTGGATCAAAAAGATCTTGCTGTGATTTATGTCAGAGTGTTCTGATTATGTTTTCCTCTATGAGTTTTATGCTGTCTGGCCTTATGTTTAGGTGTTTAATCCATTATTATTTTTTATAATGTTAGGGAGTATTCTAATTTCATTTTCTTACATAGTCTGAGAAGATAAATGAGGGGTTTAACTTTTTAACGTGGGTGAGGTTTTCAGTCAGTTGGCTATAAAGAAAGACTGGGAAACTTGAAGCTACCTTTGCATAGCAGGCTCTTCGTTTTAAGTCAGATTTTAGGTTTATTTATGATTGCTTGGCATTTGATATACTTGGAGGAGGGGTTAAAGTCACCATGCATAAGACTAACTTTAATTGGAGGTTCCCAACTGCCAAACACTGAGCAAGAATAAGAGAATACTCTTAGAATAAAAATTAAAGAGGTTGGGCAATTGGTCAAATGAGAAATACACAATGGTTATCACACTTAAACAGCCTCCTGATACAGAGATACGGTGATTTAATGGTTAAGGGTGAAACAGTGGTCTCTGTGTAAAAGATTAAAATGCTAGTATGAGTGATCATTGATTTAAATGTTTCATTGAAATTAAATTCTCCAGCATCTGCCTACTATGGTTTATATCGCATCTTATTTACTTTTGTTATAGAAGGTTTCATTCTGCGCCATGAGATTTCTCATCTGTCTGCAGCAATCACAGTCAAGTTGCTGTTTCTTGAAATTAAAACAACTTTTGCTTTGAAAACCACAAAAACTAAGCTGTATAATTTGAGAAACTTATGTAAGTTCTGAGATTTTCAGATTTCTTTAGATAAGAATCATAAAATTGCAGATGTAAGAATATGTAATACGATTTAGGGAATTTTAATTTTAATAACATAGACTAAAGCACTCTTGTCTATAATTTAATAGGGAAAATTGTCCTGGGATCATAAACTATGAAATTATAGCTTCAGAGGCTTCTCAATGACAACTAACACCAAGATTAAATAAGAGCTTTAGAATTAAACATCACAGCATCATTGTATTGAGGTTATATCTTTGTAAATAATAGCTATATAGCTAAATCAGTGTATTATGAAATTTTTACCACTAGATGTTAAGGAGAAAAGTTTAGGTGTAAGATGAATCAGTGATTTAAGATTGTAGACTAAAGAAATTAGTGGCAATATTTTTTTTAAGCTGATAAAACTAGTTGTACTATGTAATGAAATGCTTAATCTTCATGCAGAGATTTTTAAATGGACTGTAAAATTTTATCATAACTAAAGTTCTAAATAATCTCCGTGAGGATAGGGACCTTATAAGTCTTGTCCACACAGGTGAACTCAACACCCAGCCTAGCACCTGGCACATAGCAAGTGTATGCTGCTGCTAAGTCACTTCAGTCGTGTCCTACTCTGTGGGACCCCTTAAACGGCGGCCCACCAGGCTCCGCCGTCCCTGGGATTCTCCAGGCAAGAACACTGGAGTGGGTTGCCATTTCCTTCTCCAATGCGTGAAAGTGAAAAGTGAAAGTGAAGTCGCTCAGTCATAGAGTTCCTTTTATTTCGATTTAAAGTTGGAGCTGCTATTCCTCGCTTAGACACAAGAGGGCATGATTGAACCTGATATAGGAGAGGATGTGCTGATACTCGAGAAATAAATGGGTTTTGTTTTTTCCAGTTGTTCTCTATGGCATAGCAGGTCACTCTCGTTTTCATGGTGACTCAGGTGGTAAAAAATTTGCCTACAATGCATGAAACCTGGGTTCAATCCCTGGGTCAGGAAGATACTCTCGAAAAGGGAATGGCAACCCACTCCAGTATTCTTACCTGAGAATTCCGTGGAGAGAGGAGTCAGGTAGGGCTTCAGTCCATGGGGTCACAAAGAATCAGACATGACTGAGTCACACACACACACACACACACACACACACACACAGGCGGATCTTCTATAGCATAGCAAGCTTTCACGATGGCTCAGCTGGTAATAATCCACCTACAATGCAGGAGACACAGAAGACGTGGGCTCAATCCCTGGGATACCTTGGAGGAGGGAATGGCAACTGGATCCAATATTCTTGACTGAAAAATCCCACGGACAGAGAAGCCCGATGGGCTGCAGTCCAAGGGGTTGCAAAAAGTCCAGCACAATTGAGTGACTAAGTATGAGCATGAGAGACATAGAGAAAGGACTATTAAAAAGCTGAACTTTACTGAAATTTAAATTTACCACAATATAAAGCTTAATAGCCACTTTCATTCATAATGTTTGAGATATACTGGAGAACTGAAAAAGCAAAAAGCAAAATAGAATGATGTAAAATTTTAGGATTTTTTAAATATAGCAACATTTCCTCACAAACTGCCATAGAAATCAGGCTTTTATTTGGATAGCATATTCCTTGCATTTCATTTTTGCCCACTTTAGTAAGTAGTGAGCAGAAGCAGATTAGTGTAAGAAGATTAACCTTAATAAAGAAAATGTATTCTTCAGCCATATAAAGTTATTGCAAAATTCAGACTTAAATTGAAGAAAGTATGGAAAACCATTAGACAATTCAGGTATGACCTAAATCAAATCCCTTATGATTTATACGGTGGAAGTGATGAATAGATTCAAGGGATTAGATCTGATAGAGTGCCTGAAGAACTATGGACAGAGGTTCTTGACATTGTACAGGAGGCAGTGATCAAGACTATCCCCAGGACAAAGAAATGCAAAAAGGCAAAATGGTTGTCTGAGGAGGCCTTACAAATAGCTGAGAAAAGAAGAGAAGCAAAAGGCAAAGGAGAAAAGGAAAGATATACCATTTGAATACAGAGTTCCAAAGAATAGCAAGGAGAGATAAGAAAGCCTTTCCGTGATCAATGCAAAGAAATAGAGGAAAACAATAGAATGGGAAAGACTAGAGATTGCTTTAACAAAATTAGAGATACAAAAGGGGAAGTTTCATGCAAAGATGGGCACTATAAAGGACAGAAATGGTATGGACCTAACAGAAGCAGAAGATATTAAGAAGTGACAAGAATACACAGAACTATACAAAAAAGATCTTATGATCCAGATAACCATGATGGTCTGATCACTCACCTAGAGCCTGACATCCTGGAATGAGAAGTCAAGTGGGCCTTAGGAAGCATCACTACGAACAAAGCTAGTGGAGGTGATGGCATTCCAGTTGAGCTACATCAAATCCTAAAAGATGATGGTGTGAAAGTGCTGCACTCAATATGCCAGCAAATTTGGAAAACTCAGCAGTGGCCACAGGACGGGAAAGGGTCAGGTTTCATTCCAATCCCAAACAAAGGCAATGCAAAGAATGCTCAAACTACCACACAGTTGCACTTATCTCACACACTAGCAAAGTAATGCTCAAAATTCTCCAAGCCAGGCTTCACCAATACGTGAACCATGAACTTCCAGATGTTCAGGCTGAATCTAGAAAAGGCAGAGGAACCAGAGATCAGATTGCCAACATCTGATGGATCATCAAAAAGCAAGAAAGTTCCAGAAAAACATCTATTTCTGCTTTATTGATTATGCCAAAGCCTTTGCCTGTGTGGATCACAATAAACTGTGGAAAACTCTGAAAGGGATGGGAATACCAGACTACCTTACTTGCCTCCTGAGAAATCTGTATGCAGGTCAAGAAGCAACAGTTAGAACTGGACATGGAACAACAGACTAGTTGCAAATCAGGAAAGGAGTACATCAAGGCTGCATATTGTCACCCTGCTTCTTTAACTTATATGCAGGGTGCACCATGTGAAATGCCAAAATGAAACACAGGCTGGAATCAAGATTGCAGGGAGAAATGTCAATAACTTCAGATATGCAGATGACACCACTCTCATGGCAGAAAGCAAAGAAGAACTGAACAGCCTCTTGATGAAAGAGGAGAGTGAAAAAGTTGGCTTAAAGCTCAACATTCAGAAAACTAAGAACATGGCATCTGGTCCCATCACTTCATGGCAAACAGATGGGGAAACAATGGAAACAATAAGAGACTTTGTTTGGGCTCCAAAATCACTGCAGATGGTGACTGCAGCCATGAAATTAAAAGACACTTGTTCCTTGGAAGAAATGCTATGACCAATCCAGATAGCATATTAAAAAGCAGAGACGTTACTTTGTCAACAAATGTCCTTCTAGTCAAAGCTATGGTTTTTCCAGTAGTCATGTATGGATGTAAGGTTTGGAATATAAAGAAAGCTGAGTGCTGAAGAATTCATGCTTTTGAACCATGGTGTTGGAGAAGACTATTGAGAGTCCCTTGGACTGCAAGGAGATCCAACCAGTCCATCCTAAAGGATATCAGTCCTGAATATTCATTGGAAGGACTGATGCTGAAGCTGAAACTCCAATACTTTGGCCACCTGATGTGAAGAACGGACTCATTGGAAAGACCTCGATGCTGGGAAAGATTGAAGGTGGGAGGAAAAGGTGCTGACAGAGGACGAGATGATTGGATGGCATCACTGACTTGATGTAAATGAGTTTCAGTAAGCTCCAGGAGCTTCAGGAGTTGGTGTTAGACAGGGAAACCTGGTGTGCTGCAGTCCATGGGATTGCAGAGTTGGACATGACTGAGAAACTGAACTGAACTGAATGACAAATAAGGTGTGGAATTTGAATAGTAGTCCCCAGTATTTTATATGTTGGAAAGATGGGGGCATTTTATTGACCAGCCTAGACTTAATAGGTGACTGTGCTGGTTCTATGAAGATCAAGGCGTAGACACTTCCTGGAAGTTGTATATTATAATTGTATAGGGAAGTCGCCCAGTCGTGTCCGACTCTTCATGACCCCATGGACTGCAGCCCACCAGGCTCCTCCATCCATGGGACTCTCTAGGCAAGAATGCTGGAATGGGGTGCCATCACCTTCTCTGATGAATGAGTCTACCTATTTGTAAAAATGTGACTGATGAAAACAGTGCAATCACTAGGTTATCACACTGTGCGAATTCAGTTGTCAAGAGGGAGCAACTCGAAAGACATCACACAATCTATAAACCAGCTAGAAGGAGCCATCCAGACTTTGCCCTGCTGAACCCTTTCTGGGCGATGATTAGACAAGTCCTCATAGATGATATACTGTGTGCAGAAGCGCTGATCAAAATTAGATTTGGCATGGTACACAACTGTATTGATGGTTTGAGTCACGTCACTGTCTGGCTTGGGCTTTCTAATGAGGATCTGGCCCCCACCGGCAGTGACAAGCTTAATAAGGGTTTTCCTTTGGATGGTGTTTGAAGATTCCCCCAAATTAGAATGGCTATGACTGTATAGCCATTATCAGTAATAATTCATCCGTCTTACAGAGGAGGGCTTGCATGCCCTAATTAAAAAATAAAGAGTCTAACAGATAACCTAACCCCCCAGAATCACTTGTCTATAACTAATTCCCTATATATTTATCTTCCTTGGCAGAGGTCACTGTTCCACATTTGTGGCTGAAATTGATAGACATTCTTCAGCTTCTTATTTGATCTCCGGGAAGCATTTGGTGGCATTTGCCTGTCTTCTGTCTTAAAATATTACTGTTTCCTGTGTTCTTGATTACTTTCATGAACTTTCCTTTTCAGCCTGTCAAATGGGTTTCTCTTTCAGAGCTTTCCTTTTTGGCCCTCTTCTCTAATCTCACTCTATCTAGACACTTTTGCTCTATGACTTCAGTTATATTGTCCCCAAAGTATATAATTCTAGCTTAGCTCTCAAACTTGAGCTCTGGACTTTCCAATGAGAAATTCAAGTGTGTTCAAAGAGATCTAGTCATTCCCTACCCTGAACCTATTCTTCTTTCACTGCTTTGTCCATGAATGACAATACCATCTGTACAGTGATCCAAAAGTGAAAGTGAAAGTGAAGGTAAAAGTGAAGTCACTCAGTCATGTCTGACTCTTTGTGACCCCATGGACTGTAGCCTACCAGGCTCCCTAGTCCATGGAATTTTCCAGGCAAGAGTACTGGAGTGGGTTGCCATTTCCTTCTCCAGGGGATCTTCCCAACCCAGGGATCAAACCTGGGTCTCCTGCATTGCAGGCAGATGCTTTACCATCTGAGCCACCAGGAAAGACACAGTGATCCAAGCCAGGTGTCTAAGCAATCATTTTGTGTTCTTCCTTTTCAGCTTCCATATCTAATCAGACACTCTAAGAGATACTATTGGTTGTCTGTCCAGCAGCCAATTCCAACCCTCTCTTCACTGTTGTTATAACCTACCTCCCACTATAGAGGTTGAAAGGGCCAGATTTTCTTCTCTCAACTTTCCTTGAACTCAAGGCATGGGCATTTCCCCCTGTCTGATTAATGGGATTATTTGTTAAAAAGCAAAGACATCACTTTGCCGACAAAGGTCTGTATAGTCAAGGCTATAGTCTTTCCAGTAATCACGTATGATTGTGAGAGCTGGACTATAAAAAAGGCAGAGTGCTGAAGAATTGATGCTTTTGAATTGTAGTGCTGGAGAAGACTCTTGAGAGTCCCTTGGATTGCAAGGAGATCAAACTAGTCAATCTTAAAGGAACTCAACCCTGAAAACTCATTGGGAGGACTGATGCTGAAGCTGAAGCTCTAATACTTTGGCCACCTGTTGTGAAGAGCTGACTCACTGGAAGAGTCCCTGATACTGGGGAAGATTGAAGGCAGAAGGAGAAGAGGGTGAAAGAGAATGAGATGGTTGGATGGTATCACTGATGCAATGGACCCGAGGAAAGGAAAGTCACTCAGTCATGCGGGCAAACTCTGGAAGATGATTAGAGGCAGGGAAGCCTGGCGTACTGCAGTCTATGGGATCACAAAGAGTCCCACGTGACTTGGTGGGTGACTGAACAACAACAACAAAGGAAAGATCTTCCTCTCTTATTAAAAAGCAAAGCAATGCCTGTACAATGGATTTCTCCCCTTCTTTCCTGTTATGGGCATTGCTTTTTGAGAATCTGATGCACAAGTCTGCAGCTTGAGGCCATGAAAAATAGAAATACTACGTGGAGAAGTCAACACAGAGTTCTGACAGGCAGGTGGCAACTGTGCCTAACTTTGTTCCTCTTATATAAGAAAGTGACTGCCAATTACTCTCCTACTTACAGTTGAATTTTTTTGACTTGATGTTATAAAGATCCACCTTTGAAGGCCAATTGATTTTAACTCCTAAACACCTCTTAAAGCTTCCTCCATCTTTGAGTCCCCTTGTTTAACACCTCTATTGGGTCTTTTCATTTCTTGCATGGATTGCTGCCACAGCAGCCTGGCTGGTTTCTCTTCTTCTATTCTTTCTTTTTCTCCAGTCCAGCTTTACCTCAGATATCAGAAGGATTTTAATTTCAAACTTTAGATCATATCACACCTCTTCCCTTTTTACAAAATGTCCAGTGGTTCCTCTTAACTAGTAGTTCAGGGTTCAAACAGTTTCGAAGCATCAGCTAGTATTTCAGCTGCTAGATCAGCTCATCACATTTCCATAAATGTGTTTGGTGAAGAAATATTGAGTTTGAATGGATCTAGACAATTTACTACTCATGGGACATCAGGTAGCATGAGCTTCCCTTTGCTCTTCCCTCTTCTCAGAGGGGGTGATGTGAAGTGGATCCTGGTGGACGTTGCACACATAATGGGTTTAGGTCCCAGCTGAGCTTAGGAAACCACTTTTATTAGAGAATTGCAAACTGCAAGGCAATCTGACTATTGTTTGCTTCCAAGGGAGACATTACCTTAAGTATCTTGATCAGGAAACAAATCTGTCCTTCAACCTAGAGAGAAACACTCTAGCCTCCAGGGATGATTGTTGTATAAACATACTTGAAAAGATAGAAATGCAGTGGAGAATTGCTCCTGACAAGTAGGAACTAGGTTTGAGAATTAAACAGATCTGGAATTACATTTATATGTAAATTTATATTAAATTAAATGGTTTCCAGATTTATTTCTCTAGTCCCAGAGTCTTCCCTAAACTCTAGTCTGATTAATTCAACTTGCTACTTAATTTCTAATTGACTTGAATGTCTGATAAGAATATCAAATGTATGATATCCAAGTCTAAGCTCCCGGTATTTACCACCAAACCACCTCCTCCCAAAGATTGATGGCAATTTGTCTTTCTGGTTGCTCCAGCTTCAAATCTTGCTCTTATTTTTGACTCCACTCTTTCTCTTACACCCTGTATTCAATCTGTCTGCAATCCTGTTGACTCTGCTTTCAAATATGTTGAGAATCTGACAACTTATCACTTTTATACTGTTATCACACTCATATGAAGATATGTTCTAACCAGTCTCCCTGCTTCCTTTTTTCAGATTGTTCTCAGTATAGCAGCCGAAGGGATCCTGTTAAAAACATGTCCTTCTAGGATCAAAATTCTTCTCTGGAGCAAATGCCGAAGGCCTGACTGAACTACAAGGTCCTATATTATCTGCCCCCTCCAACAGTATATCCAGATCTCATCTTCTGTTGCTCTTCCCTTTTCTCACTCAACTTCAGGCACATCAGCTCCCAGCTCAGGACCTTCATACTCGCCATTGATTCTCCTTTAAGTGCCTTCCCCTTAGATATCTGCTTGTCCAACTCCCTCACTACCTCTAAACAATGACTCAAAGGTCGCCTTCTCTCATGTATTCTCTGCCTACTTGACAAATACACTTGGATGGCTAACAAGCATGTCAAATGTACTACACTGAATACGGGGGCCTCCCTGAACATCTTACTTCAGTCTTCACTCCTGTTTCACTTATACATTTCATTTATCACTACCTACCAAACTATGTGTATATATATATATAAAATACATTTAGTTTTTACTTTGTATATTTTCTGTTGCTCTCTCTAGAATTTTATTTTTTTTGAAGGTAGGTATTTTTATCAGTTGTCTTCACTACTGTAGTCTCAGTAGCTGAAACATGCCCCTCACATGGTAGGTGCTCAAATAATTATTTGTTCAATGAATGAGCTTTGGCTTTATCCCTTATTTTCCTCAGGCTTTGGAAAAGTTAACCTAAGCTTTATCTTTCTTATCAGTAAAAAGGGAAAAACAATAGCGCTCCCTTGTAGAGTTATTGTGAAGGTTATATAAAACCCTTAGCATGCATAGTGCCTGGCACCCAGTAGGCACTCTGATTCCCTAGGGATGGAGGTACTTCGCCATCCTCATTCCAGTTTGTATTAGCCATGAAACTTCAGAGCATTCTGTCTTACATTCTACATTGTTGTTGAAGTAATTGTCTAATTCTTGTTTGTCTGCCTACCTTGGCATTTGACTTATAGTAGGAACTAAGAGAATAAAGGGCTTCCCAGGTGGTACAGTGGTCAAGAATCCACCTGCTAATGCAGGAGGTACAGGTTCAATCCCTGGGTTGGGAAGATCCCTGGGAGTAGGAAATGGTACCTCACTGCAGTATTCTTGCCTAGAGAAAGTTCCATGGACAGAGGAGCCCCATGGGGTGCAGAACTTGCGACTCCTGCGTCTCTTGCATTCCATTCACAAAGAATAGAACCCTACTGAGCACATTCATGCACACACAGGTGAAAAAAGTAATTTGGTAGGTTACAATTTGCTGAACCTCAGAACTAACATAGAGTGGGGAGCAGGCTGGTAAAACCATAAAGAAAAAACTGAGGTTTAGTGAGATTCACAGCATTGCCAGATCTTATCTGCTAATGATTTTTTTGTTGTTTAGATAAAAATGAGTCTCACGTTTTTTGAATGGTACGGAAATGAAAGCGTTTTTGAAATAGAAGAAATCCACGTACACATGAACAATATGTGAGTTCTTCAATTCCCAATTGTTGTGGACCTTTGCAAGCATTTAAACACATATTTACCATTTTGATGAAATTGTGCTAGAAGTGTGATATCACCTTTACTCTTCTCATTCTCTTGTGCTTCATGTATATACATATTATTGGTAGATCAAGCAAACAATGCCTAATTTTGTTAAGCTGTTTGTTTTTAAAGAAGAGATCAATTCACAGTACAATGTTTGTCTTCTCAAAAATAAAATAGCTCATTATTATATGCTATTTGAGGATTTAAAAATACATTTTGCTTCTAAATTAGTGTCTGAATGACATTAATTAAAATAGCTTTAGAGTCATGGCTTAATATTCAGCAAGTCTTTGGTAATGTCTTAGTAATTATTTTGACAAAGCAATTTATAGAAAACACTATCTCATCAATTTAAAATTATCATCTTACAAATCAAAATAGTTTGGGAGTACTGATAGGTGATTGAAATAAGAAAGATATTTGACAAAGAGGGAGCAGTTTCTGGGCATCTGGGGAAAGTTGGAACAATTTTTGTTGGTGTATTTATTTCCTATTGCTGCTGTAAAAGTTACTATAAATGATAGATTAAAGGAGCGCAAATTTATTATCTTACAGCTGTGGGAGTCAGAAGTCTGAAGTGTGTTTCATTGGGTTAAAATTAGTGTGTCAGCAGAGCTGCCTTCCTTCCTGGAAGAAGGAGTTCATTTTCTTGTCTTTTCCAACTTCTAGAGGTTTCCTGGATTCCTTGGCTCATGGCCCCTTTAATCTGCAAAGCCAGCAAGGCCTTTCTCCATATGTCATCTCTCTTGTTCCGATGGTTCTGCTTCCCTCTTCCACATTTAAGGGGCCATAAGTATTAATTCGGAGAAGGCAATGGCACCCCACTCCAGTACTCTTGCCTGGAAAATCCCATGGGTGGCGGAGCCTGGTAGGCTGCAGTCCATGAGGTCTCAAAGAGTCGGACACGACTGAGCGACTTCCCTTTCACTTTTCACTTTCATGCACTGGAGAAGGAAATGGCAACCCACTCCAGTGTTCTTGCCTGGAGAATCCCAGGGATAGGGGAACCTGGTGGGCTGCCATCTATGGGGTCGCACAGTCAGACACGACTGAAGTGACTTAGCAGCAGCTGGATAATCCAGGATAATTTCCTTACTTTAACATCAGCTGATGAGCAACCTTAATTCCATCTGTAACTGTAACTCCCTCATGCCACATAATGTAACATATTTACAGGTCCTGGGGATCAGAATATGGACATCTGTGAAAGCAAAAGTCGCTCAGTCATGTCTGACTCTTTGCAACCCCATGGACTGTAGTCCACCAGATTCCTCTGTCCATGGAGTGGATTAATTGGAGACAGAGGCCCCAGAATTGTATAAGATTGTACCATAGTTATGGTTGTTTATTTAGATAAAGAGTTAAGGAGTGAATACACACTACAGATTTAATACTTGCTCACATCTCAGTTTGCTTTTTAAGAAGTTTAGATCATTTTAGAAAGTTCTGATCATGCTTTGTTCCAGATTGAACCCATCACTGGAAATTACCTTCTCTAACAGTACTTATTTTCCTGCTGATTCACTACTTTTATTTTCTAGTGAATAATTTTACACTTATCAATAATATATGCCAATTGATTGGATATGAAATTTCTAGTACTCAATATCTCTTTATTGTTATCTTTATTTCCTATTGCTGCTGTAAAATTTACTACAAATGATAGATTAAAGGAGCACAAATTTATTATCTTACAGCTGTGGGAGTCAGAAGTCTGAAGTGTGTGCAGGTAGAGAATGATTTTTTTACTCATTATACTAAGTTTGCACAGATTTCTACCCACCACTAGGGGAAAGGGACTGCATTTGAAACAGCAAGAGATGTGAAAATGAGCAAACAATAGTTTTCACACATTTAAAAAATTTACAGAACTTTATCTTTAAATAACATATCTTCAGATAACAAATCTGTAGACCATTATTTGAAGCAGATGAAAACTGTTTTGTTGGCAGAGAGCTCTAACCTCACTCCTCACTTGCTACTCTTAGCAAATCCATCTTGAAAAAGTAAATTCATGTGTCTTCAGGGAAGGTACTAGGAAGTTGAGGATGAAACAAATAAAAACTTTTATTTTGTATTTATTTTTTATTAAAAATGTTTTTCCCAGCTTTATTGAGATATAGTTGACATATAGCATTTATAAGTTTAAGGTATACAGTGTAATGATTAGCTACATTTATCTATTGCAAAATGATGCCACAAGGTTAGCTAACACATCTATCACCACACGTAGTTAAAATTTGTGTGTGTGGTGAGAACTTTTAAAACCTACTGTCAGTAATTTTCGAATACACAATACAGTATTGTTAACTATAGTCCTCATGCTATACATTACATCCTCAGAGTTTATTCAGCTGGAATTTTGTACCCTTTGACCACTTTCACATTTCCCCCCAACCCCCACCCCTGTCCGTGGCAACAGACAAAAATTTTAGTAGAAGACAGAGTGTCCAGGGTAGACAAAGAATGAGGTACAATGTGGAATGGAAGTTCCGGAAATAGAAAAGTCATAATAAGCTGCTGGAATCTGTGGTGCTGGGGCCATGATTTAAAGTTCAAATAAGGTTTTGGAAGAGCCAAGATAATAAGAACGCTTGCTGGCAACCCACTCCAGTATTCTTGCCTGGAGAATCCCATGAACAGAGAAGCCTGGTGGGCTACAGTCCATGGGGTCGCAAAGAGTTGGACACGACTGAGCAACTTAACTAACTTGCTCCTTGGAAGAAAAACTATGACAAACTTAGCTTATGAAAAAACAAATACATCACTTTACCAACAAAGGTCCATATAGTCAAAGCTATGATTTTTACAGTAGTCATGTATGGGTGTGAGAATTGACCGTGAAGAAGGTTGAGTGCCAAAGAGTTGATGCCTTCAAACTTTGTTGCTGGAGAAGACTCTTGAGAGTCCCTTGGACAGCAAGGAGATCAATCCAGTCAATCCTAAAGGAATATTCGTTGGAATGACTGATGCTGGAGCTGATGCTCCAAGCCTGATGCAAAGAGCTGACTCATTGGGAAAAGACTCTGATGCTGGGAAAGACTGAGGGCAGGAGGGCAAGGGGGTGACAGTGGATGAGACGATTGGATGGCATCACTAACTCAATGGACATTAGTTTGAGCAAACTTAGGGAGTAGTGAAGGACAGGGAAGCCTGGTGTGCTGCAGTCCATGAGGTCAAAAAGAGACATGACTGAGTCACTAAGCAGCAATAACAAAAATTATAAAGAAGCAGCCCAGGCAGAATAAAGAGCTGAGTGAGGGCAAAGAAACCAAGGAGGACAGGGTATGATTGTAGATAGCACATAGTTTCACCAAGAGAGTAGCACTGCTGAAGTTAAGAGAAATTGAGAAATTTGAGTTAAGACATGAAATGAGGAAGGCTGGAGGAAAGCCTTAAATAGTAGAGTGAAGAAATTGAGTTTATTTTACTTCTTCATGGGGAACTTGCACTAAACAGTGTAGTCAGGAATTAGCAGCAGGTTGGATTACAAATTTGCTGACCATAAATAGATGGGGAAACAGTGGAAACAGTGTCAGACTTTATTTTTTCCCTAAAATCACTGCAGATGGTGATTGCAGCCATGAAATTAAAAGACGCTTTCTTCTTGGAAGGAAAGTTATGACCAACCTAGACAGCATATTAGAAAGCAGAGACATTACTTTGCCAACAAAGGTCCGTCTAGTCAAGGCTGTGGTTTTTCCTGTGGTCATGTATGGATGTGAGAGTTGGACTATGAAGAAGGCTGATCGCTGAAGGATTGATGCTTTTGAACTGTGGTGTTGGAGAAGACTCTTGAGAGTCCCTTGGACTGCAAGGAGATCCAACCAGTCCATTCTGAAGGAGATCAGCCCTGGCATTTCTTTGGAGGGAATGATGCTACAGCTGAAACTCTAATACTTTGGCCACCTCATGAGAAGAGTTGACTCACTGGAAAAGACTTTGATGCTGGGAGGGATTGGGGGCAGGAGGAGAAGGGGATGACCGAGGATGAGATGGCTGGATGGCATCACTGACTCGATGGACGTGAGTTTGAGTGAACTCCGGGAGTTGGTGATGGACAGGGAGGCCTGGTGTGCTGTGATTCATGGGGTCGCAAAGAGTTGGACATGACTGAGCTGAACTGAACTGAACTGAACTGGATTAAAAAGTGAGCCTCATTTATGAAACCTGTTGATAGTTTCCTTTGAGTGAAGCAAAGAATGCACATTGGTGAGACTTGACAACTACTTTGACTTTCTGTTGTGCAGTACAGTGTGTCCTAGCTTGTGCAACGAAAGCCCTCAGTCATAGCCACTGACTCCAAAGACTTTCTTTCTTGCAACCCACTCTGCTCTTTTCTGTAACAGCACACATGAACTTTTCCTATTCCTAGAAGGGCCGTTAACTTGGTTTAAACACAGCTCAAGTGACTATGCAACTTATTTATGTTATATCCTTGACAGTGGTTTCATTGTGGTGAATTCCCACAATACCTGATTTGGCAGGTGTGAGCGGGACTTTACAGGTCTTTAGACCTCAGAGGAAATCATAGCTTATTTTTCACATGTTCTGTCAGTGTTTGTTGTAAATAAGTTCAGTAGATTCCACTGTCATATCATACAATGCATAGTTTTTCGGTAATAACTTTTTCTTTTCATTGAGTCTTAAGCTGAGTATTCTGTCACATTCTTTCAGTTGTTATTACTGTGTTATTTGTGTAGGTTTCTGGTTCACACCACTGAAGAAAACACTCATGACAACTTTCATTCACTTTGTGTGGAACACCACTGAAGGGCCCTGTTGGCCACATTTCTGTATATGGCACCATCATTCCTTCTGTTTCTTAGGCAGGAAACCAGGGAGTCGTCACTGATGTTTTCTTTTCCTCTCTCCAATTCATTTGATTTTAAAAAATATGACAATTATCCACACTCTCTGTCTGAATACCGTTTACAGTATGACATCAGGTCTTTCATTAAGGGAGGGATCTACTTCTCTTCTCCTTGAATCTGAGCAGGCTTTGTAAAATCTTTGGAGAAATGCCTTGTTACCTACTTTGATTCATAGATGATGTACTGTTTCCAAGCCTAGGCATCAAGCAGCCCGGCAAACTTCTGCTGCCCTCACACATCCTGCCTGTACCTGTGTTCTGCCACCAGGAGAACAAACCTGGGCTAGGCTGCTGGAAGACAAAAGACCTTGCACGATGAATCAATGGATTCATCCTGACTGAGGCCCCAGACATGTGGGAGAATCCAGCCAATATTAGTAGAGCTATCTTACAACTCATTCACCAATTGGCTGAGGCACATGAGCAAGGCCCTTCCAAACCTTCCTGGTCCTCGCTAGTCCATCAACCTACTCTTGAAATAAAGTCTTTATTTGAAGCCACTAAGTTTTGGGTGGTTAGTTATGCAGCAAAAGCTAACTGATTCACGCCCCTGCACTTAATTGTTCTCTGAGTATTATAGCTTCTACCTCTTTAATATAATTCCTTTGACTGTTGGAGTTCCCTGGAGGTCCAGTGGTTTGGACTTGGTGCTTTCACTGTCAAGGGCAGAGGTTCCATCCCTGGTCAGAGTGCCGAGATCCTAGAAGCCATGCGGTGCAGCCAAAAGAAAAAAAGAGCTCTTCCTGATTTCTTTGCATTTCATTTTTGCCTTCTTTGTTGCTTTCTATCTAAGTTTTAATCCTGCCTCATTTCTACTACCAGAATACTCATTTTATTCTTCTTCTTAAGACCCTTTAATGGCCCATCAAAAGTAATAAGGTGCACACTGCTGAAAGCAGTCACCCTGATAGCTAAGAGCCCAATTTATTGTCTCAGACACCCTGGTGGTGGCGGTGGTTTAGTTGCTAAGTCATGTCCAACTCTTGCGACCTCAGGGTCTGTAGCCCACCAGTCTCCTCTGTCCATGGGATTTCCCAGGCAAGAATACTGGAGTGTATTGCCATTTCCTTCTCCAGGGGATCTTCCCGACTCAGGGATCAAACCTATGTCTCCTGTATTGCAAAAAGTCTCTGGCATTGCAGGTGGGTTATTTACTGCTGAACCACCAGGGAAGTCTCAAACTCCTTGGCTCCTTTACTTTACTGCTGTGTGACCTGGGGCAAGTTACCAAACCATTTTTTGTTTCAGTTTCCTCATGCTTAAAATGAAATAAAAATGAGACTTTTAAAGTAGAGTCTAGAATAGAACCTATCATATCATAATTGTGCAACTTATATGCACTATGATTTTTACTCTCTAGTATGAAAGTGAAAGTCACTCAGTCTTGTCTGACTCTTTGTGACCCCATGGACTATACAACCCATGGAATTCTCCAGGCCAGAATACTGGAGTGGGTAGCCTTTCCCTTCTCCGGGGGATCTTCCCAACCCAGGGATCGAACCCAGGTCCCCTGAATTGCAGAGATTCTTTACCAGCTGAGCCACAAGGGAAGCCCATGAAATAAGACCATTCATGAACTGGCTCTTTTATTCTCCCTCTAAAGTCATGTATCATTCATTATGACTTCTTCAGAACTCAATCGAAACCCTTGGTTCTTCCAATATGTACCATGTTGTTTAAAGCCTCCATATTTTTATTCACGTTGCTTCAACTTTTCCAATACCTGGTCCCTGCCTCTCTGTTCTCTGGCATTTAGTCCCTCTCTCTGACTATATCAACTTCTCTTTCAATGCTTACCTCAAGCAGTGCCCTCATATTGAAGTCTTTTCTAGACTCTGCTGGTGTAATCAATTAGCCATGCCTTGATTCATGCCCCATAGTATCCTGCCCATTCTCCTCGCATGGCATGTCTCAGCTTATTTACTTCATACTGTTGGTTCCTTTAAACAGTGCCCTGTTTGTGCTTGGTTCTCCATCACCTAGAACAATGCATGACACATGGTATGAACTTCATAAATGATGATTATAAATTTAGGACATTATAAAGTCACAGAGGAAGTAATTGAGAAGAAATGAATCAGGCTCTAATTTTCTGTTTCCAAAATGCTAAAGCCACTGGTGCTCTTGGAGTAACTGCAGATTACTGTAGCCAAGGAGGCTATTGGGGAGGGGTTGAATATAGGCAACAGCATTGCAGTAGGGCACTGGTGGGTTATGCTCGTGGATCGTAAAAAACGTGGAAGATGGCACTATAACTAGAACCCTGAGAAAAAGTTGAAATCTGGGAATGTGGCATTACTAATAGAGGTATGCGGACATTGCCTACTTTGGTCAGAACAGAAGGGTTCCTACCACTTTAGTCTCTATGAATGAATACAATTTAAAAATTGGGATTCTTGACAGTAAGATAATCTTCAAGTTACATATGCTATGTGCTGACTTCATATTTCTTATATATTTTTTGTTACTATTTTCTCTTCTTGTAATGTTAATGTTCTTAATGCTAGAAGGAAGGATGGAATGCTTCTGATCATATATGCTATAGGATATACTGTCAGGAATGTTGGGATGGGATATGTTTCATGAAGTTGCTGTTTCATGAATTTAGTGACCCAAGTTTATTTCCAGTGATTAAAAAAGCACTCCAGTAGAGTCTGTTTGTAAACCAAACATCATGTAACACAGTGGAGAAAGTTGGAACTGCGTATTACACAGTAACTGCCCACAGCTCTCCCCTCAACAAAGTAAAACCATCATTCTATTTTCCATCTCTGGGTTTCCCAGGTGACTCTATTGGTAAATAATCCACTTGCCAGTGCAGGAGATGTAAGAGATGTGGGTTCGATCCCTGGGTGGGGAAGATCTCTTGGAGAAGGTGATGGCAACCCACTCCAGTAATCTTGCTGAGAGAATGCCATGGACAGAGGAGCCTGGCAGGCTACAGTTCATGGGGTGCAAAGAGTCAGACATCACTGAAGCGACTTTGCACACACACACACATGCAGATTTTCCATCTCTACTGTAAGAACTTCTTGTCAGTGGAATCATATGGTATTTGTGATGTGCTTATTTGGTTTGGCTTAACGTCCTCAGGGTTCATCCATGTTATAGCATAGTTACCTTCCTTTTTAAGGCTGAATCATAAATCAGCCTTAAATACATACATGTAAATGTATATAACATGTTCTGCCTCTCCAGTCATCCATCAACAGATGCTTGGGTTGCTTCTAAGATTCAGCTATTGTGAATAATGTTGCTATGAATGTTGGTTCGTAGTCATCTCTTTGAAACTGTGCTTTCAATTCTTGTGGCTAGATACCTGGAAGTGGAATTGCTGGATCATATGGTAATTCTAAATTTTTGGGAAACTGCCATACTGTTTTATACAGCTGCTGCTGCTGCTAAGTCACTTCAGTTGTATCTGACTCTGTGTGACCTCATAGATGGCAGCCCATCAGGCTCCCCCATCCCTGGGATTCTCCAGGCAAGAACACTGGAGTGGGTTGCCATTTCCTTCTCCAATGCATGAAAGTGAAAAGTGAAAGGGAAGTCACTCAGTCATGTCTGACTCTTCACGACCCCACGGACTGCAGCCTACCAGGCTCCTCTGTCCACAGGATTTTCCAGGTGAGAGTACTGGAGTGGGGTGCCATTGCCTTCTCTGGTTTTATACAGCAGATGCAGCTGTTCCATTTGACATTTCCCTCAACAGCACAAAATGTGCTCATGAACACTGTTGAATTTATGTAGTAGTCATCTTAATGGGTATGAAGTGATGTCTCATTGTGGGGTGAAATTTCATTGTAATTTTGATTTGTATTTACCTAATGTTTAGTGGTGTTGGATAAGACTTTTGAGAGTCCCTTGGACTGCAAGGAGATCCAACCAGTCCATTCTGAAGGAGATCAGCCCTGGGATTTATTTGGAAGGAATGATGCTAAAGCTGAAACTCTAATACTTTGGCCACCTGATGTGAAGAGTTGACTCATTGGAAAAGACTTTGATGCTGGGAGGGATTGGGGGCAGGAGGAGAAGGGGACGACAGAGGATGAGATGGTTGGATGGCATCACGGACTCGATGGACGTGAATCTGAGTGAACTCCAGGATTTGGTGATGGACAGGGAGGCCTGGCGTGCTGCGATTCATGGGGTCACAAAGAGTCGGATACGACTGAGCGACTGAACTGAACTGAATGTTTAGTAAGGTTGAACATATTTTCATGTGCTTATTAATTTATGTATCTTTGGAGAAATATCTACTGGAGTCCTTTGCTTAATTTTGAATTGGGTTGCTTGTTTTTTATTGTGGAGTTTTAGGAGTTCTCTATCTATCCTGGATTTTGACCCTTATCAGATATATGATTTACAAATAACTTCTCTGATTTTCTGAGTTGCCTCTTTACTTTGTTGATAATGCCTTTTGATACACAAAGTTTAAAAATTTTCATCAAGTTCAGTTTGTCTCTTTTTTTCTTTGTTTGCCTGTGCCTTTTGTGTCATATCCAGGAAAGTGAAAGTAGTCGCTTGGTCGTGTCTGACTCTTTGCAACCCTGTGGACTGTAGGCCACCAGGCTCCTCCGTCTATGGGATTTCCCAGGCAAGAATACTGGAGTGGGTTTCCATTTCCTTCTCCAGGGGATCTTCTCGACCCAGGGATCGAACCCAGTTCTCCCGCATTGCAGGCAGACGCTTTAACCTCTGAGCCACCAGGGAAGCCCACCAAATCCAGGAAATCATTGCCAAATCCAATGCTGTGAATTTTTTGCCCTGGATTTACTTCTAAGAATTCTGTAGTTTGAAGTCTTATGTTTAAGTAAGTATTCTGAGTTTTGTTTTGTTTTGTTTTAGGTGAAGGTTTTACTTCATTCTCTTGCATGTGAATATCTAGTTCCTCTTCTACTTGTTGAAGAGATTGACTGTCTTTTCCCCATTGAATAGTCTTGGCTACTCTGGTTGAAAATCATTTGATTGTAGAGGCAAGGGTTTATTTCTGGGATTTCTGTTTTTCACTGGTCTATGTGTCTGTCTTTATGCCAGTACCACACTCTTTTGATTATGATAGACTTTATGAGTGAAGTTTTGAAATCAGGAAATGTGAATCCTCCAGCTTTATGTGTCTTACACATTTTTGTGACACCCTTTCCCATGGAAGCACTTAATAGATACTTCAAACATGTGTAGATTTAATGATGGAACTGCAACTATTATGTAATGTGGGACATGCTGAGAGACTTGCTCTCACCTTGCAAACCTAGAATACTTTTCACAGAACTATTTTCAACAGGAAGATATCAAACATTTTTCATAATATAAAATTTCCAAATACTGCTTACTGGAAGCTACTATTCTGGTGAAGAATAAATTGATTTATTCTCACAATGTTTTGCCTTCTGTATATTCATTAACATTCAGGTGATTGTTATGACAGAAAGAAAATATTTTTCAGTTTAGTCATGGATTCTGAGCATAAAGTTTTTCCCGTGCTAAAAAATTGATCTGACACAATTTCTTATCCATAGCAAAATAGCATGATCTCTTTATTACAGTTTTGACTCAACATTATGGTATGGATTAAAAGTCTAAGGAAATATTATAGAGGATGTTAACATTGTATTTGGCAATGCCACGATATAAAGATATGAAGAGAAAATGATTAGAATCCAGGGAAGTAAATATCATAAGTGATGTACATTATAAATCATCTTAGTAAAAGAAGTCTAGGCATTGTAGTTTTATTAAACAAAAAATTATGTTTGTTTTTAAATTTATGAGCATATCATTCATCATCTTTTCAATTTTTCTTAAAGTGAGAGTTTCAAAATTTAGGGCATCTGAAAATTCATTGTGTTAGTTAAGGTAAGTGAAGTGACTCTTTGCAACCCCATGGACTGGGGCCTACCAGGCTCCTCTGTCCATGAGATTTTCCAGGCAATAGTAGTGGAGTGGATTGCCATTTCCTTCTCCAGGGGATCTTCCTGACCCAGGGATCCAACCCAGGTCTCCCGCATTGTAGACAGACGCTTTACAGTCTGAGCCACGACCGTCTGAGCCACAAGGGAAGTCCTCGTTAAGGTAAGGCTTGCGTGCTATTATTAATGGAACTAACAAAATAGTTCAGTGGTTTAGAAAACAAGTCGCCTTGTTTCTTTGTGCTATATAGTCTGTGGTGAGCATTCTAGGTTAGCCTACAGCTATGCTCTGGGCAACCTTTCATAGTACCAGCTTCCTTATCTTTTGTTTTTGATGATTCCCTGAGGTAATGTCTTCTCCAGCTTGAGTGAAGCTGGTTTCAGGCACTTCCTTATTTTAGTTTGTGAGAAGAGAACCAGAACACAGGAACTCAGTGTAAGGTTTTATAGGTCAGGCTGGGAAGGGGTAAGTGTCATTTCTGCTGGTGTTCCTTTGGTGACAGCTCAGTCATTAAGCTACATGTGGCTACAAGTTGTTATTGTTCAGTCACTCAGTTGTTTTCAGTTCTTTGCAACCCCATGGACTGTGGCACTCCAGGCCTCCCTATCCTTCACCATCTCCCAGAGGTTGCTCGAACTCATGTCCACTGACTCGGTGATACCATCCAACCATCTCATCCTGTCATCTCCTCCTGCCTTCAGTCTTTCCTATTGGAGATGGTCATTTACAGTGAGTCGGCTCTTTGCATTAGGAGCCAAAATATTGGACCTTTAGGTCCAATACTATAAAGGACCTTCAGCATCAATCCTTCCAATGAATATTCAGCGTTGATTTCCTTTAAGATAGACTGGTTTGATCTTCTTGCTGTCCAAGGGACTCTGAAGAGATTTTTTCAGCACCACAGTTCAAAAGCATCAGTTCTTCGGCACTCAAGACTTTTTTTTATTCTCCAGCTCTCACATATGTACATGGCTAATGGAAAAACCATAGCTTTGACTAGATGGACATTTGTTGGCAAAGTAATGTCTCTGCTTTTTAATACACTGTCATGGTTTGTCATTGGTTTATTCCAAGGACCAAGTGTCTTTTAATTTCATGGCTGCAGTCACAATCTGCAGTGATTTTGGAGCCCCCCAAAATAAAGTCTGTCACTGTTTCCACTGTTTCCCCATCTATTTGCCATGAAGTGATGGGACCAGATGCCATGATCTTCATTTTTGAATTTTGAGTTTTAAGCCAGCTTGTTCACTCTACTCTATCATCTTCATCAAGGGACTCTTTAATTCCTCTTTACTTTCTGCCATAAGGGTGATGTCATCTGCAGATCTGAGATTTTTTATATTTCTCCCCCCAGTCTTGATTCCAACTCATACTTCATTTAGCCCGGCATTTCTTATGATGTACTCTGCATATAAGTTAAATAAGTGGGTGAAAATATACATCCTTGACATACTCCTTTCCTAATTTTGAACCAGTCCATTGTTCCATGTCTGGTTCTAAATGTTGCTTCATGACCTGCATACAGGTTTCTCAGGAGGCAGATAAGATCGTCTAGTATTCCCATCTCTTTAAGAATTTTCCACAGTTTGTTGTGATCTACACAGTCAAAGGCTTTAGCATAGTCTTTGAAGCAGAAGGTTTCTGGAATTCGCTACCTTTTTCTATGATCCAACAGATGTCAGCAGTTTCATTTCTGGTTCTTCTGCCTTTTCTAAACCTAGCTTACATATCTGGAAGTTCTTGGTTTACATACTGTTGAAGTTTAGCTTGAAAGATTTTGAGCATTGCTTTGCTAGCATGTGAAATGAGTGCAATTGTATGGTAGTTGGATATATTCAGATGGATATATCTTTCCTTTTCTCCTTTGCCTTTCACTTCTCTTCTTTTTTCAGCTGTTAGTAAGTCTTCCTCAAATAGCTGGGAATTGGGAAATAAGGTCCTAGGTAGGCAGTCATGTCAGCTCTAGCTCTCTTACTATGTACAAAAAGGAAATCAACTTTGGATAACAGGCAGTGTCTTCCTCGGTCACTCAGACCAAAGCTTCAGCACTGAAATCAGATTGATTGTATTCTTTGCAGCCAAAGATGGAGAAGCTCTATACAGTCAGAAAAACAAGACCGGGAGCTGACTGTGGCTCAGATCATGAGCTCCTTATTGCCAAATTCAGACTCAAATTGAAGAAAGTAGGGAAAAGCACTAGACCATTCAGGTATGACCTAAATCAAATCCCTTATGATTATACAGTGGAAGTGAGAAATAGATTTAAGGGACTAGATGTGATAGACAGACTGCCTGATGAACTATGGACTGAGGTTCATAACATTGTACAGGAGACAGGGATCAAGACCATCTCCTGGAAAAGAAATGCAAAAAAGCAAAATGGCTGTCTGGGGAGGCCTTACAAATAGCTGTGAACAGAAGAGAAGTGAAAAGCAAAGGAGAAAAGGAAAGATATAAGCCTCTGAATGCAAAGTTCCAAAGAACAGCAAGAAGAGATAAGAAAGCCTTCCTCAGCAATCAATGCAAATAAATAGAGGAAAACAACAGAATGGAGAAGACTAGAGATCTCTTCAAGAAAATCAGAGATACCAAGGGAACATTTCATGCAAAGATGGGCTCAATAAAGGACAGAAATGGTATGGACCTAATAGAAGCAGATGATATTAAGAAAAGGTGGCAAGAATACACAGAAGAACTGTACAAAAAAGATCTTCACAACCAAGATAATCACGATGGTGTAATCACTCAACTAGAGCCAGACATCCTGGAATGTGAAATCAAGTGGGCCTTAGGAAGCATCACTATGAACAAAGCTAGTGGAGGTGATGGAATTCCAGTTGAGCTATTTCAAATTCTAAAAGATGATACTGTGAAAGTGCTGCACTCAATATGCCAGCAAATTTGGAAAACTCAGCAGTGGCCACAGGACTGGAAAAGGTCAGTTTTCATTCCAATCCCTGAGAAAGGCAATGCCAAAGAATGCTCAAACTACTGCACAATTCCACTCATCTCACATGCTAGTAAAGTAATGCTCAAAATTCTCCACACCAGGCTTCAGCAATATGTGAACCATGAACTTCCAGATATTCAAGCTGGTTTTAGAAAAGGCAGAGGAACCAGAGATCAAATTGTCAACATCTGCTGGATCATGGAAAAAGCAAGAGAGTTCCAGAAAAACATCTATTTCTGCTTTATTGATTATGCCAAAGCCTTTGACTGTGTGGGTCACAATAAACTGTGGGAAATTCTGAAAGAGATGGGAATATCAGACCACCTGACCTGCCACTTGAGAAACCTATATTCAGGTCAGGAAGCAACAGTTAGAACTGGACATGGAACAACAGACTGGTTCCAGATAGGAAAAGGAGTACATCAAGGCTGTATATTGTCACCCTGCTTATTTAACTTCTATGCAGAGTACATCATGAGAAACACTGGGCTGGAAGAAGCACAAGCTGGAATCAAGATTGCCAGGAGAAATATCAATAACCTCAGATATGCAGATGACACCACCCTTATGGCAGAAAGTGAAGAGGAACTAAAAAGCCTCTTGATGAAAGTGAAAGAGGAGAGCGAAAAAGTTAGCTTAAAGCTCAACATTCAGAAAACGAAGATCATGGCATCCAGTCCCATCACTTCATGGGAAATAGATGGGGAAAGAGTGGAAACAGTGTCAACAGTGTCAGACTTTATTTTCTGGGGCTCCAAAATCACTGCAGATGGTGACTGCAGCCATGAAATGAAAAGATGCTTACTCCTTGGAAGGAAAATTATGATCAACCTAGATAGCATATTCAAAAGCAGAGACATTACTTTTCCAACAAAGGTCCGTCTAGTCAAGGCTATGGTTTTTCCTGTGGTCATGTATGGATGTCAGAGTTGGACTGTGAAGAAGGCTGAGCACCGAAGAATTGATGCTTTTGATGTTGGAAAAGACTCTTGAGAGTCCCTTGAACTGCAAGGAGATCCAACCAGTCCATTCTGAAGGAGATCAGTCCTGGGATTTCTTTGGAAGGAATGATGCTAAAGCTGAAACTCCAGTACTTGACCATGTCATGTGAACAGTTGACTCATTGGAAAAGACTCTGATACTGGGAGGGATTGGGGGCAGGAGAAGGGGACGACAGAGGATGAGATGGCTGGATGGTATCACTGACTCGATGGATGTGAGTCTGAGTGAACCCCGGGAGTTGGTGATGGACAGGGAGGCCTGGCATGCTGCCATTCATGCGGTCGCAAAGAGTTGGACACGACGGAGTGACTGAACTGAACTGAATGGGAGAAGGGAGACTGGAAATCAATTATCATTTACTACCTATGTGATCTTGGACTTAAAGCCTTTGCCACTCATCTGACCTTGAATACTACACTTTTACCACTTACCATTATGTGAACTTGAGCACATAATTTCTGCTACTCATCACCCAACTGACCTTTAACAATTAAGTAAGTTCTGTCATTTATGTCCTTTGGACTTTGGACAGATAGTCTCTACCACTTACCTTTTGTGTGACTTGGACTCGTGACCTCTATTATCTAACACCTTTGTGACCATCTTCTTGTAATTTCTACCACTTTAGCACCTATGTGACCATGGCCTATAACCTTGATAAGCATCTTTTTCTCATCTTTACTTCATAGGATTTTGTTATACAAGGTAATTAATATAAAGACATTAGAAAAATGATGAGCACGTAGTGTTGGATAAATATATGCTACTGTTTGCTGCCATTACCACCGCTGCTACTGGTGTTACTACTGTTTTGTATTATCTAGTTAACAGAAAACTAATAAACGTGATAATTCATCTTATACTGATCACATGGAAGAATGTTTTGGGATCTCTATGTTATTAATGTGGATTTTGGTTATTACAAAGCATAGAAATGCTCCTGAATTTAAAAGTTAGAGTCAATATAATGATACCTTTACAAGCATTTAATGTATAATCTGAGAGTATATAATATAGTCTCAGATTAAATGGGAGAGTAACACATTTGCATATTATGGCTTTATTTGGTAGTCATAAGATTCAGTGACTCATTTATTGGATATGGGCATTGTAGGGGAAATTAAAACATCAAAAGTGGGATAATTTATTCTGAATATAATGGAGTTAAATTAACTGTCAGTGTATTTTATTCATCCTTTCATTATGCTAACCTCCCAGGGAAACTAAGTGACCTTGATGATTATAAGCTCAAGGCATAAACCATCTAGTTGGAAACCCAAGTCCAAGAACTAAAAACTCCAAATAGCAGTTTACCAGATTTTCCAAAATAAAATTCAGTTAATTTGTAAATAGGTCCTTAAATGCAAATGATTTATCCCTTTCCACATGGAGTCAAATAACTTGGACAGTTGAAAAGTCCTTATGAACTAAAGAGAGTAAACAAATTAATGTCAAAGTCACAGTGCATTTTCCTGTATTTTACAGACATCACAGAAAAAATGTCAAACATTCAGCTTCAAATGACACCATAGCTTTCTTTGTCTTTTCTTTATATTACCTATAGTTTCCTTAGAGAGTGTGCTGATACCTCAGTTACCAATACTTGTCGGTTGCATGTACAATGTGATTTTTCAGAGAGACTGTCTGTAAGTGTGCAAGTTTTGATGTATATTTTTAAGTCCTAGCAATAATTCAAAGAAATTATCATAGAATGCAGGAGATCTTTGATATTTGTAAACTATGCACACACACACAAATTTAACGAATTTATACTCTGTTGAAAATGGACCTGAGAACAAATTAAGTGTTATTGCCGGTGATGGAAATAATCAGAAAATACAAGGTGACTTCTTAGAAAATAGGAGCTTGGACTATATTAAGATTAAGCAGCCAAATCAGTGGTGGCTTGGCAGATGTCAAGAACAAATCCACCACATATTTTATATAGAAATGAGAAAATAAGAATGCTGAAGTCATTTCAGTAAGTACTCCTGGAAGATTTAAGCTTTATAGCTTTGTTAGTGGAGATATTTAGAGCTGTTTTGCAAAATCAATAGAGGTGTGAAAAGAGACTAAATTTTTACATTTAGTTATGATATATTATCGGAGAAGGCAATGGCACCCCACTCCAGTACTATTGCCTAGGAAATCCTATGGATGGAGGAGCCTGGTAGGCTGCAGTCCATGGGGTCGCTAAGAGTCGGACACGACTGAACGACTTTGCTTTCACCTTTCACTTTCATGCACTGGAGAAGGAAATGGCAACCCACTCCAGTGTTCTTGCCTGGAGAATCCCAGGGACTGGGGAGCCTGGTGGGCTGCCGTTTCTGGGGTCGCACAGAGTCGGACACGACTGAAGTGACTTAGCAGCAGCAGCATGATATATTATGAAGTAAACTAAGTGCATTATAATATTTAAGAATTTGAGGAATCTTCATAGCCTCAGCCTATGTTCTCTGGGATGGCAATATTTATTTAGCAAAGAATAATTATTTCACCCACAACTGACCTCTTACTTACTAAACACAAACTATCAATCTATAAGCCTAGACATTGGATTGTGTTCTGCCTGGATTTTGCTGAAGTAGTACTAGCATGAAAATGTAGTTTAAGGTCAGTTATTTAAAAAAAAAAATACTCTACCTTATGTTTATGTTTATGGCTTTAAGTCAATTTTCAAATTAATTTTCAGAGTATAGTGAAAGTGAAAAAAGTCATTGTAATTAGAATTAAACAACAGTATTTAATAGTTCAAAATTAGTAACTTTCCACTTTTCATGAGGGATAGTTCATGGAAATGCGGGAGAGAATCATGCAGTTTCTTTAATTTTGTTTTACTAAAGATATGTTTCCTTGACACTAATATTGTACTGTTAGTCAAAACCTTGGCCTGAGCAGCATCTTATTTTATTTCTTCAGTTTGCAGATACTAAAACGTTTTGCCACTGGGGGTCACTGTTTATCAATATTTTGAAAAACCAATTCCTTGATGATAAAGTGATGTAACTGGATAACTAGTGAGCAGCTTACAGTTTAAAGAAACATTGCTGCAGGAAAAGTCTAAATTTAGATGTGGAGTTTCCTAGGGACTAAAATAGTGTCTTTCATAAATTAAGTGATTCCACAGAGCCAATGACTTCTCTAGAGATTTTATTCAGAGATAACTAAATAGTAATTACATTCAGAATAGCTATGTATGTATTTTAGGAGACTTAAATATGCTTTACCGATTTGAGGCGGTTATGGGCTGGTTGCTTTCACGGTTCCCAGGGAATGATAGAGGAGACACAGAGCAGGGAAATGGGCGGAGTGTGCCCAAGGCATCAGGCAGGAGAGCTAGGTTCTGCTCTGGCCCTTTACTCTCTGGCCAAGGCCCCCAGTCAGTCTCTTAAGCCCCGCCTTTTTCCCCTTTGTAAAATGAAGATGGAAGGTGCTCCATGATTGCAGTACTCTCTCCTAGTCCTGTCTTTCTAAGAGTCCTTGTCAGTATCTGTCAGGTTTTAAAGTTTTCAGATGAAAGGAATGAACCTATTTTTACTCTTTCATCTTCATGGTAGAGAAATATCAAGATAACAAAACAAAAGTGCTGTGTTTTCATATATTGTGACTGCAGAATGAAGTGACTATCACTAGAAGATTTCCTTTTTCAGTGATGTAAAGGGGAAACTGACACCCTGGAAAGTCTATAACATTTTAGGTCAGGTTGATGTGCTTTTCATAAGTTTTGCTTAAAGAATTACTATTTTTATCAATGCCCTTTTTTTCAGTTATTTATTTTCTGCTGACTGATCCAAAAGAGTAAAGATTCCTGTCCCAAGAGTGGCGGAATTCTTCTTCTTTCCCAACTTGCAGCCGAGGAAGCTATACTCTCATTGAATGCTGTACCTTCCATTTTTAGGCTTGCAGCTGTTTCAATCTGCAGGACTATTCAAGTGTCCCCTGATCCTGTGCCTCACATCTATCAATGATAAAAAGTAACTAGTCTTGGGAGCACACTCTTAAAAAGAATTTTACACATTTGATTTTCTTTATTATAACAACCCTGCAAAATAAAGAAAGTTGTATTACCTACTCCGTTTTGGAATTCTGGAAATTAAGATCCAGAAGAAGTAAGTGATTTATCCAAGTGATTTGTACAGTTGAATCCAGATCTTCAGTCTCCAAATGTTTTCTTTCTGAAGACCCAAGTTCTCTTTTATACTGAGCTCAGTTCACAGAATTCTGTTCTGGCATATTTTCCTGTGTTTGAAGCTCTGGACTAATAGATTATCTTACTATGCCATCTACTGTGGACCGAATTGTGCCCCCACAAAATTCTTATGTTGAAACGTTACCCACCCCACCCCCCCAGTAACTCATAATGTAAGTGTATTTAGACAGGGCCTTTAATGAGATGGGCTTCCTGGGTGGCACTAGTGGTAAAAAACGTACCAGCCAATGCAGGAGACATAAGCAATGTGGGTTCAATCCCTGGGTCAGGAAAATCCCCTGGAGAAGGAAATGGCAGACTTCTCCAGTATTCCAGCCTGAAAAATCCCATGGACAGAGGAACCTAGTGGGTTATAAGTCCATGGGGTCCAAAAGAGACGCTCACGACTGAAGTGGCTTAGCACACATGCACTCCTCTCCTTTAAAGGGATGATTAAGTTAAATGAGGCCATTAGTTTGGACTCTAACCCAATTTGACTGGTGTGTTTATAGGAAGAGAAATTTGGACACATGTAGAGATCCCAGGGAAGTTCATGCACGGAGGAAATACTGTGTTAAGACAAAGCAAGGAAGTTGACCATTTACAAACCAAGAAGAGAGGCCTAGGAAGAAAACAAACCTACTGACACCTGGATCTTGGATTTCCAGCCTCCATAACCATAAGAAAGTTAAGTTCTGTTGTTAAAGGTACCCAGTCTTCTGTGCTGTTATGTTTTTGAAGCCTTATCTGAATAAGACACCGTCCATTCATTCACCCATTGTTTTGAATATTATGACCTAGTATCTAACATAACAAGTACTGTGTTGCTCTCTAGGATACAGAGATAAAAGATATAGTCCATGTCTTCAAAGCCCTCATAATCTAGTAATATAGTAGTGATCTGGGAGTAGGGGGAAGCAAACAGTTAATACTATAACGTATGGCTGACAGAGACATCAAAGAGAATCATGGAAATTCAGAGGAGACTTTGTCTCAGCCTGAGTTAAAGTGGGATAGACACAGAGGCAGGGAGGCCAGAGAAGGTATCTTGAAGAACAGTGAGAGTTAAATATCCCTTCCCCCTACAAGCCATTTCATAGGATCTAGTCATAGTCTCATTGGAAGGAAAGTTATGACCAACCTAGATGGCATATTGAAAAGCAGAGACATTACTTTGCCAACAAAGGTCCGTCTAATCAAGGCTATGGTTTTTCCAGTGGTCGTGTATGGATGTGAGAGTTGGACTGTGAAGAAAGCTGAGCACCGAAGAATTGATGCTTTTGAACTGTGGTGTTGGAGAAGACCCTTGAGAGTCCCTTGGACTGCAAGGAGATCCAACCAGTCCATTCTGAAGGAGATCAGTCCTGGGATTTCTTTGGAAGGAATGATGCTAAAGCTGAAACTCCAGTACTTTGGCCTCCTCATGCGAAGAGTTGACTCATTGGAAAAGACTCTGATGCTGGGAGGGATTGGGGGCAGGAGGAGAAGGGGATGACAGAGGATGAGATGGCCGGATGGCATCACTGACTCGATGGATGTGAGTCTGAGTGAACTCCGGGAGTTGGTGATGGACAGGGAGGCCTGGCGTGCTGCGACTCATGGTGTCGCTAAGGGTCGGACACGACTGAGCAACTGAACTGAACTGACTGAGTCATGGTCCTGAACTCCACATGGGTGAGGGCCAGTTATCTGCTAAGATATTCTTGATTTCAAATATATGCATAGATTTTCAGGATTGTTTGGCTCTGGATTTTCTTTTCTGCTACTCTGTCAACAAACCCAATATAGCTCGGATACCTTCTGTTTTTCCTGAAGTACCTACACCTTCCTTTCTGTCAAAATCCCTTTGGAAGCTATGTCTCAGCACATGTAACTGGTTCTTACCATATCTTGTGAAAACTTGTAGTTCTGTGTTCTAGACATGTGACAGTTTCTCCTGTCCAGCAGAAGTTGACTAGGCCATTGTAGACTTTGTTCTAAGATCTAACAGTATCTCTATAGAATCATGCAGAAATTTTATATGTATATACATGCATTGTGGTTGAACCCAGACCATAGGCTTCCTACCAAATAGCTATTTATGGAGTTATCATCTTTCTCTCTTTATAAAATTAGAGATAAACGTGACATCATTAGTTTGACTACCACTGGTGAATAATGAGAAAATATTGTCTATTGTGATATAAGTTTACAGTGTTTATAGTAATGTAGGGCTTGAGAGAGGATTTTATCATGGAACTTGTGGCTATTCATATGCAAAAAAATTTGATATTCATATGGAGAAAATTGAATTTAACCTCTTCTTTACACCGTATGCAAAAATTAATTCTAGGTATCTTTTAGATTTAAGTTTGAATGGTAAAATAACAAAACTTTTAGCTCACTTGGAAGAATTCTGAGCATCTTTGAGACTAGACTTCACAATGTTATCCTATTTGTCTGCTTTCGTGACCATGCATTGAGTAATGGTGACAAGGTGTCCTCCAGAGATGCCTGAACACGTTAAGAGGAACAAAGGTTCTTTTCAGAAAGAGAAGAGAGCTAGAGTTTCAGACTTCATCGCGAGCTGCTGCTTAGTTACATCCACTGAATTTATTGATATGGCTGCCAAGTTCCAACAAAAGGCTAGTGACAGTATCTAGGCATAGCTAGTATGACTATGGGAATTAGGAGTGATGGCATTTCTCTGGTCAGGAAGGAGGCCGAGGAAATGAGCCACATCTCTACACATGATGCCCGCAAGCAACACCTGCATGGTGCTCAGGGAGCTCAGGGGAGTCACTTCCTTACAGATTGGTGTATTTTATCCTGCAGGGAGGCTTGGCTCAGTGAGGGCCTGGGACTCTGTAGAGGAGTGTCAGCAAACTCTTAGGGAGGTAGGAAGGAGACAGGCCATCCACACCACCTTTGAAGGCCCTGATCAGGGCACATTCACTGTAGTCCTCCACAGCACCTGGTATGGGACCTGATATCCATGCTGGCTGAGATTTGGGACAAGACATTTATGATGTTGGACAGCCTATTGTTGATCTGGGGGAACAAATAAATCCTAGGAACAAGAATAGACCCTGGGAAAGACCGAAGTCAGGGAGCTTGAGAAAGCAAAAGCCTATCTCAACTGGCTGTAAAGTGTCTGGTAAAGGTAACTGGAAGGAAATGTGGTTTGACCTCATTGCTGCAGGACCCCCACCTGAAAAGACAGACCAGCAACCCAATGCTGTGTTGTTGGCCTGTCAAATGCCTTAAAACATGAACAGTAGTTCAGATCTGCCCCATTTATCCCTATCTCTCCACATGCTCCATCAGAGGTGTCAGGGCATTATTCTACTAGGGATGAATGACTCCCAAGCCCTGGTTATAGGATGCAGGCTGTAATTGCCTCCAGGTGAGGGCTATGACTGGTCACAAGGTTGAGCTCACTATTCAGGGTCCCCCAGAAACAAACAAAAGGCTCTAGTTAATAATGAGACAAATGTACTATAATCCACATAACCCTCAGAACTTTTCTGGGCCCCTCAGTGGTTCAGTTCAGTTCAGTTGCTCAGTCATGTCCGACTCTTTGCGACCCCATGGACTGCAGCCCGCCAGGCCTCCTTGTCCATCATCAATTATTGGAGTTTACTCAAACTCATGTCCATTGAGTCGGTGATGCCATCCAACCATCTCATCCTCTGTCATCCCTATCTCCTCCCCTGCCTTCAATCTTTCCCAGCATCAGGGTCTTCTTAAATGAGTCAGCTCTTCGCATCAAGTGGCCGAAGTATTAGAGTTTCAGCTTCAACATCAATCCTTCCAATGAACATTCAGGACTTATTTCCTTTAGGATGGACTAGTTGGATCTCCTTGCAGTCCAAGGGACTCTCAAGTCTTCTCTGATGCCACAGTTCAAAAGCATCAATTCTTTGGTGCTCAGCTTTATTTATAGTCCAACTGTCATCTCCATACATGACTACTGGAAAAACCAAGCCTTGACTAGATGGAGCTTTGTTGGCAAAGTAATGTCTCTGCTTTTTAATATGCTGTCTAGATTGGTCATAACTTTCCTTCCAAGGAGTAAGCGTCTTTTTATTTTGTGGCTGCAATCACCACCTGCAGTGATTTTGGAGCCCCCCAAAATAAAGTCTGCCATTGTTTCCACTGTTTCCCCATCTGTTTGCCATGAAGTGATGGGACCAGATGCCATGATCCCAGTTTTTTGAATGTTGAGCTTTAAGCCAGCTTTTCACTCTCCTCTTTCACTTTCATCAAGAGGCTCTTTACTTCTTCCTCACTTTTTGCCATAAGGGTGGTGTCATCTGCATATCTGAGGTTATTGATATTTCTCCCGGAAATCTTGATTCCAGCTTGTGTTTCTTCCAGTCCAGCGTTTCTCATGATGTACTCTGCATATAAGTTAAATAAGCAGGATGACAATATACAGCCTTGATGTACTCCTTTTCCTATTTGCAACTAGTCTGTTGTTCCATGTCCAGTTCTAACTGTTGCTTCCTGGCCTGCATACAGGTTTCTCAAGAGGCAGGTCAGGTGGTCTGGTAGTCCCATCTCTTTCAGAATTTCCCACAGTTTATTGTGATCCACACAGGCAAAGGCTTTGGCATAATCAATAAAGCAGAAATAGATGTTTTTCTGGAACTCTCTTGTTTTATCCATGATCCAGTGGATGTTGGCAATTTGATCTCTGGTTCCTCTGCCTTTTCTAAAACCAGCTTGAACATCTGGAAGTTCATGGCTCACATACTGTTGAAGCCTGGCTTGGAGAATTTTGAGCATTACTTTGCCAGCATGTGAGATGAGTGCAATTGTGTGGTAGTTTGAGCATTCTTTGGCAATGCCTTTCTTTGGGATTGGAATGAAGACTGACCTTTTCCAGTCCTGTGGCCACTGCTGAGTTTTCCAAATTTGCTGGCACATTAAGTGCAGCACTTTCACAGTATCATCTTTTAGAATTTGAAATAGCTTAACTGGAGTTCCATCACCTCCACTAGCTTTGTTTGTAGTGATGCTTCCTAAGACCTACTTGACTTCACATTCCAGGATGTCTAGCTCTAGTTGAGTGATCACACCATCGCTATTATCTGGGTCATGAAGCTCTTTCTTGTACAGTTCTTCTGTGTATTATTGCCACCTCTGCTTAATATCTTCAGTTTCTGTTAGGTCCATACCATTTCTGTCCTTTATCGAGCCCATCTTTGCATGAAATGTTCCCTTGGTATCTCAAATTTTCTCTAAAGAGATGTCTAGTCTTTCCCATTGTATTGTTTCCCTCTATTTCTTTACACTGATCACTGAGGAAAGCTTTCTTATCTCTCTTTGCTTTTCTTTGGAACTCTGCATTCAAATGGATATATCTTTCCTTTTTTCCTTTGCTTTTCGCTTCTCTTGTTTTTGCAGCTATTTGTAAGCCCTCCTGAGACAGCCATTTTGCTTTTTTGCATTTGTTTTTCTTGGGGATGGTCTTGCTCCCTGCCTGTTATACAATGTCATGAACCTTCATCCATAGTTCATCAAGCACCATGTCTATCAGATCGAGTCCCTTAAATCTATTTTTCACTTCCACTGTATAATCATAAGGCATTTGATTTAGGTCATACCTGAATAGTTTAGTACCTACTTTCTGGTTTTCCCTACTTTCTTCAATTTAAGTCTGAATTTGGCAATAAGGAGTTCATGATCTGAGCCACAGTCAGCTCTGGGTCTTGTTTTTGCTGACTGTATAAAGCTTCTCCATTTTTGGCTGCAAAGAATATAATCAATCTGATTTCGGGTTAAGCATCTGGTGATGTCCATGTGTAGAGTCTTCTCTTGTGTTGTTGAAAGAGGCTGTTTGCTATGACCAGTGCATTCTCTTGGCAGAACTCTATTAGCTTTTGCCCTGCTTCATTTTGTACTCCAAGTCCAAATTTTTCTGTTACTCCAGGTGTTTCTTGACTCCCTACTTTTGCATTCCAGTCCTCTATAATGAAAAGGACAACTTTTTTTGGATGTTAGTTCTAGAAAGTTTTGTAGTGTTTATAGAACCGTTCAACTTCAGCTTCTTCAGCATTACTGGTTGGGGCATAGACTTGGATTACCGTGGTATTGAATGGTTTGCCTTGGAAATGAACAGAGATCATTCTGTTGTTTTTTGAGACTGCATCCAAGTACTGCATTTTGGACTCTTTTGTTGATTATGATGGCTTCTCCATTCCTCCTAATGGTTTCTTGCCCACAGTAGTTGGTATAATGGTCATCTGAGTTAAATTCACCCATCCTACTCTATTTTAGTTCACTGATTCCTAAAATGTCAACATTCACTCTTGCCATCAGTATTTTTCAGTCTGTCTACCCTCTGATGGAGGTTATTGTGATTTTGGTATTTCAGTGGTTGTGGTTTTCAGTCTGTCTATCCTCTGATGGAGAAGGATATGAGGCTTATGGAAGCTTCCTGATGGAAGAGACTGACTGAGGGGGAAACTGGGTCTTGTTCTGATGGACAAGGCCATCTCAGTAAATCTTTAATCCTATTTTATGTTGATAGGTGGAGCTGTGTTCCCTCCCTGCTATTTACCTGGGGGCAAACTATGGTGGAGGTAATGAAGATAATTGTCAATTCAGTTCAGTTCAGTTGTTCAGTCATGTCTGACTCTTTGCGACCCCATGAATCGCAGCACGCCAGGCCTCCCTGTCCATCACCAACTCCCAGAGTTCACCCAAACTCACGTCCATTGAGTTGGTGATGCCATATAGCCATCTCATCCTCTGTCGTCCCCTTCTCCTCCTGCCCCAAATCCCTCCCAGCATCAGAATCTTTTCCAATGAATCAACTTTTCACATGAGGTGGCCAAGGTACTGGAGTTTCAGCTTTAGCATCATTCCTTCCAAGGAAATCCCAGGGTTGATCTCCTTCAGAATGGACTGGTTGGATCTCCTTGCAGTCCAAGGGACTCTCAAGAGTCTTCTCCAACACCATAGTTCAAAAGCATTGATTCTTCAGCGCTCAGCCTTCTTCACAGTCCAACTCTCACATCCATACATGACTACTGGAAAAACCATAGCCTTGACTAGACAGACCTTTGTTGGCAAAGTAACATCTCTGCTTTTTAATATGCTATCTAGGTTGGTCATAACTTTCCTTTCAAGGAGTATGCATCTTTTAATTTCATGGCTGCAGTCACCATCTGCAGTGATTTTGGAGCCCCCCAAAATAAAGTCTGCCATTGTTTCCACTGTTTCCCCATCTATTTCCCATGAAGTGATGGGACCAGATGCCATGATCTTAGTTTTCTGAATGTTGAGCTTGAAGCCAACTTTTTCACTCTCCTCTTTCACTTTCATCAAGAGGCTTTTTAGTTCCTCTTCACTTTCTGCCATAAGGGTGGTGTCATCTGCATATCTGAGGTTATTGATATTTCTCCTGGCAATCTTGATTCCAGCTTGTGTTTTTTCCAGCCCAGTGTTTCTCATGATGTACTCTGCATATAAGTTAAATAAGCAGGGTGACAATATACAGCCTTGATGTACTCCTTTTCCTATTTGGAACCAGTTTGTTGTTCCATGTCCAGTTCTAACTGTTGCTTCCTGGCCTGCATACAGGTTTCTCAAGAGGCAGGTCAGGTGGTCTGGCAGTCCCATCTCTTTCAGAATTTTCCACAATTTTTTGTGATCCACACAGTCAAAGGCTTTGGCATAATCAATAAATCAGAAATAGATGTTTTTCTGGAACTCTCTTGCTTTTTCCATGATCTAGCAGATGTTGGCAATTTGATCTCTGGTTCCTCTGCATTTTCTAAAACCAGCTTGAACATCAGGAAGTTCACAGTTCACGTATTGCTGAAGCCTGGCTTGGAGAATTTTGAGCATTACTTACTAGCATGTGATATGAGTGCAATTCTGCAGTAGTTTGAGCATTCTTTGGCATTGCCTTTTTTTGGGATTGGAATGAAAACTGACCTTTTCCAGTCCTGTGGCCACTGCTGAGTTTTCCAAATTTGCTGGCATATTGAGTGCAACACTTTCACAGTATCATCTTTCAGGATTTGAAATACCTCAACTGGAATTCCATCACCTCCACTAGCTTTGTTCGTAGTTATGCTTTCTAAGGCCCACTTGACTTCACATTCCAGGATGTCTGGCTATAGGTAAGTGATCACACCATCGTGATTATCTGGGTCGTGAAGATTTATTTTATACAGTTCTTCTGTGTATTCTTGGCATCCCTCAAAACATCCCATGCATGTACTGCTATAGTCCATGCCTCCAACCCTGCAGCAGGCCACCACCAACCCACACCTTCACCGGAGACTTCCAGTCACCTACAGGGAAGTCTGGGTCAGTCCCTTGTAGGGTCACTGTTCCTTTCTCCTGGGTCCTAGTGCACAAGTTGCTATTGTGCTCTCTGAGAGTCTATTTCCCAGTCCTATGTAAGTTCTGGCAGATCTATGGTGTGGTTAATGGCGACCTTCTCCAGGAGGTGGCTCAGAGGTTAAAGCGTCTGCCTCCAATACAGGAAACCCAGGTTTGATCCCTGGGTCGGGAAGATCCCCTGGAGAAGGAAATGGCAACCCACTCTAGTACTCTTGCCTGGAGAATCCCATGGACAGAGGAGCTTGGTAGGCTACAGTCCATGGGGTCACAAAGAGTCACACACGACTGAATGACTTCACTTTCACTTTCTCCAGGAGGACTTATGCCATACCCACACCCAGAGCACCTCTTCCTGCAGCAGACCACTGCCAACATGTACCTCCACAGGAGAAGCTCAAACACAGTTCTGTCTCAGTCTCTCTGGGGTCCCTGTGTCCTGGTGCACATAAGATTTGTTTGAGCTGTCTGAGTGTCTCTGGCAGGAATGGGGTTTGATTCAAAATGCAAATTCGCCTCTCCTACCGTCTGCTGGGGGTTCTCCTTTGCCCTTGGATGTGGGGTATCTCCTCACAGCTACTCCAGTTCCTGCCGTGTTACTGGGGTATCTCCTCATGGCCGTTGCTCCTGACCATAGATGGAGGTCAAATGGTTATGGTCAGTGTGTCTCTTTGATGTTGCAAGCTGGGTGTTTTCCCCCATGAGAAAATAAGGGTTTTATCATTCCAATATCAGATGACATAGTAGGCACTGACATTCTACAAGGTCAAACTCTGCCAACCTCCCTGGTGGCTCAGAGGGTAAAGCATCTGCTGTGATGTGGAAGACTTAGGTTTGATCCCTGGGTTGGGAAGATCCCCTGGAGAAGGAAATGGCAACCCACTCCAGTATTCTTGCCTGGAGAATCCCATGGACAGAGGAGCGTGATAGGCTACCGTCCATGGGGCCACAAAAGTCAGACATGACTGAGCGACTACACTTACTGTTAAATTCTACCTCTGGGTTAAAGTAATCAAACCAGAGGCTGGGAGAGGGTGAAAATGGGAAGTTTCTGTTTCATGGGTACAAAACAAAGTTATGAAAATAGATAGTGGTGATGGTTGTAAAACATTGTGTATGTACTTAATTCCAGGGAATTGTATGCTTGAAATACTTAAAATGGTAAATTTTTTGTTTGTATATTGTAACTCAGTTAAAAAGAAAAAAAATAGTTTAGAATTTTAAAGTGTAAAGTATCTTCAAAAGTAAATTGACTTTTAAATGCCCAGGTAAATACAGTTATTGATTTTAGTAATGCATGTTGGTTTATACATTCAGTTACTGAAAATTTATGACACGTTAGGGTTGTTTTCCCAGCTTGTTTCCTGGAACATTATGTACCAGCCATATAGTTAGGGGAGAGGGGTACCAGGTGTTCATATTTTTACACTCTCCAGAGTTGTTTTACCTTATTATGGTAATATGGTTCTTCTAGTCACAGGCATTGCTTCACAGATGGGTAGTTGCCCAGGCATAAGATAATATATTAAGAGTTACAGTATTAATATCTACAAAAGGAGCATAGCTGTAAACTAACTACTACAACTACCAAAGACTTCCTTTCTCCAAGAAGTGGAGAGTTGACTGTGTCATGGACACTGTTTTTACTTTTTTAAAAAACTAAAGCATAATTGGTTTAAAATATTTTAGGTGTATAGAAAAATGATTCATTTATACATATATACATAAACATATGTATATATGTGTATTTTTCTGGTTATTTTCCTTTATAGATTATTGCAAGGTATCATAGGATACAGAATATAGTTCCCTGCACTGTACAGTAGGTTCTTGTTTATTTTATTATCTGTTTTATTCTAATTTGATAATCCCAAATTCCTGATTTATGCCTCCTCCCTCCCCATTTTGGTAACCATATGTTTGTTTTCTATGCCTATGAGTTTATTTCTGTTTTGTAAATAAATTCACTTGTATTATTCTTTTAGATTCCACATATAATGGTATCATATGATACTTGTCCTTCTCTGTTTGACTTTCTTCCCTCAGTATGATAATCTCTAGGTTCATCCATGTTGCTGCAAATAGCATTATTTCATTCTTTTATATGGCTGAATAATATTCTATTGTGTATATATGTGTGTGTAAATATATCACAGTTTTAAATATATCACAGCTTTATAATAACTGCAATTATATAATTTTTTTCTGGCTATTAAATACTACTGTCTTAGAAATTCTTATAGGTGTGGTGTTTCAAGATCATGTTACCCCATATTTTCCAGACATAAATAAACAAGTTACATAAAATCTGCTGTTTAATTTTATTGGTGCACTTAGTAAGTTGTTCAAGTTTGTCCAACAAAGATAAAGGTCTTTTTATTAATGATTCATATAATTGTTTGAACTTTAAATTTTCTCTTTTAATAGATGGATGTGCACTCATCTGTTAGAATTTCAGTTTTTAAATTTTAGGTACTGTATCTATACTTACTTTTGTAGGTTATTATTTTTTGTGTGTGTTTGTTTTCTTACTGAAGTATAGTTGATTTATAATGTTGTATAAGTTTCAGGTATACAGCAAAACAATTTGTATATATATTTTTTCAGGTTCTTTACCCTTATAGGTTAATTCAAAATACTGAGTATAGTTTCCTGTGCTACAGAGTAGTTGGTTATTGTTGATTATCTATTTTATGTATAATCATTGGAAGGACTAATGCTGAAGCTGAGGCTCCAATACTTTGGCCACCTCATGAGAAGAGCTGACTCATTGGAAAAGACCCTGATGCTGGAAGGGGTTGGGGGGAGGAGGAGAAGGGGACAAGAGAGGATGAGATGGCTGGATGGCATTACTGACTCGGTGAACATGAATTTGGGTGAACTCCGGGAGTTGGTGATGGACAGGGAGGCCTGGCATGCTGCAATTCATGGGGTCGCAGAGTTGGACACGACTGAGCGACTGAACTGAACTGAACTGAGCTGAGTGTTTATATGTTAATCTCAAACTCCTAATGTATCCCTATCCTTCCTTTTCTGTTTGGTAGCCTTAAGTTTGTTTTCTATGTCTGTGAGTCTATTTCTGTTTTGTATACACGTTCAGTTGTGTCACTTCTTAAGATTCCACAATATCATATATTTGACAATATCATATATTTGACAATATCATATATTTGTGTTTCTCTGGCTTCACTTAGTATAGTATACTTCACTTAGTAATCTCTAGGTCCATCAATGTTTCTGCAAGTGGCATTATTTCATTCTTTTTTACGGGTGAGTAATATTCCACTGTGTGTGTGAGTGTGTGTGTGTGTGTGTGCGCTTGTGTGTATCTTTATATATCTATATCATATATATATCCAAGTCATGGCTTTTGTAAATAGTGCTGCTGTGAATGTTGTGGTGCGTGTATCTTTTTTATTATGATTTTTTCTACATATACTCCCAGGAGTGGGATTCCTGGATTGTATGGTAGCTCTATGTTTAAGTTTTTAAAAAACCTCCTTATAGTCCCTGAAATGGTTGTACCAATTCATATTCCCAATGGGGTCAGATGGTTCCCTTTTCTCTATACCCTCTCCATCATTGATTATTGGTAGACTTTTTGATGATGGCTACTCTGATCAGTGTGAAGGTGATAACCTCACTGTAGTTTTAATTTGCATTTCTCTACCACATATTCTTTATTCATTCATTTGATAGGCATTTGGGTTGCTTCCACGTCATGGCTATTGTAAGTATTGCTGCTGTGAACATGGGGATGCATGCATCTTTTAAAATTAGTTTTTCCATAGATATATTTATGACCTAGCATCACAGAACAGAACCAGCCAATACTAAACACTATGTTCCAAGTAAATTCACTGGCATGTTATAAAAAATTAGAGGCTCACCTATCTTCTGGAAAGGTGTCAGATACTTTGGTATTTTTTGGAATATAAAAATAACTTGAGAGCTACTAGAAAAACCACTGGCAAACAGAAGGAGAAGCATGTGACACTATAAAACATTACCTGTGTTTTCATTTTCTTTGTTTAATATGCTAAATGCAAAATAGTGCTTGGTGTATACCTAGGTTCATTTAACCTAAACTCTGAATTTTTGCCCAAAAACATTCAGAACAATGTCCACCTTTCCCCGCAGCACTCCTTACTTACAGCAAGAGAATCTTCTAAAGCAAATGGAGACAAATTGTTCTCAGCCTGGAACTAAATCACCTTTGGTGGAGGTGGAAAAGGCCTTTGACTGCAAAGAATACAATAGCTAAAGTTATTTTGGTTCTGTTTCTCTGCTCAGTAAGTGAAGGCTTGCGTCCTTTCTCCTCCCTTCTTCTCTTTCCCCATTATCTTTCAAAGAGGAATGGCAAATTCAAGATAAAGATAAAATAAAATAAAGATGATGGGGACAATTGAATCAGATATAATCTTAAAGTGGAGAAGGCAATGGCAACCCACTGCAGTACTCTTGCCTGGAAAATCCCATGGATGGAGGAGCCTGGTAGGCTGCAGTCCATGGGGTCGCTAGGAGTCAGATAGGACTGAGCAGCTTCACTTTCACTTTTCACTTTCATGCATTGGAGAAGGAAATGGCAACCCATTCCAGTATTCTTGCCTGGAGAATCCCAGGGACGGGGGGAGCCTGGTGGGCTGCCATCTATGGGGTTGCACAGAGTCGGAGACAACTGAAGCGACTTAGCAGTAGCAGCAGCATAATCTTAAAGAGACAGTGTTTAAATTCTAGTTTTTATGTTTTAGTTTTCCAAGTTTATATAAGGTTCAGTTTAATTTAGCTTTTGTAAAGGTACAGTACAGGCTTTCATATACAAGGAGAGGTATTAAATTGGAGTTTAGAAGGTGAAATTACTTTCTATACATATATAGAAAGGAGGTTATATTGTAAGTGCTACCAAACAAGAATCTTAATATTCCATATCTAAAGATTTTAATCACTTGGCCATTATCAGTCTAAATGTCTAATTATGGGGAATAAATTACCGAAATTGTTATGTATTTTTCTAAATAGCGCTTTGGTAAGTCAGGAAAGGCATTCAAGGGGACACAACAGTTGGAAGTTTTAAAAGAATAAATGCATAGAAGTAACTGGAAGCAAAATCTAGCCAAAATGTTGAGCAGATGTGGAAACTACCATTTGATAAGGATTTTGTGCTTTTGTTTTACGCAATGTACATGACTTCAAATTTCCTGTAGACAAGGAAAATCCAGGATTCTGTGTTTAGAAACCTAATGGCATGTCTAGAGAAATTATTTCGCTAGAATTAGAGAGAAAAGGGAGATGTGTGGGTAATGAGGAGAAAAGTTTCAGTTCCTTGAGAAGATGATCTAAATTTCTTAAGGAAAAAACCCCTTGAAGCACTCCAGTAAAGGTGTGGGGGGTGTGTGGGAGGGGTCAGGGTAGGAGACTTGAGGCTCTACTGAGGATCTTCCAGTCCAAGCGATCCAGGGTGACTGAAAGCTCTGTGTACAAGACTTAGTCTACCTTGCTTAACTTCTTTTCCACCATTTTTTTTTATTTGACTGTATTTGTTATATACATAAAATGATAATAAGATCAACAATTCTGAAAGAAATGTATTCACTCAAAAATCTATCTCTTCAATCATTTGTATTTGGCTTTTTTGTTTGTTTTTTCCTGTTCCTTCACAATATTTTTTTAATATAAATTTATTTATTTTAATTGGAGGCTAATTACTTTACAATATTGCATTGGTTTTGCCATACATCAACATGAATCCACCATGGGTGTACACATGTTCCCCATCCTGAACCCCCTCCCACCACCCTCCCCGTACCATCCCTCTGGGTCATCCCAGTGCACCACTCCCAAGCATCCTGTATCATGCATCAAACCTGGACTGGCGATTCATTTCACATATGATATTATACATGTTTCAATGCCAGTCTCCCAAATCATCCCATCCTCGCCCTCTCCCACAAAGTCCTTAAGACTGTTCTATACATCTATGTCTCTTTTGCTGTCTTGCGTACAGGGTTTTCATTTCCATCTTTCTAAATTCCATATATATGCATTAGTATACTGTATTGGTGTTTTTCTTTCTGGCTTACTTCAGTCTGTATAATAGGCTCCAGTTTCATCCATCTCATTAGAACTGATTCAAATGTATTCTTTTTAATGGCTGAGTAATACTCCACTGTGTATATATACCACAGCTTTCTTATCCATTCATCTGCTGATGGACATCTAGGTTGCTTCCATGTCCTGGCCATTATAAACAGTGCTTTGATGAACATTGGGGTACACGTATCTCTTTCAATTCTGGTTTCCTCGATGTGTATGCCCAGCAGTGGGATTGCTAGGTCATAAGGCAGTTCTATTTCCAGTTTTTTTAAGGAATCTCCATGCTGTTCTCCATAGTGCTTGTACTAGTTTGCATTCTCACCAACAGTGTAAGAGGGTTCCCTTTTCTCCACACCCTCTACAGCATTTATTGCTTGTAGACTTTGGGATAGCAGCCATTCTGACTGGCGCATCACAATATTTTTTGTTCACATGCACCTGTGTCATTTAAAAGTAGTTGTAATCACTTCAAAGATACTATTTTGAATTCACCATAGCATTTCACCCTAGCATCTGTTTAAAAGAATTATTTCATTTTCTTGTTAGCTTTAAAATCATATCATTAGTGGCCATGACCACCTTGGTGTGCTAGTGCTAAGTTGCTTCAGTTGTGTCCAACTTTTTGCCAGGTTCCTCTGTCCAGGGGATTCTCCAGGCAAAAATACTGGAGTGGGTTGCCATTTCCTCCTCCAGGGGATATCTGACAATTAAGTTTTATCAGTCTTTTGTAGCCACAAATAATATTAAGGACAAGTAATAAAAATCCATTTTTAGAGAGTAAATGTTTTTGTAAAAATATATCAAAAGCCAGAGGTACAGGGTGGGACATTAAAGCTTCAGCTAAGACCAATACTTCTTAGAAAGGGCAGAAGTATGTAAAAGAGACATAGAGGAGAAATTATCCAGGCTCCTTGTGAAACAATGGATAATGAGTGTGCAAAGGAGCCAATAATACTGATATGTTCAGCACTATTTAGCTTTTTTGTCCATTTATTGTATCTTATTTTAAACTTTTTCTATTTTTTCTTATTTTATTTTCTTATTCTTTCATTTTTGTTATTTTTTCTTTATAAAGATTTAAAGAGGAAGCATATTCCTGATAATAATTGTTCTTGATAAATTGTGCCAAATTATTTCTAAAAGAGTTTCTTATTGATTTTGCCATTAACATAAAATAAGAGTAATCAGTTCTTCCAAATGTTATTAGCAGCTTCCATATATTACACAGCATTTAAATGAACTGAATAGAGTTTTTCATGGTGAGAACAGAGTGAGAAAAAGGATTGCCTGAATTGTTTTGGAGATAAAGAGAGTGGATATATCTGAGTATAGTTATGCTTGCTAGTTTTATTGTATCCTTCATTACTGAACTATTGCATTATTGGTTAAAAAAATCTCTTCTCTAGGAACTTCTTCCCGTCCATTCATGGTTGAAATGAGAGTTGCCATATTATTGCTACACAATTTTATTATTTTCCATTGTCATAATTGGTTGGGCCAGAGATAAGACCATGACCCATTTGGGCTATTGAGTCTTTCCACCTATATTGAGAGAATATAGGTGGACATTGGAATCAATTTATCTTTGGTTCCAAGACTGTACTATGGGAGGCCCATGGGCTGTTGGTTGTTTGTTTCATCACATGGATTGTGAAGGAGGAGAAGCTTGTGTAGGGGAATATCCTATAAGAGGAATATCTAGAGAAAGAAGCAGACACTGGTTGGAGAAATAAGCTGATGGCACTGGGTCTCGTTCCAATTCTTTCATGCTGTTTAAATCTTGAATTCTGCCTTCTCATTTACTCTTTCGGCCTTCTGGATAGACACACACTACACTTGTGCACTTTTCTACCTGTATGGTGACCTGCTGTGGAATCTTATCTTGGAATCTCGTGCTGCTCAGAGATGAACTTTGCTCTTGGTTAAGCCTCCAGTAACTATCAGTTAATTCTATTATCCCTATATTTTTGGAAAAATAATTATCTTATAAACTAATAAGTTGCAAATATAGGTTAATAGTTTAATACATGTTCCCAAATCTGGTAAATCAGAACTTTCCAGAAAGATACTATATTTTTTTATTTCTTTGTTATGCCAGTTATTTCAGAAAACTTAGGGAGAATCACTCAGCAAAACTTGAGACACTGGAATAGTCTGATTGGCCTCTCTCTATTTTCTGAGTTTCCTCTCTGTCTCTGGACTGACTACCTCTCTTTTCTGTGCTGCATATTTCTGCTTTTCCTCAGCTGCTGTGTGTGGTCCATTTCAGATGCGGGGAGGGGGAAATCTATACAAAAGCTGACAAAGGATATCCATATTTGGTCAGAACTAAACAGTATAACTCCATTTGGACTTCATGATCACTTGGTAAAAAGTGAAATCCCATGACCGCCTGCCAATGCCATCTTCACTCTTTATCTACTTACAACTTGCTACATCTGGACACAGTCACATGAAAAGTTTGTTTCACTTTTAGATCCACTGCTAACCAACAAAGTTTCTCCATATTCCCTGTTCCACTGGATGAGGGAAACGTTTCCCCCGACCCCTGGCCATGAGTCATGTACAAACAGACTGGCTAACATGGCATCAGGTGCTCACTCCTGATCCAGTTCCAATGACAGAAAGTGCAGATTTGCAAAGAGTGAGCTGTGGTCAGTTCAGTTCAGTTCAGTTCAGTCGCTCAGTTGTGTCCGACTCTTTGAGACCCCATGAATCGCAGCATGCCAGGCCTCCCTGTCCATCACCATCTCCCAGAGTTCACTCAGACTCATGTCCATCGAGTCTGTGATGCCATCCAGCCATCTCATCCTCTGTCGTCCCCTTCTCCTCCTGCCCCCAATCCCTGCCAGCATCAGAGTCTTTTCCAGTGAGTCAACACTTCACATGAGGTGGCCAAAGTACTGGAGTTTCAGCTTAAGCATCATTCCCTCCAAAGAAATCCCAGGGCTGATCTCCTTCAGAATGGACTGGTTGGATCTCCTTGCAGTCCAAGGGACTCTCAAGAGTCTTCTCCAACACCACAGTTCAAACGCATCAATTCTTTGGTGCTCAGCCTTCTTCACAGTCCAACTCTCACATCCATACATGACCACAGGAAAAACCATAGCCTTGACTAGACGGACCTTAGTCGGCAAAGTAATGTCTCTGCTTTTGAATATGCTATCTAGGTTGGTCATAACTTTTCTTCCAAGGAGTAAGCGTCTTTTAATTTCATGGCTGCAGTCACCATCTGCAGTGATTTTGAGCTGTGGTCACATAGGCATAACAGAAATCCTCTTAGCAGAGGGACTGGGCAGACATGATATTAAATGATTCAGTTTCTTAAGTGAAATCTCAATTGATCTTTAAAAATTTTTGTTTTAATTTTTATTTTTTAGCTTCACTGCACAGCTTGTGGGATTTTATTTCCCAGATCAGGGATTGAACCTAGCCCCATGGCAGTGAAAACACTGAATCCTAACCACTGGACTGCCAGGGAATTCTCTGAAATCTCAATTCTCAGTTGATCTTAACTATGAAATGAGCTAAGAAGAGATAACCATTTTTTTTTTAATTTAAAAGATTACTTATTTCCTTTGTTCCTTTTTTCTTTGTTTATACAAATGTTCACACACACACACACATGCACAGGCACACACATATGCATGATAGTTAGCTAATGATCCTAATTTTTCAGAATTAACCAAGTAGTAACTCCAGTTGTGGTCTCTGGTGTTTACTCAGCTCTTTGGAGGCATTATTAGTCTCAATTTTCTTTCTTTTTTTGTCTTCCACTTCTCTGTCAGAAAATAAAATAGGACAGAACAATAGAAAGAGCACATAGAGATCAGAAAATTTTTAAATTCACTGACAATCACCAACTAGATAAATGTCTTTGAGAACCCATCTAGGTTTATATAACTCCCTATCTCTCTCTCTATATATATATGTGTGTGTGTGTGTATGTGTATACATATGTATATATACACACACATATACATATATATTTATAAATGTATATTTATAAATACATAATGACATAGTAGTGTTTATAAAAATATATTTAACATATGCAAAAGGAAAATGCCTCTACTCAACACATGTATTTATAAAATTGTCAATTTCCCAAATATAAATTACTATGGGTTCAAAGTTTTAAGTATTAATACCAAAATGAATAAATTATCATCTATAAAATTTACAGTGTCTAGAAATTTTGGAAGGATGTCTGGACCCAAAGGAGAATAACATTTCTTTTTACTGAGATGAAGAAGCTATTCCTTCCATGAGTCCTCATAGAGAGGGCACCATATAAAAGTAATAAACAATATTTTAAATTATCTCTTGAAAACAATTACAGAAGTTTCTGTCATGATTAAGGGAATGGTCTCTGAAAAATTGGCTCAAGTTTTCATATCACCATTTTCAAACTAAGTGACCTTGAGCAAATTACTCACTCTGTGGCTCTACTTCTTCATTGTTAAAACAGGGAAAATAATCGTTAACTCAAATGTGTTGTGAGAATTAAATGAAATCTCATACATGTGACTCTTAAAGTAGTGACTGGCACATAGTCAACACTTATAATAAACTGTCATTATTTCTGAAATACAGTTCATTATATTTTAAAATCTCAAAATAGATAATAGTCTAACACCAAATTACATTTCTGTCACAATAAGATTTTGAACAAGCCAAAAGTTTCAGAGTTCTGTGACAATCAGACTCAATCCAGGGAGATGTTTTAAAGTAGGCAAATAAATGGACCACCTGTTCTTCAGACAAGCATCTGTAAATAGTTTTGTTCAACTTAGTTTTTGATAGCTATTGATCAGCAGTGATTGTGTGGTTATACTCTTTGACAGGTACGTGGAGTGCAGCTTGTCTGAGCTGTTGATTAAGTGCAAAACTCATGTTTTGAAAGGGCTTACAAGATTTAAAGTTGAGAAGCTCGATAAAAGCATGTCTTAACCCTCTATCTCTGCAGGGGAATGGGCAGAGGTTACCTGTGGAAAATAGCAACATTCTAGTTAAAATATAACTTGGGATTTGACCCCACATCTAGATGGAGGTGTGATTGAGGTTCACACATTTTAATCAGAAAGCAGATGTACAATGATTTCACCTGAAAATGTTTTGAAAGCAGATATAAACAAATGCTCACCTCAGCTGTAAATAAAAACTCAGTGACATCCTCATTTAATGTTTAACCTTGATCAGTATCCCTTTCTTGTGTGTGCACCAAATGTATGCCAAAGTAACTGAATGGCTCTAACATACTGCATAAGTTTATTGATTAAGAGCCACTTAAGAGTTATAGAACATGAACTCAAAATAACCATTTTGTTTATAGAATGTTTCATGGTACAGTTTATATTGGAAATTGCTCTGGTGGCTAACTGTAGCCTTGGGTGTTGGAAGGCAGCTGTGAAATCAGGAAGGTGCATTAGGATACCAAAGCAGGAAAATAGGTGAGATGTTTGTGGCTCATGATGAGTCAGTTCGGAGATTTGTGAAAGCCCCTGATAGGGAGCCCACAAGTTTCATCCCCAATCCTGATGTTCATATCCCCAGTTTCAGAAGACTCCTTCAAGGAATATGAGAAATAAAAGTTAAAATATCATAAAATGATCTTTTAAACCTTTGAGGTGCTTTTTAAAGCAAGCATACACAGCTTTGAATGGGGCAATGTACTTTTTAAAGCAAACCATACACAGCTTGCCAGGAATTTGAACAAGTATCAGAAATTAGAGTTTTCAGTAGTAGGAGTCAAGTGACAGTCCCTTTGCAGATGACACAGATAAAGATGACCAAAATACCCTTCTTTTTTTTTTTTTTTTGCCACTTCTTTCCTCTGAATTCTGGAGACTTTAAAGTTCACAAAACTATCAAAGTGAACATATAGTTATATGGAACCTCCAAGTCTCTTACTGAAAAGTGATATCAGAGAAAAATTCTATCAGGGTTCTTATTTTTGGCTGTTCAACTAGGCATGTTTCAGGAAACGAAATCATAATCTTTGAAGCCTGCATTCCAGGGAATCTACTACACTAAGATTAGAAAACCTGTAAAGCAATATATTTATATTGCCCACCTGGCAATATTAAGAAGTATAACCAATATAGAACACTTTTTAAAGGAAGATAAGGTCATATTGCTAAAATATTAATATTAAATTCAGGACTTTATTGAGAACTTGGAAGAATCTGAAACTTTATTCTATTTGGAAGCTAACAGATCAGCCTGCTACAGTTTTATGTATACTGGTTTGTTGTTCAGTCTCTAAGTCATGTCTGACTCTCTGCGACCCCATGGACCGCAGCACGCAAAGCTTCCCTGTCATCCACTATCTCCAAGAGTTTGCTCAAGTTCATATCCGTTGACTCAGTGATGCTACCCAACCTCGTCCTCTGCCACCTTCTTCTCCTTCTGCCTTCAATCTTTCTCAGCATCAGGGTCTTTTCCAATGAACTGGCTCTTTGGATCAGGTGGCCAAACTATTTGAGCTTCAGCTTTAGCATCAGTCCTTCCTATGAATATTCAGGGTTGACCTCTCTTAGGATCGACTGATTTGATCTCCTTGCAGTTCAAGGGACTCTTGAGGCTTCTCTAGCACCACAATATGAAAGCATGAATTCTTCAGCTTTCAGCCTTCTTTATGGTCCAACTCTCACATATGTATATGACTACTGGAAAACCCATAACTTTGACTATATGGACCTTTGTGGCAAAGTGATGTCCTTGCTTTTTAATACACTCTCTTGTCTTAGCTTTTCTTCCAAGAAGCAACTGTATTCTAATTTCATGGCTGAAGTCACCATCTAGTGATTTTGGAGCTCAAGAAAAGAAAATCTGTTACTGCTTCCACATTTTCCCCTTCTATTTGCTAAGAAGTAATGGGACTGGATGCCATCATCTTAGTTTTTTGAATGTTGTGCTTATGCCAGCTTTTTCACTCTCCGCTTTTACCCTCATAAGAGGCTGTTTAGTTCCTTTTTGCTTTCTGTCATTAGAGTGGTATCATCTGCATATCTGAGGTTGTTGATATTTCTCCTGGCAAGCTTGATTCCAGCTTGTGAATCACCCAGCCTGGAATTTTGCATGATGTACTCTGCATGTAAGTTAAATAAACAGGGTGACAATATACAGCCTTGATGTACTCCTTTCCCAATTTTGAACCAGTTCATTGTTCCATGTAAGGTTCTAACTCTTCTTGACCTGCATACAGGCTTCTCAGGAAACAGGTAAGGTGATCTGGTATTCCCATCTCTTTAAGGATTTTCCACAGTTTGTTGTGATCCTCATAGCCAATGAATTAGAAGTAGATGTATTTTTGGAATTCTTGCTTTCTCTATGTGCCAATGACTCTTAGCAATTTGATCTCTGGTTCCTCTGACTTTTCTAAATCCAGCTTGAACATCTGGAATTTTTCAGTACACATACTGCTGAAGCCTAGATTGAAGGATTTTAAGCATAATATTACTAGCATGGGAAATTTGTGCAGTTGTCTGACAGTTTGAACATTCTTTGGCATTGCCCTTCTTTGGGACTAGAATGAAAACTGACCTTTTCTAGTCCTGTGGCCACTGAGTTTTCCAAATTTGCTGATATATTGCATGCAGCACTGTTAACAGCATCATCTTTTAGGATTTTGAGTAGCTCAGCTGGAATTCTATCATCACCACTAGCTTTGTTTGCGTAATGCTTCCTAAGAATTAACTTGACTTCACACATCAGGATTTCTGGCTCTAGGTGAGTGATCACATTATCATGGTTGTCCTAGTCATTAAGACCTTTTTCGTGTAGTTCCTCTGGGTAGTCTTGCCACATCTTCTGAATCTCTTCTGCTTCTGTTAGGTCCATACCGTTTCTGTCCTTTATCATACCCATCCAGCATGAAATGTTCCCTTCATATCTCCAATTTTCTTGAGATCTCTAGCCTTTCCTGTGTATTTTTTCCCTCTATTTCTTTGCATTGTTCACTTAAGAAGCCCTTCTTCTCTTCTTGCTATTCTCTGGAACTCTGCATTCAGTTGGGTATATCTCACCCCTTTCCCTTGCTTTTTGCTTCTTCTTTCCTCAGCTATTTGTAAAGCCTCCTTAGACAGCCACTTTGCCTTCTTGCATTTCTTTTCCTTTGGGATGGTTTTGATAACTGCTTCCTGTACAATGTTATAAATCTCCATCCATATTTCTTCAGGCACTTATCTACCAGACCTAATACTTTGAATTTATTTGTCATGTCCACTGTAGAGTCACAAGTGATTTGACTTAAGTCATGCCTGAATGGCCTAGTGGTTTTACCTACTTTCTTCAATTTAAGCCTGCATTTTGCAATAAGGATTTCATGATCTGAGTCACACTCAGCTCCAGTTCTTTCTTTTTTTCCCGACTGTATATAGCTTCTCCATTTTCAGCTACAAAGATTATGATCAATCTGATTTCAGTATTGACCATTTGATGATGTCCATGTGTAGAGTCATCTCCTGTGTTATTGAAAAAGGGTATTTGCTAAGACCAGTACATTGTCTTGGCAAAATTCTGTTAGCCTTTGCCCCGCTTCATTTTGTACTCCAATGCCAAAGTTGCCTGTTACTCCAGGTATCTCTTGACTTCCTACTTTTACATTTCAATCCCCTATGATGAGAAAGACATCTTTTTTTTTTTTTTTTTCAATGTCAGTTCTAGAAGGTCTTGTAAGTCTTTATAGATCTGTTCAACTTCAGCTTCTTTGACATTAGTTTTCTGGGCATAGACTTGAATTACTGTAATGTTGAACAGTTTGCCTTGGAAACAAACTGAGATCATACTGTCATTTTTGAGATTGCACCCAAGTACTGCATTTCAGACTCTTTTGTTGACTAGGAGGGCTACTCCATTCTTGCTCACAGTAGTAGATATAATGGTCATCTGAATTAAATTTACCCATCCGTTTTAGTTCACTGACTTCTAAGATGTTGATGTTCACTCTAGCCATCTCGTGCTTGACCATGTCCAGTTGACCTTCATTTATGGGCCTAACATTGCAGGTTCCTGTGCAACATTGTTCTTAACATCATCAGACTTTTACCACCAGACACATCCACAACTGAGTGTCGTTTCCACTTTGGCCCAGCAGCTTCTTTCTGTGTGGAGCTATTAGTAATTGCCCTCTGCTCTTCCCCAGTAGTATGTTAGATACCACCTGACCTGGGGAACTTATCTTTCAATTTCATATCTTTTGCCTTTTTGTACTGTTCATGGGGTTCTTATGGCAAGAATACTGGAGTGGTTTGCCATTCCCTTCCCCAGTGAACCACGTTTTGTCAGCTTGCTATCTGCCTGCTACACTTTCATGGATATTGGTAGGAGACATGAAAGTCTTGAGTCAGAGACAAAGGATTTTATTACTCTAGGCGTGGCATACAGCATGAGTCTTAATCTGTAATGATCCCTTACTGCACCCACCCTCTGCCCCACCAAGTTCCACAGGAGCAATTTTGAGGTGGGCCCTGGTGGATGCTTTTCAGTTGGCACATTCGCACCACAGCTGAGGAACCTCGAACTTAGTAAACCTTAATCTTTTATAATATGGATTCAAGCAAACCTGCCCAATTCTTGCTCTAAAGGGAGATACTATCTTTATTATACTGGATATTTAATTCTGCCATCTGCTTCAGAGACCATATATCTATCTCCCATAGCTCTTTGCTATCCAAAACATACTTCAAAAGATAGCCCAGACAGTTTCTGTATGTCTGCTCATAAGACATACACAAACATGAGAGACAGATGGAAAATTTTTTCCCAAGAATAGTTTTGAAAAAAGCCACAAATAAACATTAAAATGCAATTTTAAGTATAAATTTAGATGTATAATTCATTTGCATGATGCATTGTACATGATACAAGATACATTTATCTTCATTGTAAAAAAAAATAATTATAGCTGTCTATGTCTGATGTCAGACTTTTGTCTCTTTTAAGCACCTGGTTTGAGAAGCTATTCTGTATATGATTAGTCAGCTTTAATTGGGCTCTTCAATCTTGATACCAAGAACAGATAAGTGTTCTTTTGGGGGCCTTCAAAGCAGTAGACAAAGTTCAGCCAGACTTCTTTCTGATAGTTCTATTCTGTCCCCTCCGCCTGCTTCTGTTCTCCTCTGCTTGACTTTTCATTACATGGTATACAGCTAGTTTAAAGGACCTATAGCCTGTAGGGAATAGAAAGGGGGCTACAAACAGAGGGAATATGGTGTTTTGATTTGTTTTGTTTTGTTTTTGCCACGCTGTTCTGTGAGGTCTTATTGCCACGTGGGGGATCTTAGTTTCTTGGCCAGGAATTGAACCTGCATCCCCCTCCATTGGAAGTGTGGAGTCTTAACTACTAGACCACCAGGGAAGTCCTGGAACTTGATGTTTTTTAATTCCCTCTGCATATGATATTGAGAAAAGTTATGACCATATTGGAAATTATATGCAGAACCCAAAACAGTATGTTCTAAAAAGTAGCAGTTTCCCTGAATTATATCCCTTATGTTGTCTTGCTGTTCTTTCTCCCACTGTTTAACACTGTATTAAATGAACTGTAATTATACTTTCCTCTATTTCACTTCCCTATCCACTGACCTGACCATTAAGCTCAAACCACACATTTTAGATTTTTTGGTATACAATAACTCACATTAAAAATAAATTTCTCTAAATAAATGGAAATAAGTAATTAAAATGTTAATTACTATATTTTTAAAAGCTAAAAATACATGTTACATGACAATGGAAGTCATTAAAAAGAAACTGCTATCAAATTAGTATTGGATGAGGCAAATGTAAATTTTTAGAAAAGAAAGGGATGGGAAACACTTAAAAAGTTGTTGTATATAATACAACTTACAACTGACTCTAAGTTGTCTTCTAGTTTTAAAGAAACCTGTAACTGGAAACCATAGGGCTTTTATTTTTTATGTGGTTTATTCATAAAGAAGGCATCAAATTGCAATTTGCAGGCTTCTATATAAAGATGAGGTTTTGATCATATATCGAAAGATTGGTGAAAGCTGTCAGTCTGTTCCCCTATCTGTCTCCTCTTCTGAATTCTCCATTTCAACCAGAATATTCAACTAAGTGACAAGTGATGGTGATAGAAGTTATAGGGGCCCCTCCTCCCCTGATGGCTATAATGACATGGGCACACTTCTGTTCCTCCAGAGGCTTTTGCATTTGAATATTCTGATCCAGGTTGTGCTAATGTGAAATATAATCATTTGAGGGTAATTTCTTTCTACCTGTGTTACTCAGAAAAGAGACTTACACGAAACTAGTCAAACTATGTATGTAGCTTTGTATTTTTTGTTGTTGTTGTTTGTTTTGTTTTGTTCTTTGCTTTTTTTCACTTAAAATTGAACTATGAGCATTCACTCATATCATTTAGTCTTGGAAAATGTGACTTTTGGATTGCATGGCATTGTGTCCAATACAGTGGATACTGTATATTTAAATTTACTTAAGGGCTCAGAGGTTAAAGAATCTGCCTCCAATGCGGGAGACTGGGTTCGATCCCTGGGTTGGGAAGATCCCCTGGAGAAGGAAATGGCAACCCACTCCAGTATTCTTGCCTGGAGAATCCCACGGACTGAGGAGCCTGGTGGGCTGCAGTCCACGGGGTCACAAAGAGTCGGACACGACTGAGTGACTTTAAAGAAGAAAGAATTATATTTAAATTTGCTTAAGTACTCAAATTTTGGGCATTTAGCTTGCTACAAATTTTAAATTTTAACAGTTTAAAACTGTCAGATATCCTCTGTGATTACTCTTGTGCTTATGGTCCAATTATTCCTTTGGCTAAATTACAGAGTTTGAATTGCCCGTCAAATGGTATGAAAAATTCTAAGGTTCTTGATAAATATAGCTAAAGTCCTCTAAAGAGCTTGTTCTAATTTAAATTTCTTCTAGGCAGCTTATTGCATCCTATTGAACAATAAATATTAAAATTTTATAATTGTTGTCAAATTGTTAGGCCAAAATGATGTTATTCTACTTTATGATACATTTGGATATAAGAGGAACATTCCCCAACATGTTTACTGATCATTTGTCATTATTCTCCTGTGAATTGCATGAATTCTACATTCTTCAAGAATATATGATTATAGTTTATCATGTTTACTGCAAATATTTTTCATACTTTATGCTTTTTAATTTTTTCATGTTTGAAAATGCACAACACTCCAACAAAGCTAGAAATATAGAAATTTCAATGTTACTATTTAAGCACCAGACTTTAAAAAAAAATCAGGGAAGATTTAAATTATTAAAGGGCTTGCTTGTAATTCAGCTCAGTTCAGTTCAGTTCAGTCACTCAGTCATATCCAACTCTTTGCTTGTAATTAACTAAAAGTAAATCAAGCAATCCTTAAATTACTTGATTAAACTTTATGAGTTTTAAGGACTATCGTAAATATTGAAGAAAATGATGACTGATTATGACTTTACTGTAGGAAGATACTACTTTTGTAGTATGGAATATGATTACTCTCTTGAAAAAGAAAATCAGAGTAGTAAGTTTATTTTTCTTTGTCATTTAGCCATCCAAGAAAACTTCAAACATCCATGGTGCAGTTATATTATTGACATTGAGTTGTTATGTTGTTTAGTTGTCTGTGTGATTTTATGAAAGATAAGGTCTCTTTAAGGCTGGGCATACTGTAGACAATTTCCAAAAAAAAGTAAAACAAAACAAACAAGCAAAAAAGGCCTGCTACATTTCATAAAAGAAGCATGATACACATATTCCAATTAGATGTACACACTGCTGTATTTAAAATGGATAACCAGCAAGGACCTAAGGTATAGCACAGGGAACTCTGCTCAATATTATATAACAACCTAAATGGCAAACAAATTTGAAAAAAGGTTAAATACATGTATATGTATAACTAAATCACTTTGCTGTATACCTGAAACTATCAAGCATTGTTAATCAGCCATATTCCAATATAAAATACAAAGTTTTTAAAAAAAGTAAGTCTCAGCAGAAATGTAATCACTTTCATCACAAGGAAAAGAAGTGAGACATAAATATATATATGGCCTGTGTTGCAGAGTAAATCATACATATTACATTATGCAATCAAGGTTTGAGATATTTTAGAAGCACCAGCCATGCAAACTTACCTGGTTTTTTTAAAAAAAAAAGAGGACTCTAGAAAAGGAACTTTGAAAAATCACTGTGAGTTATTGAAATTTTAATATAGTAGAAAGATTTTGGGGGAAGTGGTTTTTTATTTTTTATTTTTTACTGTACTCACATGGAGGTGCAGAAACTTTTCTAACAATCTGTTGAAGGTTTGCTTTTCTTCTTATGGGGTCTGGGCCCATCCTCTGCTGCCACACTGCCCTTGTGCAGATGTTTTATATGCAAATGCATGAGCTTTCACTTAAGGCAGGTTTACTGTCATCTCTTATCTCATGTCCTTGTGTCTTGCTCTGCCTTTACTCCTTTTCCTGCAGTTTGGAATGAAACAGCTGCCACAAACTTGTCTGAAACCTGCTTTAAGGTTTCAGAGCTTCTGAGGCCAGTACAGAACATACGAGTGAAAAAAGAGTGGTAGCTACTTGTTTTCAATGCAAGTTCACTCATTTGAATTTGAAATAGCAAAGTCAGATTCAGGAAAGGAGGAAAGAAAAAAGCTATCTCACAAGTAAAGAATTGACATTCAGAAAATCGATCATTGGGTAAACTGAACTTGTAATACTTTTAAAACATTGAGGTAGAATTGACATAAGGTGAAATTCCCAGATCTTAAATAGACAGATTGCTAAGTTCTGATAAATATTAACACACAACAGAATCCTTAACATAAAATCGGATAAAGAATTTATGGATTTGAGTGGGATGATGAGAACTTGCTATTAGCATTGTTCCTAGAAGTATAGAAAAAGTGATGGTCTGTGCTAAATGAAGTTGAAATGCCAAAATTGCCATGCAAATGTGGAGAAAGAGACTAAAGGTTCAGAAGAGTAAGAATAGTGGAATGGATATACTATGTGTGGCCAAAAAACCTTCCAGATGATTATGTTCCATAGCTAAGCTCAGAAGACATGCCATTCACTAAAGCCATGAGGAGTGTCCTGGTGAGTGCATTAGCTTCTCTAAAAATGTTCACTGGTAACTCCCCTGTAGCCAGGACTTCGTGTAGGTTAAGACATTAACAACTAAGCTCCCTCAGGACCATGGTGATGAGAGGATTCTGAAACAATGAAAGGTAGATGGCGGTGCTTAACCATCAGAAGTTAGAGTATCAGTTATTGTAGTCACTGCAGTGACAGCCTAGAGAGCTTGGCACGAAGAGCTGGGAAAAGGTTGCTTGAATACAGCATCACAAAGGGAAAAACATGTGGACATCCAGTAAGAATACTGGTAAAACATATATAAAGAAAATGAGAATGGACAAGCAGGAGGCTGAGACAGTCACCTAACACAAATTCTCTATTTTCAGACCAGGAATCCACTGGAGAAGTCATCAGGCCTCTAGGGGGAAGTATGGTGAAACACAATTCAAATACTTACTATACTTCCTCTTCTAGTCCTTCAATATTACTCTTGGTCATTTACTCACACGGTGACACACAGATAAAGGGGCATACGCAGGCACTGGAGAACTCTTGGATATTATGGGGTCTCAATTGACCTTGATACTCTGTCACCATGGCCCCCTGTTAGAGACATGTGAGGCCAGGTGAAAAATGAAATGCTGACCAAGGTCCAGCTTATGTTGGGACCAAGCTCACCCCATGGTCACTCCCTGGATATATAATTGGAATTGACATACGTGGCAATTGACATCGTCATATACTGGGTCTATGGTATGTGGGTTAATAACCAAATGAAATGCCCCCTCCCCAGCCATGATAGTAAATAAAAAACAATAGAAAATCATAGGAGATGGAGTATGGATGGAGGAAATTAGAGGTTCTATTTAGGACTGAAAAAATGAAGGGGTGGTGATACTCCTGTTAGTTAATCAGTTTGTCTGCATGCTAAGTTGCTTCAGTCATGTCTGAGTCTTTTTGAACCTATGGACTATAGCCCTCCAGGCTCCTCTGTCCAAGCAAGAATACTGGAGTAGGTTGCCATGCTCTACTCCAGTGGATCTTCCTGACCCAGGGATCGAACCCGTGTCTCTTATGTCTCCTGCATTGGCAGGTGGGTTTTAGCCACTGCAGAAACTAGATGGATACTGCACAGCGCATCACTCAAAGTTCAAGTAAATTGTGGCTTCCATATGTATGACACACTACTTTCCACTTAGTGCTGCAATAAATTCATTCTCAATTTCTAGAAATGAGAAGTCTTATCTAATAAAAAAATCTTACAAATAAAGGGATGGTCCTGATTGTGTTAATGACTTGTTTTGATGGTTGACAAATTCCTTTTGTATGCCCAGAAAGATGCCATTCACCACTTTCCTACTTTCTAAAACACCTTACACTAGTTTCTTGGCAGGTATTTAGAACATGTGCACAGAAACCATATGTGAACAATGGAATAGTGTGCTCTGTATTAATTTTCTAGGCAGCAATTAGTTGAGGTTATATTTGTTCTCATAAAACTGTTGAACTACTGCTCAGGGTTGGCTCAATTTTGGTGGAACTGACTGAGTTCCTGGCAATATTTTCCGTCTTTCTACCCCATGCTGATAGCATCTGAGTCAGAAATATGCTCAGCCTTGCTTTCGTTCTTGACACTTAATAGTTGTGACCATGTTAATTACCATGCTGTCGAATTGCGCAATGGGGACACTCTAGTACTGAGAGTGATTACAGCCTTGCCTTCTTCAGGAAGACTTTATTGGAAACTGCGTGCAATTTGTAATTAAAGTTCTAGTCATCCTTGATAAATGTATCTTTTTCTAAGTATAAAAGTCTATTGCACTTTCATCTTCGTTAAATATTTTGCAAGTTAGGTGTATCTGGGGATAGGATCCTAAGAGTCTCATGTTCTGTGGTTTGTGACAGGAATTAAAAATAATAACATTGAAACTGTTCCTTATTCTTATAAAACCTTTAAATACATGAAATAAAATGCATCCAATATAAAAATAATTTGCATCTTTGTATTTAAAATATATTTTGTTCAAGACTACACAAAACAAAGGGCTTCACCCGTGACTCAGATGGTACAGAGTACGCCTGCAATGCAGGAGACCCGGGTTCAATCCCTGGGTCAGGAAGATCCCCTAGAGAAGGAATTGGCAACCCACTCCAGTATTTTTGCCTGGAGAATTCCATGGATGGAGGAGCCTAGCAGGCTACAGTCCATGGTGTAGCAAAGAGTCTGACATGACAAAACAAAATTATACAGTTAAGTGGATTATTATAAAATGCAAAATGAACAACCAGGAAATCATGTCCACCATCAGTGACTAAACCCTGGATCACCATCCCTGCCCCCAAAGTAAACCCTCTGACTTTCATTACATAGACTTTCTTTTCTTTGTATTATTTTTTTTCACTGAAGCACAAATCTCTAAACATTATATTATAGTCTTACCTGTTATGGAATTTCATATAAATCAAACCATACAATAAATCTTTAATTTTTTATGACTTTTCTTACTTAGTCTTCTGATTGTGAAACTCACCTCTGCTGTTGATAGATTTAGTTGGTTCATCTTTATTGATGTATTCTATTGCTTGAGTACTCCACAATTTGGTATCCACTTTATGTTGATGGATATTTGGGCTTTTTCCAGTGTGAGGTTTTTGTAAACAGTATGTATATTTGTAGATTTCTTTTGCTGCATATGTGCACACATGTTTTTAGTACATAGTTTGCAGTGGAATTCTCATTATAGTGTGTACATTTATACAAGTTAGCACCTGACTCCAAACTGTTTTCAGAGTGGTTGTCCCATTTTATTGTCTCATCAGCAATGTATGGCAGTTCCCATTGGTTTACACTGTTGCTAATATGTGGCTGTAAACCTTAATTTTAGCCATTGGTATGTTTTTAATATCTCTTTGTGATTTTAATTTTAATTTTCCTGAATTTTCTAAGACAAAATATTTTCATATATTTACTTGCGACTAGTATGTCTCTGTGGGGCACCTTCTCCACTCTCATTTTCTCTTTGGATTACCTGGCCTTTCCTTTTTGATTTGTAAGAGTTCTTTGGTGTTCAGAGGTGTGTTTGTGTGCCTGTCACATCTTCTGTACACTGGTTTGCCTTTCACTCCCTTGATGGTATCTTTTGAGAAATAAGAGTTCTTAATTTTTATGTAGTTCAGTTTTTAAATATTTTTCTTTATGTTTACTACTTTTTGTGTCCTATTTAAAAAACTTTTTTCTTACAGTAAGGGAAAGAAGATATTCTCATATTGTTGGTATATTCTGAAAATTTATAATTCCTTTGTGTTTGTATCTACATAGCCCTAAGTTTTCATATTTATATATGATGTGAGATAAAGGTATATATATATATTTTTTTCCCCGAATTTTATCCAGTTGTTTTAGGATTGTTTATTGAAAAGTCTGCCTTTGCCACATTGTTCTACTTTGCTATCATTATTTTGAATTAAATGTTCATATGTGTATGAATTCCTTACTGGGCTCTTTTAAAATCATTTAAGTTGTCTGCTTGTATGTGTGTGTGTGAAAGTTGCTCAGTCATGTCTGACTCTTTGGAGCCCCATGGACTGTAGCCTGCCAGGATCCTCTGTCCATGGAATTCTTCAGGCCAGAATACTGGAGTCAGTAGCCTTTCCATTCTCCAGGGATTTTCCTGACCCAGGGATTCAAACCGGGGTCTCCTGCGTTGCAGGTGGATTCTTTACCAACTGAACTATGATATCCTGACATTAATATCATACTTTTAATTAAATATTGTTTTAAAGTAAGTTCACATTATGTATTAAAGCAAATCTTTCCCCTTCTATTTTGAATAGTATCTTGACCTTTCTAAGTTTATTGCAGTAAATTTAAATTTTAGAATAATTTATAAAGTTACACTCACAAATACCTACTCCATTGTAATTGTATTGATTCTGTGGAAGTTTGAGGAGAGTTGAAATTCTCAAAATATCAGGTCTTCCCATGAATAAGCATGCTAATCCCTACATTTATCTAGGTCTTCTTTAATTTTTCTCAATAATGTTTTACTGTTTTATATGTAGAGGTCTTACACACCTACCATTAGATTTGATATATTTCACGATTTTGATGTTTTGTGTTGTGCTCATTAACATTTTTATTTTCTAATTAATTGTTGTGGGAATTTATGAAATCACAGATCATTCCATGTTGAATTTATAATCATTAACTTTTCTAAAAATAAAAATGTTTATGTGTGGATTGTTTTATATTTTCTCTGTATACTGTCACATTATAGATTAGTATGGACTATGTGGATCACAATAAACTGTGGAAAATTCTGAGAGATGGGAATACCAGACAACCTGACCTGTCTCTTGAGAAATCTGTATGCAGGTCAGGAAGCAACAGTTAGAACTGGACATGGAACAACAGACTGGTTCCAAATAGGAAAAGGAGTACGTCAAGGCTGTATATTGTCACCCTGCTTATTTAACTTATATGCAGAGTACATCATGAGAAACGCTAGACTGGAAGAAACACAAGCTGGAATCAAGATTGCTGGGAGAAATATCAATAACCTCAGAAATGGAGATGATACCACCCTTATGGGAGAAAGTGAAGAGGAACTAAAAAGCCTCTTAATGAAAGTGAAAGAGGAGAGTGAAAAAGTTGGCTTCAAGCTCAACATTCAGAAAACTAAGATCATGGCATCCTGTCCCATCACTTCATGGGAAATAGATGGGGAAACAATGTCAGACTTTATTTTTTGGGCTCCAAAATCACTGCAGATGGTGACTGCAGCCATGAAATTAAAAGACGCTTACTTCTTGGAAGAAAAGTTATGATCAACCTAAATAGCATATTCAAAAGCAGAGACGTTACTTTGCCGACTAAGGTCTATCTAGTCAAGGCTATGGTTTTTCCTGTGGTCATGTATGGATGTGAGAGTTGGACTGTGAAGAAGGCTGAGCACTGAAGAATTGATGCTTTTGAAGTGTGGTGTTGGAGAGGACTCTTGAGAGTCCCTTAGACTGCAAGGAGATCCAACCAGTCCATTCTGAAGGAGATCAACCCTGGAATTTCTTTGGAAGGAATGATGCTAAAGCTGAAACTCCAGTACTTTGGCCACCTCATGCAAAGAGTTGACTCATTGGGAAAGACTCTGATGCTGGGAGGGATTGGGGGCAGGAGGAGAAGGGGACGACCGAGGATGACATTGCTGGATGGCATCACTGACTTGATGGACGTGAATCTGAGTGAACTCTGGGAGTTGGTGATGGACAGGGAGGCCTGGCGTGCTGAGATTCATGGGGTCGCAAAGTGTTGGACATGACTGAGCAACTGAACTGAACTGAACTGAATGGTTAAGGTGATAAATTCTAGAAGTTGACTGAGTTCCAATTCCAGCTCTGCCACTTTGTGGGCAGGTCTTCGGTAGGCTATTTAAACTTTTCCAGTTTTGTTATCTTATCTGTTAAAAATGCTATAATGATAGAATCTAGTTCATGAGGATTTTGTGAGGTTTATTTAGGTGCTGACCTGGGAGATCTTCCTGAGGAAGCTAGTTAGTAATAATTAGGAGACTAGGAATGGAGACTAAGAATTTATCTATATATATTTAAATAAAAAATTTTAGAGTGGTTTTCAATTTATAAAAAATTTGCAGAAGTAATACATAAAGTTCCCATATACCACACATCTGGTTTTCTCTGTTACTTGTATCTTAATGTTAATATGTATTTCTGTGCCAGGATTCCATCTAAGATTTACATAACATTTCGTTGTTATGTCTCTTTAGGCTTCACTAGACTGTGACAGCTTCTCAGATTCCTTTTGCTTTTGATGACCTTGACAGTTTTGAAAGTACTGGTCAGGTATATTGTAGGATGTCCCTCAATTTGAGTTAGGCTGATCTTTTCCCCATGGTTAGACTAGAGTTATGCATTTTGGGAGAGGAAAACCACAGAGGTAAAATATCACTCTCGTCACATCATATCTAGGGTGAAAATGTTGGTTGCTAAGTCATGTCTGACTCTTTGCGACCCCATGGACTGTGGCCCGCCAGGCTCCTCTGTCCATGGAATTCTCCAGACAAGAATATTTGCTATAGTTAGTGTTAACTTTGTCTAGATACTGTTTGTCAGGTTTATTCACTGCTAAGTTACTTTTCTTCTTCTTTTCATACTGTGTTTGTTGAAAGGAAGTCACAATTGCTGTCTATACTCCTGGAGTGAGGAGTTATACACCACCCTCCTGAAGACACGGTATCTACATAAATTATTTGAAATTCTTCCACATGGAATATTTGTCTTTTCTTCCCCATTTATTTATTCAATCATTTCTTTATATGAACTCAAAAGTATTTATTTTATATTTTGGGCTATAGTCCAATACTATTTTATGTATTTTGTTCAAATTGTTCTAGCTTTGGCCATTGGGAGCTCCTTTAATCCAGTCTTGTGTCTCTTGGGTTGATATACCACCATCAGTGAAGGTTTCCTTTTTCTTTTTGAAATTTTTAATGTGAAAATTTTAAAATGCCTCTAGTAGAGAATAAGAACAACAATAAAGCAATAAGCCCTGAAGGAATTCTAAAGGAATGAGGCTTTATTTTCTGCAGAAAGGTAAAGTGAGGGAACATTTAATTGCCTTATAATAGATGATGTACTATATCTTGTTAGAATTAGTACCACTAATCACAATTCAAAGGGAAATGGACAAGAGCTTAGGAATAGTTTTTGAATATGTAGTTGTGAGAGTTTGGAATTTGCCTAGGCAATCTTCCTCTGTTACACTAAAAAAAAAAAAAAAAGGTTTTAAGGTAACTGTAGGAGGAACTAATTTTTAGCACATACTTACACAAAGTTTCTGGCACTTCGATTGTGTTATATCATTTGCATAATAGCCATCATCCTAGATTTTCTCTACTCAAAGGCTGGGGAATAAACTCAACAATATGTTGTCCTCATACTACACTGAGATTCTATGAATCATCAAAAGCCAACTGAAGAATTTCAGGAAGCAAGAAACATTAGTTATTGTTATAGAAAAAAGTCAGTTCAGTTCAGTTCAGTCACTTAGTCGTGTCCAACTCTTTGCAACCCCATGAACTGCAGCATGCCAGGCCTCCCTGTCCATCACCAAATCCCGGAGTTCACTCAGACTCATGTCCATCGAGTCAATGATGCCATCCAGCCATCTCATCCTCTGTCATCCCCTTCTCCTCCTGCCCTCAATCCCTCCCAGCATCAGAGTCTTTTCCAATAAGTCAACTCTTTGCATGAGGTGGTCAAAGTACTGGAGTTTCAGCTTTAGCATCATTCCTTCCAAAGAAATCCCAGGGTTGATCTCCTTCAGAATGGACTGGTTGGATCTTCTTGCAGTCCAAGGGACTCTCAAGAGTCTTCTCCAACACCACAGTTCAAAAGCATTAATTCTTTGGCATCAAGTCATATCCAAATTCTATAGCAATGACTTTTTTACTACTTTGCTACTCCTGTTTGTAAATTGTGGCTGATTCATGTCAATGTATGGCAAAACCAATACAATATTATAAAGAGAAATAAAGTAAAAATAAAAATTGAAAAAAAACCAATACAGAATAAAGTAAAAAAAAAAAAAAGCAGTGAATTACAAAGAATATGGTATAGAACACAGCTTGTTCCAAGTATATCGATTGTTAAGTGTTCTTTTCTGTCTAGTCACCAAGAGCACACCTCTAACTTCTGTAGTCTAACCCACTGCTGCTGATAAACATGATTCACCAGTGAAAAGAGTGGCTCTGTGGACCTTTGACTCATGTGATGCATGATGCTCGGCGACTGCAACTGGGGTCAATCTGTTCTTTCTGCTATGCTTCTGACCTTAGATTGTCACCTGTATTTGGTTCAAGTAATGAGATTCTCAGGTAGAATCATACAGTTATTTCCCCCTAGAATTTAAGATATCTCAGGGACTAGTTATATGATTACCTGTCAAGGCAGGGAACCTTGGTTTCCAAGTCTCTTTTCTGTCCTGACAATAATACCAGTCTCTTGCTTCTGACTTGGATCTCAGAATAACAGAGGTTCTGGAGCTCCTGAAATATTTTCAAACCCCACCCCTCAAACATGCATATTTTCCCAGGAAAGGTTTTTTGACCCACATTTAGAGACATGAGTACCCACCTGCATTTTAATGAGTGTTTTTTAACACAATTTCTGTAATGTTGGTATATTCATTTCCTATGACAGCCTTCATAAATTACCACTTGATTTGGTGACTTAAAACAGCATACATTTACCCTCTCAGTCTGGAGTCTGAAAGTCTGAAATCATGGTGCTTGTGGCGCTGTGCTTTCTGTGAGCGCTCCCAGGGAAGAATTCTCTCTTGCCTGTCTAGTGTGTCCAGCGGCTCCTGGAATCTCTGGCACTCTGGTTTATAGCCGTGCTGCTCCAGTCTTTGCCTCTGTCTTTGCATGGTCTTCTCGGTGTGTCTCTTTGTGTATCTGTGTTTTCTCTTCTTGTAAGGTTACCAACCATGGAATTTAGGGACTTCCTCAATCCAGTGTGACCTCGTGTTATACCTTAACTGTGAAGACCTTATTTCCAAATAAGCATACATTCCGAAGTTCTGGGAAGACATGGATTTTTGAGTATGGTAGTCAACCTTTTGCGCTTGATTATTTCTTTTCTTAGTGGAAAGCAAATTAGGAGAAGAATCAGGAGTTGGTTAAAGAAACTTATGAGAGTGTACATGGAAAACAATGAGAAATGCTGCTGACAACCTAACGGTGAGGGAAAGGTTGAAACTGTAAAGTACACTGAGGATTGTGTGCACATCACATCCAAGTCCCACAACGTACGTACATAAAGAATATGTTTATGTGGAGCATTGTCCCTTTACTGGTTCTTAGAGAGCACTTTATAAATATTAACTTAACTTTCCTTAATGAAACACTTTACTTTTCTGTAAAGCAAAATATTCCTAACAAAGTTTTGATTTTCTGTTAATCTCATTTACTCATCTAAAATATAGCACTGTAGGAAAAAAATATGATGCATGTTATTTCCAACATCAACTAGCATGATTTGTCAATAACATCAAGTATTTATGAAACATATCCTAATTTATTGGAGGATTTTATATTGTGATAGTTAAGAGGGCAAGCTCTGGTAACAAACTGTCTGGATTCAAAGTGTAGCTTTACACTAGCTGTTCTTTAGTTTCTTCATCTGTAAAATGGCAAATATAATAGTACCTATTTAATAAAGTTGTTCTCAGGCTTAAAATATATAGATATATACCAGTGCCTGTATAAGTATATGTGTGTATATATAAATACATGTATATATGTGTGTATGTATTTTATAATAAATACATATTCAGTTCAGTTCAGTTCAGTTCAGTTCAGTCGCTCAGTCATGTCCGACTCTTTGCGACCCCATGAATCGCAACACGCCAGGCCTCCTTGTGCATCACCAATTCCCGGAGTTCACTCAGACTCATGTCCATCGAGTCCATGATACCATCCAGCCATCTCATCCTGGGTCGTCCCCTTCTCCTCCTGCCCCCAATCCCTCCCAGCATCAGAGTCTTTTCCAATGAGTCAACTCTTCTCATGAGGAGGCCAAAGTACTGGAGTTTCAGCTTTAGCATCATTCCTTCCAAAGAAATCCCAGGGTTGATCTCCTTCAGAATGGACTGGTTGGATCTTCTTGCAGTCCAAGGGACTCTCAAGAGTCTTCTCCAACACCACAGTCCAAAAGCATCAATTCTTCAGTGCTCAGCCTTCTTCACAGTCCAACTCTCACATCCATACATGACCACTGGAAAAACCATAGCCTTGACTAGACAGACCTTTGTTGGCAAAGTAATGTCTCTGCTTTTGAATATGCTTTCTAGGTTGGTCATAACTTTTCTTCCAAGGAGTAAGCGTCTTTTAATTTCATGGCTGCATTTACCATCTACAGTGATTCTGAAGCCCAAATACATATTACACAAGTAATTATATGCTTGCTACTCAAAGTTCTAAGTGTTTCATTGAATTCTGTCATAATATTCACAACTAACCCTTGAGTTAGTATCGTTTTTATATCTCTGTTCTGTAAATGAGAGAAAATTGTATTATCTCTCATTTACCTCCAAGTGGATGACCTCCAAAGAGGTAATTCACCGAAACTCTTACAGTAGAATAATTAAAATACTAATCTATGCAGTCTAGTTTGAAAACCCATGCCATTAATTATTACAGAATATTGCCTTACTATTTAATAGGTAATTTTTAAAAAATTTCTAGGTAATTAAAGAGCATTTGTGATTTGGTAAGTCTCTGCTCTGATTCCTAATAGTTTGACTGGTTCATAAAACTCTCAAATTTGTGTTGTTCCTTAATATAGGTTGGGCTTCCCTTGTGGCTCAGTTGGTAAAGAATCTGCCTGCAATGCGAGAGACCTGCATTTGATCCCTGGATTGGGAAGATCCCCTGGAGAAGGCAAAGGCTACCCATTCCAGTATTCTGGCCTGGAGAGTTCCATGAACAGAGGATCCTGGCAGGCTATAGTCCATGGGATTGCAAAGAGTCGGACACAACTGAGTGACTTTCACTATCACTTTGACATGGGTCACTGTATTAGTTACCTGATTGTTTAGTCTAAGTCGTGTCTGACTCTTTACTGCTGAGCCACCAGGGAAGCCTCATTCTATTGCTGCCTAACAAATTACCCCAAATCCCAGTGGCTTAAAAGAACAATAATTGTTGACTATTGCTCACCATTTATGTGGATAAGGAATTTGGAACAATTTGGCTCAGCAGGTTCTGGTTCAGGCCCTCTTATTAGATAGCAGTCAGACATGAACTGGGGTGAAGGTTGTCTGAAACCTGGACTAGACCTGAAGGGTCTGTTCCCATGGAGGTTCAGTCTGGTGGCTGGCAAGTCAGTGCTCGCTGCTGAAGGGAGAAGGGCTCAGTCCCTCTTCATGTTGGGGTCTGCACAGGGCTACTCAAGTGTCCTCAGCATGGAGCTGGATTATTCCAGAGTAAGTAATCAGAGGCCAGTGAAAAAGTTCCAGTGATGTTATGGCCATGGCTTGGAAGTCAAAAGTCTTTTTTAGTTTTGCTGTATTCTTCTGATCTCAGAGATCACCCCGATCAACATGCAGTGGATTGTTCAAAGGCATGAGGTTTAAGGGGGGCCCTTTGGAGGCTGGATACCACAGTCACTTATGCGTAGCATGTTTCCTCCTCCAGCCTCTCTGTTTTGGTAAGTCTCCTCCTTTCCTCTGGGACAATGGCTGTCTGGATTCCATAGTAACCTGCCTCCTAAGGTTTACCAAAGTGAGCAGGCAGCTTACCCAAGGATTACCAGCTATCACTTCCAGCTATTTTATTCCTGCATGGGAATACATGGTTTCAAAAGATCATCTGTTTGCCATCTAGTGAATCCATGGGAAGATTGTTTAGAAATTTCTATTGCTTCCCTGATTCCTGCTCTTTTCACAGCCTAGGTGTTCAGTTCTTTGAGAACTTTCTTCTTAAGTAAATTAGGGTTGGTGTTTTTCTTCACCATCAGAAATTTCTAATTGATATAGCTACTTTCAACAAGTACCCACCCCCCCAAAAAAAAGTACATAGCGTGTGTTATGCAGGTAACCCAATCAGGAAGCTTTTGTTGTTGTAGTTTCTTGGTCTCCGAGACAAGTAGATCTTGTTCCTCTGGGAGACGTGTGGTCCCTGACCTTGGAGACCTGCACTAGAAGCACCTTCTCCCTCTCTTGTCAGGTCCTGCCATCACAGACTCAATACTGAAAGACTTCATTCCTTCTGAATCTGGGCTTATTGTTCATAGCAGTCCTGTTCATAGAGAATTTATTACTTTAAATCACATTTTAAATGCCTCAGCACAGTATCTAGTATCTATGCCTCAATCTTATATACTATTAATATTTCATTAAGTAACCCCCCCCAAGTCAAAGTGTTTGGTAAATGTATTACTGTTTCATAAGCTGAAAGATTCCTACATACTAATATGTACAAGAATTTTCCTTTGTAAAGAAGAATTTCTTTCATGTAAAACGATTTCAAATGATTCAGTCTCCTTGATTTCATTATTATAAACCATGAACACTAGCTTCTAAAACATACTTTCTTAGCTGGAAGTATATTTTATTAGTTTAGTCTTCAAAGCTAATTGAAATGGACATTGTGTTCTAATATCTTTACAACCTGAAAAAAAACAAGCTTAGGGTAAGAAGGGATACAATTATGTGTGGGAAGGTAAAAATAAGGATAATAGTTTCTGGCACATTGTTAACTAAAAGGTGGGTGTTCAAGAAACCATCAGCTGAGATGCAAGGATATGAATATTCACATAAGGTGAATAACATTACCATAAGGTGACTATCACATAATATTCGCATAAGGTGCTTCCTAAATACTTTCTTACTAGATTACTGTGTTGAGGTCTTCCCTGAAATGATTAATTGATATCTAAACCTGATATTCCATGTTCATGAGTCACATGTAACATGATGAATCAGGGACTAACAAGACAAAGGCTATTGGACCATATTTGATTTGGCTTTGGGATTTTAGTATATTCTAAACAGAAATAACACTGAAGCTGTCTCGTGTCATTTGCTCATGTTCTGAGTTTTACTGTGGGTATTGAAAGTTGCCTGAAACACCCTTGCACACACAGATCCACATGTGAACATTTGAATACCAGCTTTCTTTCACATCCAGCTAAGTTCTTGGCTGTTTCATGTGTGTAATGAGTGTGTTCAGACTGTTGTAGATTCAGTATATGTGCTGATTTGTGTAAATATCTGTGGCCATACATACATGTGCATACTTGTTGACATGTTTTATTGTCTGTAAAAGCCTTACATCTATTTTTATGTCCTTCTTAACTCAGTTTTCTATTTCATTCCATGCTCGCTAGTTATTACTTCCTCATGCCTCTAGTATTTTATTTCTTTTTCCCACCTCTTCACTCTAATACAAGAGTTTATGGAACCGTTTTCAATTACATAATCCCTTCTTAGATTAACTATTTGAGAATTGAATCCCTTTCTTCTCCTTCCTTTCTTCCTGAGTCCTTCCTGTTTATTTTACAGAAATCTCTTCACTATTGTTGGTTAATAACATCCAAGACACATTTTCCCTATTTAGGAAAGGAGGGGAGCAAAGAGAAATAACTGATAGTTCATGGAAGGCACATATACATCAAAGAGATATATGTTTTTGTTTAGTTGCTAAGTCATATCTGACTTTTTGGGACCCAGTGGCTATAGCACATGACACTCCTCTCTCCTCCACTATCTCCCAGAGTTTGCTCAAATTCATGTCCACTGAGTCCCTGATGCTATCTAAACATCCCATCTCCTGCTACCCCTTCTCCATGTGCCCTCCATTTCTCCTAGCATCAGAGTCTTTTCCAATGGATTGGCATTCCTCATTAGGTGGCCAAGGTATTGGGGCTTTGGGTTCAGCATCAGTCATTCCAATGAATATTCAAGGTTGATTTCCTTTAGGATTGACTGGTTTGACCTCCTTGCCATCCAAGGGATTCTCACATGTCTTTTCCATCACCACAATTCAAAAGCATCAATTCTTTGGAACTCAGCCTTTTTATATCCAACTCTCACATCCACACATGACTACTGGAAAAACCATAGTTTGACTATATGGACCTTTGTTGGCAAAGTGATGTCTCTGCTTTTTAATATGCTGCCTAGTTTTACCATAGCTTTCCTTCCAAGTAGCAGGCATCTTTAACTTCATGATTGCAGTCATTATTCACAGTGAATTTGAGGCCAAGAAAAGAAAATCTGTCATTGCTTCCACATTTTCACCTTGTATTTGCCAAGAAGTAATGGGACTGGATGCTATGATCTTTATTTTTTAAATTTAAGTTTCAAACCAGCTTTTTCACTCTCATCTTTCACCTCATCAAGAGGCTCTTTAGTTTCTCTTCAATTTCTTCCATTAGAGCGATATCATCTACATATTTGAGGTTGTTGATGTTTCTCCCAGCGGTCTTGATTGCAGCTTGTGATTCACTCAGCCCTCCATTTCACATCACTTACTCTTGTTAAACCTCTTTCCCAATTTTGAACCAGTCTGTTATTCCATGTCTGGTTCTAAATGTAGCTTCTAGACCTGCATATAGATTTCTCAGGAGGCAGGTAAGTTGGTCTGGTATTCCCATCTAAGAATTTTCCATTTTGTTTTGATCCAAAAAATCAGAGGATTTAGCATAGTCAATGAAGCAGAAGTAGATGTTTTCCTCAAACTCCTTTGCTTTCTCCATGATCCATTGAATATTGGCAGTTTGATCCCTAGTTCCTCTACCTCTTCAGAACCCAGCTTGTGCATCTATAATTTCTCAGTTCATGTACTGCTGAAAGGTAGCGTGAAGGATTTTGAAAGTAACTTTACTAACATGTGAAATGAACAAAATTGTATGGTAATTTGAACATTCTTTGACATTGTCCTTCTTTGCGATTGTAATGAAAGCTGGCCTTTTCCAGTCCTGTGGCCACTGCTTCAGTCAGTTCAGTTCAGTTCAGTTACTCAGTCATGTCCGACTCTTTGCGACCCTGTGGAGACTGAAGAATGCCAGGCCTCCCTGTCCATCACCAACTCCCAGAGTCCACTCAAACTCAAGTCCATTGAGTCAGTGATGCCATCCAACCTTCTTATCCTCTGTCGTTCCCTTCTCCTCCTGCCTTGAACCTTTCCCAGCATCAGGGTCTTTTCAAATGAGTCAGCTCTTCACAGTGGCCAAAATATTGGAGTTTCACCTTCAACATCAGTCCTTCCAATGAATATTCAGGACTGATTTCCTTTAGGTTGGATTGGTTACTTTTCCAAATTTGCTGGCATACTGAGTGCAGCACTTTAAGAGCAGCATTATTTAGGAGGCCCTGCAAGGCATGGCTCATGATGTTATTCAGTAATGCAAGCCCCTTCACCACCACAAGGCTGTATTCTGTGAAGGGGCAAAGAGATAAATGGGGGTGCATCTTTTGGCATAGTGATTTTAAAAGTTACATAGAAGCAATATATTCCTTTTATTTCACCCAGCATTTATTGATTTTCTTCTGTGTTCAAGGTAATATTTGGACAATATTTACCAATGATCAGTTCAGTTCAGTTCAGTTCAGTCGCTCAGTCGTGTCCAACTCTTTGCGACCCAATGAATCGCAGCATGCCAGGCTTCCCTGTCCATCACCAACTACCGGAGTTCACTCAGACTCACGTCCATCGAGTCAGTGATGCCATCCAGCCATCTCATCCTCTGTTGTTCCCTTCTCCTCCTGCCCCCAATCCCTCCCAGTATCAGAGTCTTTTCCAATGAGCCATCTTTTTGCATGAGGTGGCCAAAGTACTGGACTTTCAGCTTTAGCATCATTTCTTCCAAAGAACACCCAGGTCTGATCTCCTTTAGGATGGACTGGTTGGATCTCCTTGCAGTCCAAGGGACTCTCAAGAGTCTTCTCCAACACCACAGTTCAAAAGCATCAATTCTTTGGTGCTCAGCCTTCTTCACAGTCCAACTCTCATATCCATACATGACCACTGGAGAAACCATAGCCTTGACTAGATGGACCTTTGTTGGAAAAGTAATGTCTCTGCTTTTGAATATACTATCTAGATTGGTCATAACTTTTCTTCCAAGAGTAAGCGTCTTTTAATTTCATGGCTGCAGTCACCATCTGCAGTGATTTTGGAGTCCCCAAAAATAAAGTCTGACACTGTTTCCACTGTTTCCCCAGCTATTTGCCATGAAGTGATGGGACCAGATGCTATGTTCTTCATTTTCTGAATGTTGAGCTTGAAGCCAACTTTTTCACTCTCCTCTTTCACTTTCATCAAGAGACTTTTTAGTTCCTCTTCACTTTCTGCCATAAGGGTGGTGTCATCTGCATATCTGAGGTGATTGATATTTCTCCCAGAAATCTTGATTCCAGCTTGTGCTTCTTCCAGCCCAGCATTTCTCATGATGTGCTCTGCATATAAATTAAATAAGCAGGGTGACAATATACAGCCTTGACATACTCCGTTTTCTTTTTGGAACCAGTTTGTTGTTCCATGTCCAGTTCTAACTATTGCTTCCTGACCTGCATATAGGTTTCTCAAGAGGCAAGTCACATGGTCTGGTAGTCCCATCTCTTTTTAGAATTTTCCACAGTTTATTGTGATCCACACAGTCAAAGGCTTTGGCATAGTCAATAAAGCAGAAATAGATGTTTTTCTGGAACTCTCTTGCTTTTTCCATGATCCAGCGGATGTTGGCAATTTGATCTCTGGTTCCTCTGCCTTTTCGAAAACCAGCTTGAACATCAGGAAGTTCACAGTTCACATATTACTGAAGCCTGGCTTGGAGAATTTTGAGCATTACTTTACTAGTGTGTGAGATGAGTGCAATTGTGTCGTAGTTTGAGCAATGATAGTGGTATTCAATTCTTCAAATTTTTCTGATAGTTGTACTAAAAGAAAAATATTCCAATAAGAGATTTATTTGTTCAGTAGAAAGATATCTCTTAAAAGATCATTCTAGTGGAAAGAGCAGTGGACTTGGAGACTGTATCTGCACAGAAACCACAGCCCTCCAAATACTGACTTCTCTACACTGTAGCCAGAATCTTTATTTTAGGATGCAAATCTGATCCTATTTATATCTCCTTATTCTTTAATGGTTTCTTATTTTTCTGAGCATAATGTCAGTCTTTAGTGTGGTGTACAGATCATGCAGAGTCTGGCTCCACCTACCATCTCATCTGCCAGGCTTTCAACACCACTCCCCACCCCACCTGCCCCAGCCTCATGCTGTTTGCTCCAGCCACTGCTGCTGTTTAGTTATTAAGTCATGTCCAGCTCTTTGAGACCCCATGGACTGTTATCCTGCTAGGCTTTCCTGTTCATGTGATTTCACACAAGAATATTAGAGTGGTTTGCCATTTCCTTCTGTAGGGGATCTTCCCAATCCAGGGATCGAACCTACATCTCCTGCTTGGCAGGCAGATTCTTTACCGGAGTCACCTGGGAACCTCCAACTATTGCAGCAGTAGTTTATTTACTAGACAGCACTCATCTCTCAGGACCATTGCCCAAGCTATTTTTCTGTTAGACACCTCTCCTTTCTTTTAAATTTCCACTTATCCCACTTAAGCAGATTAAGTGGAGTAATGAAACGTATTCATGAAACCATGTTGCTTTTCTTTGGATCACTTATCTGTATTCTTAATTGTATATTTATTTGTGTGATTAACGTTGGGCACTCCAGCTTAACTGTTTGTGTTTGTGACAGTTGCAACCCCTGTGCCTATCAGTTTCTGACACATGCATTTTTTGAAAAGTTGAATAATTGGGGGAAATTATTTGAAAGATATGAAACAAAGTTTCACCAATTATAGATGAGGGTAATAGTTGAGAATACAATGGGCATGTTAATGGAGAGAGTGCATAAAAGATTTTCAGGATATTAGATAAAGAATAAGATAATATAAGAATAGCCAAGAGGAATTGCTATTCTAATTAATTTGGACTGTAGAGAAGTGGTGATGTGGGTGTGAAGATAACTAAGAGAAATCATTGTCTTCTTGCAGAAAGAAAACAGAACTTCTATGTCCATATTCCTCTATCTCTCTATCTCTGTCTGTACCTCTATATCTAAAGATAATTTAAAAGCAAGTTTTCAAATTATAAGTTTCTTTCTTTCCCTGTCCTCACTTCTAGCTGCAATCTGCAGTTGTAACCAACTTAAAGAATTTTTGTTTTCAGCTCATCTGTGGTTATTGCTGGCTCTATAATTATATGTTATTTCTGTTTCTCCAATTACCAACTTTTGATAGTATCTATTGAATTTAGACCATCATACTAACTCCCACTTTTCCCCTTTCTGCTCCCCAGTTATTGTTTATATTACTCTAGTATTAGATTTATGATCTGAAATAATATTCTTCAGTAAAATTCCCTTCATTCATGTAATTTCTGAGCACATATTGGCCTCACTTTATAGAAGATTAAAAAGTAGGACACTTACATTTTTCTTTAATTGTCCTTCCCCTTTCCATTTCTGAATTCTGTCAAGTGAAAGTGAAAGTTGCTCAGTTGTGTCCGACTCTTTGTGACCCCGTGGAGTATATAACCTGCCAGGCTCCTCTGTCCATGGAATTCTCCAGGCCAGAATAGTGGAATGGGTAGCTGTTCCCTTCTCCAGGGGATCTTCCTAACCAAGGGACTTAACCCAGGTCTTCCGCATTGCAGGAGGATTCTTTACCATCTGAGCCACCAGAAAGCCCAAAAGTACTGGAGTGCCTAGCTTATCCCTTTTCCAGGGGATTTTCCTGACCCAGGAATTGAGCTGGGGTCTCCTGCACTGCAGGCAGATTCTTTACCAACTGAGCTACCAGGGAAGCCCAAATTCTGTCAACAGTTATTTGATTTTTGCTAACTTGTCAGACACGACTGAGTGACTTCACTTTCACTTTTCCCTTTCATGCATTGGAGAAGGAAATGGCAACCCACTCCAGTGTTCTTGCCTGGAAAATCCCAGGGACGAGGGAGCCTGGTGGGCTGTGGTCAATGGGGTCGCACAGAGTCGGACACGACTGAAGTGACTTAGCATAGCATATTCTATTTCATTTAAAAAATTTTCATGTTATTGCCTGTGTTTTGTGTGTGTCTTCACTAATGGTTCATTTAAAAATTGAATACAAATCAACCTCATAAAACAGTAACATTATGTAAATATTATGAGTATTATGCATAAACAATATTAAAAACAAATAAATTTTATTTCAGTCAAAGTACTATAATGGGACCCATTGAAAAGCAGATGTAATCCTATATAATTGAAACTGCCACACAAAAGACAATATTCCCAGTTCTTAACACTCAAAATCGTATTATATTTTAGTGTTCAATATATAGTCTATGAGTTTCCTCTTCAGCTTTTTGTTCTCTGAAGAGTTTCTAATTGTGTTTCTTATTACAGGCAGCAAAACATCGCCATAAGTTTAATCACATTGATAAAATCTTTCAAGATCTTAATAGAGATTATTACATGGAATCTAATTTTTTACAGACTCCTCTTCCTGTTTTCATTTGAGCTGATTACATAGAGATTGTTTTGTGAGTGTGTGTATGTTCAGTTGCTAAATCGGGTCTGACTCTGTGACCCCATGAACTGCAGTAAGCCAGGCTTCACTGTCCTTTACCATCTCTCAGAGTTTGCTCAAATTCATGTCCATTGAGTTGGTGATGTTATCTAACCATCTCATATTGTGCCACCTCATTCTCCTTTTGCCTTCAGTCTTTCCCATTGTCAGGGTCTTTTCCAATGAGTCAGCTCTTCGCATCAGGTGGCCAAAGTATTGGAGCGTCGGCTTCAGTGCAAATCTTCATCTCTATTTATCTTTTATTTTTCCTCTGTTAAAATTTTAAATGTCAGTTATCATATTTCCAACATATAATATTTTTTATCTACTTGAATAGATCCAATATTGCTAATCATCCATCTCTTTATCTATCTATGTATCCATTTCTGTTACAAAAGCACCATATCTTTTCCAAGGTGTTATGCATGGTGAGGATGGAGTTATAAGAATACAGAATTGGGTTACAGCTATAGGGTTTAGGAAAATGGAGAATATGAATTTGGACTTCTTGCCTTATTGAATCGACTTTCTCTAAGTAGGAGGTAAATCCAGAATCTGTTTCTCCAACAAAGATATGGAAAACCAAGATTTTTTTTTAAAGAACTCTGAAGTTATTGGCCAACTTGTGAATTCTGTCCGAGATTTAAGTCAATGAGTTCCCTGCCAGTGGTGCAGTGCCCTTGAGCATAGTTTCTGGCAGAATTTTCCTTGCTAGGGATGTGCCACACAGGGTGGAAGAGCCATTGGTATAAATTTCATTGCAAATGTGGATTTCAGGTCTACAAACACTACAGGTGACACCTCCACCCCACACACAAGAAAAATTGCAACTTTGTTTTTGTAGTTTCAGTTACCAATGGTCAACTGTGATCTGAAAATATTATATGGAAAATTCCAGAAATAACAATTCATAAGTGTGTCGTTCTTGGTAGTGTGATGAAATCTCATGCTGTCCTGCACCATCCTACCTGGGATGTGAATTTTCCCTTTTCCCATATATCCTGCCTGTTGGCATCAGTTACTTACTCATCTTGGTTATCAGATTGGCTGCCATGACATTGCAGTGCTTGAGTTCAAATAACCCTTATTTTGCTTAGAAATGTCCCCAAAGCAGGAGAGTACTGATGCTGGCAATTCAAGTATGCCAAAAATAAGGTGTAGGGTGCTTCCTTTAAGTGAAAAGGTTCTTGACTTAATGAGGAAAGAAAAAGCTCCTATGCTGAGGTTGCTATGATGTACAGTAAGAACGAATCTTCTACTTGTTAAATTGTGAAGAAAGAGAAAGAAATTTGTGCTGGTTTTGCTGTTGTAACTCAAACCCTCAAACTACAAAAGTTATAGCCACAGTGCCTGTCAGAGAGAGAGAGAGAGAGAGAGAGAGAGAGAGAGAGAGAGAGAGAGAGAGAGAGAGAGAGAGAGAGAGATTCAAGTAACTTTTATTAAAGTCGATTTGGTCCTTGAACAACACTGGGGTTGGGGCACCAAACACCTTACACTTGAAAATCTGCATATAACTTTACAGTCAGCCCTCCATATCTGTGGTTCTGCATCTGAGGATTCAGCCAACCTTGGAATATTAGTACCATAGTGTGTATTACTGAAAAAGCTCCATGTGTAAGTGGACCCGCATAGTACAAACTGTTGTTCAAGGGACCACTGCATACTGTTATAACTATTGTATTATTAGTTATTGTTTTATATCTCTTACTATGCCCAATTTATAATTTAAACTTTATCCTAAGTATGTATGCCTAGGGGAAATACAGTATATATAGGTGTGCTAAGTCACTTCAGTCATGTTTGACTCTTTGGAACCCCATGGACTGTAGCCTACCAGGCTCCTCTATCCATGGGATTCTCCAGGCTAGAATGCTGGAGTGGGTTGCCATTTCCTTCTCCAAGAATATATAGGGCTTGGTATAACAAGCCTTGTTACTTGGCTCCATGATGTGTTCCAGGCAGTAGAGTGCCCAGTAGTCAATTTTCTGTCTAGGCATAATAGGTTGCTATTGTGGTGGAGATGACAATATACATGTAGCTATGGGTTAGGAGATGAAGCTAGCTAGAACAGTCACAGTGTCCTGGTTACCATACCAACCAGCTAAGGTTTGAGGTAAGTTATTCATTCAGAATATTTTTGGAAGTTTGTTTTATCCTCCAAATGATTTCTTTTAGAGTGTATTACTGTGTTTGCTCACGTTGGTATTGCTTTTTCCATATAAAGAGGTCCCTGAATCATCTCTACTGATACTTAGTTCGTTGCTTGTGTTTACTGAATGGTTGATTAGATTGATCAGCATACATAGCTAGTATACGGTTTTCTTTTCATTTAATTTAAATAGGTTCAGGAATAAAATGGGGGAGTTGTTGTTGTTGTTCAGTCACTCAGTTGTGTCCGACTCTTTTGCCTTCATGAACTACAGCACACCAGGCCTCCCTGTCCTTCACTATCCCCTTGAGTTTGTTTAAACTTATGCCCATTGAGTCAATGACATCATCCAAATATCTCATCCTGTGTTTACCCCTTCTCCTCCTGCTCTCAGTCTTTCCCAGCATCAGGGTCTTTTGCAATGAATATGCTCTTCACATCAGATAGCCAAAGTATTGGAACTTCAGCTTCAGCATCAGTCCCTCCAATGAATATCCAGGGTTGATTTCCTTTAGGATTGACTGGTTTGATCTTCTTGCTATCCATGAGTTTCTCAAGAGTCTTCTTCAGTACCACAGTTTGAAAGCATCAGTTCTTCGGCACTCCACCTTCTTATGGTCTAACCTCACATCTGTACATGACTACTGGAAAAATCATACTCTGACAATATGAAGCTTTGTCAGAAAGTCATGTCTCTGCTTTTTAATATGCTGTCTAGGTTTGTCATAGCTTTTCTTCCACAGAGCAGATATCTTTTAATTTCATAGCTGCAGTCGCTGTCCTCAGTGGTTTTTGGAGCCCAGTAAAATAAAGTCTGTCACTGTTTCCACGGTTTCCCCATCTATTTGCCATGAAGTGATTGGGCCGGATGACATGATCTTAGTTTTTTTAATGCTGAGTTTTAAGCCGGCCTTTTCACTCCTCTTTTCACCTTCATCAAGAGGTTCTTTGGTTTCTCTTCACATTCTGCTGTTAGGAAGGTGTCATTTGCATATCTGAGGTTATTGATATTTCTCCCAATAATCTCGATTCCAACTTGTGCTTCATCGAGCCCAAGCTTTTACATGATGTACTCTGCATATAAGTTAAATAGCAGGGTGACAATACACAGCCTAGATGTACTCCTTCCTAAATTTTGAAATAGTTCATTGTTCCATGTTTGGTTCTGACTGTTGCTTCTTGACCTGCACACAAATTTCTCAGGAGGCTGGTGAGGTAGATTGATAGCCCCTTCTCTTTAAGAATTGTCCATAGTTTGTTGTGATCCACACAGTCAAAGGCTTTAGCATAGTCAGTGAAGCAGAAGTAGAAGCTTTTCTGCAATTCCCTCGCTTTTTCCATGATCCAGTGGATGTTGGCAATTTGATCTCTGGTTTCTCTGCCTTTTCTAAATCCAGCTTCTATATCTGGAAGTTCTAGGATCATGTACTGTTGAAGCCTTGCTTGAAGGATTTTGAGCATTACCTTGCTAGCATGTGAAAAGAGTGCAATTGTATGGTAGTTTGAACATTCTTTGGTATTTCCTTTCTTTAGACAATATACCAAATGACAGAATATCTTAAATGTATAACCTTAATTAGGAAAGCAGCTAAATATAAATAAAAGTGCTTTACTATTTCTGAGTAAACACACTGTTGTCACCATCATTATGACTGACCCAAAATTCCTTCTCTATAAACATTTTAGTTCACTATATGTTGATAAACTGTAATAGAGAGAAGGATATATTGGTTTAAATATTGGTTGAGATTAGGTAGAATCTCTGTCATAGGAAGATTTACAGCCTAGTGGATCTAATTATCTTTCAGTAAGTTTAGAAAATGCATCAACTTGTCAAATCTATCATCAACTTAGCACCAAGAGCAAATATTAAATAATGAAGGTGGTTTATTAACAAAAATCCTAGGGCTAATCATTTTAATTTCATTTACAAAATTTTTTGGACCTACTTAGGACAGAAAAGCAACAAAGTAAATGTGAACCATTTTATGGCAATTCTTTCCCTTATGCCACGAGAGATATGCTGCATTTGTAGCCCTTTAAGTGCTGGCTTTAAAATAATGTGTTGCCATGTTTTATTTTCTCCTTCATATGTTCAGAGATAAAACTGCAATATCAAAGCAGTAAATACTACATAAGATATTGATGGAAACAGTAGCATAATAGAAAATATAACTCACTTTTTCTATTTCTATGGGAATATTGGAAAACAAATCAAACAAAAGGAGAGGTCTGTGAGAAGGGATACATTTTTAAATATTGCCAATTAAATTTTCTCTTCTAGTTCTTCTTTTAAAAGACTATATTTTCTTTGTATTTCTTCACTCATCTCTTTCAAGATGACTCCCGTGGACTCTGGAACTAGTCCTTAGAGGTCATAAAAGGTGGTTCTCCAGTCACTGTTCCTCATTTCGTTTAATATGCAAATAGCTCCCATGATTTTGTTCTCTCTTAACTTCTCTCCAGGGCTTTCCAGAATTATTTTGAGGCACACATCATTATCAAAGGACAGTACAAAAAAAAAAAGGTTCTAATTGTTCCTGCTAGAGGATTTAATTACATATCTATTTTATACTGTAGCCTGTTAATGTCTTTTTTTCTCAGTTGTTAAATTGATATTTTATATTTTTGCCTTCCAACTTGATTTAAAGTTAAAGAATATGCTTCATGTAATTTATCTTAAACATTTTCTTTCCATTTGATATTGATAGGCAAATATAACTGATTTTGATAAGTTATCTATTTTGTTATTGTAGAATTCTCAAAGTGAAAGTGAATATCACTCAATCGTGTCCTATTCTTTGTGACCCCATGGATTGTCCATTCAATTTTCCAGGCCAGAATACTGGAGTGGGTAGCTTATCCCTTCTCCAGCAGATCTTCCCAACCCAGGAATCAAACTGGGGTCTCCTGCATTGCAGGTCGATTCTTTACCAGCTGAGCAATTAGGGTAGAATTCTGGGCCATCCTTAAATTTTCAGAAGTTCAAATCATCTTTGCCTAGATACACATTGTTGTTGTTTAGTTGCTAAATTGTGTCTGGCTCTTTTGCTACCCCATAGGCGGTAGCCCTTCAGACTCCTTTGTCCATGGGATTTCCCAGGCAAGAATACTGGAGTGGGTTGCTATTTTCTCCTACAAGGGATCTTCGTGACTCAGGGATCGAGCCTGTGTCTTCTGCTTGGCAAGCTGATTCTTTGCCACTGAGCCACCAGGAAAACTTAGATGTATAGTCATTGCTTAAATGACACCAAATAATCGGATATGGAGAAATTTCTGTGACTCTTGGTGCTACCCGTGGTATATATGATAAAAATGTTTATTTTTCTTTATGTTTGTTCATGGTTCTAAACTATGGAATGACTCAATAATGTTGCAAACACTGCCGTACCTTCTTACATGTACACTTCATGATAGAAAATGATTGTTAGAATTCATATGCCAAGTACACCATGGTTCTGTCTCAGAGAACAACTTACTCACTTGTGATGTGGGCTCTGGTAGTGAGGACACAGAGCCTCATTCTCGGAAGCTAGAACTATTGCTTTTCCAGAGTCCAGTCCAACGTCCATCAGATATTTTGATTCATGAAAGAAATCCAAAATAGACATGTGGATTTCTCTATAAGTAAGTAAGTGAGTAAGTGAAGTCACTCAGTCATGTCCAACTCTGTGGCCCCATGGACTGTAGCCGACCAGGCTCCTCCATCCATGGGATTTTCCAGGCAAGAGTACTGGAAGTTGCCAATACTTTTCCAGGATTTCCCTATAGACCTATGCCAAATACTCCAGGTGGAAGAAGAGGAGTATTTCTATTCACTAGGAGTGAAATGTTTTACTTAAAGTAATTATAATGCATTCAAAACAGCGTGGTTTTTTCTGGATGCATTAAATGTCTAGTATGAGAATCCATCTGCCTGTCTCACTTTTTCTGCTTGTTCTTAAGAAGGTGAGTTGATATTTCTATGAAAGCAGTAACTTCTTTGAAGCTCTCCTTAATACTAAAAACCAACCCTCATTTTCTGAAACCTTTGGACATTTACATGTTTAGCTCTATATCTTGTCTCTCTGTACTCTATTGTTGTTGCTAAAATCAATGTAGTCACTTCATTTTTTACTAATAACCCCAAAGTCGACTTAGTGTTGTCCTGTTTTGTGAATTTGTGTAACTGGATTCTATTAAAATTTTTATTTCTCTTATGATTGGCTAGGGTGATTGGTATATCTGCTCATTTCAGGGCCACTCTTTGTTCTATCCCTGTCAGAGTTTGCTATATGTAGCAGTAAATCAAAGATTGTGTATATAAAACTTCTTATAACAAGTTCATTAATTAAAATCTATTGAGGAAAAAAATGATTCTCAGGGGCAGCAAGTGTTTCATAATACAACATATCATCAGTTTTTCACATATTAATATCTCTGAAATTGGCTTTCATGTTATAGTCAAGGCAGATTTGATTAAAAATGGTTTCTTCTTATGTCCTTAAGCACTCTATCAAATGTGCAAAGACTGAATTGGGCTAGATATTTTAGGAAATGAATTATACAAAGAGTGTTCATTTCTGAAATGAAGCATCACATCACTATGGGAGTACCACAGATGTTGGGGAAATCCCAAGATCAGTCATACTCTAATCAGTAGGATATAAATCAGGCCCTGCGTTATAACAATGTCTATTTTTTAAGATCCTAGCAGGCAGAGATAATTGGAATGGAATTGACAAAATTAAAAGAAAATAAAACACACAAAATCACACCTGGCACAGTATTTTAGTGCACTGACAGATGTTTAGAAAAGTTGAAACTCTCATTCAAATGGGAAAAATTCAAAGTAGAGTGTTCTGAACAAAAATAAATAAATAATAAATAAAGGGAAATAATAACCAAAACAATCTAACTTTTTGACACATATAAAACCTTAATAAAGGAAGAGATCTAGCCATTCTGTTAAACTCACACACAAACCCATTTTATGTTGAAACCACTCGATCAAAAATCCTAGTTAAAAAGGCCACTAAAAAGATACTATTCAAGCCCTCTGGCTCTTTTCAGTGGGTGACCTTCCAGTTTGCTGTTGGTTGCACAGTTGATGAAGCCAGTGAGCACAGATTCTTTGCATTCTGCCAGCTTTTGAAGTGGATAAGCTCCACCCAAGGAACCCTCAGCACACAGTGTCCTTCAGTGTTAGCATCAATGACCACAGCTGATGATGTTTCCCCATAAACTGTGCTCTACACATCATTCCAGACAGAGCCATTTTTGAAAAGAGAAATATATCTTTGACTTGACAGACCTGATAAATCAAATCTAGGTTTCAAAGCCAAGACTAGACCCAGTGAAACCATATGAAGTCAAGAGCTGATATTAGAGAAGCTATCTAGTCAAATTAAACTTATTTTTAAATGTCAAAGTTATGCTTGGAAGTTCCATTTGATTGGACAGTTATATTATTTTAATTAATTTGTGTACTCATATTATAAGGGTAATAACACAGAAAATTGAAACAGTTCATAGTCATTGAGATTAGATGTCTTTTTTTATTACTTGAGGTCAAACTAGATAAATGATTCTGAAGTTGAAGGTAGAAAATACCTAGAAGTGTCTCTCACTGAATTCTCATTTCTGTTGAACAACATCAATTATTAATACATACAAGAGACTGTGGTGAGATGGAAATGCACTGGCCAGATCTCCCTCAAAGTGGGACTTGTTTTGAGAGTCATCAGACAGCCTCCAGCTGTTAGCCCCTTCAGTGTGCGCCTCAACTGGGGAGTGGTGCCTTCCTCAAGGATCAGACTGTTTGAGGTGGTCCATGGTGGGTTCTAAAGGCCTGGCCATCTTGTTCAGCAAGAAATGGGACATCTGTCCTCCTGAGCTCTGCAGGGGGTTAGCTGAGGCTTTTCCAGGGACTGTGTCGCTATTCAACTGCTCTCTCTGCTCAATCCTGCATCCTTTCCCTCCACATACTGTCACAGTCATCCTGCACACCAAGTTCCTCCTCTGTGTCTGCTTCTGGAAAACCTGCCTGTGACAAGGAGCATACAGAAATGATCTGCAAGCGATAATGTCAAGCCCTAGCTTTTCTCTGAATATGTCACAACAAATAGTTCAGCCTGCAGAGAGCTCTGGTGGAGTGAACAATGGCAATCATGATATCTACCCCTGCTTGCTTCCAGGATCCACTTTCTCACTACCCTGCCAGAAAGGATTGTGTGTTATTTCCTTCATTACCAGTTACTTATGAAATGATGATCATTGCAGATTTTCCTTACTATGTATACTATTTTAAAAACCTGGATAAAAAGGAATTTACCTTTTTAGGGGAGACAACTCCAGAGGAGAGAAATGTAATGTTACAGAATGACTCCTGGGCTGGTTTGCTTTTAACAGCTATTTAACAGCTCAGTACTCTCAGATCTACCTACTTCTTTCCACTGAATTAAGCAATCCTAAAAATCACACACCAGAAAAGTAAGAGAGTCCCATTTATTTTAACAAAAATGGAAGCATGAGGGTACTATTTCTCCAACCCTGTATCTCCTGCTCTTGGCTTTAAGGGAGGTGATTCTTACTATGGGAAGCTTCTCCATCAGGGCACATGCTGGTGGCAATGAATGGCATGTGACTTGTTTGCAGAGGGCCCCGGTATCCTGTGCTTTGTTCTCACTCTTTTGAGGAAGGTTAAGGGGGTTGAAGGTGGGTCTCAAGGCATTATCCAAATGTGCATCATAGCAACCTAATCTCTGATACGGACTTTTTCAACTAAAAGCATTTTCCCTTTCCCTTGTGTTTCCATCCCCCAACACTTGTCTATGAAATACAAAACTTCTTGTAAATAGCTCCTCTCCTCCAAGGCTAATTATCAGAAATGGAAATCAAGACTCATCTCCAATAGCTTCAATTACCTGTAAGTCCCAGTCAGAGGGACTGGAAATCTAATTTGTTCAGTGCCTTCAATTTTTTAGTTATATAAAGCAGCAATTACTAGGAATATAATACATTCCTCCTGCCAGATATATTTAAATGAGAAAATACATTTATTACTGAACCCTGAATACATCTATAAAATTTCTCTATTTTCCTTGAAAAAAAAAAAAAAACACAAAGAAGTTACTATAGTTGCTCTACAATTTTCTCCTAAACCTGAAGAATATCTATATAGTCATAAAAGGAAATTTAACTGAGTAGCCAGTGAGGCACACCTTCCTACCCCACATTGTACACAGCTTCTTAACTACCCATCTGTGCTTTCCAAAAAGCATGAGAAAGAGACCACTGAGATGAACAGCCATGAATTTCTAACGAGAAAGTTGACTTTGATTTTGATGAAAGCAAATGACCCATACTGGAACCTTAGAGCAAGAATAGTTCTCAGTTCAGTTCAATCACTCAGTCATGTCCAACTCTTTGTAACCCCATGGATTGCACCACACCAGGCCTCCCTGTCCATCACCAACTCCCAGAGTTTACCCAAACTCAAGCCCATTGAGTCAGTGATGCCATCCAACCATCTCATCCTCTGTCATCTCCTTCTCCCACCTTCAATCTTTCCAAGCATCAAGGTCTTTTCCAATGAGTCAGCTCTTCACAGCAAGTGGCCAAAGTATTGCAGTTTCAGGTTCAGCATCAGTCCTTCCAATGAATATTCAGGACTGATTTCCTTTAGGATGGACTGGTTGGATCTCCCTGAAGTCCCAGGGACTCTCAAGAGTCTTCTCCAACACCACAGTTCAAAGCACCAGTTCTTCAGTGCTCAGCTTTCTTTATAGTTCAACTCTCACATCCATACATGACCACTGAAAAAACTATAGCCTTGACTAGATGGACCTTCGTTGGCAAAGTAATGTCTCTGCTTTTGAATATGCTATCTAGGTTGGTCGTAACTTTCCTTCTAAGGAGTAAGTGTCTTTTAATTTCATGGCTGCAGTCACCATCTGCAGTGATCTCCAGTAGCATATTGGGCACCTACTGACCTGGGGAGCTCATCTTTTAGTGTCCTATCTTTTTGCCTTTTCATACTGTTCATGGGGTTCTCAAGGCAAGAATACTGAAGCGGTTTGCCATTCCCTTCTCTAGTGGACCACATTTTGTCAGAACTCTCCACATGACCCATCCATCTTGGGTGGCCCTACATGGCATGGCTCATAGTTTCATTGAGTTAGACAAGGTTGTGGTCCATGTGATCAGATTGGTTAGTTTTCTGTGATTGTGGTTTTCAGTCTGTCTACCCTCTGATGGAGGAGGATAAGAGGCTTATGGAAGCTTCCTGATGGGAGAGACTGACTGATGGGGAAACTGGGTCTTGTTCTGATGGACAAGGCCATGCTCAGTAAATCATTAATCCAATTTTCTGTTGATGGGTGGAGCTGTGTTCCCTTCCTGCTATCTACCTGGCACCAAGCTATGGTGGAGGTAATGAAGATAATGGTGAACTCCTTCAAAAGATCCCATGCATGTACTGCTATAGTCCATGCCCTCAACCCTGCAGCAGGCTGCCACAGACCCACACCTCTGCTGGAGACTCCTGGACACACAGGCAAATCTGGGTCAGTCTCTTGGAGGGTCACTGCTCCTTTCTCCTGGCTCCTGGTGCACAGGGTTCTGTTGTGCCCACTAAGAGTCTATTTCTCAGTCCTGTGTAAGTTCTGGCAGATCTATGGTGGGGTTAATGGTAGCCACCTCTAAGAGGGCTTATGCCATACCCAAGTCTGCTGCAGCCGGAGCCTCTGTCCCTGTAGCAGCCCACTGCTGTGTAGGAGCCCGTACCTCCACAGGAGATGCTCAAACACAGTTCTGTCTCAATCTCTGTGGGGTCCCTGGGTCCTGGTGTGCACAAGATTTGTTTGAGCCCTCTGAGCATCTCTGGAGGGAATGGGGTTTGATTTTAATCACAAATTCGCCCCTCCTACCATCTTGCTGAGGCTTCTCCTTTGCCCTTGGGTGTGGGGTACCTCCACACTCTCTGACCTTGGACGTGGGATATCTCCTCACTGTTGGTCCAGGAAAGCACAGCCGCCACTCCTGATGTTGGAGTGGGGTTATCTCCTTGTGGCCACTCACCGATCCAGTGCTGTGCAGCTGCCCAAAGAGTAGTTCCAGAGAACAAATTTCTCTTGGCCAGTAATCACTTTCTGTAGTCTTTTTGAGATCTCTCTGTTTCAATTTTTCCTGAGAATTAATGTTTTTGCATTCTCCTCCTCATTCTTAATCCTTGATGGTCAGTCTACTTGTAGGGAGTGTGTGGCAGTTAACTGCTCTTTCTTCTTTGTTCCACTTTTCCTCTGAATCAGTCCCTATTCACTCCTACCATGTTATGAGACAGAGGTTTACTGTTTTAGTATATAGTACTCATACTATATACATAAATATACATAGTATATAGTATTATATATACCTTTAGTATATGAAAGCGTTAGTCACTCAGTCATGTCTGACTCTTTGTGACCCCATGGACTGTTACCCACTAGATTCCTCTGTTTATGGGGTTCTCCAGGCAAGAATACTGGAGCGGGCTGCAATTTCCTTCTCCAGGGGATCTTCCCAACTCAGGGATTGAATCTGGGTCTCCTGAATTGCAGGCAGATTCTTTACTGTCTGAGCCACCAGGCAAGGACCTTTCAGTTCAGTTCAGGTCAGTCACTCAGTTGTGTCCAACCCTTTGCGACCCCATGAATTGCAGCATGCCAGGCCTCCCTGTCCATCACCAACTCCCGGAGTTCACCCAACCTAATGTCCACCGAGTCAGTGATGCCATCCAGCCATCTCATTCTCTGTTGTCCCCTTCTCCTCCTGACCCCAATCCCTCCCAGCATCAGTCTTTTCCAATGAGTCAGCTCTTCGCATGAGATGGCCAAAATATTGGAGTTTCAGCTTCAGCATCAGTCCTTCCAAAGAACAGCCAGGACTGATCTCCTTTAGAATGGACTGGTTGGATCTCCTTGCAGTCCATGGGACTCTCAAGAGTCTTTTCCAACACCACAGTTCCAAAGGATCAATTCTTCAGTGCTCAGCTTCCTTCACAGTCCAACTCTCACATCCATACATGACCACAGGAAAAACCATAGCCTTGACTAGACGGACCTTTCCTGGCAAAGTAATGTCTCTCTGCTTTTGAATATGCCATCTAGGTTGGTCATAACTTTCCTTCCAAGGAGTAAGCATCTTTTAATCTCATGGCTGCAATCACCATCTTCAGTGTTTTTGGACCCCCCCCCCCCCCCCAATAAAGTCTGACACTCTTTCCACTGTTTCCCCATCTATTTCCCATGAAGTGATGGGACCAGATGCCATGATCTTCGTTTTCTGAATGGTGAGATTTAAGCCAACTTTTTCACTTTCCTCTTTCACTTTCCTCAAGAGGCTTTTTAGTTCCTCTTCACTTTTTGCCATAAGGGTGGTGCCATCTGCATATCTGAGATTATTGATATTTCTCCCGGCAATCTTGATTCCAACTTGTGTTTCTTCCAGTCCAGCATTTCTCATGATGTACTCTGCATAGAAGTTAAATAAGCAGGATGACAATATACAGCCTTGACATACTCAAAAAAAGGAACTTTAGTATTAGTATTAGTAATTATGTTTTATAGAATAAGAGTTTGACTAGCTGTGTGATGAGAGGAAAGATACCTCATCTCTCTCAAAATTTTGGTCAGAAAAATAAACTATTTGGAAAAGGAAGATTTTAATACCAGGAGAAACTACTTTAAAATTATTGGAAAACTGGAGGAGTAAAATGTCAGGGAGAGCCATCACTTTAACATTCTCTGTAGTTTCTGTGAATCCACATGTTACTCTTGTTATATGGCTCAGGAAATCCAGAAAACCAATCCATGAAGGGCACAGCCGCATTTAATACCAAGATGGGTGATTTATGGGAGAACACAGGGAGCTTTAGTAAAACTTCCTATCGGCAAAGCCCCCATATCTGACCATGCAGAAGCAGGACATTGGCTTATTTCTTTCTAATAAGTACCTCTCTTTGCTGAAATCTAAATAGGAACCACACTAAAAAGTTTTCTAGTACACATAGCTCTCAGGGTTCTTGGTTCCTGAAGCTTTTGTTTTTCAATAAATGCAGTGACTTGTGTATTCCTGCCTGGTATTAGCTAAGAAAAATAAACTTACTTCATGTTACTAATATGATGACCAGATCACAGCCAGTGGGAGTAACCTCAACTAGTGACAGTGACTCGTGATGAAATCCCCAAATACTAGGGCTACAAGTGCCTTTTGTTCAAAGACATCCTTGGATCAATAAAGGGGATGGTTTTCATGGAACTGTTCATGGTTTGACTACTGTAATTTGAGAGGGAATAGTTTTACTCTATGTCCTCAAACATAATATTTTTGCAAGATTTTTATGCTCTTTTTTGGAGTAAGTTAAATTTAGTGTCTCTCAGTGTCTTTAACTCTTTTCTTCTTAAATCTTCTATGATTTATATGTTATTTCAAGAATAAAAATATGATCTGGAGTTAGAAATTGATGCCAGATTCTGAATATTCCCTCCAGGCTCTGTCTGCCTCTCCTTCCCTCTTCCTACTATTTTTTGTTTGTTTGTTTTCTTTTCCTTTTTCACTATCAAATCCCACCTATGTGATTAGCAAGGCCTCCTGTTCTAGGGGGTTCCTGACCACAAGCGGTTGATATTGAAGCAGCTAAAGCTCAATATTTAGGAGCTTAGTATTAAGTTGTTTTTTCTGCTGAACTATCCATGATATTGCTCATGATTTTCATAAATGGGCTTCAGGATGGTTCCCTGTGCCTGAATTTGTTGGTTTGAGTTTTATTCTGAGAGAGACAGGGAGAAGGCTATCCTGCCTCTTCCTTTAATCTCCTCAAGTCTCCAACCCAGTGACTCCAGACATACTTGTCTCTTTACTTTGAGTTACTAATCTGCTTGAATGTGTGACTTTGGCCCTCTGTGTTCAATCACTAGGATAACAATGAAAAAGAAGAATATTATTGGCATGATGAAGTTTAGAGAAATTGCTGAATGGACACAGCCAGGAAGCCTAGGATGGTTAGATGGTGATACAGAGACTGAAATAATGAATTCTCAAATTGGATTTGGAAGGAAGTATAGCTAACAGGATTTATAGATTTGGAAAAGATGTATGTTGTGGTCAGATTCTAGTAAAAAATAGAAAATAATATGCCTAAAAGAGGTGAGAGTTTATATCTGAATATTTGGAGAATTACTAGAGCATGGTAAAGCTCCCAATGTCTATTAACAGCAAGGACTTGTTTTGTACCCTATGCGTGAAAGGCAACAGAAGACGGGAGTGGAGAGAGAGAGAGAGGATGAAACACACGAAAATATGGACAAGGAGGCAGAGGCAGAGAAAAAGAGAGGATAATGAGAGAGTTTAATTGTTAGAGAATGTGACCTTTGATAGTGGAAAGAGACAGGAAAATAAATTCCTCATCTTATTCTCCTCCTACCCTCTGGTCTTATGTCTGAGGCTCATTGATTGAACTCATCCAAAATCCAGAGTTGCAAGAGATACTGACTGGTTGTGACAGTGCATCAGTGATTCCTGCTACAGAGTCCAGGTGGCAGAAAAGCAGACTATAGATTTGTGTGGAGTACAGAAGAGTACCTGGTAAAAGGAAGGAGTAAATAGATATGAGACTTTTTTAGAATAAAGAAGTGTGAAAGTTATGATATTTTTTAAAATGCTGGTAGAGACAAGGATTTTTAAGCATTCACCACTGTAGCAGTTTTGGAGAGTAACATGTTCTAGTCTGCGTTCAAGTATGGAAGGTATGAGGGTCATTAGGTTTGGTCTTGAAGGTATACTAGTAAAGGGTAAACTATACCAGTTTGCTTATGATGAAGAGTCTTCTAGGGATTTAGGACTTTCAGTGCTAAAACCAGGAGAGTCCTGGACAAACTGGGACATTTGCAGGCAAATTGTAACAGTTGGTCAAATTTCTTGAAGGTTAAGGGAATAGTGACTGAAATTACATGCAGTGGGAAAATGTTAGCCAAGGTACAGAAATAGTAGTAGGGAATATTTACAAGAACAGTGACATGCATTTTGGTTGGAATCTAGGGTAGATTTAATAGGAAAGGTAAACAAAGTGAAAAGCAGTATCGCTAATTTATGCAAGAACAAGAAATTTGAACTTTCTGCTATATAATCAGTATTTGGGTTTTCTAGTATTGGTGTTGAATCTAGTGGACCAGTTTATATATAACAGAAATAATATACGTGACAGAGATAATCCATATAGCAGTAAATAATTTTTTCTCTCCTTTTGATTGTCTGATTTTTGTCATTCTTGTCAATCATTCAAACTACCTGAAGTCTTTAGATAAAATCTGTTAGTGTATGTTTTTATATTTCTATGGTTATAATTATCTGAGAAGCTTGAGTTTTCAAATCTAGCTTTTATTTCAATCAGATGCTCTAGTAATCAGTTGGAGAAGGCAATGGCACCCCACTCCAGTACTGTTGCCTGGAAAATCCCATGGACGGAAGAGCCTGGTAGGCTGTGGTCCATGGGGTTGCTAAGAGTCGGACACAACTGAGCGACTTCACTTTCACTTTTCATTTTCATACATTGGAGAAGGAAATGGCAACCCACTCCAGTGTTCTTGCCTGGAGAATCCCAAGGATGGCAGACCCTGGTGGGCTGCCATCTATGGGGTTGCACAGAGTCGGAGACGACTGAAGCGACTTAGCAGTAGCAGCAGCCGTAATCAGTAGGATTTAAAGAAATAAAATTCAATTTCTCTTCTAATACAGTACTCAAGTTTTAAAATCCCAGTTAGGAAATTAGTGCCAGATAATGCCAGATGTTGTCTTAAATTTGGAAAAAACATAACAATTGCAAAAATATGTCATTTGAAACAATGCAAGCAAGTTAAAAATGGAAATGGCTGTTACAGTTAAAATAACAGTTTGTTTTCCTATTTTAAATATGATTTAAAATTATAAACTGTGATTTCACATCATCTAAGATGCTTCATTATGAACCACTTATTAAAACATCTATATCATATTAATATTGATATTGAATAGTAGTTTTATTCTTGGCATTAGTCTGTTAGCTAAAGTGTTTCTTTAAATACTTTCCAGAAACAGCAGAAATAACTAGTTTTGTGAAAGCAGTGTTGAAAGAGGAGATAATTTGGGGAAGTAGATGAGGGTGTTCTGCAGTTATGATGAGAAGTCCATATGACTTTAAAGTCCTTACAGATAGGCAAGCATAGCTGTATTAAAATGGCTGCTTATGCCTAGGAATGTAACCAAAGTTGCAATGCTGAAAGCAACTCTGAGGCTACTTTTCAGACTTATTTGTCTTTGAAACTCAAAAAAGGAAAAGATGTCATGTCTAGTTAAATAAAATATCATTGAATTCCAATGTTACTATAAAATTGATATAATTTGGTTTGTTGGAAAGGTGTACGTTAAATAAATTCTATCTGGAATTTTTTCTAAAATGTAGTCTGGAGGAGAATGCTTGTTAATCATATAATACCCTGTACATCATGAGCTCTTAATCAATGTATTTTTAAAATGCTAACTTTGTCCGTTTGCTGTCTTTATGTTCCACACTTCAGCCAATTCGTCACTGTGGCAGGATTACCTGAGCAACATAATGCAATATTGATCAGCCCTAGATTTAAATTACACAGGCTCTATCCTGTTTTCAGAGGTGACTTTTAAAAACTTCTTTGATTAAAATAATATAATAGGTCATTAGGAAATCATCTATGTTTTTAAAATACTTGAAAGTTTAGTGATAAGTTCAAAAAATGGTGCCATAGTGTTGATTTATCAGTTGTTTCTTATGTTAATATTTTCTTCATGTGTTAATATGTTAATATGGGCACATTAAACTTTAGTGGCTCAGATGGTAAAGAATCTGCCTGCAGCATGGAAGACCTGGGTTTGATCCCTGGGTCAGAACTGGAGAAGGAAATGACTACCCACTCCAGTATTCTTGCCTGGAAAACCCCAGGGACTGAGGAGCCTGGCGGGCTCCAGTCCATGGGGCCACATAGAGTCAGACATGACCGAGCAACTTTCACAGACTTTATAGAATAGAAAAACTAGGGGATGCTTCTATATTTATTGTTGTGGGTGATTTTCTAGGTTATTGTGACCACTGTATAATAAAGAACTCTGAGCACTTAATAAGAATCAATGAGCAAGAGCTACAGGGAGTTCTCATTGTGGTGGAACACTTATAAAAGCGTTATACCATGCATATTCATGTTGAAGTATCTAAACCACTTCTGAGTATATATTTATAATTTTTTGTAGGATTAAATGTTCTGTTGACCAAAAAAGGTACACAACTTGACAGTTGTGAGTTAAGTTTTATTTGGAGCAAAATGAGGACTGCAGCCCAGGAGGCAGCATCTCAGATAGCTCTGAGACACTGATCCAAAGCAGCAGTGAAGGGGGAATTCAGTACCATTAAGCATTCATTTTACAAAAAGTTTGTTGCTACTCAGAAGACCTAATGTCACCATGAAGGGATTTATTGCTTTTCTAGAAATGAAGAGATGCAAGGATTGGGATCATAAAATCTGTTCCTAAAACATCCATCTAAAGACCTCTCCAAAATAGGCTTCAGCAATACGTGAACCATGAACTTCCAGATGTTCAAGCTGGTTTTAGAAAAGGCAGAGGAACCAGAGATCAAATTGCCAACATCTGCTGGATCATCAAAAACGCAAAAGAGTTCCAGAAAAACATCTATTTCTGCTTTACTAACTACACCAAAGCCTTTGACTATGGATCACAATAAACTGTGGGAAATTCTGAAAGAGATGGGACTACCAGATCACCTGACCTGCCTCTTGAGAAACCTGTATGCAGGTCAGGAAGCAACAGTTAGAACTGGACATGGAACAACAGACTGGTTCCAAATAGGAAAAGGAGTATGTCAAGGCTGTATATTGTCACCCTGCTTATTTAACTTATATTCAGACTACATCATGAGAAACACTGGGCTGGAGGAAGCACAAGCTGGAATCAAGATTGCCAGGAGAAATATCAATAACCTCAGATATGCAGATGACACCACCCTTATGGCAGAAAGTGAAGAAAAACTAAAGGGCCTCTTGATGCAAGTGAAAGAGGAGAGTGAAAAAGTTGGCTTAAAGCTCAACATTCAGAAAACTAAGATCATGGCATCTGGTTCCATCACTTCATGGGAAATAAATAGGGAAACAGTGGAAACAGTGTCAGACTTTATTTTGGGGGGCTCCAAAATCACTGCAGATGGTGACTGAAGCCAGGAAATTAAAAGACACTTGCTCCTTGGGAGAAAAGTTATGACAAGCCTAGACAGCATGTTAAAAAGCAGAGACATTACTTTGCCAACAAAGGTCCGTATAGTTAAAGCTATGGTTTTTCCAGCAGTCATGTATGGATGTGAGAGTTGGACCATAAAGAAAGCTGATCGATGAAGAATTGATGCTTTTGAACTGTGGTGTTGGAGAAAACTCTTGAGAGTCCCTTGGGCTGCAAGGAGATCTAACCAGTCCATCCTAAAGGAAATCAGTCCTGAATATTCATTGGAAGGACTGATGCTGAAGCTGAAACTCCAGTACTTTGGCCACCTGATTCGAAGATCTGACTCATTGGAAAAGACCTGGATGCTGGGAAAGATTCAAGGCTGGAGGAGAAGGGGACCACAGAGGATGAGGTGGTTGAATGGCATCACCAACTCAATGGACATGGGTTTGTGCAAGCTTTGGAGTTTGGTAATGGACAAGGGAGACCTGGTGTGCTTCAGTCCATGGGATTGCAAAGAGTCAGACAGAACTGAGGGACTGAACTGAACTAGTAAAAGAAAAAGTTATGATTGCCTCAAATCATTTGAAATGACAATATGTGCAGGAGGAAATAGGGTTATTCTTTTAGCTTCAGATGTCAGAACTAAAGAAAACCTGTGGATATCTTTGAGAAGCAAATCCAATAGAATCAACCACAGACTTAAGTAAACTCTGGATGACCATAGATTGCAAATGTTACAGATTCTTGGATTGAATGGGAGAGTGGACAATATGTATATTCAGATATTCTCCAACTTAAGAACTCTAAATCTTCACACATTTCATAATTTGGAGATGATAAAAGCTTAATCCAGAAATGTGAACATTAATCAGGTCTTTCTAGAAAATCTCTTTTTATTGAAATAGACTTCAGAGCCCATTTCTTTCTACCATGATAAAAATGTTGTTATAAAAATTTCTCTCTTGATTTTCATTCTTTTCTTCCTCTATGCAAAAAAGTGAAAGTGTTAGTGACTCAGTCATGTCCCACTCTGTGACCCCATGGACTGTAGCCCACCAAGCTTCTCTGTCCATGGAATTCTCCAGAAAAGAATACTGGAGTTGGTAGCCATCGCCTTCTCCAGGGGATCCTCCAGACCCAGGGATCCATCCTTGGTTTCCTGCATTGCAGGCAGATTCTTTATTGTCTGAGCCACCAGGGAAGTCTGCTTCTTCCTCTATGGATACCTTTAAACTTCTTTTCATCTTACTTCCCTCTCTATCTCTGATGCACGTGGATTCATAATACTCAGCAGGTTTTTGAGCCAACAATTTGGATGATCAGACAGTCTGTATGCTGTCCTTCTTTAGAAAGAATCTTTGGGGAGCAGAGGCTGTGATATAGACCCAGGCTAGAATGGAGAGCTTTCAAGATATGCATTAGAATAAATATGGATCTTTCTTGTCTATGTTATATAACAATAAGACAGTCTCAAAAAGTCAGTCATGGAAGTTTCACACGTTTTAAATCATAGGATTCTTTTGATCTTTATTATCATGGATAAATAAATGAAAAAAATTGTATTCTAATAATTCTAAAGTTCATCTAGCATTCTGAAGCCCTGTTATAACCAAAAAACTGGAGATGGTGAAGGGCTGGGAAGCCTGGTGTGCTGCAGCCCATGGGGCTGCAAAGAGTCAGATACGACTGAACAACTGAACAACAACAGTTATTGAATTACTTCTTGTTTTTTATTTTTTTGTTCACAGAAAACTCTTAAAATGCCAATGTGAACTCTGGAATTAATAATGCATAAAGTCATATACCCTTATAACTCATGAATACTTTCTGATATCAACTTTTCTTTTATAAAGCAGAGAGCAATGCCCTGGTGAGTTAGGACATAAGAAAGCCATGCTATATGGGTTAAGAATGGTAGAGGGCCTGAAGGGCAGGACTCTGTTGGGTTCAATACACACAGAGGGGCGAGGAGGTCTTTGGCAGCTTAGGGAACAGCATAAAGTCATTGCCTTGTAGTTGGGAAGAAAGGAGTCTAATAGGAATGGATAAGAGTTTGTCTCTTACAGAAGATAGACTCAGTTGGTTGAAAGTACTTAAAATTAGTGCTAAAAGATTAGATCTTGTGTTATCTCTAGCAAGTTGTTTAGCCTATATAAACTTCCTTATCCTTACCTGTAATTTAGAAATAATTCTTCTTAACAGGGATTGGTATTTAGATGAAATGATGTGCATGAAACTATGTTAAATTCTTCTGAGTTATGAATGAATTAATAAATACTGCCAATAATGATGATTATCTTAAAATTGTATCTGAGGTCTGAATGATACATGAAACAATTAATTAAGAATTAAATCTGATTACAGTGCTGAATATTTGAGGAAAATAGCAATTTATCCTAAGAAAAAGCTGTTATCCTATCAACTACCAGTGGAAATCTTAGTTTTACATGAAGAATTTTGTTTTTTGTGACCTGGAATTTGGGCAGAAATTCTGTGTGGGAGGTTGAGACAGGGAAAATAAAGGGTAAGCAATTTGTTGTTGTTAGCACAAATGAGTATCAGATTGTTTCCACATCATGATTTCCTGATTCTCCAGACATGCCATCTCTACTCCTTATTTGCATTTTATTATTTTATTTTATTTCTATTGTAGTAAGAGCAGTTAATATGAGATCTACCATCTTAACAGATCTTTAAGTATGAGATACAGTATTGATAACTATAGGCACAGTGTCGTACCATGGGTCTCTGGAACTTATCTTGTATAACTTAAATTTCACTCCCATTGATCAGCAACTCCCTATTTTCTGCCCCTCACCCAATCTCCAGTAATAACAATTCTGTTCTCTGCCTCTGTAATTTGACTATTTTAGAGCTTGCATATAAGGGGAATCATGCAGTATTTGCCCTTTTGTGACTGAATTTTTCACCTAGCAGAATGTCCTCAAGGTTCATCCATGTTACTACATACTGCAAGATTTCCGTCTTTAAGTCTGAATAATATTCCAAGGTTATATATACCACATTTTTAAGTACATTCATCCTCTGATGGACCTTTAGGTTGTCTCCACATCTTGGCTGTTACAAATGGTGCTGCAATGAATGTGGGTGTGCTAATATGTCTTCAAGATCCTGATTTCAATTCTTTTGGATAAATTCCCAGAAGTAGAATTGCTGGATGCTCTGGTAGTTCTAGTTTTAATTTTATGGGGAAACTCCATATTGTTTTCTCTAGTGGCTTAATCATTTTTCATTCTCACAGTGTTGTTCAAGGGTTCTAATTTCTACATAATCTTGTAGATAACATTTGTTATTTATTTACTTATTTACTTTATAGTAGCCATCCCAACTCACATGAAGTAATATCTTATTGTGGTTGATTTGCATTTTCCAGATAATTAAGAACAATGAATGTTTTTTATATGCCTGTTGGCCATTTGTATGTCTTTAATTAAAGGAATGTTGGCTGACCCTGGGGAACTGGTGACCTCAAGATGATGTGGTAACTGGCAATTGACCAGTATCCAGGGCCTGATGGATGGCTCCCAACATACTCACAATAGTTTTTCATTAATGCTACCAGCTATTAATATCACTTTTTAACCTGTCCCTGGACTGCAAGGAGATCCAACCAGTCCATTCTAAAGGAGATAAGTCCTGGGTGTTCTTTGGAAGGAATGATGCGAAAGCTGAAACTCCAGTACTTTGGCCACCTCATGCAAAGAGTTGACTCATTGGAAAAGACTCTGATGCTGGAAGGGATTGGGGGCAGGAGGAGAAGGGGATGACAGAAGATAAGATGGCTGGATGGCATCACCGATTCGATAGATGTGAGTCTGAGTGAACTCCGGGAGTTGATGATGGACAGGGAGGCCTGGCTTGCTGCGATTCATGGGGTCTCAAACAGTCGGACATGACTGAGCGACTGAACTGGACTGAGCTGACTCTGTTTCAGATTTTAAGAAATAAGATTCTTATTTGGGCAAATGTGTTAGTCCTAATTAACACTGGTTAAACTTGAGCATATATTCAATTGATATGTATGTCTGTGTGTATACATTAGATGTATGTGTATGTGTGCGCTTAGTCACTCAACAAGCCCACCTATGGTTCTATGAATGGTTCTATGAAGACCTACAAGACGTTCTAGAACTAACATCCAAAAAAGATATCCTTTTCATTATAGATGACTGGAATGCAAAAATAGGAAGCCCAGAAATACCTGGACTAACAGGCCTTGGAGTACAGAATGAAGAGGGGAAAGGCTAATAAAGTTTTGCAAAGAGAACACACTGGTCATAGCAAACACCCTCTTCCAGCAACACAAGAGAAGTCTCTACACATGGACATCACCAGATGGTCAACACTGAAATCAGATGGATTATATTCTTTGCAGCCAAAGATGGAGAAGCTCTATATACAGTCAGCAAAAACAAGACCAGGAGCTGACTGTGGCTCAGATCATGAACTCCTTATTGCCAAATTCAGACTTAAATTGAAGAAAGTAGGGAAAAGCACTAGACCATTCAGCTATGACCTAAATCAAATATACCTTATGACTAAACAGTGGAACTGAGAAATAGAGTTAAGAGACTAGACCTGATAGACAAAGTGCCTGAAGAACTATGGATGAAGGTGTGTCACCTTGTACAGGAGGCAGGGATCAAGACCATCCTCCAGAAAAAGAAATGCAAAAAGGCAAAATGATTATCTGAGGAGGCCTTACAAATAGCTGTGAAAAGAAGCGAAAAGCAAAGGAGAATAGGAAAAATATACCCATTTGAATGCAGAGTTCCAAAGAATAGCAAAAAAAGATAAGAAAGCCTTCCTCAGTGATCCGTGCAAAGAAATAGAGGAACCAATAGAATGGAAAAGACTAGAGATCTCTTCAAGAAAATTAGAGATACCAAGGGAACATTTCATGCAAAGATCGGCTCAATAAAGGACAGAAATGGTATGGACCTAACAGAAGCAGAAGATATTAAAAAGAGGTGGCAAGAATATACAGAGGAACTGTACAAAAAAATCTTCATGACCCAGATCATCATGATGGTGTGATCCCTCACCTAGAGCCAGACATCCTATGATGTGAAATCAAGTGGGCCTTAGGAAGCATCACTGCGAACAAAGGTAGTGGAGATGATGGAATTCCAGATGAGCTATTTAAAATCCTGAAAGATGATGCTGTGAAAATGCTGCACTCAATATGCCAACAAATTCAGAAAATCAGCAGTGGCCACAAGATTGGAAAAGGTCAGTGTTCATTCCAATCCCAAAGAAAGGGAATGTCAAAGAATGCTCAAACTACCGCACAATTGCACTCATCTCACACACTCGTAAAGTAATGCTCAAAATTCTCCAAGCCAAGCTTCAACAGAACGTGAACCTTGAACTTCCAGATATTCAAGCTGGTTTTAGAAAAGGCAGAGGAACCAGAGATCAAATTGCCAACATCCGCTGGATCATTGAAAAAGCAAGAGAGCTCCAGAAAAACATCTATTTCTGCTTTATTGACTATGCCAAACCCTTTGCCTGTGTGGATCACAATAAACTGTGGGAAATTCTGAAAGAGATGGGACTACCAGACCACCTGACCTGCCCCTTGAGAAACCTATATGCAGGTTAGGAAGCAACAGTTAGAACTGGACATGGAACAACAGACTGGTTCCAAATAGGAAAAGGAGTACGTTAAGGCTGTATATTGTCACCCTGCTTATTTAATTTATATGCAGAGCACATCATGAGAAATGCTGAACTGGATAAGCATAAACTGGAATCAAGATTGCTGGGAGAAATATCAATAACCTCAGATATGCAGATGACACCACCCTTAGGGCAGAAAGTGAAGAGGAACTAAAAAGCCTCTTAATGAAAGTGAAAGAAGAGAGTGAAAAAGTTGACTTAAAGCTCAACATTCAGAAAATGAAGATCATGGCATCTGGTCCCATCACTTCATGGCAAATAGGTGGAGAAACAGTGGAAACAGTGTCAGACTATTTTTGGGGGCTCCAAAATCACTGCAGATGGTGACTGCAGCCATGAAATTAAAAGACGCTTACTCTTTGGAAGGAAAGTTATGACCAACCTTGATAGCATATTAGAAAGCTGAGACATTACTTTGCCAACAAAGGTCTGTATATACAAGACAATTGTTTTTTTAATAGTCATTCATGGATGTCAGAGTTGGACTATAAAGAAAGCTGAGTGCCAAAGAATTGATGCTTTTGAGCTGTGGTGTTGGAGAAGACTCTTGAGAGTCCCTTGGACTGCAAGGAGATCCGACCAGTCCATCTTAAAGGAAATCACATTGGAAGGACTGATGCTGAAGCTGAAACTCCAATGCATTGGCCACCTGTTGCAAAGAGCTGACTCATTTGAAAAGACCCTGATGCTGGGAAAGATTGAAGGAGGGAGGTGATGGGGGTGACTGAGCATAGATGATTATATGGCATCACCGACTCGATGGCATAAGTTTGAGTAAACTCTAGGAATTGATGATGGACAGGGAAGCCTCGTGTGCTGCAGTCCACAGAGTCACAAAGAGTCAAACACGACTGAGCGACTGAACTGAAACCCACCTAAAATCCTGCTCCTGTCACACACTTCAAGGGCATCCTTCACTCTCCTTCATAGCACGGATCATGAATGTGAAAGTGAAAGTGTCTCAGTCATATCTGACTCTTTGTGACCCCATGGTCTGTCGCCTGCCAGGCTTCTCTGTCCATGGAATTCTCCAGGCTAGAAATGAGTGTGTAGCTGTTCCCTTTTCCAGGGGATCTTCCCAACCAAGGGATCGAACCGATGTCTCCTGCATTGCAGGTGAAATCTTTACTGTCTGAGCCACCTCCTGATTCAAATGCCCTAATTTCTAGCAAAACCATATGTCCAAAATAATAGTCTCTGGTCTTGCACTTGACTCTTCTGTAGCTTCTAAATGCGCTTACTTCTATGAGTGTCGCACATGTGCTCAGGCACTCAGTTATGTCCTATTGTTTGTGACCCCGTGGACTGTAGCCTGCCAGGCTCCTCTGTCCAGGGAGTGTTCCAGGCAAGAATACTGGTGTGGGTTGCCATTCTCTCCTCCAGGGGATCTTCCCCATTCAGGGATCAAACCAGCATCTCTTTCATCTCCTGCATTTGCAGGCGCATTCTTTACCACTGGGAAGCCCCTAAGAGTATCAGAACTACAAAAAATGGCAGTGCTATTTGGGCTTCCCTGGTGGCTCAGATGGGAAAGTAGTATCCTTTTAATGATATCTTTTGTCTTTGTATCCATGTCACTGACTGAGAAAGTCAAACAACAACAACAACAAAACCCATTAGGAAGTCCATGTTCTACAAAGCTCTTTTCTTTTCAAGACATGTCTTATGTATTGATGCTAATAATATTAAATTACAAAGTGCATTTTTTCCATCTTAAACTAGAGAGCTTTACTCCTGCATTTCTGTAAAAATTATAAGAAACTCTTAAAAAATAGAATTATGTGTGGGTTGAAAATTGCTTAGTTGTTTGGAAGTGCATGTTATTTTCAATCCATGAATAGTAGTTTTCAAAAAAATTGCTGAGAATTAATCGCCTCTCCTGTGTCCTCACTATATGTGACGCTTTGAAATATCTACCTAATTAGAGAAATTCTTATCTTCAAGAGACAAACTGACCTGCCCTGTTATCTGCAGGGTAATTTTCCCCATCATTGATGTTTTCATTTCCAGGACATGTTCAAGAGCTCGGGCCCTGAATCAAGAGTGAGTTTGAGTCCAGTTTGGTTTGAGTCCAACTCGGCCATTTACTGAGTCAGTGCTCAGAGTTGACATATTAGGACGATTCTCTGTTCTGATGGTAATGTCTATGTTGCCATTATATACTATGAATATTACCTCTGAGCAGCTGTATGACCTTGGATAAATTACTTAATTCTTCTGTGCTTCAGTTTCCTCAACAGATAAAATTAATCTCTATCTCACTGAAATGTTTGAGGATTAAATATATAAATATCTGTCCATTGTTCACAAAGTTTCTGTCACAGAGTAAATGCTTAATATATGCTATGCATCATCTTTTGTTTCCCTCTGGCATCTTCTGATCTGTGTCTCTCTCACTTTTTCTGTGTTCTTCCTGAACTTATGCTCTTTTAGAATGTACATGTGAAGGAAAAAAGGGAAGGGGGATAAAAAGTTAAGGTAAGGATATTTCAGGTTATTTCAACTCTCTGTTTATGAGGCACCAAAGAAGAGCTTATCAAAGGGAGTAGCTATGGAATGAAAATCAAGAACTAATGATAATAGTTGACATTTATTAAGCATTTATAATGTATGGGGCACTGTCATTTCTTAAATTTATTCTGCCACAGATTTTGTTCTAGGTATACCAATCAACAATTTAAGGACACTATAATTTGCCAAGGTTAAACAATTTGACATTCAATCAGTGACAGACTCAAAATTTCAATTTAGATGTTTGAGAATCCCAAGCATATACCTTAACTACTACATTTCACTTCATTTTGGGGAAAATGTGTATCCAGGCATTGGACCTAAAGGACTCAAGGAAGTCTGGTTGATATGGCTGGAGTTATTTGAAAAGCTGTCAGAATATAATATTTTAATTTTTTGGCTTATTGTTTCAGTAGCCAAAATGAAGACTTTCATCAGAAGCAGCTTCCTTTTTGATCTCTAAAAGCTGTAGGAGTCTTATCATCAACAAAACACCCGACAGTAATAAAGGTGGATTCATTAGCCTTATCTCTGTAGACGGGCTTGAACCCTAGCTACCTAGAGTTGTCCCATACTATTTTACCTGGGCATAAGATGATAAATGGCAAAACTGCCCTTTAAAAATAACCTTTCCCCCGCCATAACTCTTCATCTTTTCTGTTTCCTGGTCACTAGTATCTGAAGAAATTAAATAAAGCCTGCCAGCTTTTCTTCTGAAGGAGAACCAAAGACAGATCCCTTTTATAAATAATCACGTTCTTTGCACAAAAGAAATGTCACTTCTTAATATAATTTGTAGCAACTCTTAGTATTTCATGAATTCACACATTAGTTAAATCAGTCATGGAATCCATACATGAGAGGCAGAAGATAAACTTGAATTTTGGTTTATCTAATTTTTATTGATTACAAATATTGAAAAGGGAAATTTTGGGAAATAAATACCTCTAAATATAGATATCTGTTTTATATGCCCATATAACACACTATACTCAAAGATTTAAGATGAATACAAAAGACATACTTTCATCATAGACATTATACATATGTAAGAATACAGATGCTCATGTATACAGTTTTGTTAAATTGTATTACTGAGTTTTGGTTAAATTCAACGATCTGTAAGATTACATAGAATGTCAAGATCTTATAAGGGAATTTTCTTTTTCATTATCAACTCCTGTAAACACAGTGCATGTTTTGTCTTTTTCTTATAGATTTGGTAAATTTCCCCCTAAGCTAAATATAAAAGACTTACTTTTAAGTATATCCATAGTTCAGTAATATCTGATAAATAAATAATGTTTTATAACATTTATTTCATAGATATGTATCAAGGGCTGATTATGTGCACTCTCCTAGTCACTGTAAAGAAAGCAATGAGAAAAACAGTGTCTTTGTCTATGAATGTTACAGTCAAGCACAGAAAGACAATAAACAAAAAACAAATCATATGTCACAGTAAGAAGGGCTATGACAAACAGTGGAGTTGGGCAAGTGTGATGCTCTCAGGGTGCTAGTTATGCATCAGGGATCTGTGGTTAAGCCTTCCTGAGAAAATCCTTTGCTTACATATATATGAACAAGACTGATTATTTAAGACATTATTCTTCTCAAAAGAAGACATTTCTGAAAGGAGGCAGCAGAAGGGAAACTGACACCTAAGTACTGGAGCTTGAACACAAATCTCATATTTACCTAGATCACTTAGAGGTGTATATATATATGTTCATAAGTGGACTTGCTACAGTTTAAAAGAAAATATATAGACTCTGAGATGGGCCTGTGGCATGCAAAACAATACAACAAAATAAACAAACACAGTCATAAGAAAATGTTTTCAGGAAACATTCAAATATAAGAAGATTTTATTATTAGAATATGGAAGTATTTATATAATATTTTCTGCACCAGTGCCTTATAGTTTAGAGAAACAAGAGGATCTCATGATTACAACAGGCAGTTTAGAAACGTGCATGTTGGAATAGAATAAATGTCCTTAATTCACATGCATCTGGCTATTGGCAAACAGAAACAAATAGCTGAAGTATGAAAGAATGTATATTAGACATGACCTAAATTGTCCTTTAGTCATTTTGCCAAAACTAACAAGATAAACAACTTGTCTAGCAGGGCAATCAGCATGGTCCATAGAGCACTATGGAGCACAGAAAGATAGAAATGAATCATTAGTACCATGAAGCAAGAAGATCAGTTAAGACAAAGTAATTATATTGATATGTTTATGTTTCAGTTTATTCTAAATTAATACCCCTGGTTACTTTTACAAGTCTGAATGAGTTTAGTATTGATAATTGTAAATATCTTTTTTTCAGTAATAGCTTTATTGACTTATAACTCACATACCATAAAATTCACTTTCATAAATTGTGCTATTTATTGCTTTCTAGTGTACTCACAGTGTTCTTGCCTGGAGAATCCCAGGGATGGGGGAGCCTGGTGGGCTGCCATCTATGGGGTCGCACAGAGTTGGACACAACTGAAGCGACTTAGCAGCAGCAGCAGCAGCAGCAGTGTACTCACAGTGTTGTGAGACATTTCCAGTTCTCTTATTTTTAAATCGCCAACTAAAATCATACATCCAAATGAAAACTCATGCCCATTAGCAGTGACTCCCCACTCCACCTCATCCTACCCCTACTCCTCCAGCCTGACAATCAATAAGTCTATTTTCTATCTGTACAAGTTTGCCTGTGCAGTACATTTTATATAATATGTGGTCTTTTGTAACTGGCTTCTTTCACTTAGCATAATGTTTTCAAAGTTCATCTGGGTTGTGCATGTATTAGTATTCCACTACTTTAATTGCCTGATACTATTACACTGTATAGATATACCACATTGTGTGTATCCAGTCTTCAAATGATGGACATTTGGTTTGCGTTCACATTTTGGTTAATAGGAGTAATTCTGCTCTGAACATTCACATACAGATTTTGTATGGGCATATGTTTTCAATTTTCTTGGAGAGATAGATAGATAGACAAATATAGACATATTAGATATAAATATTGAAATTGCTATATTACAAGATAATTGTGTGTTTGAGTAACTGATGAATTTTCCAAAGTAGCTGAAATATAGAATGAATCTCACCAGCAGTGAATGAGGGTACCAATTTCTCCATATCCTTGCTAATATTTGGTTTCATTTGTCTTTTAATCACTCTAGAGAATGTGAAGAAAAATTTGGATTTGATGTGCATTTATCTAAGAACTAATGATATTGAGCTTCTTTCCATTTCCTTATCAGCCATCTGTATGTTTTATTTGGGTACATGACTATTCAAAACCCACTGTCCATATGTTAATTGAGTTGTCTTTTTATTGCTGAGTTTAAAAAAATATTATCTAGATACACGTCCTTATCAGTATATAATTTGAAAGTATTTTCCCAATTCTGTGAGTTGCCTTTTCACTTTTTGATGGTGCTCTTTGAAAGACTTTTTTTTTTTACTTTGATGAAGCCCATTTTATCTATATTTTCTTTAATTTCTTGTATTTTTGGTCTCATAGCTAAAAAAACAATTGCCAAACCAAAAATCATAAAGATTTACTCCTATTTTTCTTCCAAGATTTTTAGTTTTGCTTTTACATTTAATTATATGATTGATTTTTAGTTAATATTTGTATATGCTGTGAGATAGAGGTCATATTTATTCTTTTGCATGTGGATATCTCAATATCCTTTCAAAATTCTCTCTTTAGTTTTGACTTTCTACAGTTTGGTTACAATTTAGTGTGTTTCTCTTTGAGTCTGTCCTACTTAGAATTCAGTGAGCTTCTTGGGTGTATAGATAAATATTTTTCATCACATTTATGAAACTTCAACCATTATGTCTTCAAATATTTTTTTCTATCTCCTTTTCTCTCCCCTCTCCTTCTAGAACAACAGTAATGTATATATTGATGAGCCAGATGTTGTCTCAGAGGTCACCAAAGCTCTTCTCAATTTTCTTCATTCTCCTTTTTTTCATGTTGATCCTCAGCCTAGATAATCTCAGTTGACCTATCCTCATATTGCATGATTTTTTCTTATACCTAATGAAACTGATTTTGATTCCTCTAGAGAAATTTTTACTTCCATTGTTATACTTTTCAGGATTGCTGTTTTGTTCTTTTAAAATTTCTTTCACTATTTGATATCTCTATTTAATGATATTATGTTCATGCTTTAATTTTTAGACATGCTTCCCTTTCTCCTTTTTAAATAAATATTATTGCTGATTTAAAGTCTTTGTCTAGTAAGTCTAACATCTGGGTTACCTCTGGGAAAGTTGGCATTTACTGCTTTCAATTTCCCCCCCTGTGTATTGACCATACTTTCCTTTTTTCCTGTCTGTCTCTATAAATTTTGTTGAAAACTCGACCTTTTAAGTAGTACAATGTGGGATCTTAGGAAATTTGACTTCCCCTCCTGCCCAGGGTTTTTTTGTTATTGCTCTTTGTTGTTATTGTTGTAGTTGTTGCTACTGCTGTCTCTTTTTGTTTGTATAGTGACTTCCCTGTAATAATTTTGTCAAGTCTGTATTCTTTGTTGTATGTGGCCACTGAAGTTGCTGCTTAGTTGGCTGAATGGTTTGCTAATGATTGAGAGGGATTTCTTTAAATGCCTCAAATCAACAGGTCTCTCAGTCTTTGTTCTAGGTATATGTATTTTAGTTTATGCTTTCAACCTTCCAGTATTTTACAACTCCACCTTAATCTTTACTTCCTGCTTGCACAGAGTTTCAAGGTGAGCTAGAGATATGAGATTTAAGCCAAATCAAATATTTCCTAGGCCTCCACACAGCTCTGTATATGAAGACAATGTACTCTATCCCTCAGAAATATGTCAAAGCTTTTTAAAGCTTTGATGTGTTAAGTTGGTGTGTTAAGTCATTTCAGTTGTGTCCGACTCTTTGCAACCCTATGGACTATAGCTTGCCAGGTTCCTCTGTCTGTGGGATTCTCCAGGCAAGAATACTGGAGTGGATTGCCATTTCCTTCTCCAGGGGATCTTCCTGACCCAAGGATCAGACCCGCGTCTCTTATGTCTCCTGAATTGCCAGGTGAGTTTTTACTACTAGTGCCACCTGGGAAGCCCTCTGAAAGCAGAGCTGTTGTACTTAGTCACTCAGTCGTGTCTGACTCTTTGCCACCCCCTGGACTATAGTCCGCCAAGCTCCTCTGTCCATAGGGATTCTCCAAGCAAGAATACTGGAGTGGGTTGCCATGCCCTCTTCAGGGTATCTTCCCAACCCAGGGATTGAACCCAGGTCTCCCACATTGTAGGTGGATTCTTTACTGTCTGAGCCACCAGGGGTGCCCAAGAATACTGGAGGGGACCAGTATTCTTTTAATACTGGCACCAGAAGCACTTTTAAAGCCTCATATGTACATGTAATTTCCCAGATTTGTCTTTTGAGATTTTTTTTCTGTTTTTTGGTCAATCTCTTGTTATATCTAACTAGTCTCAGAGCTCAGGCAGTTGCCATGTTAAATATTACCACTGACTGTTTTTAACAAACCCATTTTAGGGCAGAGTTTTTATAGTAAATGCTTGCTACATTGGGTCAAATAAAGGCAAGCCCTGTGAATGATGTTTTCCCAGGATGCTGCCAGATAAACCAAATAATATATCTCTGGTAATGGGACTTTGGGAGCTCCAAAATGTCTACCTTCTCCTGTCTGCCTCCTCCTGGAGGCTGCTAGGCTCCCGGCATTCACAGTTACTATGGTTGTGAGATTGCTGTTTTCAAGGTCTCTGTGGATCTGGTAGAAGAGAATGTGAATAAAGCAAATTAAAATGCTACAAAACTCACTATTAACCAAGATTTATTTAGTCATTTTTCTTAATGCTCCCTCAGATTGTTACAAGTCTTCGCTTAATTGCCAAACAGAGTTGTGAAATACTTGATATATATGGAGATTTGTTATAACAATTGGCTCACACGGTTATGAAGGCTAAGGAGTCCCACAGTCTGCCTTCTGCAAGCTGGAGAACCAGGAAACCCAGCATACAGTTCAGTCTGAGTCTGAAGGGCCACTAGTGTAAGTCTTAGAGTTCAAAATCCAGAGAAGAGGAGCTCTGATATCTGAGGGCAGGAGAACATGAACATCCCAGCTCAAGAAGATAAGAGAGAGGGAATGCTCCCTTTCTCTATCTTTTTGTTCAATTCAAGCCCTCAGCAGATTGGATAATTGCCCACTTTGGTGAGGATGGATCTTCTTTACTCAGTCTACTAATTCACATGCTAATTTTGTCTAGAAATACTTTCCTGGATGCACCCAGAAATGACATTTTAACAGCTATCTGGACATCTGTTAGCCTGGTCAAGTTGACATGTAATATTAACCATCATAATAGGTAATTGTTCCATAAAATGGACAAAATGTACTATATTCTTAAGGTAGAAGTGAAGCAGAGAATTTGCTCCTGGGAATGCCCTGGAGTCATATTCTTTGCACAAGTGGCTAGGTAGGGAAGCAGATGTATGTTCTCTACTTTGTATCTCATAGTATGTTACTATCAGAAATTTTTTCCCCTTTTTAGTTATTTTCTATTGAGTTAGAGGGCATGGACCAATGTTGTAAATGACGCAAGGTTTGCTCCAAGAAACATATAGATGTAGGACTGATAATACACATTTCTCTCTTGGGCAAAGTGGGGCTATATGCTTCGTAGATTTTGCTCCAGAAGAAAACCTGTTTTCCCTGCTGCTCTTATATTAGAGATTTGAATGAGTGCAGGATCATCCTAATTGGAATCTTTTGAGTTAATAATCTGGGCTTCAGTCTTGCTGGCCTGAAAATTTAGTTTCTCTGGTGCCTGTCTACATATTAGCATTAGATGTAACCAGAGGTCTTATTGTTCACAAACTCCCAGGTCAGAGACCTGACTACTAGGCTACCTGAGGAATTGCTGCAATGGTTATCCAGAGAACCAACTGTTTTGTTTTGTGTCTTCATTATCTTCCATACTATGTTGAAACTTATCTAAAGTCTTCTCCTCAAATTTGTCAGCATTTTGTGTAAATGTAGTCTCCAAATTCTTTCCCAAATATTTTATCCCATTAGTAAAATTACTAATGAAATGAGTGTTGAAATACATGAGTTATAGAAATCTGGCTCCTCCTGAATTCCAGAACTTGAGAGTAAAGTAATTTCTATAGATTCATGTCATTACTCTAGGATGAGGAAGCAACACAAGATGATCTCTCATCTCTTACAAATGTATGATTCTGTAATGATATACAGTATGGATAAATTTACTAAAGGAAATAATTTAACTTCTATATGTCAACACAGATTATTCTACCACTTTTTCATTGAGAATGTCTCGTTTTACTCCAGATTTCACTTTACCTTGATATCCCCGTTTCTTAGAAACTGTACAGTAGCCAAGCAAGAGATTGGTATCTCTTGCTTGGAAGATAATGTGTTAAATTTATCTTGCTATATTTTAAATTCACTGAATCCAAACAACTTTACCATAATTGCATTTCAAAAGTTCACAACACTCCTGTCACACTTTTCTCTCTTAATAGGCATAAAATTGACTACAAGAAAAGAAACTTTATAATACTTTATATATACAAAGGCCAAGTCAGATGTCGTTTGTGTAGCTATCGCTAGTAAAATAATCATGTACTGTAATTAGCACTGTATTGTGTTAACTCTGCCCATTCTTAGAAACACAGACTTCTTTTTGTTGCTAATGAACAGCTAGAAAATGAACTCATTTTAGATGACAACAGTAAAATGGCCATGTCTACTTTTTTCTTTTCCCATTCAGTTCAGTTCAGTTGCTCAGTCATGTCCAACTCTTCGTGACCCCATGGACTGCAGCAAGCCATACTTCCTTGTCCATCACCAACTCCCAGAGTCTACTCAAACTCATGTCCATTGAGTCAGTGATGCCATCCAACCATCTCATCCTCTGTCATCCCCTTCTCCTCCCTCCTTCAATCTTTCCCAGCATCAGGGTCTTTTCAAATGAGTCAGTAATTTGCATCAGGGGGGCAAAGTTTCTTGAACTTGAGTGAATGATTGAGTTGCATAATATGATATTTATTATTTTTCAAGTGTTGGAGAAGACTCTTGAGAGCCCCTTGGACTGCAAGGAGATCCAACCAGTCCATCCTAAAGGAGATCAGTCCTGGGTGTTCATTGGAAGGACTGATGCTAAAGCTGAAACTCCAGTACTTTGGCCACCTCATGTGAAGAATTGACTCATTGGAAAAGACTCTGATGCTGGGAGGGATTGGGGGCAGGAAGAGAAGGGGACGACAGAGGATGAGATGGCTGGATGGCATCACTGACTCGATGGATGTGAGTTTGAGTGAACTCTGGGAGATGGTAATGGACAGGGAGGCCTGGTGTGCTGCGATTCATGGGGTCACAAAGAGTCAGACATGACTGAGGGACTGAACTGAACCGAATTGAAGATGAACTGGGCAGTAGAAGTGTGTCCCAAATAGGAATTAGTTTATACCATGGAAACAATTCTTTTCAGAATGAGTATGAAGTACTGATTTGTTATTGTTTGGTTGCTAAGTCGTGTCCAATTCTTGTGACCCATGAACTGTAAGTAGCCTTTCAGGCTTCTCTGTCCATGAGATTTCCCAAGCAAGAGTACTGCAGTGGGTTGCCATTTCCCTCTCCAGGGAATCTTCCAGATCCAGGGATCAAACCTGCATCTCCTTCATTGGAAGGCAGATTCTTTAGTGCTGAGCCACCAGGGAAGTCCAGGAAATGCTGATTTCAATAAAATTTCAATAAAAACTCCTCAAGATATTTTTTCAATCATAATGTACTTTTAAATGTACACAATGAATTGTATTTGTTTCAAAGGCTTTACCATTATTTTAACTTAAGAAAAATACGAATAATTGTAAAACAGATTTCTGAATCTGAGTTTGACTGTATGTGAAATTCTACTTAGAAAGAAGTGGTGTTTGACAGCACCCTTGTAAAGTGGCTTACAGTGGGGCCCTTAGAACTGAAGTTTTCCTTTTTTCAGACAAGTGAGAGTAGAAATGTCTTTATGCAGGGTTTCTGCTGGGAAATATCTATAAAATGTTACAAAGACATACATGAAAATTTTGAAAGATAAGCTATAATTCTAAATGGATAACCACAGATTTTTCTGGGCCAAGGTCTCTCAGCTTTGGCACTACTGACATTTTGTCCCTGTAATTCTTTGTTGTAGGGGGCTGTCATGTGTGCTGCAGAATGTTTAGGAGCATCTTTGCCCTCTGCCCATTAGATGGCTGCCCTCTTTTAGTTGTGACAATCAAACGTGTCTCCAGACAAGATCAAATGTGTCCTAAGGGGGCAAACCACCCTTACCTCCCCTACTTCATTTAAAGCCACTGTTCTAGACAAAGCAATGATGTAACGTGTTTTCTCTGATTTGGATGCTGACGCATGGTTCTGATAGGAGATCCGTTGTGGTAGGAAATACTTGGGATGAGTTGTATGAATTCTTTATATATTTTGGATATTAACCCCTTTTCAGGTATATGATTTGCAAATATTTTCTCCTGGGGATGACCAACAGTCTTGTGTGTATGGCAAAATGCTTAGGTTTGTTGGTATTTCTATACACGTACCAAGGAGCTGGGATTGCTCCCTGATAGCTATATGGCATTCTGCAGGCTCTTTGTTCAGGTTTCTGAAGAACACAGTATCATTTATAGAAAGTTGGATTGTAGTTTCGCCCCACTGACAGTTTCTGAAAATACCATTAGATTTCTATTATCTACCTCTTGAAAGCTCTATAGACATTGCTAACCCTCCCCTTAAAGCCCTTCCAACTTCACACTTCCTATTTTTTCATTTTTATCATGGATGGACTGTACTACAAAACACCAAAATCTGTTTTTTCATTGCTACCTAGTAAGTTACTCCAAAGCTTAATGGTTTAAGAAAATAATACATTTTTAATGTCACACACAGTAATATTGGTCAGGAATTCAGGAGCTGCTTAGCTGACAGAGTCTCATTTGATATCTGTTGTGAGTTTGCAGTCGAGATAACATCTGGGTCTAAAGTCAACCAAAGCTTTAACTGGAACTAGAGGTTCCATTTCCAAGATGGCTCTCTCACATAGCAGTAAGTAGGACTCTTTTGTCTCTTGCTGGCTGTCAGCAGGAGGCTTTGCATGGCCTCCCATAGGGCTGCTTCAGAATCCTCATGACACAGCAGCTGGCTTCCCACAGAGCAAATGATCCAAGAGGTAGCAAGTTAGAAGGTAGAATGTGTTTTGTGACTTAATCTGGGAAGTCACACTTGTTGTTTCTGTCATATTCTTTTGATTGCAAAGTCAGCCCTATTCAGTGTAGGAGGTAATCACACAAGGGAGAAATACCAGGAGGCAGGTGTCACAGGGAACCAACCATCTTGGTGGCTGACTGCCATAATCTCTTGAGTTCATTTCTGTTGTTTGGTTTTCTTTTGACAATCAGTCACATTGTTTCAGCTGTATGGTGGACTTTGTCCTGATGCTCCAAATGACACTATCTTTTTTTTGTTTTTTTAACCCGAAGGTTTACCTTTCCTCTATTAAGCAAGTAGGAGTAAGGAAATCATTACCTCAATTTAGCTGGGTTGGATCAGTACTGGATTTCAGGCTGGCTGAGATTCTCTCTAATTTTGATTTTCTTTCCTCTGATGTGTCCTGTCTAGGCTTTTTACCAAGAGCCTGGTGAGTCACTGTCTCCTTTCTGGAAGATAATACATGTATCATGGAGAAAATTGAATTGCATATTTAGGATTCATGGCCTTTCCAAATTATTACACCAGTGCTTTATGATTTTCAAAAAACTTTTCCAGTAGCATACCTCTTAATGGGCCAAGCCATCCTCAACTCACACCCGGAACTGGCAAATATCCCCAAAGGGATAGGTTCCTGCAACCCTGCAGAAAAGAATATGTCTAGTAATAGATTGCTCACTCACCTAAGCTCTCCCTGTTTAAGTATTCTTATGTTGCAGCTCATTGTTCCTCTTTCCTATAGGTCTCTCTAATGCTTTGGCATATATATCTCTATCTCTATCTCTATCTATCTATCTATCTATCTATCTATCTATCTATCTATCTATCTAGTTTAGTTGCCAAGTTGTGTCTGACTCTTTTGCAACCCCATGGACTGGACAGGCTCCTCTGTCCATGGGATTTCCTAAGCAAGAATACTGGAGTGGGTTGCCATTTCCTTCACCAGGGGATCTTCCCAACCCAGGGGTCGAGTCTGCATCTCCTATATTGACAGATGGGTTCTTTACCACTGAGCCACCTGGAAAGCTCATTTATAGGTACATATCACTGAGAGCATGATATCTATATCTATATCATCCAGAGTATAGTCTGCCATAGAACCTATTATTTTTATATCCTTAAATCCTCCTTGGAACTAAAACTCTCCAGTTCATTGTCTGAGAAAAGAAATTAAGGGGGGCTGTAGGCTTTATAATTCTATAAAACAGTTTCTGGTTTTCAATATGAATAGTCTGAGGAGCAGAGGTTTTGAGCATGTGTGCTTGTGCTGGGATTGTATATGCATATTTGTTTTGTTCATAGTTTCCTACTTTGGGGAACAAAACCTTAGATTTCTTTGCTGATGTTGATTGCAACCCTTATCAATAACTTTAAGGCCTGACATCCTGTAACAGAGCAGGACTCTATGGGGCCTTCCCCCATACCCTCCACTTTATCTTGATACTTATGGTGAACGGTGCCTCTGGATTTGTGGTCTCTGAAGGAGAAGATTTAACTCTGGGACCAAAGACAGGTCCCAGTCACTCAGGGCTTTGTGTGCAAAATTTTATTTAAAGTGACAGGACAGAGAAAACTTCTGACATAGACATCAGAAGGGGGTAGAAAAAGTACCCACCTCACTAGTTTAGGCAGGACCTTATATACTTCTCAACTAGCTGCTGAGAATAGATAAAAAGAATACCTCAAGGTTGTAAGAATTCCACCAGATCCTTTCCCAAGGCATACAACCGAAGATAACTTTGGCACAAGATTAGCCAGGGGAACTGGTTCTGGCAAAGTATCTGGGCAGTATATACTGTTGCTGTGTAATCAGGGGCACACGTCTTGAGAAACAAGTTCCCAGGCAAGATCTGTTATAATTATAATCATTGAGGTAGAGTCTAAGAAAAGCATTTCCATGAGTAAGACCTTGTGCTGTGTGATTATCAGTGCTGGACCTAAACAAAGGCCAGATCTTGGGCAAGATACATTGTTGCACAAGGCTTAAGGAAAGCATGAGAGAATGTTCACCTCCTCCTTAAAGGGCCTTGGACTGCCTGCCTAGTAACCTTTAACTCTTTCATCCTCCTCTCTGAAGTACCTTGATGTTGAGTAGCTCACTCATGTCTGACACTTTGTGACCCCATGGACTGCAGCAACCCTGTCCTTCAACATCTCCCATAGCTAACTCAAACTCATGTCCTCTGAAGTACCTAGATAACAGTATTGGATTTCCTCAGTAATTTTACAAATGTTATCATTGGAAGGACTGATGCTGAAGCTCCAATACTTTGTCCACCTGATGCAAAGAGCTGACTCATTAGAAAAGACCCTGATGCTGGGAAAGATTGAAGGCAGGAGGAGAAGATGATGAGATGGTTGGATAGCATCACTGACTCAATGGACCTGAGTTTGAACAAGATACGGGAGATGGTGAAGGACAGGGAAGCCTGGTGTGCTGCAGTCCATGGGGTTGCAAAGAGTCAGACACGACTGAGCAATTGAAAAACAAAATATCTCCTCCTATCACCCCAAATGGAAGGTGTTAACTACTTGATGGCCATGAGCACAGAGCCTCAGGCCCTTGGAGCCTAAAGACTGATAATGTTAACTCCTGTGACACCATCCTATTACCTCACCATCAGTCAATCCTAGAATTGTGCACTAGCTGATCACATACCCTGGGATCTCCCCCTCATTTACTTGGTTTTAAAAATTTTGCTGAAACCCTTTGGAGACCTTGGAGTTTGGGGGGCATAAGCCTTGCAATAAATGTTTCTTTGTTCCAAACTCCATTTCGGTTTGTTTGGCCTCACTGTGCTTGAGCACAGGAACTTGCATTAACATGTATGCATCTTCTACAGTCCTTGCAGAATTTCCCTTCATGGGGCTTGTACATCATAAGGAACATATGGCCCTGTGACATGAGATTGATTTGCTCTGCTCCTAGTGTAGTTCTGATGAGGGCAAGTGCAAAATTATGATGCCTGATCATAACGAGACCAACGTGACTGGGAATGCAGCAAATATTGAACAGCTTTTCCGATATGGAGATGCTGGGAGCTATGCAGCATCACAAACAAGATAATTTTATTATTGTCCTGTCTGCGTAAGTTTTTAGGACATATTTATAAACATTTGATTGTCTTACTAAATTTATTCTTCAAAACTAAATTTACTTGCCAGGGCTCAAATTATGATATTCAGTTTAGTTCAGTTCAGTCGCTCAGTCATGTCCGACTCTTTGTGACCCCATGAATTGCAGCATGCCAGGCCTCCCTGTCCATCACCAACTCAACTCATGGAGTTCACTCAAACTCACGTCCATCAAGTCGGTGATGCCATCCAGCCATCTCATCCTCTGTCGTCCCCTTCTCCTCCTGCCCCCAATCCCTCCCAGCATCAAAGTCTTTTCCAATGAGTCAGCTCTTCGCATGAGGTGGCCAAAGTACTGGAGTTTCAGCTTTAGCATCAGTCCTTCCAATGAACACCCAGGACTGATCTCCTTCAGAATGGACTGGTTGGATCTCCTTGCAGTCCTAGGGACTCTCAAGAGTCTTCTCCAACACCACAGTTCAAAAGCATCAATTCTTCAGCACTCATGCATCAATTCTTCGGCACTTAGCTTTCTTCACAGTCCAACTCTCTCATCCATACGTGACTACTGGAAAAACCATAGCCTTGACTAGATGGACCTTTGTTGGCAAAGTAATGTCTCTGCTTTTTAATATGCTATCTAGGTTGGTCATAACTTTCCTTCCAAGGAGTAAGCGTCTTTTAATTTCATGGCTGCAATCACCATTTGCAGTGATTTTGAAGCCCCCAAAAATAAAGTCTGACACTGTTTCCCCATCTATTTGCCATGAAGTGATGGAACCAGATGCCATGATCTTAGTTTTCTGAATGTTGAGCTTGAAGCCAACTTTTTCACTCTCCTCTTTCACTTTCATCAAGAGAAGACTCTGCACATGGACATCACCAGATGGTCAACACTGAAATCAGATTGATTATATTTTTTGCAGCCAAAGATGGAGAAGCTCTACACAGTGTGCAAAAACAAGACTGGGAGCCGACCATGGCTCAGATCATGAACTCCTTATTGCCAAATTCAGACTTAAATTGAAGAAAGCAGGGAAAACCACTAGACCATTCAGGTATGACCTAAATCAAATCCCTTATGATTATACAGTTGAATTATGATATTAGACTTGGAAATTAGTGGCATATTTTTGTCATAACTTACAACAATTTCCCAAAGTTATGCTAATTAGAAGTTTCCTGAGGCTCTTGGTTTGACAACTGAGATCAAGCAACTGTGTTTAATTACAGAAAACAGAAAATTACAAATGCAAATGGGTCACTAAGGCCACACCTTAAGAATAGAATGTTGCTCATTAATTATGCACATTGAAACATAAGGTGTCCATTCTAAGATATGCAACTGCTATTATTCTTTAGAGGGAATCACAGAATCAAAGGGCTGGAACAGGTTTCAAGAATTACCTAAGAGAATTCTATTGAATTGTAGCCACTCACTTGTCTGCCATCTCTACACACCTTCTTCAGAATTTTTTATACTTCTATAGCATCAGGAAAGTACATTTTTTCATTAATAAACTTTACTTGATGTGAACTTAGTGACAAATCCTTGATGTGTTAGTTCAATACACCTTTCTTTTTAATTTCAATTTCAATTCTGTGTCTCTCAGTTAAAATTTGGTTTCTTGTTGCAGCTCTGTCACTAATCAGTTGAGTGACTGAATAAGTCTCTACCTTTCTAAGTTTAATATAAGTGTGCAAACTAGATTAAAATAAAATTTGAATTTATTTCAGCTGAAATTCTTATTATTTTTTTAATTCTTCAGTATAGCAACATGACATTGATTCCTTAATGGAATCGTTCATTTAATGAATATTTAATGCCTATTATGTGCAAGAGATTGTAGGCCATCTCCAAAGATGGGAAGAGAGAGAAGAAAATTAACATATACTTTTGTATTATCAGGCTGAATGCTTTTCATGGAATATTCCTTGAAAAAAAAAATAAAGCTGATTGGCTTTTCTGAAGCCCCATGGGCTTTAGATATTTACAACTTTATTTTTCCAAATAGATTCATCCCTTTGTACAATTCAACCTATTTTCTCTGATAAGAATCATTTCAGTTTTTGTTCTATACACAGTTGTCTTAATAACATATCTCATTTGGTGGGTAATCTAGATAATTATATAGCTTTATATTTTAAAATGAGCTTCAGGTCTTATAGGAAAAGGAGCCCAGTTGGAAGGAGTGGGCCCAAAGCCTGTTGTCTGCAGAGCTGGGGCATCTGGAGTGCCATGAGCTCCAGTCATTGCCCTTACAGTGCTGACTCTTCTCTCTGTTCTGTTTCCACAGATGGGCATGCTAGGTGACTCAGCCATGTTTCAGAGCAACAACTTTATAATTTGCCTACTCTTGAAATCTAATTTCAACACATTGCATTCTTAATTTAGGCATTACTATTACCATTGCATAGGAATATTAACTGCTGTTTATTAAATATATGACTATGCCAGATGGTGTTCTAAGTACTTCATAAATATTACTGCATTTAATTCTGACAAATCTGTAAGGTGGATTTTATTATCATTCTGGTTTTTCTTATGAAGAATGTTAAGCAGCTTGCCTAAGTTCATATAATTTGTAGCAGGAAACAGAGCAAGAATTTCTATCCCAGTCGGACTAGTTTTGATCTGTTATTAGTCTTTATTTTGACTACCAAGTATCATTTTAACTCTTAATTATGTATCACTCCCTTGTTTTCTCCATATACATCATGTTTTCTGTCACTGACTAATGTAAAGTCGCTATTTAAATCAGTTTGTGAATCTACATTCCACTTATTTTTTTTTAAGATACGTATAATTTTGTACAAGAAATCTAAAAGTTTTAAAAGATATAAAAATATAGATCTCAAAATCAATGTTATTTCATTCCAAATTTTAACTTGGCTGTCTCAGTATTTATATATTGGAAATGCTGCCATTTTGCAAAATCATTTCGAAACTAATTTTCTTGTGGGAACACTTTTTTAGTATGCATTTTCCTGTTTACGCATAGAAAGAGAAAATGCTCTCATTTATGCACAGATAATTACAGTATTCACATAACCTTTAAAAGTCTTTATTATTATCTTCTTTCCCTTCAAAGTTTCTGTGTTTACTGAATTTTGTATCAGCCTAAGCACAGGGAATTCTTCCAGCTTGCACTTGAACTAATTTTTTGAGAAAAGCAGCATAATTTATACCTTATATTGCATAGTATTTATGAAATTGCATTTATTAAGGCTTTGCAGACAAATGCTTTTAGGACTTGCTGGCATTTTTTCCTGGCTTGGTTTGATTATTCAGTGCTGATTTATGGCCATCGTCCCCCTGCACGTCTTTGGATGTTTCTCTAATAGTAACAGGGAAAATCCTATAACTACAACTTTTGCTGTAGATATATGATTTCTTGGCCTCTCTTTGTTATAACAAGTTTAGGGGTCTCTTATTTTCTTTTTACATAGTGTCTTTTAGAATAAGTTATAGCTTCTTATTTGTCTTCTCTCTGTATACTGTCAATTGACATGCAAAACAGAACAATTTTTCCTCATTACCTAGTCCAAGCCATTCAAAGAGAGACAGTATAGAACAGGGCATAGATATGAGTGATGAACTCAAAATCAGTTCAGTTCTGTTCAGTCTCTCAGTCGTGTCCAACTCTTTGTGACCCCATGAATCGCAGCACACCAGGCCTCCCTGTCCATCACTAGCTCCCGAAGTTTACCCAAACTCATGTCCATCAAGTCGGTGATGCCATCCAGCCATCTCATCCTCTGTCGTCCCCTTCTCCTCCTGCCCTCAATCCATGCCAGCATCAGGGTCTTTTCCACTGAGTCAACTCTTCACATGTGGTGGCCAAAGTACTGGAGTTTCAGCTTCACCATCAGTCCTTCCAAAGAACAATACTTGGGTTCAAATTCTGCTTCTACTGCTTTCACACCGTATGACCTCAGCGTGTGTGTGTGTGTGCTTGGTCACTGAGTCGTGTCCAACTCTTTGCAACTCCATGGACTGTAGCCCACCAGGCTCCTCTGTCCATGGGGATTCTCCAGGCAAGAGTACTGGAGTGGGTACACTTTCCCTCCTCCAGGGGATCTTCTCAACCCAGGAAGCCAACCCAGGTCTCCTGCATTGCAGGTGGATTCTTTACCATCTGAGCCACCAGGGAAGCCCCTGGTGGTGTATGACCTTCAAGCATGTTCCCACTCCACTACTCTTGCCTGGAAAATGCCATGAGTGGAGGAGCCTGGTAGGCTGCAGTCCATGGGGTCACTAAGAGTCGAGCATGACTGAGCGACTTCACTTTCGCTTTTCACTTTCATGAATAGGAGAAGGAAATGGCAACCCACTCCATTATTCTTGCCTGGAGAATCCCAGAGACAGAGGAGCCGAGTGGGTTGCTGTCTATGGGGTCGCACAGAGTTGGACATGACTGAAGTGACTTAGCAGTAGCAGCAGCACCAGGGAAGCCCCTGGTGGTGTATGACCTTCAGGCATGTTAATTCATATACCTCAGTTTTCTCATCTTAAAATGGGGTTAATACAAATCAACTGATCTTAATTAAGCACAGTATATGTGAAGCATTACTTTTAAAACTTTTGTATTCATGAACACATTCAGTCCTCACAATAACCCCACGTGGAGGTGTAAATATCACCTCCATTTTACTGGTAAATACGGTAAGGCACAGGCTTCCCTGGTGGCTCAGCTGGTAGAGTTTTGCATGCAGCTAGAAAAGAGCTCTTGGTTACATACTTGTGTACCTTTAATAATAAATGAAAAGAGTGGGGGCTGTTCTTTATTCTCTACAGAAGTATTTGATTGACTGGGTTAAAGTTTCTGGAAACTTGATAGAGATCAGTCACCTTCTTTTATATATGAAGAAATAGACACCTTGCTGGGTTATATGACTTGGCTAAGATTTGGATAGTTCAAAGATTAGAACCCAGATTTTCTATCCCAAGCAATGCTGAGTTTTTTTCTCCCCTATAAGTTCAATGTGAAAGCTCCTCACCTTGCTATCAACTTAGTATTGGCAATTCATTTTTTAGTTAGAAATATACAAGGTCAAGGAGGTATGGCTTGCCTTGTCTTTCTACTTCCCAGGAAACAGTGAAGACACATTACTTTGGCACCAGTTATGAACTTTTGGCAAGAGAAAGTAATGTGTATTTTTACTTTGTCACACATAATCACCAATTTACATTTGGTTATGATAATGTAGATAGTTCCTTTAGTTGCCTTTCTCTACTGGGAGAGTGTAAGGTTTATTTCACTAATCATTCACATTATCTAATCAAATTATATAAATTTGCCTTCTTCTTTAGTCTTTAGGAACCATGTGGGAAAACTAAATATCAGATAAGGACTCTCAGGTAAAGGGTCAGACAAAGCAGAAAACAACATATCCAAGATGGACAGATTTTTCTAAAGATAGGAGAAAAATCTAGGATTCATTTTTTTTCTTTTTTTATTACTATTATTTGTACTGCAGTGTAGCTGATTTATAATGTGATAGGTTCGAGTGGACAGCAAAGGGAGTCAGCCATATATATACATGTATCCATTCTCCCCCAAACTCCCCTCCCATCCTGGCTGCTGCAGAGTTCCCTGAGCTGTGTTTTGCTTTGTGGTTTTGAAAGGAAGGGCTTCCTTGATGGCTCAGTGGTAAAGAATCAGCGTGCAATATAGGAGACACAAGAGACAAAAGTTTGATCCCTGGATTGGGAAGATCCCCTGGAGAAAGGAATGGCAACCCACTCCAGTATTCTTGCCTGAAAAGTCCCATGGACAGAGGAGCCTGGCAGGCTGCAGGTCAGTTCAGTTCAGTTCAGTCACTCAGTCGTGTCCGACTCTTTGCGACCCCATGTATTGCAGCACGCCAGGCCTCCCTGTCCATCACCAACTCCCGGAGTACACTCAGACTTATGGCCATTGAGTCAGTGATGCCATCCAGCCATCTCATCCTCTGTTGTCCCATTCTCCTCCTGCCCCCAATCCCTCCCAGCATCAGGGTCTTTTCCAATGAGTCAACTCTTCCCATGAGGTGGCCAAAGTACTGGAGTTTCAGCTTTAGCATCAGTCCTTCCAAAGAACACCCAGGACTGATCTCCTTCAGAATGGACTGGTTGGATCTCCTTGCAGTTCAAGGGACTCTCAAGAGTCTTCTCCAACACCACAGTTCAAAAGCATCAGTTCTTCAGCACTGCAGTTCAAAGGGTCACAAAGACTCAGACATGAGTGAGCACACATGCAGTACAATTTGAAAGGAGGAGAGTGATAACTAAAACCAGACCCAAGCAAACAAACAAAGCCCAAAAATTTAGGCTTGTGAGGAACTTTCCTAAACTCTCAAGTTCAAAGTTACTACTCAACCTTTAAATATCACCAAACTGTCCCAGAAATGGTGAATGTCATGGTTAATGTGACAAGTGGTCTTTATGTGTGTCATGTATATTCATGAGTTCCCTGGGTCCCAAAGGCAGTTGAATTAAAAGATTTATCTTAACCTTTCACATAAATATAAGCTTACATTGAATTGGAATATTTTCCCCCTCTATGTTCCTTTTTGTTCTTTGATTGAGAGTGATTTTTTACTGTTTGGTTGAGAATGATTTTTACTGTTGTTAATTTCTCAGAATGGCTGGATGTAGACATTCGCAGAATAAATAGAACTGTTAGAGATGATAAAAGAGATGATGATTCCAAGTGAGATTAAATGGATTCAATCAACATTGATTTCTATACCAGCATAAAATATAAAAAGTCAAGTTTCTTGGAGTTTGAGGTTTTTTATTAGTTTTATCTGACTCTTTACACTGGCACTTAATATCTGAAATTTTATCTAATATTAAAAATACTTATGAAATCAAATCCTTTATGATTATGGTGGTGACATACTGGTGGTGGTGATTATGGTGCTATGGTTATTATAGTGGAGGTGAAAAATAGATTCAAGAGATTAGATCTGGTAGACAGAGTGCCTGAAAAACTATGGATGGAGGTCTGAAACATTTTACAGGAAGCAGAGACCAAAACAATCCCAAAGAAAAAGAAATGCAAGAAGGCAAAGTGATGGACTGAGGAGGCTTTACAGATTAAGAAGAAAAGCAAAAGGCAAGGGAAAAAGGGAAAGACATACCCAACTGAATGCAGAGTTCCAGAGAATAGCAAGGAAACATAAGGCCTTCTGAAATGAACAACGAAAGAACAGAGGAAACAATAGAATGGGAAAGATTAGAGATCGCTTCAAGAAAATTAAAGCTACCAAGGGAACATTTCCTGAAAGAATGGACATGATAAAGGACAGATTGATAAAGACCTAACAGAAGCAGAAGAGATTAAGAAGAAGTGGCAAGAATATGCAGGACTATCCAAAAAAGGTCTTAATGACCCAGATAAACACAATGGTTTGGTCACTAATCTAGAGCCAGACATCCTGGAGTGTGAAGTCAAGTGGGCCTTAGGAAGCATTACTATGAACAAACCTAGTGGAGGTGATGGAATTCCAGCAGAGCTATTTCAAATCCTAAAAGATGATGCTGTTAAAATGCTGCACTCAATATGTCAGCAAATTTAGAAAACTCAGCAGTCGTCACAGGACCAGAATATGTCAGCTTTCATTCCAATCCCAAAGAAGGGCAATGGCAAAGAATGTTCAGACAATGATACGATTACACTTATTTCATATGCTAGCAAGGATATGCTGCAAATTGTTCAAGCTAGGCTTCAGCAGTACATGAACCAAGAATTTCCATATGTCTAAGCTGGATTTCAAATAGGCAGAGGAACCAGGGGGCAAATTGCCAACATTCATTGGATTGAGGAGAAAGCAAGGGATTCCAGCAAGGGATTCTACTTTTGCTTCATAGACTGAACTAAACCCTTTGACTAAGTGGATCACAACAAACTGTGGAAAATTATTAGAGAGATGCAAGTACCAGAACACCAAACCCATCTTCTGAGAAACCTGTATGCGGGTAAAGAAACAACAGTTAGAACTGGACATGGAAAAATGACTGGTTCAAGATTGAGAAAGGAGAATGATACAGCTGTATATTGTCACCCTGCTTCTTTAACATACATGCAGAGTACATCATGCCAAATGCCCGGCTGGATGAATAAGAAACTGGAATCAGAATTGTGGGGAAAAATATCAACAACATCAGATATTCAGAGGATACCACCCTAATGGCAGAAAGTGAAGAGGAACTAAAGAGACTCTTGAGGGTGAAAGAGGAGAATGGAAAAGCTGGCTTGAAATTCAACATTAAAAAAACTAAGATTGTGGCATTGGTTATACCACATCATATCAGTAGGAGGGGAAAAGGTAGAATCACTGACAGATTCTATTTTCTTGAGCTCAGTGACTGCAGCCATGAAATTAAAAGACACTTGTTCTTTGGAAGAAAAACTTAGACAAACCTAGACAGCACATTAAAAAGCAGAGACATCACTTTTCCAACAAAAATCTATATAGTCAAAGCTATGGTTTTCCCAGTAGTCACGTATGTATGTGAGAGTTGGACCATAAAGAAGGCTGAGCGCCAAAGAATTGATGCCTTCGAACTGTGGGGCTGAAGAAGACTCTTGAGAGTCTCTTGGATAACAAGGAGATCAAACCAGTCAGGCCTAAAGGAAATCAACCCTTAATATTCCCTGGAAGGACTGATGCTGAAGCTGCAGCTCCAACACTTTGCCTACCTGATGTGAAGTGCTGACACTTTGGGAAAGATCCTGATGCTGGAAAAAATTGAGGACAGGTGGAGAAGGGGGCAACAGAGGATGAGATAATTGGATGGCATCACTGACTCAATGGTCATGAGTTTGAGCAAACTCTGAGAGACAGTGGAGGTCAGAGGAACGTGGCATGCTACAGTCCATGGGGTTGCAAAGAGTTGGACACAATTTAGTGATTGAACAACAACAATAATTTTATCAAATATTAAAAACATGAATTTATTTTTCTCTGCATGTCATAATTGATTAGATATCAAATATGTGGTTGTTGTTGTTTAGTCGCTAAGTCATGTCCAACTGTTTTGCAACCCCATGGACTGTGTAGCCCGCCAAGTTCCTCTGTCCATAGGATTTTCTAGGCAAGAATATTGCAGTGGGTTGCCATTTCCTTCTTCAGGAGATCTTCCCGAACCAGGGAGTGAACCTGAGTCCCCTGCATGTCTCCTGCACTGCAGACAGATTCTCTACCACTGAGCCACTGGCGCAACACTCAAATATGTGGGGAAAATAGCATAATCTTGGTTGTTAAGTATGTATGTTTGGAGTCTTGCTCTGGAGGAAGACTATCCAGTTTAACATGCCAGCTTTGTCTTCTATCACAAGATGTTGTGCAAATTACTTGTCTTTTCTTCATCACAGTTCCCTCATTCATAAAAAGAGAGTAATATACGTACACTGCAAAAATTCATTGTGATAATTCGATGAGTCCATATGTATTAAGCACTTCATATTAGTACCTGGCCTAGGCTTCCCTGATGGCTTGGTGGGTAAAGAGTCCACCTGCAATGCAAGAGACACAGAAGATGTGGGTTCGATCCCTGGGTCAGGAAGATACTTTGGAGGAATAAACGGCAACCCACTCCAGTATTTTTGCCGGAAAAAGCCCATGGACAGAGGAGCCTGGTGGGCTATAGTCCGCAGGGTTGCAAAGAGTCAGACAAGACTAAGTACACGATTTGACATTTTGATATACTGAAGGAGATTTGCTATTATTATTGCTTTAAATGAATTACCATTGAGGTTTAAAATGTTTCTGTTAACCATTTATATTTCTTCTATAATTTTTCGTTCATATCCCTTGCCTATTTTTATTGCCATGTTCACCTTTTTTTTCTTACTGATTTTCAAAATGTATATCACTTTTGGCATACTACTTTGAATATCACTAAATGTCATGAAAGTGAAAGTGAAAGTGAAAGTGAAAGTGAAAGTGAAGTCGCTCAGTCGTGTCCGACTCTTTGCAACCCCGTGGACTGTAGCCCAACAGGCTCCTCCGTCCATAGGGTTCTCCAGGCAAGAATACTGGAGTGGGTTGCCATTTCTTTCTCCAGGGGATCTTCCCGACCCAGGAATCGAACCCAGGTCTCCCGCATTGCAGGCAGACGCTTTAACCTCTGAGCCACCAGGGAGGCCCCATAATTAATACGGAAGTACTAACTGAGCATCTAAATATCTGAGATAGTGTGCTAGGTGCTGTGCAGAACAGAAAAAATGAATGATAAAGTCCCTTTCCTCTATGTGATTTTTAACATAGTAGCGTGAAAAGAAAACCTCCAAAATAATGCAATGTGTCATAATAGAGCTTTCTGTATCTGCACTTTTGGTACACTGATGCGGACGACATTAATTCAGACTGAAATCATCTCACAAGGTTTTTGGAAGACATAACATTTAAGATTGAGTTGAATAATGGGCAAAATTTTGAGAAGTATGGATGGCTGGACAAAGACATTCTAGTGAGTTAAAATAATGAGAGAGAAGACAGAGTGGTGAGATAAAATGCTCATTTAAAGAACTTATTTTAAAATTTTTTTATCTTTATGTGACATGTTTTCAACAAAGCAAGGTAAACATGATCATTGATCCCTTAGAGATTAGAATCATAAGTAAAGATGAATTATAGTTAACCTAACACTAATTCAGGAACTCACACTAGTGTGTATATGTGTCATTCAGCACTGCAATTTATATTAAAAGGCTAAACTAAATGCAAAGGACTGACAACATACAAAAAAATGACAATTTCTTTTTGACAGCATTGGATAGAAAAGACAGATTATGGCAGTTCCAACGCTGTAAAAATATAGAAGGATAACAACCAAAAATTTGTAGCAAATTCACAAGGGCAGATTTGGAAGACACCAGTCAGGATCCTTGATATACTTAGCTGCAGTATTTTTCAGCCTGGCACTCTGACATTTTAAGTCAGATGAATTTTTGTTGTGGGAGTGTCCTGTGCATTCTAGATGTTTGGCAGCATCCCTGACTTCAGTCCACCATGTGCCACTGGTACCTCTCTCAGCAGCAGGGTAACGACAAATAAAAATGTCTCTAAACATTGTGAATGTCCCTCTGGGGACAAAAATGTCCCCTGGTTGAGAACCACTACTGCTGCTGCTGCTACTGCTAAGTCACTTCAGTCATGTCCGACTCTATGCGACCCCATAGACGGCAGCCCACAAGGCTCCCCTGTCCCTGGGATTCTCCAGGCAATTACACTGGAGTGGGTTGCCATTTCCTTCTCCAATGCATGAAAGTGAAAAGTGAAAGTGAAGTTGCTCAGTCATGTCCGACTGTTCGCGACCCCATGGACTGCAGCCCACCAGGCTCCTCTATCTGTGGATTTTCCAGGCAAGAGTACTGGAGTGGGTTGCCATTGCCTTCTCCAGAGAACCACTGCAGTACAATATAAAATCATTCCTTTATTTCTAATCTCTTTTAACTGTTCATTATATTCTGGAGCAATATGTTCAATTTTTTATAGTTATAAAACCAAAGACACCATTTATTGAACATATGCATAAAACAAGTTTTAAAAATATATGTTTCATACAAAGTTATAACTCTGTATGTGAGACAGCAAAAGAGACACAGATGTCTAGAACAGTCTTTTGGACTCTGTGGGAGAGGGAGAGGGTGGGATGATTTGGGAGAATGGCATTGAAACATGTATAATATCATATAAGAAACAAATCGCCAGTCTAGGTTCAATGCAGGATACAGGATGCTTGGGGTTGGCGCACTGGGATGACCCAGAGGGATTGTACAGGGAGGGAGGAGGGAGGGGGGTTCAGGATTGGGAACACGTGTACACCTGTGGTGAATTCATGTTGATGTATGGCAAAACCAATACAATATTGTAAAGTAAAAAAAAAAGTGTACCTCAAATGTTAAACCTTGGATACATACTTTGGCATGTCCCTACCTGTTTTAAACAAGCTGAGTTCATTTCCTGAATTTATCTGAATATTAGAAAATCCATATTTGCAGCAACTTAATATTCCTGCTGTGAAAAATCAAGCAGGTCACTCTAACTTGGGAGACTTATGGAATTACTTTTTCCCAAACCTTATGTTTTGAAATAATTTCAGAATTAAAGCTACAAAGATGTGCAAAGTATTTCATATACCTTTAACCCAGAGTTCTCAAATGTTAACATTTCACGGCTTTGTGCTTTCTCACACTCCTTCTCTTCTGTGTGTGTGTGTGTGTGTGTATGTATGTATGTATATAATGTGTGCGTGTGAAGTCACTTCAGTTGTGTCTGATTCTTTATGACCCTGTGGACTTTAGCTCATCAGGCTCCTCTGTCCATGGGATTCTCGAGGCAAGAATACTGGAGTGGGTTGCTATGCCCTCCTCCAGGGAATCTTCCTGACCCAGGGATCGAACTCATGTCTCATTATGCTTCCTGCATTGACAGGCAGGTTCTTTACCACTAGTGTCACCTGAGAAGCCCATATATATATTATATATGTATATAATTTTTAAGAACCATTTGAGAATAAGTTAAATATATAATGCCCCTTTACAACAAACTTCTTCCATGTTTATTTCCCAAAACAAAGGCACTCATTTTTGTAACTGCTATGCAACTATCAAAACCAGGAAATTAATATTGATTCAGTACTAATAGCTAATCTTATTAAAATAATGACAATAACTCCAATAATATCCCATCTAAGATCACAGTTTACATTTTAGTGGTCATGTCTCTTTAGACTCTTTTAATGTAGAATAGTTCTTATTCCTTTTTTTTTTTTGGTCTGAACTGAATATTTACTTCCCCTGCAAATCTAAATTCGAATGTTGAATCTCCACCTCCTAGTATGGCTGTATTTGGAGATGGGTGCTCTAAGGAAGTAATTAAAGTTAAATGAAGTCATAAGTGTGAGGCCCTGATTCAATAGAATTAGCGTCTGACAAGAAGAGACAAAAGAGAGTTTGACTCTCTTCCTTTTATTCTCTCTCTCTGTCCCTGTCTTTCTCTTCCTCTGCACATATGAGGAAAAACGGTGTAAAGACATAGAGAGATGGTGTTAATTTGTAACACAGGAAACCAACCTCATTAGAAACCAACCCTTCATCATAGACTTTCAGCCTCCAGAACTATGAGAAAATAAATTTCCATTGTTTGAGCCACCCATTCTGCGGTAACTTGTTTTGGCAACCTGAAGCTGACATACAATGACATTTTTGAAGTATACGGACCAGTTACATTGCTTAACACTTAGACTTAATATCCATAAAATCTCTAACAGCTAAAGGGATACTTCTATTGTACAGGGAATATATGATTGTAGATTGGTCCAAGATGATGACAAGGGTATGGGGAGATGGTTTGTCTTCAGGATGTATTTGATATTAAAGCCAACAAGCTTCCTAAAGCATTGGGTATGAGGCATGAGAAAAAAGAGGAGACCTAGGTGTAGCAAACATAGCAGAGATCATTCCTCCAAATAGGTGCAAAATCTATGACAGCTAAATACATCACCACAGAGCAATTTCTATTTTGAAATAACTTTTAGTTCTTGTGGCAAAATCTTTTTATATATTTCTAATGTAAGCTTTTTGCAAAAAAGATGGTTGGTAGGGTGAACAGCTTCATTCATAGCAAATCTTTATTTCAAGGTAAATTTGACTTTAGGAATAATCCAAAAGCCATATGTAAATAAATTAGATAACCACACTGAGCAATAACATTTTCAGCCATAACTCTAAGTAATAATTCTAGTGTCTTTGCATTGTTCTTAATATGATTCTGAAAGCAAATCCAAGAGAAATTTTTCAAAAAAGCTTTTAAGCAATAATAGCATCAATAGCAAAAGTAGCTGTATCTTAAGATTACTTCTCTTTGAAACAAAATTCAATAGTGTCTATAGATAATGTAATAGTTATTTACATCTATAAATATAAATATCTATGTTATGTCATTTTTCATGATTTTCATGCCTTCTCTCTCCTTGTAGAAAGCTAACGTCTTTTTCTTCATTTCTTCATTTTCTAGGTGTGGCTATCTTTAGGGTACCCTGGCGTGGCACTTAGAGAAATGCCTATACCTATACCTATATCTGTATTATCTATCTCTCTGTTTATATTTGTACCTATCTCTCTATATATTATCTATATTTATATACATATGCCTAGAAATGGCTTCCCCAGTGGCTCAGCAGTAGAGAATCTGCCTGCAATGCAGAAGACACAGTTTCTATCCCTGGGTCAGGAAGATCCCTTGGAGGAGGAAACAGTAACCCATTACAGTATTGCCTGAAAAATCTCATGGACAGAGGTGCCTGGCAGGCTACAGTCCGTGGGCTAGCAAAGAGTTGGACATGACTGAGTGATTGAACACATGCATGCATGCCTAGATATTTATTACAATTAGAAAGAGGCCTTTCTTTTTCATCTGATAATTGTTGTTGCATTGGTTAATAATTTCTTTAAGATTTACGAATCTGGAAATAGCTCGGAAGTCATCTACTCAAACTCTCTAATTTCATGAAGAAACTGATTTTCTTTTCCCCAAAGACCTTTAACCAACATTAAATTTAGGATAGGAACCCAGGCTTGCTGTCTCCCAGTGGGGTGTTCTTTCTAATCTATTAGAATGAAGGTTACAATAGAAGTCAGAGCAGGAAAATTATTACTAGTATTGTAACTAACTTAGTTTGGAGGTTTGAGATACACTAATTTCTACTGTGTGTCTGTCTGTGTGTGTGCTCAGTTGTGTCCGACTCTTTGTGACCCCATGGACTATAGCCTGCCTGGGAAATCCATGCAATTTCCCAGGAAAGAATACTGGAGTAGGTTTCTGTTTCCTCCTCCATGGGATCTTCCTGACCCAGGGATCCAACTGTCTCCTGAATCTCCTGATTGGCAGGGGGATTCTTTACCACTGCGCCATGTGGGTAGCCCCAATTTCTACTGTAGATATTTTGAAACAAAACAATTTCAGTTTCAGAGGTTCCACAAAATGGTTAGAGTTACAATCCATTGCCCTTAAAACCTGCTAACTCAGAGTCAACAAGACATAGTAGATAGACAGTATTAAAGACAGGTGCATTGCAATAAATTATGAGCTAAAAATGGGCTTTTCTTGCTGAAAATAATTACAACTATAATTGAGGGGAACTGGATATTCTTAATCTGTAGATGGGTTGAAAGAATGTGTAGGAAAAAGTATTTCTTGAATATCTACTGTTTGGCAGTCACTTTTCATGCATTATTATTGAACACAATTTTAAATTTACTGAAATTCTGGTTCCTAGAGAATTTTCAAATAAGAATTCTGAGTTGAATATTATTATTTTAAAGTCCTTAATTAATACTTTTACATCATATGTTGAAGTATGTTAAATGACTGGGTAAGTTACTAAAAATATAAGCTAAACATTAATATACTGACTTTTTTATTAGAAATAAATTATGATGAGTTAAAGTATTATGTTTTTTATTTTTTGTTAACCATCTATGTTGCTTAATTTTCAACAAATATTTATTAAGCATTTGTTCTGAGCCCATCAGTGGCACATAAACTGTTTCGACCAGGATACATTTGTCTTATATTGGGCTTCCATCAGTTCAGTTCAGTTCAGTCGCTCAGTCATGTCCAACTCTTTGCGATCCCATGAATCGCAGCACACCAGGCCTCCCTGTCCATCACCAACTCCCGGAGTTCACTCAGACTCACGTCCATCAAGTCAGTGATGCCATCCAGCCATCTCATCCTCTGTCGTCCCCTTCTCCTCCTGCCCCCAACCCCTTCCAGCATCAGAGTCTTTTCCAATGAGTCAACTCTTCACATGAGGTGGCAGCTTTAGCATCATTCCTTCCAAAGAAATCCCAGGGCTGATCTCCTTACAAAAGACTTTTTTTTTTTTTTCTCATTTTTTCAGTTATGGAGGCCAGGAATTCCAAAGCCAACTAGCTGGCCTACTTGGTTCCTGGTGACAGGAAACTTTCTGACTTGCACATGGCCATTTTTTTGCCATGTCCTCACATGGCTGAGAGAGTGAGCAAGCTCTGGCATTCTTCATCTTTTTATAAAGAGACTAATCCCATCAGTGATTCCTCTGTCATATATTCTTGTAAATCTAATTATCTTCTATAAACCCTACCTCCAGTTAAAATCACATTGAGGATTAGAACTTCAACAGATGAATTTTGGGGGGATAATAAGCATTCAGGCCATAACACATATCAATGTGTTTTCTTCCTTGACGGAGATGACAGTCTTCCAGAGAAAAGCATAAATAAAAATTTCTTGCGATCAGTGTTATAAAAGTGGCAGAATAAGGTCTGTAAGAAAGAAGAATGGTAAATCAACTTTAGGTACATATTTTCAGGAAAGCTAACCCTTAGGGAAATGTTTGAGATCTGATGGCTCCTGTAGAGCCAGCTTAGCAGAGGGCAGAGTTGTTCAGATAGAAGGAATTGAACTTCACTTGCTAAGAAGGGAGAGATTGCAGTGTGTTTGCAGAATGAGAAGGAAGATTTTTCTCTAAGGCACAAAGAAATGGCAAGAAACTGGAGCCACAGCCCAGATTGTGTAGGATGTCTCAGGCTGTGCAAAATGCAATCAGATGCTATCAATTTTGAATTTTCAAACTTCATTCTGCTTGCTTTGATAGACACTAGAAAGCTTAAACAACGAATGTGATCAAAATGTTGGCTGAGGAAAGGCAAGAAATACAGTTTTCTAATTTATTTTGTTTTATTTAAGAATAGGCTTTTCTTGTTTTATTTGAGAAACATGGAAAATATTTTAATCATAGGCAAATCTTTTTGGAACAAGTGTTTGTCAATAAGTCACCTAAAAGGTGACATGATCCTATATGGAATTTAAGCCCCCAACTTCTAATCTGCTTATCTTCAGAGTCAAGAAGGGAAAATAAAGAAAAACCTCTAGTGAAAACTGGGCCCATTAAATCATGGACCTTCTGGGCACAGTTTCCTACTTTTTTTTGAAAGGATTTCAATCTAAAATGGAAACTGGAGGATATAAAATGAAAAATCTCATGTATGTGCCTTAAAGACTGAGAGGCTGACTTCCCATAAAAACCTGATTTACAGAAAATTGATACCATTGGAATTGTCTTAAATGATAGGGAGTTGGTCAAGGTTTGCCTCATATCAGCCATGGGAAATTTTCTTAATGGTTTCCAAAGGCATGAGAAAGAAATGATCCATGTTGGGTTGAACTCACAAAATAAACCAAATTAAGCTTTTGTTTGTATAATTGAACTGGGTTTGTCTGATTGAGGAATCTTCAAGGGCTAGTCTCCAATTTTTTTTTCGCTTTGTTTTTTAACAGATTCTCACTGAATCCCTGTTTACCTTCTCTGCCCATAAATATGGCCCTCTGAACCGTCAATGGACTCACCTGTAGCAGGCTATATAGTTTGTATGTCCCAGACTGCAGTTCTTTTGCTATTCCTGGATAAAGTCATCTTTTTGACAGTTCCCAAGCTTGCTTATTTTACCTTTTTATTTAGGTCAACAGTCTGTCATAGACCCTGTTGATGGTATTCTTTTGAGCCTCAGCAAGCTACTCTAGAGTAGTAGGAGGAAGCGCTGGTTTTCTCACATTGTTAAGAACTGGTTTAAATCTTTGGTAAATGGCAAGCTGGACTCTGCTCTGAGGCACTATCTATTCTTTTGATTTGGGGAATGATCTAAGTAATTTGAAATATTCCATTTCATCATATTCACAAAGCCAAGACTGTTACCAAATGCAAGCTCATGTGCCCAATGCACAATAAGACCAAACAAATCGAAACATTGGAGTTTGGAGCAGAGAAAGACTTATTGCAGGGCCATGAAAGGGGAAGGGGTGGCTCATGCCCTCAGAAATCCCAAACACCCTAAAGGATTTCAGCAAAATATTTTAAAAGGCAAAGTGAGTTGGGGGGTGGGGTGGGGGCATCACAGGATATGTGATTAGCTGGTACATGATTCTCTGATTGGTTGATATTAAGGCAACACGGTATTAACATAGGGCTAGGTGCTTATGATCATTAAGTAATTAATTTCTTCCATTTGGTGGTGATTTTTAGCATCTGAAAATCTCAGGAAATTATCATGAGATACTAATCTTTAGGTACTTCAGAGAGGAGCTACAGCAGAAGATATGGGGGAAGTGTCTGGTGGCTTAGATAGTAAACAGTTTGCAATGTGGGAGACCCAGATACCATCCCTGAGTTGGGAAGATCCCCTGGAAAAGGGAATAGCTACCCACCTCAGTACTCTTGTCTAGAGAATTCCATGGACAGAGGAGCTTGGTGGGCTATATATTTCATGGGATTGCAAAGAGTCAGACACGACTGAGTGACTAACACTTTCTTTCCTAGGAAGGCATGATGGATTCCTGCTTGGTTGCAAGTTGATAATTCTTTTTTAACCCATAACCAATATATTCTTTGAAGATGCACAGTTTCAGTTTAAAGTCAAAACAGAGAGACAGCTCAATAAAGTTAATTCTGTCAAGCAAGAAAATTATTTATTTTCTTTCATAATAGAAACCACCAGCAAAAATGTTACCATATTTTTCCTTCTCCTTTGTTAAATATATTTGCCTAATTGAAGAAAGGAATTTTTTTTCCTGAAAATTTAAATGTTCATCCTATCTGAATAGAAGATAGGATTGGTTCAAATTCAGTATTCTGCATTGTACGAATGTTTGTACATTCTTCTGAATGGTTAATAAAGGCATGTTTTGGATCCATAAACATGATAGAGGTATATGTTTTCTACAATGAAAACAGTCTATGAAGAATTATATCTTAAGTTAGCTATGTTATAAATTGGTTTATGGGAAGTTTGCAATGAATTTAAAAAATGCAAACCTAACCATTTAATTTTATCTTTTCCCTAACTTATCTGACAAACTGTGGCAATATAAAAGAAATACACTTACATTTAAAAATAACTATATCTGAATTGAATTTATATAACTTGAGATTTAAAATGTTCAAATCTTTGCTCCAATGAATTAATTCTTATTAATTTTCAATCACTTTCCTTTTTCTGCAAAATATGAAAATAATAAGCTTTTTAATTCACATTGTATTCCTTAAACACACAATTCTTTAAACCAATAATGCACAGAGAGGCAGATGTTTATTTCTTCTAAGGGCCCAGAAGTGAGACAGCTTGAATACAGTGTTTATAGTCACTGTCTAGTCACTTTCAGATGTGCTTCCTTCCACAGCATTCTTTCTGCTGTAACTGAATTGGTAAATGTATTCAGTCTATGAATATTTATTAAGCAATACTGTGTTCCACATATGGTGCTTGATACTACATATATGACTATGATATAGCACTTGCTTCAGGGAGTTTTTAATAATTTGCATTTGGAATAAAAATACTTAGAATTTCAAGAGAGTACAGTAACTATTCCTAATTTTTAAAAAATCAGGTTTCTTATAATTCTAAATTAACCTATTGTATACTATATTTCTTCCTTTTTATAGCTTTATTGAAATATAATTGAAACATAATAAGCTATATATAAATTATGTAAATTTGATAAGTTTTGATAAATGTATATACTTTGAAACTACCACCACAATCATTGTAATGAACATATCTTCTGTCCCCAGAAGTCTCCTCCTGGCCTTTTGTGATCACTTCCTCTTGCTAATTCCTTCCCACCCCCACCTGTCCATAGGCAGCTACTGATGTTTCTGTCACTATATTCTAGTTTATACTTCTCAGAATATTATTCAGTTCCAGTGTGAGTTTCTTCAGTATGGTTTCTTTTATTGAACATAGTTATTTTGAGACTTCTTCATTTTGTTTTGTATATCAGTCATTCATTTGGCTTCATTGCTGGGTAGTGTTCCAGTGTATGGATCGCAATTTGTTCATTCATTCACCTATGGTTGGACATTTGTGCTGTCTCCAGTTTTGGATGATGATTACCAACATAGCTTCATGAACACCAGTATACAGTGTTTATGTTTGTGAATGCATGCTCAGTCATGTCCTACTCTTTTTCAACCCCATGGACTGTAGCCCACCAGGCTCCTCTGTCCATGGGATTCTACAGGCAAGAATACTGGAGTGGGTAGCCAGTCCCTTCTCCAGGGGATCTTCCCAACCCAGGGATCAAATCTGGGTTTCTTGCATTGCAGGCAGATTCTTTATCATCTGAGTCTATGTTTATGTGCACAAATCTTTTTGTGAGCATATGACCTGATTTTCTGGGAAATGCCTGCTTAATATGGCAGGCATATATAAAATTTTTTTAAAAAATTGCCACATTTTCCTAGATTTGTTGACTCTCTGGGGTTTGAGTGGTATCTCACTGGAGTTTTTAAATTTATATATCTTTTATAACTGATGATGTTGGGCATTTTCCATGTGCTTTTTTCCATGTTGCTATTTGTATATCTTTGGAGAAGGCAATGGCACCCCACTCCAGTACTCTTGCCTGGAAAATCCCATGGACGGAGGAACCTGGTGGGAGGAGGAGCCTGCAATCCATGGGGTTGCGAAGAGTCAGACACGACTGAACAACTTCACTTTCACTTTTCACTTTGATGCACTGGAGAAGGAAATGGCAACCCACTCCAGTGTTCTTGCCTGGAGAATCCCAGGGACGGGGGAGCCTGGTGGGCTGCTGTCTGTGGGGTCGCACAGAGTAGGACACGACTGAAGCGACTTAGAAGCATTTGTATATCTCAAGCATCTAATTCAAATATTTTGCTTAATTTAAAAAGTTTTGTTGTTTTCTTATCATTGGGTTTTGAAAATTCTTTATATATTATGGACATAAATCCTTTATAAAATACATGATTTACAAATAATTTCTTCTAGTTATTGGCCTTTTTATTTATTCTTCCTGTGTCTTTCAAAAACCAGTGTTTATTCATTCTGATGACCAGTTTATTAATTTTTCACCATATGAAAAGTCTTTGCCTAATCCATTGTCAAAAACAGTTCTCCTGTGTTTTCTTCTGAGAGTTTTATAGTTCTAATTTTTATTGTTAGGCCTATGATCTGCTTGAGTTAATGTTTGCACATGGGGTAAGCTATAAATTGAATTAATTCATTTTTTTGGTATTGTTTTGGCCATGCCATGTGGTATGTGGGATATTAGTTCCCCAACCAGTGATCAAAGCTGTGCCCCCTGGATTGGAAGTGCAGTTTTAACCACTAGAGTGCCAAGGAATTCCCATGATTCTTCTTTTTAAATATAGACATGTGCCATTTGTTGAGAAGACTATTTTTCGCCACAAAATTGGCTTTTCATGTCTTTCAAAAGTACGTCTATTCTGGACCCTATATTCTTTGCCTATATTGATATCAATACTGTAGATCTTTTAGTATTTGATATCACCTAGTATAATACTTCAAATGTTTAAAAGGACTTCTTTACTGTTATTTTCTTAGATAAGTTTTAAGTTCACAAAAAAGTGAGGGGAAGGTACAGAGTTTCCATATATGCTCTGCACCCATACATGCACAGCCTCCCACATTATCTCCCACTGGAGTGGTACTTTTGTCACAATTGATGAACCTACATTGACACATCACAATTATGCAAAGTTATAGTTTTACATTAGGGTTCACTTTTGGTGTTATATATTCTCTGGGTTTGAATAAATGTATAATGCCATGTATAACATCATTATGGTATCACTGCCCTAAAAATTCTCTTAGTTCAATCTATTTATCTCTCCTCCATCCTAACCCCTGGTAGCCAATGATCGTTTTACTGTGTCCATAGTTTTGCCTTTTCCAGAATGTGATACAATTGGGCTCGTACAGTAGGTATCAGATTGGCTTCTTTCACCTAGCAATATGCATTTAAGTTTCCTACGTGTCTATTTGGGCTTCCCAGGCGGCTCTAGTGGTAAAGAACCTGCCTGCCAATGTAGGAGACATGAGATGCAGTTTCAGTCCTTGGGTGGGGAAGATCCCTTGGAGGAGGGCCTGGCAATCCCTCCTTTGCTTGGAGAAGCCCCTGGACAGGGGAGCCTGGCAGGCTACAGTCCACAGGGTCACAGAGAGACACAACTGAAGCAACTTAGCACGCATGCACATGTCTTTTTATGGTTTAACAGCTCATTTCTTTTTAGTGCTTAAAATATTCCATATTTCTGTATCTACTACACTACTGAAAAACATTTTGGTTGCCTCCAATTGCAAATAAAGCTGCTGTGTGGACATATGTTTTCAACTCCTTTGGGTAAATACCAAGGAGTGCTATAGCTAGATTGTATGTTTAGTTTTGTAAGAAACTCTCAGACTGTTTTCCAAAGTGGCTGTAGCATTAGTGTTCCCATGAGCAAGAACGAGTGTTCCTGTTGTGCCACAGCCCTGTCAGCATTTGGTGTTGCAAATTTTGGCAATTCTAGTAAATATGTAGTGATGTCTTGTTTTAATTTGCATTTCCTCAGATGGCATATGATGTGGAGCATCTTTTCATGTGATTATTTGTCATCTGTCTTCTTTGGTGAATTGTCTGTTAAGGTCTTTGGTCACTGTTTAAATAAAGTTGTTTGTTTTCTTGCTGTTGAGTTTTAAGAATTCTTTGTATATTTTTGGTGACAGTCCTTTATCAAATGTGTCTTTGTAAATATTTTCTCCCAGTATATGACTTGTCTTTCCATTTTCTTGACTTCATCTTTTGCAGAGCCTAGGTTTTTAATTTTTATGAAATTAAGTTTTCAGTGATTTATTTTACGAATTGTGCCTTTGGTTCTATATCTAAAAAATCATCACCATACTCAAGGGCATCTAGATTTTCTCCTATGTTTTCATCTAGGAGTCTTACAGCTTCTAAAAGTTTCAAAGTATTTTACGTTTAGTTCTATGATCCATTCTGAGTGAAATTTTTATGAAGGATTTATGGTCTCTATTTAGACGATGATTTTTCTTCTCTCTCTCTCTCTTTTTTTTTTTTTCACATGTGTATGCCTAGTTGTTCCAGAACCATTTGCTGAAAAGACCATCTTTGTTCCATTATATTCCTTTGGCTTCTTTGTCAAAGATCAGTTGAATATATTGATGTGGGTCAATTTCTGGGCTCTCTATTCTGTTTCATTGATCTATTTGTCTATTCTTTTTTTTTCTTCACTGATACTACACATCGTCTTAATTACTGTAGCTTTATGGAGAATCCCAGGGACAGCAGAGCCTGGTGGCCTGCCATCTATGGGGTCGCACAGAGTCGGACATGACTGAAGCGACTTAGCTGCAGCAGCAGCAGCATAGTGAATCTTGAAGTCAGTTAGTATCAGTCCTCCAAATTTGTTTTTAGTTTTTTCATAGATACTCTTTATTAGGATGAGAATCACTTTTTATTCATAGTCTTCTAAGAGGTTTTTTTTTCAATCAGTTACATTGATTGGTTTTCAAATATTAAACCAGTCTTATGTTATTAGTCATGACATATACTTTTTATATATTTTGGATTTGAGAAAATTTGTTAATAATTTTTGCATCAATTTTTATGAGTTATTGGACTATAGTTTTTTATTTCCTGAAATGCCTTTGTCTAGTTTTAGTATTACAGTAATGTTGGCTTCATAGAATTAATTACTTTGTGTTCTCTCTTCTATTTTCTGAAAGAGATTGTATGAATTGGAATTCCCTCTTCTTTAAATATTTTGTAAAATGGTGAAGCTTTGTGGACCTTGAATTTTTTTTGTGGGAAGGTCTATAATTGTAAATTTAATTTTAAAAATAAATATAAGATTGTCAGTATTTACCCACACACTGCCAACTCCCAGTGTTTTCATTCCTCTGTGTTGATCCAGATTTTTTTCTTATATGATTGTCCTTCAGAACTCCTTTAATATTTCTTGCAAATATGCATGCTGGTGATTAACTTTTATAAGATTTAATGTCTGAAAAAACCTTTATTTTACCTTTGTTTTAAAATATTGGGGTGGCTAAAAAGTTCCTTCAGAATTTTCATAACATTGTGGAAAAACCTGAACAAACTTTTTGGCTATCATGATAATATAGAATTTTAAGATGGTAAGTTTTTATTCATTAATTTAAAGGTGTTGCTCCTCTGTTTTCTGGCTTACTTGGATTTCAACAATAAATCTGTTCTTAATCATGTATTATTCCTTTTATCCCTCTATCTTCTTTTAAGATATTCTCTTTATCACTGAGTTCAAACAACTTGATTATAATATACCTTGGTGTAGTCTTTCTCATATCTCTTGTACTTGGGGTTGGTGAAATGTCTTGAAAAGCTGTGGTTCTGTAGTTTTCTTCAAGTTTGGAAAAGTTTTGGCATTAGTGTCTTCAAATACTTTTTGTTCCCCCCTACCACCCAGCTTTCTTTCAATAACTCTTATAACATATGTATTTGGTCACTTGAAGTGGTGCCTCAGTTCTTTGAATTTTTAGTGAGCTTATGGTTCCAGACTATGAACTCCCTAAGGGTTTCTCGGTTTTTTCCTCCACACCTTAGGACAAATGGCTACACCTGAGTATCTATTCCCTCAGGTCAGGTAAGCTGTAATGATACCTAGCAGGTTAGGTTCTGTTGACTGTTTCTCCTGAGGGGCAGGCCTAGTTAAGAAGAGCGCTCTTGTGTATTTCAAAATGTTTCCTTTTCTTCTCTCCCTTCTGGAAGCACAAGGGAGTTTCTCCTTAGATATTTACTCTGAGAACCTGGTTGAGCTCCTGGAAGACTCAACAAAAGTGAGTAAATGTTTTACATTATTAAAATTACTGGCTATTTTTGTGTTGTGTATTCTCGAGCTTTGTTTTGGGTTAGTCAATTTACTGGAAATAATTCCTGTTGATTCTTGCTTTAAAATGTAGTTAGGTGGGATGTGTTTCGTTACACTGCACCACTTTGCCAAACTATTAAGACAGACTTTTCTTAGTAGACTACTTGTTATTGCTAATTCTGAGATTTTCCGTTTAGTGACTACTGGAGATTATTCCTTCTAAGTCCTTTTCTGGGCCTCAGGTAGTTTCTTCACATGCATGAGCTGATAATTTACCTGGCTAAAGTCTCTAGGAAGAACCTCCATAAATTTCTGAAGCAGCTATGTAATTCTCTTGGAGAAGGAAATGCAACCCACTCTAGTATTCTGGCCTGGAGAATTCCATGGACAGAGAAGCCTGGTGAGCTACAGTCCATGGGGTCACTAACAGTCAGACATGATTGAGTGATAACACACACACACACAACGTAACTCTCTAGCTATCGTGGTCTTTTCTTCCAGCTTTATCTACTCAGTTCAGGCAGTCTGCAGGGCTCTCCATGATTTCCCATTTCCTTGCCATATAGTGTAAACTTTTTTTTTTCTTTATCACCTAGTATATAATATTTTAGAGCTGTTAACTTGAAAAAGTTTAGTAAGTTGAAACTGTTGTTTTATATATTCTGTTCCCCACCCTGTGTGGTTTTTTGCTTTGTTTTTTGTAGTTTAAGAGGGGAAATCTGCCCCCTGTTACTCAATCTCAGTGAGAGGGAAAATACTGTTACTTTAAAATTTTGTTTTTAAGAGTTTTTGATTGGATGGTTATGATTTCTGTGTATGCAGATTTATGTAACTCACTGGCAATATGGATTATACAAATTTAAGGTAGGATAATTTAAGAATTTGAATTAACTGTCTTTGTGTTTAAATTTTACATGACACAAACAAATTCTCCCCAAAAGAACCAAGAATTTTAGGAATTGTTTATTTTCAAAACTTGACAGGCTAAATGGATTGAGTTATGTTCATGCATTTGACACATTTTGGCAGCATCTTTTGTTGACATATGTTGGGTTTGAGTTTTGCAAAAGTATTCAGTTATCTTCTTGTTTACATAAATTAATCCCTTGAAAGGGAGGCAATATCTTTACCATATACTTGCTTGTTTTCTTCTCTGCGTTCTCCTCGCCATTTCTCACTCTTGCTCTGATTTGCTTCTTATTCTGCAGGAAACCTGGGCTGGACACTCTTTAGGACCTTTCAGGTCTGTCAAACTCTCACTTGTTCTCTTTCTTCTGCCTCTTCTCTTAGTTTCCTGGGTTCTTTGCATTTAATGTGTTGAGGGGAAGGCCAGGCTCCTCTGGTGACTGGTAAGACTTCATTTGGAAATCTTAGGGAGTTATTTTCACTGTAGTTCCTAGTCACATAGTCCATTCAGCTTTACCAGCAATAAAGTCTCATATTTTAAAGCTTAAGTCTAATGGTGAGAGAGAGATGATTGATCATCGACCTCACAAGCACCATGCTGCTGTTGCTGCTGCTAAGTCACTTCAGTCATGTCCGACTCTGTGAAACCCCGTAAACGGCAGCCCACCAGGCTCCCCCGTCCCTGGGATTCTCCAGGCAAGAACACTGGAGTGGGTTGCCATTTCCTTCTCCAATGCATGAAAGTGAAAAGTGAAAGTGAAGTTGCTCGGTCACGTCCGACTCTTCACGGCCCCATGGACTGCAGCCTACCAGGCTCCTCCGTCCATGGGATTTTCCAAGCACCATAGGTGTCTTCAAATCATATAGTTATCTCCTAAGGGTAAGAAAGAAACTTCTTGACGTAACCAGTGCCATCCTGACCACCCCCCACCCCTGCCCCCCACAATGTAACAACTAAAAGGTGAACAGCTGGCACAGCAGACTGCTGCCAAGACTCAATTCAAGCACTCCAACTGGCATCCATTGATTGTCAGACCCATGGCCAGTTGGCTGTTGAAAAATATTGACTATTACCCTTGCCTAATGCATTAAAAAAGGGAAACTTTAAATATAGAACATACTATAAAATGTAATAGGCCAAATAAAAACAATTTTTGTTTAATAAAATTGATATATTAAAATCTTTAAATATTTTCATATGAAAACTTCATTAAGTGAATTATTTTTCTCTGTTGGTTCCTATGAAAACAATATGAGATTTAATCTAAAAGATGCAGAAGAAAAGCTATTTACTCATAACCTGACTTTTTACAAAAGGTTTGAAGTGGCTTACAGAAATACATATAATACAAAAATAAAATAAAATGTAAATTTGCATAGCTGCCAAGTGGAATGAAGCTCAAAGTCTGGATTTATAGACTTACTGGACCATTCAGTAAGATGGGTGATAAATTTTGCTATGAGACTCCCAGGAGCCAAAGTTCAAGGAAATCCAACAGAAGAAATAAGAAAATGTTAAGTATTTTTATTTCTCTGGATGAATGATGCCTTTCTTTAGCTTAAATAAAATCAGTAAATGAGATCAACCATTTTCTTATCATGATTTACTACATGTTATTTAAATTTTTTATTTTATCAAAGATAATAAAATATGAACTGACATTAAAGAAATAATGTACTCAAGAAAATATTTCTAGAAAATATAATAATGTGTGATTCTTCTTTTTGATTTGCGAAAGGTGTTTAAGAACTCAAAGGATTATTCTTGGTAGGGTTTTAAGTCTTTCCTTTCAAATATTTCAAATGTTTGACAGAACAGACTTACAAAGCTACTTTATTTTGCCAGTTCCCATTGCCATTCTGAAGCTTTGTCCTAGAATGTTAAGGTTCTACTTTGTACAGAAATATGGAAATCACAGGTGATTTGTTTGACTTCTCATTGCTCAGATAATCCCTGTTCCCCCTCTTGCAGTTGATTTAAGCCAATGAGTCTTTTCCAGAAGGACTTTGAAACAATCCAGGTGGTTCTGATCATTCAGACCACTCTCAAAAGGAGAAAATGTGTTGGGGGCTATTAGTGATATCACTTTCCGTCAAAAATGCTATTAAGCAGAAAAAGTCATTCTCAGAGTGGGAGAAGAGTAAAGCAGATTAGTAGCGGTTGTGGGAGAGTGGAGATGATTGTGATTTTTTTTTCTGGGCTTTTTCAACTATTGGCTCTATGCTTTTATTGGCCTCTGATGAAGTTCTATCCTCTGCTTCCCTGAGAAACATTTGTCTTTATAAGAGGTCTCTCTCTGCTTAACTTAGCTACTAAACAGTATCCATGAAAACATGTAACTTTCGATGTGCACCCTTATCTTATATTATGCCTGAGAGATTGCAACAACTTCCAGGTTCCTAGCCTTGACTTCTCTGTGCCCCTCAAGAGTTTGCCTGTGAGACCATATCATCCACCCAGCACCTCACTCAGGTGTGCAAGTCTTAGCCCAAATGACCCTTCTTCTTACATCTCCATATTACTTTTAGATCTCCTGACTTCCATGGTTATCCATACTTCTATCTGACTGCTACACAATGAAGTGAATTAATTTTGATAATCCTAATAGATACCTTTAGAAACTTTTTTACAAATATTTTTATAGGACACTATGACTTAAAATTCAGACTTCAGCATCCATTATTTTATTGCATCTGTATGCCATTTTGCTGCATTTGAATTCTGACAATACTAGATTTTATACTGGTGGCAGAAGATGAGATGGTTGGATAGCATCACCAACTCAATGGACATGAACTTGGGCAAACTCCAGGAGATGGTGAGGGACAGGGGGGCCAGGTATGCTGTAGTCCATGGGGTCACAAAGAGTTGGACATGGCTTAGGGACTGCACAACAGCTATACCAGATGGGTCTCCCGCATTGTAGACAGACGCTTTACCGTCTGAGCCACCAGGGAAGTCCTGTTATAGTTCACTAATTTAAAATTAATCATGAGAATACATTAGTTAAAAATCCCTTTATATAGTAAGAATTACAATTTATTCTTGTAGAGTTACAGTGTGTACTGGGCTCATTAGAACATAAAGTGAGAAATGAGCATTTTGAAGAATGATTAATTTGTAATCCCTTAAAAAGATCATGCATAGAAATAATGCTTTGCTTTTATAATATCAATTTGTGTTTATATATAGTACTAGGGTTTATAAGGAAAAACACTGCCATTCTGCATGATACAGTAATGTGTTATCTTGTTGGAAGTGTCCTGTGCACATTGTTTTAGAGATTTAACGATCATGAGGAATTTTCTTATTAAGGCTTGCATCACCATTGGAATGAAAATGCAATTTGTCTTTGATCTTGAGTCCTTCAAGAGTAACTTGTTCAACAGTTTGATTTCTATTACTGTAGTTAAGATGATTAAGAACCTTTCAAATGCTGCATATAATTGAAAAGTTTTTGGTGTCTTAATTTCTTAGGCAAACATAAATTAATGTAACATCATTGCTATTTGTTACAATCATTATAAAACCTAGTACTCAAAAGGGATCAATGGAAAAATAAGTACTTTTGTCATTAACATGCATAACATTCTTTGTCCTCAAGATAAATCCACTGTGATTACCCCTTCCTACCTACTGCTCCTTGGAAACACTAGTGCAGTAAATTGATGAGACCACCCCTGTACTCCATAAGCATCTGTCCTGTAGGGCATTTGGGCACTTAGAAAAACCAAACAATATTCTGCCATTGAAACTAACACTTTGGACTTATTAAAAGCCAAAGGTATCTAGGCAAAATGACCCCACATTAAGGAAAAAAAAAAAAAAAAGAACTTCTTGAGCTGGAATAATGTCTGATTGCTTTCAGCTGTTTGTTCTCTAATCCAAAGCCAGAGAGCAGCTTACTCCCTCAGGGAAAAACAACTCCACAGCAGCTATTTTACACCAAAACGATTAACTGAGCTTAATTGGGCATAACATTTAATAAAAAAAAAAAATGAGCTTCCTTTGGGAAAAACAATTTTTTGTGTCTGCAACTGCACAGCATAAAATTGCTATGATTTTTGTGTGTCTGTGTTTTAGAAACAACTTTAATATTGTTGTTATAAAGACTCTAGAAACCAACATAACTTCTACGTGGTGTTTGTCAATTTGTTGACTGTTAGAAAAATGGTGTCAATTTCTCCTCATAGACTTTAATGTGAGACTTCATCTTCTTCTGACCAATGATTTCTCAAATTCCACAGAAATTGAATAAAAGTGATTTTTTCTTTGAAAAGTCTTCTTCTTTGAAGTATCGCATGTAAACTTCTCTACAGAGACATTCATTTCATGATTTATTTTCTGTGATACATAAGGATCATTCCTTTCCTAAATCTGCTACTGCTGCTAAGTCACTTCAGTCATGTCCGACTCTGTGTGACCCCATAGACGGCAGCCCACCAGGCTCCCCTGTCCCTGGGATTCTCCAGGCAAGAACACTGGAGTGGGTTGCCATTTCCTTCTCCAATGCATGAATCTGCAAAGTGATTAAAAAGTAAATTAAAATAAGATGCCAATATAGATTGCAACACTATTTCTCTTTCTGAATATTGTCCATTCAACTTTAAAATATAACACTCTAACCCAGGGTTATGATATTCATCTTTTTTGACATAGATGAAACATGTTGTTACCTCTGTTAAACAGATATTTCAATTTATGCATTTATATAGTAGTATACTTTAATGATACAATTGAAATACTTTGGAATTTTTAAATGCCCTAAAGAAACTATAAATTCTGAGGCAAAAATGAAACTTAAAAAGATAAAATTAGTCTTTTTTAGTGTCAGTGATAATGTGCATACATGGGAAGATATGAAAAATATGCTTACTTGTCATTATTTATTGGTTTGAAAACTCAGTTTGAATAGACTGGAGAGAAGAAGGCTTTATTCTGATTCCTATTTTGTGATAAATTTAATAGCTCATAAAATTTTGGAGATGCTATTTCAGGACATATTGGCATAAATATTTGTAAGATTCTGCCTTAAAGAACTAAAACATTTCTCAGAAAAAATATATTTCAGTCACAGATAAGAGCATTCTAAAAAAAAATCTATTTTAAAATAAATATAAAATATAGAGTATTCTGTGCTCTGCTGCTTTGTATTCAGATATAAATCTGAGTGCCCTGAAATTATTGAGACTTCCCAACTTTAGCAGTCAGAAATCTCCCACTCTGGCAAAGTGTTCTTTTAACCACAGTCAACACTAAAGCATGAGCTCTGTAAGAAAACATATATACATATGTAAAATAAAATAGATTTCCATTACTTTATCTTTAAATATATGAGTTTCCCTGGTGGCTCAGATGGTAGAGTCTGCCTGCAGTGTGGGAGACCAAGATTCGATCCCTGGGTTGGGAAGATCCCCTGGAGAAGGAAAGGGCAACCCACTCCAGTATTGCCTGGAAAGTCTCATGGATGGAGGAGCCTGGCAGGCTACAGTCCATGGGGTTGCAAAGAGTCAGAAAGGACCAAGTGAACATGTCCAAATCTTTAAATATGTTTAGATTTAGTGAGGTCCAATGACATGCCCATGATCAAATTCATAAAAGCCAGGAAACATTTGTAAACAGTTAAAAAATAATTACTTTTCCATGGGTTCTTTTGCTTCATCTGACTTTGTATTGAAATGTGATTATCATAACTATCTGTGGGGTGACTGCCTGGATTCAGATTCTGACTTCTTACACATTATGTGACCTTGAGAAAATTAATCACTCTGTTTCAGATTTTTCATTCGTAAAATAGGGATCCAACAGTATTTAATTCGGAGGATTTTTGTGAAGGTTAAATGATTTTAAAGCTTTTTGAGCAAGGCCTAGAATATAAATAGTGCATTCAGTTGGGTAAGCCCTGTTTATGTGAATAATGTTCTTTTACCTTTCCTGTGATGACAGAGCTCCACTAAAGGCTTCATTTATGCTTCTGTTATTTTTTTGCACAAATATTCAAAAAAGTTTTATTTTTAATAGCTAGAATATGGTATCAATCCAGATGTTCTTCAGTGGAAGAATGGAGAACAATCTATGACATATTCATATTATGGAATACTATTCAACAATAAAAAGGAACAAACTGATAAAGAAACTTGGGTGACTTAGGGAATATTCTAGGTGAAATGTATCAACCCCAAACGTTAAATTCTGTACTCCATTTATATAACATTTTGAGATGAAAACTGTTAGGGGTTAGGGATCAGGGCTGAAGTTAGGGAGTGTGATAGGGAGATAGATATGGTTATAAAAAGTCAACTCAAGCGATTCTTGTAGTGATGGAACTGTTTCAGTTCTTGACTATGGGTGGTAGATACAGGAACATACAATTGTGATGTATAGAACTACACACTGCTCCCTCCTCTATGCACATACATGTTAACATGTACAAGTGAGTGCAGGGAAAACTAGGGAAATCAGAATAAATTGTGCGGATTATATCCATTCAATATTTTTATATTTTGCAAAATGTTGTTATAATTCAGGGAAATACATGGGAAAAGTAAACATAGGATTTGTATATTTTTATAACTAAATGTGAACTGTATTACAACTGCATTTGAATATCCATAAGAATTTCAATTAATAAAATAGGGAGGAGGGAGCCTGATGTTTGAAAATATCAATAATCCAGTTGTAAGAGATAGAAAATTTAAAATTTAAAGGATACTATTATATAAAACGTATTTACATTTAGAAATATGTGTGTGTGTGTGTATATATATATAATAGAATTTGAATAAGATTGTAGAATCCAAAACACACCTGAGAGATCATCTCATCTAGTAACCAATCCAGGGTAAAGGTTTTGTGACTTAGGACAGACAAAAGAAGAAATATAAGGACAATGATGATGTCTTAACTTGAAACTGTTCTTTATTCTGAGATTATACCCTTCTTTTTTTGATACCATAATGGTCTTTCTTGTACAAAAGATGTTATAGTGTCTTTTTGTAATATCTTTCCTTGACAAAATAAAAGGTTGATAAATACAAAGAAAAAAAGCCACTGAGTGGGTATGAAGACTCTCCCCCACAAAAAAGAGGATAGGAAAAGCAAGTGAAAATAACACCAGAAGAAAATCAATATGCACCATTGATCACATGCACAGAGTTTCTCTGTAGAAGGAGTTCTCCTGTTTTGAGACTGACTTGTAACCTGGGATGTTATACTGCATGTTTATTGATTCTCTTAACAGGAACTTTCTGATATTCAGTAAGAGTTATTCTGTGATTTTAAAGTTTCCTATATTTTTTATACTCAAATATTTTCTTCCCTTGCAAATTTCCACAGTCTATTTAGGATTGAACTCTAGCTAAAAGATGAAACTGTGTTCGTAAATTTGTAGGGTTTATCTTTTGCTCAAATCTTTTTGAATAAGGATAACATGCTGGGAAGTTTTGCGCATTCATTATTTTTACATAATTTCTCAGCATTACTGCTTTTCAGATGTTGTTTGAACCTAAATTACTATGTACAGTTTTAATACACCAGGCATGCTTATGGAGAAAGCCGACTGAAATATTCAGCACTGTTTTACACAAACTCATTCTTCACCCAGACTCTCTCATGAGGAAGAACTTTCCCTGAGGGTGAATGCCACTGCCACTGAAGGTTGCTCTTGGTTTCCTGGTGTTTCTCCATCTGATCCTATGACTCTGAACCGACTCACAGAATCATGACCAGGACTCTGCCCTTGTTTCCTTCATCTTTTCAAATGATATGATGAGCCATCATTAAAATTGAACTATTTGAGGCTGAGTCTTCTGAGTACATTTACAAAATCTCTACACCACCTATCAGGCTAGAGTTCCTCATCCAGTGCCTTTATTCTTCCCAGAGTAGAGCCTGAGGATTCAAGGCAGCTGGGTGATCTCAAACAAGAAAATGCTGCAGAGAAGTCAGTCTTGTGATGGCATATACAGACAAGTACACACCAGTTTGTGTCTAACCTCCATTCATGCATGACAGCTTACATTTTGTATGGAAATATTAATAGTTCAAGTATTATAAAAATTAACAGAGCTCAGTTTTCCTCTTGGTATAGTGTCATGAATGTAGTACAGATATGCATTTAGAATACAGTAGATGTTTTAGAAGTAACTTTTACACTCAAAATAGATGCATTATCAATGATGATGGATAGCCAGGAATAAATATTTAGATGGATGCTTATAGTATCAAAATTCTCAAATTGGGTAGCTTCATTAGGAAAAATGATTTCTAAATGGGTATATTGAGAGAATTTCTACTCTAGTAATTTCATGACAAGCAGATATTCTATCTATGAACCTTTATGCCAAAATGACTTGATTTGTTCCCCTGTATGGTATAAACTTTCTCATGAAGTTAATCCCAAAATGATTTCATTGACATTTTGCAGGTGAAAAAGTAGTTAGTTTTATACTTAAGTATACTTTAAATATTTTTGTAAAGGTTCTATATATTGTGAGTTACTATAGTCATACATTAAGTTGACAACTGATTTGGTAGAATGAGTGTTATGGTTATTCTTCTTCATTACCAGAGGCCATATTTTTAATCCATGTATTTCTTGGTCTCCTTTTTGCTTGCTTGTATTTGTCCATGATCATGCATGTGTAGTCGAATAATTGAGTTTATTGCTCTTGTAAGAAGAGATACTATGCCATGGGGTACTGGGTATCATCTCAGTAACAGGTTATTAGAATTTATTGTAGAATTTGGGCTCATGGTCGATAGTTTAGGGAAGAGTTTAAAGAAGCTAGACTTTGCTTTGGATTAGATGCTATCATGAAGTATGGGTAGTTCCATGATTCAATATTTTAAGAGATCCTATCTAGAAGGAGCGAATAAAAGAGCAAGATTAAAGCTACAATTCATAAAGAAGCAGCAGTTACTCATGAGCCAGGGTAGGGGGGTATTGGGTTATTTTTGTGGTTTAGCCAATGTTCACATTTAGACGTGTATAGAGGTTGATCTTTATATCTTGGTCCATCACAACCACAGGGCCCTTGTCTGTTGTTGATCTGTAAAATTATTTATGTTCCTAGAAGAACACCAAGACCTAGCTGTACCAGGTAACTTTCTAGCAACATCAAGGTCCAGCTAATACTATTGATATTAGGCCAGTATCTAGTGTTGAAGGCAGCTTTTCTTTCTCTTGAATCTATTTCCTGTATCTTCCTTCCATTTCTAAAAGACAGGATGCCTACTTTTTTTAAAATATAAATTTATTTATTTTAATTGGAGGTTAATTACTTTACAATATTGTATTGGTTTTGCCATACATCAAAAGACAATATTGTTGTCATTTGCTCAGTTATTGTCTTTGCCATGCCATGAGGAAGACTTCAGTAGAAATAATGAAGCTATTTTGCACTTGCTGCTTAAATGGCAGAGTCCTCTGCTCAGTGGTTCTCTAGTTGGTACTAATTCTTTCTCATTGTGACACAAGGTTCATCACTTTTCAGGCCTTCTTTTGTCATCCTGCAGGATGAGAGGATTTGTATATGATGAAAATTCAATGAAGAGATGCAATATCAAATACTATATCTCTGAAATACTTACTTGGAGTGTGTATTACCTTGAATTGCCATGATGGTTATGGGTAAGTTATGGTCTCTGGGGTCGCACAGAGTTGTACACGACTGAAGCGACTTAGCAGCAGCAGCAGCAGCTAGGCTATGGTGCTCAGTTGTTTGGTCAAACTAGACACTAGTCTAGATGTTGCTGTCAGGTTATTTGGTATAGTATAGAATTGGTAAACTTTAAGGAGAATACCCTTGATAATCTGAATGGGCCTCATCCAATCACTTGAAGGTCTTAAGAGCAAAGATGAGTGAGTGAAGTCAGTCGGTCGTGTCGGATTCTTTGTGACCCCATGGACTGTAGCTTACCAGGCTTCTCTGTCCATGGGATTCTCCAGGCAAGAATACTGGAGTGGGTTACCATTTCCTTCTCCAGGGGATCTTCCTGACCCAGGGATCGAACCTGGGTCTCCTGCATTGGAGGCAGACGCTTTAACCTCTGAGCCACCAGGGAAGCCCAAGAGCAAAGATAGATTTCCCAAAAAACAAATGAATTTTACAAGACTGTAAAATAAAAACCCTGCCTGAGTTTCTAAACTGCTGGCATCCCCTAAAGATTGCAGACTTGCAGAATTCCTACAGTTAAAATAAATCGTTTTAATATATGTTTACATATCCTATTGGTTCTATTTCTCTGGAGAACCCTGGCTAATACAACTGCTATTTATCATTTTGTAATTGTAGTTTTTATATAGTTAAGTACATAATAGGAACTTTGAGTGCAGGAAATTTTATATTCTTCATGCCCTATGAATACTTATTGAATTAATCAATGAAAATTTGGTGTTACTATCCCCGTAACTTATAATGCTATTTATTTCCTTAGTCTTCACTGATGGTTAAAGGACCTGAGGGTCAGCTTAGTTTTTCTAAATCAACCCAAAGTCATTTATATGTTAATTTAAGATTCAAACTTTATCTGCATTTTGAGTAAGATGATATTGGAGCTAGGTTAAAAATGACTGAGTTTGCTCTGAAAACTGAAGTTGAAATATTTGAAAATGCAAGCAAGCTTCTCATTGTATGCCCTAATCTACTCTATTTATTAACACAGGCTATTGAGAAGGAGACTACTTCTAATTTATATTCTGACCAGGACCAGAAACTTAGAGTGGTATTTGGATGTTGCACAGTAGATATTTTGAACTGGCCACTGCCTTAAAATGGGTTTTGGTTATTACTATATTGACTAGATTCTTATTTATTTTCATCTTCCCAAGTTTAATATTTTTGACTATTTAATGCATTCAGTCTTAATTTAAAAGTGATAGTTGTTTGAGGGCAAGTAATCCAAAATTTTAAGTTCAGAATATGAGATGGCAGAAATGTAGTTTGGTTGTGTTTAATTTTATTAATATTGGCATATGTAATTGAGACTAGACAAATCATGATACACACTTTCTTTACACCTTTTTTTTTAAAACTCTCAAACCTACTGTAGAGCATTCACTGTATCTTTTGCCCATATATCTCAATGTCTTAGTAAAATTTCCTTATGTCAGAACAACTATTTTTTTTTCAGAATTTTAAAACAAAAGTAAATTGAAAGCTGAGTTTTTAGGATCTTGGTCTTTAAGGATAAATGGAATTCATATAGTTTCTATTATTGCGACTCATGGATTTTCCAGATTCTATCATTTCTGAACCACACCCACTTTACTTCCTATATCTATTCCTTAAATTTTAACAAGGTAAAAGTTGCACTTCTCTGCAGTCAAAATGGATTCTCTCCCTACGACGAGACAGCATTTTGCCTGATCTGTGCTCTCTGCCTGTCACCGTTTGTCTGGCTTCTGTTATCTCACCTGATCACTTCATAGTAAGACACTGGTTTTACGTGCACACACAGCCCTAGGCTGGGTTCAGAGTCCTCACTCCGTGGTTTTATGGCTCTTAGTCCTTCCATTACCTTAGCTGTTAGTACACTGTACAGCTGCGGTGCACACTTGTCTCCTCCCATTCTGCAAGCTCCAAGTCATAGTATTCAGCAAGTCACCAGTGGCTAGCAAAGAGCCTGAGACATGGTAGACAGTAATAGTAAGTCAATAAGCAGAGATTTGACAAACATTTTTCATTCAGGGTGAAGAAAAAGAAGACAAGAATGTTTAATGACCAAAAGCTAGTGAAATGATAGTTGCAGTTCTGCAAAGCTTAATGAGATGTTTGACCAATTCTGATTCCTCCTATGCTTTTTCAAGCCTCGCTTCTAGTTATAACCTCAATGGATTTCCTATTTTGACAAAAATAGAATTTTAACACTCTATACAGTACATTTTATTAAGAAAACTGTAAAAATGAAGAATCTATGTCATTTTTATACTATGAAATGTGGCATTGAAGTTCATGTGTATGCTTTCATTGCAAAATATCTGCTCTGGTGTTTGAGTGAAAATAAAATATTTAAAGGTATAAACCAAATATAAAATTGTATACATATATGTATATTTTGTAATTATATATGTATGTTTGTGTATTAGGTATTTATCAGTTCAGTTCAGTCGCTCAGTCATGTCTGACTCTTTGCGACCCCATGAATCGCAGCACACCAGGCCCCCCTGTCCATCACCAACTCCCGGAGTTCACTCATACGTCCATCGAGTCAGTGATGTCATCCAGCCATCTCATCCTCTGTCGTCCCCTTCTCCTTCTGTCCCCAATCCCTCCCAGCATCAGAATCTTTTCCAATAAGTCAACTCTTTGCATGAGGTGGCCGAAGTATTGGAGTTTCAGCTTCAACATCATTCCCTCCAAAGAAATCCCAGGGCTGATCTCCTTCAGAATGGACTTGTTGGATCTTCTTGCAGTCCAAGGGACTCTCAAGAGTCTTCTCCAACACCGCAGTTCAAAAGCATCAATTCTTCAGTGCTCAGCTTTCTTCACAGTCCAACTCTCACATCCATACATGACCACTGAAGAAACCATAGCCTTGACTAGACAGATCTTTGTTGGCAAAGTACTGTCTCTGCTTTTCAATATTCTATCTAGGTTGGTCATAACTTTTCTTCCAAGGAGTAAGTGTCTTTTAATTTCATGGCTGCAGTCAGCATCTGCAGTGATTTTGGAGCTCAAAAAGTAAAGTCTGACACTGTTTCCACTGTTTCCCCATCTGTTTGCCATGAAGTGATGGGACCAGATGCCATGATCTTCGTTTTCTGAATGTTGAGCTTTAAGCCAACTTTTTCACTCTCCACTTTCACTTTCATCAAGAGGCTTTTTAGTTCCTCTTCACTTTCTGCCATAAGGGTGGTGTCATCTGCATATCTGAGGTTATTGATATTTCTCCCAGCAATCTTGATTCCAGCTTGTGCTTCTTCCAGCCCAGCATTTCTTATGATGACCTATAAGACCTTTTAGAACTAACACCCCCAAAAGCTGTCCTTTTCATTACAGGGGACTGGAATGCAAAAGTAGAAAGTCAAGAAACACCTGGAGTAACAGGCAAATTTGACCTTGGAATGCAGAATGAAGCAGGGCAAAGACTAATAGAGTTTTGCCAAGAAAATGCACTGGTCATAGCAAACACCCTCTTCCAACAACACAAGAGAAGACTCTACACATGGACATCACCAGATGGTCAATGCCAAAATCACAGTCTTTATAGGTATATACAAAATGGTACATCTTTCACAGGGACATTAGGGAATTGAATATAAAGAGCTTTGAGTAGTGCTTGGAACATAAAAACACTACATATAAATTTTGTTAATATTGTGATTATGAATGATTTATAAATAGTTTTGGATAGAGGAAGATTTTTTTCTTTTCATTGCTAGAGAAAATAAGAGATAAAATATTCTTTGCTCAAAGCTATTAGGGTGTTGTGAAAGTCACTTGGTCAGTGTCCATCTCTTTGGGACCCCATGGACTATATTGTTGATGGAATTCTCCAGGCCAGAATATTGGAGTGGGTAGCCTTTCCCTTCTCCAGGGGCTCTTCCCAACCCAGGAATCAAACCCAGGTCTCCTGCATTGTGAGCGGATTCTTTACCAACTGAGGTATCAGGGAAACCTAGGATGTTGTAACAATCTGTGTTTTGTGAGTCAGTAGACCAAAAGTGGCATCTGGGTCAGGTCAAGCCGAAAAGATCATGTATCAGTGCTGCAGTCATCACCCTTCCATCCTTTCTTTGTCCAGACAGAGAAAAGCGCTCTCTGGGGTCACACTCAAACAGACACCTTACCTCCAGTGGCAATCTTTTCTTGGTCCTTTTAAGTTTCAGAATCACTGCCCTTCATTTCCTGAAATTTGAAAACTTTTTGAGATTTTCATCTAAAATTAGTTTTCTAGAAAACTCACTCCAATTTCTCTTGCTTTCCCTAGCAAACTTTTGGAATTGCAAAAATTGCTTCCACAGGTGTCTCTATCCACACTCCACAGCTCATTTCTATATAAAAAATCATCATGCTTCTTATACTATCTTTAATTTTGGGATGTTTGCTCAAAAGACTAAAGAGAATGAGTGAAAGTGAAGTCACTCAGTCGTATCTGAATTTTTGAGACCACATGGACTGTAGTCTACCAGGCTTCTCCGTCCATGGGATTTTCCAGGCAAGAGTACTGGAGTGAGTTGCTGTATCCTTCTCCAGGGGATCTTCATGACCAGGGATCGAACCCAGGTCTCCTGCATTGTGGGCAGATGCTTTACCCTCTGAGTCACCAGGGAAGATTCCTCTTAGTTCAAGTGAAATGTGTTTGAACTCTTGATATTTTTATTTTATAAACTTAAAGGTGTATTTTGCAAGATTTGATCTTCCTCCTTCTTACTCTTCATGGGAAAAAATTTTTATTCAGGGTCTCTCCTTTCCATATTTTATTACTCTTTCTATTTCTAGTTTTTATACTTGTAAAACACAGTTGGACCTAACCTACTGTTAATTATAAAATTGTACATTGATTTGCATTTTTTAAAGCTCTTTTGTATGTTCATCCTTACATAGACCATAAGAGAACATCAGTTTAGATCAGTTGCTCAGCTGTGTCTGAGTCTTTGTGACTCCATAGACCTCAGCAAGGCAGGCCTCCCTGTCCACCACCAACTCCCTGAGTTTACCCAAACTCATGTCCATTGAGTCAGTGATGCCATCCCACCATCTCATCAATGGTCTTGCCCTTCTCCTCATGTTTTCAATCTTTCCCAGCATCAGGGTCTTTTCCAGTGAGTCAGCTCTTTGCATCAGGTGGTCAAAGTATTGGAGTTTCAGCTTCAACATCACTCCTTCCAATGAACACTCAGGACTGATCTCCTTCAGGATGGACTGGCTGGATCTCCTTGCAGTCCAAGGGACTCTCACGTGTCTTCTCTAACACCACAGTTCAAAAGCATCAATTCTTTGGCGCTCAGGTTTCTTTATAGTCCAACCCTCACATCCATACATGACCACTGGAAAAACCATAGCCTTGACTGGATGGACCTTTGTTGAGAAAGTAATGTCTCTGCCTTTTAATATACTGTCTAGATTGGTCATAACATTCCTTTCAAGGATTAGGTGTCTTTTAATTTCATGGCTGCAATCGCCATCTGCAGTGATTTTGGAGCCCCCCAAAATAAAGGCAGCCACTGTTTCCACTGTTTCCCCATCTATTTCCCATGAAGTGATGGGACCAGATGCCATGATCTTTGTTTCCTGAATGTTGAGTTTTAAGCCAAATTTTTCACTCTTCTCTTTCACTTTCATCAAGAGGCTTTTTAGTTTTTCTTCACATTCTGCCATAAGGGTGGTGTCATCGGTATATCTGAGCTATTGATATTTCTCCCGGAAATCTTGATTTCAGCTTGTGCTTCATCCAGCCCAGTGTTTCTCATGATGTACTCTGCATATAAGTTATATAAGCAGGGTGACAATATACAGCCCGTCGTACTCCTTTTCCTACTTGGAACCAGTCTGTTTTTCCATTTCCAGTTCTAACTGTTGCTTCCTGACCTGCATACAAGTTTTCAGGAGGCAGGTCAGGTGGTCTGGTATTCCCATCTCTTTCAGAATTTTCCACAGTTTATTATGACCCACACATTCAAAGGCTTTGTCATAGTCAATAAAGCAGAAATAGATGTTGTTCTGGAACCCTCTTGCTTTTTCGATGATCCAGTGGATGTTGGCAATTTGATCTCTGGTTTCTCTGCCTTTTCTAAATCCAGCTTGAACATCTGGAAGTTCACAGTTCATGTATTGCTGAAGCCTAGCTTGGAGAATTTTGAGGATTACTTTACTAATATGTGAGATGAGTGCAATTGTTTGCTTGTTTGAGTATTCTTTGGCATTGGCTTTCTTTGGGATTGGAATGAAAACTGACGTTTACCGATCCTGTGGCCACTGCTGAGTTTTCCAAATTTGCTGGCATATTGAGTGCAGCACTTTCACAGCATTATGTTTTAGGATTTGAAATAGCTCAACTGGCATTCTATCACCTCCACTATCTTTGCTCATAGTGATGCTTCCTAAGGCCCACTTGTCTTCACATTCCGGGATGTCTGGCTCTAGGTGAGTGATCACACCATCGTGATTATCTGGGTCGTGAAGATCTTTTTTGTATAGTTCTTCTGTGTATTCTTGCCACCTCTTCTTAATATCTTCTGCTTCTGTTAGGTCCATGCCATTTCTGTCTTTTATTAAGCCCATTTTTGCATGAAAATATTCCTTTGGTAGCTCTAATTTTCTTGAAGAGATCTCCAGTCTTTCCCATCCTATTGTTTTCCTCTATTTCTTTGCACTGATCACTGAGGATGGGTTGCTTATCTCTCCCTGCTATTCTTTGGAATATTCAAATGGGTATATCTTTCCTTTTATCCTTTGCTTTTTGCTTCTCTTCTTTTCACAGCTATTTGTAAGGCCCCCTCAGACAGCCATTTTGCTTTTTTTCAACTTTTTTCTTGGGATTGGTCTTGGTCCCTGTCTCCTGTACAGTGTCATGAACCTCCGTCCCTAGTTCATCAGGCTTTCTGTCTATCAGATCTAGTCCCTTAAATCCATTTCTCACTTCCACTGTATAGTCATGAGGTATTTGATTTAGGTCATACCTGAATGGTCTAGTACTTGTCCCTACTTTATTCAATTTACATCTGAATTTAGCAATAAGGAGTTCATGATCTGAGCCACTGTCAGCTCCCAGACTTGTTTTTGCTGACTGTATAGAACTTTTCCATCTTCGGCTGCAAAGAATATAATCAATCTGATTTCGGTATTTTCCATCTGGTGATGTTCACGTGTAGAGTCTTTTCTTGTGTTGTTGGAAGAGACTGTTTGCTATGACCAGTGTGTTCTCTTGGCAAAAATCTATTAGCCTTTGCCCCACTCATTTTGTACTCCAAGGTCAAATTTGCCTGTTACTCCAAGTGTTTCTTGACTTCCTACTTTTGTATTCCAGTCCTCTATAATGAGAAGGACATCTTTTTTGGGTGTTAGTTCTAAAAGGTCTTGTAGGTCTTCATAGAATCGTTCAATGTCAGCTTCTTCAGCATTTCTTGTCGGGGCATAGACTTGGATTACCATGATATTGAATGGTTTGCCTTGGAAACGAACAGAGATCATTCTGTCGTTTTTGAGACTGCATGCAAGTACTGTACTTGGGACTCTTTTGTTGTCTATGGTAGGTACTCCATTTCATTTCTAAGAGATTCTTGCCCACGGTAGTAGATATAATCATTGCAGGGTAAACTGCTCCCCCTTCCCTTTTTATATAATAGAGTAGAAATTGTTAAGTGATTTGGCAGTGTTAAACTTCCTAGTAAATAGTATATGTAATTTAGTCTTACATCATCAATCTCCCAGATATAGTCAGTGCATCATTGTAACCTCCAATGCTAAAAATGACTCAATGTAGAGAGATGATTTTTATCTAAAAGAAATAAAAATGTGCAAAAAGGATTTAAAATCCTAAATTTTAGTATTACCCTTGTCCTAGGTTACTTCTTTTTGTTAGCAGTAGGGCACAGAGTGAGAAGATCCAGCTTCTCACGAACTGGCCTCATGAATTCTTGACATTCATCAATATTTCTTGAATTTCATCAATATTAATGATAGTCAAAGTAGGTAAAGAGGCCCATTTGTCTGGAATAGTGAGAGATGAAGGAAAAGGAGGAAGAAGCAATTTGAGGTTGCTTATTCAACCAATTTTCTCATTCTGGAATCTTGCCAGTAAACTGTGCAGAAAAGATATTCCTTCAGGATGTGTATGGTCAGAGGTGACCATGTTCCTTTCGTCCACTGACTTTTCCGTTTGCTCTGTCCCCACCCACACCACCCTCTCCTGTGCAGAAGAATCAGTTTATCCTCACTGGTCCCCCAGGATTAACATTCTAGAGGATGACTTTTCTTATTTTCTTCCAGGATCTACTCAGAGAAACAGAATTCTATTATAAAATTGGTTGTTTTAGATTGCTTCAGAAAACAAATTTTAGGAAAAGGACTGTGTCAGTTTTGAAATCAGCTACTGATAAGCAGCTCAAAATTTTCTCTGAAGCATTTATTCAAAGTGATATATCGTCAAATTATTTTTAGGATAAATTCTGTTGTGTTAGTTTTAAATATATAAACAACACATTAATTGCATTGCCTTTGTTAATAATTAAAATTTGCCAGATAAATCTAAATCTCTCTCAACATGGCTGCAATCTTGGCCCTCTGCATCCTTCAGAACTAACTAGAGAGCTAGCAAATTATTTCTCATGTGTCTCCGCTAGTGTCTTTCTCTCATATTTGAATTGCATTTAAATATACACGTGTGTACGTGTGTGCACTCAGTCACTCATTCATGTCCAACTCTGCGGCACCATGGACTGTAGCCTGCCAGGCTCCTCTGTCCATGGAACTTTCTAGACAAGAAACCGGGGCTGCACTGCTACTTCCTACACCAGCTTATCTTCCCAACCCAAGGATCAAACCTATGTTTCTTGCATCTCCTGTATTGGCAGGCAGATTCTTTACCACTGTACCACATGGGAAGCGTCTACATAATTATACATAACTGTAAGAAATGCAAAGGATTGTTTTTCTTGTTTTTTAACCTTTTATTTTATGATGGAGTACAGCCAATTAACAATGTTGTGAATAGTTTCATGTGGACAGCAAAGGGACTCAGCCATATGTACACATGGATTTGTTCTCCACTAAACTCCTCTTTCATCCGGGCTGCCACATAACACTGAACAGAGTTCCCTGTGCTATATGGTAGGTACTTGTTGGTTATCCATTTAAAATATAATGGTGTTTACATGTCCATCCCAGACTCTCTTACTGTCCCTTCCTCTCATTCTTCCCCTTTGCCCCTGACAGTCATAGTTCATTCTCTAAGTCTAAGAGTCTCTTCCTGTTTTGTAAATAAGCTTGTTTGTGTTATTTCTTTTTAGATTCGTCATATAAGGGATGTCATATGATAGTTCTTCTCTTTCTGACTGGCTTCACTCAGTATGACAATCTCTAGGTCCATCCATGTTGCTGCAGATGGCATTATTTCATCCTTTTTAATGTCTGAGAAATATTCTATTGTATCTATGTACCGCATCTTCTTTAAGTGTTTTTTTTTTTGACACTTTAAAAAATTCCTTGCCTTTCATATACTTAATAATATAGCTTAAACGTCTCTTTATGCTATAACATAAGGAATTACCTCATTCTTATCTATTATACTGTATTCTAAATGGAGTATCCTCTTCTCTACTAATTGACATTCAGGTTATTCCTAATTTTTACTGTTACAAATAAAACCACACTAAACATCCTTGAATATGCCTTCTGAAGTTGAAATGACAGTGTTTTTCCAGATATATGGAAAATTAAAAATGGAAGATTATTGGGTAAATATAGTCTCACTTATAACAGATATTGCTAAATTTCCCAATGAAGTTACTATCACAAATAATATTAAATTAGCAACGCTTATTTTCCACAGTCTTTGTAACATATAGTATAAAACTTAAACTTTTGTAAGTTTTAAAAGTGAAAAATGATTTCAGGTTAACTCTTACTCCTTTTCCTAGAGTGAGGTAATCATAATAAAAATCCTCTTTAAAATAATTTCATGTGATGTATAAGTAAATTTCAAATTGATATAAAGTTTGTTTTTAATTTCCATTTTAATGGTATCACACAGTCAGATGGCCTTATTCAGGGACTGCTTTAAGACATTCTCTTTAGGACACAACTCTCTCCCCTCCCTGCAGTAGGACTGTTAATTGGTTTTTGAATCTGATTACTGATACAAATCGATCAACAGTAAAAGTACTGAGCAATTTATTTCATTTTCACAGTCCACTGCCAAGAAAAACAGCTAAGTTCCCATGAAACTAAAAGATTGTCCAAACTCCTAAAAAGCAAGCCAAAAAAGAGAAATTCCTAAGACATATTTGACACCTTGTTAAAGAAGCCGTTCCTTAGAGTTGGGTTTGGGATGATGGGCAGATTCTGAGCAGATTCAGCCTCTCACTGCATCTTATGTTGTATAATACATAGCTATCTGCTTTTACTCTGGATAAAAGCTAGAGGTGAGCTTTAGGGCCTGTCAATGCCTAGGCTTGAACAATCAAATCACGTTATTTTTACCACCAGGGATACATGCACAGTGCTGTGATAATGATAAGGAGACCCAGTAGCCCAGAGAGTCAGGCTTTCGAGCAGGATTAAAAAGAGAAAACCCATCTCAATAAAGAGTGTCAGGTAAAAATGTGCTGGACTCTTCATTATCCCCAGCAGCCAGTGCAGAGAAGTAGTGGACTCTGAAGTGTGCTCAATGGACAAAAATTCTCATTGTTTGTTGTATGTATCCCAGATAAAAGAAAGACACAGTTTATAAAGGAAGGTGCTTTTCATTTAATGAATGAATGATGTGGAAGCATGGTTTCATGATTAAAACTGTGAAAGTGTTAGTTGCTCTGTCATTCAGATTCTCTGCAACTCCATAGGCTGTAGCTCAAAAGGCTTTTCTGTCCATAAATTTCTGTAGGCAAGAATACGGGAATGGATAGCCATTAGCTTCACCAGGGGATCTTCCTAACTCAGAAATCGAACCTGGATCTCTTCTATTGCAGGTGAATTCTTTCTGGGAATCATCCAGAAATTGACTCCAAAGTAGTATATAAGGATATATATGTCATGTACCCTATCCATATGGTTTTGCATAAGAATTAGTCTCTTTAATGTTTTGATTTATTCATGTGTAAATGGAGTTACCAACATGCCACTGACAACCTCATAGGGCTATGAGAGTCAGAGAGTGATGACATGTAAATGTCATGTTGGGAAACCTCTATAGTTATGGATTCTTTCATTTATTAATCTATTCAGCAAATAGTCATTAAGTGTATAGTATGTTCCAGGAATGCACACACACATATATTTTAATATAGATGATCAATTTGGATAAATGGTGGAAAGGAATGTGAGCTCTTCACTATTATGTCGGCCTGTAGCAAGGATCCTTACTCTAGAGGATAAATTCAGGCTAATGGAAGAGAATATTTAAAACAAGTGCAACCTGCCTGTCTTCAGGCTCTACTACCAAGCCACAGTCATCAAGACAGTATGGTACCGGCACAAAGACAGAAATAGAGATCAATGGAACAAAATAGAAAGCCCAGAGATAAAGCCACACACATATGGACACCTTATCTTTGACAAAGGAGGCAAGAATATATAATGGATTAAAGACAATCTCTTTAACAAGTGGTGCTGGGAAAACTGGTCAACCACTTATAAAAGAATAAAACTAGAACACTGTCTAACACCATACACAAAAATAAACTCAAAATGGATTAAAGATCTAAATGTAAGACCAGAAAGTATAAAACTCCTAGAGGAGAACATAGGCAAAACATTCTCCAACATAAATCACAGCAGGATCCTCTATGACCCGCCTCCCAGAATACTGGAAATAAAAGCAAAAATAAACAAATGGGACCTAATTAAACTTAAAAGCTTCTGCACAACAAAGGAAAGTATAAGCAAGGTGAAAAGACAGCCTTCAGAATGGGAGAAAATAACAGCAAATGAAGCAAATGACAAACAACTAATTTCAAAAATATACAAGCAACTCCTGCAGCTCAAGTCCAGAAAAATAAACGACCCAATCAAAAAATGGGCCAAAGAACTAAACAGACATTTCTCCAAAGAAGACATACGGATGGCTAACAAACACAAACATCACTCATTATCAGAGAAATGCAAATCAAAACCACAATGAGGTACCATTTCACACCAGTCAGAATGGCTGCTATCCAAAAGTCTACAAGCAATAAGCACTGGAGAGAGTGTGGAGAAAAGGGAACCCTCTCACACTGTTGGTGGGAATGCAAACTAGTACAGCCACTCTGCAGAACAGTGTGGAGATTCCTTAAAAAACTGGAAATAGAACTGCCTTATGACCCAGCAATCCCACTGCTGGGCATACACACCGAGGAAACCAGAATTGAAAGAGACACATGTACCCCAGTGTTTATCACAGCACTGTTTACAATAGCCAGGACACGGAAGCAACCTAGATGTCCATCAGCAGATAAATGGATAAGAAAGCTGTGGTACATATACACAATGGAGTATTACTCAGCCATTAAAAATAATACATTTGAATCAGTTCTAATGAGGTGGATGAAACTGGAGCTTATTATACAGAGTGAAGTAAGCCAGAAAGAAAAACACCAATACAGTATACTAACACGTATATATGGAATTTAGAAAGATGGTAACAATAACCCTGTATGCGAGACAGCAAAAGACACACAGATGTATAGAACAGTCTTTGGACTCTGTGGGAGAGGGAGAGGGTGGGATGATTTGGGAGAATGGCATTGAAATATGTATAATACCATATATGAAATGAATCGCCAGTCCAGGTTTGATGCATGATACTGGATGCTTGGGGCTGGTGCACTGGGATGACCCAGAGGGATGGTACAGGGAGGGAGGAGGGAGAGGTTTCAGGATGGGGAACACATGTATACCTGTGGCATATTCATGTTGATGTATGGCAAAACCGATACAATACAGTAAAGTAATTAACCTCCAATTAAAATAAATAAATTTATATTAAAAAAATAAAACAAGTGCAGGCAGATGAATTTAACTTATTTGAGCTACTGGGCCTGAGAGTTTAAGGGGACAGGGGCAGAGCAGAAATTCTGTGGCAAAAAGAGTGTGTAAAATACCTTAGGCAAATAATTATTAACTGGGAAACTCCTTGAGCTTTTCTTTATTTATTTTTATGGTAAATTCCAACTCATGTAAAATAAGATGTGTTTATAGTAAAATTTAGCATATCTGTTCTAAAAGTTTTCATTTTAGAAAAAAATAGCCAGGTGGCACAATGATAAAGAATCTGCCTGCCAAGGCAGGAGATGTCAAAGACGTGAGTTCAATCCTGAAGCTGGGAAGATTCCCTGGAGGAGGAAATGGCAACCCACTCCAGTATTCTTTCTGGAGAATTCCATGGATAGAGGAGCCTGGTGGGTTACAGTCCATGGGGCTGCAAAGAGGTGGACATGACAGAGCACAAACAACCAACACAGATATCTACAATATCTACAAGTGGAAAAGCTGGCTTAAAACTCAACACTCAAAAAACCAAGATCATGGCATCCAGTCCCATCAATTTATGGCAGATAGAAAGGGAAAAAGTAGTAGTGACAAGTTTATTTTCTTGAGCTTCAAAATCACCATGGACAGTGACTACAGCCATGAAATTAAGATGCTCCTTGGAAGAAAAGCTACGATGAAGTGAATCAAGACAGCATATTAAAAAAGCAGAGATGTCACTTTGCTGACAAAGGCCCATCTAGTCAAAGGTATGGTTTTTTCCTAGTCATGTACAGATGTGAAAATTTGAACCATAAAGAAGGCTGAGTACCAAAGTATTGACGCTTTCAAATTGTAGTGCCGGAGAAGACTGTGAGTCCCTTCGACAACAAGGAGATCAGAGCGGTCAATCCTAAAGCAAATCCACCTTGAGTATTCATTGGAAGGGCCGATGTTGAAGCTTGAATACCTTGGCCACCTGATGCAAAGAGCTGACTCACTGGAAAAGACCCTGATGTTGGAAAGATTGAAGGCAAAGGGAGAAGAGGGTGGCAGAGGATGGTCAGATAGCGTCACTGACTCAGTGGACATGAATTTGAGCAAACTCGGGGAGATAGGGAAATACAGAGAAGCCTGGCGTGATTCAGTATGTGGGGTTCCAAATAGTTGGAGATGACTTAGCAACTAAACAATATTTATAATATTTCTTCTGTTAACAAATTTATTAAAGTTATTTTAATATCTTCAAAATGTCAACAGAGTTTATCTAAATCCAAAGCTCACTTAAACATTTATCTAGTCCTGAATATGTAAGTAGTTTCAAGTTCTTATTGGAAAAGACCCTGATGCTGGGAAAGATTGAAGGCAGGAGGAGAAGGGTATGACAGAGAATAAGATGGTTGGATGGCATCACCAACTAGATGGACATGAGTCTGAGCAAGCTGTGGTAGTTGGTGATGGACAGGGAAGCCTGGTGTGCTGTAGTGGGGTCACAAAGAGTCAGACAGGACTGACTGAACTGAATTGCCTGAAGTTCTTAATAATGTATAAATCATGCTATCATACATCGCCATGTATATTTATGTTTGTGTTTATATTCAATTTGTCATTGGCAATTAATTCCAAGAAATTTAATTGCTAGATTAGAAACAATAAGCATTCTTGATACATATCACCAAGTTGCCTCCAGAAATAATGTAGAAATTTATATATATACCAGTAACATTTTTGTTTTCACATATTTAACAAGAGTAGGTATTTGTCTATTTTAAAATTCTTTGCCATTATGATAGTCTTCCAAATATATCCTTTCCTTGAATTGCAACTTATTGGATTAAATGACTGAATTTTAATTGACTTTTTGACTTACAAAAGCTGTGCATAATGTAGAAAACTTTCAATTTGGAACTAATTCTACACTAGTGAAAGCACCACACAAATCTATGCCAGAAACATACACATCTGTAAAAATTTCTTCCCGCTTTATATTTATAAATTTTAAAAATAAGAAGTGTTAACATCAGATTTATGTTCCTAGAAAATTGTTAAGTATGCAATACATTGTTAACTATAGGCAATATGCTGTAAGTTCTAGGATTTCATCTTCTGTAAACAAAACTTTATACTCTTTGTCTAGTATCTCCCTGTATACTCCAATTCCCAGCCCTTGGAAACCCCCATTCTACTCTCTCTTTGATGAGTTTTATCATTTTAGATTCCTTGTAAAAGTGGTATTTGTCCTCTTGTGTCTGACATGTTCCATTTAGCATAATATCCTCCAGGGTCATCCACATTGTAACAAAGGGCAGAATTTCATTTTTCATGTAAGAATATTCCAATTTCTTTATCCATTGATGGGCATTTAGATTATTTCAACATCTTGGCCATTGTGAATAGTGCTGCAATGAACATGGAGGTCTTAATATGTTTTTGAAACTCTGATTTCTGTTATTTTGGATAAGTATTAATACTTAGTGGGATTGTGGGATATGGTTACATTTTTATTGTTTTAAGGACACCAGGCTTCCTCAGTGGCTCAGCAGTAAAGAATTTGCCTCCAATTCAGGAGTTGCAGGATATTCAGATTCCATCCCTGGGTGGGGAAGATGCCCTGGAGGAGAGTAACGCAGTCCAGTATTCTTGCCTGGAGAATCCATGGACAGAGGAGCCTGGTGGGCTACAGTCCATAGTGTCACAGAGTCAGACATGACTGAAGCGACTTAACATGCACACACTATACTCTCTTTCAGTTTGCAGTCCCACCAACAGTGAACAAGTATTCAGTTTCTACCCATTCTTTCCAAAATTTGTTGTTAATTTAGTACCCATCTTAACAGGTACAAGATAATAAAATGGCTCATTGTAACTTTGATTTGCATTTCCTAATGATTTGGGATGTTGGACACATTTTTACATGTTTGGTATTTGTCATCTTTGGATAAATGTCTATTCAGTTCCTTTGCTCATTTTGGAATTAATGTTTGCTACTGAATTGTAGGTGTTCTTTTTGTATTTGGGGTGTTATTCCTTTGTCAGATACACAATTTATTAATATTTTCTCCCATTCTATAGATTATCTTTTCATTTTGCTGATTGTTTCATTTGCTGTGCAGAAGCTTTTTAATCTGACACAATCACACTTGTATTTTTGCTTTTATTATCTGTGTTTTGATCTCATATTCTATAAATCACTGTCAATGCCAATGTTAAGCTTTTTTTCTAGGAATTTTAGGCCTTAAATTTAAAGCCCAATTTCCATTTTTACATTTAAGTCTTTAATTCAAGTTTATTATTGTTATTATTATTAGTAGTATGAGGTGAGATATCCACTTTTCCCATCATCACTGATTTAAGAGAGTCTCTTTCCCCATTGTGTATGCTTGGTGCCACTGTGAAAAATGAGCTTACTGAATATGCCTAGGTTTACTTCTGGGCTCTCTGTTAAGTTCCATTTGGTCTGTATGTCTGCTTTTACTCTAGCACCATGCGATTTTGATTACTGTAGCTTTACGACACATGATAAAATTAGGAAATGTGATTCTTCTAGCTTTGTTCTTCTATCTCAAGGTTTTTATTGTACTTTGGCCATGCAGGGTTTCTTGTGATTCAATATGAATTTTAGGATTTTTATTTCTCTTTCTGTAAAGAATATCATTGCAATTTTAATGGGTATAACATCGAATCTTTCAATCACTTTGGTAGATAGGGACATTTTAAGGAAGTTAATTTATCCAATCCATGAACATTTATTTGTGAAGAGAGGCTGATTTTCCCCATATTTATTATTCTTGTATATGTTCTTTTGTGATCTGTTACTTTCCTACTTACTTTCTGCTATTCATAATGTTACTGATTTATAAGTCCTATACAGATGGAAGTTTTTAACATTTTCTTGTGCTGTCTTGGCAGAAAAAGTATTATTTATTGATTTGTGGTATTAAAAATTGGGAAAGAAGGGGATATTTGATAAATGGTGATGATAAATTATTTTGGAAGAAGTTCAGGGAGAAGAGGTTTGGAGTGAGTATTAAACCATTACTTGTACACTCATAAACATTCACTTCAGGTGGATTGAAGAGGCAAATGTAAACAATTATATTAAAAGAAATCATAGAGTAAAATCTCTGATTTCAAACTTGTGAAGTCCTTTTTTAAGTACAAAGACAATGAAATCTTTAAATAAAGTTAAGATTTGGCCATAAAAAATATCAGTAAATAAAACCTATAATATAGGTTTAATATCCTTAAAAAAGATTACCAAGAGGGAATGACTGACTTTAAATGTAAATACATGCTAATAGTGGGTGGAATCAAACAACATAGAAATACTAACTTTTTTTATGGAGTCCACACTTTAATCTTATATTCTAAACTGCAGAACCATTTTTGTAGTAAGATATAATGCAAATAAAATTAGAATTTCATATATAAGAATATATATGAATCAGTTTGAATCCTTACTGCAATCCTTTTCAAGTAAAATTTGTTTGTATTTTGGTGGTGTTTTATTAAAGAATGATACTGAGGGCTTCCCTGGTGGTTCAGATGGTACAGCATCTGCCTGCAGTGCAGGAGACCTGGGTTCGATCCCTGGGTTGGGAAAATCCTCTGGAGAAGGAAATGGCAACCCACTCCAGTACTCTTGTCTGGAAAATTACATGGGCTGGGGAGCCTGGTAGGCTACAGTCCATGGGATCACAAAGAGTCGGACACGACTGAGCAACTTCAGTTACTTCCAGGGAGCCCTTCTATTCAGCCTCTCTTGAGCTGAAGCCCAAACAGCAGTGCATACTATGGAGTCGACACTAATGTCGTCCATGTGGTCTGATGACCCATGACCAGAGCACCAGTCTCTTTCTTAGGCTCAGGGTTGCTGGTCCTAACTGCATATTATAGCACCACATCTGGATGTCAGACTGTAAAGTAATATGTGCCAAACAGAGTGATCAATCTCCCTCTCCTGCTCAGTTATCCCCTTCTCAGTTAGTGGTATCAGTGATCACCTAGATACCTGTTCTTGCGTCATTCTGCACTCCCCCTTGTTTGTCATTGTACAGATCTAATTACTTCTCAATCATTTGTGATTTCACTTTAGAAACACTGCTAATTTTCTTCTTTTCTTTGTTTCTTAATGGTATTTGTCTAGTTCCGGCTCTTCTTATTGTCTTTTTATCTCTTTCCCTCATTCCAAAATCTAGTTAGATGCTAAAAAATTGTCTGTAAAGCAACCCTCCATGTATATGCTGGAACATTTTACACCCATGAAGGCAGTTTTAAGAAAATGTGCTCTTTATGCATCTCATTCAAACCTCCATATCCTATCACACATTTTTATTTTTAATCTTGGAAATTGCAAGTGTTTCCCTAAGTAGAAGTAGTTCTTCCAAGTAACATATAGAAATGTAATAAAGGAATGACTGGGTGCTTGCCAGTGATCATGGGTGAAGGACAAGAAGAAGGAAACAGGAAAGGAGGATTAATAATCTTCACTCCTTTCCTCTACCTCCTGTTCAGCTTGCTCTCATCTCCTTTCTTGTCTTCTTGATCTTAACTCTTTAGATCAAGGAACACGATTGCCTCTACTCAGTACACTGGCAAGGGATATAAACATAAACTCACTGAAATTTAACCAAATATGGATCAAGCATCACTAAAACCAAGCAAGTCTTTTACTTATAAATTGTCTTATCTTTAGATTTGCCATAATCAAGTACTACACAGATACAACTTCCCTTAAATAAGATTTTCTTTCCCTCCTCAAAGTAAGGAACCTTTGTATTTTTCATAAAACCAAGATCACAGTGATTTTTGATGTTGATTGTTGAGTAATTATGCATTCATCATTGTAGTAAAAGGTTGAGACAAATGCCTAATTAAAGCTAATGAAATTATTTATCCATTGAAGGGAACAAAATGCTTAGCAATTCCTCTTTGACGTCAGAGTACCCATAGTGATTCTGTGTGAGATTATTAGCAGAACAAAGATGGAGTATATATTTAAATATAGTCATTCTATCAAATAATATATTTTCTTAATTATAAAGTCTTTAATTTATACATATATTAAATTCCTCATAAACTAAACATCCAATTTGTTAGTTTGTCATATACTAGGTATAATTAAAATGAAATTTTCAATAATCATTCTTTATACTGGACATTTTTCTCTATACAATGGAAGATAATGCTCAGTTTGATAAAAATTTCTTTGGTAATAAAATTAACTATTTCACATGGAATTTTTTGAGATCCAAAATCTAGACTTTCATAAGTACATATTTATTTGATTTTTAAAAAGTGAAAATTTCTTTTAGAATAAGACTTAGAAATAATAGAGATTGATTTTATTGAAGTATTTTTGCTTAGTGTGTTTCTAAAATATTTCTTTTGGACAGCTACCCTGTGAACACTGAAGAACTTGGGGCACTATCTCTAAAGTATTTAAAGGAAGGAGGTTCCCCCTGTCTCTCTATAATAACTGACCTTTGGTGTGGTCTTAGAAGAACAAGGCTGAACTGTCCTTTACTTTTGTTCTTTGAGTCTCATATGCTTATCATGATCATGACAGAGTTTAATTTCCTCTAAATACTATAATAAAACAAAAAAGCAAAGAGAAGCCAAAAACCAGAAGGAAAAAGGGTAATCTTTCATGTCCTTCTTAATATATACAGAATTATGGGGATTCATTTAGAAACCTGATGGGAAATTCAATATAAGAAGGCATTTGAATAGAAAAAATATTACAGTACTAAGAATAGCTACTATTTATTGAGAACCTGCTCTGTGCCCAGCACCATGCGAACTGTACAGACAACATCTCAATCCTCACCAAAACAAAACGTGTTTATCTGGCACCTACTTAAACAAACGAACCAAACATTCAAATGACTTATTTAATGAGACTCGAGGCACTTATTGAGTACGTCTATGTGGGTGCCAAGCCTGGTAAAATAGTCTGCTGTGGTCCTCTGGCTCTTGAGGAATAACTTATCACAGAGAAAAACAAAGTTGTGAATAGAATTTAGGTGAATCGGTTTCAGCATAAGCAAGAAACAAAGCAGATCTGGAAAAATCTGAAGTGGTTCTTTCCAGCTGCCATTCCTGACTTTACCCACTTGGCCACTCCACGCTGTCTCCGGGTACCACATCTGACTCACCCCTCCTCTCGTCCCAGTAGAGTTCTCTAGGGTGACTCCATCCTCCACCTACCCTCTTCACAGTATCTTCATCAAACGTGTTTGAGCCGTGTCCTATCCTATTACAGCACTTTTATCTGCCATTTACTGTGACAGTGAATTAATCAGATAAACTAACCCTTACTTTTGTGTTAATAAGAAACAGAAGCTTATAAGATATTCCTCCAGGTAACAGGTAATTTTCTTACTGAACTCCTCTTGCAAAAAGTGTCAAAGTATTTCTAGGAATTGAGAAAGGATGATAGGAGAACAATTTGGGGGCAGAGTAAAAAAGACGTTTCATCTCCTTTAGGATACTTACTCATAAGTTGTTCATTTGATATATTTTCCCCTTAATTCAACAAGTGTAGCATCTTTCATATGCAAGGCTAGTTTTAGGCGCTGGGGGTACAGTGGTGAATGAGGCAGCATAGGTCTGTTACATATTTCTCGGGTCTGTCAAGTGCTCACAGGAAAATAAGATACAGACTCAATGTTCAAGAAGTTTGCAGACTTAGAAGCCACAGCTATGATATTTTGCTAATGCTCTTGCTTTATTTATAGAATTGGTCCTATATAGGATAAACACTGACCTCTACTTGCCCTTTAAGAAAGTATGCTAAAGGCTTGAATATCACCTGAATGTGCTTTAGGACACTGTCTTCTCTGATCACTCTGTTAGGAGTGTAAATCTAAAGCTCAGTTTACCAACTTAAATATATACATGGGCCCAACAGTTAAAAAAGAAAAAAATCAGTGTCAATGATTGCAGAAAATCAGTGTCAAATTAAGACAGATGGGTTGATGTGGACTGTGTTCATTTGAAAAAATATGTATGTTTACTTGTTTGCTTAGTTACTCAGTTGTGTGCAACACTTTGCAGCCCCATGAACTGTAGCCCACCAGGCTCGTCTGTCCATGGGGATTCTCTAGGCAAGAATACTGGAGTGGGTTGCCATGCCCTCCTCCAGGGGATCTTCCCAAGCCAGCAATCAAATCCAGGTCTCCTGCATTGCAGGTGGGTTCTTTAGCATCTGAGCTACCAGGGAAGCCCAAGAATACTGGACTGGGTAGCTTGTCCCTTCTCCAGGGGATCTTCTCAACCCAGGAATTGAACCAGGGTCTCCTGCATTGCAGGTGGATTCTTTACCAGCTGAGCTACCAGGGAAATGATGTTCAAATACAAAGCTTAGAAACACAGTGCCAGCCATGTAAAGCACAGCCAAAGACCCCAGAATTTGATCTCTGTGTCACTACATTTTTATCTGTGATTGGTAGGATTGACTATAATATTCAAAAGGTGAAAGAACAGATCAGTGAGTTAAGGTTATATTTATGGTTACATGGGCTAACTAAAATTAGCTTAAAAAATGTTACATTATTCCATTTAAATAGTTATTTCATGCCTATAATATCTTGGACTCTGTTTTCCGAGCTTGGGATACCTTTGTGGCAAGCTAGATGAAAATACCTGTATTTGCAGGGTTTGCATTCTAGCAAGGTATAGAAGTAAACAGCAAATGATTTTAAAATGTGCTCTGGCAAAAGAGAAAATGGAGACACATTAATGGTAAATAAAATACTTGTCATGGTTGAAGTTTTTCATAGAAGACTTAGGAGAACATATTTAAAAGGGGGACGTGAGCCAGTTCTTCAAAGTCATGATTGAGTTGCCATGTGAATGGTCAATAAATACATTTCAAGCTGAGGGAAGAGCCACCTGGGAAGATAATTTGTGATTTTTGTGAGGCCTTCAAGTGACATTTAAGGGGGCCAGTGGCAGGGGTGAAGAGAATGAGGGGTACAGTAAAATGCTAAGGGCTTTATAAATCACTTTAAAGACTTGCTTTTCACTGAGTAAAAATGGAAATTGTTACATGTCTTTTTTCTTCCCCCAAAAGAAATTACCTAAATTATGTTTGAAGGATTACTGCAGCTATAGCGTTGAAGATAAATTCTATGAAGACAAAGGTAGAAACATGAAGACAAATTTAGAGGCTATTTAATAATCCAAGCAAAAAATAATAGTTTATAAAATATTCTTCCTTCCTTAGTAGCATGTAACCATGTTAATGGAGTAAAATAAAACCATCTTTTTTTTTTTTTTTTTTTAACTCTGCCATCCCCACTCAGCTTTCAGGTTCTTAGTTCCCTGGCCAGTGATTTAACTAAGATACAGCATTGAAGATGCCAAATCCTAACCCCTGGACTACCAGGGAATTCACACTAACATGTAACATTTTCACTGACCTCCTTTGTTGGTAATGTGTCAAGGTATTTCTAGGAACAGAAATGAGTCAGGTTGCGGTGGTGGTAGTTGTTTAGTCGCTAAGTCATGTCTGACTCTTTTGCAACCCCATGAACTGTAGTCTGCCAGGCTCCTTTGTCCATGGGGTTTCCAAGACAAGAACACTAGAGTGGGTTGCCATTTCCTTCTCCAGAGGTTCTTCCCAACCCAGGGATCAAACCCATGTCTCCATTGCAGGTGGATTCTTCTTACTATTGAGCCACCAGAGAAGCCCAATGGTAATTGCAGCTGGGGGTTTGTAATAATAATTATTGAGAAATTTGAGAAATCTTCTTGGGTGGTAAGTGACAGCAATGGCTGATGGTGAACCATGTATCTCAGAGGGTACAATGAAAGTTTTAGAAATTGACTAGGGATAGGAGAAAGATACACAATCTTTTGGATTGCCCTAAAGAAAGCTGAGCACAGAAGAATTGATGCTTTGAACTGTGGTGTTGAAGACTCTTGACAGTCCCTTGGACTGCAAGGAGATCCATCCAGTCCATTCTAAAGGAGATCAGCCCTGGGTGTTCATTGGAAGGACTGATGCTGAAGCTGAAACTCCAACACTTTGGCCACCTCATACAAAGAGTTGACTCATTGGAAAAGACTCTGATGCTGGGAGGAATTGGGGGCAGGAGGAAAAGGGGATGACAGAGGTTGAGATGGCTGGATGGCATCACCAACTCAATGGACATGAGTTTAAGTGAACTCCAGGAGTTGTGATGGACAGGGAGGCCTGGCATGCTGTGATTCATGGGGTCGCAAAGAGTCGGACACGACTGAGCAACTGAACTGAAAGAATCCAAATAGGGCATTTCTTAAACTGTATGGGACACCACTGATATGTAGTCCAGAATAACAGGCATACTTAGGAAGTATTGCAGGCCCACTTTGACTCATGGTAACGATGGTAACTCTAATTGTTTTATGAAGATTGGAGTATGAGAGATGAAATATATTCTGGAATCTGGGTCTTCTTTAAGTGACTGTCATGAATAAGGTTACAGGGCCTAATGAGATATGTTGAATTCAAGGCAGGTAATAGCAAAGTTGGAGTGTAGAGAAGGTAGTCACACTTTTTGGCTGAAATCTGAATCGTTACAGGATGGCAAGCTGCTCATATGCCTGAGGTATAGTGAAGCCAAATACCAAAACATTGGAGTTTGGAGCAGAGAAAGTTTTACTGCAGGGCCATACAAGGAGAAAGTGGGTTGGAGGTCAGGGTCAGTCACAGGGTACATGAAGGGTTTCAGCAAAGCATTTTTAAAGCCAAGGTGAGGGAGGGGCTTGTAGGGTGTATGATCAGCTCCTGCACAATTCTGATGGGTTGATGTTGAGATAACAGAGCAGTTCACATTATCAACCCTTAGGCTCCAGTAGGTTCAGGGTCTACTTTGCTCATGATCATCAAGTAGTTAATTTCTTCACTACTAAATGTAGTGATTTTTAGCATCTGAAAAACTCAGGAAATGTGCATGAGATACTATTATCTGGGTACTTAAAAGAGGAATTACAGCAGAGGATATAGGGGAGGGGTCTGTCCTGGGAAGGCCCCATAGGATCCTGCTGGATTAGAGAATGACAAACAGAAGGAATTTTATTTCCAAACATCAAGGCCAATGTACCCTAGAGTGTAATGAGCAAAGGAGGTTGGCTGAGTAGAGCAAGCAATGGCTGGATGAAGTGTCTGGTAGGCTAAGCCTCTGTTTATTAATGTTACGAATTATCATCTAAGCTAAGGATGTTTTGAGGGAAAGAAAAGGTGTTTCTATTATTGACTATGCTGACAGGAGTACAAACCTATCCTGTCTCAAGGAACACTGGGATGTAAGGTCACATACATTCTGAAGCAGGTAAATTACTCTAAATTGCTGCGGTCTTATTTGTATTATCCACCTGATGGCGGCAGAGGACAGCATAGGATAGTGTCCTGTTTATCTGACCTGATAGTAACATTTTCAGGAGGCTGTGTGTGTGTTTCCAAAACTCATTGCAAATTGTTAATTGTATTTATGGAATCCATCCATGCATTTTTATTTTGTAGGAACATTTATAGAGATTGTAAATATATATATATATATATATATATATATATATAATGTATGTATGTATCTATCCTAATGGCTAATCAGCCTTTTCTTCAAAATAGATATAAACATTTCAAAATACTGGTCATACTTCCATAAAAGGAAAGCCTTGTTGCTTTATGACAAGATAATGAACAAGGTGTATACATTTAAAAATCAATTATGTACTAGGAGTGTACTCTTCCTTGGGTTGTTGCTGAGTCAGCCTGACATAGCAAATATAGGCCAGTTTGAGAGTCATGACTTCTAAATCAAAATATGTTTAAGCTCCATCTTACAAATAAAATTCCAAAATTTCCTTAGCTGATAGTGTCTAGACTCTCTTCCTGATTGTGAGATGAGCTAGCTTGGGAATCAGAGCTACCCAGCGCCTTTAGATGGGAAGTGAGGTTAGGTCAATTGTTGTCACCAAGGAAGTCCAGCAACAGACAGGAAGGCAGGTGGCATTCTTGGCAGGTTAGCGCAACATGGCAGGAGACACATTTGGCAGCAAGTAACATTTTAAGCTCCAGGAAATTTGTTTACGTCTGGGAACCTTGATGGTAGACAAGGGTCTTAATCCCATGAACAGGGATTTAGTCCTTGGATCAGGAAAAAGAACAGCTATTTTTAATCACATCTCCCAAACTACTTTGCTGAAGGGTGAGAATTATTGGAATACTGACCAATTCCTTCTAATTATCTCTGGGAGAGGCTCAGGATGGCCTCTGTAGAGTTGGAAATGGATTGTGAACAGATGGATGGAGGCTAGGACCAGACAAATACTGACAGACCATTATACTACAGCACTAATAACTTCTGCTTAAATAGCCGTGGGCTTTGCTTCGGCACATTAACCTCCAAAACCACTAGGACTCCCCTTTGAAGTGCAACAATAATTAGGATTCATTCTCTTGTCAGGTACTATGCATTGTAAGGACCCAAACACTAGATGGAATCTTTAGGAGTTCAACTAGGACACAAAACTGACACCAGGGAATTGACTAGGGGGATTGGAAAATGAAATTTCTGAAGGTCTAGAGCCGAGCAGACCTAGAGTCACCAAACCTACTTTTTATTTAGTTAAATTTATCTCCATATTATTCAGCTAAGAAAAAACTGTAATGGTTTTCTGTTAATACATTCGATATCACATACACAGAAATCTGCAAAAAATCTGGCAAAATGTTAAACATAAAAGTGCCTTTAATGATATTTAGCCTTATTACTGGAGCTTTCTTTGGCTTGCCTTTTCTCTTGGCGTTGTGTAGGTAGGCATGAAAATACTCACAGTTGTGTTAAATGTGTTATTAATAGCAAATCTTTCCTTAATTCTTAGCTAGAAACAACCCATTCCCTTTCCAGGAGTTCAGTAGTTAACTTTATCTTTCATTTGCTGCCTAAGACTTTTGTCATTATGATGATTGTAATTATTATTAGCTACAAAAATAATCAGCATGCTTAAAAATGCAAAGCAGTTTTGGGGAGGAAGATATAAAAATAGCATGGCTCTAAGTAATTTAGTATGATACAAAATTCCATTTTTCTTTTGCAGACTCAGATATGTCTGTGACTTTGCCTTCATTTTTGCTCTCAGGTAAAAAGCAGTGCTGGTTGTACAAATTCATCTTTAATGTGATTTTTTACATCGAGTTTTTCAGTGTTGACTTAGGCTTGACCTGTGATGAGAGACTGTTATAAATTATATAGAAGTTTTAGAAAATGTTCATTCCAGTTACATAATATGCCCATTTATTAAAATCATAGATGGCTTTCTTCTAGGAAGATCAAAGTAGTGTTCAGAGAACTAAAGTAAAATGAATGCTGTCTCCTTTCATGCCATAAAGAGGCTGACTAAATAAGAGAAAAGATACAAGACACAGTGAGTGCTGAAAGGGAAGAGAAATGTAGAAACGCACAGAATAAGAGAATAAGTGAAAGAAGTATCTTTTAAAAGGCACTATAGAGCATCTTTTAGCTTTCTTTGTGTGTTTAAAAGGCTGTAGTTCTGTGTGATAGTGACAGGTAATTGCACATTAGGTTATTGAATCATGACTTTACAGTTAAAAGCTGTTTGATTTTTAAGCAGCAATTCTAATAGAGACAAGATAGATGCACAGCAACGACTTCTACTACTGAGAAAAATAGCAACCAAAAAGTCAGGAAGGAGTGGTCAGTTTGCTTCAGTGCTTCACCTCAAGGCCAATGAATCTTTATGATAACAATGGTAATGATTGATCTGTCCCTCCAAAGAAAACTGACAGTTACCTCCCTGTAAAATAAGCTGAATTGAATGAATCAAAATTGGGAATCCTATGGCCCTTTTTTGTATTGGTTTTTTCTTGGGTAGGTTTTAAAATCCACAAATTACTAGCTGTTTTCTGTGAGCTGCTTTCTCTGGAATTTTAAAATGTTGATAATGTGAATGTTTGTGAAAATTTTATGTGCTTAACAGCTGGCACCAGAATTATCATGGGAGGACACATTTTTGCTTAGAACAGTGGTTTCCCACCGGTTACCCCCGGGGCTTAAGAAGCCTACAGACATAATGACCCGAATGATAGATATTAAAATAAGCCAGTATTTTAAATTGTACATCAATTTTGGAATCCAGATTTCTTAAAAAGCCAGATCAGTGTGCTCACATGTCAAATACTTTTTGTAGTTTAACTATTCCAGCTGCCCCCCCAGACTGGGCATGCCCTTCTCGGTTTGCTATGGTGACAATCTGTTCCCGTTAGCTTCCCAACACCAAAGTAACATGTCAGTTGCCATATTTCATTGGATGTGCATTCCTTTTTTATTGACATCCAGTTTATTTTAGTCATTCACATTATCCTCTCTCCTTGGTAGGCATATGGATTTTTACCCTCTTCTATTTTAGTAAAATGCCTTTATAGAGGCTAATATCTTGAGGCCTGGAGCCAAAGCAAATACAGTTCAGTTGAGAGAGAAAACAGAATTTGATTTTTGTTTCTAAGATAGAAGAGGATAGGTAGGAAAGGAAGGGAACAAGAGAGGGGAGAAGAGATAATTCTAAAAGATTTTGTAGCACTAAAAGTACAATATTGGGTAGGGTGGCCTAGGAAACTTCCCTGGTATTAGAAATCATGGGTGAGTTCAACAGGAAGGTTGTCTAATCAACAGCTTCTCATTTATGTTAGTTTATATGGGATGGCTGGATAGTCCATTAACAGAGAACCTTCTGGTAACCCACAAAGCTAGAAAGCAAGCAACGTAGTGGGAGGCCTTTTGTAGAGGGTTTAGAATGGAGTTCCAGGGAGATATAGATTTCAAGAAAGTAGAAGATCCCTTTCAACATGTTTATACATTATGATTTCCCAAAGACCTTTGTGTAATGGGTAGTTTGAGGGTCCTCAGAAGAGGAAGTAGTAAAGAACTAGATTGACTAAAAATTATCTTAAAAATGAGTCATGTTATACTAATGTTGCTTTTGTGCCTGAGAGTGGATTAGGGAAATATGGCAGATACATTGTATTGGGTTGGCTGAAAAGTTTGTTCAAATGTTACAGAAAAACCAAAATGAACTTTTTAACCAAGCCAATACACGGGTATCAGCTTTTGACAAAGATTCATGAAAATAAATAATAGCCTGGGAGGCTCAAGAGGGAGGTGATATATGTATAATTATGACTGATTTGTGTTGTCGTACAGCAGAAACCAATACAACATTGTAAAGCAATTTCCTGCTAATTAAAAGATAAATAAAAAATTTAAAAATAGGCTGGAATTTATGTTTGCTGTGCTTAGTTGTACAGCCCAACTCTTTGCAACCCCATGGACTGTAGCCTTCAAGGCACCTCTGTCTATGGGGATTCTCTAAGCAAGACTACTGGGGTGTATTGCCATGCCCTCCTCCAGGGGATCTTCCCCACTCAGGGACTGAACCCAGGTCTCCCACATTGCAGTAGGATTCTTTACCATCTGAGCCACCAGGGAAGCAGTAACTAATTATTCAGATTGTTAGAGTCCCTCTCAGCTTACATTTATTCATTGAGTATTGAGTCAGTTGTACCCAAAGGTGGTTTGTTATAAAATTGTGAGATTTCCCAAGCAACAAGAATCGGTTGAGTTGAAACTATTTATTTGAAAAAAATTCTTGTCAAATTTTTAGATGACTTCAGGCTGTATATCAAATGGAAATTTTTTTGGAAGACAGACTGATTCAAATGTCTCTATAGGCTTAAATGCAGCTAAACATAAGAGTTTCTCTAGTAAGATAAAATTCCATAATATCCTGAACTTGCTCATGTGGCTTCATAGCAACATAGATGAAAACAAAAAATGCTTACATATCTTGTAGAAAGACAATCTTACCATGAGTTAATAGTTTTATATGATTGCCTGAATGGCTGTGTTAGTCTAAGACTTTATCAAAAGAAACAGCATATATAACAGGTATGAAAAATTGATTTCATCTATCATGTCAACTCTGATTAGTGACAGGTCCTGCCTAGAATGCAGTATTGAGGGGGAATCTGAGTCTGTATCTAAGCTGATGGCAGGAGAGCATTGCCATCAACTAGTGACACCTGTCAAGGCCACCTCATGGGGAGGTGGTACGTTTATACACTTCCTGTCCTAGATGGAATGTGAGGGAGATGGTGGGATAGGCCTTATTTTGTTCTTCAGTGGTTATACACCATTTGAAACCTTTATTTATTGCAACAGTTTCTACTCTTAAAGCTACTTTGAATTTTTACAATGCATGTATGTATCAAATTGTCACATTGTACAACCTAAATGTGCAAAACTTTTATTTGTCAGTTATACTCAGTGAAAGTGAAAGTCACCCAGTTGTGTCCAACACTTTGTGACCCCATGGACTGTACAGTCCATGGAATTCTCCAGGCCAGAATACTGGAGTGGATAGCTGTTCCCTTCTACAGAGGATTTTCCCAACCCAGGGTTCAAACCCAGGTCTCCCACACTGCAGGCATATTCTTTACCAGCTGAGTCACTAGGAAAGCCCAATATCTCAGTAGGGAAAATATAGTTTGAATTCTTTGTCATTCTTAGATGTGGTTGAGTAGAAGAGAGAAATGAGACATTGGAACTGGATATAGTGCTTTTCCTTTTAAAATATCCTTTTTGTTTGTTTTTGGATGTGTATCAGTTAGATTTGGTACTTTTAAAAATCAAGTACCTGGTTACATACTTCCTCTCCCTTTTTGATATGCTTTAGTATTCTGTAGTCTTTTGACCTCAGACCTTCTTGTATTTTTTTTCTTATATCAAGAGAGAAACTTCTCTATCCTTGTTTTCAAAGCAGTGGTTCTCAGTCCAGGGTGATTTTGATTTGCAGAGGATGTTATTTTTAGTTATCCCAACTGAGGAGTTGCTCCTGGCATCTAAGGGCCAGAGACCAGGGATGATTTTAAGTATCCTGAAATGCATAGGGGCCTCAATCACAAAGAATTGTCTAGTCCCAAATAATTGTACCAAGCTTGGTAAATCTTGCCCTAATGGACTGATCCTGCTTTCTCAGTGAAAAACAGGCTGGCCAGAAAAATCACCATTTCTCTTCCTTTTGGGTTCTACCTAGTTCAAAAGCTGAGATGAGCTGGCATAAATTGTTCTTACTATAATCTACTATCCTTTTAACATGACAGACTATCAACTATTTAAACAGCGATATTATTAAAAACTGTAAAATGTAAAAGATACACTGTGAACCAGACTGTCTTAGTTCAAATCCTAATTCCCCCACTCATAGTTATAACCTGACTTTCCATTTTTGTAAAGCAACAATAATAAAGAAATGTGAAGTGAAAGTCTCTCAGTTGTGTCCAACTCTTTGTGACCCCATGAACTACACAGTTCATGGAATTCTCCAGGCCAGAATACTGGAGTGGGTAGACTTTCCCTTCTCCAGGGCATTTTCCCAACCCAGGGATCAAACCCAGGTCTCTCACATTGCAGGCAGATTCTTTACCATCTGAGCCACAGGGGAAGCATAATAGTAATAACAATACTTAACACATAGGAATTTTTTAATGAATGAGTTAATTTATTATTTGGCTGCATTGATATCATCATTACATCATGCATGAAATTTTGTGATGGTGCTCAGGCTCTCTAGTTGTGGCATATGGGCTTCAGAGTACGAAGGCTTATTTGCCCTGCGACATGTGGGATCTCAGTTCCCTGAGCAGGGATTGAGCCCGTGTCCCTTGCATTGCAAGGCAGATTCCCAGCCACTGACCACCAGGGGAGTCCCAACAGACAGGGTTTTAAGAATTAAATGAGTGTTTACATAGCCAAACTGCCTAAGTTAATCTTAGACTGCATCAAGAGCAGCAGGGCATCTTTCAGGTTAGTTCAATTCAGTCACTCAGTTGTGTCTGACTCTTTGCAACCTCATGAATTGCAGCATGCCAGGCCTCCCTGTCCATCACCAACTCCCAGAGTTCGCTCAAACTCACGTCCATCAAGTCAGTGATGCCATCCAGCCATCTCATCCTCTGTCGTCCCCTTCTCCTCCTGCCCCCAATCCTTCCCAGCATCAGGGTCTTTTCCAATGAGTCAACTCTTTACATGAGGTGACCAAAGTATTGGAGTTTCAGCTTCAGCATCAGTCCTTCCAATGAACACCCGGGACTGATCTCCTTTAGGATGGCATCTTTAACAAAGATGAAAGGTAGACTTGATTTAGAGCAGTAGGTGATATGTAAGTATTCTTCATCCTGAGGGTATTTTTTTTCTAGATTATATAATTCTACTTATTTCAAATCTTTAAGAAAACAGTTTGTGGCCTCTATCATGAGATCACTAATTTCAAGTCACCCTCTAGGTTTTCAGTGTCTTTCTGAGATAGAAAAAATCAAGATTCTGCCTTGGTTCTAAAGTTAACCTGTGAGAGCTATTTACTTGCTGCTGCTGCTGCTAAGTCACTTCAGTCGTGTCCGACTCTGTGCGACCCCATAGATGGCAGCCCATCAGGCTCCCCGGTCCCTGGGATTCTCCAGGCAAGAACACTGCAGTGGGTTGCCGTTTCCTTCTCCAGTACATGAAAGTGAAAAGTGAAAGTGAAGTCGCTCAGTCGTGTCCAACTCTACATGACCCCATGGACTACAGCCTACCAGGCTCCTCTGTCCATAGGATTTTCCAGGCAAGAGTACTCGAGTTGGGTGCCATTGCTTTCTCTGATTTACTTGCTAAGCGTATCAAATAGACTTCTTCTTCTTTTTTTTTAAACAGGGAGAAGAAACTTAAAGGCTCTTCTCTTATTTTAAGTGAATGTGCAGTTTCCTGTAATTAAATTAACATGTAAGTCGTTAGATCAAAGTCAGTATGTTAACATTCACAAGGTTAGTGAATAAAATCAACTTCCTATGATAGAGAGGATTTATAACTTGAAACTTTTCTGTAACAAATTTTAATAAATGTAGTCTCTTGCTGTATAAATTAACAGTCTCAAGAATAGATCAATACTTTTTAGATGACATCACAGATTTTTGCCCTTTTTAAAAGTTAGTGATATTAGAAGCTTAACTTTGCATTGACAATATCCATAAGGTGGACAGATTTCTTATAAATATTATCATATGTGATCAAGAATAAAGGTAGTCTATATTTACCTATTAATCTAAAGTAAAGCTAATGGTTAAATACATGCTCTGTGCTTTCAAAATCACTTGTGTCAATGGCTTTGCTATTTTTCAGTAAAATTTTTCTCTTTAAGAATTGAGGCATGTGGCCTCTTGTTTGAGTTCATTTTTAGTCAAGATTGAATAAAAGTTAAGGCTTGTAATAATTTATAAATTATTACACAAATATAGGGCCAGACCAACATATTACACTATTAAAACCAGTGTATATAAGTTTTTGACATAAATATAACTTTTAAGCTACCCTTTTTGTCTTATATTTTTACAGTTAGCTATAGAAAATGCTACCTTTAGTAATACTATTTGGGTATGTTTTTCATCATAACTAAATTTTTCTTTGCAATAGTTGAAGCATTGTGCAGAGTAAATGGTAAAGATGTAGACTCTGGAGTGAGACAGTCTTACCTTCAGCAAGTTTCTTTACACCTCTTTGCCTCTGTTTTCTGATACATATAGCTTGTGTGTATATATATATTATATATATAATATGCATAATGATAATAATGACTTTTCATTTCTGATTTTTATTGGAGTATAGTTGCTTTGCAATGTTGTGTTAGTCTCTGCTGTATAGCAAAGTGAATCAGGTATTGTTTACATATATCCCCTCATTTTGGAATTTCTTACCCATGTAGGTCATCCCAGAGCATTGAGTAGAGTTTCCTTTGCTATACAGTAATTTTCATTAGTTATCTACTTTGTACAAAGTATCAGCAGTATATATATATGTCAATCCCAATCTCCCAATTCATCCCATCCCACCACTTTCCCCTTTGGTATCCGTATGATTGTTCTCCATGTCTGTGAATTATTATTGTTATTGTTCAGTTGCTCAGTTGTGTCTGACCCTGTGACCCCCATGTACTGCAGCATACCAGGTGTCCCTTTCCTGAGCTGTCTCCTGGAGCTTGCTCAAACTCATGTCCATTGAGTTGGTAATGCTGTCCAACCATCTCAACCTCTGTTGTCCCTTTCTCTTTCTGCCTTCAATCTTTCCCAGCATTAGAGTCTTTTCCAATCAATCAGCTCTTTGCATCAGATGGACAAAGCATTAGTGAATTTTCACAAGGATTTTTGTAATGATTCAAAGCATTCATATACTTAAAAGCACTAGTTAATTCATAATACTGGCTAAGTCACTGATAAGTCTTTAGTTCAGTTCAGTTCAGTAGCTCAGTCGTGTCCAACTCTTTGTGACCCCATGAACAGTATGCCAGGCCTCCCTGTCCATCACCAGCTCCAAGAGTTTAGCCAAACTCATGTCCTATAAGTCTTAATTATCCACAATTTCAAAAAAGTATATTTCCTGTAAACTGAAAACAAAATCTATATAGCAATTTTATGAAAGATCAATGCCCTCTTTCAAATCAAGGGTCACTAGCATTTTCCAAAAAGGAAGGAAAAATAAATTTTGTAAAACACTTTCCTGAATTTATGTCTCTAAACACTAAACAAAAATTCATTTATGAGTTAATGATTGAAAACTATGAACTATTGTTTATTATAAAACATTCAGGATTAAGGAGAACAGTAGTACTGATGTGGTAAAAAGAATAACTTTTAAAGTCTCACTACACCATTCTCCTGACCTTGAAATACATGAAATCATTGTAGTAAAATGTTTAATTTTAACTCAGAACTATGGCTGCATGGCCAGAAATTACTACTAATCTTTTAAGATCACCTGATTATTGTGAAATTGAGGTCTCTCAGGGGGGCATGATCTATAAATTTGTACTTAATCTAGCTTCGTATTTCTGTGTAAGCTGAACACTAAAATAACTTTTTTTGTTATTCATCCTATATCAAAATGAGACATTTCTAGGATCAGAGTAATAATGCACATTATTAATTTACTAATAAAGATTTTACTTCTAAGCACTGTGTACTTATAGTTGTTGTTCATAAGTAATCATTGAATTGAATTTTAACAAAGTCTTATAACTTCCAAGAACTTTCAAATGAAATGGGTATGTATTCCTGTGTATGTTTCATATCTATTTTACATGTAAAGGATATCCTTTAGGCATCCTGTGAATGAAGAGGCTTGGGTTGAGTTTCCTCAAAGCAGAACCTGAGGAGATAGAATTTGGTGCCTGAGTTTTACTGAAGCTGTGCTTTCTAGGGAATGTCTACAAGCAAAGATGTTAAGCGTGATAGGGAAGTGGAAGAGAAGACATTGACTCATGTAAAGTGAAACCTTGGCTTTATCCAAGGGATGTTTCTGAAGCAGTAAAAAGCCCATACAGAGTTATCTCCTCCTGAAACAAAATAGCCACCCATACCCATTTGTAACTCATATCACTCAGACATTGACTGTAAGTCACCTTGGGAGTGGCAGTGAGGCATATTCCCCATGCTGAAGCTGCTCTGGGGGAAATCTCTAGAGAAGTAAGTGGTTCTATTCCATTAGCACCCAACAGTCACATCAGCTTGGACATGGATACACCACCCATTAAAGCATCTGCTCTAAAAGAAACACATCATTCCTATAGTATTTTCAAACCGCTAGCCTCCTGAAACATTCAAGCAGCACATACTAAAATTGACCTAATTTTTTAAAAAGTAATGTAAGGAGATGTTTTTAACATGCCCATTTTTTTTCTAGAGCACTTTGTTTTATAATTCTGTTGATGTAGAAGGAAATTAATTATGGAGGAGAAGGTACACATTGTGGAGGTACTGTTCTCAAGAAAATGCAGAAGAATGGGAAGAATATAATGATGACATTGAAACTTTGTAATAGAACTATTGAAGTGAATTGATATTTTCCTTTGAATTTTTAAGTTCTTAAAATGGCTTTAAAATCAGTCATATTTGAGAAGCTTAAAAAGATTCCCAGAAACAAAATAAATCTTATGTGTAACAGGGCATATTTTGGGTTTACTAAAGCTGAAGTCTAAAGATTTATAAACTAATTTATTTGGCAATCATTGCAGCTGAATCACAACTCTTTTTGCAAAACATTTCCTTTTTACTCTGCCAGTTTGAATCATCTATCTTGAGAATCTAAATGTATCACTATGGTGATGGAAGAGAGAAAGTGAAAAGTTTTGTTGAAGTGGGAAAATTTGTTTTCAGTTAGTACTTGTGCTATAAATCTTCTGGATCTAGGTTTTAAGTGCAGAAATATAAATGATGGTTGGGCTGTTACCACTTTTGAATACATTACAGAACAAACACTTTCCTTGGGAACTGATGTTATTGGAGAGTCAATTTTACATAAAAGTATTAATAAATGCCTTTCAATCTTCTTATACTTGAAAGTCTTCAAAATGCACACACACACATAGAATGTATGTATGTATATTTCAATTTGATCTTTATTGAGATCCTGGTAGAGTGAACACATTGCTTTCATAAATATCTTAGAAATGAGCAATATTTACACAGAAGTAAAGTGACAGAACTTGGTTTCCCCCATAATTACTGATTTCTCAATGCACCGGACTGTGTTTGTCAAACCACACACTAGATTTATATCCTGTGCTCCTGCCTCTGAATCCTATCTCTGCACTACTTAATTCTATCTCCACACTGATTTCAAATTATCATCTTAAAACACAATCTGAAAGCCTTTTATCTTCTTAAAACACAATCTGAAAGCCTTCGATGCTTCCCCATTACCCATGGAATGGAGTCTAAACTGAGCAGAGTAGCTGTCACCGTTGGAACTGGGCTTTAATTTGCCTCCTTATCTTCACACCACCCACTCCAGTATTCTTGGGTTTCCCTTGTGGCTCAACTGGTAAAGAATTCACCTGCAATGAGGGAGACCTGGGTTCGATCTCTGGGTTGGGAAGATCCCCTGGTGAAGGGAATGGCTATCCAATCCAGTATTCTGGCCTGGAGAATTCCATGGACTATGTAGTCCATGCAAGAGTCAAGCACAACTGAGAGACTTTCACTTCACTTCACATCTTCACACTATGACAACCTGTGCTGGTATAATGGGCTTTCCAGGGGCTCAGTGGTAAAGAATCTGCCTGCCAATGCAGGAGCTTCAGGAGATGTGGGTTTGATCCCTGGGTCAGGAAGATCTCCTGCCATTTCCTACTCCAAGATCTCCTGGATCAACCCATTCTTGCCAGGGAGTCCCATGGACAGAGGAGCCTGGTGGTCTACAGTCCATGGGGTTGCAGAGTCAGACATGACTGAGCATGAACCTACTAGCATAAAGTCAAAATCATCTTTGATACTTTTATCAGATTAAAACGTGCCTATTTCTGTTAAGCTATGTTGCATCTTCTGACATGCTCTCTGCTATTTGAGCTTATTTCCTAGGATATCATTCAGTTCCTATCTGTGGCTAATAGGATTTGATATGTGCATAGGACTCAACACAGGCCAGTATGTTATTTTGACAGAAAACAGTTCCATGCTTAAAGACAATTCAGGAGGCTTTCATTTTGAGTTACAAGCAAGTTGAGTGGATGGAATCCAGTAATGGGGCAAAAAAAGCAAAATAGCACATCCCAGAAAGAATAATATTAGTAAATTCTTCTGTAGCACTTACTATATGCCTGGCAAAGTCTATGCACTCTGCATGTTATATGCCTGGCACTATCTATGCACTTTGTGTGTGTTGACATCATTTAATCCTCACAACTCTACTTCCCTATTTTAAGATGAAGAAATTAAAGCAAAAAGAAAATAAATGATTTACTTCAGATGACACAATTATGGTAGAGATAAGCTGAAAAAGGACTCAGTCTGATTACACTGGTACCCAAGATATGGTTACATAGCCTCTGTTCCAGTTTGTAGATCTAATTCCCATCAGACCCAAAAGTATTTTGTTTCTTATCTTCATATTTTTGTGAGGGTTTATGGTACATGATACAATCTTTTTTAGTTGAGCTCATTTAAGTATATTTCTATTTGTTTCATTCAAAATTGCCTTAGTGAGACTTGCCCATTTCCATTTTTGAAAAAATTCTAACTGTGAACTTCTTGATGTTCAAGCTGGTTTTAGAAAAGGCAGAGGAACCAGAGATCAAATTGCCAACATTTTCTGGATCATGGGAAAAGCAAGAGAGTTTCAGAAAAATATCTATTTCTGCTTTATTGACTATGCCAAAGCCTCTGACTATGTTGATCACAATAAACTGTGGAAAATTCTGAGAGAGATGGGAATACAAGACCACCTGACCTGCCTCTTGAGAAATCTGTATGCAGGCCAGGAAGCAACAGTTAGAACTGAACATGGAACAACAGACTGGTTCCAAATAGGAAAAGGAGTACGTCAAGGCTGTATATTGTCACCCTGCTTATTTAACTTCTATGCAGAGTACATCATGAGAAATGCTGGACTGGAAGAAACACAAGCTGGAATCAAGATTGCTGGGAGAAACATCAGTCACCTCAGATATGCAGATGACACCACCCTTATGGCAGAAAGTGAAGAGGAACTTAAAAGCCTCTTGATGAAAGTGAAAGAGGAGAGTGAAAAAGTTGGCTTCAAGCTCAACATTCAGAAAAAGAAGATCATGGCATCCGGTCCCATCACTTCATGGCAAATAGATGGGGAATCAGTGGAAACAGTGTCAGACTTTATTTTTTTGGGCTCCAAAATCACTGCAGACGGTGACTGCAGCCATGAAATTTAAAGACGCTTACTCCTTGGAAGAAAAGTTATGACCAACCTAGATAGCATATTCAAAAGCAGAGACATTACTTTGCTGACTAAGGTCCATCTAGTCAAGGCTATGGTTTTTCCAGTAGTCATGTATGGATGTGAGAGTTGGACTGTGTAGAAGGCTCAGCACCAAAGAATTGATGCATTTGAACTGTGGTTTTGGAGAAGACTCTTGAGAGTCCCTTGGACTGCAAGGAGATCCAACCAATCCATTCTGAAGGAGATCAGCCCTGGGATTTCTTTGGAAGGAATGATGCTAAAGCTGAAACTCCAGTACTTTGGCCACCTCATGAGAAGAGTTGACTCATTGGAAAAGACTTTGATGCTGGGAGGGATTGGGGGCAGGAGGAGAAGGGGACGACAGAGGATGAGATGGCTGGATGGCATCACTGACTCGATGAACGCAAGTCTGAGTGAACTCCGGGAGTTTGTCATGGTCAGGGAGGCCTGGTGTGCTGCGATTCATGGGGTCACAAAGAGTCGGACACAACTGAGCGACTGAACTGAACTGAACTGAACTGAATCTATCAATATAATTGAAATGCATTTTCCAAAATTTTTGTCTGTTGAAACAGTATTAGTACTTCATGAATTAGCTGAAATCCTTCTGTTTATTTGTAGCTTTTCTGAATGCATTTTCACCGCCCCCGTCCCAAATGATGATTGTTTTTCTTCCTTATTTTGCTTAGTCCACATCTTACGCTGTATTTAAGGACTTGAGACATTCTACTTTTGATATTTTAAGTTCTATACCTATTTTCCAAAATATTATTTTGAGATAGATAAAATTATCAATTCACAAGAAGTTTTTACTTACTAAAATGGCATTTTCATGTGATTCAATTTAATATGTTGGAAAGAAACTGACCAGTAGTGATCATTGTATGTTGGGTCTCTGATAGATGGTAAGGTCTCAGTAAATTTGATGGCATTAATTACTTCTTTGTATATAATAAAATTTTAGTAATTCAACAAAATTCTCCCCAAATATTCTCCTGAGGATATGTTTAATGAATAAATCTATCATTTTCTCATTTTCTACTTCTGACATTATGAGTCCATTTCCAAGAAAATTTGAGTAGTTATTCAGTACTCTTATGTGTGAATAACCACGATTGGAATCTAATTTCACTGCATAAAATTATCACAAATTTTGCACTTAAAATATAGTCAAATACTTTTGAGTTATTATTTTCTAGTAATATCCAGGCAAGCGAGTCAGAATATTACAAATAAACAACCGCCCAATCCCACCAGGCTCCTCTGTCCATGGAATTTTCTAGGCAAGAATACTGACGCGGGTTGCCATTTCCTCCTCCAGGGGATCTTCCTGACCTAGGGATTGAACTACATGTTGTGCGTCTCCTGCATTTTCAGGTAGATTTTTTACCACCTGGGAAGCCTTGTCAGAAGGGACCACATATAGAAGTAGTTCTTTTGGAAAGTTGGGAGAATGAGTCTATGTCAGGCAGTTATCATGGGAAATTTCACAAAAAATGGCTATGAGTGACTTCCCTGGTGGCTCAGATGGTAAAGTGTCTGTCTGCAATGTAGGAGATCCAGCTTTGATCCCTGGGTGGGGAAGATTCCCTGGAGAAGGAAATGGCAACCCATTCCAGTACTCTTGCCTAGAAAATCCCATGGACGGAGGAGCCTGGTGTCCATGGGGTCACAAAGAGTCAGACACGACTGAGTGACTTCACTTCACTTCATGAAGTATTTAAAACAGGACAGAATATGGGCTGTTGCAGAATATAATCAGTTCAGTTCAGTTCCGTCACTCAGTCATGTCAGTCTTAGCAACCCCATGGACTGCAACATGCCAGGCTTCCCTGTCCATCACCAATGCTTAGAGCTTGCTCAAAGTCATGTCCATTGAGTTGGTGATGCCATCCAACCATCTCATCCTCTATCATCCCCTTCTCCTCCCACCTTTGATCTTTCCCAGCATCAGGGTCTTTTCAAATGAGTCAGTTCTTCCTCTATAGTCCAACTCTCACATCCATACATGACTACTGGAAAAACCTTAGCTTTGGCTAGATGGGCTTTTGTCGGCAAAGTAACATCTGTGCTTTTTAATCTGCTGTCTAGGTTGGTCATAGCTTTTCTTCAAAGGAGCAAGCATCTTTTAATTTCATGGCAGCAGTCACCATCTGCAGTGATTTTGGAGCCCAGAAAAATAAAGTCAGCCACTGTTCCATTGTTTCCCCATCTATTTGCCATGAAGTGAGGGGACAGGATGCCATGAACTTCGTTTTCTGAATGATGAGTTTTAAGCCAGCTTTTTCATTCTCCTCTTTCACTTTCATCAAGAGGCTCTTTAGTTCTTCTTCTCTTTCTGCCATAAGGGTGGTGTCATCTGTGTACCTGAGGTTATTGATGTTTCTCCCAACAAACTTGATTCCAGCTTCTGTTTCATCCAGTTTGTCAATTCATGTGAAATACTCTGCATATAAGTTATATAAGTAGCGTGGCAATATGTAGCCTTGACGTACTCCTTTTCTGATTTGGAACCAGTCTGTTGTTCCATGTCTGGTTCTAAAGTGTTGCTTCTTGACCTGCATACAGATTTCTCAGGAGGCAGGTCAGGTGGTCTGGTATTCCATCTCTTGAATTTTCCACAGTTTGTTGTGATCCACACAGTCAAAGGCTTTGGCGTAGTCAATAAAGCAGAAGTAAATGTTTTTCTTAAACTCTTGCTTTTTCGATGATCCAGGGGATGCTGGCAATTTGATCTCTGGTTCCTCTGCCTTTTTTAAAACCAGCTTGAACATCTGGAAGTTCACGGTTCACATATTGCTGAAGCCTGGCTTGGAGAATTTTGACCATTACTTTGCTAGCGTGTGAGATGAGTGCAATTGTGTGGTAGTAAGAGCATTCTTTGGCATTGCCTTTCTTTGGGATTGCAATGAAAATGGACCTTTTCCAGTCCGGTGGCCACTGCTGAGTTTTCCAAATTTGCTGGCATATTGAGTGCAGCACTTTCACAGCATCATCTTTTAGGATTTGAAATAGTTCAATGGGAAATTGATCACCTCCATTAGCTTTGTTCATAGTGATGCTTCCTAGGGTCCACTTGACTTTGCATTCCAGGATGTCTGGGTCTAGGTGAGTGATCACACCATCGTGGTTATCCAGGTCATGAAGATATTTTTAATACAGTTCTTCTGTGTATTCTTGCCACCGCTTCTTAATATCTTCTGCTTCTGTTAGGTCCATACCATTTCTGGTATGCCCATCTTTGCATGAAATTTTCCCTAGAATGTAATAGGCCCAGTGAATAGAGACTTTATGAAAGCTTAGGCAAACTGCTTATAGAAGGAACCTTGTTGGTAGAGTATATAGAGTGTATGAGATGAGTTGGAGGAAGTGACCAAAGTAGTCTCTGGAAAACTTTAAGTAGGGTATAAGCATTGCCATATTTGTGTTTTCTAAAAGTTAAGTAAAATCAGGAATTACAAGGGAATGTAGAAAATGCTGAGTTAAAGAGGTGACTACTCTGGCTGTATTGCAAAAGATGATGAAATAGTGATATGGAGACCAGATAGGAGATGACGGCTGTGGTCTCAGCAAGGATGGCAAGGACCGTGAATAAGGATGTTGCTGTTGAAATCAGTAGGAGAGTGGATTCAAATAACATAGAAAAATAGAATTGATAGAAATTGGAGATCAATCACAGTCATAAATGGAGTTAATCCCATTTATGTCTTCTGTCAGTTGATATCTAAGTAATTTATTTAGAGTAGACTTGGATTATTAGCTAATCCACAATTAGCTCAACTTAATTGTGAGTGAAGCTTCTAACAAAGTCCTCTGTAAACTGAATATTTTATTCAAAATATATAGACATAGCCCAGAATAAATTGTTGCTCTCCAGAGGCACTGTTTTGAATGAAGTTTCATACAAAATAAATATTTTATGATGATGAGCAAAGCACATCTCAAATTAAAACATGCAATAATATTAATTAAACAGAAGTTGTAAATTGATGTTGGCATACATCTTAACCTTCATTCATTTTTATGAAACTGCATTATTAATGTCTCTTCTAAAAAGAAAAGATTAAATAGCTTTTGTCATTAAAAAATATGTGCTTATCCTCTTTTGTCAGATAAAGGTGATTATAAAACTGTTATGAGAAACAAGCTAATAATGATAGAGGTTTGTTTTGTCAGCCTCATTTTATTTATGGTATTATTTCTTATTATGTGATAATTAGAGAAAGGTGTTTGATAATATATTTATATTTTTTGACCTTTCATCTATTTGAAGTTGAACAGATTTAAAGAGTTTAAAACTTAATCCATTTACAGGTACAGGTGTTAAAGAATACTTTTCAAAAACAAAAAAGCTTATTGTAGTACTGTATAGTAAGTTTCCTGTTATAAAATGTGTATTATAAATCATTGGGGAAAGGGGATACTTTTTAATGAATAAAGTCATAAATCTCATACAAACGCAAACTTATGTCACATTCGTTAATGAGAAAATTAGTAAGTTCAAAGGACAATTTACAGAATACACACATATGCCAACAATCGAGAATGTTGAATGCGCTTACAAACATGCATATTGTATGATGTTGGTTATATGTGGAATCTAAAACAATTATACAAATGAACTTATTTGCAAAACAGAAACAGACTTACAGACTTGAGAGAATAAATTTGTGATTATGGAGTGGGATGGGGGGATGGTTGAGGGGGGTTAGTTGGAGAGTTTGGAATTGACATGTACACACTAATATATTTTAAATGGTCCAATAAGGACCCATTGCATAGCACAGAGAACTCTGGTCAATATTATATAACAATCTAAATGGGAAAATAATTTGAAAAGAGAATATATATATATATGTGTGTATCAGTTATGTATATATACAACCGAATCACTTGGCTGTACACATGAAACTAAAACAGCATTGTAAATCAACTATGTGCCAATATAAAATAAAACAAAACCAAAAGAAAGATGCAAAGCAGATCCATATACATATAGGGAAATAATCAATTGCAATCCACTAAAAATTTCCTTTGTATAACTCTGTTTTCTATATCTTCATAGAGTTTTAAAATAGCTCAAAGATGATAAAAGGCATGTTTCACCCATTTCAAAGTCTTTTACAATTTTTCTTGACATAGGAAAAGATCACAATAGAAATGAAAATCTGAGAAACATACTGTCAGAGAGACTGCCTCCCCATGGTGGTTCCCAGAGGTTTCAACAACTCTCCTTTTCCTTGCTTAAAGGTTTGTGGTACATCATAAAAGTTTTGAGTGGGAGAATAAACATGTATTCCTTTGTTAATTTTGTCAAAAACTATATTGAGAATTTATTCTGTGCCAACAGCTTAGTGCCTGCTTATTGGTACTCTAATAGCATAGAAATAATACTGTGCCTCCTTCATGGAACTTACATTCTGAAAGGGAATACAAAAAGTATCCAGGCAATCAGAGTACTGTGATAGGACCAAGGTGATAGATCAGTGAGGTACTTTAGAGGAAATAAACTTAGGCAACCATCTGAAAAGTGAGTAGGAATTATGCTGGTTAATAAGATAAAGGCAATAAGAAGCATCTCAGAAACATGATATGTGATGGATGGGCTGGGGTATAAGTGAGAACCATGATATAGGAGAGCTTACAGAACTTTAGCATCTCAAAGTTCACTTAATGCCTCCAAACCACGTTGCCACTTTGGCATATATGTATCACTGGCTAGAAGGAAAATTTCAAAGGTCACTTGTCATTTTTCTTTTTCTGAATTTTTAAAATTTTTAAATTACCATTATTTCTATACTTTATCTTGAAATGATGAGACAATTTAGGGAAATAATCCAAACATTTAGATTTTCAGTTCAGTTTATTCGCTTAGTCGTGTCCAACTCTTTGCAACCCCATGGGACTGCAGCATGCCAGGCTTCCCTGTCCATCACCAGCTCCAGAGCTTGCTCAAAGTCATGTCCATAGACTTGGTGATGCCATCCAACTATCTCATCCTCTGTCTCCCTTCTTTACTGCCTTCAATCTTTCCCAGCATCAGGGTCTTTTCAAATGAGTCAGCTCTTCGCATCAGGGGGCCAAAGTATTGGAGTTTCAGCTTCAGCATCAGTCCTTCCAATGAATTTTCAAGACTGGTTTCCTTTAGGATTGATTGGTTTGATCTCCTTGCAGTACAAGGGCCTTTCAAGAGTCTTCTCCAATACCACAGTTCAAAAGCATCAATTCTTTGACACTCAGCTTTCTTTATAGTCCAACTCACATACCCATACATGACTACTGGAAAAACCGTAGCTTTGATTAGATGGACTTTTGTTGGTAAAGTTTAAATTTTAGGACTAGTTAAATTCATTTTAGTTTTTTCATACTAGCCTGTCTTTATCATTACACAATCTGTTCTCTTCAATTCTTCCACAAATTGCTTAATTCTCTCTCTACTCTATGACCAGTAACTCCCCCCAGCCCTTTTGTTAGAGCAGACAGTGCTTCCTTTCTTTTTTTTTTTTTCTGGTCCAGAGACAATTTTTTACATCCCTCTGTGTTTTCACAAAAGTAGCAGCGTAGAGGAGTCTTTATTGGCAATAAGAAAATAACCAGTTCAGGTTAATGTTGCAAAATAATTAAATGTAGAAACTACAATTTTAGTCATAGAAATAATATGAAATAATGAAACTATGCTTTCACAGTAGAGAGCTAGGTACATTTAAGTCGACATGCTGTATTTGGATGAAATCTCTTAAGACTGTTAGTTTGTTTACTGCTTTAGGGTTTTCAAATATTGGACTGGCCAAAAAGTTCATTTGGGGTTTTCTGTAGGATGTTATGGAAAAATCCAAACAACTGACCAAACCAGTATTTTGACGCACTTGGCTCTACATTTATTTAGATGATAGATTAGAATTCAGAAGTTACGGAAGTCAGGTACTAAGAAATTAAATGGATCAACTATGAGGAAAACTAGGGGGATAAAAGCCCAGTCTTACATAGTACAGTAAAAAAATTTAGAAATGCCAGCAAATTTGGAAAACTCAGTGGTGGCCACAGGACTGGAAAATGTCAGTTTTCATTCCAATCCCAAAGAAAGGCAGTGCCAAAGATTGCTCAAACTGGTGCACAATTGCACTCATCTCACACGCTAGTAAAGTAATGCTTAAAATTCTCCAAGCCAGACTTCAGCAGTATGTGAACCGTGAACTTCCAAATGTTCAAGCTGGTTTTAGAAAAGGCAGAGGAACAAGAGACCAAATTGTCAACATCCACTGGATCATCAAAAAAGCAAGAGAGTTCCAGGAAAACATCTATTTCTGCTTTATGGACTATGCCAAAGCCTTTGACTATGTGGATCACAATAAACTGTGGAAAATTCTGAAAGAGATGGGAATACCAGACCACCTGACCTGCCTCTTGAGAAACCTATATGCAGGTCAGGTAGCGACAGTTAGAACTGGACATGGAACAACAGACTGGTTTCAAATAAGAAAAGGAATATGTCAAGGCTGTATATTGTCACCCTGCTTATTTAACTTCTATGCAGAGTACATCATGAGAAACACTGGGCTGGAGGAAACACAGGCTGGAATCAAGACTACTGGGAGAAATATCAATAACCTCAGATATGTAGATGACACCACCCTTATGGCAGAAAGTGAAGAAGAACTAAAGAACCTCTTGATGAAAGTGAAAGAGGAGAGTGAAAAATTTGGGTTAAAGCTCAACATTTAGAAAACTAAGATCATGGCATCCGGTCCAATCACTTCATGGCAAATAGATGGGGAAACAGTGGAAACAGTGTCAGACTTTATTTTGGGGGGGGGGCTCCAAAATCACTGCAGATGGTGATTGTAGCCGTGAAATTAAAATTTGCTTACTACTTGGAAGGAAGGTTATGACCAACCTAGACAGCATATTAAGAAGCAGAGACATTACTTTGTCAACAAAGGTCCGTCTAGTCAAGGCTATGGTTTTTCCAGTGGTCATGTATGGATGTGAAAGTTGGACTATAAAGAAAGCTGACCGCTGAAGAATTGATGCTTTTGAACTGTGGTGTTGGAGAAGACTCTTGAGAGTCCCTTGGATTGCAAGGAGATCCAAACTGTCCATCCCAAAGGAAATCAGTCCTGAATATTTATTGGAAGGACTCATGCTGAAGCTGAAACTCCAATACCTTGGCCACCTGATGTGAAGAGCTGACTCATTTGAAAAGACCCTGATGCTGGGAAAGATTGAAGGCAGGAGGAAAAGGGGATGACAGAGGATGAGATGGTTGGATGGCATCACCGACTCAATGGACATGGTTTTGGGTGGACTCCAGGAGTTGGTGATGGACAGGGAAGCCTGGTGTGCTGCGGTTCATGGAGTCACAAAGAGTCAGACACTACTGAGCAACTGAACTGAACTGAACTGCCTTTTCAAATCTGTACATAGGATTCCGTTGTTGCATTTGGAAGTAGTCACGTTCTCAAGGAATCTCCTTGTTCATTTATTCCATAATATTGATAAGTGCTTGCTATCTGTACTATGTACTGATCTCTGTACTTAAAGATACATCAAAGTACAAAGTAGACAAAAATTCTAGCTCTCATGAAAATCCATTCAAGTGGGGGAATAGACAATAAAAGAAAATAAAAATTACCGGTCTGTCTATCTTATTGAAAGTTTGCTTTACATCACTTTGCATTTACAAAGACCTATATTAGTGACTGTTTTCACTCAATGATAGAAACCCAAAGAAGATTTTCACTTTTCCAAAAAGTTAAAAGCAAAAATAACATGCAGCATTTGTTTTGCATTGAGCCCTTATAGTGGCAGCACACACCTAGAGCAGAGAGAGTAGGGCACCACCAAGCACCTTCCTGGGAACTACACTCAGCATCAAGCTGCCATAGCTTTGAACTGTATCTACGAGCATCTGTGCTTTATTTTGTGTGATTCTGTGCATCTGTTAGCAAGCTGTATCCTAAGTTAATTGCTTCTTCACTTTATGCCAGTTTATATCAGGAAAGGTTTCATAGGAATGTTCCATTATCATATAGTGGGAGAAATATGTACATTACATGCTGATTAGATCTGTGGAGGAAAGTATGACAGAGCAAATTATATAGGGAGAGAGTGTGTATTGTGTTTCTATATAAAAAGGTGTCTAGGAAGATCTTCAATTAGCAGATGAGATTAAACAAGACAAGATAGTTATCATGTGGACAAAGCAAAAGGGTGAGCTATGAAACTCTGGAGGAAAAAGTATTCCAAACTGGGAATAGTAAATACAAAGCTTCAAGGCATGGTGAACCTGGTGTATTTCAGGACTTGCAAGACCATTTCTTATTTATATACTTTAAATTAATTTTAAAGTAAACATTTTAGCTGTATTGACAACCTCTAAGCCAGACATGGCTCAGTGGTAAAGGATTTGCCTGCCAATGCAGGAGACACAGGAAACGGTTTTGATCCCTGGGTCAGGAAGATCCCCTGGAGAAGCATCTGCTTTATACCAGGCACTCTTTTCTAGGCTAATGATATGGCAATGAAGAAAATAGAAGTCCCTACCTTCATAAAGCATATACTCCAGTAGGTTTTGGTTGTTAAATTCTTTCATTTCAGGTTATCAGTTGAGTTCTACAGTGTCTCTCTGACTTGGACATTAGTAAATAGATGTTTTTCTGCTTGGTACTCTCTTTTAGGCTTCCCTGGTGGCTTAGAGGTTAAAGCATCTGTCTCCAATGCGGGAGACCCTGGTTCGATCCCTGGGTTGGGACGATCCCCTGGAGAAGGAAATGGCAATCCACTCCAGTATTCTTGCCTGGAGAATCCCATGGACAGAGAAGCCTAGTAGGTTACAGTCCACGGGGTCGCAAAGAGTCGGACACGACTGAGCGACTTCACCTCACCTCACCTCACGAAGGTAATTGATTGTGTTTTGAATTGACTAAAGTTTTTACATTCCATTTGTTTGTGTTATGGCTTTAGCTGTGTTGAAACACATATGTGTCCATACTTATGTGCTCCTGCACTTTCTCAACAAATTACCCATTTATTGACTGATTTTTTTTTTTTTTTGGGTGTATTACTTCTAAAGAGTCAACTCTCACCTACTACATTGAAAATATCCTTTCAACATTGAAAACAGAACTTCTAGGCATTGTAAAACCTTAAAAATATTGAGTATGGGGAATGAAATGTCAACCCTCTCCAGTATTCCTGCCTGGAGAATTCCATGGAGAGAGGAGCCTGGTGGGCTGCAGTTCATGGGGTTGCAAAGAGTCTGGACATGACTGAAGCAACTGAGCACATGCACACACATAGATATCACACCTGCCTCTCCATTTCCTTATCTTCCTCATCGGGTCCTCCAACTGATTAATTTCTCTCCTTACTGCACACCTCTTCCCCCGCCAAACAAAAATCTTACATTATATTTTTGTTTTTTTCTTTTTCCCAAACATTTTAATCATTACTTTTTTTGGTTACAGCAATGTTCCTCCTTTATTAAATATATATTTATGTCTCTATCCACATGCAAGCACCTCTTTTTCCTCCCTTATAAAGATGAATGGAGGAAGAAATAATTCTCAGTACAAAAACTTTATGGTTCTCCAGTAATAATTTTATGGTGTGTTGATTTTTACATATGTACAGCTTCTCTAGATCAGATTGTCTTTAACTAATTTTCCTTTCCTTGAGTTTTATTTTTATATAATTTGTTAAAGTAGAATTTTAAAATATCTAGCTACTTCTTATAATTAATGTTCCATGAACTGTATATAGTCACCAAATTGCTTCAGTAGATTTCAAAATTGCAAATAACTGTCCAGTATCATGAGCTAAATGAAGCTTATGTAGATTCTCAAATAAAGGTCTTAGAAATGTAAGCAGTGAAAAGTATTTGGCTATGGCACAGATGTTGTGATCATTATAGGAACTGTCTTAATTAAATTTGTTCTCTAGTGCCAGTTCAAAAACTTTGTTTTTTACACAAAAACCCAATTATACAGGCAAAAGATGTTCATGCTTCAATGAGTTGAAAGTTAAAAAGAAAAATGTTACAGAATTAATGCAAACTTTTTACTCAAATGTGTTACTGTATTATAATAGAGAAACTTTCTGTTATTGCCAATATTGAAATGTACAGATGACAATAAATGGGGAGAGAGATTCTTTAGTCTAAAATTAGGTAACTTAAAGGTGTAGCACACTAATTTTTTTAAACTAGAGGATAATAATATTTCTGGAAAGTCAGTTTATTCTGCAACAGTAAAATATGATTTAAACCAAATGCAAATTAAAATTTAAAACAGGTTTTGAATATATTGACATTTTGTATTTTTCCATCTATTTATCAAGATCTGCTTATGGTATAAGGGATGCTGTTTTACCATTTGGATTTGTATTTTATAGAACAGAAATTCTGCTCACTCACATTTGAATCACTTAAGCTTTCAATTCAAATAGCCTAAGGCTTTTAGAGAAGATCAAATAAATTGAAACGCAAGTAACAGTTCTATGCTTCAAATTGGAATTAGCACTGTGAAAGGTAAAGTAGACAGAAAAATTATAATATTTAATGTAATGTGAACAAAAAGGCTGAAGACACTGTCAAATAATCAGTGGTGTCCATGAACCTAAGACAACATAGTTCTATATGTAGCTATGTCCCTAATTGTATGAAAAATTTAAAAATTTAAAGTATTAAGCTCAAGTTAAATCTTGGACTGTTTACTAAAAAATATAGAAATTCCAATTGCTTTGCAGAAGTGAAGTTTGTTTTTTCAAATACTATAATTCTGTAATGTTAATCTTTGGCCTTTTCATTTACATGATTTTCATATAAGCAGATTCTCTAGCAAAGTAAAAACAAAAAGTAAAGAAAAATAATGGAAATATCTTACACAAAGCAGACTATTTCAGTGTTTGGGAGAAAAAAGCTTCTTTACACAGAAGTCATTCAGTTATGTTTGTAAATCCAGTTAAGCCAGATTGATATTTTTCCTTTTTTATTCTTTTGGGGATTTTAGAATGGAATGACCTAGGTTCAAATCACAAAGCTTCTTTGAACCAATTTACTAAGGTTTCTTTGTGCTCCATTCCATATTCAGGTATATATGTGTGTGTGTGTGTGTGTGTGTGTGTGTGTGTATAGTAAAAGTACATGTTGGTGAATCTAACTCTCGAATCTAAGTGATTCAAAGAGAATACTTAAAGACATCTCTATTTCCAGAAATGATACAACACTATCCAATCACCTCCTCCACCACTCCAATTATATCATCTTCTGCTCTGCATTGGACACAAAACGTATTATTCTTTTACAATATATTTTCTATATTTGAGAATGGATTGATTAGGGGAAAATTAAAATGAAAGCAGTTTACTCTAATCCCCTAATGTTGGTGATCATAGCCCAATTCTACCAAAAGAGGAAGTAAGTGTAAGAATAAGACTTGGTATTGTTACTGACTCAGATATCTTCAGTACCTTTCTAAGTGTTGAAAGTGAAACTTCTAAATTTGTAGTAGGTGGTTTCTCACCATGAGTGTTAGGATAGTCTTCCTGAGCAGAGAAGAGAGTTCCAGAGGCAAGTGATGAAAGATTCAAAACCCTGTGGGTAAGTGCAGTGGGAGACTGGCATTCTCAGCTGGCTGTTATTGACTAACCCCCTGGTTTTCCATCCTCTGTTTAAACCACATGCATTCTCCCTTGAATTTTGGAAATGTTCTGTATTGTTGACATTGTTTCCTGTCCTGGCTCTGAAGTCATTGAGAAGAACAAGGTCATCAACTGGCTTAGGATTTTAGGAAATATTAATAACCTTCAAATATTTGATGATGTGATGAGTGTAAATTTGCAAGCTTAAACTTACTTCCAAGGATTGAATCCCTACCCAGTTTACACATCAGCCTCTCATTTAGCTCCTTCCAAATACCATAGCAATCTCTCAGCTGATCTTAAGTGATGAAGTTCGTCCTGGCTCCCACATCTTTTTGCATTATGGCTTTCTCAGGGATATGCCCAGTAGTGGCATTGCTGGGTCATACAGTATTTCAAATAAAAAAAAAAAAAAAAAAAAGAGGCTTCTCTGTTGGTCTAGTGATTAAGACTTTTTCTTCTGATACAGTGGCTCTGAGTTTGATCCCTGGTCAGGGAGCTCAGATCCCATATGTCTGGTGGCCAAAAAAACCAAAACATAAAAAGAAGCAATATTATAACAAATAAAATAAAGACTTAAAAAACGAAAGAGGTTGAGGCCGTGGCTGTTTTTTAGACATTAACAGGGTGCTTAGCTCTGCTGCTTTGGTTGGTATTTACTATACTGCACTTCAGGTTTGTTTGGCTGTCTCTTATTTTATAAGTACTCCAGTCTTTTACCATTACTACTGGGGCCTCCCTTGTAGCTCAGCTGGTGAAGAATCCACTTGTAATGCGGGTGACCTGAACTTGATCCCTGGGTTGGAAAGATACCCTAGAGAAGGAAACAGCTACTCACTCCAGGATTTTTGCCTGGAGATTTCCATGGTCAGATAAGCCGGGCAGGCTGCAGTCCATGGGGTTGCAAAGAGTTGGACACAACCAAGCGACTTTCACTATTGTCACATTTATAGCTGACTAGCCATCCACACATGTAATGAAAAAAAAGAGATTCTTTGACAAAAACTTCTACAAAACTCACTTAAATCCACATTCTTCTCTTTACTTTCGAGAGAGAAGTAGGAAATATTTCCCAGTCTCAATTACTGTCAGGTGTGACCAAGTCTATGCGTAGAAGAGATGTGTGCATTTCAAGATCAAGCTAATGTGCCTTCACTTTCTTTCCCCTTCACTGGCTAAATGCAAATGATGATGAGACCCTAGGGTATTTCAGACTAGATAGAAGGAGCCTGGATCCCTGAACCACTCAGTGAGAAGAATCCAATGTTGTTTGGAACATCTCTTTGGATTATTTATGTGAGCAAAAATTAAACTTCCACTGTGATCATCACTATATATTTTTGAGACTATTTGTCATATCAGTTAGCTTCCTTTACCAGAGAGATCAACTTGGACAATTTTATTAATGGGACATTCTTATTAATACTGAAATAGAAAAGAGTCAAACCACTAAAGTTGTGAGTGTGACATGTATATTGTTGCAACTATGAAAAAAAGCCATAGAGGATTTCTGAATTGGTTTAAATGCTAAAGAAAGAAACTCCTAGTGCCAGATAGAGTTACTAACAAGTATTTTTTAATTTGGTAAAAGTCTCAGCTTTCCCCAGGCCCTACTTTCTAATCTAATCCTGAGTATTGAACTTCAAGACTATAATTGTCCTTGCAGGTCTATTCTTGACTAGGTGCATCTGTCCCTGAAAGTCTATTTTTGTTTCTGGGACTTTTATGAGTAAGGAAGGGGCTTTTCTATTGACTACAGATAGGATTTGGTAGGTTTCAGCCCATCTTGTATGATGCTTCCTTTGTTGCCCTTTAATAATTATTTGCTTTTGGTTTCATAAATATCCTTGCACAGCTAACTTTACTCTGAGTAACTTATTTTTACTAATTGTATTCCATAGCCAGTTCTAAGGATGACTCTCATTTTGGCTAAGCTGACATTTTTAGCATTTGTGGAGCTCTCATTGAGTGATCTAGAATATAGTTGCTGTCAGTAATGTGTGGTCGCTATGATGTTTGTTCACGTTATTTACACAGACCCTTCAAGACTGAGTCAGATAGCGTCTTACTGCTTTAAGGATAGGACTGCCGTTTCCTCTCTGAGTGTGGCTGCTATTCTTAGATCTCCTGTAAAGTGCACACAATCAGCACTACCGAGTTCAGCTAATGAGAGACTTTGTAGTTACTTGTAAATCCACTTCTGTTCGATGTGGAATCATGTTGCCAGTGTCAGAGAGGAGTGGCCAGAAACATGAAAGAAGGCTAGACTGAAATTTAGGCAACTGGGGTTCAATTCAGACCCACCACTTACCAATTAAGTATATTCCTGATATTTCATCTCTGCTAAAACCTAGGAATAAAAATACTTCTTCTTGCAAGTTGAGAACTAACTTGAATTGCTTCAAGGACTAAATCATGAAGCATTTAACAGATGTTTTACAAATAAATAAGAATAAGTATGTGTGTGCGTTGAGTTGCTTCAGTCGTGTCTGACTCTTTGCAACCACATGAACGCCCACCAGATTCCTCGGTCCATGGGATTCTCCAGGCAAGAATACTAGAGTGGGTTGCCATTTCCTTTTTCAATAATAATAAATATAGGTAGAATGTTCCTGAATTTCCTATAGCATATACTTAGAGTACATGCTATTTTAAACACATGGTAATGATATATAAGAAATTCAGAAAATATACATGGAAGTTCAGTCTTTCATCTTGTATACTGTGAAATCTTTTTCTCTTTAATCAAGTAATTGCTCTGGCCTTTCCTTTTCACTTCTTTTCTAAACAAAGACACAAAATAAAGGAAGGACATCAAGTAGCTGAGGAACGTTGTGATGAATCCTGGGGGCCCAGTGAATTTCAGCAGCAGACAATCTCTTGAGGTCTACTGGCCTCAGACACATCTGTTTGTCTGTTTCATAGCCTCTTGGTGTACAGAATATTGCTTTGGAGGGATAACTTCGTAGTTGAGCAGCAAGGCCTCCCGTCTTGGGTTATGAGCTGAGACATTTTAGATGATTACCACAATCAAGAGAATAGGCAAACACTGTGAACCCAATCCAGCAGGAGCCATGAATAAATTGCATACCATGAAAGCTTTTTTGAGAACTGAGTTTTCCAAAACCCTTTCTCCACGTTATGCTCCATTTCTTTTAGCTGCTTCTTTTTCTTTTCTCCTGCTTTAGAAATGCTGAGGGCTTTTTCCTATGATGCATTTGATTAAAAAAATAACACCTGGGCTCTGTAGATGAGGCAAAATGAGATATTCTATTTTCCAGAAATGGCAATTGGCTTATGATACCATTCTGTGTTGTAAGGTATCTCACAGGTTTAGCATTGTACACCAGTTATCTAACTTGGCTCATAGCGTAGTTCCAAACACATAGAAAGCATTTAATATGTAATTTTGAATACATTAATGATATACAGTATTCAGAATTATTACTTGCTTTTTTTCTACACGCCTCCAAAAGTGATACAGGAAATTGTCACGTCATATTTTTTTTTTCAGACAAAAGACCTATGCTTCAGATAACTAGATACTTTTATAAAGATATTCACTGAAAAATATATCTATTTCCTGAAGGATAGAATAAATTTTATTATAGCAGCTTTAGCATACTTCCAATAATTAATTGAAAATTTATTTACTTATTTGAGGCAGATAAATGTTTGCCTAAAAACTTAATCTTAAATAAAATGAAGGAGACTCATTTGGAAAATTAAAGAGTAGTTATTTTGGTTGTTTAACAGCCTTCTGTTTGCAGAATAGACTTTTAAAGAAAATATTTGTCTTTCAGAAGATGGTTATTTTCTGTAATTTTCTTGGAAATGACTCCTAAGATTATTTCATTTTCTAAATTTTATCATAGAGATACCTTGGATATCCTTTGTGGGAGATTTTCTTTAATACCATATCTTAACTCTGCTGCTGCTGCTGCTGCTAAGTCACTTCAGTCATGTCCGACTGTGTGACCCCATAGATGGCAGCCCACTCTAGACTATTAAAATACTTAATTGAGTAACTTAACACTGCTGCTGCTGCTAAGTCACTTTAGTCGTGTCTGACTCTGTGCAATGCCATAGACAGCAGCCCACCAGGCTCCCTCATCCCCGGGATTCTCCAGGCAAGAACACCGGAGTGGGTTTCCATTTCCTTCTCCAATGCATGAAAGTGAAAAGTGAAAGTGAAGTCACTCAGTTGTGTCCAACTCATGGCGACCCCATGGACTGCAGCCTACCAGGCTCCTCCGTCCATGGGATTTTCCAGGCAAGAGCACTGGAGTGGGGCATCATTGCCTTCTCCAACTTAACACTAGAAATATATTTATTACAGTTCTGGAGCTTGGGAAGTTCCAGATCAAGGTGCCAGCTGATTGAGTTCCTGGTGGGGGCCCTTTACCTGGGTTGCAGACAACTACCCTCCTGCTATATCTTTGCATGGTGATGGAAAAAGGAGGGAAGGAAATACAGTATCATTTTTTATAAGGGAACTAACCCATCTTGGGGTTCCACCCTCATGACCTCATTTAAGCCTAATTATCTCCCATAGGCCTAGCCTCCTAATATTAATACCATTGCATAGGGTTTTAGGGCTTCAATATGAATTTGGGAAAATGAAACAAAATTTACTTTGTAGCATATCACCAGGGAGCCTGTGATATCACTTTCAGTTCAGTTCAGTTACTCAGTCGTGTCCAACACAGTGATCCCATGGACTGAAGCATGCTAGGCTTCCCTGTCTATCACTGACTCCTGGAGCTTGCTCAAACTCATGTCCATAGAGCTGTTGATATCATCCTACCATCTCATCCTCTTTCATCCCTTTCTCCTCCTGCCTTCAATCTTTCCTAGCAGCAGGGTCTTTTCTAAAGAGTCAGTTCTTTGCATCAGGTGGCCAAAGTATTGGAGTTTCAGCTTTAGCATCAGTCCTAATGACTATTCAGGACTGATTTCCTTTAGGATTGACTAGTTTGATCTCCTTGCAGTCAAAGCGGCTCTTAAAAGTCTTTCCAACACCACAGTTCAAAAGCATCAATTCTTCGACACTCAGCTTTCTTTATGGTCCAATGCTCACATCCATACATGACTAATGGAAAAGCCATAGCTTTGACGATATTGACCTGGCAAGGTAATGTCTCTGCTTTTTAATAAAATAATGCTTTTTTGGTTTTCAAAAAGCAAAAAGTCATTTAAAAACCATATTAAATACATTTTTAATTATGACAAAATCCTTATGTTGGTATATTACAAAATAAAGTAGAGGAATACTAGATTATCATAAAGTGTTTCTTTTAAAAACACCCCTCCCAATTTGTTCTTTTTTTCTTTTGCCTTTTTGCAAACCTCAGCAATTCTTAGGATGATAGCTCTTATTAACTCAATATTTTATTTGTTGCACTATGAGATCATTTCACCTTTTTTCCCATAATGGTTACCACTGCCCACTCTTATACACTTGCAACCATGTTACCTGCTATTGGAATTATGGAAAAATATATAAAGTCAACTTTACAGCCCCGTTGGGTTGGTAAAACATATCTGCAAGAGAGAATAATTATTATGAATTGTGCTTTACCCAGTTGCAAAATACTAGGAAAATGATAATCTTAGTGCCTACATGCAATATGTACATTTGATTGTCTTTAACAGTTGCCTAAAACTTATGAAAGGATAATCACGAAATCATAAAATCTTCTAAATATGTTTACTTTGACATGAAATTCTAACCTTTAAAATAATTTATAAAAAGTATCATTTTATGTAAGTTAAAGATTTACAAGAAATGGTGCGTGTGTGTTAAGTCGCTTTCAGTTCAGTTCAGTCGCTCAGTCCTGTCCGACTCTTTGCGACCCCATGAATCGCAGCATGCCAGGCCTCCCTGTCCAACACCAACTCCCGGAATTCACTCAGACTCGCGTCCATCCAGTTCGTGATGCCATCCAGCCATCTCATCCTCTGTCATCCCCTTCCCCTCCTGCCCCCAATCCCTCCCAGCATCAAAGTCTTTTCCAATGAGTCAACTCTTCACATGAGGTGGCCAAAGTACTGGAGTTTCAGCTTTAGCATCATTCCTTCCAAAGAACACCCAGGACTGATCTCCATTAGAATGGACTGGTTGGATCTCCTTGCAGTCCAAGGGACCCTCAAGAGTGTTCTCCAACACCACAGTTCAAAAGCATCAATTCTTCGGTGCTCAGCTTTCTTCACAGTCCAACTCTCACATCCATACACGACTACTAGAAAAACCATAGCCTTGACTAGACGGACATTTGCTGGCAAAGTAATGTCTCTGCTTTTTAATATGCTATCTAGGTTGGTCATAACTTTCCTTCCAAGGAGTAAGCGTCTTTTAATTTCATGGCTGCAATCACCATCTGCAGTGATTTTGGAGCCCCCCAAAATAAAGTCTGACACTGTTTCCACTGTTTCCCCATCTATTTCCCATGAAGTGATGGGACCAGATGCTTTGGTTAAGTCGCTTTGGTTGTGTCCAAATCTTTGCAAGAAATAGTGGCTAGTTTCATACAGGTCTAAGAGGGAAAGATGATGGTCCAGATACAGAAAGTAAGAGGAGAAACTGAATGTTAAAGAAGAAAGTAACAGACTTGAAAGAGAAAAGCACAGTTCCCTTAAAATTTTTTTTTAAATATAAATTTATTTATTGGAGGCTACTTTACAATATTGTATTGGTTTTGCCATACATCAACATGAATCCGCCACGGGTATACCTGTGTTCCCCATCCTGAACCCCCTCCCTCCTCCCTCCCCATACCATCCCTCTGGGTCATCCCAGTGCACCAGCCCCGAGCATCCTGTATCGTGCATCAAACCTGGACTGGTGATTCGTTTCACATATGCTATTATACATGTTTCAATGCCATTCTCCCAAATCATCTCACCCTTGACCTCTCCCACAGAGTCCAAAAGACTGTTTTATACATCTGTATCTCTTTTGCTGTCTCGCATACAGGGTTATCGTTACCATCTTTAGAAATTCCATATATATGTGTTAGTATACTGTATTGGTATTTTTCTTTCTGGCTTACTTCACTCTGTATAATAGGCTCCAGTTTCATCCACCTCTTTAGAACTTATTCAAATGTATTCTTTTTAATGGCTGAGTGGTACCCCTTTCTTTCAAATTGTCTGTTTCCCTGGAAGCATTTTAAAGTTTCTTTTCAAGAAATTTATCTTAATGTTAGTTAAAAAAGGATATCACAGGCATCTTTGAGAGAAGTTTTCATCAGATTAAATATAGGGTGTCAAATTGTTTCAATATTTAGGTTGATAATGAAAGGGTTTTGATATTGTATACTGTCCTAAAATAATCTTAAGCCATTGATTCCATAATAATACATTGGTTTTTATTAATGAAGTAGATATCAGTCCTTGATGGTGTCATACTGGCTTAAAAAAGAAAATTTTATCCTGGGGTAAATATTGCTGAATATTTTTTTCTTATGCCTCATGTTCAAGCAACCTTATTTTAAAAATGTATGGGTTTTAAGAAAAATACCTTTGCTTAATGATGATCTACTGCTGTGTAACCACTACTCACAATAACAAATAGTTCTACCTCAATGTGATCAAAAGGCACATTTAACTTGGTACAACCAGAGATTAGACACCAAAGAAAAGAGGCGCTCTCCTATTACAGAGTAAGAGAAAAATGGTGTCTTTCAAAATATGTAAGTAAATGTGCTATGATTATAGAGCCTGGAGGACACACACACGTACAGATGCACATATGCACACACGCATAATACTTAATTCATCACTTTCCCAAGAAGGAATTGAAATGAGAAAATAAGTCTAGCTCAGTGTAAATAACATAGCTCAGTGTTGTCACTTGCACTCTACTTCAGAGCAGTCTGTTCTCTTGTGATGGGTTCCGTTATTACTTTGATAACTTGCTTTGCCTTGTGTGGAAGGATACAAAATATGGGTGTTCCAGCATGATCTCACCTTAGGCACAGTTCCCTTGAGAGCTCTTCAAAGAGCGATCAGATGATTAATCCGATTTTGTTTCACTGGGAACACTAATTAGCAAGGTAGGATCAGCACACTTCTGTTTTACCTTCTTGGCATCATTGTTTTTCACATCAGAGGTGATATAAATGGTTTCCTTCCATGAAAGGCTACAGAGCAGACATTCTTTTCTCAGAGATACATCTCTGTGAAAGAGACAGGAATTTGAATTTTTCCTTTTTGATTGATGAAAAATAATCTGTTTATTTGCTACTGAGCTGCCCAATTTTGTGGGTGACTAAAAGTAGTAGAGATATAATTAGCTTTATCCTTAGAATAGTGGCCATTATGCTTAACAATGAAATCTATGACAATGATTATGAAAAATTAGGGCTTTTTAAGGTTCTGAAAATTTATTGTTGAAAATAGCTTGGAGATTGACCAGGGTATGTTTGGTCAGGTTTTATGTTGAATAATGATCATTAGACACACCAGGTCATTTTCTCTCTATTCTCCTTATAACACAGACCCATGGAAATGAATAGATGTATGTGTATATATTCAGAAGAGACAGGGCATGCACCTCCTGACATACGACATGCCTCCTATCCATCCACAAACATGTATTTCACATTCAGTGTCTTTTTTTCCTGAGTACAGCCTTGCTATATCCTCCCCTCACTCATACTTAGCCCTAGTTCTCCCATGGCTATGTCTCCTGGCTCTCTCAATTGTCTCCTTGAGAACATTAAATTCAGCAACACATAACTGCAGACATCTCTTCTTCAGCTCTCCTGAGCTGGCCCTTCAATTTGATTCAGGATGTTTGAGGAATCCCATGTCATTATTTGTCAGTTGATGAGGATTATTCTCCAGTTCCTTTGTATTCCCAGACACCTTTGTGTTTGACCAGGTTGCGTTATTTTCTTTAAAGGAGAAGGTCATGGAAGTTCGGTTAGCTTAAGTTCACAATATTTAATTGGGAAGCATTGAGGTGGAGGCCTAAGTGAGAGATCGCATCATCTGATTTGCTCACTTCCACTTCACGTGAGCTAAACTGGCTAAGTGGGTTGAAGAAATCAGAAGGGGTCTTTCTCTTTTTCTTCCTCCCTCTTTGCAGGTAAATAAGCAATTCAGTGGGCTCAGGCGCTGATGAGTATGTAGTAATGAAAATGTCATGAAGGTAATGATAATGATCATTATTATGATATGTAATATTTGAGTCCTTTCTATTTATCATCCATTGTTTGAAGCATTTTACATTAATACAGCCATTGCAACTTTAGTATGAAATGGATAGGATTATTATTCCTATCTCACAGATAATAAAAATGAGGCACAGAGAAGTTTAGTGACTTGTTCCAGAAGTTGACATTGCCAAAATTGAACCTAGCAATCTTGCTTCTTTGTTTCTGACTCCCCACCCTCCCACCCCCATTCAACTGCTAGGGATGTGCAAAGATCTCAAGATTTGGATTTGAGAAAGGAGGGGATGTGAAAAAGAATAGAAGTCTCCCTTTAGACTCCAAGACTAAAACATGTGTTTGGACTCAGCTTTTAATAGAATGCTACAATAAGGGTATTCGGTGGTATTAGATTCTCATTTTGCTACTCTTTCTTAAACCCAATGCTTTCAAGAAGTGTATGGGTAGAACTTAGAAGTGCAGTGGTTTTATTGACAAAAGCAATAATTGGTCACTTCTTCCTTGAATGTCAGGTGATTTCACCCAATTTCCATCATTATTTCTACCTTAAATAATAGCAGTCGCAAATTCTGTTGTTGTTATTCAGTCACCTATTTGTGTCTGACTCTTTGTGACCCTATGGTCTACAGCATGCCAGGCTTCCATCCTTCACTATCATCTGGAGTTTGCCCAGGTTCATGTCCACTGAATCAATGATATCATCCAAGCATCTCATCCCCTGTTGCCCCCTTCTCTGCCTGCCCTCAATCTTTTTCGGTATCAGAATCTTTTCAAATGAGTTGGCTGTTCACATCAGGTGGCCAGTGTATTCCAATGAGTATTCAGAGTTGATTCCCTTTAAAACTGACTGGTTTGATCTCCTTTTTTTTTTTTTTTTTTTCTGTTTTTAAAATTGGGTATTTCTTTTTATTGTTGAGTTATGAGTTCATTGTATATTCTGGATACATTTCTTTTATCACATATCTGATTTGCAAATATTTTCTCTCATTTTATGCTCATTTTTTCACTTTCTCAGTGGTATTTTTTTTTTTTTTAAATTTTAAAATCTTTAATTCTTACATGTGTTCCCAAACATGAAACCCCCTCCCACCTCCCTCCCCATAACATCTCTGTGGGTGATCCCCATGCACCAGCCCCAAGCATGCTGTATCCTGCGTCAGACATAGACTGGCGATTCAATTCTTACATGATAGTATACATGATACAATGCCATTCTCCCAAATCATCCCGCCCTCTCCTTCTCTCTCTGAGTCCAAAAGTCCGTTATACACAGCTGTGTCTTTTTTCCTGTCTTGCATACAGGGTCGTCATTGCCATCTTTCTAAATTCCATATATATGTGTTAGTATACTGTATTGGTGTTTTTCTTTCTGGCTTACTTCACTCTGTATAATCGGCTCCAGTTTCATCCATCTCATCAGAACTGATTCAAATGAATTCTTTTTAACGGCTGAGTAATACTCCATTGTGTGCATGTACCAAAGCTTTCTTATCCATTCATCTGCTGATGGACATCTAGGTTGTTTCCATGTCCTGGCTATTATAAACAGTGCTAATAGACCTTTATGTGGTTGCCATTTATTAAGGCCAATACAAGCAAAGTTTGTCTTATTTTCCACAACCTTTAAATATTTGAAAAGTCAATGTGGTGGAGTAACAGAAGCAGAGTGACAGTTTGACTCATACTTTCCCAGCTAATGACCCTACAAAACAGAAGAAAGGGCAGAAAAGTCATCCTGCTAATGTCCATGTCCCATTCAGCCTGAGCCTGAGATATACTCAGGGCAGATAATGAGGATGATGCAAGAAAACATTTTTCCCCAAAGGAATGTTTCAGAAGATAATTTCATCTTAAAAGAATTAGATACATTTGGCCATATACCACCTTTTTATTTTTCAGAATTGAGTCTGTTCATATGATGATATTTATTTATCAGATGTGTTTCTTGGCCAGCTATGAAGATCTTACTTAAATAATCTGGGGAGCAGGGAGAAGTGTGGGAAGGTAAGAGAGAAAAAGGGAGAAATCAACCAGAAGGTATAGAAACTGGTAGAGATATTTTACCTCAGGAGTTCTTAAGATTTAGGGACTCAAATCAATATTTCCTGGATATTCTTAGAAGAAAAATGCATTTTTTTCTTTTTCTATTGAACATACCATTTGGATTTGAAACCTTAACTTTGGATAGAGTTGAATGTTAGTTTGTTGTCAGTGTTCCATAGTGTGCGGCTACAGTGCTGCCCAGCAGAAGTAGCACTGAAAGTACTTGGGAAAAAGGAGGCCCTGCTTAAGTAGATACAGAGCACCTTCACATAGCTTCAACTAGGGCTTCAGTAACTGGCTTCCCCAATGGCTCAGTGGTAAAGAATCTGCCTGCAATGCAGGAGCCACGGGCTTGTTCCCTGGGTCAGGAATATCCCCTAGAGAAGGGAAGGTCAACTCACTCCAGTATTCTTGTCTGAGAAATCCCTTGGCCATAGGAGCCTGGTGGGCTACAGTCCACGGGGTCACAAAAGAATCAGACACAACTTTACAACTAAACAACAACAACAGTACTAAAAAGGGCCAGAGTAGAAGAAATAATTCCTGGATGCCCTGTGGTTGCTAACTGACATGGTCATGATAGCCAGGAAATAGCCTGCAGGATGACGAGTGATTTTTGGCAGAGAATGTCTTGCTTAAAACAGGAAATCTTGCAATAACAGGTGGGCAGTGATGAAGCAGAACCAGAAAATATATTTTTCTAGATTTGACACTTTTTCAAACCCTTATCTTTCTTTGCTTCATAGCAAAGGGCTGCACATGTCTGGAGATTGTTTCTAAATTCTCAATGATTTATACAAACCTCCATTTACTAGTTAGTAAATAAGAGAAATATTAGTAACAGAAATTGAAGAAAGTAGGGAAAACCACTAGACCATTCATGTATGACCTAACTCAAATCCCTTATGATTATACAGTGGAAGTGAGAAATAGATTTAAGGGCCTAGATCTGATAGATAGAGTGCCTGATGAACTATGGAGTGAGGTTCATGACACTGTACAGGAGACAGGGATCAAGACCATCCCCATGGAAAAGAAATGCAAAAAAGCAAAATGGTTGTCTGGGGTAAGCCTTACAAATAGCTGTGAAAACAAAGGAGAAAAGGAAAGATATAAGCATCTGAATGCAGAGTTCCAAAGAATAGCAAGGAGAGATAAGAAAGCCTTCTTCAGCGATCAATGCAAAGAAATAGAGGAAAAGAACAGAATGGGAAAGACTAGAGATCTCTTCAAAAAAATTAGAGATACCAAGGGAACATTTCATGCAAAGATGGGCTCGATAAAGGACAGAGATGGTATGGATCTAACAGAAGCAGAAGATATTAAGAAGAGGTGGCAAGAATACACAGAAGAACTGTACAAAAAGGCTCTTCATGACCTAGATAATCACGAAGGTGTGATCACTCATCTAGAGCCAGACATCCTGGAATGTGAAGTCAAGTGGGCCTTAGAAAGCATCACTACGAACAAAGCTAGTGGAGGTGATGGAATTCCAGTGGAGCTATTTCAAATCCTGAAAGATGATGCTGTGAAAGTGCTGCACTCAATATGCCAGCAAATTTGGAAAACTCAGCAGTGGCCACAGGACTGGAAAAGGTCAGTTTTCCTTCCAATCCCAAAGAAAGCCAATGCCAAAGAATGCTCAGACTACCACACAATTGCACTCATCTCACATGCTAGTAACGTAATGCTCAAAATTCTCCAAGCCAGGCTTAAGCAATACGTGAACCATGAACTTCCTGATGTTCAAGCTGGTTTTAGAAAAGGCAGAGGAACCAGAGGTCAAATTGCCAACATCTGCTGGATCATGGAAAAAGCAAGAGAGTTCCAGAAAAACATGTATTTCTGCTTTATTGACTATGCCAAAGCCTTTGACTGTGTGGATCACAATAAACTGTGGAAAATTTTGAAAGAGACGGGAATACCAGACCACCTGACCTGCCTCTTGAGAAATCTGTATGCAGGTCAGGAAGCAACAGTTAGAACTGGACATGGAACAAAAGACTGGTTCCAAATAGGAAAAGGAGTACATCAAGGCTGTATATTGTCACCCTACTTATTTAACTTATATGTAGTGTACATCATGAGAAATGCTGTACTGGAAGAAACACAAGCTGGAATCAAGATTGCAGGGAGAAATATCAATAACCTCAGATATGCAGATGACACTACCCTTATGGTAGAAAGTGAAGAGAACTAAAGAGTCTCTTCATGAAAGTGAAAGAGGAGAGTGAGAAAGTTGGCTTAAAGCTCAACATTCAGAAAACTAAGATCATGGCATCCGGTCCCATCACTTTATGGGAAATAGATGGGGAAACAGTGGAACCAGTGTCAGACTTTATTTTTTTGGGCTCCAAAATCACTGCAGATGGTGACTGCAGCCATGAAATTATAAGACACTTAGTCCTTGGAAGAAAAGTTATGACCAACCTAGATAGCATATTCAAAAGCATAGACATTACTTTGCTGACTAAGGTCTGTCTAGTGAAGGCCATGGTTTTCCTTTGGTCATGTATGGATGTGAGAGTTGGAGTGTGAAGAAGGCAGAGTGCCAAAGAATTGATGCATTTGAACTGTGGTGTTGGAGAAGACTCTTGAGAGTCCCTTGGACTGCAAGGAGATCCAACCAGTCCATTCTAAAGGAGATCAGCCCTGGGATTTCTTTGGAGGGAATGATGCTGAAGCTGAAACTCCAGTACTTTGGCCACCTCATGTGAAGAGTTGACTCATTGGAAAAGACTTTGATGCTGGGAGGGATTGGGGGCAGGAGGAGAAGGGGCCTACAGAGGATGAGATGGCTGGATGGCATTACTGACTCGATGGACAGGAGTCTGAGTGAACTCCGGGAGTTGGTGATGGACAGGGAGGCCTGGAGTGCTGCGATTCATGGGATCGCAAAGAGTCAGACATGACTGAGCGACTGAACTGTCTGAACTGAATTGCATATTTAATTGCAGCATCATTTATGAGCATACAATGTATACAGTACTGTGCTAAGTAGGTGTGTTGGGCAATTGAAAGAACCATCACTTTTAAGGGGAAAAGGGCAGGCAAACCTGAAAGTTTTACATACTGTGCAGCAATTTATTATTGGGAAAAATAAATAAGATATATATTCCTAGAGAAGGAAAAAGTAAAATTGGTTTGAGATATGTTATAAAAGGTGGCATTAGGAACAGAGTGCATGATAAAGAATTTAAAAGATAATTACAATTTGAATCAGTAGGAAATAAAGCAATAGCCCAGGTGAATTAAGCTTCACACACTTCAGAAGGTAAGCTCCACAAAGGCCTTTTTTTTTTTTTTTTAGCATTGTATGCTCAGAACCCATGACAGTGCCTGATACATAACAAATATTCAACAAATGTTCACTAAATGAATGAATGCTGAATTGTTAAAACACTTAGAAACTATTGTAGTCCTTTTGTGATGACATTTGAGATGATATAATTAAAAAGAAATTTTTCTCCTTGGACTTAAACTTGGCAGTGAATATGGCTAAGGTTGACCAGTTTCTGTTTCTTATCAATTAAATGTTTCATGGGTTTTTCCTCGAAGTGTAGTCATTAACGAGCAGCTGCTCAGGGCAACGATAATGATGATGATAATACATTGCCCTTACACCATCTCCCTTATCCATGGAAATCTAAGTACTTTACCAACAGTAATTATCATAGCTCTTAAGGGAGGTAGGAAAGTATAATTAGCATTGTTTACAGATGAAAATTGAAATAGAGAGATATTAAGCAATCAGCTTAGAGGGATATATTAATAGTAAGTCAGCCATTTATTGTTTTCAAAATGTCAGCCTTCAAATTTTATTAAGGCTTGAGAACAGTGGATGACTAATATCTGTTAATTGTTCAAACCATAAGTTTGTGTCTCTTTTAGGGAGGTTAATAAAAAGACAGAAAAGATAAATCTTTAATTTTATCCATCAATGCACTCCTTGATATCTCATTTGAATTCTTGTTCAAATTGATGGGTGCTCATAGGTTAAGGAAAGTGTACATCTCTTGAAAGTCTTCTACGAAAGTTTCTTTGGCTCATAAATTTAGAAGTGCAATATTATTCAATTCTCAAGTCAAAATGACTGTACTATCACATTTTATGCCCTTTTCTCAAAGCTCTTCTGCTTTTTTTCTCCATACTTATAAAAAATGACCCCACCCCAGACACTAAGATCCTATTGATTTTGTAAATTAGATCTAAACAACAACTGAATTATATTAATTCACCATCAAGATAAGCTTATTTTGTGTTTGATTTGATCTTGTATTCTAAGCATAGTGATGAAAACTCTCCATTGATGGGTGCGTGTGTCTGTGTTTTGGGAACACCAATCATTTGTTTCTCTCTTCCTTTATTAATAGTATTACCAGGGTAAGCTAATAAGTTAATTTGTATTACCAGGATATTTCTGACACAGGTGGCAGAAAACTATTGCCAAATGCATATAAGCAAAAATATTTATTGGCTCAATTAATTCAGTGGTAGACCTGGCTTGAAGTTTGGTCTCTTTGAGCTCAAATAATGTCACCAAGATCTAGTTGTTTTTCTTCTCATGCTCAACTCTCAGTGCCTTGGCTTAACATACGGTGGCAAGATGAAAGCAACTTCCATTAGAAACTTTTAGGTTCAAGTTCAATGCATGCCCTGCGTGCTAATTCTCTTCAGTCATGTCAGACTTTTTGCCACCCTACTGGACTTTAGCCCGCCAGGATCCTCTGTCCATGGGATTCTTCAGGCAAGAATGCTGGAGTGGATTGCCATGCCCTCCTCCAGGGGATCTTCCCAACCAAGGGATCGAACCCACATCTCTTATGTCTCCTGCATTGGCAGGCAGGTTCTTTACCACTAGTGCCACCTGGGAACCCTCAGATTCAGTGGAGGAGAGTATTGCCAGCATCCTCAAAGTCTCAGAAGAGTTTCCATTGTACCATGCTGGCTCTGATTGTGTGACCTGTTCATCCTTATCAACTCTTCTTGTCCAAGGCATGCTATCCAGTGCATTAAGTTGGAAAAAATTAGAGCCCACCCTTAATGAAAGGTTGGAGTAAATCTTCACTGAAACTATACCTCTGGTTGTAAATTACAATATTTGTTGTTGTTGTTCAGCAGCTACATCATTTCTGACTCTTTGAGACTCCATGAGCTGCAGCATGCCAGGCTTCCCTGTCCTTCACTATCAGTTTACCTCACTCCTAACTTTTATAGAATTAATCTTTCACACAGTACAACTATATTGTTGACATATAGCTGTCAATTGCAGTACTCTACCACCCCTGGTTCCAAATAGGAAAAGGAGTATGTCAAGGCTGTATGTTGTCACCCTGCTTATTTAACTTCTATGCAGAGTACATCATGAGAAATGCTGGACTGGAAGAAACACAAGCTGGAATCAAGATTGCTGGGAGAAATAGCAATAACCTCAGATATGCAGATGACACCACCCTTATGGCAGAAAGTGAAGAGGAACTAAAAAGCCTCTTGATGAAAGTAAAACAGGAGAGTGAAAAGGTTGGGTTAAAGCTCAACATTCAGAAAATGAAGATCATGGCATCCGGTCCCATCACTTCATGGGAAATAGATGGGGAAACAGTGGAAACAGTATCAGACTTAATTTTTTTGGGCTCCAAAATCACTGCAGATGGTGGCTGCAGCCATGAAATTAAAAGACACTTACTCCTTGGAAGAAAGGTTATGAGCAACCTAGATAGTATATTCAGAAGCAGAGACATTACTTTGCCGACTAAAGTCCATCTAGTCAAGGCTATGGTTTTTCCTGTAGTCATGTATGGATGTGAGAGCTGGACTGTGAAGAAGGCTGAGCACCGAAGAACTGATGCTTTTGAACTGTGGTGTTTGAGAAGACTCTTGAGAGTCCCTTGGACTGCAAGGAGATCCAGCCAGTCCATCCTGAAGGAAATCAACCCTGGGATTTCTTTGGAAGGAATGATGCTGAAGCTGAAACTCCAGTACTTTGGCCACCTCATGAGAAGAGTTGACTCATTGGAAAAGACTTTGATGCTGGGAGGGTTGGGGGCAGGAGAAGAAGGGGATGACAGAGGATGAGGTGGCTGGATGGCATCACGGACTCGATGGACACGAGTCTGAGTGAACTCTGGGAGTTGGTGATGGACAGGGAGGCCTGGCGTGCTGCGATTCATGGGGTCGCAAAGAGTCGGACATGACTGAGCGACTGAACTGAACTGAACTGAACCACCCCTCCACCCCCAGAGAGTCGATCTAATGTTTATCCTTCCATCTATAGGGATTCACGTTGGTCACTTGTTGGACCAGTTAAATTAGTGTCTATTCCTGAGATCTGATCTTATATAAGGTGCAGATACTCAGAGATAAGCTAAGCTGAAGGTTTGAGAAATGTATTCATGGATATGTCAGCTTAGTTTAGGCACTCAGATCACTAGAACTTCCCCTGTTTCTGCAGCCTCTCCACTGATTCTGTAATTTATCCTGGTATTCCTGCAACATCTTTGTTGTTGTTGTTGTTGTTTATGTAAGTGAATTCTAGTTATGTTTCTATTACTATTAATAACAATAAAGAGTCTTTGGTAACACTCTTTTGTTTTTGAGACTTAGTTTCTTCCTAGTTCCAAAAAGTGGGCCCTTATCTTACTTCCCTATTTCTGAGTACCTGCCTTGAAAAATTGTCTAGTTAAAACTATCTTTTGTATATTTTTACTCTGACATATTTTCAGAGTTGCAAAAAATATTTGCACAGATGGCTTTTTTATATCCCAGTCACCTAATATTAACAGTTTACTATGCTTACCTCATCCTTTCAAGTCTCCATGTACGCATGATTTGTGTAAATGCAGACTAAGCTACATACTGGATGCCCCTTTACTCCTAAATCCTCAAAGTGTTCTTCCTAAAAAACAGATATATCATCATCTTGTTTAATAGCCATGAATCAGGAAATTTCTGTGTACCAATAATGAAGTGTCTAACCTTTAGTTTTTATTCAGGTTTTGCTAGTTGTATCAATTATGGTCTTTATAGCAAAAAAAAAAAAAAATCCTAGATTATACTTCCAGTAGTCATATTCTTTAGTCTCTTTTAATCTCATACAATTCTTTCATTTTCCTTTTTTTCCCTAATACTGGCATTTTTGAAGTTACAAACCAGTCATTTGGTTTGTGATGTGGATTTATATCAGTGGTAATGGAAACCTTCATCACTTGGTTAAGGTTGCATCTGCTAGTTTCTTCACAATAAAGTTTGCCAATTTTTTCTTAATAATTAATATATATGTTGTGGGAGGTACTTTGACTAGCATTTTTCACTCCTTATACTTTCACCCATTTTTGCATCCCCAGGTCTATATGGAAATGATATCCCTTCTCTGCTTCACAAGTGTCCTCTGAGCGATCATCTACTTTCTCTCACTTTGCAGTCCCTGCCACCACCCACTCATGTGTCCAATAAATGTCCTGTTTCTGGCATCCATTCTATAATTAGAATCTTTCTATACACAATTAGAATGTGGCATAATCTTAGGCTTCCTTACCATCATCTTAAGCAGCTTGTCACTCATCTGCAGTATTTGCCATTTAACAAAACTAGCCTATATTAATGCCCATTTATCTCTAGCTTTTATCTTCCAAATAGCTGATTCATCCTAACAAATTGGGTGATCTTACATCTGTAGCTAGAAACTGCCCCAATGTTTTTGCTTTTAGTTTTAGGTCTTCCAAGTCTCCTAGTCTTCCTAAACTAGGTAACCCTCAATATTTTTTTTTTTACTCTGGCTACTCAATAGCTGTAATTAATAAAATGAAAACTGTTGTAGAGCAATTCTACTATCTGACAGTAACAATGATACCATTTCCAGTAGGCAACCTTTGTATCATTCTTAAAATTGAACTTACCATAAACTTGTGAAATCTAATATATGGTTATTTAAGTTAGATGCCCAGAAGAATGAGTGATATTCAGTCTAAAATCTTCATGAAGAAAATTGACCAACTGAAGCAGAGGGGCTAATGGAGAAAACGTATGTTTAGGATACACTTTCAAGTTTTGTGTTATATTCTAGGACAGAATACTGAGATGGTGGAGGAGGAGCAGAAACACCCTCCTGTGCTACTAATCCAAGAAGACAACTAGAGCATAGAAATCAGAGAATGCTTTCTATCACTATCATAGCAAGGAAAAAAAAAGATACTTGGAATCACTTCTGTAACAATTTAGTAGCATGTCTAAGGCTTTGTGAGTTCCTTGATAATAATTATTTTATTCTCTTATTTCTTTGTGACAAATAGCAATAAAACTCTTTGTAACTAGTATGATCCTCTGTAAAGGAACAAAAAAGAGAAAGCTAAAGAACAGGTTTCCTATTCTAAAGAGTGAGATTGATGTCAGGAGCAAAGAATAGTTTTTGTCCCTAATGCCTGAGAAAAGGAAGAAAAAGACAGTTTAGAGAGATGTTCTGGTCTGAGAAGCAGTCGTGGGTTTACCCACAAATGGTCCACAAGGGCTTCTAGATACTAGACACTAAGATGATTTAAAACCCAAAGGATTCTCGCTTTTTTCATGTTTGTATTTCAGCCACAGTATTATCAGAGACTATAAATTCTGTGTACTTGCTTTTTGGCATGTATTTTTCATATTAGTTCTCCTAGCCTCAGTGGTGTTTTTATTTCTATAGGGTTATTATTACAGAAGTGAGGAGTTCTGGATACGACTTTTCTGTCTATAAGTTCCCTGAGGATAAGTGCCTGTGTTGTTTATTACAGTATTCTGGGCATAGTGCTAGTTACATGGCTTATTTCAGGTCAGTTCAGTTGCTCAGTCGTGTCTGACTCTTTGTGACCTCATGGACTGCAGCACGCCAGGCTTCCCTGTCCATCACCAACTCCCAGAGCCTGCTCAAACTCATGTCCATTACTTTGGTGATGCCATCCAACCATCTCAGCCTGTGTCATCCCCTCTTCCTCCTGGCTTCAATATTTCCCAGCATCAGGATCTTTTCAAATGAGTCTGTTCTTCACATCAGTTGACCAAAATATTGGGGTTTCATGGCTTATTGAGCCAGTAAATATATGGTCACTCAATAAGAGACTTGCTGACACACAGTTTGCTGGCTGCAGATTATAGCACTTAGCCTTTTTTAAAATTTTCCCCTCCAGTAAGGAGCTCAACAAATCCTAGTTTTGACTTTGTGAAAAGACATTCAAGAACTCAAAGAACTTGACCTACTCATTTTTACAAACTGTTGGAAGAACTCGTTTAGGAAAGCTATTAAACCAAGTCAGACAAGATTTGTTTATCCTAAACTTTAGAATCCAGCTACATATTGAATAAATAGTAATGATAACTGGAGCATATTAGGCTGGGCTGTAAAGTAATAGAATTTGGAGGCTGATTTCTTGCCTTTATTTCCAATGCTCCCTTTCTTATAAGGGTATAGAGGAAAACCATGCCAAATACCAGAGAGAATGGGTGATATTCATATGTGTTCTCTTTCCTACTAGTAATGGATTCTCCTCTCAAACTTCATAGAGAGCAACTTTATCTAGATTTATACTTTTAATTAAATGCAAATTATAGCCCTAACTGTTAGAGTTGCCACATTATCAATATTAATAATACCTAACCTGGAGAAAAATGTGAAGAGTCTTCATGATTGACTCTTCCTTGGCTGACTAGGGCTCGTAAATGGACCCTGAGGGTTTCATGTGCACTGTCTAGACTCACCTTGAGGATTTGATCTCAGTGCCTCCACTTGAGACATCTCAATCACAGATTTATAAACCTATTGTTGTATTTTAATCCTTCTCAAATTTTAATTAAGTTATGGTTTTAATTCAAAGTAATTATGCTTACTGACAGACCTATGATTGATGCAAGACACAAAGCAATTAGGTGAATAGAGACAAAAAATATAGCTAATATCATTGACATAATGGTCCTGGGCAGAATTAACATTATCTTTGAAATGTGAACCCTTCGGTGAAGATCACTGACATAGTTGTCATAGAAACTGCTTGTCTTGTCATTACTGCTGTCTCCAGACATCTGTTCTAGGTTCAAACACTCATTCACATGTGCATTCATTTGGTTAGATCGGGTGTCTTATCTTAGGCACCTTTATCATCTATGAATATGTTGACTCCTTTTAAATAATGAAAAACCAATAATAAATTAATAACTACAGTTGTATCAGCACTTAGAGTTTTGGTTGACAATGGCTAATAACATCGCTGAGACTTAACTGTGGCTAGGAAATGGCAACCCACTCCAGTGTTCTTGCCTGGAGAATCCCAGGGATGGGGGAGCCCGGTGGGCTGCTGTCTATGGGGTCACGCAGAGTTGGACACGACTGAAGTGACTCAGCAGCAGCAGCAGCAGCAGTATTATATGAATTTTATAGTCAGTTATGAATTAATTATCTACAATAATAAAAGCCCTGGGATTTAAGAAATACAAATAGTTTTTTTACTCTAAATGCAAGAATTTTTGAAACTGAGTTTATACAGATATGTTTGAGTTATTCTATTTGTTGGAAAAAAAGTCACAACACTTCACATAATGAAACTACACCATGAAGACCTAGTTACAGAGAACTGGTAAAGATATTTAATTTCCCCAGTCATGGCTAGGAAAAGATAGCATTAGCCTTCACCTTAACATATTCAGCAGAATAATCCTTAATTTTGCATCACTGTATTTAGCATTTATAATAGGAAATTTAGCATCCCTGTCCTCCAAATGCTAAATGCTAGTGTTAATAGCAGCTCTTGGCCCTGGTCACAGTAGCAACCAAATATGAATCCACACATTTCCAGATGTCCCCCATGTAGAGTATGGGGTTCCACTCATGAATGGAAACCACTGTAAATGTCTTTGCAAAGATGTCTTTTCTTGTTCTGTCATTTTCTCAGCAGATTCTTACCTTGTTACATTTTAAATTTATCTGGTGTGAGTCTCATACTAATTAAAGTCTGGAAGGTTAACATTGCTTCAAGCTGTCAACAATACTACAAGAATGTCAGGAAAAAAAACAAAACAGCAAAGTATAAAAGATTTGGTACCCTAAAAAGAAACTGAAAGGGAAAAAAAAAGTACCAAGTTACTAAACATTTAATTGTTTAGAAGAATAATTAAAGGTTTGCCTTTCCCTCTGCTGAAAGTTTCAATACTGGAGTGTGTTATTTGTTAGAAATAAATATAAGATAAATTGATGGAAAGACTGAAAGTCTGTTGTGTGAGAGGAGTTCACAGTAAATGTAGAAAAGATAAGCCAATGGACCAGAAGGAAATATCTTAAGATTTTATACCAAAGAAACTTGGACAAGTAGGTCTTTTGGAAATGATACCTGGTGACAGAGTGTCCCATGTTTTTCTTGTAAGTTGAAAATTCATGCATAAAGAGAAATACATTCTTTGAATAGCAGAAAAGTGTTTTTCTTTTATACACTGAAAACCCTGGCATATTTCATTGATTCACACTTTTCTGCTATTGAATGTAGAATAAAGAATTGCCACTAATCATAATTACTCTAAAATATTTGTTACCACAATTGTTGCGATGGTACACAATAAATAATAAATGGTTAAAATAAACCCAGAGGAAGATAGAAATATAATAGACTTTACAGACAGTCTAGAAAGTTAATGTTGAAAGATATTATTTTAAGAAGTTCCTTAGCTACTTATTTGAAGAAAATGGCTGGAAATTTAAGAGAGATATTTGCGATTGAAGTGATTTGGGAGTCACCAGATTTCTATGTTGGAGAAGGCAATGGCAGCTCACCCCAGTACTCTTGCCTGGAGAATCCCATGGATGGAGGAGCCTGGTGGGCTGCAGTCCATGGGGTCTCTAAGAGTCGGACATGACTGATCGACTTCACTTTGACTTTTCACTTTCATGCACTGGAGAACGAAATCGCAACCCTCTCCAGTATTCTTGCCTGGAGAATCCCAGGGACAGGGAGCCTGATGGGCTGCTATCTATGGGGTTGCACAGAGTCAGACATGACTGAAGTGACTTAGCTGCAGCAGCAGATTTCTATGTGATTAAAATGTAACTGTTTCTTAGGACGTGCTCAGAAATGATGCTTGAGTGGGCCTGCTAAGTCTCTTCAGTTCAGTTCAGTCGCTCACTCGTGTCCGACTCTTTGCGACCCCATGAATCGCAGCACACCAGACCTCCCTGTTCATCACCAACACCCGGAGTTCACTCAGACTCATGTCCATCGAGTCCGTGATGCCATCCAGCCATCTCATCCTCTGTCGTCCCCTTCTCCTCCTGCCCCCAATCCCTCCCAGCATCAGAGTCTGTTCCAATGAGTCAACTCTTCGCATGAGGTGGCCAAAGTACTGGAGTTTCAGCTTCAGCATCATTCCCTCCAAAGAAATTGCAGGGCTGATCTCCTTCAGAATGGACTGGTTGGATCTCTTTGCAGTCCAAGGGATTCTCAAGAGTCTTCTCAGTCATCGTTATTGATATTTCTTCCGGCAATCTTGATTCCAGCTTATGCGTATCCAGTTCAGCATTTCTCATGATGTAGTCTGAATATGAGTTAAATAAGCAGGGTGACAATATACAGCCTTGACGTACTCCTTTTCCTATTTGGAACAAGTCTGTTGTTCCGTGTCCAGTTCTAACTGTTGCTTCCTACTGTTGCATATAGGTTTCTCAAGGGGCAGGTCAGATGGTCTGGTATTCCCATCTCTTTCAGAATTTTCCACACTTTATTGTGCTCCACACAGTCCAAGGCTTTGGCACAGGCAATAAAGCAGAAATAGATGTTTTCTGGAACTCTCTTGCTTTTTCGATGATCCAGGAGAACTCTTTGCCACCCCATGGACTGTATCCCACCAGACTCCTCTGTCCCCAGAATTGTCCAGGCAAGAATACTGGATTGGGTTACCATGCCCTCCTCCAGGGGATCTTTCCAACCCAGGGATCAAACCTGTGTCTCACGATGGTTCTTGCATCACTGGGGAGTAGTGGGGGAGTGGAATTCAGAGGCTAGGGGTTGATAGATGTCAGTTGGGAGACTATATCTAGAACTTTTTCTTAGTCACTTATCATCAGTTGCTTCCCAGGTGGTGCTAGTGGTAAAGAACCTACCTGCCAATGTAGGAGACACAAGAGAGGCGGGTTCCACCCCTAGCTCAAGAAGATCCCCTGGAGGAGTGCATGGCAACCCATTCTGGTATTCTTGCCTGGAGAACCTGCATGGAAAAGGAGCCTGGCAGGCTATAGTCCATTCGGTCGCAGAGTCAGACATGACTGAAGTGACTGAGCATGCACACACCATCATCAGTTAATAATGGCACATGAGAGAAAGGTATGGAAGAAAGCCATCTAGGGTAGGAGAAAAAATGCTGTACTGAGTCAATGAAGAGTGACATTGCAGTAGCATAAGTCTGGATAACTACATTTTTTCATTTCTGTGTTCATTACTTGGGAGAGAATAGCCATGGAAATGATGAATTCTTTGCTTTATGGCAAAATTTTGATGGAGATCAGTTGGTCCTAGAAGCATAAGCTAGAAGGACAGGATATTTTGATCAGAGGGAGATCTTTTAATATTTCAGAAGCAGAAGAGTTGTTGGGTGATAACATAGTCCAGAATATAGACACCAGAGTGGATGAAGGAATAGAAAGTGCATGAAATAACTTGAATTATGGAAAGCCAGAAAAGGTTCAATGTTCAGATAACTTTGTCACCTGGTCATTGGTTTACTGAAGATAAATGTTGAATGAAGGGGTAAATGTTGAAAGAAAAAGAATATGGCATGCCGGGAGCCAAGGTCACTTGTGAGTCAATGAGATCAATAGGAAGCTACACAGATGCAGAGGAGGAATGGTGAGGATGAAGCAATGATGGCCCAAAATGAGCACCATGAAGTGAACAACTACCCCGCAGTTCCCGTGCTTCTGGACTCTGAAGAAAGTAAAATATGGGAGCCTGAAAGTTTAGTATTTGATAAAGAGTTTTGCAAGGGAAATAGTATTGTGTTTGCCAGTAATCTGTCAGGAAAAGAGAAGCCTCTAGTTAATTTAAGGAAGGGATTTACTACAGAAAAAGAGAGGCTTACAAAAATGGGGAAGCTCTTCTGTTCATTTAGCAAATTACTACAAAAACAAGCCTTTCCGGAAACCACTGCTAATAATCTTAACTATTTTATACATTGTAGTTTATGTCAAACCTAATCTCCAATTCACCCCACCCTCCTCTTCCCCTCCATGTTCACATGTCTGTATCTCTATTCCTGCCATGGAACTAAGCTCAAAGACATACGATAACAAGGATTAACAAGGACGCAGTGAAATTCCCACTCCTGGTGGGAATTTTAAATGGTGGACCCACTTTGGAAAACAGTCTAAAAATCTCTCAAAAGGTTAAACACACTGTATGACACAGCAATTCTACTTTAGGCATATACCCAAAGAAATGAAAATATATAGCCACACAAGCACTTGTACACAAATGTTTACAGAAGTACTCATTACTTTGCCAACAAAGGTCCATTCAGTCAAGGCTATGGTTTTTCCAGTGGTCATGTATGGATGTGAGAGTTGGACTATAAAGAAAGCTGAGTGCAGAAGAATTGATGCTTTTAAACTGTGGTGCTGGAGAAGACTCTTGAGAGTCTCTTGAACTGCAAAGAGATCCAACCAGTCCATCCTAATGGAGTTTAGTCCTGGGTGTTCATTGGAAGGACTGATGTTGAAGCTGAAACTCCAATACTTGGCCACCTGATGCAGAGAACTGACTCATTTGAAAAGACCTTGATGTTGGGAAAGATTGAAGGCAGGAAGAGAAGGGGATGACGACAGAGGATGAGGTGGTTGGATGGCATCACTGACACAATGGACATAGGTTTGGGTGGACTCCGGGAGTTGGTGATGGACAAGGAGGCCTGGTGTGCTGCGGTTCATGGGGTCACAAAGAGTCAGACATGACTGAGCGACTGAACTGAACTGAACTGATGCATAATAGCCCAAAAGTAGTATCCACCCACATGTGCATGAATAGATAAATAAAATATTCCACACAATGGAATATATTCAGCAATAAGAATACATGGAGTGCTGATACATTATGCAGCACACATGAACCTCAAAAACACTATGCTAAGCGAAAGAGGCCAGTCACAAAAGGCCACACACAGTTCCATTTTTGTGAAAAGGCCAGAATAGGCAAACCTATAGAGACAGATAGATTAGTGATTGCCTAGGACTATGGAAGATTAGTGATATGGGCTTAGGGATAAGGGATATCAGCTTAGGGATATGGGCTTTCTTTTTAGGGTGATGAAATGTTCTATAATTGATTGTGGTGGTGGCTGCACAACCCTGTGAATATACTAAAATCCTGTGAGTATACTTAATTGTATTTAAGTTATATTTCAATAAAGTTTTTTTTTTAAATAAGTGTAAAAAAGAATCCTAGCTAGCCAAAAGTGGGAGATTGAGAGGAGGAAGCATCAACTTCATTGGTTATTCGGCTCCAGACTCAGCTGAATGCCAGTCTACTAGTGCTCTTCATCTAGCTTCCAAGTCTTATAGAAATGACTGTCGTTAGTGGACTCTCAACCAGAACTCTGCTGGCCTGTGAGTCTGGAAATAATTTCCCCAAACTCTGTCCCTTATGATACATGATAATGTGCTGCTTAGCAGATGGGAATAGTAGTACTGAGTGTGAACAGATAATATCAAGGAGAAGTATGTTCAAGTAAGATGAATTAAAATGAGGTAGAAAAGACATTAGGACTAGGTTAAACATAGAGACTTGTTACTGTGAAACAAGAACTAAAAATTTCAGAGGAAATTTTGCAAGAGAGAACAACAGTGGGAAATTGCATCCAGACCAAGGAAGCACAGAGTAGTGTGACTGTTAAACTTGGCGGGACCAGAAATAGACTAGAGGGAATCATTTTTTTATGTTAATTAAATATCACAGTGAAGTAAGTTATGGTAAACTGAAAGAAACTGATTTCAAGTTTCTTCAAAAAGAGGTTTCATTATATTTTCTAATGAAAAGAAAAAACTCAAGTCATTTGGATGAAACTGGTAACTTAAGTTGCTTATATAGCCATAGAAATTCTAACCTAACAGGCAAACAATGAATGAGTGACTTTCTAGGATCCTAATTATATGTTATAAATGGTGGCATCTTCTGATAAATGGCAACCTACTTCTAATGTAAATGAAAGTTGATTTTAAAGTCTTTTATTTTATTTTTTTACTTCAGAATTCTTCAAAATATTAATACACATGTGACTATCAAAGAAGAGGGTATGATGTGTAAGAATTACACTGTATTATTGTCCCAGTTACTTAAAAGTCCTTTGAGAGGATCCTGATTCCTCCTCCACTGGCCTGGTTTTGGTGGGGGCAGAAAAGAACAAAAGTGAACATGTGCTATTTATGAACAAAAATTTGACATATCATGTGTTTCCACCATGAGTTTTTCCTCTATCATCAGACAGCATGTCCCAGATAGGAACTGTTCACTAAGCCTAAGTCTCTGGATGAAGACATGGTTGCAACTGACAGTAATGAGCTGACATGAAGAAAATCTGCTTCCATTTTTGCAAACGATACAGATTTTGAGGTTTTCTGCAACAGTGCTAATACTTCTTTGAACAGTATATAATACATTCTATTTTCCAAATATATATAACTATGACATTTTTAAAAAATCTCAGTTTGAGGGAGGTGTGGGGGAAATACTGGTTCAAGTTATTAATTTTGTCTTCTCTTAAAATACATATTTTTTAAAGAAAGAATTTGGCTTCTTGAATGGTTAATTTTTAAGATATAGAAAATGAAATTATCTTGATTCACATTGCTAAATAACTCTCTAGGAGTTTAAGAAGATACATGCTATTTATTAAACCATAATAACATAACAGATTTAAAAATGTTGTTCTGATTGTTTTGTAACTTTGTTATATATGTGTGTGTGTGTGTGTGTGTGTGTGTGTGTGTGTGTGTGTGTATGATATTCAAGTGCTTATTTTGTAGATTTTTGTTGTTATTGTTGTCTTTTGTGTGACAAAATAGTACCTGGGGAAAACAGAAGATCAAATCTGTTGTTGTAGGCCCTCTCAATTATTGAGCTGTTTTCACAGAGTAAGCCTTGATTACCCTTAAATGTTAAATATTAATATCTTCTCATTTTTTTCCTACTCTGTCAAATCAAGTTTCTGAGGGAGTTTCTGTCCTGTTTGTCTTGTATCCCATTAGATTTGGCTTGGAGGCCAGAACGCAGTGGTGAGTCACAGTGCAGTCCTCTAAAAACCCGTGAACACTTGCTTTTGAAAGCCCTTGCCTCTTTGGAGCCGAACTCTGTGCTTTCTATCTTGTCTCTCTCCAAGTAGATCAGCTACCCAAGGTATTGATTCTTCTCCTCACCTTGTCTTTGAGAATTGGTTCTGATCCATCCTCATTCTATCCTACTGCTTCCTCCCCCCACTCCCAAATTTTACTTTTTCAGCCATTGACACCTGTCCAGCTCATCTTGCACTTGCCCATTGGAACATTTCATCAGCCTGTCCAGTTTTTCTGTTTTAATAACACTGTGACTTTTATTATCTCTAGTGATTGAGATCCTGTGCTTCACCCCAAGCCTCGGAGTTATAACAACTGTTGTGAGTCAATGTAATATAGACAGCTTTAGACACTTTGAATGCTTTTTTAATTAACATGTTCACAAGACCCAAGGCAGTTAAAATCTCAGATTAATCAAGTTATTATGAATTTGAGACATAATATCAATATAAAAACTATGTTGGTTGAAAGGTTAATTCTTGGTTCATGGGAAAGCAAAACAATGATACATATTTAATAGAGCTATACATAAACTTGATTACAATTGTTTCACTCAGGTAAAACGATGAGTTCAAGATTAGGTAACATGTTATTTAACTCTTGTCCAGTTAATGTTAAAACTTTCCTCGACTAAAATAAGATAGCAAGCAGAAGACAGACTTGCCACCATGCCTATTCAGTTCAGTTCAGTCGCTCACTCGTGTCCGACTCTTTGCGACCCCATGAATTGCGCACACCAGGCCTCCCTGTCCATCACCAACTCCCGGAGTTCACTCAGACTCACGTCCATCGAGTCCGTGATGCCATCCAGCCATCTCATCCTCGGTCGTCCCCTTCTCCTCCTGCCCCCAATCCCTCCCAGCATCAGAGTCTTTTCCAATGAGTCAACTCTTCGCATGAGGTGGCCAAAGTACTGGAGCTTCAGCTTTATCATCATTCCTTCCAAAGAAATCCCAGGGCTGATCTCCTTCAGAATGGACTGGTTGGATCTCCTTGCAGTCCAAGGGACCCTCAAGAGTCTTCTCCAACACCACAGTTCAAAAGCATCACTTCTTCGGCACTCAGCCTTCTTCACAGTCCAACTCTCACATCCATACATGACCACAGGAAAAACCATAGCCTTGACTAGGTGGACCTTAGTTGGCAAAGTAATGTCTCTGCTTTTGAATATACTATCTAGGTTGGTCATAACTTTTCTTAGAGCAAAGGAAATGTTAAGAATTCAGAGTAACATTGTGTTAAACAGTGATACTTTCAAAAAAGTTAGCACAATAGTGTTACTAAAAATTTGCAACATCAGTAACAAACTATTAGAGAGTGTGACTTGAGTAATGAAAATAGAAAATGTCGTATTTGAGCAGATGTTGCAGCTTAAAAGCATTTAGAGAGGTATATCCATTCACCTATGTGTATATTTATCTTCAAATGACCAGGCTGACCTTGGTTGAGCATGGCACAAATCATTTTTAATAGACACAGTCAAATTCAAAATAGTTTTGTCTGTGTCCTCACTAGTGCTTACTTTCCATTAGACTGAGCCTATTGGAATAAGCAAACCCCAAATTCTGAGATTCATAAAGTTCTTGACAGATTTCAAAATTTTATTTGAATATAATACAATATGGAATCCACATATAGCATCATTTAGTAGCAGGTGTTCAATATTTTAAGAAGAAAGATATATTACATAAAATGAAACAATACTTTTTCAAAGAAGATAATTGACTAATTTATCTTTGTTATTGTATATGACACCTTTCTAGTTGTCTTATCTGTAGCTTTTATATGCCAGATATTTTTGATTTTGTGTTTTCCAGGGAAAATTCTATTCAGTACTTAAATTGATAAGACACACCACAAACATTTCATTACATGAGAAATGGCTTATTTTAACCATTGGTCAAACTTACACATCTCATCAAGGAGGCTAGGATTTAGGACATAAGTGATCCAAACTTCTATTCATTCTTTTGTTGATGCCCAGAAATACTAAGAGATTCAAGAATGTTATATTTACTTTTATTTTCCAAATAAAAAGCAATCAAATGACTATATGCTTAAACTCATATCATTTGGCCTTTATAAAAGGCCAAAGGTCACAGATAGAGGAATCCCAATGTCATTGGTAAAGGGACTTAAATGTTAAGGCTGCTAAATGTTACTTTTAAATTAATAGTGACAGGACTGTCGTTATTAATCCTTGTTTTGTTAATCTTATGCTTTTCTATAGCTAGAAGCATTTAGAAGTATTTCTACTTCTATAAAATATACTATATTAGTTTATCGTTTGCTTTCCAGAATTAAAATTCTGCTGCTTTGCTCTGGTGGCTCAGCTGGTAAAGAATCTGCCTGCCATGTAGGCCTGGCTTCAGTCCCTGGGTTGGAAAGATCAGCTGGAGAAGGGAATGGCTACCCACTCCAGTATTCTGGCCTGGAGAATTCCATGGACTGAAGAGCCTGGTGGGCTACAGTCCATGGGGCTGGGAGGAGTATGATACAACTAAGCATACTAACAATCAAAATTCTGATTTTGAACATCATGGTACTTTTTACAGGTCAAAATTAAAGCAGCTTCCTGGTGTCCACTGACATTTTTATTCTTATTTTTCATAAACCTATTGAATATAAAAAGATTTTCCTAGTCCATGTTTCCATGTATCTGCCGCATGTCTTTAGCACAGTAGTTATTCTAGATGTAGAATAGCTCAGTAGCAGTTATGCCATTTGCAGAGTAACGTTTTAGTTATTTCTGATTACCACAGACTATGAATGAACATCATGTAGACTAGAGATTTTGGAGGGTATGAAGCAATCCTGATGTATTACCAACATTTGGCAAAACTGCATCATTCACAAAGCCATATTCAAATTGATAATTATGTTCCCTAGCCCACATGGCATTAAGATTATTGCAGTGGAAGAGAGATACTGAAATTAATTAGCCTGAGAGAAAAGGTGGGACATTTTTTAAACATCGAAGCAAGTTAATAGAAAAGTACTGGAGGACTTTTGAGTAGAGGTTAATCAACGGAATGTGTTCAGCCCATTGAATTATTCCTAATTTTGCAAAAAATTGTTTTCTTTGATTAGGCCTTCTATGTTTGCTGACTAACACCCATCGAAGTTTGGCTTTTACCCTCCACAGAAACTAGGAGACAAGGATACTATCTCCTTTGATATTTCATCAGGCTCAAAACATGTTATTTTAGCTATGTCTCATATATACTTGCTGCTGATATTGGAAACTCTTACTCCTTTCACTGCAACCATGACTCTTTATGAATTGTGGGAAATTTACAAGACTGAGAACTTTGCCCAGGTTTTTCAAAATTTTATTAATTCTTGGCTATGCTGGGTCTTTGCTGCTGCACCAGGCTTTTCCCTAGTTACAGTGAACAGGGGCTGCTTTCTAGTTGCCAGCTCCTCATTATAGTGTCTTCTTTTGTTGTTGTTTTGCAGCATGGTCTCAAGGGCACATGGGCTTCAGTAGCTGTGGCACATGGGGTCAGTAATTGTCATGCATGGGCTTAGTTGCCACGAGGTATGTGGCAACTTCCTGAACCAGGGATGGATCCTGTGTCCCCTGCATTGGCAGGCAGATTCTTAACCCCTGGATCACCAGGGAAGACTGGCCAGGATTTCTGAGGAGATTTTCTTGGCATAAGACATTGTCAGCCTGTGAGAGAACCAGATTTGTTCCAACAGACAGCCTGATTTAGAGAGACCCACATTATAAGGGTTATAAAAGTGCAATATTTTAATAACTTTCTGAGTTCCTCTGGGGTTATGGCAGTGTGCATAACAACAACAAAGTGGGAAGAGAGCATTTTTCAGATGCTGTCTTGTGTGCTTTGTTTTAGGCTTTGCTATTTCAAGGTACACTTCACCACCACCAATACATTTGATGTTGAGTGTTGACAACAAAAAGTAGCCTAAATTTTAGAACTCGGAAGAGCTGGTTTCTTACAGAGACTCCAGGAAAACCAGTGGAATGCTCAATTAGCCAATTGTAAGGACAAAGTGAGCAAAGCCAATGTGCAAATTTTGAGTCTTTCACAATTGGTTGACTTTAAAGCTTTTTGGCTTGGAATGGGAGAGAATATGTTTTCTTCCTGGAAAAGCAACTCCTAATAAATCAAGTTTGTAAGATTATTAGCACTTTTTGTTATCAATACTAATTATCATTACCATTAATTCGGGTATTTTCAGTTATCTGTTAACTTTTCTGCAATTAGTATCAATTTGCAAATTTGCTTGTTTATACCTGTTCCCGAAATCCCCATTCCTCACAACCATCATACAGGGCCCCCAGATGGCTCATTCTGTCACGTTCCCACACCTGACACCAGCTATGTGCTTCTCTATCCATTAGCAATAACTTTCTGCTTATCTTCTTACCACTGACATGAAGGAGGAATGTCCTCTTCAAAGCATATCTTAGTTTCTCACTTAACTCATGTTTCCCTTGGCTTTTAGTAATCAGGAAGCAATCTTACATAATGTAAAGAAAACATGGAAGCTTGGAGAAAAGGCACATATTAAAAACAAACACAAGAGAACACCCAGGAGTAAGAAGCAAGGAGAGTGTTGCTTCCAGTGTTATTATTTCTGTGTATCACAGACATAACACTTTCTAGCATTTGAGAACTGTTTTCTCACCTGAGATGTGTAAAGAACAAAAGGGAAGAAATGAAGAAATACAGAAGTTAAAATACCTGCAGCACCGACATAGTATTTCCCTGAAATAGAACCAAGTGGGAATATGAGATATTCTATAGTTTTAAGTGATTCAGTATAATACTTCCTTACCAGTAACAGCGATACATTCTATTACTTACATTGTTTTCATTCAATATTCAAGAAGTATCTCTTTAGCACTTAATTTTTTTCAGATATTATACAGCAAAAGATTCCTGGATATACAATTATTTAGAAATTCCTGCCCTCCAGTGATTTAACAGTAGAAAGAAAAGTGGTTAGAGAGAAGGTAAATATATTACAGAGAGATGAACACCTTAATAAGGCTCAGTAAGGGAGATGTGAGAACAATTAATAGGAACGATGAACCAATTCCTGGGGCAATCCACAAAGACTCCCTTGGGCAGATATTTCTAGTCACACACTTCTGCAAGCATATGTGGGTTTCTCTGTAAAATGTTACTAGAAATGAAAATTTAAGAGTATTCATATATTTAATTTTGAACATTTTCTCTCATTTGCTCTTTGAAGGGCTTGTGCTCATTTACGCTACCACTAAATGTTTTATAGCCTCCCTAATGTTGGGATACAGCATGTACCACACCACATATGCTACAGTGGGATATTGATTATTTTAAATTAAAGTTATTTAAGAAATGGCAATGTAAGAAGGGGATTCTGACTTGCTATTTGGGGACAAAACAAAATCACTTCCTAGACTTTACCGACAACTGGCATGCTCTACCAGAATTTGTTACTCATTTCCCTTTTTAAAAGCTTATGAATCAGCTTATGAATCCCCCAACTAGGGGGATCATGTGACAGTTTCCTGCATCTTTGATAAGAAATTATGTCTTGGCTTTGACTCTGGAATTAGGACTGACCTCCCCTGGTGGCTCAAGAGGCAAAGAGTCTGCCTGCAATGCAGGAGCCACAGGAGACATGGGGTTGATCCCTGGGGTGGGAAAGATCCCCAGGAGAAGGAAATGGTAGGCCACTCCAGTATTCTTGCCTGGAAAACTCCATGGATGGGAGGAGGCTGGTGGGTTACAGTCCATAGGGCCACAAAGAATCAGACACTATTAGGCACAGATTCATTCATTCATTCACCTAGTTCTTCCAAGTAACTTAGGAAAACAAATTCTCATAATGTTCCTATAGGTTTCCACATAATCATGATTGTCAGAATCCTTATAGATTTTCTGTCAGTTCCCTCATGCTTCTTGTACCCTGCCTTCTTCTTTTATGATCACAGTGAGTTTTACCTGTGTGTTTCTCAATAAGGGCTATTGCATAATTCTTCCCTTCCACCCCACTCCAAAAAAGGGCATTCTGAAACTCGTTCTGTCTTCCACAAAGCAGGAAATCTCCCATGTTGAGGGTAAATTCCCTGCATGTGGAGTTGGAAGGGCATCCTTAATGCCAGAGACAGGAATTCACACTGAGAAGCCTGTATAGACAAATCTTGTTTCTTCTTTAATTCATTATCCCAAGCCCAAACTCTGTTTAGATTCTATACTAATCAAACACCCAAAACCTAGGTCTTTGGTTCTGTCAATTCCTCACAGATTTATTGCTTTCCCCAAAAGTATAAAAGCTATCTGCTTTGGCCACATCTTAGGTCCTATCTCTATGAGACCTCTGTGCATGTAAATTAAAATGTCCTTTTCTCCTGTTAATCTGTCTTGTATCAATTGAATTATTAGTCTATCCACAAGAACTCGATAGAGGCAAAGGGGAATATTTCTTCATCCTCAACAGTAACTTTGTGTACAACCAGGAATTTGAGCTCTAATAGTCTGTTTATGTATTTTCACATCTTTATTTTGAACAAAGTAGGTACCTCTTTACAGAGTTATGAAGCATCCTTTTTTTTTTTCTTCTGTAAACTCTTTATGTATTTTGCCTCTTCAAAAAGTAAGTTGCTTTAAAAAATATTTTAAAATCCCTTAGAAGTGCTTATTATATATTTAAAAAGCAATTTTTCAATCTTATATAAAAATTTCCCACTGATTTCTCATGTGACTTAATATCAGTTTGTTCTACACAGAAGTATTTTATTTTCATGTAGTCTAATTTTCCATGTTAAAGGATCATTTCTCTATTCCAGGAATTCTTATTAGGATTAAATGATTATTGTGGGGGAGTAAAATTTTTAAAAAATCCTTTGGCATGAGGATTAATTTAGGCTAATTAATTTTAAGAAACAAAGACTGAAGTCTTCCTTTGTACCTTCTCCTTAGCTACTTAAAGAGGTCAGATAAAGGACCCGTTCTGAAGTTGAGCTACCATCAGATATCAGCAAAGAATATGGGCCAGATGTGGTGGGGAACACTTGGCAGGGCCTAGAGATAGGGAGTCTGCTGTTTGTCTCTGTGTGGCCCAGCAAGCATTTATTTACCAAATATTTTATTTTCTACAAGCTGGAATCAAGATTGCCAGGAGAAATATCAATAACCTCAGATATGCAGATGACACCACCCTTATAGCAGACAGTGAAGAGGAGCTAAAAAGCTTCTTGATGAAAGTGAAAGAGGAGAGTGAAAAAGTTGGCTTAAAGCTCAACATTCAGAAAACGAAGATCATGGCATCTGGTCCCATCACTTCATGGCAAATAGATGGGGAAACATTAGAAACAGTGTCAGGCTTTATTGTGGAGGGCTCCAAAATCACTGCAGATGGTGACTGCAGCCATGAAATTAAAAGACGCTTACTCCTTGGAAGAAAAGTTATGACCAACCTAGATAGTATATTCAAAAGCAGAGACATTACTTTGACGACTAAGGCCCGTCTAGTCAAGGCTATGGTTTTTCCTGTGGTCATGTATGGATGTGAGAGCTGGACTGAGCTGTGAAGAAGGCTGAGCGCCGAAGAATTGATGTGTTTGAACTGTGGTGTTGGAGAAGACTCTTGAGGGTCCCTTGGACTACAAGGAGATCCAACCAGTCCATTCTGAAGGAGATCAGCCCTGGGATTTCTTTGGAAGGAATGATGCTAAAGCTGAAGCTCCAGTACTTTGGCCACCTCATGTGAAGAGTTGACTCATTGGAAAAGACTCTGATGCTGGGAGAGATTGAGGGCAGGAGGAGAAGGGGACGACAGAGGATGAGATGGCTGAATGGCATCACGGACTTGATGGACGTGAGTCTGAGTAAACTCCGGGAGATGGTGATGGACAGGAAGGCCCGGTGTGCTGCAATTCATGGGGTCGCAAATAGTCGGACATGACTGAGCAACTGAACTGAACTGAACTGATCTCCTGTTAATTGCTTTTCTCCTCTTTCAAGTCTCTAACCTTAACTCTGAACATTCTCAATTATATTTGGTGAAGATGGTATTTGAGATGAGTTTCATCCATTTTAGCAAAGTTACTCAGTTTTCCTGGGTCCATGGTATATATACAGGAGGTATGGATGAGATGGCTGGATGGCATCACTGACTCGGTGGACGTGAGTCTGACTGAACTCCGGGAGTTGGTGATGGACAGGGAGGCCTGGCGTGCTGCAATTCATGGGGTCACAAAGAGTCAGACACGACTGAGTGACTGAATTGACTGAACTGATACATGTTATTGGGGCTTCTCTGGTGGCTCAGATGGTAAAAGAATCTGCTTTCGATGGAGGAGACCCAGGTGTGATCCCTGGGTTGGGGAGAATCTCTGATGAAAGGAATGGCTACCCACTCCAGTATTCTTGCCTCGAGAATCCAGTGGCCAGAGGAGTCTTGCGGGCTGCAGTCCATGGAATTTTGGAGTCAGACATGACTGAGCAATTAAGCTCAAGGTGATAGAGGACCACACATCAGTTCAGTTCAGTTCATTTCAGTCACTCAGTCATGTCCGACTCTTTGTGACCCCATGGACTGCAGCACACCAGGCCTCCCTGTCCATCACCATCTCCCAGAGTCTATTCAAAAACATGTCCATTGAGTCAGTGATGCCATCTAATCATCTCATCCTCTGTTGAGCACTTCTCTTCCTGCCTTCAATCTTTCCTAGCATCAGGGTCTTTTCCAATGAGTTAGTTCTTCACATCAGGTGGCAAAAATGTTGGAGTTTCAGCTTCAGTATCAGTCCTTCCAATGAGTATTCAGGACTGATTTCCTTTAAGATTGACTGGTTGGATCTCCTTGCAGTCCAAGGGACTCTCAAGAGTCTTCTCCAACACCACAGTTCAAAAGCATCAATTCTTCGGTGCTCAGCTTTCTTTACAGTCCAAGTCTTACACCCATACATGACTACTGGAAAAACCATAGCTTTAACCAGACTGACCTTTGTTGGCAAAGTAATGTCTCTGCTTTTAATATGCTGTCTAGGTTGGTCATAACTTTTCTTCCAAGGAGCTTTTCTCCTGTTAATCTGTCTCATGTCAGTTTAATTCTTAGACCAGCCAGAAGAATTTAGAAAGGGGAAAGAAAATTGCTCTGTCCTTGACATATTAAGAAATTACATTATGCACACTCTTCTGTGATGAGCTCCCCTTCTCAACCCAATTAATAAAATGTACAATTCAGAATACTTACAACCTTAGCTTAATTTTTCTAAAACTGACATATATTTCTCTTATATAGCACTACAATAATTTATATAAGTGGGCCCTAATTATACATGTCATCTCCTTGTTCACCTTTTGACAAATATTGCTGATTATATTAATGAATTCTTAGGCTTCCCAGGTGGGTCAATGGTAAAGAATCTGCCTGTGAAAGCAGAGACTTCGGTTTGATCCCTGGGTCAGGGAGATCCCCTGGAGAAAGAAATGGCAACCCATTCCAGTCTTCTTGCCTGGAGGATCCCTTAGACAGAGGAGCCTGGCGAGTTACAATCCGTTGGGGTCACAAAGAATCAGATGCGACTGATCACGCACAATATTGAACTGTTTGTCTCCCTAGTTTAAGTACAACCTATTGGTTTTAATTTGGCCATATTTTCAGATTTTAATATATTTTAAATTTTTTGCTTATTTATGTTTTCATAATGATATTAGTCTGATTATTTTTAGTGAGTAAATTTGTAAAGTTGAAGTCAATATAAGGCTGATTTTAATAAACTTATATTCTGGCTACTCTTTATGTTTTGGACCAATTTAGAGAGAGATAGTATTTCTTCTTGAAGATTCAAGGGAATTATGTTACTATCTGGTCTGAACCGTGCTTAAAGGGCAGCTACTTTATATTCTCAAAATTTCTATATTCTCTAGAACTTGAGAATTTCTATATGATATCAGATAAATCTTAGTAGTTTATATTACTCAGAAAATAGTAATTTCATATATATTCAAAATTATTTCATAATGTAGGTTAAGATAATAAGATTTTCAAAATTGATTTGCATCTCTGATTTTTCTCTACTTATTTAATTTTTGGATTTCAACTATTTTTTCAATGGCTTGTATTTCTAATGTTTACTTTTTACTTATTCTATTTTACTTTAATTGCACTTATTTATTGATTTTTCTAATAAAATCAGCCCTTGGTTTTTTTGAACATGACTTAGTGATTAAGCAACAACAGAGAGTTTATTTCTATGGGTTTTCTTCTGAGGTCCATAGAAACTGTCTCATGATACTTGCCTTTTATTACTTGATTTAGCTTCCTGTAAGCTGAAAGTCCCACTGGCTCAGAAAGAAGTCTTGTGGGTTTTTTTTTTTTTTCCTTAACAGTCTCTCCTTTGATAAATTCTTCTTTCCAGATGGCAAAAGTTGCCAGCTGCAGAACTTCTTGTAACTTAGAATTTTCTCTTTTCTAACACGTGGATAACCTGTTGGTAAACATGGGTATAATTGCCAGTTTACAAATTCACTGCAGCGTTTCTACCATCAGTTCAGTTCAGTCTCTCAGTTGTGTCTGACTCGTTGAGACCCCGTGGACTGCAGCACGCCAGGCTTCCCTGTCCTTTTCTGCCATGCCATGGTATTAAACCTATTATAGGGAGTATTATATTGTGGCATATAAGAAATCTGTGTTTGGTCTTAGTGACTGTTTCTGGCACCAGTCTCTAAAGTTGTTGGAGTTTCACAATTGACCAAGGGAACAAATGTGTCTTTTGTTATTTTAATAAGATTACTTTTGGATCTCACCTAAGGATAAAAGTTTCTTCCCCTAGAACTAACCACATGATTAGAGGTTTGGAACTTTTTCTTCTACGCCTTGACCTCTAGGGAGGGAGAGTGCCTGGGAACTGGAAAAACGACCATGGTCAGTGAGTTAACCAGTCATACCTGTATAATGAAACCTCCACAAAAACCCAGAAGTATAGGGTTCAGAGAGTTTTGAATTTGGTGAACACACTGGGAGGCTGGGAGAGTGGTGTGTTTGCAGAGAGCATGGAAGCTCTGGGCCCTCTCCCCTATACATTGCCCTAGGCGTCTTTTCTATCTAGCTATTCCTTCTCCAATGCATGAAAGTGAAAAGTGAAAGGGAAGTCTCTCAGTCGTGTCTGATTCTTAGCGACCCCATGGACTGCAGCCTACCAGACTCCTCCATCCATGGGATTTACCAGGCAAGAGTACTGGAGTGGGGTGCCATTGCCTTCTCCAGTAACCAGTTAGTTAGAAGCAAATGTAAAAACCTTGGCTTTTAACTAAGGTCTACAGTAGGGGTTGGATAGGAGACCTATAGGACTGAACCCTTAACTGGTGGAATCTAACCTCAGATATGCAGATGACACCACCCTTATGGCAGAAAGTGAAGAGGAACTAAAAAGCCTCTTGATGAAAGTGAAAGAAGAGAGTGAAAAAGTTGGCTTAAAGCTCAACATTCAGAAAACGAAGATCATGTTATCTGGTCCCATTACTTCATGGGAAATAGATGGGGAAACAGTGGAAACAGTGTCAGACTTTATTTTTTTGGGCTCCAAAATCACTGCAGATGGTGACCGCAGCCATGAAATTAAAAGACGCTTACTCCTTGGAAGAAAAGTTATGAGCAACCTAGATAGTATATTCAAAAGCAGAGACATTACTTTGCTGACTAAGGTCCATCTAGTCAAGGCTATGGTTTTTCCTGTGGTCATGTATGGATGTGAGAGCTGGACTGTGAAGAAGGTTGAGTGCTGAAGAATTGATGCTTTTGAACTGTGGTGTTGGAGAAGACTCGTGAGGGTCCCTTGGACTACAAGGAGATCCAACCAGTTCGTTCTGAAGGAGATCAACCCTGGGATTTCTTTGGAAGGAATGATGCTAAAGCTGAAACTCCAGTACTTTGGCCACCTCATGCGAAGAGTTGACTCATGGAAAAGACTGATGCTGGGAGGGATTGGGGGCAGGAGGAGAAGGGGACGACCGAGGATGAGATGGCTGGATGGCATCACGGACTAGATGGAGGTGAGTGAACTCCGGGAGTTGGTGATGGACAGGGAGGCCTGGCGTGCTGCGATTCATGGGGTCGCAAAGAGTCCGACACAACTGAGCGACTGAACTGAACTGAATGCTACTTTTGAGAAGAGAGTACTAGAAGTGCTAGAATTGAGTTTAGGACACCCAGCTTGTGTCCAGAGCATTATTTATTATTGTTGTTTTAGACCTCCCTCTCAATACATACACATGTTGGAACTGTGTCCAGGAATTCAAAAAAGGAAGAATTCCATAGACAGATCCTGCTTTTTATTCATGAGGTCCTTTTTGTAATCTTGTAGGAGAAGAGAAAATGACCATCCACTTGATGTGAAATGACAGTTTCTTTGGGACATTCTGAGATATAAAGCTAGATAATTATAAAGATGTCTCATGCTTTTCCCATGGTCCATCTCTAAGAGATTTGGATTCTACATCTAATATTTTATGTCCCTTTTTAAAAATTTAATTTTATCCTTGATCTATTCATCTTCTTTCATTTACTCTAAGTTCCAAGTCAAATAAATCAGGTAGCACCTTACTGAGTGGTCTAACTCACTTTAGAAAAATCTTTCTGCTGAAAACTTTGTTTAGAGGAATGTAAGAGTATAGACTTTGTAAGTTTAAATTTTATGAACTTTATTATCTTTGGCAGTTATTCATAACATTTGACTTTACTATTTACCATTTCATTGATTTTTTTTTAAGTGGGCATTTAGAAATATTGCCAAATTCAGACTGAAATTGAAGAAAGTGGAGAAAACCACTAGGCCATTCAGGTATGACCTAAATCAAATCCTTTATGACTATACAGTAGATGTGAGAAATATATTTAAGGGACTAGATCTGATAGACAGAGTGCCTAATGAACTAAGGATGGAGGTTCATGACATAGTACAGGAGAAAGGAATCAAGACCATCCTCAAGAAAAAGAAATGCAAAAAGGCAAAATGGTTGTCTCAGGAGGCCTTACAAATAGCTGTGAAAAGAAGGGAAGCAAAAAGCAAAGGAGAAAAGGAAGATATACCCACTTGAATGCGGAGTTCCAAAGACTAGCAAGGAGAGATAAGAAAGCCTTCCTCAGTGAACAATGCAAATAAATAGAGGAAAACGATAGAATGGGAAAGACTAGAGATCTCCTCAAGAAAATTAGAGATACCAAGGGAACATTTCATGCAAAGATGGGCTTGATAAAGGACAGAAATGGTAGGGACCTAACAGAAGCAAAAGATATTAAGAAGAGGTGGCAAGAATACACAGAAGAAAAGTACAAAAAAGATCTTCACGACCCAGATAATCGCGATGGTGTGATCACCATCCAGGAATATGAAGTCAAGTGAGCTTCAGGAAGCAACACTAGAAACAAAGCTAGTGGAGGTGATAGAATTCCAGTTGAGCTATTTCAAATCCTGAAAGATGATGCTGTGAAAGTGCGGCACTCAGTATGCTAGCAAATTTGGAAAACTCAGCAGTGGCCACAGGACTGGAAAAGGTCAGTTTTCAGTCCAATTCCAAAGAAAGGCAATGCCAAAGAATGCTCAAACTACCACACAATTGCACTCATCTCACATGCTAGTAAAGTAATGCTCAGAATTCTCCAAGCCAGGCTTCAGCAATACATGAACCATGAACTCCCTGATGTTCAAGCTGGTTTTAGAAAAGGCAGAGGAACCAGAGATCAAACTACCAACATCTGCTGGATCATCAGAAAAGCAAGAGAGTTCCAGAAAAACATCTATTTCTGCTTTATTGACAATGCCAAAGCCTTTGACTGTGTGGATCACAATAAACTGTGGAAAATTCTGAAAGAGATGGGAATACCAGACCACCTGACCTGCCTCTTGAGAAACCTGTATGCAGGTTTGGAAGCAACAGAACTGGACATGGAACAACAGACTGGTTCCAAATAGGACAAGGAGTACGTCAAGGCTGTATATTGTCACCCTGGTTATTTAACTTCTATGCAGAGTACATAATGAGAAACTCTGGGCTGGAAGAAGCACAAGGTGGAATCAAGATTGCCAGGAGAAATATCAATAACCTCAGATATGCAGATGACACCACCCTTATGGCAGAAAATGAAGAACTAAACAGCCTCTTGATGAAAGCGAAAGAGGAGAATTAAAAAGTTGGCTTCAAGCTCAACATTCAGAAAATGAAGATCATGGCATCCGGTCCCATCACTTCATGGGAAATAGATGAGGAAACAGTGGAAACAGTGTCAGACTTTATTTTTTGGGGCTCCAAAATCACTGCAGATGGTGACTGCAGCCATGAAATTAAAAGACCCTTACTCCTTGGAAGAAGGTTATGACCAACCTAGACAGCATATTAAAAAGCAGAGACATTACTTTGCCAAGAAAGATCCATCTAGCCAAGGCTATGGTTTTTCCAGTGGTCGTGTATGAATGTGAGAGTTGGACTATAAAGAAAGCTGAGCACAGAAGAATTGATGCTTTCGAACTGTGGTGTTGGAGAAGACTCTTGAGAGTCCCTTGGACTGCAAGGAGATTCAACCAGTCCATCCTAAAAGAGACCAGTCCTGGGTGTTCATTGGAAGGACTGATGCTAAAGCTGAAACTCCAGTACTTTGGCCACCTGATGTGAAGATCTGACTCATTTGAAAAGACCCTGATGCTCTGAAAGATTGAGGGCAGCAGGAAAAGGGGATTACAGTAGATGAGATGATTGGATGGCATCACCATCTCAATGGACATGGGTTTTGTGGACTTCGGGAGTTGGCGATGGACAAGGATGCCTGGTGTGCTCTGGTTCATGGGGTCACAAAGAGTCGAACATGACTCAGCGACTGAACTGAACTTAAGCAGAAAATAAATTGCTGAAGTCTCATGTAAATTATTATATTGCTACACCATATTTTCATTCTAAAGTTCTCTTTGGTTGTTAATTATTGAGGGTAAGGGAAGAGAAGAATGAAATTTCCAAGAGTGGTCTGATGGACTTTAGTAACAGGAGATATGGGCTATTATATACAATAAAGAAAATAAAAATAATTTGATACATGTGAAGGAAGTAGAACTGGAAGAATTTCATGATTATTTTCATGCTAGGATTGAGGGAGAAAGCAGAATCAAGCAGAAAAATCAGTTTGGTGTTTAGACACTGGTTTCAGTTTTTTGCCATCTCCTGGATTATGGAAATAAGAAAAGAAAGTATGATATAAGAGATATGATATAAGAGATAAAAGGATAGTTTCAAAGTCTGAACAATAGGGTGGTGATTTTTTACTCCCAAACAGCATTCATCAATGGTGACTTTTGTTTGTCACAACAGGAGCTTAGTGCTAGTGGTGTGTAATGAGTAGCAGACAGGAGTGCTGCTGAAAATCCTGTAATGAACAGGCTATTCCCTTAACAAGAAATTATATGGACCAAAACTCAATAATATTGGTATTGAGAAACTGTGTTTTAAGTTGAAATGTCCAACAGGCAGACATTTTGATATTCAGGTCTGGAGTTTAATGGAGAGACCAGTATTAGAGCCACAGGTTTGGAAGGGGCCTCTAATTGACCTCTGAGTGAATCCCTTTTTATTCTGTCCTGATATAGACTTCATTCCTTAGTTTTCTTTCTTTAGTGATTTAGTTCCAACCAGTGGAATTTGAGGGAGAAGGGAAGGATGGAGACAGAATGAGGGAGAAAGAGAGGGAGGGAGATGGTGAAAGCATGAAAGCCAGTCTTTTCTAACCCAGTCTGGGAGCTGGTGCACTATCATTCTTCATCTACTAGGTGGAAGACCAACCTTGGTGCCCTGTGAGTGGAGACTAGTTAAGAATGTAAGTTACAGTGTGTAGAGATCATTGTGGGTCACCTGAGATATATAAAGATTGGCTAGCTTTATAGCTACATATCCTTTTGTCTTTCATTAAGAAACAGTAGCAGTTCTTGCATGGGAGAGTTTGGTTTGGAAAAGAATGAAAGGATAGTGAAAAACAGACACAAATTGTCATAAATAGTAATTGCTGTAAACTGAGCTGTGTCCCTTCAAAATGCTTATGCTGAAGTTCTAACCCCCAGTGTGACTGAATTTAGAGATAGGGCCTTTATGGAACTAATTAAGGTTAAATGAAGTCATAAAGATTGGGCCCTGATAAAATAGGTCCCTATAAAAAGATGCCAACAGAGTTTGTTCTCTTTCTGCTCTGTGTGGACATAGCAAGAATTTGGTCAAGCCATCTACAAGTCAAGCAGAGAGCTCTGACCAGACTCCAACCAAGCTGGCACACTGATTTCAGAATTCCAGCCTTAAGGACTGTGGGAAAATAAGTTTCTGTTGTTTAAGCCCAACAATCTAATATTTTGTTATGACAGCCCTAGCTGATTAATACAGTATCTTATTTGTGTAAGATTAATCCAGTGCTATACCAGAGTAACAAAGAGATATATCCTGAAAAGAGTAATTGTCACACAGAAAAAGACTATCTCATAATTGTTAAAGTAACCAGAATAGGCCCAGGATGGAGTTGCTCATGCTGAGCCCCATGACAACAAATCAAAGCCAAGTTTCTGTGCTTAGCAATCCCAAGAAAGAAGGCCTAGGTCACCTTGTCAGTGTTTGCCTATTCAGCACAGGTCACTTAATGCAACACCAAGACTTCCCTTTGCTTCATATAAAGTTACCCAGCTTTAACCAGCCAGCAAAGGCCCAGTGTAATTTACTTGTTCCTGCTCACTTTGATCTATAAAGCTCTCTCACCTTCTATGGTTCTGGGGAGCTCTTCTCCATGTGTCAGACTGGAGGCTGCTTGACTGATGAATCACGGAATGAAAGGCTACTAGGTCAATAAATTGTGGGAAATCTTTTAGCATAGGGAAGTCAATACAAGGAATGGTCCATGGCGAGACTGTTGAGAACTTTTAGACTTGAATCTAGAGTGAAGGGTAGAACCTAGGAATGGAGCCTGAGTCACATCTACATTGCCTGAAGAGAAGGTGCTGGAATTTAAGAAACAACTGCTTCAAATAGAAAGCAGCAAGAAAAGCTAGAGGAACGAGCCTCATAGTAAGACACGGGCTTTGCTTTCTGAAAGATAATGATTTGAATCTCATCTTCATCAGTGACCATCTCTCTGAGTGAGTTAATTTTACCTGGTTTTTAGTTTTCTCACCCCTAAAATTAGGATATCAAAATATACTTCATAAGGTTATTTTTAAGACATAAACTACTGTGCATGTAAAATACCCATTAGTATGAATATAAAGATGCATGCAATACATATTTGATTATGTCAAATAATTTATTTGAGTATATGGCTTGAAGAATTAAACCAAATATTATAGGTTCCCCTAGTTTCTTTAATATTGATTTCAGTAATGACTTATGTTGGCTAATCACAGCATATAGATTTTTATACCATTTTGTTTCTAATGGAGAAGTCCCAAATATGATATAAATATCAACACATTAAATTTGCAAAATTTTAAATATTGACAGTTTTTATTGTAGTCAAGTTTAATAAATATTGATCTGTTGTCAAGTCCAAATGTGTGTAGCATGATAGAAAATAATGTCTGGATATCATAAATAATTTTACACAAAGAGGCATTAAATTTTCATCACTCTTTTGATAGGCATTGAGTGTCATGCTCCCCTAGTTTATTCATAAAGAAACAGAAGCTTAAAATGATTGTCAAATATTATAATCAGTTACTGGCAGAGCAAGAATTCAAGTGTAAGACTTATGCCCATATGAAAAGTAAAGGCATAATAGCTACTGTATAAGACTATTGTTCGCATTAAACTAGAGAGTCAACCTACAGAATGGGGATGTGCCAAGCAAAGTGCCTACTACCTATTAAGTAGTAAAATGAATCATCTCTCCGACCTGCTTTTAGCCCCCACATACCAAGTGCTTTCTATCTAATTCTGGCACGTTAAGATTCAGACTCTGCTTTACAAAAGAAGTTAGCAAAAGCCTGAATTAAATCTGGTTAAACAAAAGAGATTACAGGTTTTAGATATCAAATAACCTATTGCATATAACAAGATCAAACTAGACATTGCATGATAAATTTCCCTACCCTAGTTCTTCTAGAAGATTTTTATCATTGACTTGGACAGAAAGTATAATCATTAAGTCTGCAACTGACAGATATTCAAAGCAGAGGTTAGAAGGAAAATAACGTGTAAAAGAAATTTGAACTTCAAAGTGACACAATTTGTAGAGTAAATCAAGTGAATTGTTTGAAATATCTATACAGCATATATTTATTGTTTACTATGTGAAATGTGTGTTCCGCATTGAAAAAGCAATATAAAACACAGCACAGACAATGTCCTTGCTCTTCTGGAGTTTACATTCTAGTCCTAAGAGAAAGACCATCAATGTATGTTTCATCAGATGAATGTGAATAATTTTGGGGAAAAAATGAGTAAGAGAGATGTGGAGACCTGGGGATTTGTTTTAAATAGGATGTTCAAGGAAAGTCTCATTATCAGGTACTGTTACTCAATCATTTATTAATTCATTTCATAATATTTATTTGGAGTATTGTTTGAATAGGCACTGTACAGCCTGTCATGATTCAGTAAGTAATAAGGTCAAGTCATGTTTTCAAGAAATAATTCAGTTTGGCAATGATTCTTAACATTTGTGGCAACAAATCTGCCTTTGAAAATTTTTTGAATGCTATGCACAGTCTTCCAAGAAAATTTATTTGTGTATACAAAATATTGTCTGTTTTCAGGATTCCTTGAAACTAAAACTCAGAGTTTAGAAGCCCTTATCTGGGGTTGAAAATATAAACCAGAAAAAAGCCAGCAACATATAACCACTTCTTAATTTCAAGTGAAACTTTAATCATATATTTAGGATGGCCAAAATTATTGAATGCAATTATAGTACTCTGAACTTAAGCAAAAACCATGAGGACAGTTAAATGTTTGAAAATAGAAAACATCTAGGAGGTTTCCTTATATTGGAAGAAAAGTTGGAAAAATCCTTTGTGTTGTGTGCTAAGTTAATTCATTCATGTCCGACTCTTCGCGACCCTATGGACTGTATGTAGCCTGCTGGGCTCCTCTGTCTATTGAATTTCCCAGGCAAGAAAACTGGAGTGGGTTGCCACGCCCTCCTCCAAGGGATCTTCCCAACCCAGGGATCAAACCCGTGTCACTTATGTCTCCTGCATTGGCAGGCAGGCTTTTTACCAATAGTGCCACCTGGGAAACCCCTGTAAGAGTCCTGCTACTCTTGAAATGAACAAATGATTATTTTTACTGGCTTTGCTTCCTATGTAATGTATCATAACTTTTATGTGGTTATAGCATAGAATAATAAATGTAGATATTAAAAACTCTATTTGTAAAGGTGACTTTTTTTTTTTTACTTTTCTCTCTTTCCCACCCCCATTTTGTTTCAATCCTTCATTTATATTTATTGTGTTGGCTTCAGATTATCAGCAAATTAAGTCTAATGGTAGCATCTAGGATATTGTTCTCACAGGATCATAGACCTTCAAATCTAGATGTGATATTACATGATCACTTTGTCTAATTTCATAGCTGAAGAAGTTGAGACAAAAGACAAAATGACTTAACTGAGTTCACAGTATATTATAAAATAATGACACATTTAACTATGTTAATAAAAGCCAGACACAGAGAAAACTAGACACTAATACTATGTTCATTTTAAAATGTGGAAACTGAGCCAGAAAAGGGATAGTATCTGCCCAGGATCACAGGATTAGTAAATAGCTAAATTGGGATTTAAGGCTGGCTTCCTGCTTCCCAGACCTCCCATGGTTACATATCACTCAAGTCTCCAGCTCTAAATCCTCTGAGGTTCTCCTAACCCTTCACTCCTACATCCTACACTCAGCAACCTCCCGTTCTTTTATCACTCTAAATCTTGGTTCCCTAAATACTGCAGTCAGGGACAGGTGGAAGATTGTTGTGAAAAGAAAAAGCAGCAACATTCTTGTTTAGCCTCTTTATATTATTTTTCCTACAGATTGGGGTATTTTTCTCAACTATGCATAGTCATTCATTCTGCCAAAAAATTCTTTTAAGGCGGTTAAAACTGTAGTCAATTTTCTCAGTTTGATGTTCCAAAGGAACCTGCTGTGTCTTTTTCATTCTGTGCAAAAATAGGCATGGCAGGATCCACCAGCTGCTAAAGTCACTGAGTAGCTTAAAAAGTTTCTATTTGTTTTTTCCATTGTTATGTTTTCACAGTTTCAGAATTTGAACAGCTTTTAATTTCTCTCTGCTTAAATTTTCTTTTAGAGAAAGAACACACTGGTACTTGTATATGTTGGAGGAATACTTTCAAAGAGAGAAATTATTCTTCAAGTATTTATGTCCACTGAATACTAAATAATACTGCAACCTACTTGAAAAACAAAACCAAAGCCCCAAACCAACCAAAAAACAAACAAAAAATCTTGCAAACCAAGGACTACAGGAAGCCTCAGAAGAATATGGCAATTATACTGAAATGTAAAGATGCTTTGCTATATCTTCTCTGGAGAGAGTTCTGACAGTGTTTACCAAATACTCTAAATTTATTCACATCTTTTGTCTCAACAATTGCACATCTTAAAATACATATGAAAAATGTATAATGTAGCCACTGCTTTGGTAAAAGGAAACAGAAACTAAATGTTTAGCAACAGGACATTACCACTGACTTAATTGACACAATCACACAATAAAACATTATAGAGCCATTATAATGATATTTACATACCTTTATTAATATGGGAAGTCATTCATAATTTGTGTTCAAGTCATAAAAATTTTATGGATTAGTATGCACATTGATGTTTTCAAAAATAAGTGACTAGATAAAAGTACCTCCAACTAGTCTAATTTTGTACGAATGTCCTATCTGACTACTTACTCTTCTTGCCAACTATTTATGTCTTTGAACCTAATTTATTGACTTCTTGCCCACAGTAATTCCTATGGGATGGAGGAGTTAAAAGGGAATCAGAATATGATCCATCCCTGCTTTAAAGATGCTTACCAATTACCAGTGATACAGATATTAAACAAACAAACCAAGAAATAGAAATATGCAGACTGCTAGGAAGTCTGCATAAACGGTAGGTTTAATTTTCACAAAGGACACCCAGAGAGAAGACATTTACCTCCTTGGAATAAGAAAGAAAATAAGACTGTCTACTTTTGTAAACTTGAATTTATTAGGAATCACCTTATGTATTGATTGGATTTGTACCAACTTTAGAAAGTTAAACTTAATCCTTTCTTTACTCTTCCAAAGTGATTTTCTTCTTTTGACCTCAGGAAATGGCAACCCACTCCAGCATTTTTGCCTGGGAAATCGCATGGACAGAGGAGCCTGGCGGGCAAGAGTCCATGGGGTCGCAAAGAGTTGGAAATGACTGAGTACAGCACAGTACTATTCATTAGCTAACTCACTTGGTACTCAGGAAATAACATATTTTTACATGCCTATCAGCCTTTATTCTCAACATAATGGGGCATTCTTTCAAAGAAAAGAGCCATATCTCTGACTCCTCACAGAGTTTATTATGGAATCTAGTAAGTAACAGAGATTAAATAAATGGCCTGTCAAACAGAAAGCCACCATTCAAGGTTAGTTGCAACAGATATGGAATTCTATACAAAGACAATGTAAATATACATTATATATTTAGGAAGAAATAATCCCCCATACTCCTTTAGTTTTATGCTAAAAAAACTCCCAATGAAGATAATGTTTATAGACATACTATTCAATACACCTAAGAGATGAAAGTCTCCAGGAAGCCTGCTAGAGAGGATAGAATGTATCTTTGCAATAAGATACATCTACATTGGAATTCTAGCTCCTAAAGTTCTAGCTATGTGAACTTAGCATGAATAACAGTCAACATGGAGAAAGCAGTAGCAGATCTAAAATGCTATTAGTGCTATTAGGGGGATTTCATGAGATAATCTTGCTAAGCACCTTAACTCCTTTATTTTTTCATTTTCATTGTAAATTTATTTTTAAATCAAGGAATATTTGACTTACAGTATCATATTACTTTCCATTGTACAACAAAATAATTTGAAATATTTATCAATTATATTTCATTAATAATTGTCAATATTATTTATATTCACTATTATGTCCTATATATACTTATAGTTTAAGAGTTACAAACAGCTATGCATAAAAAGTCATCACTTACCGATATCTTGGCTCTCCTGTCTTCCCTCTCACCACTAGTAACCGTTAGTTTCTTCTCTATATCTGTGAGTCTGTTTCTTTTTTGTTATATCCAGTAGTTTGTTTTATTTTTCAGATACAAGTGATAACATACAGTATTTGTCTTTGTCTGGCTTATTTCACTAAGCATAGTACATTCCAGGTCATCATGGTGCAAATGACAAAATGTGCTTTTTGATAGCCAAATAGTATCCTTGCTTATATATAGCACATCTTCTTTATTCGTTCATCTATTGATGAACACCTAGGTTGCTTCCATATATTGGCTATTGTAAATAATGCTGTTATGTGCATATATCTTTTTAAATTAGTGTTTTCATTTTCTTTGGATATATACTCAGGAGTGGAATCCTGGATCATATGGTGAGTCTATTTTTATTTTGGGGGGAATCTCCTTACTGTTTTCCACAGTGACTGTACCAATTTACCTTTCCAACAATGTACAACTGTATCCTTTCTTCCACAACCTTGCCAACATTTGTTATTTGTATGTGTTTAATCATAGCCATTCTGAAAGATATGAGGGTGCTTCGTTTTGGGAGCCCTAGCAAACTGATACAAATCTGTACTCAAATAACAGAAGACACTTTAAAACTTTAAATTGTTTAAGTCACATCATAGCCTACTCCTGGTTCTCTAATACACAAACCTTAAAGTCTTTTAATGGATTCGCATCACACTTAGAGTAAAATCCCAAGATCCACAATACTGCAAGTGAGAACGCCATGAGACTCAGATATTTCTGTTAACTGTTTTCTGTCTTCTAGTCATTCAGTCTGATCCTGCTTTATTGGTCTTCTTTCTCTTCCTCAAACACACCAAATTAATTCCCACCTTAAAAATCATTTCATTTGTTTTTCCAACAGCCTGAATGATTTTCCAGTTATTTGCAAGTTCATTCTCATATCATTCTGGTTTCTTTAAATGTTACTATCACCTAAGAGTGGCTTTTGCTAACCACACTGCCTTTAATGGGTACCCTCCTATCATTCTCTTTTTATCTGACTTTACTTCCTTTCCTACTACTTACTGCTGATAGATATAATTTACAGATATTCTCTTTATGCATCACCTCCTTCCACTAAAATATAAGACCCATGGGAAGAGGGACTCTATTTTGTCACTGTTATAATCTCAGTGCCTAAAAATCACTTTGCAAAAGGTACATACTTGAGATATTTTATGGCATTAAATGGTATTCCTTTAATAACATGGAAAGCATTGCTGTATTTCATTTAATGAGCATATAAAAGAAAAAATGAGTTAATGTGTATTATCTTGTGATAAAACATAAAACTTTCTGTGAGCAAACATTAAAAATTACCCAAGTCTAATCAATAGATTATGTTGGTTTTGTCACACCCACCTTGTCATATATAATTGTTATTAAAGAAATCATTGGATGATCAATTATAGTTATTGGTGCTGTAGCAAAAGTTTTATAATTTATTTGGTTTAGCCTTCTTATTTACAGTCTTATATGAGAATGAAACTCAGTTCTGATCTTAGCCTGTCATTTAATAAACCAATGACCTGAGACAAATCTTTTAATACTACTGAACCTAACTGCTTCATTGCAAACTATGAATAATAATATTGGTCCTGCCTGTCACACAGGGTTATAGTAAATTTTCATTTTAATAGTGCAGTTATTTTGTTATCTAAAAAGCATTCTGAAATAATGAGTGGCAGTGTGGCCTTAGTGACACTTCAGTCAAAATTGAGAACAAATACTGTTTCTGTTCCTAGCATTTCTATTGCTGTGACACAGTCCTCAAGCTGGCCACAGAATTTAACCAAAGGAGTAGCATAATTGGAAATTATTGTACCATTTGATCTAAGGATATTTTATCTAATGTGATAAAATATTTAGTGACACTCATCAGATAATTAGCAGGAGATGTATTATGCATTGCTCTTCAAGGACTTATGAGAATAGTCTATAGGACTTGCAAATTTAATCAGAAGGCAGGCACTGAGAAAGTCTAGCTAAAGTAAAGTCTCTGACCTCCCTAGGGAAGAGCAGTTGGAGAATACCCTGTGGAGAGCTGGGATGTTGTGTTACAAGGTGGACCACAAGTGCAAGAACTATCTGGAGTGGGGACAAGAAGAGAATGACAAAACTTACTTTGACTTATTAAAAATTAAAACTGTTCTCTACTGTCTATTGCCTCTTGAGAAATCATGATTTTATAGGGAGTCTATGTAACTATTAGAGTCTAACAGTGGTGATATTCAACTGGAAAAAAAGCGGTTTCCCAGATTATATTTTGAGATCATTTATTTGTACCTTTTCCTTCAGTTAGATATATTTAAATGTAAAATATCTTTTTAACACCATTTAAAGTTCTGAAGCAAAATGTAAAATTCAGGAATGTGTATAAAGTTTTAAATATATTCTTATTTAGTAATGACTATAATTCAGATATTATAAATAAAAGAAAAAGCTGTAACTAGTCTTTAGAACAGAGTTATAAATATGGATATAGTGATGAAAGCATTATAATATTTTTCTCTTTTGTGCATTTAAATCCACATTCAAGCTTTAGCTCATACACACACACACACACACACACATTTGAATGCTTGCTGTGGTATACCATTTAATAAGAATTTATAAAGGGTGCAAATAATACTTAAGAAAAGAAATTGCCATTCATTTAACAGTCATGGGCTTTGGTTTTGAAAAGACTTAAATTATATAACAGAATTCTGGTGATGAAGAACAGACTAGTTGTTGCCAAGAGTCTAGTTACAAGAACATGATTGAAGAAAGATGCAAATTCCCAGAGGTCCATTATATTAGGACCAACTAAGATTAAGAATCTTTATTTTGAAAAGAAGAAATGGAAAGAAAATGCAGTGAAAAGGGACAAAATGTATGAAAGGCAAGATATGGTGTACATGTATATGGTGACCATATCTCTGTTTCATAGAACAAGGAAATATCCTGTGAAACTCAAAAGGAATATATTTAGGATGCATAAAAACATCTATTTTCTCACAGAATGGACTTCCCTGGTGGCCCAGTGGTAAAGAATCTGCCTACCAAGGCAGGAGACGCAGATTTGATTCCCGGGTCAGGAAGATCCCCTGGAGAAGGAAATGGCAACCCACTCCAGTGTTGTTGCCCGGGAAATTCCATGGACAGAGGAGCCTGGCAGGCTACAGTCCATAGGGTCTCAAAAGACTTGGTCATGACTTAGTGACCAAATAACAACCACAGCAATTCTCATAGGATATACTAGGGCTAAAGTGTGCTTTACCATGAGAAGTATGATAAGAACAAATTGATACAGTCACTATGGAGAACAGTATGGAGGTTTCTTTAAAAACTACCATATGACCCAGGGCTTCCCTGGTGGCTTGGAGGTTAAAGCATCTGCCTGCAATGTGGGAGACCTGGGTTCGATCCCTGGGTTGGAGAAGGAAATGGCAATCCACTCCAGTATTCTTGCCTGGAAAATCCCATGGACAGAGGAGCCTGGTGGGCTACACTCCATGGGGTAGCAAAGAGTCAGACACAACTGAGCGACTTCACTTCACATGACCCAGAAAACCCACTACTGAGTGTATACACTGAGGAAACCATAACGGAAAAACATGCAAGTACCTCAGTGTTCACTGCAGCACTATTTACAATAGCTAGAACATGGAAGCAACTTAGTGTCTATTGATAGATGAATGGAAAAAGAAATAGTACATATACACAATCAAATATTCAGTTCAGTTCAGTTGCTCAGTCATGTCCAATTCTTTGCGACCCCGTGAATCACAGCATGCCAGGCCTCCCTGTCCATCACCAACTCCCAGAGTCCACCCAAACCCATGTCTATCGAGTCAGTGATGCCATCCAGCATCTCATCCTCTGTCATTCCCTTCTCCTCCTGCCCCCAATCCCTCCCAGCATCAGGTTTTTTTCCAATGAGTCAACTCTTCACATGAGGTGGCCAAAGTATTGGAGTTTCAGTTTTAGCATCAGTCCTTCCAATGAACACCCAGGACTGATCTGGTTGGCATGTTACCACAGTAAAATAGATAGTCAGTGTGAATTTGCTATATGATGCAGGGAACCCAAAGCAGGTGCTCTGTGATAAACTAGAGAGGAGTAGTCAGGAGGGAGGTGGGAGGGAGGTTTAAGGGGGGAGGGGAAACATACGCATACCTCTGACTGATTCATGTTGATATATGGCAAAAGCCATCACAGTATTGTAAAATAATTATCTTCCAATTAAAATAAAATTTTAAAAAATTGGTTCACAAATGCTTAGGTAAATGATAATTTTTTGCCATATAAGCTAATATGATTCTTATATATCTACTTTAAAAAGCATTACATGATGCATATGATACAGTTGATTTCAAGTAGCAACAGTTACTTAATGTATTTGGGCAAATAAATGACTCACTTGACACATTTTTTTGTATGGCCTGCATTGAGTGTCCCATATCATTTCAGGAGTCTAAAATACAGACACAAATCCTTGTGCTCAAGTAGTTTATATTCTAGTTGATAGAGAAAATAGCAAACAAAGTTAATAAGTAAAATATTTAGTATATTGGATGGTGGGAAGTTCTATAGTAAAAAAAAATAAAGCAAGGAAGACGGATAGAATAGTTGGAGATGTTAATTTAAAACAGTATCTAGGAAAAGTTGTACATCTTGAAGAGGAGTTTTTCAGGCATTTCAGAAAAAATAAAGGTCAGTATAACTGAAGTGATGGAGAGATGTAAGGGATAGACATTTATGAAGAGAGTAGAAAAATAACTAGATCATTCCAAGGGGCAGTACTTCTCAAATTTTAATTTGCGTGTGAATCATGTACATGTCATATTAAAATGAAGATTCTGATTTAGGAAGTCTAGAGTTTACATTTTGTACAAGTTTCCAGGTGACGCTCATATTGGTGGTCTGTAGATCACACTTTGAATAGCAAAAAATTGTAACTTGTGTGCCATTATAAGGATTTTGTGTTTACTTTGATTGTTGTGGATTGAACTGTGTCCTTCCCACCAAAACAAATACATATGTTCAAATGCTACTTTTCAGTGCCTGTGAATATGAGCTTATTTGGAAATAGGATCTTTGCAAATATAATCAATGCAAGCTCAGGTGCTTATAGATTTGTGTGGGGTGGGATGCATGACTACAATAGCTAGTGTTCTTATAAGAGGGAAACTTGGACAGAGCAGGGAGGACCATGTAAAGATGGAGGCAGAGATTGGAGTGATGCAACTTCAAATCAAGGAACACTTAGGATTGCTGGCAACCACCAGAGCCTAGGAAGAAACAAGGAATAATTCTCCCCTAGAGCCTTCAGAGAGAGGATGGCCCTGCTGATACCTTAGTTTAAGACTTGTAACCTCTCCAACTGTGAGAAAATAAGTTTCTGCCACCCAGTTTGTGGTAATTTGTTACAGAAGCCCGAGGACTCTAATACACCGAGTGAGACGGAGAAGGAAACGAGGGGAGGGTTTTAAGAAGACTGCTTCAATCTGACATGTTTAAAAGGAATCCCTCTGGCTGCAGAGATGAGAAAACACTGAAGGGAGTGGGGCGGCACAAAAGCTGGGAGACCAGTTTGGAGGCTATAGCAGTAAATCCAACTGAATAGTGGAGGGATGAAGGTGATGATTTCAGTAGGGGCATGGTGATGGTGGGGAGACATGGGCATAATCCCAATCTATATGGAAGCTAGAGTCAATATGATTTGTTTATAGAGTGTGAATTATAAAAGAATCAGGGGAATTAAAGATGAAACCAAATGTGTGTTAAATGAGATGGTGAAGATGGTGAGAAGAAAACTGGGTAGAATATTAGGAGAAATTTAGAGCTCTGTTTTGGGTTTGTTAAGTGTGAGATGTCTGTTATGCTTCCAACTAGAGACAGTAAGTGGAGCTTTCCTGGAAGCTCAGTTGGTAAAGAATCTGCCTGCAATGCAGGAGACCCCGGCTCAATTTTTTGACTGGGAAGATCCCCTGGGAAGAGTATGCTACCCACTCCAGTATTCATGGGCTTCCCTGGTGGCTCAGATGGTAAAGAATCTGCCTGCAGTACGGGAGACGTGGGTTTGATCCGTGGGCTGGGAAGATCCCCTGGAGGAAGGCATGGCAACCCACTGAAATATTCTTGCCTGGAGAATCCCTTGGACAGAGGGGTCTCTGGTGGGCTACAGTCCATGGGGTCACAAAGAATCGGACATGACTGAGTGACTAAGCACAGCCCAGAGATATTAAGTAAACAATTTGATGTGTCTTGCACCCAGAACAGAGTTTTCAGCTGAAGATATAACTGATATGAGTTAAAAGGGAAATCACCATGTTTAGGAAAGATGCACCTATGTTTTGAGATCAGTGTCAGGAGATTATGTGCGTCTAAAGTGATCTTTAGTGCTTTAAAGCTTCCAACATAAACGGTTTTACAAGCACCTTATTCCTGCTATCTTTGAATTTGCCTCAGCATGAAAAAAGCATGATTTCACTAGGGTTTGTGTAATATATAGAACCATCACACCAGTCTAAGAATGAAGAACTTTCAGTATTTAGTACTTCTGATAAAAATCAATCAAACATGGACCATTTAATCCCCAGGCTCCTGAAGAAGCAGAAGTCATGTGTGCATGACACAGCAACAACTATTTAGTTTGATGATGTATACTTTTTTGTTTTTATCTTGGATATTTTCACCTCAAAGTGTGTTACCATCAGAAATAATTTACAGATGCAGTGATACAATAATTCTTTTCATCACCATTTTAAGGATTTAAAATCCTGTCCATTTATGGGGACAGGAGGTGGGGTATGGTCTAGCTCTATTTGTGAATAGGAAGATATGTTTGTTTACAGTGATAGGAAATTCATTGTTACTGCAAAGAGACCCAATAACTCTTAAAAAGTGAAGCTGTCATTTTGACCTTAATCTGTCTGGATATTTCTCTCTCTTACTTGGTTCAAAATTCTGACAGGAAAAAGATGCATGTTTATTCATGCCTCAAGGCCCTTCATGAGCACAGGAGGGAGAAAACCCACGAATAGTGAAAGGATTGTTGATAAACCCCAAGGACAAAACTATAGCTACAGACCTGGTTTTCTTGTCTATTGCTAACAACAAAAATGACATAATCTGACCACATTTCATTAAGCAATGTTAAACAACAGTGCATTTTTTGAGGCTTTGGGAAAGCCTGTTCCAGGTAGTGAGTTTCTAATTTGTCCTTCTGAAGACTGAACTTGAGGTGGAAGATGACTAGTTATTTGTCATTTTAAGATTTTTTAAGATGCTATTTCTTGTTGTCACTGTTTATAGTTTGTAGTAATGCTAAGGTGCTATTACCATTGGACTTACCTGTGATCATCAAGGTAATAGAATTCTTACATTATAAAATATGTATTAAATGAATTAGCTGGTACATATAGCTTTTATGATTTCACAAAACTAATATGAAAACTGGAATATGCATTTAAATTCAACAATTGCAGAGTGTCATCCATAGAGTGTTTATTGAGTCAGGGCATAGCAGTAAGATTTACTCATTTTATAAAGAATTGTATGTCGTAAACCTCCAAGTGTGGTTGGTTTGACACAGTGCATTTATGCTGTATCTATTATTTAATTTCACTTACTGACATACTCAGCTAATACCAGTTAACTTATAACTTATAAATAACACAACAGCTCTATTTCCTAAAGCTCCTAGAATTAATTCAATTGTAGTATCTATTTATTCATTTTTAAACTTTTTCCTAAAGGTTCCCTCTGAAGCTGTACTTTGTTCAACTAAGATTCTATATCTCATCCTATGCCAGTTACCAAGACTCTCTGCACTTAATAATTTCTGTGTAGAGATTTAAATCAACATAGTTCTTCTTTTCTAATTCAGAGCATCTCAAAAGTGGTCTACTATTGACATATGCTGATCAATAGCATTAGTATCACCTGGATTTTATTCACAGTGTAAATATTGTGAATATTTATAGATCTTATTATCAGGTCTTATCATTCAGTTCAGTCAGTCGCTCAGTTGTGTCTGAATCTTTGCAACCCCATGGACTGAGGCATACCAGGCTTCCCTATCTATCACCAAATCCCGGAGTTTACTCAAACTCATGTACATTGAGTCAGTGATGCCATCCAATCATCTCATCCTCTGTCGTCCCCTTCTTCTCCCACCTTCAATCCTTCCCAGCATCAAGGTCTTTTCAAATGAGTCAGTTCTTCGCATCAGGTGGACAAAGTATTGGAGTTTCAGCTTCAGCCTCAGTCCTTCCAATGAATATCAGGACTGACTTTCTTTAGGATGGACTGATTGGATCTCCTTGCAGTCCAAGGGACTCTCAAGAGTCTTCTTCAGCACCACAGTTCAAAAGCATCAATTCTTTGGTTCTCAGCTTTCTTTATAGTCCACCTCTCACACTCATGCCTGACTACTAGAGAAACCATAGCTTCGACTAGACAGACCTTTGCTGGCAAAGTAATGTCTCTTCTTTTTATATGCTGTCTAGGTTGGTCATAACTTTTTTTCCAAGGAGCAAGTATCCTTTAATTTCATGGCTGCAGTCACCATCTGCAGTGATTTTGGAGCCCCCCAAAATAAAGTCTCTTACTGTTTCCACTGTTTCCCCATCTATTTGCCATGAAGTGATTGGACAGGATGCCATCATCTTAGTTTTCTGAATGTTGAGTTTTAAGCCAACTTTTTCACTCTCCTCTTTCACTTTCATCAAGAGGCTCTTTAGTTCTTCTTTGCTTTCTGCCATAAGGGTGATGTCATCTGCATATCTGAGGTTATTGATATTTTTCCCGGCAATCTTGATTCCAGCTTGTGCTTCCTCCAGACCAGCGTTTCTCATGATGTACTCTGCATATAAGTTAAATAAGCAGGGTGACAATATACAGCCTTGACGTACTCCTTACCCGATTTGGAACCAGTCTGTTGTTCCATGTCCAGTTCTAACTGTTGCTTCCTGACCTGCATACAGATTTCTCAAGAGGCAGGTTCAGTGGTCTGGTATTCCCATCTCTTTCGGAATTTTCCACAGTTTGTTGTGATCCACACAGTCAAAGACTTTGGCGTAGTCAATGAAACAGAAATAGATGTTTTTCTAGAACTCTTTTGCTTTTTCCATGATCCAACAGATGTTGGAAATTTGATCTCTGGTTCCTCTGCCTTTTCTAAATCCAGCTTGAACATCTGGAAGTTCACTGTTCATGTACTGTTGAAGCCTGGCTTGGAGAATTTTGAGCATTATTTTGCTAGCATGTGAGAAGAGTGTAATTGTGTGGTAGTTTGAGCATTCTTTGACATTGCCTTTCTTTGTGATTGGAATGAAAACTGACATTTTCCAGTCCTGTGGCCACTGTTTAGTTTTACAAATTTGCTGGCATATTGAGGGCAGAACTTTCACAGCATCATCTCTCAGGATTTGAAATAGCTCCACTGGAATTCCATCACCTCCACTAGCTTTGTTCACAGTGATGCTTCCTAAGGCCCACTTGACTTCACATTCCAGAATGTCTGATCTAAGTGAGTGACCACAGCATTGTGATATCTGGGTCATAAAGATCTTTTTTGTATAGTTCTTCTGTGTATTCTTGCCACCTCTTCTTAATATCTTCTACTTCTGTTAGGTCCATACCATTTCTACCCTTGGTAGCTCTAATTTTCTTGAAGAGATTTCTAGTCTTTTTCATTCTATTGTTTTCCTCTATCTGCATGTTGATCACTGAGGAAGCTTTCTTATCTCTCCTTTTTATTTTAATGCAGAGTTCCAAAGAATGCAAGGTCTTATCATAGACCTTCTTTATTTGATGTGAGACCCAGTAAATCCATGTTTTCACAAACCTTCCATGTGATTCTGATGTCCAATACAATTTGAGATCCATCATTGTAATTAGTTAACTAATCAAAGAAATGGCATAGGGTTAAATTATTCAGCCTATGAAACTCATTTCCTGATTTTCTAAAGAGAATGTATTGAGAAGCAGGTCTGTCTTTGGTTTCATTAAATAGATTCAGTTATTGAAGATTAGAAATAACTTTCTTGTGTGGTTACTATCACACAATATCTTGTGTGAAGTTATTATCAATATTACATTCAAATATGTCCTTTGAAGGTAAACTATTCTCAAACATACTAAGAAGTGATCCAGCACATAAGGAACTAAAATATAATGATTAGGGACCTTTTCTCTGCCTTTTACTTAAAATTATACATATATTTGAAAACATATGAAGAAACAGAAAACAAATGCTTTAAACATTCAATTTGTTTTAATATTAAATAAGAGCTGTGGCCAGAACGATAACAGTGATAAACTAAATTCTAAGCCTAATGGGACTTGTTCCCTTTTCTCTTCTGCATCCCATGACCCTTAGCAGCTCTATCAATAATAGAAATAATGAGCTCTTCTGCTGAACTTCACCCTCTAGTCATGTAATCTGATCACCAAGTCTCCTATAAAGGCTCTGTAAAATGGGTAGGTATCACTGACTTTGATTCTTCATGGTATTTGTTGTTCTCTAATTGTACATATGATGCTTGAAAAACTATAGTCACTTCTTCAGAGAGTCATTTACTTTGAAGCCCATAGTTTAAAAGAAGACTTTTTCCACTGAAGACTGAGGCAGGAGAAGGGTTGAAAGGTAATTTCTATTTTGAATGCATTTAAGACCCTTACAAGTGAGGAAGAGCAGGGTCACCCTTGCCATGAGCAAAGCCGGGTCTGCTGACCAGCACCATCTGCCCCTGCCCTGTGCCTCGAGCTTGCAGTCATGCTTTCGCTGTCTGCTGAAAGTCTCCTTCGGGGGCGTCTGGCTCCCACTGCTCCTACTCAGTTATGGCCTCCTGTGCCATATGATCTCTCCACGACCCCCTGGAATAATCAAAACCTTTTAATCTCACCTCACACTGTGCAGAGCTGAGTGTCATATGGCAGTAGTAATTGGGAAGAATGATTCAGGCATTTCAAAAAATTTGCATAAATTTCATTGTCATTTTAGGGACCCCTATTCTTTATTTTGGAATACTTTTTGAAGCTACTATATTCTTTGACTGATGAGCTGTGACAAGTTTTCTGTTTGTAAGCTCTTTTTCTTTGTTTAGTAAGACAATTTTGTGGGGTTTTCTCAATGTTTACCATTATTGTGCTAATTTCTGCTGTACAGCAATATGACTCCACTATGTACATATATGAATTCTTTTCCAATATTCTTTCCATTATGTTTTATCCCAGGGGATTGGATATGGGACCTTGTTTATCCATTCTAAATGTGAAAGTTTGTGTGTATTAATGCCAGACTTCCAGTCCGTCTGTCTCGGTCCCCACTCTCTCTTTGCAACCACAAGTCTCTTAGTCTCTGTTTTATAGATAGGTTCACTTTTGCCGTATTTTAGATTCTACGTAAAAGTGATACCACATGCTATTTGTCTTTCGCTTTTTGACTTACTTCACTTCGTATGATAATCTATATTGCATTCATGTTGCTGCAAATGGCCTTATCTTTCCTTATGGCTGAGTAGTATTCCATAGGGTATCAGTACAGCATCTTCTTTATCTATTCATCTGTCGATGGACATACAGGTTGTTTCCACATCTTGGCTATTATGAATAGTGTTGTTGTGAACAGGGGGGTTCATATGTCTTTTATGATTGCAGTTTTGTCTCCGTATATTCCCAGAAGTGGGATTGCTGGATTATATAGTTATTCTATTACTTCTAGTTTCTGAGGAAGCTGCATCCTGTTTTCCATAGCGGCTGCAACAATTTACGTTCCTACCAACAATGTAGAAGGATTCCCTTTTCTCCACATCTCTTTGGTGTGAGCCTCAAGGTGGTCTCTGTTTCTGATTCTTTTTGTTGTTGTTTTACCACAGGTGATAGTGAACATAACATTTGATGCTCAAGAAAAATATGTTAAAACATGTTGGTAATCTTGATCGTAATGTACCGATACAGAAAGCCAAAGGTGGAGATGTTGCACAGTTTGGCATTGCCTGTGATGTTACAGGCAGCATGAGAACAGATTATCATACACTAAGAACCTTCTTGAATTCAAAGTCTTTTGAAGATGCCTTACATCAGTTTTCTGGAATTCTCCAAATAAAGATATGGAGGTTCAGAGAGGTTAAATGACTAGCAATTTTTTTGCATCCTTTGTGAACTTTGAGTCAATGGTAAAGTAATTATACCTTGCAAATGATTATGTAACATCATTAGGCAATTAAGTGTTATTCAATAAAGCTATGTTAATAAATTTTACATAAAACCTATGCATTGTTTTACTTAGCACAGTTTCTTTCTTAAACATGCCTTTTTTGTACAAGTAGAATCATATTTTTGGTTTGTCTTTAAACTCAAAGCTGATTTGGGCAGTGACTTACAAATAATATGAGAAGCAAGTGTGTGTGTGTGACTGTATACTCTGGCTAATCTTTAATAAAATGCTGAGATATAATTTGTAACATTACAAAATATGCAATGCTATGGACTACATAGGAAATAGCATTTTGTGTATCAGAGTCATGTGTCCAAGAGGGTGGACAAAGAGGGTTATCATTGCAAAGCTACTGCCCCACAGGATGGCTTTTGCAGGGATATGGATGACATAATTTTTTTTTTTTTCTTTCTCTGTGAACAAAGAGCTTGTCACCTCCTCAGCACATTCATTCTCCCCTACATGGGGTTGTGAGGTCCATGCTGAGTTTCAAACCTCAATGTGCAAAAATCTCTTTAGAAATACCTTTCATTACAATCATTGTTGAAAGAAACTTGCAAGTTGAATTTAATGGTGAGTCACAGTCATTATAAGAGCTTACTATTTCTTTTATGTAAGAGAGATGCTTTGTCTTTGAAAAAGGCTATGTGTTTAAATCATGTTGGTTGTATCTTTGTCTTTCTCTTGTTAATTATCATATGCTAAATGGTCATTTTCTGTTAATATTTTCCATGGAGAGTTCATTTTCGGCAGCTTTCTAAATCCAAACTGAGGATTTTAAATACATTTATTCACATAGATGTCTTCAGTTTTCTTTGAGGTTCAAATAGGTACAGATACTGTCATTTCCCTTGTATGTGTGAGGCCTTGTAGGTGTTTAATAAAGTTTGAGCTGATTTGAATACTGACATTAAAAGTTTCAACTGGTTAAGGTTTTTCTTTTCTTCCTTTCTTATCCCCATCTCCTTTTTCTTTTCTTTTTCTGGCAAGACTACTTCATAGGTGGCATTGTAGAATTCCTTCAGGGAGCACATAGGCCATATTGTTTTCTTTCAGTGATGTTAGCACCTACAGGTGATTATTCCCTTGATTCATTAATTTGGCAGGCACTGCAAAGTCATGGTATTCTAATTATATCATCCCTTCTTCATTTATTAGTTGGATGACTTTTATAAACAGAAACTTGTCCTCATCAATTTTTCATACCCTTAGGTACAATTTCTAGGGGGAAGGCAGGATAAATGCTTTTATTTTCTAGGTTTCACAATAATGATTTGGTTCCCTGTCATCTTTTAAATTTGATCAGTGAATTTTATTTTGTTTTAAATATCATGAACTGATGAAATCAAACACATTTAATGTGTTTTAATTCATTGCATTTATTATCTTATTGGTACTCAAGTGGTTCTATTTGGCTGAATGGGAGCCTACTACAAGATCCTAGTAGTCTTTGATAGCTTCCTTAATTTCTGCTATAACAAAATATGCCAGATTGATTTTGTACATATCTCAGTCCAGATCAGGAAATCTGCCATTTATCCAAGGAAATATGATTTCTTTTAGTGAGACATTGTACTCAATGATGAAAATCTGGATGGTAGTTTTGTTCATTGCTACTGAGTGGTTATTGTCTGTAGGCTTTTTCAGTATATATACACATAATTTCTGTATGTGTATATATACATACATGTATATATATAAAATCATAAATTTATACTCATATTTCCAACTCAGATTTAGGTCAATAGGAATTTTAAAAAATTTAACCTTATTCTTGAAACCATATCTCCTTTCTCCTAAGAGAAAGAAAAGTCCTCTGTTTTCAATGTCACCAACATGATTTCTCATTTGATTTTGTCCCACCCCATACCACAACAGTCTTAGTCTTATACAATATACTACTTACAGAGTGATGGGATAAAAATAAATCCTTGACTAGACTAGGCTATCACTTAGCCTCTATATTTAACTATCAAATTTCTGGAGAATCTTATGAAAGACAGATATGTTAAATAGTATTTAATAATATAACCAGTAAAATCCACAATTCAGGAGACCCTATGGGACAAATGACCTGAATTTTCAACCACAAAAACAAAAATAAAAAGAAAAATAAGATGAAAATATAGATTCAAAGGGAAGAGATATTTTAGTAGTCCTAACATATAGACCTTATTTGGATCCCAATTAAAACAATTATATGAGCTTTGCTTGGATAAATTTGTTGACTTTGATAAGTAGTATGATCCCCAATAAGATCCTAATAATGAGAATAGCTTACTCAACACTCTTTATTAATGGCTTATTTAGTCACAATCATGGTCTTAAAATATTCATAGAGAATCAAAGAATATACAATGGGGAAAAGGCTATTCTCAAACAGAGAAACATGGAGATATGTCAAATTCTTATCAGATACTTGCTAGCCTATTTCAATGCTATATTTTTGTTTATCAACTCTTTATATATTAATATAAGACAAAGAATATAAACATTAGATTGATCTTCAGACTAGATGAATACTTTGAGACCCCTTAAAAGTCACAACAACAATGGTCAGATAAAACTATATTTACCTGGAGTTTGAAAATCAAGTGAAAGTTTGCTAGACCAGTATCTTGAGCATACAAGATAAAACATCATCTGATTTTTGAAGTGTTAAAAGGAGTAGTTGTATCTATTATGGTTTCAGGTCAATAAAGTTTACACTTGATTGGCGAAGATGCAAAGGGGCATTCTTCACATTTTTGGAAATGATATGATGATGGTTGAAATCAATCAATATTTTGTGGAAGCAACATTTTAAAAATTCTAGAGTGAAACAAAATGTTATTTATTTACCCCAAACAGTTTATAAAGACTTAAAGTAATTGAAAGCATTGACAAAATGAACCAATAAATCTAACAGATAAAGCAGACACTAAACACTACTCTTACTTTAGTTTCTAAGTTGGATGCGACAAACACTAATTAGCTGATAGTTACTGTGCAATACTATTACAAAATGGGCTTCCCTGGTAGCTCAGCTGGTAAAGAATCCTCCTGCAATGCAGGAGACCTGGATTCAATCCCTGGGTTGTGAAGATCCCCTGGAGGGGAGGGCATGGCAACCCAGTCCAATATTCTTGCCTGGAGAATCCCCATGGACAGAGGAGCCCGGTGGGCTGCAGTCCATGGGGTTGCAAAGAATCAGATATGATTGAGCAACTTAACACATAACCGACTATTACAATATAAAACCCTCTGAGCAATGTTGAAGTTACTTGCCAACTGAAAACTATCAGTCATTTCTTTTACCAAGTAAATCTCTTTGAGATGACTATAAAAAGTATGTTAGCCACCTCTATGGTCAGTCATAGGATTGAAAGGTGATGACAAAGGGCTGCATGCATTCTTTATGAATATTAACAAATAGCATATGTATTACATGTTCTTATTTACTCTTTCTCATCAAAGATAAAAGCCATATTTACAATCTCTGAGGTTATTGTCAAGTTTGGATATTTTAAATAGTAATAGATTTTCTTTTTGAATTTGAAGTATCGTGCATATATGCCAACTCCTTTTACCATAAATGTAATTAGATGGATCTGCCTATTGTAAAACAGTGCAAGTCCTGGAACATTGCTACGACAACATTTTAAAGAATTGAAAATATATTTTCAAATACATGGAAAGGAATCGTATGCATAAATAAAATGCAAACAAATATAGTAAAAAATTTGACAAAAGACATTTTTAGAACATTTTGGGAAATAATGAGAAATAATAGACTTTTGATTTGGGTGGGAATAAAAGATGTCTTGCAGAGAAGGCAATGGCACCCCTCTCCAGTACTCTTGCCTGGAAAATCCCATGGATGGAGGAGTCCGGAAGGCTGCAGTCCGTGGGGTCGCTGAGGGTCGGCCACGACTGAGCGACTTGACTTTCACTTTTCACTTTCATGCATTGGAGAAGGAAATGGCAACCCACTCCAGTGTTCTTGCCTGGAGAATCCCAAGGACGCGGGAGCTTGGCGGGCTGCCATCTATGGGGTTGCACAGAGTCAGACACGATTGAAGTGACTTAGCAGCAGCAGCAAAAGATGTCTTGTGTATTTACATTTATTCAGTAAATAATTTCAAGGCAGTCAAGTAAAAATTAGTCAAATCTAAAAAAGAATATAAAATCAAGGGGTGTCACTGTGAAATCAGAAACAAATTGTGAACAATTTTCATATGATACCAAAGGCAGTATTCAATAACAGAACAGATGTTTTCAATAGCAGTAATAATAGGTTCTTTTATTATTTTTTCATACACTTAAACATAAGGAATGAAACATACAAATGAGAAAAAAAAATTAGGAAAATGTAAATGCATTTCCAGGTTGACTGCATTAGTCACTTCATAAGAAAATTTGAAATACTGAGAAATAGTATACCTCATATGTTAAAACATAATTTTTCTCAAATGTGACTACCATCTAAAAATTTTTAAAAGTACCAATTATAAGTCATAAAATGCAACCGTTTAAAATTATTAATAATAAAACAAATTTGATTCAACCATGGTGTTCTTGCTAAAGCAAATTATAATAAAACTATTGATTTATAAAGAGATAATAAAAATGTTCAACATTTTAGGATAAAAATTATCGGTAGATAATTAATGCAATCAATAGTTTATTTTCTGTTTGTGTGTGTGAGATACCTATATTAATTGCCAATTCTTAAAAATTATGATGTGCAATAATTTCTTTAGATATTTATATTCATGCCTAATCTCGTGTTCAAAATTTTCTATTTATCTTTAAAAGATTATTCTCTAAATTTTATAAGCTTTCGGCATCATAAAACCATCACTTGGTTGTAACTTCGATGCTAACAATTATAGGAAAATTGCTGCTCAGAACTTTTGCTTGCTCTAACTGTGAATTAACTTTATACAAACAAAGCATGCAAACTAAGTGCTAGCTATGGAACAGTAGTCAGTGCAGAATATAATCCCTGAAATAACGAAAACATATAAACTGAACTGCAGAAACTTTGTGGTTCTTTACCTAAAAGCACTTCTGGACAAGAGCACAAAGAATCAGAGCCCAGTGTGTGGCATTGTCACTCAGTAAGGGATGATTAAAGGTGATATGCTCTGTGCTAAATCACTTTAGTCATGTCTGACTCTTTGCAACCATATGGACTGCAGCCCACCAGCTTCCTCTGTCCATTGGATTCTCCAGGCAAGAAGACTGGACTGGGTTGCCATTACCTCCTCCACGGAATCTTCCCCACCCCAGGATCAAACCTGTGTTTATTACATCTGCATGGAAGGCAAATTCTTTACCACTAGTGCCACCTGGGAAAGACTAGAGATCTCTTCAAGAAAATTAGAGATACCAAGGGAAAATTTTCATGCAAAGATGGGCTCAATAAAGGACAGAAATGGTAGGGATCGAAAAGAAGCAGAAGATACTAAGAAGAGGTGGCAAAAATACACAGAAGTGTACAAAAAAAATCTTCACGATGCAGACAATCACAATGGTGTGATCACTCACCTAGAGCCAGACATGCTGGAACGCGAAGTCAAGCAGACCTTAGGAAGCATCACTACGAACAAAGCTAGTGGAGCTGTTTCAAATCCTGAAAGATGATGCTGTGAAAGTGCTACACTCAATATGCCAGCAAATTTGGAAAACTCAGCAGTGGCCACAGGACTAGAAAAGGTCAGTTTTCACTCCAATCCCAAAGAAAGGCAATGTCAAAGAATGCTCAAACTACTGGACAATTGCACTCATCTCACACACTAGTAAAGTAATGCTCAAAATTCTCCAAGTCAGGCTTACACAATACATGAATCTTGAACTTCCAGATGTTCAAGCTGGTTTTAGAAAAGGCAGAGGAACCAGAGATCAAATTGCCAACTTCCGTTGGATCATCAAAAAGGCAAGAGAGTTCTAGAAAAACATCTATTTCTGCTTTATTGATTACACCAAAGCCTTTGACTGTGTGGATCACAATAAACTATGGAAAATTCTTAAAGAAATGGGAATACCAGACCACCTGACTTGCCTCTTGAGAAATCTGTATACAGATCAGGGAGCAACAGTTAGAACTGGACATGGAACAACAGACTGGTTCCAAATCAGAAAAGGAGTACGTCAAGGCTGTATATTGTCACCCTGCTTATTTAACTTATATGCAGAGTACATCATGAGAAATACTGGGCTGGATGAAGCACAAGCTGGAATCAAGATTGCCAGGAGAAATATCAATAACCTCAGATACGTAGATGGCAACACTCTTATGGCAGAAAGCGAATAAGAACTAAAGAGCCTCTTGATGAAAGTGAAAGGGGAGAGGGAAAAAGTTGGCTTAAAGCTCAATGTTCAGAAAACGAAGATCATGTCATCCAGTCCTATCACTTCATGGCAAATAGATGGTGAAACAGTGGAAACAGTGGCAGACTTTATTTTTTTGGGCACCAGAATCACTGCAGATGGTGATTGCAGCCATGAAATTAAAAGATGATTACTCCTTGAAAGGAAAGTTATGACCAGCCTAGACAGCATATTAAAAACAGAGACATTACTTTGCCAATAAAGGTCTGTCTAGTCAAGGCTATGGTTTTTCCAGCAGTCTTGTATGAATGTGAGACTTGAACTATAAACAAAGCTGAGTGCTTAAGAATTGATATTTTTGATATGTGGTGTTGAAGAAGACTCTTGAGAGTCCCTTGGACTGCAAGGAGATCCAACCAGTCCATCCTAAAGGAAATCAGTCCTGAGTGTTCATTGGAAGGACTGATGTTAAAGCTGAAACTCTAATACTTTGGACACCTGATGCGAAGAATTGACTCAATGGAAAAGACCCTGATACTGGGGAAGATTGAAAGTGGGAGGAAAAAGGGGACAAGAGAGGATGAGATGGTTGGATGGCATCACCGACTCGATGGACATGTGTTTGAGTAAACTCCAGGAGTTGGTAATGGACACGAAGGCCTCGTGTGCTGCAGTCCATGGGATCTGTCGCAAAGAGTGAGACAGGACTGAGTGACTGAACTGTACTGAACTGAGCGCCACGTGGGAAGCCCAGAGGGGACAGTAATTCACTAAATTCTCAGAGGAATCAATTGAGACAGCAGAAAAGCCATGCCTGAAGAGCAAGTGTAATCTAGCCTTAGAATTTGGACTTCTTTAGATTCACACTACACTACTAAATTTAAAATAGTTAACCAACAGAGACCTATTGTAAACATTTTTTAAATTAAAAAATATAAGGAAGAATATCTTTTAAAAACCCTAAAAGAACAGGTTGAACTGCTATTAAATTAACTTTCTGTCAAATAAGATAGAACACAATTCACAACCATTGTGTAATAACTGTAATGTTCAACATCCAATCAAAAATGAAGAAGCAGAAAAATATGAATCTTTAAATGGAATACAGTAACACAGATTTAAAAAGCAAACAAATGATAGAAATAGCAGACTAAATCTTTAAAACAGTAATTATAAATATGTTTAAGGATTTGTGAAAAAGACAAAACTGTTTACGGAAAAGATGGAGAATATTAATAGAGAAGTAGAAATGGTAGGAAAAACCCAAATGAAATTCCAGAAATGAGAATTAAAATATCTGAAAATAATCTGTGCCTAGGATTTAAAAAAACTGGTTGCAGAAGAAAAGATGATGAACTTGTGGACAAGCAAGTAGAGACCCTGCCAACTAAAGCACAGAAGATAGGCCAAAAAACAATGTACTGTCAGAGACATGTGAAAAATATCAAACAATCAAATATGTATATGCAATTAAAGACTCAAAAGGAGAGGTAGGAGATAATTTGTTAGGAAAGTTTATTGAAAAAATGACAGAAAAATTTCAAATATGATGAAAAATAACCCCCAGATCCAAGAGGCTCTGTAAACCTGTAGGAGAATAAAAACAGAAAAATAATTACACAGGCATATTGTACACAAAGAGCTGCAAATCAAAGAGAAAGAAAAAAATCTTACAAGTAGCAGAGGAAAAATAAACATATAACCTTGGCAGGAACGTGGGTAAGGATAAAAGCTGAGCTTTTGTTAAGAACAATATAATCCAGATGACAATGAAAGTACAACATTAAATCAAAGAAGGGGACAAAAGAACTGCCATCCTAGAATTTGATGTTCAGCTAAAATTCTTCAGAAGTTATGAAATAGTGACATTTTAGGGAAACAAAAACAAGTGTGTCTGCAGCAAGCAACTACCTAAGTACCTCTTAAGTAAAGGAAGTACTTCCAATCAAAGAAAGATGTCACTATATGGATATTGAGGTCTACATAAAGGAAAATACAACATCAGAAATTATAAATATGTAATAAAATAAGGTATTTTTCTTTTTAAAACTTTTACAAAATGTTTTTGATAAGGCAAATTAGTAATATTTTCTGGGAAGATCACAACGCAAGTAGATATAAGATGAATTATTCTTAGCACAAAATATAAAAGTGATAAATGAAATTATACCATTGTAAGGTTATTAAACTCTATGTAAAATGGTATGCTATTAATTCATGATAGGCATCCTTGACATCTGTAAGCCTCATGAGGCCCCAAAGCCCTAGCCTTGAGGTCACCTACACGCAGCAGAAAAGGCTGCCGTCTGGTTGGTTTCACCATCAGTAGGACCACTTGCACCTACCAAATCTTCAATCTAAGAAGTTTCACTTTACTACTGATGCTGCTACTGCTAAGTCGCTTCAGTTGCGTCTGACTGTGCAACCCCATAGATGGCAGCCCACTAGGCTCCCCTACCCCTGGGATTCTCTAGGCAAGAACACTGGAATCAGTTGCCATTTTCTTTTCCTACGCATGAACGTGAAAAGTGAAAGTAAAGTTGCTCAGTCGTGGCTGACTCTTAGCGACATCACGGACTGCAGACTACCAGGCTCCTCCGTCAGCCCATAAAATTATTCGAATAAGCCAATCATGTTCTCTTGCAGGAGGCAGGTGTCATCCACACTTGTCACTACAAAGCCATGGCCCATGCTGGCATACTCTGTTCCTGAATACAGTCCCTTGGGGTGCTGCACTGGGAGACAGTGCACTGCAGTGTTCACCTCCTCTGAGGCTGTGGGTAAATGTAACAGATATTTTCTTGCCAATCTTAAATGTTGATTATTTAGATTTCATGTTTGGCTATCTTATACTCTTTAGGACAGGGGAGCCTTCCTATCCTATGGTAAAAAAAATTTTTTTTGAATATTTGATTTCAGAGAAGACAGGAAAAGAAAAAAAAAACCATTGTACAGACTGAAAGAAAACTGCAAAATGTAATTAAATGCATTCAAATCAATGACAGCAAATATAAATTGATTAAATATTTATTTTAAAGATGTACAATATTGGATTTGATTAAAAGCAAGAAAGAAAAACAAAGCAAGAAAGAATTATAAACTTCTTATATGGAATATATTTTAATAAAACATAACTGATAGGTTAAAAGTTAAAGGAATAAGAAATAGGTGAGCATGAACATTAACCATCAGAAAACTAGAAAGACAGTGTAAATAATGTTAAAATACACTTTAAGATAAATTATCAGAGATACAAAGAAATATTATGATGAAAGAATCAATGCAAGAAAGAGACTTAATCTTAAATATGTATACATTTAATCAGTTCAGTTCAGTTCAGTCACTCAGTCGTGTCCGACTCTTTCAACCCCATGAATCGCAGCACACCAGGCCTCCCTGTCCATAACCATCTCCCGGAGTTCACTCAAACTCACGTCCATCAAGTCGGTGATGCCATCCAGCCATCTCATCCTCTGTTGTCCCCTCTTCCTCCTGCCCCCAATCCCTCCCAGCATCAGAGTCTTTTCCAATTAGTCAACTCTTCGCATGAGATGGCAAAAGTACTGGAGTTTCAGCTGTAACATCATTCCTTCCAAAGAACACCCAGGGTTGATCTACTTCAGAATAGACTGGTTGCATCTCCTTGCAGTCCAAGGGACTCTCAAGAGTCTTCTCCAACAGCACAGTTCAAAAGCATCAATTATTTGGCGCTCAGCTTTTTTCACAGTCCAACTCTCACATCCATACATGACCACAGGAAAAACCATAGCCTTGACTAGATGGAACTTTGTTGGCAAAATAATGTCTCTGCTTTTCAATATGCTATCTGGGTTGGTCATAACTGTTCTTCCAAGGAGTAAGTGTCTTTTAATTTCATGGCTGCAGTCACCATCTGCAGTGATTTTGGAGCCCCCAAAAATAAAGTCTGACACTGTTTCAACTGTTTCCCCATTCATTTCCCATGAAGTGATGAGACCAGATGCCATGATCTTCATTTTCTGAATGTTGAGCTTTAAGCCAAATTTTCACTCTTCTCTCTCACTTTCATCAAGAGGCTTTTGAGTTCCTCTTCACTTTCTGCCATAAGGGTGATGTCATCTGCATATCTGAGGTTATTAATATTTCTCCCGGCAATCTGATTCCAGCTTGTGCTTCTTCCAGCCCAGCGTTTCTCATGATGTACTCTGCATATGAGTTAAACAAGCAGGGTGACAATATACATTTAATAATATGCCTTTAAAATAATGGAGCAAAAAATGCAGAATTTGAATGAGTGAAAGACAAACCTAGAGTTATTTATGAAGATTTTAATATCTTTAGTATTTGAAAGATAAAAATATAGCTGAAAAAAGAAAAACAGTAAGCATATAGATCTAAACAATGCTCAGTTCAGTTCAGTTGCTCAATCATGTCCAACTCTTTGCGACCCCATAAATCGCAGCACGCCAGGCCTCCCTGTCCATCACCAACACCCGGAGTTCACCCAGATTCACGTCCATCGAGCCAGTGATGCCATTCAGCCATCTCATCCTCTGTTGTCCCTTTCTCCTCCTGCCGCCAATCCCTCCCAGCATCAAAGTCTTTTCCAATGAGTCAACTCTTCACATGAGGTGGCCAAAGTACCGGAGTTTCAGCTTTAGCATCATTCCTTCCAAAGAAATCCCAGGGTTGATCTTCAGAATGGACTGGTTGGATCTCCTTGCAGTCCAAGGGACTCTCAAGAGTCTTCTCCAACACCACAGTTCAAAAGCATCAATTCTTTGGCACTCAGCCTTCTTCACAGTCCAACTCTCACATCCATACATGACTACTGGAAAAACCATAGCCTTGATTAGATGGACCTTAGTCGGCAAAGTAATGTCTCTGCTATTGAATATGCTATCTAGGTTGGTCATAGCTTTCCTTTCAAGGAGTAAGCATCTTTTAATTTCATGGCTGCAGTCACCATCTGCAGTGATTTTGGAGCCCAAAACAATAAAGTCAGCCACTTTCCACTGTTTCCCCATCTATTTCCCATTAAGTGATGGAACTGGATGCCATGATCTTCGTTTTCTGAATGTTGAGCTTTTAGCCAACTTTTTCACTCTCCTCTTTCACTTTCATCAAGAGGCTTTTTAGCTCCTCTTCACTTTCTGCCATAAGGGTGGTGTCATCTGCATATCTGAGGTGATTGATATTTCTCCCAGTAATCTTGATTCCAGCTTGTGCTTCATCCAGTCCAGCATTTCTCATGATGTACTCTGGATATAAGTTAAATAAGCAGGGTGACAATATACAGCCTTGAAGTACTCCTTTTCCTATTTGGAACCATTCTGTTGTTCCATGTTAGCAACCAATTTAATTGATATTTATAAACAATCCACTCTAGAACTGCAGAATTCATTTTTTTTCAAGTGTACATGAAACATTCACCATGATGGAGCCTATGCAGTGTCATAAAATGCCTTAAATTTCAAAGGATTGCAATATTAAACAATATATTCCATGGCCACAATTGAATTAAATTAAAAATAACTGAAAGCTACCCAGAAAATCTTCAAGTAATTAAAAATTAAAAAAATACTTCTAAATAACCAAAGGATCAAGCATATCACAGTGAAAGTGAGAATATTTTGGACTAAATGATAATTAAAACCTGTCAAAATTTGTGGGATATATATTAAAAAGGGCTTATGAGGAAATTTATATCTCTAAATGTATTATAAACCAACAAAGTTTTTAAATCTAAGTTTTAGAAACTTAAGTTTCTATACTATGTTAGAGAAAGAGCAAATTAAAAAGTAATTTAGTAAAATGAAGAAAGCAATAAAAAAGTAGATATCAATGAACTAAAAAACAAACTACAGAGAAAAATCAATGCAATCATAAATAATAGTGAAAACATCAATAAAATTTGTCACTCGTGACCAAAATAATCAAGAAGAAAAGAAATAGTGACCAAAAGATAAATATCAGAAGTGAAAAGTCAACAAAACCGTAACCCTAAATTTTAAAAATATTCTATATTATGAGAAAGTTATGCCAATAAATGTAACAATTCAGATGAAATGAGCAAACACAAAATTGACACAAGAACAAATAAAAATTAGAAATGATTAGAATTAATCATATATGATTAAAAACTTCCCCTCAAGAAAACTTCAGGGCCAAATGAATTTCCTGATAAATTCTATTAGACATATAAGAAATAAAAGAGAAAAGAAAACCCTTAAACCTACATCACATCATACACAATAATTAAGTCAAAATAAATTATAGAACTAAGTGTAATAGCTCTAATTATAAAGCCTCTAGGAAAAAGAATGGATAATATCTTCCTGACCTTGAGCTATACAAATGTTTTTTAGGAATCAAAATAACAAATAATAAAAGAATTATAAATTATATTTCATCAAAATGTGAACTGACAAAAAATATTTGTAATGTCTATGTAAGACAAGGTGATTTGTATTCAAAATATATAAACCATGCCTAAAAACAGCCTTGTATAAAAAAGGACCAAAGACTTCAAAAGGCATTTCCGGAAGGAAGATGTATATGGAGCAAATAAGCCTAAGTGCTCACTAATACTAGTGATTTGGGAAATTCAAACTAAAACCACATGAGATGCTACCCTGGTGGTTAAAATAAAAAAAGACTGTCAGCATTCAGAACTGATAAGAATGAAAAAGATACAGGAATTTCATATGCTGTTGGCAGGAGTGTGAAATGGTGCAACAGTTTTGATAAAAATTTTGGCGTTTTCTTATAAACTCAAACAGATACATCGGCTATCAACCAGAAATTCCATACTTGGTATCTACACAGGAAAACTCCAACCATATCTCCACCAAAGGAAAGAACAATAATATTCATAGCATTTTTATTGAAAATAGACAAAAACTGGATGTAACCTAAAATGCTTTTCAATAATAAAACTATATAAACTAAATGAAGTACATATTTATGGAATGTGATGAAATGGTACTTAAATGTACATACAGTGACATTGATTCAAATTAAAAACAGTCAGCTAGATATAAAAAAGTATGAATTATATAATTATACTCATGAAATTTTATGACAGGTAAATCTGGTGTGAGGAATTAGAATAGTAGTTTATGCAAATAAAGTAGAGATTGGGGAGGGCAAGTGATGAGTTGATGGGCACACTTTTTCTCTTGCTATCTACGTGAGGTATATGGATGTGTACGCTTGTAAAATGCATCAAGATATACTTAAGATTTGTGCATTTCACTGATGTAAATTACACCTCATTAAAAATTGTTGCTCATTTTATAGGTAATTAATTTTCTGATTTTCAAAAAAAATTAATAATTCTGAAATTAAAATCTCCACAGTCTCTGAACATGAACTGGTTTTCAGTTCAGTTCAGTTCAGTCGCTCACTCGTGTCCGACTCTTTGCGACCCCATGAATCACAGCACGCCAGGCCTCCCTGTCCATCACCATCTCCCGGAGTTCACTCAGACTCATGTCCGTTGAGTCCATGATGCCATCCAGCCATCTCATCCTCGGTTGTCCCCTTCTTATCCTGTCCCCAATCCCTCCCAGCATCAGAGTCTTCTCCAATGAGTCAACTCTTCGCATGAGGTGGCCAAAGTACTGGAGCTTCAGGTTTAGCATCATTCCTTCCAAAGAAATCCCAGGGTTGATCTCCTTCAGAATGGACTGGTTGGATCTCCTTGCAGTCCAAGGGACCCTCAAGAGTCTTCTCCAACACCACAGTTCAAAAGCATCAATTCTTAGTGCAATTTAATTCTGTTGGCATTGTCTTTTTTCCCCAAAATTTTGACCACTCCATGCAGCATGTGGGATCTTATTAATAGTTCCTCAACCAAGGATCAAACCCATGCCCCCTTCATGGGGAGTGCAGAGTCTTAACCACTGGATTGCCAGAGAAGTCCCATTGGCATTGTCTTAAGTGCTTCTTGGGAAAAGTTTATGATCTTAGAGTATATGAGGTTTTTGCTCCATAATGTTATCTGACTTGAAATATTTAAAACATGTTTATTTAGTTGTCCATTAAGATAATGCAATATTCCACTTTTAGGAATGATTTTATACTGCTTTGGACCCAGCAATTATCACAATTCTAAGTAAATAAGCTCTGTTGGCTTAATCTCTAATTCTTACACAGTGCTACACTAGAAATGATTATATGGTGTATAAGCATAATACTCTTTCCACTGCTTAATAGCACTTGGGCTTCATGCATTTGGAGACGCCTTACTGATGTCAAATGTATTTTTAATTTTCCCAAGCAGCTGTTGCTTGGAGGACTGGCAAAATGTAGCTATTCTGACAATTTGGCTGAACTCATGGAAATTTCAGCCTTGCCCAGATGGTGAGTCTCAGCTGTTGTGTGATACAGGTAAAGGCACCATTTTAAATGCTTCTGGCAGTTTTCCTGAGCCTTGACAACAGGTGTTCTAGATTTCCCTTTTCTAAAATGTTCTCCAAAATTACAAATTATATGGCGTTGTTTGTTTTGAAAACAAATGAACCTTTTCACCCCAGAGTGATAAACAGTTGTGATTACTTTAACCACATTGTCAGAACCCCACCTCTAAATTTTATATGGTTGAGGTAAGGTGATATTTGGTTTATTTTTTCACTAAGATGTGGCTATGCAAGGAACACAGAAGATGCAGTTCATTATTATGAAAGAACTATCAAAAGTAATAGATCCTTGGCTTGTGATACAATGGCAAGAGAGGGATGTTTGTGGACTGTATCCACAAAATGCTTTGGTTAGGCTCAGAGGGATTTTTGTGTATGTATGTTGACATCACAGCCAAGCACTGAGCTTTGTCAATTTTGCACAATTGAATTTTATTTGTCATTTTAATCACCAAAATTACAGCCCTTTTCCAGTTATCTGGGTCATTAAAGTGATAGAATTAGATTGATTACTCTTGATCCAATTGCTCACTAGGAAATTGATCCTCAAAAAGACAATCCAGGCTACTCTGACAACAAACCATGATAATGGGATGATAAACAGTTGTGGATTGGAAGTTCTTCCCAAGAGGTTAGAGTTTTGCTTAGAAAACAGTCATGGGACTTTCTAAATGCCTCATGGAAATTAACAAAGTAAGAATTTGCCACTTTTATGGAATCATTGCTTAATGCAACAAACTAACTAAGTATTTGAATAAAAATGTGAAAGATCCACTCTCAGTTTTTTTTTTTTTGTTTAAATTTTCTTCTTTATTAGACTCACTATTTTGTAGAGTTTAAATAAAGCTTCAAGAAAATATTTCTTTTGCTACCAGGGGATTCTTACTTCTTACTTCCAACTTCAAGGAAGCCAGGGTGAAAAAGGCAATTAGTAAAATATAATCCAACAGATGGAGTGACTTTAAAAGAACCTATTGGGAGAAGTATTTTCCAGGTTTAGAAGATGTACTTACCACTAATAAATCATTATTTCTTGTTTATTTCTCTCAAATTGCCATTTTCCCCATGTTCTCATATACCTCTTCATTGCTGGCTTGCTTGTACAAGCTTTTTTTGCTTTTGAAATTTTTTATTTTAATTTAATTTAATTTTTTTACTTTACAATATTGTATTAGTTTTGCCATACATTGACATGAATCTACCATGGGTGTACATATGTTCCCCATCCTGAATCCCCCTCCCACCTCCATCCCCATCCCATCCGTCTGTGTCATCCCAGTGCACCAACCCCGAGTACCCTGTATCATGCATCGAATCTGGACTGGTGATTCGTTTCACATGTGATAATTTACATGTTTCAATGCCATTCTCCCATATCATCCCGCCCTCACCCTTTCCCACAGAGTCCAAAAGACTGTTCTATACATCTGTGTCTCTTTTGCTGTCTTGCATACAAGGGATATCGTTACCCTAAATTCCATATATATGCGTTACTATACTGTATTTGTGTTTTTCTTTCTGGCTTACTTCACTCTGTATAACAGGCTCTAGTTTCATCCACCTCATTAGAACTGATTTGAATGTATTCTTTTTAATGGCTGAGTAATATTCCATTGTGTATATGTACCACAGCTTTCTTATTCATTCATCTGCTGATGGACATCTAGGTTGTTTCCATGTCCTGGCTATTATAAACAGTGCTGCGATGAATGCTGGGGTACACGAGTCTCTTTCAATTCTGGTTTCCTTGGTGTGTATGCCCAGCAGTGGGATTGCTGGGTCATAAGGCGGTTCTATTTCCAGTTTTTTAAGGAATCTCCATACTGTTCTCCATAGTGGCTGTACTAGTTTTCATTCCCACCAACAGTGTAAAAGGGTTCCGTTTTCCACACCCTCTCCAGCATTTATTGCTTGCAGACTTTTGGATCGCAGCCATTCTGACTGGTGTGAAATGGTACCTCATTGTGGTTTTGATTTGCATTTCTCTGATAATGAGTGATGTTGAACATCTTTTCATGTGTTTGTTAGCCATCCGTATGTCTTCTTTGGAGAAATGTCTATTTAGTTCTGTGCCCCATTTTTTGATTGGGTCATTTATTTTGTACATCCTCTAAATTTTCAGGTATAAATGCTGTTTCTCTTTCTGAAAGAATCCATCTGCCCTAATTGTCTGTGCTGTTCACCCTGCATGCGGATATCGATGCTTTACTGCTGTGCTCTAAAGGGACAGATAGTATCCTACTGGTGTTGAGCCACATGCATCTTGTGTCACTTGTTCACTACTTCGGCAGATAATTATTGAGCCTTCCTATAATCTATAAGTTAGTCATATGGAAAACTCTCTTAATTAAGTGACCATTATTATTATTTTTTTCTTCTAATCAGGAAGCAGAAGAGCTTTTCTAGGAGTGCTTAGTTCCAGCTTAGACCAGGGCTTCATTTCAGACTGTAGATTGCAGCCAGTTGTAGTTCATTTTAGTTATCCATGCTGGAAGGCTGCATGCTTCTTTTGGAACTGAAGAGGTTTTGACAGATACCATGCCCTGTCTCCATCTGAGTACTGAAGCAGATATATATATATATATAGACATAAGGCAAATATGGATCAAAATATGACTTCTTTTTAGCAGACAAAATATATATTGTGATATAGCTTATAACGCAACTCAGTGGGATGTAGCCAGGTTTACCTACTCAGTTCTAGGGCAGTGGCAATCTCTATAAAACTTTTTCTACGGAGAACCCAGCAGAGTCGTGTTTCTCACGAGGATATTGAGTTGCTCCATGTCCCTCAGTGACAGTTTGATAAAGGGACTGGGAATGAGGCCAGGCAGGTTAGAGCAACTTCCACTGAAGTAAACTTGAAAAATAGAGAAGGAACACTTTTTATTCTAACAGAATTTGAACAACAACTTTCCCTCTAAATCTCAGTAGGGGAAGAGGAAATTCCACTGACTTCATGTACATTTTCCTTCCTAGACGCTAGTCTTTTCTTCTTCAGCTTTCACTTAAACATTAATTCCATAAATCCACTCTCCAGAAGTGGCATATAAACCAGGAGCTGGGACTGTGAGTGAGAACTAGAAATATCTGGATAGATAAAGCAGAAAGTGTAGGGGTTTTCTTAGAAGAAGACCAGTGTGGTTAGATGTAGGCAACTAAAGTTGGGCAGGGGGGCCATCTCATCATATAAGTTGAATTAAGACTTGGGTTTTTCTACTTAGAATATGAAGCTCTGTGTGTATGTGTGTGTGTGTGTGTGTGTGTGTGTGTGTGTGTGTGTGTGTGTGTGTGTGTGAGTTGCTCAGTCATGTCCGACTCTGTGACCCCAGGGACTATAGACCACCAGGCTCCTCTGTCCGTGGGGAGCTCATAAACAGGAAAATGCCAAATCTAAGGATAAATTTGCTGTGTTGTAAATGGTTTAAAGAATGGACAGTAGGCATAAAGTCTACTGTAGCAATCTTGATGAGCAGTGGATAGCTTGGAATAGGGTGGTATCAGTGGAGAAGTGATGGATTAGGGATAGATTTAAAAAGTAGAACAGAAGAAAATGGATTGGATACAGGGTACTGGCAAAAAAGAGGATTAAAAAATATACCCCAGGTCTTCCCTGGTGGCTCAGAGGTTAAAGCGTCTGCCTGCGATGTGGGAGACGTGGGCTCGATCCCTGGATCGGGAAGATCCCCTGGAGAAGGGAATGGCAACCCACTCCAGTACTCTTGCCTGGAGAATCCCATGGACAGAGGAGCTTGGTGGGCTACAGTCCACGTGGTCGTAAAGAGTCGGACACGACTGAGTGACTTCACTTTCACTTCACAGGGTACCGGCGAAAAAGAGGATTAAAAAATACACGCCAGGTTTTTGGTTAGAAAAACGAGTAGATGACAGAGTTATTTCCGGAGGTAAGAAAGACTTAGACTGTGTTCTACTGTTATCTTTTTTCTTTCTTTTTCTCTCTTTGTCTCTCTTTCTCTCTCTCTCTCAATTTCTCCTCCCTCACCCTTTCTTTCCCCAGAAAACCTAGAACTCTCATTCTCTCTCTTTTTTCAGTTTCACTTTCAAATATCAATATTCAAATGGAGATTGGATTGCAGTTTGATGTATAATCCTGGAACTCATGGAAGTTAGGGTAGGATATGTAAATTGGAGAATCGTCAGTATGCTAATGATATTTAAAGGCAAGTGATTGAACTAGATTCCAAGGGTATATAGGGTTTAGGATATCCTGTAAAAGAGAACACAGGCCAGAAGCCTGATTATTTTAGTATCTAGCCACTTGCCCTAGTGTTGGTCTAACATATTTGAAATCCTCTATCCTACTCTCTTTTATTTGTTTAATATCTGCATCTCTTACTGTATTTGCTCAATTATCATGGAAAAAGAAACACTTATGGTAGAAAAAGGAAATTTCTATTGATACATTTGAATCAAGGTATATTCAAAACTTCATTGCTCACAATGGTTGAATTGCATTTAACTGTATAGATAATTTCCCAATCTTTGGTGATCTTTTGTATTTATTATATTAAAAAGTATTCTGTCTAAAAATTGAAAAGAATTCAAACAAAGTAAGTAATTGTTAATACTATCTGCAGGATAATTTTCCCAACCAGTTCCCTGGAGAGCTTAGCAATTATTCTTCCTGTTTATTGAATCAGCCAAATAATAGAATCATAACCATATCCTAAGGGGATTTCTGCAAGTTGAATCCACTATAAAATCCTGGATAGGGAAATGAATATTCACCAGCTTTAGTAAGGATTAGCTATACTTCCTTCTCTTTGGGGTAAAAGTTAAGCTTCAATTTAAATGACAGTTTGCCAGTTTTCATTCTCAGAAGATTCTAAAATAGAAAAAACCAAACTCTGCTAATAGTTTGGGAGGGGGGAAGAAAACTACCTTTCAAAAAAGGGACATATTTAGTTGTTTTTTTGCCGTCTATATTTGTTTTCCTGAAAAGTTCATTTAAATTTTTAATACTGTCCAGAAATGTGATTTTCAGTTTAAGAAGAGACCTTTAGTTATTGTGAAAATAGTAGGAGGCATTATTCCTGGACACTGTGCTGTAGGGCATGTCACTAGCTGGGTTGTCTGACTGTAGGCCTGAAATCAGCACCAATAAATTCTCTTATGATACAGTATTCAACTTCTTTAAAATTCAATATCTCCATCTGTGAAATGTATATGGTCATTTTTAAAATGCCTTCGTTCATGCTGTTTAGCATTTTAATAAGTATTAATTTGTGAGGGCTATTACTCCTAAATCTAATACAGGAAGTGAACAGATACAGTATATTCCTGGTTAATAGTGCCAGGTATGTGCTTGATAATCTATCAGATGCTCCCCACATAATTTTTCAATGAATAACCCTAAGAACACTGTGTCTTAAGTATTATTATTTTCATTTTAAATTGGAGAAAACTGAAACTCAAAAAATTTAAGTAGCTTACCCAAAGAACTTTGCTAAATAATTTGTAGATTTATATAACTTCCAGTTCTATACAGTGTCCCTTAGCAGATTTCTATTAGAGTCCCAAAGAACAAAGATTATTTTTGATGCTGGTGTTTTTAAACAACTATTAAAGATTTTATTTTACTTTTTATTTTGTTAAGAACACTAAAAGTGAGATGTGCCATCTTAACAAATTTTTAATTACACAATCAGTATTGTTAGCTATAGACAATGTTGTACAACAGATCTCTAGAATTTATTTTGATTAACTGAATCTTTTTTCTGTAGATTTTCAGAACTACACAGCTATATTTTCATACCCTCCATAATATATTTAAAATTGATAGCTAGTATTTTTTCTCAAATGTCTCTTTCATTGGCTACAGTGTTTCATTAAATAAATATGTAGGATTCCTGCTGCTGCTGCTGCTGCTGCTGCTGCTGCTGCTAAGTCGCTTCAGTTGTGTCCGACTCTGTGCAATGCCATGGACGGCAGCCCACGAGGCTCCCCCGTTCCTGGGATTCTCTAGGCAAGAACACTGGAGTGGGTTACCATTTCCTTCTCCAATGCATGCAAGTGAAAAGTGAAAGTAAAGTCGCTCAGTCCTGTCCGACTCTTAGTGACCCTCTTAGCGACGCCATGGACTGCAGCCTACCAGGCTCCTGCATCCATGGGATTTTCCAGGCAAGAGTACTGGACTGGGTCGCCAGTGCCTTCTCCGATGTAGGATTCCTCAGTTTAGTTCAGTTCAGTCACTCAGTCGTGTCCGACTCTTTGCGACCCCATGAATCGCAGAACGCCAGGCCTCCCTGTCCATCACCAACTCCCGGAGTTCACTCAAACTCACGTCCATTGAGTCCGTGATGCCATCCAGCCATCTCATCCTCTGTCATCCCCTTTTCCTCCTGCCCCCAATCCCTCTCAGCATCAGAGTCTTTTCCAATGAGTCAACTCTTCGCATGAGGTGGCCAAAGTACTGGAGTTTCAACTTTAGCATCATTCCTTCCAAAAACACCTAAGACTGATCTCCTTCAGAATGGACTGGTTGGATCTCCTTGCAGTCCATGGGACTCTAAAGAGTCTTCTCCAACACCACAGTTCAAAAGCATTAATTCTTCGGCACTCAGCTTTTTTCACAGTCCAACTCTCACATCCATACATGAATACTGGAAAAACCATAGTCTTGACTTGACAGACCTTTGTTGGCAAAGTAATGTCTCTGCTTTGCAATATGCTATCTAGGTTGGTCATAACTTTCCTTCCAAGGAGTAAGGGTATTTTAATTTCATGGCTGCAATCACCATCTGCAGTGATTTTGGAGCAGGTCCCAAAAGTACACAGATAAGTTCCTTTAAGTGGTTAATCAGTTCAGTCCAGTTCATTTCAGTCACTGAGTCATGTCTGACTCTTTGTGACCCCATGGACTGCAACACACCAGGCTTCCCAGTCCGTCACCAACTCCTGGAGATTACTCAAACTCATGTCCATTGAGTTGATAATGCCATCCAACACTTTCATCCTCTGTCATTCCCTTCTCCTCCTGACTTCCATTTTTGCCAGGATCAGGGTCTTTTCCAGTGAGTCAGCTCTTTGCATCAGGTGGCCAAGTATTGGAGTTTCAGCTACAGTATCACTCCTTCCAATGAATATTCAGGACTGATTTCCTTTAGGGTGGACTGGTTGGATCTCCTTGCAGTCCAAGGGACTCTCAGGAGTCTTCTCCAACACCACAGTTCAAAAGCATCAATTCTTTGGCACTCAGATTTCTTTATAGTCCAACTCTCACATCCATACATGACTACTGGAAAAAACATAGCTTTGACTAACTAGAAGGACCTTTGTCGGCAAAGTAAAGGTCTCTGCTTTTTAACACGTTCACTAGGTTGGTCATAGGTTTTTTTCCAAGGAACAAGCGTCTTTTAATTTCATGGCTGGAGTCACCATCTGCAGTGATTTTGGAGCCCCCCAAAATAAAGTTTGTCGCTGTTTCCATTGTTTCGCAATCTATTTGCCATAAAGTGATGGGACTAGATGCCATGATCTTATTTTTTTGAATGTTGAGTTTTAAGTCAACTTTCTCCTCTTTCATTTTCATCAAGAGGCCCATATTGAGTGGTTAATATGAGTCTATTAAGCTCTGTGTCTCTGATTCTAGGAAAACAGAACTGTATGTGCATGAAACTACATTTTCATGAGATAAGACAAATCATAAGTCACAGACCTAAATCTAATGAGCAAAAAAATTCAAATTCAGTGAATTAGAAAATTTTAAATAAAAAATGCTTCTGAGAAATATCCTGAGTTTTCCATGAAGTAGCGTATACACAGTTTTGAATGTACTAACCTGTGATGTGAATAGATATGGAATGATATCACAATATACAGTATTTGATTCCAAAATGTTTCTTGTTTGGAACAACTCATTCATTATCCTTTCTATTGGGTTCATCTCCATCTTAGATTTTTTTTTCTTCTTTTGATTCTTTCCTGAATAATCTTTTCATTTTTCCCTCTAGAACTTTCATGAAAACCCCATCACCCACTTCCAGGTGACTTGAAAGATGTAATTCACTTTTCTTTCATTGGTGAGAGAAAAATGTTAGTCTTCTATTCATGTGTCCTTGAGTTTATATCAATTTGTATAGACTCTTTTAAAAATATGAATTCTTCATTTTAGATTAGTTTTAGATACATGGAAAAGTTGAGAAGATACTACAGAGTTTCCTTATGCCCAACACCCAGTTTCCTTTATCTTTAACACCTAACATGATATGATATGTTTGTGACAGTTACTAAAGCAGTATTGATATATCATTATTATATCAATACTGAAGTCCATACTTTATTCAACTATGAAGACCACACTTAAGGACTAGAAAATTATATTTCACTTTCTTGAGCCATCGTATTCTCATAAATTTCAAAAATTATTTAGATTTTTTCTGAATTGGAGATTTGTCTCTTCTGTCTCATTTATAAATTTTTTCAGACATTTATTTAAGCGGCCTCACTGATTTTTTTTTATACTTTGGATTATAATCAATTATTTTTTTATGTATTTCTGTTGGCTCAAATTGTTCCAGCTTTGGCCAGTTGGAGCTCTTTCAGGTGGTTCCTATGTCTCTTTGACATCTTTAAAATACCGCCGTTAATTGTGAATGTGGTGGGGTAAGTGTGTGTGTATGTTTAAGAACTTCCTTATTTTCTGGCTCCACAAAATGTTCCAGATTTATCTTGTAAAATTTCTGCTCTACTCCTGATAGTTATTTTGTTCAGGAATTCTGATTTATTATTGATCACAGGCTCCTTTTGATTCTTTTTGGCATTACATTCTCAGTGGTTATAATCACAACTGAAGAATAATTCAATTCATATGTCTCTCATGCCAAGTAAATGTATTTATATGTTTTGAAAGTTAAATGCATGTATATTTTGGCCTTGAGATATCTCAAAGACAGCCATAAAGTTAGTATTAATTAATAGATTAGCAAAACAAGTGATAGGCCCTGACTGCTTAATAGTTGCAACAAAATTCTGGTCATTTTGAAGAGATTTATTGGAAAGAATAAATCATAGTTAGGTGATATATAAAAACTCAGAGATATTTAAAGTTCATATTGAAAAGAACATTTATAGATGTTTGGGCTAATTATAAAGAGTCAAATCAACCTAAGTATAAATATTTAAGAGTATACTCATACTATTAAATAATACTGATTTAAACTATATGTGTCCATTATAAAAAAGGAAGAAAATTTAATCTTTTATGGTTTATCTTCTATTTCACATTTTGTTAGCATTTTTGATTAACATACTTGAATAGTATTGATAGAAAAGTATGGATATGTCTTGTTACCACATTTGTATGGTCAGCCTACAGTGTTTAAGAATATTAGTAATGTATACAATTTATATTGTGTTTTATGAATTATATTTCACAGTACTTATTGAATTATGCCTCCATTTCTTAAAATAATGTGAAATTAAAGAAGAGAAGTTTTAAAAAATTCCCTTTGAACTCTAAAGGAGATCTCAAGGCAAAGGAGAAAAGGAAAGATATACCCATTTGAATGCAGAGTTCCAAAAAATAGCAAGGAGAGATAAGAAGGCCTTCCACAGTGATCAATGTAAAAAAATAGAGGAAAACTATAGAGTGGGAAAGACTAGAGATCTCTTCAAGAAAATTAGAGATACCAAAGGTGGGTTCAATAAAGGACAGAAATGATAGGGACCTAACAGAAGCAGAAGATATTAAGAAGAGGTGGCAAGAATACACAGAAGAACTATACAAAAAAGATCTTCATGACCCAGATAACCACGATGGTGTGATCACTCATCTAGAGCCAGACATCCTGGAATGCAAAGTTAAGTAGACCTTAGAAAGCATCACTACAAACAAAGCTAGTGGAGGTGATGGAATTCCAGTTGAGCTATTTCAAATCCTAAAAGATGATGCTGTGGAAGTGCTGCACTCAATATGCCCACAAATTTGGAAAACTCAGAAGTGGCCACAGGACTGGAGAAGGTCAGTTTTCATTCCAATCCCAAAGAAAGGCAATGCCGAAAGAATATCCAAACTACCACACAATTGCACTTATCTCACATGCTAGCAAAGTAATGCTCAAAATTCTCCAAGCCAGGCTTTAATAGTACATGAACAGTGAACTTCTAGATTTTCAACCTGGACTTAGACAAGGCAGAGATCAAATTGACAACATCTGTTGGATCATCCAAAAAACAAGAGTTCCAGAAAAACATTTACTTCTGCTTTGTTGACTATGCCAAAGTCTGTGACTGTGTGGATCACAATAAACTAGAAAATTCTTAAAGAAATGGGAATACCAGACCGCCTTACCTGCCTCTTGATAAACTTATATGCAGGTCAGGAAGCAACAGTTAGAACTGGCATGGAACAACAGACTGGTTTCAAATCAGGAAAGGAGTATGTCAAGGTTGTATATTGTCATCCTGCTTATTTAACTTAAATGAAGAGTACATCATGGGAAACACTGGGCTGGATGAACCACAAGCTGGAATCAAGATTGCCAGGAGAAATATCAATAAACTCAGATATGCAGATGACACCACCCTTATGTCAGAAAGTGAAGAAGAGCTAAAGAGCCTCTTGATGAAAGTAAAAGAGGAGAATGAAAAAGTTGGCTTAAAACTCAACATTCAGTCCAATCATTTCACGGCAAATAGATGGGGAAACAATGGAAACAGTGAGAGGCTTTATTTGTTTGGGCTCCAAAATCACTGCATATGGTGACTGCAGCCATGAAATTAAAAGCTGCTTACTCTTTGGAAGGAAAGCTATGACCAACCTAGACAGCATATTAAAAAGCAGAGACATTAGTTTGCCAACAAAGGTTCATCTAGTCAAAGCTATGGTTTTTCAGTAGTCATGTATGTGTGTAAGAGTTGGACTGTGAAGAAAGCTGATTGCTGAAGAATTTATGGTTTTGCACTGAGGTGTTGGAGAAGACTTGACAGTCCATCCTAAAGGAAATCAGTCCTGAATATTCATTGGAAGGACTGATGCTGAAGCTGAAATTCCAATACTTGGGCCACCTGATCTGAAGCACTGACTCACTAGAAAAGACCCTGATGCTGGGAAAGATGGAAGTCAGGAGGAGAAGGGAATGACAGAGGATGAGAGGGTTAGATGGCATCACCGACTCAGTAGACATGAGTTTGAGTAAGCTCCGGGTGTTGATGATGGACAGGGAAGCCTGGTGTGCTGCAGTCCATGGGGTCACAAAGAGTCAGATACAAATGAGCAACTGAACTGAACTGAAACTTGGAAATTATACAGAAATGATAAGGCAGACTCTGGCTCAGATGAAGTGATTTTTCCACTGCAGAATGTTTCTTTTTTTCTTTTGCAGGAATAGAAATGCAAAATCCATACTAAAAGCATCAGAACTAAGCAATAAGTATATTTTGGTTTAAGCTGTGTCGTGAATCGAAGAAAATTTTGTTAGCTAGAATAACCTATCTAAAGAATATTTCTGATTATATGAGATAGAACAGTTATGTTGATAGTATTTATACACCTACTCCTCCCAGTGATTTTTTCACTGAGGGGTATTTAACATATAATATTCATGTTTCCAAAATGTAAAATAGAGTGCTTTCCAGTATGTTCACAAAGATGTTGTCATCCTCACTATCTTATTCCAGAACCTTTCATAAACCCCCAAAGAAACTCATACCCATCAGCTGTTTTTCCATGCTTTACCCTCTTCATATTTCATGGCAACCTCTGACCTATCCTCTGTCTCCATGGATTTACCTATTCTGGGCATTTAATATAAATAGAATCATATAACATGTGTCCTTTTGTATCTGATTTCTTTCACTTAACATAATGTTTTGAAGTTCACTCATTCTTTTTATGGCTGAATAATATTTCATGGTGTCGACATACCACTTCAGTCTATCTGTTCATCAGTAGACTGACATTAGTTTTTTCTCACTTTGGCTGTTGTGAAAATATTGATAAGAATATCCATGAATAAAATTTCTGTAGACATTTGCTTTCAATTCACTTGGACATACATCTAGGTGTAGAATTGCTGTTTAATGTGATAACTCTGTGTGCAATTCCTTGAGGAACTATCAAACTGCTTTTTAAAAAAAATTTATTTTTTTAAATATAAATTTATATATTTTAATTGGAGGTTAATTGCTTTACAATATTGTATTGGTTTTGCCATACATCAGCATGAATCCACCATAGGTATGCACATGTTCCCCATCCTGAATCCCCCTTCCTCCTCCCTCCCCGTACCATCCTTCTGGGTTGTCTCAGTGCACCAAACTGCTTTTTAAAGCAGCTACACTGTGTTAAAATGTGGTCAGCTACACTTGAGGGTTCCAATTTCTCCACATCCTCATCAACACTTAAACTTTTATATGTATATTTTTTACCATATAGTCATACTAGCAGATTTAACTTATGATTGCATTTTCTGTAGTTTTGATAATAGGGCTCCCTCCTACCTCAGTTGGTAAAGAATCTGCCTGCAATGCAGGAGACCTGGGTTTGATTCCTGGGTCAGGAAGATCCCCTGGAGAAGGAAATGGTAATCCACTCCAGTATCCTTGTCTGGAAAATCCCATGGACAGAGGAGCCTGACAGGCTACAGTCCATGGGGTCTCAGAGAGTTGAACACAACTGAGTGATTTCACTTTCACTTTCACTGGCTAATTATGTTGAGCATCTTTTCATGTGCTTATTGACCATTTGTATGTATTCTTTGAAGATATATCTGTTAAATAGTTTTCACTTTTTGTGTTCTTTTTATTGTTAAGTAATATTTGTTTATATATTCTGGATTTTAGGCCACTCTAAAATATATGACTTACTAATGCTTTCCCATTGCATAGATTCTTTTTCATTTCTTGTCTTCTTACTTTTTGATGTAACATTACTTTATAACGTTATGTAAGTTTCATGAATATACTGTATTTCAGTGTCAGTATACACTATAGTATGCTCACCATCAAAAGATTAGTTTTCATCCATCAGCATAAGATTGACCCCACTATACCCGTTTCACCGTCCCCCCAACCTTCTTGTGACTACTGACTGCTCTTTTCTCTGTATCTACATGTTTATTTTTGTTTTGGCAAGGTTCCATCTATTTTTGTGGTGACCAGTATTCCAATTATAAATATATATTACATCCTTATTCCTTCATCCATCAATGGGCACTTAAGTTGTTTCCATATCTTGGCTATCTTGAATGATGCTGCAGTGAACTTAGAGGTACACATGTCTTTTTCAGTCATTGTTTTTGTAATCTTCAGATAAATACACAGGAGTGAAATAGCTGGAACATGTGATAGCTCTTAATTTTTTGAGGAGTCTTCATTCTATTTTCCACAGTGATGATGATGATGGTTAGTTACACAGTCATGTCTGACTCTGAGATCCCATGGACTGTAACCTGCCAGACTCCTCTTCTATGGAATTATCCAGGTGAGAATACTGGAGTGGGTAACCATTCCCTTCTCCAGGAGATCTTACTGACCCAGGGATCAAACCCGCGTCTCCAGGGTCTTCTGCATTGCAGGGAGATTCTTCACTGTCTGAGCCACCAGGGAAGCCTGGTTTCTATAATACCATTTTACATTTCTAACAACAGTATATAGGGGTTTCCTTCTCTCCACATCTTCATCAGCACCTATTATTTCTTACCTTTTTGATAATAGCTATTCTAACAGATATGAGGTTAGAATGTGGCTTTAATTTGCATTTCTTTGTGGATTAGTTATGTTGAGCACCTTTTCATGTGCTTGTAGGCCATCTGTATGTCTTTGGAAAAATGTCTATTCAGCTTGTCTGCTTATTTTTTAATCAGGTTGTTTTTGTTGTTGAGTTGTATGAGTTCTTTATATAATTTGAATATTAACTACTCATAAAATATATGATTTGCAAATATCTTTTCCCATCTGATAGGTTGTCTTTTCATTTTATTGATGGTTTCCTTTACTGTGCAGAGCTCTTTAGTCTGATGTAGTTCCAACTGTTTATTTTTGCTTCTGTTTCCTTGTCTGAGGAGACATATATAGAAAAATATTGGTAAGACCAATATCAAAGAGTGCGCTGTCTATGTTTTCTACTTGGAGTTTTATGGTTTCAGGTCTTACATTCAAATCTTTAATTCATTTTGAGTTTATTTTTATGAATTGCTGTCAAATAGTGGTTCTAATTTCATAGTGGCTTCTATATCTGTGAAAAATGTCCCTGGGATCTTGATAGGAATTGCATTGAATTTTTGTATTGTTTTAGATAGTATGGATATTTTAATAATGTTAATTCTTTCAGTACATGTACATGGGGAATCTTTTTGTTTCTTTGTGTCTTTGTTAATTTATATCAATAATGTCTTATAGCTTTCATTTTACATCTTTTACCTCTTTGGTTAATTTCATTCCTAGGTATTCTTTTTGTTATTATAAATGGTGGGATTGTTTTCATAAATTCTCTTTCTGTTATTTGCTGTTAAGTATATAAAAGTGCAATAATTTTTTGTACATTGATTTTGTACCCTGTAATTTTACTTTTCCAATTTGAATGCCATTTATTGCCTTGTCTTTCCTAATTGCTCTGGATAAAACTTCCAATATCATGTTGAATATAGTTGTTGAGGATGGGCATCAGTGTTTTGTTCTGTTCTGATCTCAGAGGAAAAACTTTCAGCTTTCCACCATTGAATGTGACAATACATGTAGGTTTATTGAGACATCTAGCCTTTATTATGTTGTGGTACATTCCTTCTATACCCATTTTATTTATAATTCTTTATCATAAATAGGTGTTGAATATTTTCAAATGCTTTTAATACATCTATTGAGATATAATTTTATCCATCATTTTGTTACAGTGTATAATGTTGATTGATTTGTAGATGCTGAACTATCCTTGAATCCCTGGAATAAATCCCAGTTGATCGCAAAGGATGATCCTTTTAATGTACTGTTGTATTTGGTTTGCTAGTATTTTGTTGAGATTTTCCCCATCTACAATCATCAGAGATACTGGCTTTTAATTTTTTTTGTGTGTGTGTGTGTCCTTTGTCTAGTTTTGGAATCATGGTAATATTAAACTTTTAAAATGAGTTAGTAAGTATCACCTCCTCTTCAATATTTGGAAGAGTTTGAGAATAGATATTAAATCTATTTTAAATGTTTGGTAGTAATTACCAATGGAGCTCTTTTTGGGTGGTTTTTAAAATTACTGTTTTAATCCCATTTCTTTTGTTGTTCAGTCTCTAAGTTGTGTCTTACTCTTTGCGAATCTATGGACTACAGCACGCTGGGCTTCCCTGTCCTTCAGCATCTTCCGAAGTTTGCTGAAACTCATGTCCTACTAGTGATCAGTATTCAGATATTTTACTTCTTCATGATTCAGTTTTGGAAGGTTGTATGATTCCAAGAATTCATCCATTTCTTCTAGATTTTACAATATGTTAGTGTATAGCTATTTATAATATTCTCTTATAATCTGTTGTATTTTTTGTTATTTCTATTTTTTTACTGATTCTGTTTATCAGTGCCTTCTCTCTCTTACTGAATTTAGCTAAAGGTTTGTTAATTTTATATTTTCAAAAAACTAGCTCTTAGTTTATTGAATTGTTATTGTGCTTTTATTCTCTATTCACATTTCTTCTGATCTCTATTATTTCCTTCCTTCTACTCTCTTTGGGATTCATTTGTTCTTTTCCTAATTCCTTTAGGGGTGAGTTTAGATTGTTTATTTGAGCTTTTTAAATTTCTTGAAGTAGGCCTGTATTGCTGTAAACTTTACTCTTTGTACTACCTTTGCTGCATCTCAAAAATCTGTGCTGTGGTCTACGGAGTCGCACAGAGTCGGATACGACTGAAGCAACTTAGCAGGAGCAGCAGCAGCAGCAGCAAGCATATGTATATGTATGTATGTATGTGTGTATATATATATATATATATATATATATATATATATATATATATATATGCACACACACACGCACACACATATATGTATATATATATATTCCCAGGAAAATAGGTATCAATTATTGGTTGACTTCAACTTCTTTTTCTAATTCTGGAAAGAGATTTCCACTTTGAGCATAGTGTTCAGTGAATTCATAATTGAACAGTTGACCTCCTGGGTTCATGTTCTTGAACATGTCTCAGAGTAGGCTGGAATATTAAGTGCCTGAATTAATGCTCTTCATTTTGTCCTTAATCTGAATTAAATGAATTCTGTTTTTATTGGAATAAAAATGTGTCACTACTTACTGAGTATGTCACTCTGAAACTGCAGCCTGGGTGGTATTCATTTTCAGCTGAAAACAATCCAGCTCTTTTGGGCATGGAGAGGCAGCTTGTCCTCTTGTAACCATGGAGACCTATGCTAGGTTTAGGACTTCAACTTGTGTGCTCCATATCAAAAGAAAATAGCTTTGAGAAGATCACAGAAGTCACCCTTTGGCCTGTAGGAAGAGCAGTGTTAGACAATGCACACAAGAAATTGCAGATTCACATACTTTAGGTTTAGTTCTGATATGCAGTGCTGTAGATCAGCTCTTTTCAAGATTAGTACAAAACACAAAGCAAACAAATAGAACAGTTATAGCAATTTTTTCAAGGAAGTACATTTAAAAATTGAGTTGATTTCTTTCATAATATAAAGTCACTATCTGCAAACCAATAAACTCTTCAAACCAGTTTCATTTTAAAAATATTTTAAAATAAAGTCCTTTTCATGTGTTACAAGTCACTGTATGATTTCACGCCTGCTATCATTTCTCCTTTCCCTTGTTTTTAGACCTCGCATCTACTCTTGCCTCTGTGTGCAGGGCTTTTTACCTGGCTGTTTACACGGCTCATCTCCCCTCTACTATCATCAGTCTTTGTCTCAAATATCTATACACCTGACCTCTCAATTCCTACCATACTCCTTCTAGAATGTAAGCTTCTAGTGGAAAATACTGTACCCGTTTTACTGACTACCTTATCTTCAGCACTTCCAACAGTGCCTGTCATATGATAGATGTTCATAAATATTTGTTGATTAACTGGATGAAAGAATTTAATATCACAATTGAACTTTGATTATAATTATCATACTGTGCAATCAGGTTAAAGAAAAATTCACCAATTTTCCAAGATTTTTCAAACATTGTATTGTTAAGGCAACAAAAAGTGATGGTAAAAATAATTTTGAAATAATTAACGACTCTACCTGTATTAATGTAATTTGGCTAGAAAAACTAGCCATCCAAAATAATTCACTAGACAGGTAACAGAATAAACTTGGCTTAATTATGCCAGATCTTTTAAAGCTACTATGAAAATATGACAGATTCCAGTGTTTTAAAATATCTGCATCAGAGACCATAATTTTATGCTTGTGGATATTTCAACCTAATCCAATTCCTCCTCTTTTTCAACTTTAGCTTTCTGAGAATTTTATTATTTCTGTTATAGTCACAGAAATTAACTCAGATATCCAGTCTTACAACTTTGACATCTCTAATTTTCTTGTCTTTACTTAGGCCCTGTTCTCTATTAAATTGTTCATCAAATCCTCTATGTCTCAGTTTGTGGCAGAAATTGCTATTTACGTAACCTGATATACATTAAAAATCCCAATTTCAGTTTCTGCCTGCATTAACTGGACTATATTACCCAGATTTCCCTTTAGCTAAGGTTGGTCACATAGCCAAGTTCACAACTGAGATGTCATTGGAAATTTTGGGTGCCTTCCATTAGGTTGCTTAAAGGAAGCTGACTCAGAGTAGAGGACATTCTGTTTTTGAACTTCTACTTTGTTATCCAGGGCTGAAATGGAGATGCTATAATGGAGATACAGTCATCATCTTTGGGAAACTTAAGATAGGAGCCATACAAGAATGGTAACGTGGAGAGTTAGGGTCTTTTGAAGGCTCCTTAAAGTTACTGTATTAATTCTTGGGTATTCCTAATGTTCATCTTTTAAATTAGAGACAGATGAACTTCTATCATGGGCTTACTGTCCTTATTTTACATTGCTGTTACTCCACTCATTTAATTGCAATCCTGATAATGTACTTCACACATAATCCTTTTCATTCTGTTGTCATCTTTCCAATGGACAATTGTAATAGGTTTCAAGTTTGTCTCACTGCATTCAATTCTTCATAATGGCCAGATTGATTTTTCTTAATTTTGATTCTTATAGTGTTGTCAGCTCAAAAGCCTTCAATAGCTATGTTTGCTAACATAATAACACCATATACCTTCATCTCACACTTAACATTTTCCATATTGTTGGATTAACCTATCTTGCGCCTTAGCTTTCTCTATTCGGTCCATTTGCCCTACTTATTAACCACAGTGAGCTATGCTTTTTATAGTCTACTGCCTAACAACTCTCCCATAACTATAGCCTTTCTGACCAACTCTAGCCATGCCCATTCCTCTGTCTATTATCTGTATTTCTCCTATAGTACTTATCATATTCTAAGTAACATTTTAGTTATTGATGTACAATTCTTGTGAGAATAGTAGTTTTTTTTTTGTTTGTTTGTTTTTAATTTTGGATATTCTAAGATGATGCTGTGAAAGTGCAGCACTCAATATGCCAGCAAATTTGGAAAACTCAGCAGTGACCACAGGACTGGAAAAGGTCAGTTTTCATTCCAATCCCAAAGAAAGACAATGTCAAAGAATGCTCAAACTACCACAAAATTGCACTCATCTCACACTCTAGTAAAGTCATGCTCAAAATTCTCCAAGCCAGGCTTCAGTAATACGTGAACTATGAACTTCTGGATGTTAAAGCTGGTTTTAGAAAAGGCAGAGGAACCAGAGATCAAATTGCCAACATCCACTGGATCATGGAAAAAGCAAAAGAGTTCCAGAAAAACATCTATTTCTGCTTTATTGACTATGCCAAAGCCTTTGACTGTGTGGATCACAATAAACTGTGGAAAATTCTGAAAGAGATGGGAATATCAGACCACCTGACCTGCCTCTTGAGAAACCTATATGCAGGTCAGGAAACAACAGTTAGAACTGGACATGGAACAACAGACTGGTTCCAAATTGGAAAAGGAGTGTGTCAAGGCTGTATATTGTCACCCTGGTTATTTAACTTCTATGCAGAGTACATCATGAGAAACTCTGGGCGGGAAGAAGCACAAACTGGAATGAAGATTGCCGGGAGAAATATCAGTAACCTCAGATATGCAGACAACACCACCCTTATGGCAGAAAGTGAAGAGGAACTAAAAAGCTTCTTGATGAAAGTGAGAGGAGAGTGAAAAAGTTGGCTTAAATCTTAACATTCAGAAAGCTAAGATCATGGCATCTGGTCCCATCACTTCATGGGAAATAGATGGGGAAACAGTGGAAACAGTGTCAGACTATTTTTTTGGGTGCCAGAATCACTGCAGATTGTGATTGCAGCCATGAAATTAAAAGATGCTTACTCCTTGAAAGGAAAGTTATGACCAACCTAGATAGCATATTCAAAAGCAGAGACATTACTTTGCCAACAAAGGTCCATCTAGTCAAGGCTATGGTTTTTCCTGTGGTCATGTATGGATGTGAGAGTTGGACCGTGAAGAAAGCTGAGCACTGAAGAATTGATGCTTTTGAACTGTGGTGTTGGAGAAGTCTCTTGAGTCCCTTGGACTGCAAGGAGATCCAACCAGTCCATCCCAAAAGAGACTGGTCCCGGGTATTCATTGAAAGAACTGATGCTGAAGCTGAAAGTCCAATACTTTGGCCACCTCATGCAAAGAGTTGACTCACTGGAAAAGACTCTGATGCTTGTATGGAGCAGGGGCAGGCGGAGAAGGGGACGACAGAGGATGAGATGGCTGGATGGCTTCACCAACTCTATGGACCTGAGTTTGGCTAAACTCTGGGATTTGGTGATGAACAGAGAGGCCTGGCATGCTGCGATTCATGGGGTCACAGAGTCAGACACGACTCAGTGACTGAACTGAACTGATAGACTCTCATACATGAATGCTCAAGAAATAATTTTGATGGTTGGATGATGGATTAATAGATAGATACTGGCAATGAAGTTCCTCACTTCACTTTGGACACTGATTCCAGCACTGGAAAATCTATTATTTTAGGGGCTTTTAATTCTTAGTTATTGCTTTGACTCTATTTCACTGTGATTCCTAAATCATTTTCTGAGATAAACAGCAACTGAATGTGTATGAAGTTTACTTTTCTTCTCTGTGGAAAACACCATTACACTGAGAAGAATGTACTAATACATGCTGTCTGTTTGCTTCTGTTGAAAGAAAAAAGATGAAGTGTCAAGAAGAAAGGTGAAATTGAGACATGGGCATGATTTTCCAAAGACCATTATGGATTCTCAGTACTTTTGATTTGTTACCTAGAAGAAAAAAGTTGTTTTAGTTATCATTCCTTGAATAAGAAATAGGGCATTTTTTCATCTTATCAAATCCTTTATTTTCCCACTTGTGTAGTTATATCCATATGATTTACCTATAACTCAATATTTATAGTAACTGGTACCTACATGACACATTAGAGACAGTCAGAGGAATCCAGACTCATCTAGTCTTCAGAATAACCTGGTGAAGTAAAGAAGGAAGAAATTTATATCCACATTTATGAAAGAAAACTGGAGTTCTGAGAGATTGTGATTTATCTCAAGTCACGTACATGCAAGTGACAAATGACTCAAGTGTTTTGATTTCTAGAGTCTTTCTTTGCACTTCTACTTTCTTATTCAAGTCTGCAGTGGAGATATTCTTTCTTTTTTCTTGATAATTTTCAAAAGAAATGATTACATAACCAATTAGTCTAGATTAATCAGATTTGTGCATATCAAATATATCTGCTTATACATACAATAATAAGCAAATAACATGTCCTGCTTTTTTATTTTTTCTTTTCTCATTCTTTCCTGATCTTGCCTTTTCTCACCCTTTCTATCTCCTACTGTCTATATTCCTGGTTCCATGTACCATGAATCTGTCACATGGACCACAGCAAAAGCTACCATGTATATCCCCATTTCTGTCCTTGCCTCACTTGGGTTTATTCTCTAGGCAGCAAGGATCATTATAAATAAGTCATTATAAAGTAGACTATTTAAAATATTTCTCTGTACACAGCAATCATTTTAAATAAGCCAGGTCATGTCATTCCTTTGGTTAAAGTCCTCCCAAGATTTAGGGTTGCCAGAGTAAATACAGAACATTCAGTTAATTTTGATTTTTCAGATAAAGAATACATAATTTAGAAATAAGTATGTCCCAAGTATTGCATGTAGCATACTTATAATAAAATTTTTCAGATAATTTTTAGTATATGTATTCCACAGAACATGTTTATGCTAAAATATATATTTATTGTTTATCTGAAAGTGATATTTAAATGGTGTCTTTTTATTTGCTTGATCTGGCCATTCCGTGTGGGTCCCACTCTCTGAGAACAGACGCAAACTCTTTACTATAGTCTACAAGCTTCTATGTGGAAGGCCTCCCTAACCTCTCTGCCTTTGTCTCTTATTACTCCCACCTCCTCCTTGATTTTTTTTCCTAACAGGTCAGACACTTCCGTTGTAAAGCCTTTGTTCTGACTGCTCCTCCTGCCTGGAAGAACCTATCCTACTCTAATTAATACTGCAAACCATCCCTGCAGAGCATTCCTGAGCCACGTGTTCTGTTCTATGTGCTCATCTCCTTCTAGTATCTATTTTTCTTGGATTTATTGTTTATATTCTCTCCGTTTCCTCACTCAAAAGATTTACAGATGCAGAAATCTGTGTTTATCACTGTGCTCCAACCACATAGGTGCCTGGCACATAGAAGGCATTCAATTAATATTTGTTGAATGAATTACTAATAAAATAAAGGGAGGCAAGAAATGCAAATCAAAAATTGATAGCATTCCTTTTTGCAATAGAATGTAGGTAATTGTTGATCAAAAATAAAAGCTAAAATGTATTCTGTTTACAGCCTATTCAAAAACTTATTGGTGAGAAGATACATTCTTATGTAAGATAAATACAGACCAATTTTTTTTTCCATTAAATGTGATGAATGCCAGTCTGGAGACTGCTATTGCCTAAGTGCATCATTCTTTTGTTACATGTTGTTTTCTGTTGGCTTTTTAGAACTGAAGTGTTTCTGGATGGCTTTACTGATGTTAGTAAAATTAAAAAAAAAAAAAACGTTCAAATGAAGAAAAGAGAACAATGAACTTGTTTGACATTTCCACTGTAATCTCCTGTTTAGAAGGGTCAACATTATTTTTTTGGGCAAGCATAGCAGAACAATCTGTACTAAAAGTTGAAGCTTTCAGGAAGCCCATTCTGTGCTCAAATATATTTCTACCCAGTAAAATATTATCTCATTCGTGTCCTACATTTTAGGTCTCAGTTCTAAAGATTAGACAAGTTTCTTTTAAAAGCTTCAGTTCAGTTCAGTCACTCAGTCGTGTCTGACTCTTTGCGACCCCATGAATTGCAGAACGCCAGGCCTCCCTGTCCATCACCAACTCCCGGATTTCACTCAGATTCACGTCCATCGAGTCGGTGATGCCATCCAGCCATCTCATCCTCGGTCGTCCCCTTCTCCTCCTGCCCCCAATCCCTCCCAGCATAACTGCCTTATGACCCAGCAGTCTCACTGTTGGGCATATACACTGAGGAAACCAGAATTGAAAGAGACACCTGTACCCCAATGTTCATCACGGCACTGTTTATAATAGTGAGGACATGGAAACAACCTAGATGTCCATCAGCAGATGAATGGATAAGAAAGCTGTAGTACATATACACAATGGAGTATTACTCAGCCATTAAAAAGAATATATTTAAATCAGTTCTAATGAGGTGGATGAAACTGGAGCCTATTATACAGAGTGAAGTAAGCCAGAAAGAAAAACACCAATACAGTATACTAATGCATATATATGGAATTTAGAAAGATGGTAATGATAACCCTGTATGCGAGACAGCAAAAGAGACACAGATGTCTAGAACAGTCTTTTGGACTCTGTGGGAGAGGGAGAGGGTGGAATGATTTGGGAGAATGGCATTGAAACATGTATAATATCATATATGAAAAGAGTCGTCAGTCCAGGTTTGATGCAGGATACAGGATGCTTGGGGCTGGTGCACTGGGACGACCCAGAGGGATGGTACAGGGAGGAAGGTTCAGGCTGAGGAACACGTGTACAGCCGTGGTGGATTCATGTTGATATATGGCAAAACCAATACAATATTGTAAAGTAATTAGCCTCCAATTAAAATAAATAAATTTATATATATATAAAAAAGTTTTCATGGTTGTGATGAGGCAGAGAAGGAAAGAAAGAATAATATGTAACTGGTCTGTTTTTGAGAATAGGTTGTTGTATCTCTTAGTACAAATAGATGACACATTTACTAAAAGGTCAGACAATTATTATTATGAGGTGTTCAAAAATAACTGCTGTGCATCCTATGTCAGTTCATTCTTGTAATTATCAAATACAAACATATAGGCTATAACTAATATTAATGCTTTATTTTTAAAAATATGCAAAATAAGTGGATGAAACAAAGCTGGTTGAGAAAAAGGAAGAAAGTGTATAAGTGGATGTATGAGTCTTTTATATCCATTGTTTTCTAAACTTATGACATATGTACTTTACTTTCATAGTTTTTTTCATAGTATTTCATAGTAAATAATAATTAATATAAATGAGAGCTATGGGAAAATGCAAAAGGGGGTGTGGTACATGGCCTTTTGAGCTCAAAGACTTGTGTGGCATGAGACAATGACAAATTTCTATAGGAAAAATCCTCTGCTTTCTGCTCTTCCTGAACAAAGCAATGGCAGGCCAACTTTAGAGACGATGGGAAAGAAAATGACTTTTGAACCTGACCAACATAATAAAATCCTTTTCTTTTTTAAAAGGGATGCAAGTCACATTTTCTAGATCTATAAGGTTCAAGTTGTAGTGATTTTAATTTAGAACTTTTATTAAAAGACATAAAAGTATTCACAATGGTCAGATTTGGATTAATGTCATACTAATCTCCAAAATCACTGCAGATGGTGACTGCAGCCATGAAATTAAAAGACACTTGCTCCTTGGAAGAAAAGTTATGACCCACCTAGACAGCATATTAAAAAGCAGAGACATTACTTTGCCACCAAAAGTCTGTCTAGTCAAAGCTATGGTTTTTCCAGTAGTCATGTATGGATTTGAGAGCTGGACTATAAAGAAAGCTGAGTGCCGAAGAATTGATGCTTTTGAACTGTGGCATTGGAGAAGACTCTTGAGAGGCCCTGGGAGAGCAAGGAGATCCAACCAGTCAATCTTAAAGGAAATCAGTCCTGAATATTCATCAGAAGGACTGATACTGAAGCTGAAACTCCAATACTTTGGCCACCTGATGTGAAGAGCTGACTCATTGGAAAAGACCCTGATGCTGGGAAAGACTGAAGGCGGGAGGAGAAGGGGACGACAGAGGATGAGATGGTTGGATGGCATCACCGACTCAATGGACATGAGTTTGAGTAAACTACCAGAGTTGGTGATGAACAGGGAGGCCTGGAGTGCAAAAGTCCAAGGGTTCACAAAAAGTCAGACACGACTGAGTGACTGAACTAACTAACTAAATAATATGAACCTTAAATAATATAAAAGTTTGATGATGGTATATAGGTATATCTCTGGACGTATCTTTTTTTTTTTCCTCTGAGAAAACATCTGTTTGTTCTTTTATCGAACACAAAATAAACTTCATAGTTTGGTATTGTCATGAAATTGGGGTAGCAACATACAACAATAATTTAACAGTAATATTTTGTTACGTATAAAGCACTTTTACTTGGAAAAAATCATAACTCTCAGTTATGCCACTCAAAAAATGAAGGCCTTGAACTAACTTCTAAGTTGATTTTTATTTTTCTTGCAAGACTACTTTATATTACGGCATTTTAAAAATTGTCGTTACAATGCAAAAACAGCCAATAGTAGAGATTAGATTTTCAAATGATTCAGATCTGAGAATAACTTTTTGTATATTAGATATACTGATGTTTTTAAAGAAAATAAAGTACAGAACACTTGAACATTATGTTGTAAATCCATCTCACATAAGAAAAATTAGAATATAATGTAAATTAAAGGAAGACTAGATTCTTTTGTGTACGTGAGAAAAGATGTAATGTTGTTTTTAATAAAAAAGATAATTGCCTGTTTAGCAACAGTGACAGGAATTTTCAATGCTTATCTCTACACACAGACATACACACACTAAGACTTCAGCAGGCATGAAGAGGAGCATATATAGACACAAACTGGAGACTGCATGCTCAATGTACTTAAATTATCCATCTGATAATTCCAAAATATTGTCTTATTTCTGTTCTCAAAATAATTTTGTTCATCTAAAATATTTTGAGCTCTGTCTGTTTTTGTAATAAGTTTTATCATGAATGGCATTTTGGAATTATAAGACTATGCTATGATAATTAAATGAAGTTTCTTTAGTTTCTATGTCACCACCTGTTGACTCATTGACCTTGGAAAACTACTTTATGATTATAAACCTCTGTTTTTAGTTGTGTTTATGTCTGAGTATGCTAAGATTTTTTTAAATTGAAGTATAGTTGATTTACAACATTGTATTAGTTTCAGGTATACAGCATACTGATTCAGTATGTTTGCAGTTTGTAATTCATTATAGGTTATTAGAAGATAATAGAGATCATTTCTTGTTCTATATAGTATATCCTTATTATTTACCTATTTTTGTTTATAGTAGTTAATATCTGTTCATCCAATACCACTAATTTGTCACTCACCCTTTCCCTTTTCCCTTGGCAGCCATAAGTTTTTCTTTTTTAATATATCTGTGAGTCTGTTTCTGTTCTGCATATACATTCATGTTATTTTTTAGATCCTGCATATAAGTGATATCATATAGTATTTGTCTTTCTCTGTCTGACTTATTATACTCAGTATAATATACTCTAGGTCCATCTGCATCGCTGTAAATGGCAGTATTTCATTCTTTTTTGGAAAAGGAAATGGCAGCCCACTCCAGTATTCTTGCCTGGAGAATCCCATGGATGGAGGAGCCTGGTAGGCTACAGTCCATGGGGTCGCTAAGAGTTGGACACTACCAAGTGACTTCACTTTCACGCTTTGGAAAAGGAAATGGCAACCCACTCCACTATTCTTGTCTGAAGAATCCCAGGGACAGAGGAGCCTGGTGGGCTGCCATCTATGGGGTAGCACGGAGTCAGACACGACTGAAGTGACTCAGCAGCAGCAGCAGCAGCAGCAGCAGCAGCAGCATTCTTCTTTATGGCTGTGTAATATTCCATTGTCTCGATATATATACCACATCATCTTAATCTAGTTTTCTGTTGATGAACATTTAAGTTGCTTACATGTCTTGCAATTGTAAATTGTGCTACTGTGAACATTAGGGTGTATGTGTCTTGTCAAATGGATGTTTTCATTTAGATTTTGAAAGAGGCCTTATATCTGTAGCATACCTTACTGGTTTATTTTCCACTTAGTGTACTAGCACAGGAGCCATTGGCTGGTGCCAAATCTGCACCTTAAATTAATGGTTGGTTTGAAACCTTTCCTGAGAAATCAATTGAGTATTGTTTATCCTATATCTAGGATATGTTTATAATGGTGCCTTTAAGGAATCTGTAATCCACTTTGTAGTAAATGAATAAGCACAAAATAAGGATAAAACAATTAAGGGTTGAACTGGTAACACTGACTCAAATTGTGAGAAAAATTCATAGAAAAAGAGAAGCAAGATGATTAGCTACCAGCATCAAAGGAAACTTTATAGGTATGAAAGATTTTAGTTGTCTTGAAGAAGGTGAAATGATCTTAAAGAATGAGGAAGTTTTAATAGACAGAATGTAATTAAAAGGGATATTCAGGTGACAATCACAGCATTTTCAAAGATTAGGACAGAAATAGGATTGAGTCTTGAGATAACGGTCTAGAAGTAAAAAGAAACTGATTTTTGCAGAAAGAAGATAAATGAAGAAAACTTCTGTTTTTCATTTGCCTTTAGAAATCCCAGATGACTTCAAGCAGAAATCTATAGGAAGAAAGGCTGATAAATATGTGAATTAAGATGTGACATTATTAGTGATTATAGTCTGTTATTTATTTTGAGACCCAAACCATACATGAGGCTAGGAAAAGAAAAGAGGCTCTGTTCAGCTCATAACTTGCATGGTAGTAGTGGTTAGAGGTGTTGGGATAGGCTGTGATCTCAGAATAAATGTAAACAAACACTCCTGCCACATGACCTGTAGACAGGTCAGGTGTGATCACACTTATGGAATACTTTTGAATGTGATTCTGAAAGCTTTTATTGAGCATTGGCAAACTTATACGTTTCATAGGAATATTTATATCGCCATTCTTTATATGTCTTTATAAATGTGGCCCATATTTGTAACGCCTTTTGTATGTGCTACGATAAAAATGAAATTTTTGAACTTAACATCGTCTTTGAAAATGTTAAACTGAGAATTTTAACTTACATTTTATGAATTGGCATATATGTTATTGCAAGAGATTTGATTTCAGCACAGTTCAAACTTCTTTCTAGTGAATATTTTTTCTAAGTCCATTTTGTTTAAAAGCAAATTTTAAATGCATTTTTTTCATTTAGTAAAAATTGTCTAATTGAAAAAATATTCACTGTTGGAAAAATGCCTTATTTAAGGATTTCTATTTTATCAAAGCATGGAGATTTTCTTGGGCATAGTTTCTAAAACAAAGGTAAAGAAAAGTCCACATTGGTGGTTATAAAAATTTCCTTTTAGAATTCTTGAAAATCAAATGAAGTCATATCAAAGACTGAAATCCATAAAACAGCTTAAACTGTGATATAGATATTTGAGACTGAATGGATAATCTTTGCCTGTTGTTGTTCAGTCAGTAAGTCATGTCCAACTCTCAGCAAACTCATGGATTGCAGCACAACAGGCTCCTCTGTCCTTTACTGTCTCCCAGAGTTTGCTCAAACTTGTGTCCATTGAATTAGTGATGCCATCCAACCATCTTATCCTCTACTTTCCCCTTTTTTTGCCCTCAGTCTTTCCCAACATCAAGGTCTTTTCCAATGAGTTGGCTCTTTGCATCAGATGTCCAAAGTATTGGACCTTTAGTTTTAGCAACAGACCTTCCCAATGAATATTCAGGATTGATTTCCTTTAGGACTGACTGGTTTGATCTCTTTGCAGCCCAAGATACTTTCAAGAGTCTTCTCCAACACCATAATCTTCAGCCCTTAGCCTTCTTTATGGTCCAACTCTCACATCCATACATGACTACTGGAAAAACCGTAGCTTTGACTACCGTAGGCAAAGTGATGTTTCTGCTTTTTAATATGCTGTCTGGGTTTGTTATAGCTTTCCTTCCAAGAGGCTATGTCTTTTAATTTCATGGCTGCAGTCACCATCTGCAGTGATTTTGGAGCCCAGGATAAGAAAACCTGTCACGTCTTCTATCACTGGAAGAAGTGACAGAGCAGTAGGACTTGATAAATCTACATGTGAACATAATCCATTGAAGGATGCATATTAGTGACCTGGTTTGGCAGGCACTTTTTTTTTTTTTTTAGCTCTTTTTAAAAACTTTATTTATTTTTAATTGGAGGATAATTGCTTTACAATATTGTGTTGGTTCTGACATAGATCACCATGAATCAGCTGTAGATATACATGTGTCCCCTCCCTCTTGAACTTCCCTCCCACCCCATCCCACTCTGTCTAGGTTGTCACTGAACACAGGATATGAGTTCACTGCATCACACAGCAAATTTCCACTGGCTATCTTATTTTCCATATGGTAATGTGTGTCTTCTAATGCTGCTCTCTCAATTTGACTCCCCCACTCCTTCCCTTGTGTCTCCAAGTCTATCCTCTATGTCTGTGTCTTCATTGCTGCCCTGAAGATAAGTTCATCAGTACCATTTTTCTAGAATCACTGTTGTTGTTGTTCAGTCACTCAGTAGTGTCAGACCCTTTGCGACCCCATGGACTGCAGCACACCAGGGCTCCCTGTCCCTCACCATCTCTCGAAGTTTGCCCAAGTTCATGTTCATTGCACTGGTGATGCCATCCAGCCATCTCACTCTCTGATGCCTCTTCTCCTTCTGCCCTCAACCTTTCCCAGAATCAGGGACTTTTCCAGTGAGTCAGCTGTTCACATCAGATGACCAAAATACTGAGGTTCAGCTTTAGCATCAGTCCTTCCAATGAGTATTCAGGGTTGATTTTCCTTCAGATTGATTGGCTTACTCTTCTTGCTGTCCAAGGAACTTTCAGAAGTCTTTTCAAGCACCATATATATAGATTAGATTGCATCTATATATGTTAATATAGTATATTTGTCTTTCTCTTTCTGACTTCACTCTGTATATTAGACTCTATGTTCATTGACCTCATTAGAACTGAGTCAGATGTGTTCCTTTTAATGTCTGAGTAATATTCTGTTCTGTGTATATACCACAACTGCTTTATCCACTCATCTGTTGATGGACATCTAGGTTACTGCTATGCCCTAACTATCGTAAATGGTGCTATGATGAACATAGGGACACATGTGTCTTTTTCAGTTTTGGTTTCCTCAGGATATATGCTCAGTAGCGGATTTGTTGAGTCATATGATAATTTTATTTCTAGATTTTTAAGGAACCTCCATACTGTTATCCATAGTGGCTGTATCAATTTGCATACCCACCAATAGTGTAAGAGAGTTCCCTTTTCTCCACACTCTCTCTAGCATTTATTGTTTGTAGAATTTTTGATGATGGCCATTCTGACTGATGTGAGATGATACCTTATTATAGTTTTGAATTGTATTTCTCTAATAATTAATGATGTTGCACATCCTTGCATGTGTTTATTAGCCATCTGTCTGTCTTTGAATAAATGTGTGTTCAGGTCTTCTGTTGACTTTTTGATTGGGTTGTTTAGTTTGCTGGTATTGAGCTGAATGAGCTGCTTGTATATTGTATAGATTAATCTTTTGTCCATTGTTTTGTTTGCTATTATATTTTCCAAATCTGAGGGTTGTCTTTTCACCTTCAGTTTTCTTCACTGTTTCTTTCACTGTACAAAATCTTTTAATTAGATCCCATTTGTTTATTTTTGTTTTATTTCCATTACTCTGGGAGGTGGGTCATAGAGGATATAAGAACCATATAAGATCTTCCATAGGTTCTTATATCCTCTATGACCCACTTCCCAAAGTAATGGAAATAAAAACAAACAAATGGTACCTGTGTGTGTGTGTTAGTTGCTCAATTGTGTCTGACTCTTTGCAACTCCATTGGTCTGTAGCTGCCGGGCTCCTCTGTCAATGGAATTCTTCAGGCAATAATACTGGATTGGATTGTCGTTCCCTCCTCCAGGGAATCTTCCCACACAGGGATTGAACTCAGGTCTCCCACGTTGCAGGCAGATTCTTTACCATCTGAGCCACCAAGGAAGCCCTATGGAAGATCATTTATGACTTGTTACAAAACAGATTATTTAAATTACTTAACAATAAAAAATAATTGAAATTGGGCTTCCCAGGTGATGCTAGTGGTAAAGACCCTGTCTGCCAATGCAGAAGACAAGAGACATGGGTTTGTTTCCTGGGTCAAGAAGATCCCCTGGAGGAGGAAATGGCAATCCACTCCAGTATTCTTGCCTGGAGAATCCCACTGGATAAAGGAGCCTGGCAGGCTACAGTCCATAGGGGCACAAAGAGTCAGTCATGACTGAAGCGAGTTAGAGTGCATACATAGGTAGCTGAAGCATTCATGAAAGGTTAGGCTAGAAAGGAACACACTGAGACTTGGATTGTCTATGAGCATCACAACTATGTAAGAAGGACTCTCAGAAAAGCATGACATATTAAACAGATACATGTACTTAAGTAGAGCAAAAATAAACTGCACATACAAACTTCAGCTTTCTGAAAATTTGAGCCCAGGGCCTGTTTTGCACTCTGGCTATTTTTTGTGGCTGATGAAGTCAGTGGATTGTAATGAGACAGATAAAATTCTGTCTTGAGTGCAAGCACCTATTCAATAAATGTCTAGTCCAGACAGATGAGGTGCAAAGTCGAGATGTGTCAGGTCACCAACTTCCACAGGGTCTGATGGATGTTGCCATGTGAACAGCACTCTGTCAGAATATACTTGGCTGAGGACAGTGACTGTTTCCTGTGAATAAGACACAAAGCTTAGTGATACATTTTGGAGCTAACCCCAAATGAAACTACTGAAGAGAACGTGCGCTGCTAAATGTTTTGTTAATGGGTGTCAATGTGAATTTGACGAATTTGAGGGCATTTTAGTGCACACCTGCAGCAGATGGCTTGTGCTTCTCAGCTGCTCTTATGATTTAGCTACAAGTATTTTAAATCCCAGCTGTCAGCCCATAAGCACTGACCGTGAATGTTAAGATTCACAAGCAGTATTGCCAGTGGCAAGAACACACTTACCGGGGTCATCCTATTGTGGGAAATATGACTCAGCTGACCTTTTCCTCTATGTTACTCAAAGAAGCCAGAAGAAGTAAAAAAAAAACACACAAAAAAAGGCTACTTTATCCATTTCATGATGCTGCCGGAAGCATGTATAGATCTCTCCTTCTGAGACAAGAATTTTTTTGAAATAAATCAATAGAACACTTTGGCACAACCGCTAAAGTAATACTCATTTTAATCCTTTATGTTGGCATAGGGCTTTGTCAGTTACAATGTATCTTTATGTTCATCATTTCATTAGTAAAATATCCATAAGAAGTAATTATAGCAAAAGCATTATTATTTCCATTTAATAACTGAAAAAACTGAGGCTCCACAAGGTGTAAGAATGTTTGTGCATGTGGAATTTGGGGTCCAAAATGGCGTCTTAAAAAAAATAATAGGGGGAATCAAACTGGCAAAAGTCCCTTTGGATATAGAGCTCAGCCTTCAAGAAATTTCTCTCATATGGATGTCTGGTGTTTATTTTCTTTAGCTTGAGGCCTCTGCCCTCCTAATACAGTGCTATGAAAAATAGCTTAAAGGAGATCTCGAAAGTGAGGATGAGAGTGACTCTACCCACACACAAACAAGTTGGTCATCCTATTTGAGGCTGCACTGCCATCAGTATCCACTCTCATCTTGTTTCTTAAGTAATAGAATCCTTAATTTTAAGCTGTCACATGGCTATCCTGAAAAGAACAATAATTCTCATCTTTATTACACTAAATTTTGGCAAAGGTGATGTGAGCAACTTCTTGAAAGAGTCCTTAATGGAAATATGTTAGTCAGTAAACAGAAGTCATACTATTTTTTTCCAGACCTTGAATAAATTAGTATAGATAATTAGGAGTTTACCTAATAATTGGAAAAGCAGGAAAATAAAAAAAAAATCAGGGAAATTACTAGGGATTTTATTAGCTCAAAGTAACATAATGGCTAGATCTTAGGTTTGCTGGAGATATGCCCAAATGATGAAGGCTATCTGGTTATAATTTCCTCCAAAGATTATGATCTTTCATTTCTTCAGCCTCTGAATCTGAAGTGAGTGCCTCACATTAGAAAATTCTAACCTTGAACCATTGGGTAAAGAATTTTAGGAAACTCAATTACTGACTTCTCTTTCATCTGGCAGAAAAAAAAGAATGAACTTGTGATGATATTGATTTGTTAATGGACAGCCCAACTCTTTGTCCAGCACATCATCCTTAAATGGAATTTAATTCACACTTAACTTCCAAATAAAGAAAACAACAACAGCACACTCTGCTTACCATTCCATCTACATAAATGAACCTATAAAGTCTCATGTGTCAATTATTCATCTCAAGAGAGTATGTTCATTGCTTTTTTGGTTCACTCACTTTCCCTATGGTGATACTATGACATACTGAATTATAATTTAGCTATTCTTAATATATCAAATGGATTTCTCTGATGATCCAGTGGTTAAGACTCCATGCTCCTAATGCAGGGGGCCTGGGTTTGATCCCTATTCAGGGAACTAGATCCTGCATGTTCTAAGACCTAACATGGCAGAGTCTCAAAGAGTAGCAAGGAGAGAGAAGAAAGACTTCCTCAGTGATCAATGCAAAGAAATAGAAGAAAATAGCAGAATGGGAAAGACTAAAGATCTCTTCAAGAAAATTAGAGATACCAAGGGAATATTTCATGCAAAGATGGGCTCGATAAAGGATGGAAGTGGCATCTACCTAACAGAAGCAGAAAATATTAAGAAGAGGTGGCAAGAATACAAAAAAGAACTGTACAAAAAAGAACTGTACAAAAAAGATCTTCATGACCTGGATAATCACGATGGTGTGATCACTCACTTACAGCCAGATATCCTGGAATGTGAAGTCAAGTGGGCCTTAGAGAGCATCACTACAAACAAAGCTAGTGGAGGTGATGGAATTCCAGTTGAGCTATTTCAAATCCTGAAAGATGATGCTGTGAAAGTGCTGCACTCAATATGCTAGCAAATTTGGAAAACTCAGCAGTGGGCACAGGACTGGAAAAGGTCCATTTTCCTTCCAATCCCAAAGAAAGGCAATGCCAAACAATGCTCAAACTACCACACAATTACACTCATCTCACATGCTAGTAAAGTAATGCTCAAAATTCTCCAAGCCAGGCTTCAGCAATACGTGAACCGTGAACTTCCAGATGTTCAAGCTGGTTTTAGAAAAGGCAGAGGAACCAGAGATCAAATTGCCAACATCCACTGGATCATCAAAAAAGGAAGAGAACTCCAGAAAAAAACCATCTATTTCTGCTTTTTTGACTACACCAAAGCCTTTGACTGTGTGGATCACAATAAACTGTGGAAAATTCTGAGAGCATTGGGAATACCAGACCACCTGACCTGCCTCTTGAGAAACATGTATGCAGATCAGGAAGCAACAGTTAGAACTGGACATGGAAAAACAAACAGATTCCAAATAGGAAAAGGAGTGCGTCAAGGCTGTATATTGTCACCCTGCTTATTTAACTTATATTCAGAGTACATTATGAGAAACGCTGGGCTGGAATCAAGATTTCCAGGAGAAATATCAATAACCTCAGATATGCAGATGACACTATCCTTATGGCAGAAAGTGAAGAGGAACTAAAAAGCCTCTTGATGAAAGTGAAAGAGGGGAGTGAAAAAGTTGGCTTAAAGCTCAACATGCCATCTGGTCCAATCACTTCATGGCAAATAGATGGGGAAACAGTGGAAACAGTGGCTGGCTTTATTTTTAGGGGCTCCAAAATCACTGCTGATGGTGACTGCATCCATGAAATTAAAAGACGCTTACTCCTTGGAAGAAAAGTTATGGCCAACCTAGATAGCATATTCAAAAGCAAAGACATTACTTTGCCGACCTAGGTCCGTCTAGTCAAGGCTATGGTTTTTCCTGTGGTCACGTATGGATGTGAGAGTTGGACTGTGAAGAGGACTGAGCACTGAAGAATTGATGCTTTTGAACTGTGGTGTTGGAGAAGACTCTTAAGAGTCCCTTGGACTGCAAGGAGATCCAACCAGTCCATTCTGAAGGCGGTCAGCCCTGGAATTTCTTTAGAAGGAATGATGCTAAAGCTGAAACTCCAGTACTTTTGGCTACCTCATGAGAAGAGTTGACTCATTGGAAAAGACTCTGATGTTGAGAGGGATTTGGGGCAGAAGGAGAAGGGAATGACAGAGGATGAGATGGCTGGATGTCATCATCAACTCGATGGACATGAATTTGAGTGGACTCCAGGTGTTGGTGATGGAGAGGGAGGCCTGGCATGCTGCAATTCATGGGATCACAAGGTGTCGGACATGACTGAACAACTGAACTAACTGAACTGAATATATCTAATACTTAACAGAAAGATAATGTGAAAAGAAAAAGTCCCACCAGTTTATACACACACACACACACACACACACACACACACATATATGTACATGTTACAAGCTGCCATGGTCAGAAGTAAAATTTGCATGGTTACTATTATCATATATGTAGTTATATGGCTGTAGATTACATTTAGAAATTCTTTCTTTGACTTCTGTTTCTTTTGCTATTAGGTATTACGTCAACTGCTCTTGGTTCTTTATTGGACAGGATCTAAATATTTTCTATTGAAATATTTGTGGAACTTGTTATTCTGTATACATTTTAGATCATTGAAGAAATAACTCTAGAAAGAATGAAGACACGGAGCTAAAGCAAGAATACCCAGTTGTGGATGTGACTGGTGATAGAAGTAAAGTCTGATGCTGTAAAGAGCAATATTGCATAGGAACCTGGAATGTTAGGTCCATGAGTCAAGCCAAATTGGAAGTGGTCAAACAGGAGATGGCAAGAGTGAACAGCAACATTTTAGGAATCAGTGAACTAAAATGGACTGGAATGGGTGAACTCAGATGGCCATTATATCTAATACTGTGGACAAGAATCCCTTAGAAGAAAATGGAGTAGTCATCATAGTCAACAAAAGAATCCAAAATGCAGTAGTTGGCTGTAACCTCAAAAACAACAGAATGATCTCTGTTTATTCCCAAGGCAAACCATTCATATCACAGTAATCCAAGTAAATGAATATTCAGGACTGATTGCCTTTAGGATTGACTGGTTTGATCTCCTTGCAGTCCAAGGGGTTCTCAAGAGTCTTCTCCAACATCATAGTTCAAAAACCTCAATTCTTTGGCACTCAGCTTTCTTTATGGTCCTACTCTCTACAGAGTTACATTGTAATGGAATGTTTGTACTGAGAGGAGTGTTATGACTATACATTTTGCTTTGTGGCATTCAGACTAGAGTACGAAATGGTTAGACAGCATCACCAACTCAACGGACTCTGGTATTTACACAAACCCTGGAAAATATGAGAATCCTTTGGACTGCAAGATCAAACCAGTCAAACTTAAAGGAAATCAGTCCTGTATTCATTGGAAAGACTGATGCTGAAGCTTAAACTCCAATTCTTTTGCCACCTGATGTGAAGTTCTGACTCATTGGAAAAGACCCTGATGCTGAGAAAGACTGAAGGCAGGAGGAGCAGGGGACAACAGAAGATGAGATGGTTTGATGGCATTACCAACTTGATGGACATGAGTTTGAGCAAGCTCAGGGAGTTGATGATGGGCAGGGAAGTGCTGCATTCCATGGGCTCACAAAGAGTCAGACATGACTGAGTGACTGAACTGAACTGGGAGATAGTGAAAGGCAAAGGAGCCTCGCATCATTCAGTCCATTGGGTCACAGAGTCAGATGTGACTTAGTGACTGAACAATAACAAGAATTCAATTAAACTGGGTGGCCTACTGGGAAGACAGATAGGTGATCTATTTATTGGGGTTTCTTTGATTCAGCAAACCCCATTATTTGAATGGCCATCCATGATACTCTCTCAAAGTTATAGAGAAATATCAGCAGTAGCCTTCAAAAGGCTTCTTTATGCTGAGATTCCGTATCTGTCTTCGGGTGCGGGAGAACATCATTGCAAAGTATCTGTAAATCAGTTTGAAAATTTTTGAAAACTTTTATTTGGTGAGATGTCCAAAGTGAGGGACAGAGGTCAAGGAACTCTATTCTGAAAGTTCATTATCTGTAATTGTTTTGAACTAATAAACTTATCATAGAGAAGATGGAGAAAGATTGCTTTGTGATTGTCACTTTAAGATCAATCATCTTTAAACTTAAAGTTTTTAAGCAACTATTTATTGAACTCCTTCTGTAAGTCAGACAGCTTGCGGCAAGAATTGAGATACAACACAAAAAGACATGATCATTTTTCCTGATGCAAGACATAAACAGATACATACAATACTATATAATTATATATTTTGACAAAGGCAAAATCAATGTAACTTGCGAGAGAAGCTTAACCAATCTTAGAACTGGGGTTTTGGGAATTTTGGGGAAGATTTCTTTGTATTAGTGAAGTTTTTAAAAAGATTAGCTGTAATACATAAGGCATGGTTGTATGCTGGAAAAGTAGACTGTAGATATGTTATAGGAAGAGCAAATAAAATAGGTAACTGGATTTTAGTTTCAGTTATCAAGATGAAAAATACTATACGACTAATACAAGAGCAAGGACAGGAAGGATGGGAAAAAAGAGAGGCATTAGAAAGGTATAAATGAGGGAATTCCCTGGCAGTCCAATGATTAAGACTGATTCTCAATGTAGGGGGTGCAGGTTTGATTCCTGCGTGGGGAGCTAAGATCCCTCAGTCTTCAAGGCCAAAAAACCAAACATAATACAGAAGCAATACTGTAACAAATACAATAAAGATTTTAAAAGTGGTCCACTTAAAAAAAAAAAGAAAAGACATATATAAATGAGATAGACCTATAAGAATTGGTGACTGATTATATAGGAGGGCTGAGAAAGGAGGAGGAGTAAAGGATAACGTCCAGATATTTCCTTTGGCCATATATAAATATATGGGCACATATAGGACCACAGCCTTGTCTAACTCAATGAAACCAAGCCATACCCGTGGGGCAACCCAAGACGGGCGGGTCATGGTGGAGAGGTCTGACAGAATGTGGTCCACTGGAGAAGGGAATGGCAAACCACTTCAGTATTCTTGCCTTGAGAACCCCATGAACAGTATGAAAAGACAAAATAATAGGATACTGAAAGAGGAACTCCCCAGGTCAGGATGTGTTCAACATGCTACTGGAGATCAGTGGAGAAATAACTCCAGAAAGAAAGAAGGGATGGAGCCAAAGCAAAAACAATATCCAGTTGTGGATGTGACTGGTGATAGAAACAAAGTCTGATGCTGTAAAGAGCAATATTGCATAGGAACCTGGAATGTCAGGTCCATGAATCAAGGCAAATTGGGAGTGGTCAAACAAGAGGTGGCAAGAGTGAATGTCTACATTCTAGGAATCAGTGAACTAAAATGGACTGGAATGGGTGAATTTAACTCAGATGACCATTATATCTACTACTGCAGGCAGGAATCCCTCAGAGAAATGGAATAGCCATCATAGTCAGCAAAAGAGTCCAAAATGCAGTACTTGAATGCAATCTCAAAAATGACAGAATGATCTCTGTTCATTACCAAGGCAAACGATTCAATATCACCATAATCCAAGTCTATGCCCCAACCAGTAATGCTGAAGAAGCTGAAGTTGAATGGTTCTATGAAGACCTACAAGACCTTATAGAACTAACACCCAAAAAAGATGTCCTTTTCATTATAGGGGACTGCAATGAAAAAGTAGGAAGTCAAGAAACACCTGGAGTAACAGGCAAATTTGGCCTTGGAATGCGGAATGAAGCAGGGCAAAGAATAATAGAGTTTTGCCAAGAAAATGCACTGGTCATAGCAAACACCCTCTTCCAACAACACAAGAGAAGACTCTACACATGGACATCACCAGATGGTCAACACCGAAATCAGATTGATTATATTCTATGCAGCCAAAGATGGAGAAACTCTATACAGTCAGCAAAAACAAGACCGAGAGCTGACTGTGGCTCAGATCATGAACGCCTTATTACCAAACTCAGACTTAAATTGAAGAAAGTAGGGAAAATCACTAAACCATTCAGGTATGACCTAAATCAAATCCCTTATGATTATACAGTGGAAGTGAGAAATAGATTTAAGGGCCTAGATCTGATAGATAGAGTGCCTGATGAACTATGGAATGAGGTTCGTGACAGTGTACAGGAGACAGGGATCAAGACCATCCCCATGGAAAAGAAATGCAAAAAAGCAAAATGGCTGTCTGGGGAGGCCTTACAAATCGCTGTGAAAGGAAGAGAAGCAAAAAGCCAAGGAGAAAAGGAAAGATATAAGCATCTGAATGCAGAGTTCCAAAGAATAGCAAGAAGAGATAAGAAAGCCTTCTTCAGCGATCAATGCAAAGAAATAGAGGAAAACAACAGAATGGGAAAGACTAGAGATCTCTTCAAGATAATTAGAGATACCAAGGGAACATTTCATGCTAAGTTGGGCTCTATAAAGGACAGAAATAGTATGGACCTAACAGAAGCAGAAGATATTAAGTAGAGGTGGCAAGAATACACAGAAGAACTGTACAAAAAAGATCTTCATGACCCGGATAATCATGATGGTGTGATCACTCATCTAGAGCCAGACATCCTGGAATGTGAAGTCAAGTGGGCCTTAGAAAGCATCACTATGAACAAAGCTAGTGGAGGTGATGGAATTCCGATTGAGCTGTTTCAAATCCTGAAAGATGATGCTGTGAAAGTGTTGCACTCAATGTGCTAGCAAATTTGGAAAACTCAGCAGTGGCCACAGGACTGGAAAAGGTCCATTTTCCTTCCAATCCCAAAAAAAGGCAATGTCAAAGAATGCTCAAACTACCGCACAATTGTACTCATCTCACATGCTAGTAAAGTAATGCTCAAAATTCTCCAAGCCAGGCTTCAGCAATACGTGAACTGTGAACTTCCAGATGTTCAAGCTGGTTTTAGAAAAGGCAGAGGAACCAGAGATCAAATTGCCAACATCTGCTGGATCTTGGAAAAAGCAAGAGAGTTCCAGAAAACCATCTATTTCTGCTTTATTGACTATGCCAAAGCCTTTGACTGTGTGGATCACAATAAATGCTGGAAAATTCTGAAAGAGATGGGAATACCAGACCACCTGACCTGCCTCTTGAGAAATCTGTATGCAGGTCAGGAAGCAATAGTTCGAACTGGACATGGAACAATAGACTGGTTTCAAATAGGAAAAGGAGTATGTCAAGGCTGTATATTGTCACCAGCTTATTTAACTTCTATGCAGAGTACATCATGAGAAATGCTGGACTGGAAGAAACATAAGGTGGAATCAAGTTTGCCGGGAGAAATATCAATAACCTCAGAAATGCAGCTGACACCACCCTTATGGCAGAAAGTGAAGAGGAACTGAAAAGCCTCTTGATGAAAGTGAAAGAGGAGAGTGAAAAAGTTGGCTTAAAGCTCAACATTCAGAAAACGAAGATCATGGCATCTGGTCCCATCACTTCATGGGAAATAGATGGGGAAACAGTGGAAACAGTGTCAGACTTTATTTTTTTGGGCTCCAAAATCACTGCTGATGGTGACTGCAGCCATGAAATTAAAAGACGCTTACTCCTTGGAAGAAAAGTTATGGCCAACCTAGATAGCATATTAAAAAGCAGAGACATTACTTTGCTAACTAAAGTCCGTCTAGTCAAGGCTATGGTTTTTCCTGTGGTCATGTATGGGTGTGAGAGTTGGACTGTGAAGAGGGCTGAGCACCGAAGAATTGATGCTTTTGAAGTGTGGTGTTGGAGAAGACTCTTGAGAGTCCCTTGGACTGCAAGGAGATCCAAACAGTCCATTGTGAAGGAGGTCAGCCCTGGGATTTCTTTAGAAGGACTGATGCTAAAGCTGAAACTCCAGTAGTTTGGCCACCTCTTGCGAAGAGTTGACTCATTGGAAAAGACTCTGATGCTGGGAGGGATTGGGGACAGGAGGAGAAGGGGACGACAGAGGATGAGATGGCTGGATGGCATCACCGACTCGATGGACATGAATCTGAGTTAACTTGGGAGTTGGTGATAGACAGGGAGGCCTGCCAAGCTGCAATTCATGGGGTCACAAAGAGTCCGACACGACTGAGTGACTGAACTGAACTGAACTGAACTAGATTTCCTATGTATATGCAATGGAGAAAGGGGAGAGAAAACTCCTAGCAGAAATCAACTCAAAGTATATTTATGTACAAGTTTGCTCATTTGAAGCATCAATATTTTTATAGCAGTATTGCAGAATATAACTATCAATATATGCAGAAATAGCGATCTATACTAAATAAAGATAAATATATGTTACACTGAAGAGCAAAGTGACATAATTTAGGATAGATGTGGCCCAGAAGTATATGTGTCTCTGTGTGTTTATGTATGTGTGTGTATATATATATGCTCATAATTGAACATATTTACTTCATAGTCTGTTATACAAATGTGTGTGTGTGTATATATATATACACTGGATATTTGCACACATACGCAAATAGGCCTATATTTAGAGAGAGGAAGTCAGTGTTGATCTCTGTTTTTTAAATTACTTGTATTGTTTCCCAGAATTTATAGATAATGAAATTTCTCTTAAAGCTCTAGCTTTTCTTTAAAAAATGGAAGATCTAGAAATTCTCTTCCTGAATCCAAACAGTAAAGTATTTCTATATTCCTGTATGGCAACAGCTAGGTGCACTTGCATGGCTAATGTGTTTCAAGTACTAGTTCATTTGTCCTTTCTAGATGTCTCAGGAACTCTGTAGTTGGTTACACAGGATAATTCACTAATTTTAAATTTTTGCACAACTTGTCTATTTTTGGTAAATATTTCATTTTGAAAATTCTACTTTACACAGTTTATTATATAAAAGAACATTTCAGGTCAGAGGATCTATTTCTTTGACCATCATCTTCAGAGATGTAACTATAGGGAGGCATAACAATTGACTAGTTCAATTACTTTAAAAACTGTTCAATTTAGAGAAAAGTCAGCAAAATTTATAATCTAAGCCCAGGGAAATATTTGAATGGATAAGCTGTTTCTGTTAAAGCATTAAACCTAATAACTCTATATGAATGTAGACTATATTTTTATAGAAACAGGGAAGATTTCCCTTTTGTCAACTCATGCACATCACTGAGTGATGTATGCTTGAAGCATGCCATATACAGGAGACCATTATCTCAATTTTACGATGGGTGACATTCTTACCACCTATTCCATTTTCAATTTCTTAGAGAAAATAATGTCTGAGCTCTTGTTCAGATGCACCACAGATTTTAAAAACATCAATAGCCCTCAGGAAATGTTAAAAAAAAAAAGAACAGCAATATAATAGTAACTATAAAATGCTGTGCTCATAACCAACATTGATCCCAAACCTATTTTCCTTACGTGATAAATTCTTATGCTCCCACCCTGGAAATCTGTGATTTAATCATCTACAGCCATAGAAAATGCTCTTGAATAATTATTTTTGTAGTTACATAGTTTTTAGGTTGGTAGTTCTGTTTCTAACAAGAGACCAGTCCACAGAAGATGAGTTTGCATGAAGATATGCACTGCAAAATAAGATACACGTCTTCTTTTATCATTGTGGAGGTAGTTTATGTTCATGAGGAAGGCACTGATCCGGGACTCAAAGGTGCACACTTGGTCTTCCTATGCCATTAAGTCAACAGTGATAATTTCTCACAACTTTCAGAATAAAAAATGAAAATTCCAGTAAATCTTTTACCTTTCTGCAGTATTGAATTTCTCACATTATCAAGCTTTCATCTTTAAGGATTGCAGTTTATGAAAGTGTTATTTTGTCTTTTTGTCTAAACCATAGGTTAAATAATATCTTTAACAGACAATAGTGTATATTCTAATGATTCATGGTGTTAAATTTTTCTCAAAGTATTGCATTCTAATTTTACAATATTTAGTGTGTTGTTTTCTCAGCAACTGACACAAAAATATTTAATTTATATAGTTAACTTTCTCCCTACAATCTTCTTAGTTGCTATAGGAACTTAAAAAAATGATACAATAATCTTTTTTGCATCTTTCAATAAAATGCCAGGGCCTGAAATTTTTTCCAAGAATTCTTTTTTTTTTTTGGTATTGAAGTAGCAGCTGATTTATAATATGATGTTAGTTTCAGATAGTTGATTCAGCATTTTGGCAGATTATACACCATTATAGTTTATTATAAGATAATGGGTATAATTCCCTGTGTTATACAGTATATCCTTGTCACTTATTTATTTTATACCTAGTAGTTTGTATTTGTTAATACTGGATGGCATCACTGACTCGATGGACTTGAGTCTGAGTGAACTCTGGGAGCTGGTGATGGACAGGGAGGCCTGGCATGCTGTGATTCATGCGGTCGCAAAGAGTCGGACACAACTGAGCGACTGAACTGAACTGATACCCCTAATATATCCCTTCTCCCTTCCCTCTCCCCTTTGGTAACCACAAGTTTGCTTTCTGTATGTTTGGGTATGTCTCTGTTTTGCATAGAGATTCATTTGTATATTTTTAAAGGTACAGGCCAGTGTTTATTAGGAAGAGGGGCAAGAAAACATCTCAAGTAGAAGGAGCAGCATGAACAGAGGACCAGGGGTAGGAATGAACATGGTAGATATAGGGACTGGCAGTTATGTGAGCTAAAAAGCAGTAAGGTTTAGAGGCACTTGGGTAGCAGAGTGTAGGGCTAGAAATTGACACAGGATATTCATCACCAAACATTTTTAGACAAAGAAAAATCCAGAAGTTTCTGTAGTACATAAAAAAGGAAACTATAACCTAAGCCATCTTCTGAAATCATCTAGTCCCAAGGCATACTATTTCTATAAGATTCAAATCCTTATCCACTGAGTTCCTATCAGATAATTCCTTTAAGGAAGAGTCACCATTTAGGATGATAGTATTATGAATGCTTTCTTAGGTGCTATGTGGTCCTGGCAGGGGTTTTGTGTTGGGTCTTCTCTGTTCCTCACTGTATGGAATGCTGATAATGAACAAAGAGCTAATATTTTTGGAGGCTCTTAGTGTTTGTTCCATTATATTTTCACTAGGAAAATAAAGCTTTCAAATTACTATGGCCTGGCTCTATCATCTTTGTTCTATTTTCTACAAACCTCTGCAGTGCAGTGCCATTAATGGGAAGGTCCTAGACTTTAATTCCTATACTGTAAGGCTTCCCTGGTGGCTCAGGCAGTAAAGAATCTGCCTGTGATATAGGAGACTCAAGTTCAATTCTTGGGTTGGGAAGATCCCCTGGAAAAGGAAATGGCAACCCACTCCAGTATTCTTGTCTGGAAAATCCCATGGACAGAGGAGCCTGTTGAGCTACAGTCCATGCAATCACAAAGAACTGGACATGACTGAACACTAACACTTTCAGATTAACAGATACAAACTACTATGTGTAAAACAAATAAGTGACAAGGATATACTGTATAGCACAGGTATTATTTTAATTGTACTCTAGAAGGAATATCAACAAAGTACCTTGAGAGCATTTATTTCTGCTGGAGTAGATCACTTCCACCATTCAAATAGGGAGTACAGATAATTTAGAAAGATTTGATAGATGTGGGGATATATTGCATTTGAGCTATTATGGATGAATAAGATTTGAAAAGGATTTGAGAGAGAAGATATATGAAGGATAGGACATAGTAAATATACAGTCATTATCCTTTCAGTTGGAAAGAATGTAAACTTTTTCTTGTTAGATAATTTCTTGCTAATTATTTTGTGAATGTTCAATCCGAAAGAGTAAAACAGTTCTCCTAACAGTTGTTAGTCTATTTGGGACATCAAATAGCTATTTTATCAGAACTAGAGTGTCATTAGTTGTGTGTTTCTAAATGAAAGTTCTGCATGGTAATGCTAACTGTGACATGAATAGTAAGATTGGCATTAGAGACCCTGCGAAGTGAGAAAAACATTCATGATTAACCTACAGAGTGTAAAAATTGGGAAATCATCTAGTAACTTCATGAGGCTATGTTGCCTTGTAATTTCATTTTCATTAGCAATGACACTGTTATGGAATAATGAGAGAACTTGAAGTGTAACAAGATAGGTAAAAACATATTGCTGTACCAATTTTATAACTTCCAGTCATTCAGTAATTTATAGTTTTCCTCTTAACCCTTGAACAAATTTTGGAGATAGGATTTTGTTTATTTACATGTCTTTACTATTGTTGGCATATCATTTATAAGCATGTCAGAGGTGATATAACTGATCATTTAATTTTAGATCTAATCATTGTGTTCTATGGACTTCCCTGGTGGCTCAGACAGTAAAGAAACTGCCTGCAATGCAGAATATCTGGGTTCAATCCCTGGCTTGGGAAGATTCACCTGGAGAAGAGAATGACTACCCATTCCAGTATTCTTGCCTGGAGAATTCCATGGACAGCGGAGACTGGTGGGCTACAGTCCATGAAGTTGCAAACAGTCAGACACAATTGAGCAGATAACACTTTTAGTGGAGAAAAGGAAAGATACAAGCATCTGAATGCAGAATTCCAAAGAATAGCAAGAAAAGATAAGAAAGCCTTCCTCAGCGATCAATGCAAAGAAATAGAGGAAAACAACAGATTGAGAAAGACTAGAGATCTCTTCAAGATAATTAGAGACACCAAGGGAACATTTCATGCAAAGATGGGCTCAATAAAGGACAGAAATGGTATGGACCTAACAGAAGCAGAAGATACTAAGAAGAGGTGGCAAGAATACACAGAAGAACTATACAAAAAAGATCTTCACGACCCAGATAATCATGATGGTGTGATGACTCACCTAGAGTCAGGCATCTTGGAATGTGAAGTCAAGTGGGCCTTAGAAAGCATCACTATGAACAAAGCTAGTGGAGGTGATGGAATTCCAGTTGAGCCACTTCAAATCCTGAAAGATGATGCTGTGAGAGTGCTGCACTCAATATGCCAGCAAATTTGGAAAACTCTGCAGTGGCCACAGGACTGGAAAAGGTCCATTTTCATTCCAATTCCAAAGAAAGGCAATGCCAAAGAATGCTCAAACTACTGCACAATTGTACTCATCTCACACGCTAGTAAAGTAATGCTCAAAATTCTCCAAGTCAGGCTTCAACAGTATGTGAACCGTGAACTTCCAGATGTTCAAGCTGGTTTTAGAAAAGGCAGAGGAACCAGAGATCAAATTGCCAACATCTGCTGTATCATTGGAAAAGCAAGAGAGTTCCAGAAAAACATCTACTTCTTATTTATTGTCTTTGCCAAAGCCTTTAATTGTGTGGATCACAACAAGCTGTGGAAAATTCTTCAAGAGATAGGAATACCAGAGCACCTTACCTGCCTCCTGGAAATCTGTATGCAGGTCAGGAAGCAACAATTAGAACTGGACATGGAACAACAGACTGGTTCCAAATAAGGAAACGAGTATGTCAAGGCTGTATATTGTCATCCTGCTTATTTAACTTACATGCAGAGTACATCAAGTGAAATGCCAGGCTGGAGGAACCACAAGCTGGAATCAGGATTATCGAGAGAAATATCAATAACCTCAGATATGCAGATGACACCACCCTTATGGCAGAAAATGAAGAAGAACTAAGGAGCCTCTTGATGAAAGTGAAAGAGGAGAGTGAAAAGTTGGCTTAAAGCTCAACATTCAGAAAACTAAGGTCCTGGTATCTGGCCTATCAGTTCATGGCAAATGGATGGGGAAACAATGGAAACAGAGATTATATTCTTGGGTTCCAAAATCACTGCAGTGATGAAATTAAAACATGCTTGCTCCTTGGAAGAAAAGCTATGACCAATCTAGACAGCATATTTAAAAGCAGAGACATTAGTTTGCCAACAAATGTCTGTCTAGTCAAGGCTATGGTTTTTCCAGTAGTCATGTATGGATATGAGAGTTGGACTACAAAGCTGAGTACTGAAGAATTGATGCTTTTGAACTGTGGTGTTGGAGAAGACTCTTGAGAGTTCCTTGGACTGCAAGGAGATCCAACCAGTCCATCCTAAAGGAAATCAGTCCTGAATATTCATTAGAAGTACTGATGCTAAAGCTGAAACTCCAATACTTTGGCCACCTGATGTGAAGAACTGACTCATTTGAAAACACCTTGATACTCAGAAAGATTGAGGGTGGGAGGAGCAGTGGATGACAGAGGATGAGATGGTTGGTTGGTATCACCGACTCAATGAACATGAATTTGAGTAAGCTCCGGGAGTTGGTGATGGATAGGGAGGCCTGGCGTGCTGCATTCCATGGGGTTGCTGAGTCAGACATCACTGAGCAACTGAAGCGACTGATAACATATGCAAGTTTCATTTACAAAACGTTGTATTTTTACTTCTGTAGACACTACAGCATTTTCACTACTAAAAATTTGTTTCCGTTAACCACCATACAGTTGATTCCCTTTACCCATTTCACTCTCCCACTGCCACCCCTTCCCCCTGTAATAACTCCTACTTTGTTCTTGGTATCTATGTGCTTATTTTTATTTGGTTTGGTTTGCTTATTTAATTTGTTGTTTGTTTGTTTGATTGTTTTTGGTATTGCACGTATGAGTGAAATCAAATAGCATTTTTCTTTACCTGTGTTTTCTCATCCAACCTGCCTAGTGAATCTGTGAGATTACTCCTATTATCTAGAGAAGGGAATGGCAATACACTTCAGTATTCTTGCCTTGAGAACCCCATGAACAATATGAAAAGGCTATTCTCCAAATTTTACTAATGAGGAGTCTGAAATTAAGGGGAGTCAAGCTGAGTGTATATGTATAAATTTATGTTTGTTTTTTTGCCTAGTATGTTTATTTTTGACACCTGCACCTCACCCTCCCTTGTGCCAAATGGTATTTTTAAATATTCAGCCCACTTTCTTCATCTCAAGAGAAATAGTCTTAAGATCTGTGCAACTTGAAAACAATGGTTAATCTTCTTGTGGGCTCATAATAGTAGCAAGGCCAATAAATATTCTTTCTCAGGGATTAAACCACCAATGGCTTCCCTGGTGGCTCAGATGGTAAAGAATCTGCCTACAATATGGGAGACCTAGATTCGATCCCTGGGTTGGGAAGGTGCCCTGAAGGAGGGCATGGCAACCCACCCAAGTAATCTTGCTTGGAGAATCACCATAAGCAGAGGAGACTGGCAAGCTGCAGTCCATGGGGTTGTAAAGAGTTGGACACACACCTGAGCGACTAAGCAGGAGCAGGAGGAATGTAACCACCAAGGAAGAGGGGGTGATCTTGACTTTACAAAATGCATAACCCTGGTATCCTTTGGATCTCTTATTTTGGGTTCCATAGGAAGATATCTTACATAAGTCTAAAGCCAGAAGAGAGTATGGCAGAACTGAGAGATGGGGACAAAGAACCTGATTAAGGAGTTTAATTTGAAGTTTAAAAAATCTGGCCATAAAACTTAGTGGAGAGGAATCAGATATACATGTAAATAAGTGTAGTAATTACTGTGCTAACAGTCTTTCTTAGAACACTTGTATTCTCATCACTAAAATTTGCTTCATTTCTCCATCAGTACAAGGTCTAATTCCTTAAGCAATTTAGGGCAAATCTATGATAGTTATCGACCCCACAAAAATAACTTCAGCTGTTAAAAGTAAATCCTTGAAATATATTGAGCAGAGGAGTAATCAAATTTATTTGAAATGTAGAATTTAAGGAGATAATTCTGTTGTACACTTATGGGTAGTTTTAAAGGATAGGAAGGACATAATTGATTTTTGCTATATTCACTGAGTTTGCACTGTGTGAGTTGTGAATGTTTCTCTGAACTTGCAAAAGAAACATGAAAACGCCAGTGTAGAATTGATCCTGGGAGTAAAACCTCTATTGGTCTTGATATGTTGTGGCCTGGAGCTTGGCTGTCTCCTGCTGTTCTCAGTTGTGTTTGAGTCTTTGAGGGACATTATTTCTTGCTAAACATATATGCTTTGTGCAGCAGTCATATAACAAGCAACTATCCTAATGGTTTTTATTTCCTGGAAATAGTACACTCAGAGGCCAGATTATATCTAATGACACTGGATCTCGCTTGTCTAAAGAAGTAGACTAAAAATTGTGCCCCCCCCCCCCCGCCACCCTGTTATGAAGGGAAGAATGTGTTCTCAGAAGGCTCTTCTGAGACATAGCTGTATAGATATTGGTGGTTCTTATACTAGCAAATTACTGAGGATCACCTAAGCACCCAGAACTTGGTTGAGAATATATGTTGTTAATCTTCACACCCATTTTCAAGGTTTAAATAATGAGGAAAATGAAGCCCCAAGAATTTCTAAGTGATAGAAACATATATGAAAATATAATAGAATGATGCATGTGAAAATATCTAATGTAAACAGTGCACTAGGTAAGATGCTCAGTTTCAGCTCTCCCATTCCTCTTCCTTTTTTCCATGGTCTGAAGGTCCATGTCCCTCCAGCTCCCCAAATTCACATGTTTAAACCTAATGCCCAGTGTTACTGTATTTGGAGATGGGACCATTAAGAAATGATCTGATCACATGGGGGAACCCTCAGTAGTGGGATTTAGTGCTCTTGTAAAAGAGGCCTTAGGGAAAGCTCCCTTACCCCTCTGATATGTGAGGTTACAGTGAGAAGACAGCCAGCAATGCAGAAGCTGAAATTTACCAGACCCTAAATGTGTCAGCACCTTGATCTTGGGTTTCCCAGCCTCTAGAACTGTGAAAAGTAAATTTCTGTTGTTTATTATAGCAGCCTGACCAGACTGACATAACAAACTTCTGTTATTTGTTATACCAGCCTGACCATCCTTTCCTCTTTTCCTTGCTTGCCTTGATGAATATTGAAATCATTTTCCATGTAGGCTTCTCTTTGTTAATTACAATAACCTAATCTGGCAATTTGTGAAATTTTCAAGTCCTTTTCAATCCTACGTTGAAACCTTTTCCAAATAGTTGGTGAATTTTCCAGCTACAGATGCAGTGAATGCTATGTATTGACCTTGTTTACCTAGACAGGAAATTCCCAGGTATTGTAGATTCAGTGGATTGTGCATTCATGTCAGAATTAGCTAAACTCTAAAAATAGATTATGCTCTGTATGTGAGATTCCTCCCTAGTGCTTTTCAACCTCTGTTTCTCAGAAATAGTTGATGCAGCTCAGAGGCAGAAAAGAACAGTGAGAGTAACTCCAGAATTCACAGTGGGAGGAAATGATATTAAATTCAGAATGAGTTCTGACATGTATATCATCACTAAGTGCTACAGGTCCTAGTAACATTTTTAGATATAACCTTGCTGAAAAGTTATATATTTCAAGCTTCATGTATGTGACCATGGTTTATACATTTATAGCTTCATGATTCAGGATCTGTCTTGAAACTCTATTTTACATATATATATATATATATATATATATATATGATGGTTTGTAATACTTTTGGGAAATCATCTTTTAAAATACCCTACATTTTTATTATATAACCTTGCTCTCCTTTAGTTATTTTTCATCTTTTAACTAGGACATGCTTATATTTAAGATCAAAAATTTAAAAAATTACAAGTCTGAATTTGTCTTTGTTTCCACAAAGTATGTCTAGATTTTGCTTGCTACATCAGTAATGTAAAGCAATGGTAACATGCCACGGAACTGGAGGCCTCAGATGGATTTGCTGATAACAGATTTTATCAACCAGCTGATGGGAGCAGTAAGAACTCAATTAATGGTTCTCATTTCTATATTTATACTTTAGCATCACACAAAACATGTCATACTATAATTACCCATTGTGTGTCTGCCTCGTTCCTCTGTGAACACCTAGAGGAAAGCAGTCCTGCCATATTCAGTCTTTGTTGCCCTCAGTGCCTCTTGTGATGCTGAACACATGCTCTTTCAAACCTCACGGCAGAGAAGAGTAAATGTGTGACCTGGCAGAGAAGGGACTGGAGATGTAGTTTGTAGAGCTCGGTTACTACCTCAGTGCTCCTGTGAAGTCTTTGATTTTAGAAAGTCCTTTGGGCTTGGATTCCTTTCATTTTAGAAACTGATTTGGGCTTGGATACCTTGGATGCATAAGTTGCTTACTTGAATGGGGAAAAGGGAGTTACTTTAAATTATGTGATATTGATATTGAATAACTTTACATGCCAGAACATATGCTATGTTTACCCTGAAATATGTGAGGATAGATAGATAATTAAAATGTGTTTGAATTTAATAGTATTTAGCAATCCACTTTCAGAAAGCCAAGAATACGGACAATTTAGGTGGAAACAAGGTAGCGTTTTAAATCCACTGCCTCCTGCCCAGTATTTGGTGTTCTTTTTTTGCTCTTGTTCCCTCATCTCCATGTCTTTATTACTAGTTTCTCTCATAGGAGAATGGTGTTAGAAACAAAGATCTGTGCTTTTTGCTACCAGGGTGGACCTCTCAGCTGGCAGAGCACAGAAATGTATGCCTGTGTAACTAGCCCATGAATAGGAACATATCTAAATATTTCTACTTGCAATGATATGTAAAAAGATAACCATGAGTTCTTACTGATGTCTCTGATTCTAATACATTACTACTTGAATCATCCTAGGTTTCCTCCATGCCTATGTAATGTATTTTTATAGAAACATGGGTGTAAATTTGTTTCTAAACTGATGATGATACAGATGACATTTATTGATAAATTACCAAGTTTTAAGAAGCAGTGGCAAGAATACACAGAAAAAAACTACACAAAAAATATCTTCACAACCCAGATAATCACAATGGTGTGATCACTCACCTAGAGCCAGACATCCTGGAATGTGAAGTCAAGTGGGCCTTATGAAGCATCACTACGTACAAAGCTAGTGGAGGTGATGGAATTCCAGTTGAGCTATTTCAAATTCCAAAAGATGATGCTGTGAAAATGCTGCACTCAATATATCAGCAAATTTGGAAAACTCAGCAGTGGCCAGAGGACTGGAAAAGATCATGTTTCATTCCAATCCCAAAGAAAGGCAATGCCAAACAATGCTCAAACTACTGCACAATTACTAGTAAAGTAATGCGCAAAATTCTCCAAGCCAGGCTTCAACAATACATGAACCGTAAACGTCCAAATGTTCAAGCTGGTTTTAGAGAAGGCAGAGGAACCAGAAATCAAATTGCTAACATCCACTGGATCATTGAAAAAGCAAGAGGGTTCCAGAAAAACATCTATTTCTGCTTTATTGACTATGCCAAAGCCTTTGACTGTGTAGATCACAATAAACTGTGGAAAATTCTGAAAGAGATGGGAATATCAGACTACCTGGCCTGCCACTTGAGAAACCTATATGCAGGTCAGGAAGCAACAGTTAGAACTGGACATGGAACAACAGACTGGTTCCAAATAGAAAAAGGAGTATGTCAAGGCTGTATATTGTCACCCTGCTTATTTAACTTATATGCAGAGTACATCATGAGAAATGCTCTCCTGGATGAAGCACAAGCTGGAATCAAGATTGCCAGGAGAAATATCAATAATCTCAGATATGCAGATGACCCCACCCTTATGGCAGAAAGTGAAGAGCCTCTTGATGAAAGTGAAAGAGGAGAGTAAAAATTTGGCTTAAAGCTCAACATTCAGAAAACAGAGATCATGGCATCTGGTCCCATCACTTCACAGCAATTCAATAGGGAAACAGTGGCAGACTTTATTTTTTTGGGCTCCAAAATCACTGCAGATGGTGATTTATGACCAACCTAGATAGCATATTAAACAGCAGAGATATTACTTTGCCAACAAAGGTCCGTCTAGTCAAGGCTATGGTTTTTCCAGTAGTCATGTATGTGTGTGAGAGTTGGACTGTAAAGAAAGCTGAGCACCAATGAACTGATGCTTTTGAACTGTGGTGTTGGAGAAGACTCTTGGAGTTCCTTGGACTGCAAGGAGATCCAACCAGTCCACGCTAAAGGAGACCAATCCTGGGTGTTCATTGGAGGACTGATGTTGAAGCTGAAACTCCAATAATTTGGCCACCTCATGCGAAGAGCTGACTCATTTGAACAGACCCTGATGCTGTGAAAGATTGACCACAGAAGGAGAAGGGGGGATGATAGAGGATGAGATGGTTGGATGGCATCTCATGGAAATGTGTTTGGGTGGACTCCGGGAATTGGTGATGGACCGGGAGGCCTGGCATGCTGCCAGGGGGCTAGGAAATATGTGAGTATATGCAGAAGTTTCGGATGGGTTACAGACTGAATTTTGCCTCTTCTACCCATGTTCATTTGTTGAAGCTCTAACCTGTATGAGGCTATATTGGATTAGGGCCTTTAGGGAGGTAATTATGGTTAAATGTGATCATAAGGATGGGGCACTTATTCTGTAGCACCTGGTGGCCATCTAAAAGTAAGGAAGAAAGCTCTAACCAGAAATCAAATTTGCCAGCACTTTGATCATGGGTTTGTAGCCTCCAGAACTGTGAGAAAATGAATGTCTGTTGTCTAGGACACTAGTCTGTGTTATTTTGTGATGGCAGCACAATCTGACTAATACAGACAGCAACGCTGTCCCTGTCACAATGATATATACTTCAAAGACTTTTAAGTTGAAGATGTAAAAGCAATTAATTTAATTAGCAAAAGAGTTGATGTTCTATAAGTTTCAGTAATTTTATTTACCTTGCATAAGAATAAGCACCTCCAAAATTGTTGCTCTTTATTACTTTTGCTGCTTAATTGGTTTTGAACAGCATTCCAGAACATACATTTTCCACTGAAGGGTGTTTTGGTCAGGGTTATGGAGAAAAACAGAACCACCAGTCAAGTTGACATGTAAGATTGACCATCATAAAGGAGAAAAATGAAATGTTTAAGAAGAAAAGGATTAATGGATTTTGTAATTGTGTAATTTTCAGATTCTAAAAGAATTTACTTGAAGGCCAGCTTGAAAGTTGTTGAAATGAGGATGTATAAATATTTCAAAAATTGACTTCTCAGTTGTGTACACAAATACTCCCAAATATTTTAACATACCTTAATCTGATTATACAAAGTGGAAATAAAATTATCTGGGCAAACATTTACATATATGTTCTATGGGCATAAAATGACATGTGCCATGTGCAATATTCAGTCATTTACCTTTTTAAAAATTAGTATTTTCAAATTTAGCAAAATTTTTGTTCCAATTCATAAATGTTAAGCAATAAATCACAACAGATTTTTGCAATATAAATATCAGTTTATAAATATCATCAAATGGTATTATTTTGATTCCCTGAAAGCATAGAAATGTAATTTTATATTCGACCTTTAAAACTGTAAATACATAGTTAAATTTGGAGGTGACCAAGTTCATGTATATTTTGAATGGTAAATATTATTATGTACATTTATTTTTTCACCTTCTTGATTTCCCCTTCCAGGTTTAAATTCAGCAGAGTTGAATAATTATGTTTAAATGCTATAAGCCTTTGTTCAAGTGAAGTAAATCATTTTTATTCAAGTTCTCAAAAGTTCAAAATATTATTGAGAAAGTTTTTATGCCCATAAGAGTCTCTGCATATGTCTGCATGTTTGGTTGATAGTGTTTTGGGGAGATTTGCAAGATTTTCTCTTCCTCTTCTTGCATTATTTTTCCTTTCTATTCCTTCTAACACCTTTCTTCATGTTATTTGTTGGCAACAAAACACATTATGTACTAGCAGTGTCACTGAAGCAAGAATCAGGACAAAGAAAATGATGTAAATAAATCACAGTTAATAAAGTATTTCAAACATATTATACCAAAAGTATATAAAAATTATATTGATTCTCAACTTCTAATACTAGATATTGTTTGACTTTTTAATTATTGTCAGTCAAATGGGTAAAGAATAGTTCTTATCATACACTCAGTATAAGTGGCAAGTTTGAGTGTATCATCATATCCTAGTGTCTGTCTTTGGAGACATGACTCTTCAAATCTTTCATTAATTTGATATTGAGATGTTTGTCCTGCAATTATTTTTGTTGAAGACTTGATAGTTTTGTAGTCTCTAATAGTGCTAATTTTAACGTTTATATATTTGGAGTATTGTTAAACAAGTTCCTCTTTCTTTTACATTTCTGCATATTAGTTGTTGGATATAGAATCTTAATCAAACAGAGGTTTTATTTTTTTATAGATTATAGTGTATTTCCATCAAAATATACATAAACCCTGTTTCCTTTTTTGATATCATTACCCATTAATGTTTCCTGTCTATTATATTTTATTTCATTATGTATGTACTTGTATATAGGTAAGACAGACAAGGTGGTATAATGTTATCCCTCTTAGTCCAACTTGACCCAGAGTAGAAACCTTGTTTGTATTTTGTTTGTTTTACTCATAATGTTTTAGATATTTCTTGACATAGTTTTTAAATGACTTAGATTCAATTTATTTCCCATATGAATTACCAATACTATTTCCTCCAATTATTATATAATTTTTCCTTTCCCAATGACACAAATATTATAACTTGATAAAATAATTATATAAAATGGACATGTTTTAGCTTCCCAGGCAGCTCAGATGGTAAAGAATCTGCCTGTGTTGCAGGAGACCCCAGTTTGATTCCTGGGTCAGGAAGTTCCCCTGGAGAAGGGATAGTCTACCCACTCCAGTATTCTTGAGCTTCCCTGGTGGCTCAGACAGTAAAGAATCCACCCGTAATGCGGGAGACCTGGGCTCAGTCCCTGGTTTGGGAAGATTCCCTGGAGGAGAGCAAGGCAACTCACTCCAGTATTCTTGCCTTGGGGAATCTCCATGGACAGAGGAGCCTACAGTCCATGGGGTTGTGGAGAGTTGAATGTTTCTGTGCTCTAGGACTTTAGAATTCCAGTGCTAAATGTATATCCACAGAAAACTAACAAATATATGTGCCAACAGACATATATGTAGGTTTTTATAGAAGCATTCTTCTTAATCTCCAAAAATATCAAATGCCTGTCTCTTGTAGATTGAATATGTGCATCATAAATTGGATACATGCATCATAAAATTCCGTCATGAATATTAATTAAAAAATAGTGAAAATGGATGAACTCTGGGTGTGTGCAATAGCATGATCAAGTCTTGGTACTGTAATGTTGAATGTTTTAAATTTAAATCTTAGACAACTACATGCACAAGCTTGATGCTCTTTGAAAAAATAAACTAAACCACATATACACACATGCACACACCTGAATGCATAATTATTAAAACTCAGATTAGCAGTTACTTCTGGTTGTAAACAGAACAGGAACAACTGTAAACAAAATAGGGAAAAGCACATGAGGTGTATGGGTACATGTAAATTATTTTTAAAGACCTAGTTATTGGATTTGGTACTAAACTCATCAGCATTCATTAGATTCTTAAACAATACATAAATACATATAGAAATAAGCTGAATAAAAAGGACCAGATTTGTATCAATGATTATAGTGTATCATGAACCAAGAATTGTGAGTAATCTCATTCTATGTTCTTGTGTCCCCTTACAAAATTATTACTCAAATAATAATTTATGGCTAAGTGTTATAATTATGTGAAACAAATATTACTTATAACAAGTAAAACTTATATATGATTTGATATTTTATGAAGAAGGATATTACATTCTAGTAGAAATAGCCCTGGACTTAGATTAAAAGAGAGAATTCCATTACTTATTAGTCACAAGTAAAATGATAGATAACCTGTTTTGTGTCCTCTGATCTTAATGTATATAACATTAATTACTGTTAGACTAGAAGTAATTGGTAATTGTGATAATGGCACAAATGTATAAGCTTGCATGTGGATTAAATAAATCAAGATTAATAATTGTACTGCCTGTGTAAGCTATTCAACAACATATACATGTATTACACTGACATAAGTAAAAACCAATAATGAAATCCCTAACTACTCTTCAGTTGTATTTTGGAAACCCTGGTTCCTTTTGCTGGTAAAAGTGATGATAAGATAAGCATATTAACTCTAAATAAAAAAAAAATAAAATTTTGCATATATTATCTCACTCTGTCTTTTCCATAAAACCAAATGCCAGGTAGGATCATCATCTCTTTTTGATAAGTGAGTAAATTGAGATGCTAGATTAACATTCCTTGCCCAAGATGCAGAGCTTATAAGTAAGTGGTCTCAGATTTGAACCAAATGTGAGTTAGGAGAATTGAGAACGAGGTGTGGGGAAGAACTTTGGCTGTGAACGGTTGGCAATAAAATTAATATTCTGATGGACCCCTTAGTCAAAAGGACCTGATGATAGGAAAACCTACTGCTGCCGCTGCTGCTATGTCGTTTCAGTCGTGTCCAACTCTGTGCGACCCCATAGACGGCAGCCCACCAGGCTCCTCCGTTCCTGGGATTTTCCAGGCAAGAACACTGGAGTGGGTTGCCATTTCCTTCTCTAGATCAGAAAACAAGGCTTGAACAATTATAGAAACAATATTCACATTGTGTGGGAATTATTGTACTTTCTTCTATAGCATTTTGCTCATCAGCTAGTATGACATCCAGTGGTCCTCCTACCTGCTTTCTGAAGATTTTAGTGTATATAACAGAGGTTAAGAGATGACTCTGAAGCCAAGTTATGTTCAAGCCTGCTCTACTGACGAGTAGCTGGCAAATCTTGGATAGTTACCAGTTTCTCTGTTTCAGAATTTATTCATGTGTAATATAGAACTAATGATACCATTTCTCTCAAGAACTGATATGACTTGATAGTTCTAACAACAACATACTAATATGTAAAAATATTTAAAATTTAATAATATAAAATGTTGGGCATATATGATACAGCTAATATATGGTAAGTTTTAACATTTATTTCAGAGAAGGCATTGGCACCCCACTCCAGTACTCTTGCCTGGAAAATCCCATGGATGGAGGAGCCTGGTAGGCTGCAGTCCATGGGGTCACTAAGAGTTAGACACAACTGAGTAATTTCACTTTCACTTTTTACTTTCATGCATTGGAGAAGGAAATGGCAACCCACTCCAGTGTTCTTGCCTGGGGAATCCCAGGGACAGAGGAGCCTGGTGGGCTGCCGTCGGAGATGACTGAAGCGACGTAGCAGCAGCAGCAACATTTATTTAATTTTGATAAAATTAGAGATACTTCCAATGAGCAAATTAAAAAAAAATTTTGGAAGATATGAAATGGAGGTTAGAGTTTTCCTGAGTTTTTGTTTGTTTGCAACTCAGTGACCAAGGGTGCATGCATGTGTGCTAAGTTGCTTCAGTTGTGTCTGACTCTGTCACCTTATGGACTGGAGCCCGCCAGGCTCCTCTCCATGGGATACTCCAGGCAAGAATACTGGAGTGGCTTGCCATTCCCTCTTCCAGGGGATCTTCTTGACCCAGGGACTGAAACTGCTTCTCAAATTTCCTGCACTGGAAGGCAGGTTCTTTACCACTTACACCACCTGGAAAGCCCTCTCTAGAAGGAAGAACAGAAAGTGTATGTCTCTGAAGAAACAAGAACTCCCAGTTCCCTTTTCTTATACAGTCTCAAGCAGGTTATTAATTTCACATTTTTATTCATGTACTAAAATATTTCCCTGCATAGTTTGAGAGAAAGATTTGTTTACTTAATGCAGCAAAGCATTGAGTGTAATGATGTGTGACAATTTATTCTAACTTGTTCATTGCTTCATGGGCATCTTCAGTCAGTTGACTTGATCCTAGTTTCTGCAGGAATGCTCACATTAGGGGAACATCCAACATTGTATGGCTCTGCATGGGTTTGTGGTATTACTTGGCTAGACAGATAAAACAGAGTAGTACTGACTTGCTGCTTGGGTGGATGCATCTTATTACTTAAACGGTTCATTTGCACCAGCCACTGATGGATCGCTTCTTGCCCCTGAGCCCTCTCAAGCTGTTTTACTTCTGTAACATGCCCCTTTCCCCACAATCTCTCGATGTCTTTTTTTTTTTTTCCTAGCATTTCTTATAAAATCTCATTTTCTCCATGAAACCTCTCTAGGTTTAGAGAAACAAAAGGGGCATGTTACATTCCTACACAAATGTGCATAATTGCATGAGTATGCATCCCATTATTTAAGTGTATTACTGAATATTCTTTATCTCTTGGAATACAGGGATGATGTTTCTCTGTGTCAGGCTGTATTGTTTTACTTTCAGCATTGAGATAAATGAGAAAACAGCGATTATCTTGTTCCTTAGTTGGTCACATTTTATCTCCTTACTGAGAAATATGTTCAGGATTGCATCAGAAGATATCATTGAAGACCTTATGCCCAGATTTTCAGAAGATCCTTGTTGCCTTAAGCAATTCCAGAAGTAGCAGCACTGCGTTTTACTAGACTCAGGTCTTTGTTTCCCCTTTGTACCACTTTCTAGACATTCATGAATTCCCAGGATGTCATCTTCAAGTTACAAAATGCCTCCCTTCTTATTGTATCAAGAGTCACATCGGCCACTGTTGTCACGTGTCCTTTTGATACCGGAGAATACTGTGAATAGTGCCTGAGCTAGTGATAAAGTTGAATTCCATGAATTCTCATGAACCCCTGCCTTTTACTATACAGAGAAATAAGCAAAGGGTTATAAGTATCATGGAATATTATAAAAAACTTTGTACCAAAGCAATGTTTATGCTTTCTGTTAGGATTTCCTTATCAAGATACAATATGGTATAATGAAAAATACTTTACGTTATAAATTAAAAACAAAACTTTGGTTTCTTGTCTCGGTCTTTCATTACCCAGCCTTGAGCAAATAATATAACCTCTAGGGATTAGCTTTCGATTCTTAAAATGGGAAGAATAAGCTCTGTTTACCATTGTTTACTGTGGAAACCAGTTATTTAACTGGGCTTGTGAAGCACTCCTTTTACCAAAAAGGAGATAATAAGAATATAATATGAAATAATGTAAACTTTATTCAAAGACAATGTTACTGCTAATTTCCTTCTATGTTGTCTGCTCTTTTTAAGGGTGATCTATGCATGGTAATAATATAATTCTACTAATATATTTTTTACCTACAAATGATATTTGGCAAGAAATCAAAGATTTTATGTACCACAGAGAATGTTTATTGCAATTAAGTAAACCAGCTGTGGACTTCTGATCAGTACTTCAGTGTTAGATTTTTTAGCTTTTATTTTGGCTACATTCTGCCAGTCAATTCTCTTCATATAAGGAAGGAAAATGAACAACTAGTAAGACATTTGATGTGTCATTCTGATGAACTTTAGAATGCTTAATATCATCTTGTTTAATTTCATGTTTCATAAAAGCTTCTCAGTTGCAGGATCAATTACTCTCAATTTCCACATCAATCAGTCCAGATGGCTCTCATTATTTGCTAAGGATAGCTGCAAATTGAAATTTTTGAACCCATGATGCATATTGTGTTAATCCTTCATATGGAAGGGTCCCTCTGCAGAATAATAAGTGGAACTGAAAAAGGTGTATTTTATATTCACAAGCCAAATATACTTAAAGATTGAAAGAAACCCTTTATTGTTATACCCAGATAAACATGAAAAAACACAGTCTTCAGAAAAATCATCATTTTACTAGGTACTCATTGCAGAAATAAGAACATCATTTCTTTTCTGATTCTACATTGAATTTTGATTGGAAGGAAAAAAACCCTCAGGATTGTTTTGTATTGCAGAATAAGCTATAACTTGTTCTGTAAATGCTATTTATTGTTAGACTAAAAAGGTAAGTCATATTTCCTTTGTATGGTATCATATCATCTGCCAACAGTAACAGTTTAACTTTTTCCTTACCAATTTTGATTCTATTTTTATTTCTTTTGCTTGTCTGATTGCTGAGGATAGGACTTTTGTCCTCTAATACTATGTTGAATAAAAGTAGAAGTGGACATTTTGAAAAGGTTGGCTTAAAACTCAACATTCAGAAAACTAGATCATGGCATCTGGTCCCATCAATTCATGGAAAATAGATGGGGAAACAGTGGAAACAGTGACAGACTTTATTTTGGGGGGCTCCAAAGTCACTACAGATGTTGACTGCAGCCATGAAATTTAGATGCTTGCTCTTTGGAAGAAAAGTTATGGCCAACCTAGACAGCATATTAAAAAGCAGATGCATTACTTTGCCAGCAAAGGTCTATCTAGTCGAGGCTATGGTTTTTCCAGTGGTCATGTATAGATGTGAGAGTTGGACTATAAAGAAGGCTGACTGCCTAAGAATTGATGCTTTTGAACTGTGGTGTTGGAGAAGACTCTTCAGAGTCCCTTGGACTGCAAGAATATCCAACCAGTCCATCCTACAGGAAATCAGTCCTGAATGTTCACTGGAAGGACTGATGCTGAAGCTGAAACTCCAACACTTTGGCCACCTGATACAAAGAACTGACTTATTTGAAAAGACCTGGATGCTCAGAAAGATTGAGGGTGGGAGGAAAAGGGGATGATAGAAGATGAGATGGTTGGATAGCATCACCGACTCAATGGACATAAGTTTGAGTAAACTCCGGGAATTGGTGATGGACAGGGAGGCATGCTGCAGTCCATGAGGTGGCAAGAGTCAGAAATGACTGACTGACTGAACTGACTGGGCATTTTGATAAGAGCTGAGGATCCAAAATTGAATGTGAACTTGACCTGAGGGAGACTCAGTAAACAAGATAACAAATGCTGCTAAGTCTGCTGCTGCTAAGTCGCTTCAGTCGTGTCTGACTCTGTGCGACCCAGGAGACGGCTGCCCACCAGGCTCCCCCATCCCTGGGATTCTCCAGGCAAGAACACTGGAGTGGGTTGCCATTTCCTTCTCCAATGCATGAAAGGAAACATGAAAGTGAAGTCACTCAGTCGTGTCCTACTCTGTGAGACCCCATGGACCACAGCTTACCAGGCTCCTCTGTCCATGGGATTTTCCAGGTGAGAGTACTGGAGTGGGTTGCCATTGTCTCCTCCCAGATAACAAATGGAAAATAATAAAAAGACTATGAAGAAAATAATAAAAGAAGATTATGATGTTGAAGCTCCAATACTTTGGCCACCTGATGCGTATAGCTGGCTCATTGGAAGAGCTGGTGCCGGGGAAGATTGACAGTAGAAGGTGAGGGCGATGGAGGAGGATATGTTTGGATGACATCACTGATTCAATGGACATGTGCTTGGGCACACACTGGGAGATGATGAGCGACAGGGAAGCCTGGCATATTGGATTCCATGGGGCCGGGAAGAGTCAGACACCAGTTGCCAACTGAACGACATGAGGGTAATAAACAGAAGCTATAGCTGGTAATCAGGGAAACTATTTTCATTAATTAATTAAGATGTTTTAGGAAGTTTTGCAGCTGAAATTTCAAAGGGTAAATAATTGAACTATACAAAGGACCAGGAAGAGATTATTCTAAGAGGAGAGAACGATAATCACAGAAGCCGAGAGGAGAAAAAGGGTTGGTATATCCAAAGATTTACAAAGTGATTAAGAAGGTTTGAGATATGATAAATATGGGCTAAATTTGTCCCTCCAAAATTCAGATGTTTTAAATCCTAACCCCCAGTTGGATTCTATTAGGAGGTGAGGCCTTTGAGAAGTAATTAGATAATGAAGGTGGAGCCCTGATGAATGAGATTAGTGCCATTGGGAAGAGGCAGAAGAGAGGTATCTTCCTCTCTGCTTTCTGCCATGTGAGGGCATGATCAGAAGTCAACACAAGATGATCACCTGCAAAAGCAGAAGCAGATTCTTACCAAAACTCAACCACACTAGAACCCTGATTTCAGAATTACCAGCATCTTGACACAATGAAAATTAACTTCTATTTTTAATCAACTCAGTATAGAGTAATTTGTCATAGCAACCTGAACTGTCTAACACAGTAAGAAAGAAAGAAGTTGCATGAATTGTGCTTGGAATGAGGTAGACAGGAAAATATAAAACCTGGATCTGTGTCATCATAAAGGAGTTGGTTTTTCTTTTTCTATTAGCAACAGAAAGGTAATCAAGGAATCAAAGCAGAGTTTAAGGAATGAAGAGTCAGATCTTGTATACTTTTTCAAAATTCTGCTCTAACTTCTGTGATTGTAGATAACTGAGGAAGGAGCTGAGATGTAGGAGAGCAAATAGGCAGATTCAGATGTGTTGTCATGTTTTGGAGGAGAAACAGGGTGGCTTTGGTGGAGTTAACAGTAGAGAAAGAGAGAAATGGAAATTTGGGGATATAAATAATGATGGAAAAAGAAGAATATAGATTTGCCTCAGGTTTGGGGCAAGAGTTTCACAGGCACACTGTGGTGCCATTTATTGAAATAAAAAAAAAAAACTATTCAAGGAATTATATTTCAATTTCAGACATACTAAGTTTGAGATTTCTTTTAGATATCCAGGAGATTTCAAGTGGGAGATGGGATGTATAGATAAAGTATTAAATTTGCAATGATCTTTCTTTAAGTGATCTTAGATGAATATTAGATAAATGAGTTGAGGTACAGTGGAAGTTATGACCAACCTAGATAACATATTCAAAAGCAGAGACATTACTTTCCCAACAAAGGTCCGCCTAGTCATGTATGGCTGTGAGAGTTGGACTGTGAAGAAAGCTGAGAGCAGAAGAATTGATGCTTTTGAACTGTGGTGTTGGAGAAGACTCTTGAGAGTCCCTTGGACTGCAAGGAGATCTATTCAGTCCATTCTAAAGGAGATCAGTCCTGGGTGTTTGGAAAGAATGATGCTAAAGCTGAAACTCCAGTACTTTGGCCACCTCATGTGAAGAGTTGACTCATTGGAAAAGACTCTGATGCTGGGAGGGATTGTGGGCAGGAGGAGAAGGGGATGACAGAGGATGAGATGGCTGGATGGCATCACCGACTCGATGGATGGACGTGAGTCTGAATGAACTCTGGGAGTTGGTGTTGGACAGGGAGGCCTGGCATGCTATAATTCATGGGGTTGCAAAGAGTTGGACACGACTGAGTGAACTGAACTGAACAGTGAAAGGTTCCATTAAACTTATAGCTATATGATTTCATATTATGGTCTTTCCTCTTTGTTATCCACGTGACTAGAGTGAGTGACAAAAGTCTCTTTGAGGTTGTTTTCTTATCTGTGCAGTGATGATAAGAATAATACCTGCTTGATAAGCATAATGTGAAAATTAAGTAAAATTACTCATGTAGTAGCTCTAATGTTGAAGGTTATAAAATTAAATTTTGTGGGAATCTAAATAAATATTCATTGTCTCCCAATTAGTTTTCTCATTTTTGAATAAAGAGTCATAGGAAGATATCCTGTATCTACTTATCTATTCTATAATGTCTTAATGTGAAACTATCTCATTTCCCCCCCCCCCCACAATTTTAAATATAAGAACCTAAGAATGAATACCTTGCTCACAACATAGAGCCAGGTAAAACTATCACCACAGATCTGAATTATAACACTGTGTTACACTGATTTAAAGATTTAGCCATTTATAAACACCTTTAACCTATTCCCATTCTATGTGGCTATAAATATGTATTCTAGGAAGCAGAATTTTCATAGTTGTTTGCTGTAGTGCTTTTGTGAAAAACAGAATATATATTCACTGTCACAGAAAATCACAATTTAGAACTTCTCTTGCTCCTTGATAGTTTTATTTAAGGTATTACTGAAAAATAAAACAAAAACTTAAAGGTGAAAGAAAAATAACCGCTTTGATAAATTAAGAAATAATTTATATTAGTCAACACTACCTGAAAGAAAAAAAAAAGGGTTCAACAGAAGTAACAGTTCATAATAAATTTCAGTGAAGAGACAGGCACTTGGAAAACGACTCTGTAAGAATGGATATTTTCTTTTCTTCTGAATCTGAGAGATTTGCTGTCTTTGTAAAACACTAGAGCCTCTTTGATTTTGACTCATTTTGTAACTCACAATTTCAGCTTAGTAGTATATGAGACCTCATGCATTTTTGTTCAGAAAGCAGAAGATATTTTCTATTATAGAAAACTAATGTTTTTGAAGGGATGCCAGAACTTCAATTAGGTGTAGTGTTTTCAGTAAGTAAGACCACCTCTCTGTGATCCAAAGGATTTTAAATTTATTTGGATTAAATCATGCCACAGGCTAGCATTCTCTAAGGTTTATTAAAGATGATAATTCTTTTCCATAACATCAGACAGCATATCTTCTATAAAATGGTGTGAGATTTTCTGCTAAATATGGGGCATTTTTGGTCACACATATTTGAAAGCAAACTTCCAAGGAGACTATTCATTTTCTTTGCATAAAACAATCTTTTAGGCCTGTATGTTGAAATCATTCTTCAGAAGTCAAAATATTACTTGCGTTAGGTATTCCTTTTCCTTGCCCAGATGTCCAAGGTTAAGTAGAAGTTTGTATAAGCAGTTGTGCACCTCTCTCCAGAAAATGAGAGGAAACAATTTTTAGTATTTTTATTGTTGCTTAGTTGCTCAGTCATGTCCAACTCTTCTACAAGCCCATAAACTGCAACCTGCCAAGCTCCTCTGTCCATGGAATTTCAGTATTACTTAAAATTAAATGATTTAGTCCTATAATTAAAATTGAATATGCTAATTACATGTCATTTACTAACATCCCTTCTGAACTCCTGAGTTTCTCAGTAATCTGTGAAGATCCTGAAACATTTTTGCATTTTCAGAACTAAAGGTCTGAGTGATTTGGGGATTAATACATCATAACCTATCATTAGGCAGAGTCATCTGTCCAGTAGCATCTCTTTATGACTTTTCTCCATTTTCATGAAGAAGGATGAGAAAATCTCCAGCTTTCCTTGAGGATGGACTCAAACCAATGATCGGTCTGGATCAACGTTACTGTCCTAACTACCTTGGTGTAAGAAATCTTTTTGTGCACTTTACTGTCTATTCAAAGATAAGAAAAAAGTGAAAGATTGTCTTTCAGACAAATTAGGGTATTTGAAATGGCAAGTCATTGCCTTTGGCATCCTGAAATGCCTCACAAAATTAAAAGGTTTATGAATAATGCTTTATGCAATTGGTTGGAATAAGAGGTAGGTTATTCACTTACCTTATATAATTCAGATATATCCCATGGACATGATTATAGAGATACTTATTTGGGTTTTTCTCAATCAGTCATTGTTTGCCTCAGGTGCACTTCACCTCAGCCCACTCTGTGTGCAACTGCTTGCTGTCATCTTCTGAAGTGTGAAGTGTTAGTCCCTCAGTCATTTCCGACTCTTTGTGACCCCATGGACTGTAAACCCACTTGGACCCTCTGTCCGTGGAGTTCTCCAGGCAAGAATCCTGGAGTGGGGACCCATTTCCTTCTCCAGGGGATCTTCCCGACCCAGGGATCAGTGTGGGCAGATTCTTAACCATCTGAGCCACCAAGCAAGCCCTGTCATCTAAGTCCCCGTTTTTCTGCCAGTGTTGCTTTAATGTCTTCATTTAACTTATTCATCTGCATACTGCTTTGCCTTTTGGCTCACTGCCTGTTTTCCTCTTGCCTTAGAAACCTTGGCTAAATAACTAGTATATTAACCTCATTAGGCCTTAAGACTCTCTCACAGATATCCCTTGGACATCCAATATTTCTGAGCACCCACTTTCTTTACTGCTCTTTTCTTATTCTTCCTCACTGCTATCACAATAAAAGGTGGAGAGTCTAGGCATTTTTTCTGTGTTAAAATAAACCTAAAATTTGCCATAGATCTACAAGTGTTTTCATTAATAGTGACTGTTGATAATCTAGAAAATGATGGTAAACCATATAGGTGTGTATGCATGTGTATATGTGCTTTTTATAGATGTCTTGTCCTCTGTATAGAGAGATTGATTAAATATTTAAATAAACATCATTTTTGTAAAAGAGAGTGTGAGAGTTAAAACCCTAGTGCATAAGGTAGAACTACATTTTCATGACTTGGACTCTTCCCTACACAATTCCTTAAAGGATTGCTTAATTGCTAATTGTTTCTGCCTTCTCTGCCCAAAAGACTAATATTCGGATTTACAATGAAAAGGAAAAATCTTGCTAAGGGAAAATGGAGTTTCTTTAGGACGTAACTATAGAGCATCCTACAGGGAGAGTGAATCAGATTAAAACAGTCACTATAGGAATTTCTTCGTTAGAGAATATCCAGCCTGACCTTGAGGGAAAATGTATCTCTTTTGCTGCTTTGTTTCTTGTCTCTAAGACTATGCTAGTTGCCACCTTAGTAAAACTATTACCCATTCCAAGAACTTGCCTCTCACAGGTGAAGCCATCTATTGGGGTTGATCTTCATGACTCTATTACATTGCATTTGGATTCTTCTTCAGAGAATAACAACTCTCTGTTATATATATATATATACTTTCAAAATTCTGTTCATAAGTGCCTAGGTTCAAAAGTGGTCTCCATTTGGGGCAACTATAATCTCTCCTCTGTGTCTGCTCACTAGACTTTGCAGACATAGTCATTGCCTGATTTTCTTTTGGATCAGAGCCTTATCTCTGGCATGTTTGGTTCAGCTCTTAAATTTTTATTTCCATCCCGTTTCAATGCCTCTCAAATCAGTTTTGAAATCTAGGATGGGTAGAGACCATGAGATTCTTAGTACACAGTTCTTGTGCTCAGTTTAATAATTTCCTAGGAATCTGATTAGTTTACAAATGCAATTGTAAAATTGCTGTCAGTTATTTCTGATAAAATGTGAAAAACAAGAAAAGTAACTGTTCAGACTGTTACATAAAAGACCCCTAATGAACTAAGCCTCCTCATACGTACAGCTTTGTACAGTCCTCTTCCACAGTGACTTTCTAGAAACTTAATAAGTGATACCTAATTAGGGCCAAATTGAAATGGCACCCCTGCTGTGTAAGAAACTTTTCCTGCTAGAGAGGACAAGTGGAGAGGAAAAAAAACTTCCCAGATGATAGCATCAATGAACTACCAGACATTTAAGAGATCACTTTGGACCGTTTAGGCAAGACTTAGAATCCCATACTACCAATCCCAACCCAAATTACCAAACTGTGAAATTTTGTTTGAGGAAACTGTTTTACAGTTGTTTTTTATATAGCAATGTGTATTGAAATGATTAAAAAAATAAGGATAGACACAAGATATTGTTTCAAAAAATGAGCAGAGAAGTATTTTATAAAAATGTAGATTATCTTGATGACATCACAGAGATTTACTGGAGTTATTAGGACACATTATTTGGGTATTGATTAGAAAAAGTAGTGATTATTGGAGACAAACATACAGTTACTTATGCCATGGGCTTCACAATATCTTACTTACTTTGTTTCAATTAAAAACAAGATGTTGCTGTCACCAGTATATCTGAGGTATTTTGCAAGGACTCTCAGATGATTTTCATGTATCAAATGGAGATATCTAGGTTGGAGTCAACAGAAAAGGTATATTGCTCTCAAACTGAATAATGTACTTAAATGTGGTCACTAGCAAGTAGAAGACAACTTGATTTAATGTTTACTCTAGTGTGTGATGTCAGATTCTTCCTATAACTCTTTTTAAAGTCAATATAGATGACACCGAATGTTGCAAATATCAAATGTATGGAGGATGAAATAGGAGAACAGTAAATATGTATGAGTGTTACAACCTTAAAATATTGCTACATATTGAAATAATGACCCAATATACCATGGTAAAATCTAATGGAATGGAGATATGCATGAGCTTGCATTTCTTTATGAAATGTTACTTAATAGTTACACATATTTTAAAAAGTCTATCAGTTTTTGTCAATAGTGAAATATATATCAATATGTGTTTATTATAGATCTCAACAAGCTATTTTGAACTAGGGATGCTGTGATGGCTAATTTTATATGTATCCTTGACTGGGCCAAAAATGGCCAGATACTTGTTTAAACTTATTTCTGGGTGTGTCTGTGAAGGTGTTTCTGAAAGTGATTTGCATTTAAATTGGTGGATGGAGTAAAGCAGATTGCCTTACCAAAGTGGCTAAGGTATTGTCCAATCCTTGGGAGATCTGAATAGAGCAAAAAGGCAGAGAAATACAGAATTCTCTCTCCCTTTTCCTGACTTCTTGATGTGAAATATCAGTCTTCTACTCTTGGTCTTACACTTACTGGGACTTACACTATCAGCAATCTTGGTTCTCAGAACTTTAGACTTGGACTGAAATGTACACAGTACTGGCTTTGCTGGGTCTCCATCTCACAGAGAGCAGAGGCAATTAAGCCTCAGTTCAGTTCAGTCGCTCATTCGTGGGCCAATGAACTAAACAGATATTTCTCCAAAGACATACAGATGGCTAACAAACACATGAAAAGATGTTCACCATCACTCATTATCAGTTTAGTTAAGTTCAGTTCAATCGCTCAGTCATGTCCGACTCCTTGTGACCCCACGAATCTCAGCACGCCAGGCCTCCCTGTCCATCCCCAACTTCCAGAGTTCACTCAGACTCACATCCATTGAGTCAGTGATACCATCCAGCCATCTCATCCTCTGTTGTCCCCTTCTCCTCCTGCCCCCAATCCCTCTCAGCATCAGAGTCTTTCCCATTAAGTCAACTCTTTGCATGAGGTGGCCAAAGTGGTGGAGTTTCAGCTTTAGCATCATTCCCTTCAAAGAAATCCCAGGGCTGATCTCCTTCAGAATGGACTGGTTGGATCTCCTTGCAGTCCAAGGGACTCTCAAAAGTCTTTTCCAACACCACAGTTCAAAAGCATCAATTCTTCGGCACTCAGCTTTCTTCACAGCCCAATTCTCATATCCATACATGACCACTGGAAAAGTGAGAGGCAATTCCTTATAATAAATCTAAAACCCTCATTCTAGAAATCATACATCTACATATACATATGTATATTACATACATATATGATTATATGTAATTGATTATATAATTATGATTGATTGTGCTGTATGTGTTCTCAGTTGCTCAGTTGTGTCCAACTCTTTGCAACTGCATGGACTGTAGTCTGCTAGGGTCCTCTGTCTATGAAATTTTCCAGACAAGAATATTGGAGTGAGTTGCTGTTTCCTACTCCAGGGGATATTCCCAACTCAGGGGTTGAATCCACATCTCCTGAGTTTTCTGCATTGGCAGGGGAATTGTTTACAGCTGTACCACCCAGGGTTCTTCAGAGAAATGGAATGAATGGGAGATATTTTTACCTAACATATTATGTTAATTATGTATAATCACATGGATATGGTATAAAAGTTTAGAAAGAGATTTACACTTCTGTTCTCTGCATGTCAGGTAAAATCTAGAATTATAGTATTAAATCTTATTTTATGAAAGGATATATTAAATTATTGTTATACAGTTTCACAGTAATTTAAAATGAGCACTTCAAAATTCTTGAGATGCTCCTTAGTAGTGGTTATAGGGTTTACAAAAATATATGCCATAAATATTTGCCATCTTTTGGAATCATTTTCTATTTTCAATAGACAAAATCATTATTCACATTTAAATCTATAAAAAGGAAATGATATATAATTTTTTAAAAGATAATTTTGGGTTCAGCAAAGAAATTTACTTAAGATTATTGTTGCATCTCTTAATAACTAGCATGTTGAGTTTGCTTTAGGGATAATTTTGTAAGAAATATTCCTTATGCTCCAAGACTTAAAAGAAATAGTTACAGGCATAACATAAGAAATTACATTCTTACCTTCACAACTGTCTCTAGGTATGTATCACTATTTTGAGAAGTTCTAATTTCCCTGTACTGGAAGAGATTCATGAATCAGAAAGGATGTGGACTCTTTGAATGTTCAAAATACCTTCAAACCTTAAATATTATCAGCTTGTGATGGTAATTATCATCTCACAAGAGTATAATTAGCTTCTTTTAAGAGACATAGTAGAGCCCTTCTGAGTCATCCCAAGACAGAAATTATCCCAATTGCCTAGAGAAATGTTTAGCAATCCACACAGAATTACTCTCAATGAATGGCATATGCCTTATACAGAATGTTTGCCAGAACCATGAAAATTCAGAAATGCGGTGTGTTCTCTGAAACTCTGAAAAGACAGTCTCTGTCCAAAGCCCACAAAAGCAGGTTGTCTGTTCTATTTTCACTTATTTGTAGTCCTTTCATTTTAATTCTCAGATCTATTTATGTCATGTAGAGACTCAGGTCCCTTTTTGTGAGGTATTATTTATTTTTAAATTAATTTTTATTGAAGTATAGTTGCTTTACAATGTTGTGTCAGTTTTCACTGTACAGCAAAATGAATCAACCTTACAGAAATATACATTCCCTTCCTTTTGGACTTTCTTTCCATTTAGTCACCATAATGCATTAAGTAGAGTGCCCTGTGCTATACAGTATGTTCTCATTGGTTATCTATTCTATACATAGTACCAGATGGACCTAGATGCTGCTAAGTTACTTCAGCCATGTCCGACTCTGTGCGACCCCATAGACTACAGCCTACCAGGCTCCCCTGTCCCTGGGATTCTCCAGGCAAGGACAGTGGAGTGGGATGCCATTGCCTTCTCTGATGGACCTAGATAGTGTCATATAAAGTGAAGTAGGTCAGAAAGCGAAAAACTAACATCATATATTAGCACATATATATGAAATCTACAAAATGGTATTGAGTTCAGTTCAGTTGAGTTGCTCATTTGTGTCCGTATAGATGATCCTATTTGCAAAGCAGAAATAGACACACAGATATAGAGAACAAATATTTGGATACCAAGGAGGGAAGGGGGATAGAGGAATTTGGAGACTGGAATTGACACCTATACACTATTGATACTGTGTATTAAATAGAAGGCTTTCCTGATGATTCAGTGTTAAAGAACCCACTTGCCAATTCAGGAGATGTGGGTTTGGTCCCTGGGTTGGGAAGATCCCCTGGAGAAGGAAATGGCAACCCTCTCCAGTATTCTAGCCTGGGAAATTCCATGGATGGAATGACTGGGCTACAGTCCGTGGGACTGCAAAAGAGTTGAACATGACTTAAAAATGGAACAATATAAAATAGATTACTATTGAGACCCAGATCTCTTTGATCATACCAAAAGCTCCATGGTCAAACCCCTTTGCTATGTTTTATAATAATGACCCAATGAAGTTACTTTGAAATACCATCTCATTTAGAACAAATTACACATACCCATTGCCTATATCACATTTTAAATAGGACTATTTTCAGTTTTTATCTGGCCACACAACAGAACATGGCAATTAAACAATTCAGATAAACTATTTTGCAGAAGCACTTAAACTCAGATTGATTAAACAACTCCATAAATTTTCAAATTTTAAGGAACGCTCTTAGCCGTGTTTTATTTTCATTTATACTCACACAGGCAAGTAGAGGTGCTGCCTCATCCTCACAAGTATCAAGATTCCAATATACATCTAACTGTTTATAAAAAGAATGTCCATTTAATTATATCCTAATAATTTCCCCAAGTTTTTATTTGTCATCATTTAAGATAGAGCCAAGACATTTTTCAATTAGGATGAAAATGTCTGTTTTTTACCAATTGCTAAAACATATAATGGTTAATAGAGATTTTTATTTCACACATAACAATACAGTGAGTTCCCAGAGGCAAGGGATTTTATAAATATAACTAAAAATGGAAAATATTGAGTTCAACATCAAAGTATCAAAATAAAAACTAAAGATAATCTATCAATTCAGATATTTTCTTTAAGAATACTAAAATGTCCATAAAGTATTCACAGAGAATTACCTGAGTCTAATAATAAAGACTCTTTCCCAAGGTGAAACTATTTTTTGGTTTACCAAGATTTTGCATGCCTGATGTCGCTTCATTCATGTCCAACTCTTTGTGACCCCATAGACTGAAGCCTACCAGGCTCCTCTGTCTATGGGATTCTCCAGGCAGGAATACTAGAGTGGGTTGCCATGACATCCTCCAAGGGATCTTCCTGACCCAGGAACTGAACCAGAGTCTCTTATGTCTCCCGCATTGGCAGGCAAGTTCTTTACCACTAGCACCAGCTGGTATTATTTAATTGTTTCAGAGTTTTGTTAGAGAGAATCAGGCAGATAGTGAAAACTATTGTCCAAGGGAGAGATGGGAATGCTTGTTGACTCTGCTCTCAACCCAAGTGAAATTGCTATGCTTTGAGTAGAGAGAAGTTTAGACTTCTCTCTTAACTTCTAACTAAGCTTGTTAGTCTTATTTACTGCTTGTTTGGTTGATAAATATTAAGTATATGGTGTATTATTTAATAATTATTTGGTATACCTCTCAAAATCCAAGGGTTTACATGGAAAATAGTAAGGTTGAAGGAGGAAACAGACAGAACAGGTTCCATCTTGAAAGCAGGACTTCATCTTGGGCCAGACTATGGACTTTGAGCTATATGCCCAGTATCTATGGAAACAGCATGCCAATGGAAAACTAGGCCCCTGGAAGGAAGAACCCCAGGGCTCGTACCTAGACTCTCCATCACGTAAAAGAATATCCTAATTATCTGTGTAACAGAATAGAATCATACATTCTATTATGCTTATTGGGGTATGACTACAGGCCTGTTAATAATTGTCCACTGTTAACTACTTTGGGCTTAAGGCATATGAACCATGGGTAACTTTGATTGCATCTTTCCTTTTCTTTTTTCAGACTAGTTTCAGGGAATTTGGGGAGGTGGGTTTGGGCAGGTACACTTAGGGTATATAAGGTTTTCACAAAAACTTGTCAGGGTCCTTGACTAAGACGAGACTCTGCCTTGGGCCCGCCGGTGTAATAAACTGTACTCCATTATCTGCATCAAACTTTTGAGTGAGTTTGTTTCCTGGAGACCTGGCTACAACAAGGTAATAGTTGGTAGTATGAAGATGATATTAGATGGGGAGAAAGAATCCCAAGATATGAAACAGAGTCCAGTAAGACATATGTGGGGCCCTTTTAAACAGTAGGAAAAAAGTTAATGGCATATTTGTACTGCCCAAGATTGTACTGATTTGATGTACAGTAGAATTGGTATCGGTATCTACTAACTGAAAAAGATTTTAAAGTCTGAGACTTTTCTTCATTACAATCCCAAAGAAGGGCAATGCCAAAGAATGCTCACACTACCACACAATAGCACTCATCTCACATGCTAGCAAAGTAATGCTCAAAATTCTCCAAGCCAGGCTTCAGCAGTAGGTGAACCATGAACTTCCAGATGTTCAAGCTGGTTTTAGAAAAGGCAGAGGAACCAGAGATCAAATTGCCAACATCTGCTGGATCATGGAAAAAGCAAGAGAGTTCCAGAAAAACGTCTATTTCTTCTCTATTGACTATGTCAAAGCCTTTGACTATGTGGATCACAATAAACTGTGGAAACTTCTTCAAGAGATGGGAATACCAGACCACCTGACCTGCCTCTTGAGAAACCTGTATGCAGGTCAGGAAGAAACAGTTAGAACTGGACATGGAACAACAGACTGGTTCCAAGTAGGAAAGGGAGTACTTCAAGGCTGTATATTGTTACCCTGCTTATTTAACTTATATGCAGAGTACATCATGAGAAACGCTGGGCTGGAAGAAGCACAAGCTAGAATCAAGATTGCCAGGAGAAATAGCAATAACCTCAGATATGCAGATGACACCACTGTTATGGCAGAAAGTGAAGAGGAACTAAAGAGCCTCTTGATGAAAGTGAAAGAGGAGAGTGAAAAAATTGGCTTAAAGCTCAACATTCAGAAAACAAAGATCATGGCATCTGGTCCCATCACTTCATGGGAAATAGATGGGGAAACAGTGGAAACAGTGTTAGATTTTATTTTGAGGGGGCTGCAGAATCACTGCAGATTGTGATTTCAGTCATGAAATTAAAAGTTGCTTACTCCTTGGAAGGAAAGTTATGACCAACCTAGACAGCATATTAAAAAGCAGAGACATTACTTTGTCAACAAAGGTCCATTTAGTCAAAGCTATGGTTTTTACCAGTAGTCATGTATGGATGTGAGAATTATAAAGAAAGCTGAGTGCCTAAGAATTGATGCTTTTGAACTGTGGTATTGGAAAAGACTCTTGAAAGTCCCTTGGACTTCAAGGAGATCCAACCAGTCCATCTTAAAGGAAATCAGTCCTGAATATTCTTTGGAAGGACTCATGCTGAAGCTGAAACTCCAATACTTTGGCCACCTGATGCGAAGAACTGACTCACTGGAGAAAACCCTGATGCTGGGAATGATTGAAGGCAGGAGGAGAAGGAGATGACAGTGTATGAGATGTATTGATGACATCACCAACACGATGGACATGAGTTTGAGCAAGCTCCTGGAGTTGGAGATGGACAGGAAAGCCTGGTGTTCCACAGTCCATGGGGTTGCAAGAGTCAGACATGAATTAGTGACTGAACTGACCTGAACTGAGAGGGCATTAGTTAGAGGAGTTGACAAATGAGGTTGAATAGTAGAGTATGGAGAGAAGATAGTGTAAACTCCAGAAAAAAATCCTTTTTTTGCTGGTCTTTTAAGAGTAATTCATTCTTTGCATATGTGGAATCTAGAAAAATGGTACTGATGATCCTATTTAGAGGACAACAGTGCAGATGCAGACGTAGATAACAGACTTATGGATGTGGTGGCATATAGGAGAGGGTGAGATGAATGGAGTGAGTAGCTTGGAAACATATACACTACCATATATAAAACAGATAGCCAGTGGGAATTTGCTGTATGACTCAGAAAGCTCAAACCGGGGCTCTCTGACAACCTAGAGGGTTGGAGTTGGGTGGAAGGTGGGAGGGAGGTTTAAGAGGGAAAGAACATATGTATACCTATGGCTCATTCATGTTGATGTATGGCAGAAACCAACACAACACAATATTGTAAAGCAATTATCATTCAATTAACAATAAATAAATTTTTAGAAAATATAAAAATAAGTAATTGGTTCTTGAGGTGAGATAAGAAGGAATCAACCCTAAAGATATTTGATTCTCTTCTTTGAAGCCTTTCCCTAAATAACCTTTTCTTTTGTGCCAAATCTTTCTTTCTACCTCCTTGCATTAGGTCTAGTCCTGGCATGTTTGTTTGTTTGTTTGTTTGTTTGGCTTTTAACTGACCATGTACTATTCTGCCTGTTTCGAAATTTATTGGAGATGTTTGAAGCTTACATTGGGAAATGCAGAAAGTACTAGTGGAATGAGAATGTTTTTTATGGTTTATTCATGCAAACTGAGTTGCCACGGGCATCCCAAACAAGCTGTGGAAAGGGTGAGAAGGAGGCAGAAAAAATATTTGCATGCAGCACACTTGAAGGTGCAAGTTTGAAATCATTTGGGCTTTCTCCTGGAACAGCAGATTTTTCTCCGTAGGAAGTTCTTATCTACTGCAGAGGAAAGATTGGGTTATATAGGTTATATAATCATTAACAAACTGTCAACTATAGATATTCTGATTCTCCAATGTAATCAAATCTCATACCTCATATGGACTAGGGAAGATGGAACCCTGGAGATTTCATAAAAAAGAAACATCTGAATATTTCCTAGGCTTCATGCCCTATGTTATAGTTTCTACATTAAAAATTGTGAGATTTTGATAATTATGCATAATGTAAAGGAAAGAATACTTGTCCACACAGTAAGTTCAAGGAAAGATTTTTGAAATTGATACCTTAGAGAAAATTAGAATTTAGAAACATCAGAACCCTTAAGGGCTTTAAGATAGTCCTGTTACTTTAGTTATAGAGAATGAAAGGCCTGTATATGTTGAGTGACTTGCTAAAGTTTACAAATGAAGACACATATATTGAAGTTTGGCAAGTCTCTCTCTCATTACAATATTCTTTAATGCTAAAAAATATACAGAAACAGAAAATTATTTTAAAGCCAACATTCATTTTTGGAGCCTGAAATAAGCAACAATTTTTTCAGTAGTCACAAAAATGTATCAACAGAAAAGATGTAGTAGGGTTTAGCTTTATTTCTGCTAATCATATAAGAAAAAGCAGGCAGTATATTTAAGTAATTGAATATTGAGCTAGAATTAGTCATTGTAGTTTTTCACAGAAGCATATGAAATAAAACTTAATGGACTGGGAACGTTAACTAAAAATTATCTGAATGAGAAAAATAAAATTAGTAGGTCAGTCATAAAAAAAGATAAAGACAAAACAAACAACAAAAACAAGACAGCAGAGAATTTTGGCATCTCATTATTCATGGGAATACTGTTACTATGGCATTATAAACAGGAGGATGTGGAAAGATGAACATCTTCTGAAAGCACCTAGAAACATTATTCTTCTGAGAATGTATAATAGCATGCATATGTGAGAAAAAAACTATTTGGAATTTGGCAATGCTCTAACAATAATTAGCTTCAGTGGGAATGTTTGCAGGTACATATTTACATAAACTAAAATGAGAATAAGGCAAATGAGGTGAATGGCTGTTATCTTTGAATCAGATAAAATAGGATCATGGAAAGAGGGGAAAGCTTTCAGATTTGTACACTCAAAAGTCTGGGTCAATGGTGCTACATTGACTAAAATAATAGAATTATAAGGTAAATTGGCTTGTCTGTTCATCAGGACATTATTTTCGAATATTAATCATATAGAAGAAAAAAAGACCCAAAGATTACTTGTCATAGTGTGAACTTTATTTCATAGAACACCGAGGAAGATTACATAAGGCATAAAATAATTACCACTATAACGTACGTATTAAACCAACATTAGTGTGTTCAGCTATTTCCCTTTTTCTTTCCAAGTAATATCAGTCTTGTGTGTCTAGATATGAGTAGTTTAATAGGAATAAATTCCATAGCTTCAAGTTCTGTAAAACTCGTAAAGTTAACTTGAGAATAGGCTATTGGTGTGCTCTCAAAACTGTTGCTTTGCTTTACAGACTGAAGGCCTAGTTTGCCTTTCTGTATCTTACTATGGTGCATTATGGAAATGTAAAAATTTTGTGGGAATCAAACAGGTAGACAGTTGAATGTATGTGTTAGGTACCTTCTTTTAATCAATGCTTTTTTGTTCCATGCAATTTATTTTAAGGGTAAAGAACTATATTAGAAAATATGTTTAAAGCTATGTGAGGATGTTCTTAGATATTTAATAGAGTGGGACAGTTCAACTGACCATAATTTTCCTTAAATGGCATGTTCTCTTCCATCTTATGACTGCTGCTGCTGCTGCTAAGTCACTTCAGTTGTGTCCAACTCTATGCGACCCCATATGCCTAAATCTAGTCTATATGCCAAAACACTCCAAACACTAAACACCTTATTTAAACATGGAAGCTATGTAGTAGGAGAAAAGAGTAGTAGATTTGACTGTCAGATAACTGATGCTCTGATACAGCTTTTACCACTAAGTGATACACCCTAGGTCTTAATTTCCTTCAAAACTGAAGTTTATGTTCTTAGGAAATGCATGCTGAAGTATTTAGGAATGAATTTGTATTGCTCCTTCAAGTCATTTTCACTACTGTCAATTAATTTAATTTCTTCTGAGAGAAAGGTCCAGTAAAGGAAAGCAGAGGGGCACTAGAAAGTTTGAGAACTTTCACACTTTTCTAATGTGGTTCATTAATTCATCATAAAACAATCTCATAGCAAGACTCTATGCCTTACCTAGCTATGTATTTATCTAAGAATTGAAATTAATAAATGATATAAATGCTATGGGGTCATAATTTAAGATCTGCACTTGAACTGAAAAATGATATAGGATTTTTTTTTAACAGACTGTAAGTCTGATTAGGTTAATTTACTAAACAATGAGGGTGGAGTTTGCCACTTAGGTTATGTATTATACATTTTGTGCAAATTGAATGACCTAAATTTGTAACTCCAAGGCTTTGATATTAACATAGTTAAGGTGCACAAAGAGATTAAATATATTTCATTTCACTTTATAAAACAATGGTGGTTTAGGTTTAGTTTCTAAGTCATGTCTGATTCTTGCAACCCCATGGACTGTAACCTGCCAGGCTCCTCTGCCCATGGGATTTTCCAGGCAAGAATAGTGGAATGGATTACCATTTACTTCCCCAGGGGGTCTTCCCAACACAGGGATTGAACCTGTGTCTCCTGCATTGAAAATGAGTTCTTTACTGCTGAGCCACCAGGGAAACCCATTAAGACACTGGTAGAGATGCATTAAAATTAATATTTTGGTTTTCCTAATTCTTTCTTATTGACTTTAATAAAGTACTTCCAACTTAAAAAAATGTATAAATAATGTATGTTTGAAAAGTCTTGGTAAAATTGTATTCATATATGTATTAGTTTTCTGTTGCTGTATAAGAAATTATCACAAAGTTAATGGCTTAAAACACACTCATTTATTACTTCACAGTATCTGTAGGTTGGAAATGTCAGCATAGTCCAACTGGGGCCTCTGGTCAGAATTGGGAAAGTTGCAAGTAAAGTGTTCATGGGCTCCAAAGTCATCTGAGATTCATTTAAAGTCTTTTCCAAACTCACTAGGTGTTGGAATTAAGAATTTCCTGGCAGTTGTGTCACTGAGGTATGCATTTTCTCATTACTTGTAGAATGGAAGCACTTTCAGCTTCTAAAGGTCACTCTCTGGTCCTTCACATGTGGGGCTTGTCTCTCAAAACATGGCAGTTCACTGCTTGAAGACCAGCAGGAGAATCTCTTTCCATGATGGGCTCCATCCTTCTTCAAACCTTCTCCTGATGAAATCATACTCACTAGGGGTAATCTTCATTTTTATTAACTCAAAGTCAATGAATTGGAGATCTTAATTTCACCTGTATTATCCTTCACCTTCTATCCCATAATAGAATGGGAAAGACTAGAGATCTCTTTAAGAAAATTAGAAATACCAAGGGAACATTTCATGCAAAGATGGGCTCAATAAAGAACAGAAATGGTATTGACCTAACAGAAGTAGAAGACACTAAGAAGAGGTGGCAAGAATACACAGAAGAACTGTACAAAAAAGATCTTCATGACCCAGTTAATCATGATGGTGTGATCACTCATCTAGAGCCAGACATCCTGGAATGAGAAGTCAAGTGGGCCTTAGGAAGCTTCACTACAAACAAAGCTAGCGGAAGTGATGAAATTCCAGTTGAGCTATTTCAAATCCTAAAAGATGATGATGCTGTGAAAGTGCTGCACTCAATATGCCAGCAAATTTGGAAAACTCAGCAGTGGCCACAGGACTGGAAAAGATCAGTTTTCATTCCAATCCCAAAGAAAGGCAATGCCAAAGAATGCTCAAACAATGGCGCAATTGCACTCATCTCACATGCTAGCAAAATAATGCTCAAAATTCTCGAAGCCAGGCTTCAGCAATACGTGAACCGTGAAATTCCAGATGTTCAAGCTGGATTTAGAAAAGGCAGAGGAACCAGAAATCAAATTGCCAACATCCTCTGGATCATCGAAAAGGCAAGAGAGTTCCAGAAAAACATCTATTTCTGCTTTATTGACTATGTCGAAGCCTTTGACTGTGTGGATCACAATAAATGGTGGAAAATTCTGAGAGATGGGAATACCAGACCACCTGACCTGCCTCTTGAGAAACCTGTATGCAGGTCAGGAAGCAACAGTTAGAATTGGACATGGAACAATAGACTGTTTCCAAATAGGAAAAGGAGTACATCAAGGCTGTATATTGTCACCCTGCTTATTTAACTTATATTCAGACTACATCATGAGAAATACTGGACTGGAGGAACCACAAACTGAAATCAAGATTGCCGGGAGAAATATCAATAACCTCAGATATGCAGATGACACCACTCTTATGGCAGATAGTGAAGAAGAACTAAGAGCCTCTTGATGAAAGTGAAAGAGAAACATGAAAAAGTTGGCTTAAAGCTCAACATTCAGAAAATGAAGATCATGGCATCTGGTCCCATTACTTCATGGCAAATAGATAGGAAAACAGTGGCTGACTTAATTTGGGGGGGCTCCAAAATCACTGCAGATGGTGACTGCGGCCATGAAATTTAAAGATGCCTACTCCTTGGAAGGAAAGATATGACCAACCTAGACAACTTATTAAAAAGCCAAGACATTACTTTTCCAACACAGGTCCATCTAGTCAAGACTATGTTTTTTCCAGTAGTCATGTATGTATGTGAGAGTTGGACTATAAATAAAGCTGAACACCAATGTATTGATCGTTTTGAACTGTGGTGTTGGAGAAGACTCTTGAGAGTCCCTTGGACTGCAAGGAGATCCAACCAGTCCATCCTAAAGGAGATCAGTCCTGGGTGTTCATTGGAAGGACTGATGTTGAAGCTGAAACTCCAATACTTTGGCCACCTGATGCAAAGATCTGACTCATTTGAAAAGATCTTGATACTGGGAAAGATTGAGCGCAGGAAGAAAAGTGCTCAACAGAGGATGAGATGGTTGAATGGCATCACCAACTCAGTGGGCATGAGTTTGGGTAAACTCTGGGAGTTGGTGTTGGACAGGGATTCCTGGCATGCTGCAGTCCATGGGGTCACAAAGAGTTGGACATGACTGAACGACTGAACTGAAATGAACTGATCCTTCATCTTTGCCATTTAATGTCATCTAATAATTGGAATGAAATCTATCATACCACATCTCACCGAAGCTCAAAAGGAAGGGAATAAACAGGGTGTATGTCCCAGGATATGGGAATATGGGGGTCATCTTAAAAACCTATCAACCACATTATTCTTCCCAGAAATTGAGAAAGAAAAATAATCTCTAATGGTGTTTAAATTATACTGTCAGTCAGATGTCTCTAGCTATTTTTCCTCTGTCTCAATCTTTACTATCTCTATTGAGAAAATTAAAAGAGTTGTGTAAATTTTTTGAGGTAGTGCTAGTTCTCTGTGTGGTTGCTCACAAGCATGAATTTTAAATGAATCAGTTTGCCTAGAGGGTAGATCTATTGGACTGATGCTATTTATTCTGGGCATCAAAGAATAAAAAGCAATTATTAAAGATGTTTCACTTGAAATTCATAATTTGTAGAACAATATTTAATTAGTTTTTGATATCCTGTCCAACGTTTTTTTCTAGTGAAATTTCCTGAAATACAGTCTGCTGCTGTTGCTGCTAAGTCGCTTCAGTCGTGTCCGACTCTGTGTGATCCCATAGACTGCAGCCCCCCAGGCTCCCCCGTCCCTGGGATTCTCCAGGCAAGAACACTGGAGTGGGTTGCCATTTCCTTCTCCAATGCATGAAAGTGAAAAGTGAAAGTCAAGTCGCTCAGTCGTGTCCGACTCTTCGCGACCCCATGGACTGTAGCCTACCAGGCTCCTCCACCCATGGGATTTTCCAGGCAAGAGTACTGGAGTGGAGTGCCATTGAAAACTGAAAACCATAGTCCTTAGGTTTCTTGGCAGGTTAGGATTCCAGAGTGACTTGAAAATACTTGTTTGTACTTGGAGAATTAAAAAGTGAGGCTAAAGCTGGACATTTCCTGTTTTTCTGAGGATTCTGCTGGTAAGCAGTATTGTGGAGACACTTATCTTATTTACTACTACATTTGTTTATTGATTAGTACAATTAACAGAGGTACTAGCCAATAGCATCACAGGCATCAAAAGGTCTGAATGGAACTTCCACTTTGACCATGAGCCTTATAGCATGGTTCTGAAACTGATGGCAGCAGTAGTAGCTTTTCAGTCTTGGAAGGAGCTTTCTAACTACAGTGTTGGTGTGTGGACAGAGAGAACCTACTCTAGAACTAGACTTTCCATTCAGCGAGTGGTTGCCTGGTCACAGATGTGGCTCTTTTGGTGTGATTCAGTAAAGGATCTCTTTTGGCTTCACCCAGCTAGAAAGTATTTTCTCTTTTACTTAACAGTGCCCAGTACAGATAGAACGTCTTTATTTTTTCCAATCCTATTTCTGGAGAGAGAAGCACAATGCTGTACAGAATGGTCGTTTTAGTTGCTTTCTTACACCTATCAGGCCCTTTGAATGTGAATGGGGACAATTCTACTCCTCACTGATGCTTTTTTTCTTTCAATGTGAGAGATTTGAAAACAACTCCTTACAGTGTGGCCCTAATTGTATTTGTACCCAAGGGCTTTTGTTCTCAACTCCAACTGGTAGAAAGCCAGAGGATAGTTTGTTTCTAAAGTTCAATAACTCTTAAAAATAATTTTTAAATCTCACAAATAGTTCATAGAACCTTCATTATTGCCAGTTATGGATTCAGCAGGCGTTTTCAAATTCAATGAGCATTTTTATAGTTAAAATATATAAGTTAAATTGTCTATTATAAGTTAAATTGTCTTGCCCATGGGTATTTTTCCTGAAGGCAAATAATTTCTTCTCTTCTTTCCCTAGCTGCTACTTTAAAAATTTCATTCCACAGAACTCCCAAGATTGCTTTTAAAAGACTAGATTATCCTAGTGTTCAAGAAATAAAGTTGAATCGTGGTTTCTTTTTATTTTGACAGTGATGACATCCTGTTCTGCAGCCAAAGTCTATACTGGAGAAAATGAACTCAGTGTAGCAGAAGACACATTTTGGTTTAATACAACAAGGACTTCTTGGCAGAAACTCTCTTTTGGCATGGTGCCTATCTTCATGTCATGTCGTGCACACAGCATGGTTTAGTCCTCAGAGATTATCCAGTGTTTGAATTTTGATGAAGTTAGAGATGATGGGCTGAATTTTGTAACTTTTGCCTTAAAATGTATTTTATTCATCCATATCTTGTATCTGCCAGCAAAACCCTTTTGTGTAATTCTTGGTGTAATATCTGTATCTGCCACTACACTCTAAGAGGTTTGGACTTTTTTGCATCCATTTTATCTGCCACTGTTTCTTTAGCTCATCACACTAAATGAATGACTGAAGAGATATTTAAAAAATTCTCTCCTAATTGCAGTTAAATGTGGCATGGTAGAGCATAAATGCTGTGGAAATTTTAGTACCTTATATGGAGACTTCTCTGTCAATCTAGCAATTAAGACTTCATCCTCCATTGCAGGGGGTGTCGGTTCAATATCTCATTGGGGAGCTAAGATTCCCACATGCCTCATGGCCAAAAAATCAAACATAAAAAAAAAGAAGCAATATTGAAACAAATTCAATAAAGACTTTATACATGGTCCTCATGAAAAAAAATTTAAGTACCTTATATGAAATTAAAGGCATTTAAATTCAACTATTTTATTTATGTATCAAGTGAAGAGTTAACACTTGCCATGTGTTAGCCATAATTCTATGTAAAATTAAATATTTTCTTATTTTATCCTCAAACATCCCTTTGATTAGGACAGTGCTGTTATTAATCTACAACACAGTAGGAAATTGAAGCAAGTAAAAGTTTTCCCAAATCACTCATGAAGAAAGGGGCTGAGTCAGGATTCAGACCCAGGTTCCTAACAAGCACAAGGGCCACCTTCTTAACCTTGACTATCTCTGATTGGAAGGCTTGGGAGATCAGTGGTAAAAACAAATTGAAAAAATTGTGACATATCTACATTTTATTAATTTGTGGTGAAAGATTTTGGTTTATGGCACATTTCAGAAACTATTATAAACAAATATGCCAATGAGAACCTATTTGAGAATCTAGCAACAATAATAACCACTTATCAAATTCTGAAAATTCTCTTGAGTTTTCGGCCAGAGGCAAGAACAAAAGAAGTTTAAAAAATTCAGATGGCAGAATGTATATGCAGGTTATTTCATTTTTACACTCTGTTTCCTTTCCCTATTTGATTCTACTCCTACCTTCTTATTCAGATTCTCTCACTTCTGAAAATTGAGGTGGGAGGACTCTTGGTGAGGACTATAATGACAGTACCGTAAAGCAGTAATTAGAGACTCTGGAGGTTCCCCCCCGCCCCCCTCCGCCAATGCTTGTACCAGGGAAGTATCCTAAAGTATTAACACTGATTTCAGTGTTCCCTCTTAGAAAGCATTGGCCCAGAATTACAGGTTTAGGCACATACCATGTTTTTCATTGTGTAATAGTGTCTACCACAATCTTTTAAATAGTGTGGCAAATCATTCAGCACCTTTAAACACTGAGGAAAAGTTGCCTCATTTGCTAGAGCATGAAAGTGATAGAAATGGCAAAGCCCGTTACACAATAAGACATGATTACTCTCAGATCATTAAACTCAGTGTCTGAAAGTAGCGTGGATATAAAACTGACCCTTTTTTGTTGTTGTTGTTTCTGATATAGAACTTACTGCTGTCTCCCACCCTCACCTTCATAGCAACTCAGAAAATACCAGTAATATATCTTATGCACAGAGATATGACTTTTACACAAAGCTCCTTGAATGCTCTTGTCTATACTAGCCCTCTTACGACATCAATCATGACACACTGTAGTGTTCTCTTTAGTTGTCCCTATTCTTCATTAGTCTGTGAGGTCCTTGAGAGTACGGACGATGCCATATTCTCCCAAAGGAGATAGAATGCCAGTTGATACAGTGTAACTATTTGACAACACTGGTTGATGAAGCAGAGGGTCATGCTGTTTATTTGCTGTGTCAGTTTTCTATTGCAGTGATAGCAAACACTATTAATTGTTTTACAGTTCTGTAGGTCAGAAGCTGAACTTGGATCTCAGTGGGCTAAAATGCAGAGGTCACTCTGCATTCCTTCTGGACATCTAGGGGAGCCCATTTTTCTGCTTTTTCTACCTTCTAAATCTAAAGAGCACCCACATTCCTTGGCTCATGGCTTCTTCCTCTGACTCCAATGTCAAGTGTGTAACATCTTTGGCCAATGTTTTATAGTGATCCCCCTCTGGTTTCTTCTGTTACTTCATTGTTCCACTTTTAAGGATTCCTATAATTACTTTGGACCCACCTGCATATCCAGGATAATATCCCTATCTTAAGATCAGCTGATTAATAATTTTAATTTCATCTGCAACCTTAATGTAACTTTGCCATGTAATATACTCCAGGGACTAGGATGTAAGCATCTCTGGAAAGCAGGGGCATTATTCTACCTACCACAGTTCCTAGATTCTATTCTAAAGTCAGCTACACACTTGCTAGTAAAAGTGGAATGGGAGGTATGGAATATGGCTTCTGCAATGTCCGCTTTCACCTCCAACCTTCAGCATGTTTCTTCCTGTACTGTAGAAGCTGGGCTGCTAGAACTCTTATGCCAAGTTCCTATGCAGCTAGTTTTCCAGGTGTAATTAAAGTTTGAGCCTCAGATGTACTGCAGGGAAATTTGAATTCCATAATGAAGGATGTAAGGAAAGAAGAAAAAATAAGTAAGACATCCATTTCTATGGTGTGTGATGGGCCAGAGGAATTCACAGGTCTGCAGTCATTGCTTCCATGATTTGGTAGCTTTCTATAGTCAGAATGGCATTTACCGAACTATGGCAGGGGTGGTGTGGTGCTAGGTTTACCAGTTTTATAATTTGGTAGCTATAGTTTTCCTGGGCAGGGGCAGAGTGCTTCTGAGGGCTTGATAGTTTCCTGGGAAGCTCCATCAGCATCTGCAGCCCATTTTTAAGTAATGTGCTCTATGGGGAGACTGTATTCCATCAGTCCTAAATACATTTTTCCACTTTAGCTGTCAGTATGTCTATCATTCTTAGTAGTACATGAAATAATGGCATATTATAATCAGTGCTCCTTTCTTCCTGGGAAAACCATTTAGCATGGTTCATGCAACTCAGTCCTCTCTAATGCAGGTGAGTGTACTCAGTCACATCAGTCGTGTCTAATTCTTTGCGATCCTATGGACTGCAGCCCGCCAGGCTCCTCTGTCCATGGTGTTCTCCAGGCAAGAATATTGGAGCAGGTTGCTATTTCCTCTTCCAGGGGATCTTCCCAACCCAGGGACCAAATGTGCTTCTCTTAAATCTCCTGCATTGGCAGGTGGGTTCTTTACCACTAGTGCCATCTGGGAAGCCCTTGGGTCAACAGTTTATAACATAATGAAAATGAGTATCTGACCTTTAAAATTCAACTCTAAGACATAGAAAAACATATATTTTTTTTATTTTCTCTTGTAATAATTGTGTGTTAACCACCAAGAACAAAATGGACTTTGATTCAGAAAAGTAATATACCAGCAAATTATTTGCTGTGTAAAATGTAGAGGTTGCCTTTAACAAGGCAGATTTATCATAATTTACTTTAAGACATTAAGTCATATAGACCTAGATGACTTGTGGGGTAAATAATTCCCATTATTAGACTTTAGCAAATCAACATTTTTAAAATTTGCAATTTATTCCATGCCAGAGATTTTTTTAGGTTCTTCAAATCTCATTGCCTTTTCTCAATACCCTTCTATATGAAACATCAAGACAAATTTTAGGGAAGCAGATATAAGGTTGGAAAAATAATTTATCTTTTGCCTCAGCTTTTAAAGTTAATTTATATATTCAGCTAGTAAAGAAGGCAATGGCACCCCACTCTAGTACCCTTGCCTGGAAAATCCCATGGACAGAGGAGCCTGTAGGCTGCAGTCCATGGGGTCGCAAAGAGTTGGACACGACTGAGCGACTTGACTTTCACTTTTCACTTTCATGTATTGGAGAAGGAAATGGCAACCCACTCCAGTGTTCTTGCCTGGAGAATCCCAGGGACGGGGGAGCCTGGTGGGCTGCTGTCTATGAGGTTGCACAGAGTTGGACATGACTGAAGCGACTTAGCAGCAGCAGCAGCAGTAAAGAAAAGTATTCTGATTCAGAATATGAAATACAATGACATAAGAGACTCATTATAAAACATTCAAATTTGTGCTGACAATAAAGGTGCAATTGTAATTTTACTTGTGTGCTCTTAAAAGTCAAACATCAAAAACACCTGGATATACCACTTAGTTGATGTCTAACCCTTTACAATTCAGGCCTGAATTCCACTTTGATAGAAATATTTCTGAAATGTCTTCTATGCCTCCTTGCTTCCCATTTTAAACTGTATAAAAATTTTCTTGTGATACATGCTTATGGTATGGTTGACTAGGTACAAATCTAAGTGGGGTGGAATGGATATGTTGGGACATATACAATCATGTTGACTCTGAAGATTTTCTTGGAAAATATATATTCCAGTGCTAGCATACTTGTTTTCCTAAATCTCTCTTCTAATGAAGGTTGAGTTTAAAATGTGCAGATTCATGACTTCCTAAGCAGAGCTCAAAAGCTATATTTCTGTAAAAAATATTTGTGCATGAAAGGCTGAAGCAGAAAGTGATCACTGAGTAGAAGATTATCTTGTTTTTACTTCTCCTCAGTGTCCTTTGACTCATCTGGACAAATTTCAACACTATATTTCTGTATCACTGACGCCAGTCAGAGTTCACTTTGGGTTTTCTGCCTGATGTCCTATTTATTTAGGGTGAATATTCTTCATTATTTCAAAAATTCATGACAATGAATTTTTGAACATCTCAGTGAAAATGGGCATATTCTTTACCTTCATTGGATAATTTATGCTTATTTGATACCAGATTACAATTTTTGCTAAGTTGTTCTTTAACAAGCAACACAAATACAGGTAAATTTATAATTGTTTTTATCCTAAAAAAAATATTAAATGTTCTCTAATGGATCTTTTGTATGATAACATTTCACATTTAGAAGCTGAATACCATAGTTCATAGGTTGAATAAAATTAGACTGTGTTAATAACACAGTCAAATCACACTGAAATTTCAGGAATATACTGAAGAGTGTTTTTCTAAGCTTATGCCTGCTTCTTTAAAGTTTCTCAGTATTCCATATGCAACAGAGAACTTTTTATCCATTTTTATTAGCCTATTGGTGGGCTAGTAATTGAATTGTAAGATCATGTTATTTTAAAAAGCTTTCTTTGCAATTAAAATGTAATTTGATTGACAAATACAGAATCAAAAACAATCTAGCGTTAGTCTGAACACACTTAATTCAGAATAAATTTTGGATAGACTTGAGGTCATGTGTGATCTGGTAGTCTCTCATCACCACATCCATCAGACATTTTTGACCCTGAATCAGTTTCATAGATTCTACCATATTCTAAATCAAAGTAAACATCACTGGAAATTTTGTAAAAGGTGCCTTTTAAAGTCTTTTGCTAATCATTAGCTTTTTCGATTTGAAAGCACAGAATATTTGGCATGTAGATGATGAAGTAATTCACACAAAAAAGAAGTATTCAAACCCTGAAGACCTAGTTATTTGCCGATACAAATATTGTACAGGACTATTTTCATTTTTAAAATATTTTAAAGCAATATAAAATAGACAATAAGTTGTCTAAATTATTAGTATAAATTAGCAAAGGGACATACATTTTCTGCTCTTTTTTATTTTTAGGAAAAGTATTAGTTTATAGTCTCAGTGGATGTTAGGCCTTATTTATCCTTGATAAGCTTATTTCTTAGACTTCCCCAAGGTATATAAAACACAAAAAGGTAATACCAGTTTTTAATTATATTTCTACCATGAGTTATTTCAATTCATTACTTTAAATTTTCATCTGGCTGGATTTCTGTGAATCAGTTCCTCTAGAGACTGATCATTTAAAACTATTTTTTTTCTCTTTAAATGGCAATAAGTTTATGTACAACATAAGCAAATCGAAAGCCAACAATAATCTTATTTTACCAGAACATAAAAATTTGTCATTTGATTCTAATTGTCTTAATCTTAAAGCTGCTTGGCAGGTATGGAAGTATACATTTTCATTAACTTATTCATTCCTTCAACAAAAGTATAAGGAGCATACCAGGGACTACTGTTAAGTGCTGAGGACACAAACACATGAACTCAGATCAGTTCAGTTCAGTTCAGTAGCTCAGTTATATCCTACTCTGCGACCCCATGGACAGCAGCACACCAGGCTTCCCTGTCCATCACCAACTCCCAGAGCTTGCGCAAACTCATGTCCATTGAGTTGTTGATGATATCCAAAAAGCTCATCCTCTGTCATCCTCTTCTCCTCCCTCCTTCAATCTCCCAGCATCAGGATCTTTTCCAATGAGTCAGTTCTTCACATCAGGTGGCAAAAGTATTGGGAGTTTCAGCTTCAGCATCAGCCCTTCCAATGAATATTCAGGACTGATCTCCTTTAGGATGGACTTGTTGGATCTCCTTGCAGTCCAAGGGACTCTCAAGAGTCTTCTTCAACACCACAGTTCAAAGCCATCAGTTCTTTGGTGCTCAGCTTTCTTTATAGTCCAACTCTCACATCCATATATTACTCCTAGAAAAACCATAGCTTTGACTAGATGGACCTTTGTTGGCAAAGAAATGTCCCTGCTTTTTAATATGCTGTCTAGGTTGGTCATAGCTTTTCTTCCAAAGAGCAGGCATCTTTTAATTTCATGGATGTGGTCACCATCTGCAGCAATTTTGGAGCCCAAGAAAATAAAATCTGTCACTGTTTACATTGTTTCCCTATTATTTGCTATGAAGTGATGAAGTGACCATTGAGATAGTCAATTCCTAGGCCAGTTGATAAGAAGTCCACGGTCCCTGAGGTGGAGAAAGGGGTCTGCGGCTCTCAAGGAAACAGCAGCCTGGAATTCTCAAGGAGGAGGAAAGGACAAACATTTCTCTTTTCTACATTTCTTAGTAAGAATTATATAGCAATAATGTATCCTGCTTGAGGACATGTTTCTCCTTCCTGAAAACCTTCTGACTAATCCTGTTATCTTAAAATGTAAATTGTGGGAGTGGGTCTAGTAAGACCTTTACAATCTTGAGATATTCTTTTGATTTATTTTAATCACCAATTAAAAATATATATAATTCCCTTGCTAAGATTAGCAATGGGGGCACTCTCCATTCCCCTTCTGATGTCTATGTCAGAAGCCTTCTCTGTTCCTTTTCATACTTTAATAAAACTCTGCTACACAAAAGCTCTTGAGTGACCAAGCCTGGTCCATGGTCCCAAAGCCAAATCTTCTTCTGAGATCATGAATCCAACATTGTTCACTGTAAGATATTACCATGATCTTAGTTTTTTGACTGTGGAGTTTCAACATTCAGATCAATGTTGAACTCAGATCAGTCATTCCCTAAAATGGCTCAATGTCTACTGGGAGGAGGAGGAAAAATTATTCATAGGTTATTACAGCTTTTAAGCAGTCCATTTACACTAGAGTAGATGCTTTTGAAATTAGCACTTGCAAGGACCTATGGAGTTTCCCTCATGGCTCAGAGAGTAAAGAATCTGTCCACAATGTGGGAAACCTGGATTCTCTCTGTGGTTCAGGAAAATCTGTGGAGAAGGGAAAATCTCCTGAGTGACCAACACTTTCACTTTCACAAGCACTTACATATGTGCATGCTAAGTCACTTCAGTTGTATCTGACTCTTTGTGACCCCATGGACTGTGGACTTCCAAGCTCCTCTGTCCATGACATTTCCCAGGCAAGAATACTGGAGTGGGTTGCTATTCCTTTCTCCAGGGGATCTTCCCAAGCCAGAAATTGAACCTCAGTCTCCTGCATTGTAGGTGAATTCTTTGCCATCTGAACCACCAGGGAAGCCCTTATATGGACCCTGTTAAAACATCACTATTCATGAGGAACAGTTTACCAAGTTTGCTTATCCTGGGTATTGTATACATTTTAACCAAGTAAGATTTTTCAATTTAATAAATTTATCTATTGTAATGGGAGAAAATGGAGGAGAGTTATATATTTTAAGTTGAAAGTTTACATACCCTACAAGCAAAAATAGTTGAAAATGACTGAATCAACAGTATAAAGTATTTTTCTATACAGTTAAATATAAATAAATAGATTTATACTTAATTGATTTAGCATGAATTGTTTTCACATGAATTACTCAATTTTCATATTTAAGTAACTTGTATAAACAGTATAGTTGAAAAGGTTATGTATTATTTGACTGAGTCTTAACTTCCTTTTTCTCAGGTTCTAGGAATCCTCTTCACTATCAAATATATTTATTTGTAATATGATAGACTGATGTGGGATGCTTCTTTCTAGTTTCAGAGCTTATATTTTTAAGTCTCTGCTTATGTACTTGCCTAGAAATTCTTAAAATCAGAAATAATTTTCTAATCATGAATTCTCTCATTAGAAGTTCCATTATATATAACTTGATTTATGTATGCATTTTGAGAAATGTAATATTTTGTGTTGGAATATATGAAAGTATGTAAATTAGAAAAGTTAAATATGAAACTAAGAAGTAGTGGCAATAACAATAGGAATTAAATAAATTAGACAGATATGCCATGGTTGCTGAAAAGAGGCAGAGGTAACTGAAAGGAAACCTGAGACTTAGGCTTGAATTGTTGTCTCATCTTGCTAAAGGGAAACCAATAAGTGCTTCAGATGAACTACTTATTCTGTGCTGGGATCAAAAATTTCTATTGGTGTAGTTAAATTCTCTGAACTTGTGGACATTAAGAATTACCTAATCATACCTAGATAGCATATTCAAAAGCAGAGACATCACTTTGCTGACTAAGGTCTGTCTAGTCAAGGCTATGGTTTTTCCTGTGGTCATATATGGATGTGAGAGTTGGACTGTGAAGAAAGCTGAGCGCCAAAGAATTGATGCTGTTGAACTGTGGTGTTGGGGAAGACTCTTGAGGGTCCCTTGGACTGCAAGGAGATCCAACCAGTCCATTCTGAAGGAAATCAACCCTGGGATTTCTTTGGAAGGAATGATGCTAAAACTGAAACTCCAGTACTTTGGCCACCTCATGCGAAGAGTTGACTCATTGGAAAAGACTCTGATGCTGGGAGGGATGAGATGGCTGGATGGCATCACGGACTCGATGGATGTGAGTCTGAGTGAACTCCAGGAGTTGGTGATGGACAGGGAGGCCTGGCATGCTGCAATTTATGGGGTCTCAAAGAGTCGGACATGACTGAGAGACTGAACTGAACTGAATCATATCTGCTGGGTAGTTTAAACAAAGGATGCTCAGCATTTTCTTATATTTCTTGCATTTGGGATTTTTATGGTCCAGAAGTTGGATCAAGGAGGGTAGTTTTCACCAATCCCAAGCAATAAGATTTGCAATTCTTAAAAAAAAAAAAATTCATTGTAACTACCACATAACAGGCAAGCTTATCACAATATATCTGAAGTGAAGTGAAGTAAAAGTTGCTCAGTCATGTCTGACTCTTTGTGACCCCATGGACTAGACAGTCCATGGGATTCTCCAGACCAGAATACTGGAGTGGGTAGCTTTTCCCTTCTCCAGGGGATCTTCCCAACCCAGGGATTGAACCCAGGTCTCCCGCATTGCAGGAGGAGTCTTTACCAGCTGAGCCACAAGGGAAGCCCACAATATATCTGAGATGTTCCCAAATATCCAATTTTAGATTCATTCATTAGATTTAATTACATTTATAAATTTAATATTGAAAGAATGCTAATTATGAAAAGAAGGCTGAACATTGTTATTAAGATTAAATTGTCTTTCTCTGGCAAAGGTTTTGTCAGAAGAATGTCAGAAACATAGCAAAATTTAAGACCTACATATTTATTGGTTTAAGATGACATGCATGACACACAACATACTTTCAGGTTCAGGTTAGAGATTTGACATTCGGTTGCTTATCGCCAATATGGTTTTTGATTGAATCTATAAGTGGGCCTTAGAAAGCATCACTACGAATAAACCTAGTGGAGGTGATGGAATTCCAGTGGAGCTATTTCAAATCCTGAAAGATGATGCTGTGAAAGTGCTGCACTCAGTATATCAGCAAATTTGGAAAACTCAGCAGTGGCCACAGGACTGCAAAAGGTCAGTTTTCATTCCAATCCCAAAGAAAGGCAATGCCAAAGAATGCTCAAACTACCACACAATTGCACTCATCTCACATGCTAGTAAAGTAATGCTCAAAATTCTCCAAGCCAGGCTTCAATAATATGTGAACCATGAAATTCCTGATGTTCAAGCTGGTTTTAGAAAAGGCAGAGGAACCAGAGATCAAATGCCAACATCTGCTGGATCATCGAAAAGGTAAGAGAGTTCCAGAAAAACATCTATTTCTGCTTTATTGACTATGCCAATGCCTTTGACTGTGTGGATCACAATAAACTGTGGAAAATTCTGAGAGATGGGAATACCAGATCACCTGACCTGCCTCTTGAGAAATCTGTATGCCGGTCAGGAAGCAACAGTTAGAACTGGACATGGAACAACAGACTGGTTCCAAATAGGAAAAATAGTGCGTCACGGCTCTATATTGTCACCCTGCTTATTTAATTTATATGCAGAAATGCTGGACTGGAAGAAACACAAGCTGGAATCAAGATTGCTGGGAGAAATATAAATAACCTCAGATATGCAGATGACACCACCCTTATGGCAGAAAGTGAAGAGGAACTCAAAAGCCTCTTGATGAAAGTGAAAGAGGAGAGTGGAAAAGTTAGCTTAAAGCTCAACATTCAGAAAACTAAGATCATGGCATCTGGTCCCATCACTTCATGGGAAATAGTTAGGGAAACAGTGGAAACAGTGTCAGACTTTATTTTTGGGGCTCCAAAATCACTGCAGATGGTGACTGCAGCCATGAAATTAAAAGACACTTACTCCTTGGAAGGAAAGTTATCACCAACCTAGACAGCATATTAAATAGCAGAGACATTGCCAACAAAGGTCCATCTAGTAAAGGCTATGGTTTTTCCAGTGGTCATGTATGGATGTGAGAGTTGGACTGTGAAGAAGGCTGAGCGCTGAAGAATTGATGCTTTTGAACTGTAGTGTTGGAGAAGACTCTTGAGAGTCCCTTGGACTGCAAGGAGATTCAACCAGTCCATTCTGAAGGAGATCAGCCCTGGGATTTCTTCTGAAGGAATGATGCTAAAGCTGAACCTCCAGCACTTTGGCCACCTCATGCAAAGAGTTGACTCATTGGAAAAGACTCTGATGCTGGGAGGGATTGCGGGCAGGAGGAGAAGGGGATGACCGAGGATGAGATGGCTGGATGGCATCATGGACTCAATGGACACGAGTCTGAGTGTACTCCGGGAGTTGGTAATGGACAGGTAGGCCTGGTGTGCTGCGATTCATGGGGTCGCAAAGAGTTGGACATGACTGAGCAACTGAAGTGAACTGATAGCTCCCTAATATTTACTCCATTCCTGGAATTCAGTCCTATTGTCACTGATATAAAAAACATCATATTAGATGGCAGTGTAATTAATGGTGTAGAATCAGTACACAGCAAAATGGTCCTTTGTTGCCACAAAAATATTTTCAAACTCAAATTCTTGGCAATTGCATACTCAAAATCGTAACTTTAACAACATTGATTTATATGATACTGCTTATAGCAAAATTAGCATGTTTCTTTCTTTATCTGAGTAAACATTAGGCCTGTTTATACTGTTCTAAATTCTGTGATTTTGTTTATTTGTTTATTATTTTTCATATTACACTGCCTATTTCTTTCTTGTTTCCCTCATTGATTCCACAAGTCATATATTTTCTCCTTCTGCATTATTACACTGAATTTCTAGTGAGTCATTATACATTTTGGCAAGTTTATGTTTTTGCTCTCCCAGTTTTTACCAAGAAAGCTAAAATCAATGAAAATTACTTGGATTTATGTATGCTCAACTGTTAAACATTGAGAAGTGACAGCGTGAAGTTCTTTAGTATAATGGGTTGAATATATTTCAATGTTACTTTTCTAATTATGGTATACATGCTTGATGTATAGAGTTATGTTTCACTGTTTTCAAAACTTTGGTGAAGATCTTAGAGCAGTTTCATTATGTCATTCATATTCACAACACAAAGACCTCACCTTAAGTATCTAAGCGCCAACTTCAGCATCAAGGAATATTTGTTTGCCTGGTTCAATTAAAGAGTGGGGGTTAAAATGGGAATTTTGGATGGGAGTAAACAACATTTGGGAGCACATATAGGTGTCCATGATGCAGATAAAATACAGTATATGAACTTTATATGAAATGAGATGTTGGCTGCCATACATGCCCTGATATGTGTATGGTATTCCTTTGAAAGAGGACAGGATTAGCTGTGGAGGCTGATTCTACTCACATTCAACTATGGATACTATAGTTACTATTTTTGGGAATGAAGGCTACCTGGTCTCTGATGCTGATCCCTCCAGAGTCAGCTCTATGAATCAGGGCCCTAACAATATATTATCTGGTTTTGTTCTACTTGATAGATTTCTCCTCTTTAAAACTGGTTTAATTTTGTTTTATTGTAGATTTAAAAAACTTAGCTTATTGTCCATTCTCATTAACTTGAGCTTTATGATTAACTTCATGTTTTGAGTTTATTTAGTTTTTAGCCTAATTTGGGACTCTAGATCACTTTACTGTTCAAATAATTTAGCCTGAATAAAGTCCCTAAGTTTATGTTTCTTCATAAGAGTTTCAATAAATTACTCTGAGAAATAAAATTTAAAATAGGTATTTTTGTTTTATTTATATATTTATTCATTCAGTGTCAACATTAACTGAGAGGTGACCATGTCTTCTAGCCTTCATTTTCCAATCTTTAGACCCTGCTCAGAATATTATAGTCAATCTCTTTGTATTGATGAGTGATGCAAATCTTCAAATTTCAGCACATAATTTGCTCCCTGAGGTTAGTAATATTCCAGCAATATTTATTTATCTTTATATTAATATTATTAAAGGATTTTTAATAATCCAGAGTTCAGATTCCATTCATTGAGTTTGGAGTGTGGCTCAATAATATGAATTTTTATCAAATCTTCAAATGGTCTTCAGACTAAATTTTTGGAAACCACTATTTATAATGCATTGAGATAAGATATAAATTACCAATATTATGCTAAAAATTTTTCAAGCTAGGTTTCAGTACATGAACTGAGAATTCCACATGTACAAGGTGGGTTTAGAAAAGGCAGAGGAACCAGAAATCAAATTGCCAACATTCACTGGACCATAAAGAAAGCAAAGGAATTCCAGAAAAACATCTAGTTCTGCTTCATTGACTTTGCTAAAGCCTTTGACTGTGTGGATCACAGCAAACTGTGGAAAATTCTTACAAATTTGAGTACTAGATCACCTTACCTATCTCCAGAGAAACCTGTATGTGAGTCAAGAAGCAAAAGTTAAAACCTTGCAGGGAAAAACTGACTGGCTCAAAATTGGGAAAGGAGTACCATGAGGCTGTATATTTTCACCCAACTTATTTAACTTACATGCAGACTACATCATGCGAAATGCCAGGCTGGATGAATAACAAGCTGTAATCAAGATTACTGACAGAAATATCAGCAACCTCAGATGTGCAGATGATGCCACTCTAATAGCAGAAAGTGAAAATGAACTAAAGAGCTTCTTGATGAGGGTAAAAGAAGAAAGTGAAAAAGCTAGCTTGGAACTCAACATTCAAAAAACTTAGATCATGGCATCTGGTCCCATTATTTCATGGCAAATAGAAGGGCAAATTATGGAAGAGGTGACAGATTTTATTTTCTTGGACTCCAAAATCACTGTAGACAATGACTGCAGTCATGAAATTGAAAGACACTTACTCCTTGGAAAAAAATCTATGACAAACCTAGACAGCATATTAAAAAGCAGAGACATCACTTTGCCAACAAGAGGTTCCTATAGTCAAAGCTATGGTTTTTCCAGTAGTCATGTATGGATGTGAGAGTTGACTTTAATGAAGACTGAGTGTCAAAGAATTGATGCATTCAAACTGTGGTGCTGAAGAAAATTCTTGAGAGTCCCTTGAAATTCAAAGAGATCAAAGCAGTCAATCCTAAAGGAAATCAACCCTGAATACCCATTGAAATGATTGAGTACTTTGAACACCTGATGTGAAGAGCTGACTCATTGGAAAAGACCCTGATGCTGGAAAAGACTGAAGTAAAGAAAAAAGGGTGGCAGAGGATGAGACAGTTAGATAGCATCACTGGCTCAATGGACATGAATTTGAGCAAACTCCAGGAGATGTGGTTGGTTGTTGGGAAGAGGAGCCTGATGTGCTACAGTCCATGTGGTTACAAAGAGCCAGGCCCGACTTAGCAACTGAACAACAACAATATCTACTGTAATACAATCCTCCTGGAATAGAAGGGCAGGTTTCCAAGCTGATTCAAAAATGGCTTCAGAGAGCTGAAAAAGTGAATCTGCCTAGGGTGTTCTGGGTTGTTAAGTAGAAGGACTGGGGAAAGGATCTTAACTTTCAATTGGCATCAAAGGATCTCCCGTGTTTAATGCATTGCAGCCAGATTCTTCACCACTGAGACACCAGGACACTAATACATTGATGTTTAACTTGGCCATATGATTTCTTTTAACAATCAATGGAATATGTGAAAGGCTGATACATATCCATTCTGAATCTTGGCCTTAAGAAGTGGTATCATGTATTTCCATCCATCTCTCTGGAAGCTTGCAACCTGTGTCTGAAAAAAATCTTCCCTTGAGTATCCTTCAATCTAAAAGGTTAATATTTGAAGCTGGTGTGGACCAAGACTGCAGGTCAGTGCCAAGCTGGACGCAAACTTAATCAGTCAAACTCCAGTAGCCTCTTAAAACTGCAATTTAAAACGTAGCCTTTTCCAGAAACTCACATATTAATATTGGAAGTATAAGAATGGCATTTATTGTTTTATGCCACAGAGTTTTGATGTCATTTATTGTGGTCATTTATATAGGTAAATGTACAGTATGAAAAGGCAAAATGATAGGATACTGAAAGAGGTACTACCCAGGTCAGTAGGTGCCCAATATGCTACTGGAGGTCAGTGGAGAAATAACTCCAGAAAGAATGAAGCAAAAACAATACCCTGCTGTGGATGTGACTGGTCATAGAAGCAAGGTCCGATGCTGTAAAAAGCAGTATTGCATAGGAACCTGGAATGTCAGGTCCACGAATCAAGGCAAATTGGAAGTGGTCAAACAGGAGATGGCAAGAGTGAACGTCGACATTCTAGGAATCAGTGAACTAAAAGGGACTGGAATGGGTGAATTTAACTCAGATGACCATTATATCTACTACTGCAGTCAGGAATCCCTCAGAAGAAATTGAGTAGCCATCATGGTCAACAGAAGAGTCCGAAATGCAGTACTTGGATGCAATCTTAAAAATGACAGAATGATCTCTGTTCGTTTCTGAGGCAAACCATTCAATATCACAGTAATCCAAGTCTATGCCCCAACCAGTAATGCTGAAGAAGCTGAAGTCGAACGGTTCTATGAAGACCTACAAGACCTTTTAGAACTAACACCCAAAAAAGATGTCCTTTTCATTATAGGGGACTGCAATGAAAAAGTAGGGATTCAAGAAACACCTGGAGTAACAGGCAAATTTGGCCTTGGAATGCGGAATAAAGCAGGGCAAAAACTAATAGAGTTTTGCCAAGAAAATGCACTGGTCATAGCAAACACCCTCTTTCAACAACACAAGAGAAGACTCTACACATGGACATCACCAGATGGTCAACACTGAAATCAGATTGATTATATCTTTGCAGCCAGAGATGGAGAAGCTCTATACAGTCAACAAAAACAAGACCAGGAGCTGACTGTGGCTCAGATCATGAACACCTTATTACCAAACTCCGACTTAAATTGAAGAAAGTAGGGAAAACCGCTAGACTATTCAGGTATGATCTAAATCAAATCCCTTATGATTATACAGTGGAAGTGAGAAATAGATTTAAGGGCCTAGATCTGATAGATAGAGTGCCTGATGAACTATGGAATGAGGTTCATGACATTGTACAGGAGACAGGGATCAAGACTATCCCCATGGAAAAGAAATGCAAAAAAGAAAAATGGCTGTCTGGGGAGGCCTTACAAACAGCTGTGAAAGGAAGAGAAGCAAAAAGCCAAGGAGAAAAGGAAAGATATAAGCATCTGAATGCAGAGTTCCAAAGAATAGCAAGAAGAGATAAGAAAGCCTTCTTCAGTGATCAATGCAAAGAAATAGAGGAAAAGAACAGAATGGGAAAGACTAGAGATCTCTTCAAGAAAACTAGAGATACCAAGGGAACATTTCATGCAAAGATGGGCTCAATAAAGGACAGAAATGGTATGGACCTAACAGAAGCAGAATATATTAAGAAGAGATTGCAAGAATACACAGAAGAACTGTACAAAAATGATCTTCACGACCCAGATAATCACAATGGTGTGATCACTGATCTAGAGCCAGACATCCTGGAATGCGAAGTCAAGTGGGCCTTAGAAAGCATCACTACGACGAAAGCTAGTGGAGGTGGTGGAATTCCAGTGGAGCTATTTCAAATCCTGAAAGATGATGCTGTGAAAGTGCTATGCTCAATATGGCAGCAAATTTGGAAAACTCAGCAGTGGCCACTGGACTGGAAAATGTCAGTTTTCATTCCAATCCCAAAGAAAGGCAATGCCAAAGAATGCTCAAACTACTGCACAATTGCACTCATCATGCTTATTTGCCATTTTCTTATCTTTTCCAGTTTATTTCTACTTATTCTCTTGCTATAGTACATTTTGGATTCCCTGTGTTTTCTAGGAAAGTTAACATCTGGCTTAAATATTTCCTCCCAATTCTATTCTTAAAATCATGTTATTCTTGTAATAGCAATAGATTTTCCCCTTTCACTCTACTGTTCATTTGCTGCTGCTACCTATAACAGTATAAATTTTCAAGGATTTCCCAGGAAATGGGTAGAAACTAAATTTTACTGCTTTGATTTTTTATTTGAAGAGACTGACAGCATATTAGGAAACTTGGTCAATAGCAAAAGTAAACTTTGTAAGGCTCCTAGACTCACTTGTACATAATTTGCGTTCAGTTACATTTTTTGAATTAATGGATGAAAGGCTCAGCCAATATTTCCAGCAGATTAAACCAAGTTTTATTTATTAAAAGTATTAGAATTTTCAGTAAGTCTGAATGATATTTCAGAAGTGAAAAGAAAAACAGAGATATTAATTCTGTGTGGTAGATCATTCAGGATAAAGCAAAAAAAGATCAAACTCTTTTTAATATTACCAATTAATAATAATCAGAGATTATTAATACACATGATAACAGAGTCTCTGTCTTGAAGCTGTGTCTGTATTATGAAAGTAAGATATAATGAGTAAGGCAGTTATTCCCTTCAATAAGGGAAATTATATTTCTAAGTATTTTAAATATAAACTTTGAAATTAAGACTATTAACATAGCCATGGGTGGGTTAAGTCTCTTCAGCAGAAAAGCATTTTATAGTAAAGTCAGACCAGCAAGGCTATATTGTGATTACAAATAACCCTAAAACCCAAGTGTCTTAACACAATAAAATTTTATTTTCTAGCTTATAAGAAATATTGCAGATGCTGATGATTCTGCAGAGCAATTGTCCTTGCTGCAGCAATCCAATTATTCAGGATAAAGAGATTCCAAATCCTGTAGCTTCTCAATATGTGAAGAACTGAACACGGACTCTTAAATTCTCCCACTCAGAAATAGCACACATCATGTCTGCCTGTATTTCCTTAGGTAGGATTTACTTAAGTCCATTCCTGTCCTCAAGGGGGGACAAGAGGCACAATCTTGTTTCTTAAAAGAAAGCCACTTGTCAGTGGAGTGTAGAAAAACTTGCCATGTTCACCTGAAGTTAGCTAGCTTGTAAGTAGAACAACAAGATTTTCAACCCAGGTCTATCTCTAGACACTGGGCTCTTCATTACTGGGCTATGTTCATTCCTTAAGATAAATTAATTAGTAAACTTACAGGAATTAAGAGCAAGAATAATTCCAGAAAAGGGGGAAACTAGTAAAGTAATGCTCAAAATTCTCCAAGCCAGGCTTCAGCAGTACGTGAACCATGAATTTCCAGATGTTCAAGCTGGTTTTAGAAAAGGCAGAGGAACCAGGGATCAAATTGCCAACATCCTCTGGATCATGGAAAAAGCAAGAGAGTTCCAGAAAAACATCTATTTCTTCTTTATTGACTATGCCAAAGCCTTTGACTATGTGGATCACAATAAACTGTGGAAACTTCTTAAAAAGATGGGAATACCAGACCACCTGAGCTGCCTCTTGAGAAACCTATATGCAGGTTAGGAAGCAAGAGTTAGAACTGGACATGGAACAGACTTGTTCCAAATAGGAAAAGGAGTAGATAAAGGCTGTATATTGTTGCCCTGCTTATTTAACTTATATGCAGTGTACATCATGAGAAACTCTGGGCTGGATGAAGCACAAGCTGGAATCAAGATTGCCGGGAGAAATATCAATAACCTCAGATATGCAGATGACACCACCCTTATGGCAGAAAGTTAAGAGGAAATAAAAGGCCTCTTGATGGAAGTGAAAGAGGAGAGTGAAAAGTTGGCTTCAAGCTCAACATTCAGAAAACTAACATCATGGCATCTGGTCCCATCACTTCATGGGAAATAGATGGGGACACAGTGGAAACAGTGTCAGACTTTATTTTTTTGGGCTCCAAAATCACTGCAGATGGTGACTTCAGCCAGGAAATTAAAAGATGCTTACGCCTTGAAAGGAAAGTTATAACCAACCTAGATAGCATATTGAAAAGCAGAGACATTACTTTGCCAACAAAGGTCTGTCTCGTCAAGGCTATGGTTTTTCCAGTGGTCATGTATGGATGTGAGAGTTGGACTGTGAAGAAAGCTGAGCACCAAAGAATTGACAGCGCTTTTGAACTGTGGTGTTGGAGAACACTCTTGAGAGTCCCTTGGACTGCAAGAAAATTCAACCATTCCATCCTAAAGGAGACCAGTCCTGGGTGATGCTAAAGCTGAAACTCCAATACTTTGGCCACTTCATGTGAAGAATTGACTCATTGGAAAAGACTCTGATGCTGGGAGGGATTGGGGGCAGGAGGAGAAGGGGATGACAGAGGATGAGATGGCTGGATGGCATCACTGATTTGATGGACATGAGTTGGTTGAACTCTGGGAGTTGGTGATGGACAGGGAGCCTGGCATGCTGTGATTCATGAGGTCACAAAGAATCAGACACAACTGAGTGACTGAAATGAACTGAACGGAACTGAAGAAAGTTTCATGAAGACTGATTGCTAAAACATTTGTAGAATAACCTGAGATTCTGGAGGCTTAGGTGTGTTGTACTTGCTACTCTAATTTCTGTCATAGCTTTTGGGGCACCTGATGAAAAAAAGAAAACCTGGGGAAATTTTAGGGAAAAGTACATACTGAAACAACTACTGCTCTGGGTTAACTTTGATTGACAAGACTTTACCTAGGCAACGAGCATAGAGTTTTTAGTATGACAACATACTCATTCTATGATCTTCAAAATTCATTCTGCATCTCAGACAAGAGCCTGTGAATTTTGGATTCAAATAAACAATCTATTTGGATGCTTGCCATCCTGTCAAATTGAAAAGGGAATCTCCTGAGATGTCTATCAACAGAAGAGAACTTTTCTAGGATAAAAAAGTTAATTAATGATTAACTGACCTGCTTAAAGGCAAGTTGAGATATACAGCACACGTCAGCTACAAGTCACTTGAGAATTCTCATTTCACTTTGCTATAAAATGGATTCATTAATATTCTAACTGCTTATTTTATTGTCACTATAGTGATGGCTGGAGTTACAGGTTTATTCATACTGAGCAATGAGGTTTAATGATATTTTCACTTTGCAAGTTAAAAAGCTTTATATTTCTCATGGCAAATCATGACTGAGTATATCTGTTACATAGCTAAAGGTCAAATGAAGCAATGAATCTAGAGTCTAATTAAATTTATTTTGTATTATTTGTTAAAATGAATAACCACCTACAAATCCAAAGTGATCTCAGTTTTATTATTTCCCTGGAATCTGTGTTAAAATTTATTTCTCTTTTCAGAGCTGAGTTGTTCAAAATATCAAAAATTTAAAAACTGTTGGGAAGCTACCCATAATTATAACTATTTAAATTTTATAGTCATGAGAGTAAGATTGGAGCACAAATAGTTGTCAAATCACTTGATAACAGGGCTGTAACTAATTCTAAAAGTATTGTTCTTAAGATTTCATATGACAATGAATAAAATAACCAAGAAATGTTTAGGAATAAATCTGAGATATACATTTTCTTGCACATTTTCACAGTCACAAGGATGAAAATACAATTGAGAAGCAACTTTTCTCTTACTGTGTGGCAAATGTTAACACTTTAAGAAACAAATTACTGTTACAACAGAAAATAGGGTACCTACATGAAAAATGCAAAGAAATAGAGGAAAACAATAGAATGGGGAAGACTAGAGATTTCTTCAAGAAAATTAGAGATATCAAGGAAAGATTTCATGCAAGTTCAGTTCAGTTCAGTTCAATCGCTCAGTCATGTCCAACTCTTTGCAACCCCATGAATTACAGCACACCAGGCCTCCCTGTCCATCACTAACTCCTGGCGTTCACCCAAACTCATGTCCATCGAGTCGGTGATGCCATCCAGCCATCTTATCCTCTGTCGTCCCCTTCTCCTCCTGCCCCCAATCCCTTCCAGCATCAAGGTCTTTTCCAATGAGTCAACTCTTCGCATGAGGTGGCCAAAGTATTGGAGTTTCAGCTTTAGCATCAGTCCTTCCAAAGAAATCCCAGGACTGGTCTCCTTTAGAATGGACTGGTTGGATCTCCTTTCAGTCCAAGGGACTCTCAAGAGTCTTTTCCAACACCACAGTTCAAAAGCATCAATTCTTTGGCACTCAGCTTTCTTCACAGTCCAACTCTCACATCCATACATGACCACTGGAAAAACCATAGCCTTTACTAGATGGACCTTTGTTGGCAATGTCTCTGCTATTTAATATGCTGTCTAGGTTGGTGATAACTTTCCTTCCAAGAAGTAAGCGTCTTTTAATTTCCTGGCTGCAATCACCATCTGCAGTAATTTTGGAGCCCCCCCCCAAAATAAAGTGTGACACTGTTTCCACTGTTTCCCCATCTATTTCCCATGAAGTGATGGGACTAGATGTCATGATCTTAGTTTACTGAATGCCGAGCTTTAAGCCAATTTTTTCACTCTCCTCTTTCACTTTCATCAAGAGGCTTTTTAGCTCCTCTTCACTTTCTGCCATAAGGGTGGTGCCATCTGCATATCTGAGGTTATTGATATTTCTCCCAGCAATCTTGTTTCCAGCTTGTGCTTCTTCCACCCCAGCATTCTCATGATGTACTCTACATATAAGTTAAATAAGCAGGGTGACAATATACAGCCTTGTGGTACTCCTTTTGCTATTTGGAACCATGCAAAGATGGGCACAATAAAGGACAGGAATGGTATGGACCTAACAGAAGCAGAAGATATTAAGAAGAGGTGGCAAGAATACACAGAAGAACTATACAAAAAAGATCTTCATGACCCAGATAATCATGATGCTGTGATCGCTCATCTAGATCCAGACATCCTGGAGTGCAAAGTCAAGTGGGCCTTAAGAAGCATCGCTACAAACAAAGCTAGTAGAGGTGATGTAATTCCAGCTGAGTTATTTCAAATCCTAGAAGATGATGCTGTGAAAGTGCTGCACTCAACATGAAAACAAATTTAGAAAACTCATCATTTTTCTAAACTCAGTGCCCACAGGACTAGAAAAGGTCAATTTTCCTTCCAATCCCAAAGAAAGGCAATGCCAAAGATTGTTCAAACTGCTGCAAAATGGCACTCACTTCACATGCTAGCAAGGCTATGCTCAAAATCCTCCAAGGTAACTTCATATGTTGATGTACAAGCTAGATTTAGAAAAGGCAGAGGAACCAGAGATCAAATTGCCAAGAAGCGTTGGTTCATAGAAAAAGCTAAAGAATTCCAGAAAAACATCAACTCTGCTTCACTGACTATGCTAAAGCCTTTGACTGTGGATCACAACAAAGTGTGGAAAATTCTTAAAAAAATAGGAATACCAGACCACCTTAACTGCCTCCTGAGAAATCTGTATGCAGGTCAAGAGGCAACAGTTATAACCGGGCGTGGAACAACAGACTGGTTCCAAATTGGAAAAGAAGTATGTACAGTTAAGTACCCTGCTTAATTAACTTACATGCAGAGTACATCATGTAAAATCCCAGGCTGGATAAAGCATAAGTGGGAATCAAGATTGCTGAGGAAAATATCAATAACCTCAGAAATGCAGCTGACACCACCCTTATGGCAGAAAGTGAAGAGGAACTGAAGAGCCTCTTGATGAAAGTGAAAGGGGAGAGTGAAAAAGCTGACTTAAAACTCAACATTCAGAAAACTAAGATCATGGCATCTGGTCCCATCTCTTCATGGAAAATAGATGAGGAAACAATGGAAACAGTGACAGACTTTATTTTCTTGGGCTCAGAATCACTGGGAACAATGACTGCAGCCATGAAATTTTTTAAAAAAAATGTTTGTTCCTTATACACTATAATAAAGCAGAGACGTTAGATCTGCTTTAGACATTAATGATGAAGGTTCATCTATTCCAGTGGTCATGTGTGGATGTTAGAGTTTGACAGTAAAGAAGGTTGAGCACTGAAGAATTGATTCTTTTGAACTGTGGTATTGGAGAAGACTCTTAAGCATCCTCTGGACTGCAGGGAGAACAAACCAGTCAATCCTAAAGGAAATCAACCCTGAATATTTATTGGAAGGACTGATTCTGAAGGTGAAGCTGCAATACTTTGGCCACCTGATGCAAAGAGCCAACTCATTAGAAAAGACCCTGATACTAGGAAAGCTTGAAGCCAGGAGGAGAAGGCGATGACAGAGGATAAGAAGATTGGATGGCATCCTTAATTCAGTGGACATGAGTTTGAGCAGTCTCCAGGAGATGATGATAGACAGAGGAAGCCTGGTGTGCTGCAGTCCATGGGGTCTCAAAGAGCTGGAAATGACTGAGCAGTGAACAGCAACAACAATGAAAATACAGAAAAAGACCATATGAGAGGAAACTCATCCTCAGTGTGAGTAGATATATTACCTAGTAATTTACCAAAACTCATATGAGGAAGCATTAAGCAATGCTTGAAGCCTTTTAGAAAAGTCATCCACCTGCCAGGCTATAGTTTCTGGGATTAGTCATACAGATTAACTTTTCAATTAACAAGTCTTTTAATATTAGATTTATTTTTTCATAAGAAAATATAGACACTTTGGTTTCCTAAAGTTCATGAAAGTTTCAAATCAAGGCAAATACTTTGCCTTAATACCACATGCAAACAAAGGAAATATAAGAATGCAGCTGAATTTGAAAATCCTGATTAGCTTTGAAGGTTACTACCAAAAGCTTAGATTTACACAGTGATTTCAAAGACATTTGTCTGTTTGCTTATAATAGAAGTTCAATTCCGGATTGTATGCTCTGGTCAAAATCTCTAATTTACTATAAATGAATGCTCCTTATTTGGAAACAAACAAACAAACAAAAAAATAGACTGACAGAAGAAAGGGAAAATGCATTAATACAGAAGTATCTGTATATGTGTAAGCACATACATAATTTATATTTTAAATTTTAAAATGCATGCTAATGAGTCATCAAACCTCATTCTGCCTTCACTTAAATCTTTCAATAGAGCCTTTTTATAGAATCTAAAATTTAAGATGTATGCTAATGGTTCATGAGGAAGCATTTGACTTCTTTTTGAAACCTACTTGATTATAGATTCAAATCATTAAATCTATATTTGGTTCCTTTTATGGAACCCAGAAAAATGTCAGTTGGAAAACACTGATTCTCAGAAAAATAATAATAGAGCCTTTAATATTTAGCAACTATTTCATCTTACATGTGTTTATGCGTTTGCCTCATATCTTCTTTTATGATGTTAGGAAATGATCTATTAGACAAAAGGTATAGGACAAGATACATTAATCATGCAATCTCTATAACATGGATGGTAGAGTGTAAAGAAACATAGGGAACTATTATGTATGGCTAAGAAGAAAATTTGTTGCCCTGGTTCTGATACATTCTGCTTCTTGATGTTGGTTTAGTGACACTCTGTTTTAAGCCTCAATTAAATGATATAATATATATATATATATAACATTTCCTGAGACTTTCCATTGTGTTGCAAAGACCAAGTGAAAGTGTTCATTGCTCAGGTGTGTCTGATTCTTCATGATCCTGTGGACTGTAGCCCGCCATGGGCTATCCATGGAATTCTCCAGGCAAGATTACTGGAGTGGGTAGTGAATTCTCCAGGGGATCTTCTCGATGCAGGGATTGAACCCAGGTCTCCTGTACTGCAGGAACATTCTTACTGTCTGACCCACCAGGGAAGCCCTTTGCAAAAAAGAAAGTACGTAATATATGAGGAAATACATTCAGAATTGAAAATTGCAATACACATTGTTATTCAATTGAATAGCTCCACTGGAATCCCACAAATTTAAATCTTGTTACCACTATTGTCACTTGAATTCTATGTTGAACTCTTTTACTTTATTTTATAATCAACTACATTTTGAACAGGGCTTCTTTCATCTCCTCACCTCTCTTTTTAAGCAGCTTTCAGTCCTACTGTATTTCTGTTCCTGAAGGCATCCTTGGGAAACAGATAATCAAACAGTGAGAAATTTACAGTAAATTGTTTTATGTTCTCTGTTGCCTGCAGATAAGACTTTCCTCCCATTTATTCTCTCTCTCTCTCTTTTTTTTTTGATTTTGCTTCATGATCCTTTCTTAAATAAATATATAGAGAAGAAATTTTACCTACAACTACCGAACAATTGCACTCATCTCACACTAGTAAAGTAATGCTCAAGGTTCTCTAAGCCAGGCTTCAGCAGTACTGTGAATTGTGAACTTCCAGATGTTCAAGCTGGTTTTAGAAAAGGCAGAGGAACCAGAGATCAAATTGCCAACATCTGCTGGATCATGGAAAAAGCAAGAGAGTTTCAGAAAAACATCTATTTCTGCTTTATTGACTATGCCAAAGCCTTTGACTGTGTGGATCACAACAAACTGGAAAATTCTGAAAGAGATGGGAATACCAGATCACCTGTCCTGCCTCTTGAGAAACCTATATGCAGGCCAGGAAGCAAGAGTTAGAACTGTACATGGAACAACAGACTGGTTCCAAATAGGAAAAGGAGTACGTCAAGGCTGTATGTTGTTACCATGCTTATTTAACTTATACGCAGAGTACATCATGAGAAATGCTGGGCTGGATGAAGCACAAGCTGGAATCAAGATTGCTGGAGAAATATCAATAACCTCAGATATGCAGATGGCACCACCCTTATGGCAGAGAGTGAAGAAGAACTAAAGAGCCTCTTGATGAAAGTGAAAGAGAAGAGTGAAAAAGTTGGCTTAAAGCTCAACATTCAGAAAACTAACATCATGGCATTTGGTCTCATCACTCCATGGGAAATAGATGGGGAAACAGTGGAAACTGTCAGATTTTATTTTTTTGGGCCCCAAAATCACTGCAGATGGTGACTGCAGCCATGAAATTAAAGATGCTTACTCCTTGGAAGGAAAGTTATGACCAACCTAGACAACTTATTAAAAAGCAGAGACATTACTTTGCCAACAAAGGTCCTTCTAGTCAAGGCTTGGTTTTTCCAGTAGTCATGTATGCATGTGAGAGTTGGACTATAAAGAAAGCTGAGCACTGAAGAATTGATGCTTTTGAACTATGATGTTGGAGAAGACACTTGAGAGTCCCTTGGACTGCTGGAGATCCAACCAGAAAGGAGGTCAGTCTAGAATATTCATTGGAAGAACTGATGATGAAGCTGAAACTCCAATCCTTTGGCCACCTGATGCGAAGAGCTGACTCATTTGCAAAGACATGCTGGGAAAGATTGAGGGCAGGAGGAGAAGGGGATAACAAAGGATGAGATGGTTGGATGGCATCATTGACATGATGGACATGAATTTGGGTAAACTCCGGGAGTTGGTGATGGACAGGTAGGCCTGGTGTGCTGTGCTCCATGGGGTCACAAGGAGTCAGACACAACTCAGCGACTGAAATGAAGTTAACTGAGCCACAGTGTCATCTGTCACCACTGCCATTTTAACATTGTTTTCTTCTACTATTGACACTACTCCTGGTTACAAATGCACTGATCTCAGCACTTATATTGACTCATGGGATCAACATGACAAGCATATATGAAGTTTTTTTTAATAGCCCCAATTTAGTCGATAAAACTATAGCCCATACAAATTACCTAATTCAAGGTGGCTACACACTCACCAACACAAATGAAATGGGCATTTGGAGAACAAGTGAGGAGTAAGAAATGAATGAACTCGAAACAGAGCCTGTCATCCAGTCTGTGCATACTGGGAAAGTGTTCCAATGAAATCAACCTTTCTCTGTTTTCTTCCAGCAGAAACTAACAAGTGGGTATCATAAGCCTGTAACACATGGGGTCCCAAAATAATCAGCAGGTGATCGATCCTAACTGCATTGAGTAGAGTGGAGTGGAAATTACCATGAGAGGCATATGAGTTGTTCAATAAATAAAAGAGACCTTCAGGTAAATTGGAAGGGCAGCATAGTGTGACTTCTCTCTGTCACTGCCCAAACATATTGTGCTGACCAAAAAGTTCATTTGGGTTCTTCATACACTGCCATGAAAAAGCCTGAATGAGCTTTTGGCCAATTTAATATTTTAAAATTCTATCTTTGGTGATACATGAGTTTGCTTTACTTCTCAGTTCCACCCCCTAGCACTATAACTTTAGACATTAATTAATTCTCTGATTCTTCATTTTCTCGTCTATAAAATGGGGATAATAATTGTATCCACTTATTTAGGGTTATTATGAGAATTGAATTTGACAATCCATAGAGCAATAATTTATCAAGTGAGTGAAGTGAAGTCGCTTAGTCGTGTCTGGCTCTTTGCGACCCCATGGACTGTAGCCTCCCAGGCTCCTCCATCCATGGGATTTTCCAGGCAAGGGTACTGGAGTGGGTTGCCATTTCCTTCTCCAGGGGATTTTCCCAACCCAGGTATTGAATCCAGGTCTACTCGCATTGTGGGCACATGCTTTACTGTCTGAGCCACTTGGGAAGCCAATTTATCAAGCCTGACCCATAATAACTCTTACACATAAATGTTATAATTACAATACTTGTAATGATCAAAGTTTTGTAAATGTTCAGTTTGTTTCAGAATTTTTGAGTCTAAAAGATTCAAGTGTTTAAAAGCCAAAATCACTGTCAAGTTGAGGTTTTAAGATACTCAAGTGAAGAGAAGCTCAGTTCTTTCCCCAAATACCATTCCTATAAACACAGAGAAAACCGGCTGAGAACATGGGTCTTGTGGCTCCCCTTAATATCATGGACTAGGGCTGAGATGGATTTTTTTTTTACCATCTGAAGTCTTTCTTAGATGAAATTCTACATTTGATTCTTTTTGTATGTGGTCAAGTGAATAGTAACAATTTATAAATGTCCTGTGGTGGTAATATGCCACAAGTTCTCTTCTCTGCAACAAGATTCAGCCAATTAACTAGCTTTAGGTAAGAAACTCGAGGACAATCTACTCAGCAGGAGCAGTACTTTCCACCTTTATAGTTAATGCATTCCTCTCTCACCCCCCATAACTTTTGAACTAAAGTTTTTTACTGATCATCTGGATTCAGAAGTTTAATTTTTAAAATAAAAACCCAAGTGATATATGTATATCTTTTTTGTGAAACAATGATTTTCTCTTGCTTAAAACACTCCAAGAGACTTTCCCTTGCAGAATTTGAAATCCACTGAAATTTGTCTCATTACTAAAAATGAGCCTGTAATAGTCATTGCCTTACTTAACCTTCTCAGGCTAAATGATGTCATGCTGTGCTAAGTCAGCAGCAGAGAACAAATAACACTTCAACAGGAAAATCAGCAAGGAATTCCAAAGTAGAATACAATTCCTTTGACACTTATCTGGAAATGGCCACAATTTATATTACTGTATATTAGAAAAGTCCAAAAGTAAATGGTCTTAAAAATGAATAAAATTGAGTTATAATATTCTGTAGGGAAAAAGTATAAATTTGAAACTGAAATTATCTTCACCTTAAAAAGACTTTCATGGTTTTGATACTTTTTGAAAAATAATAATAAATGAAAATTATCATCACTCATTTTTTTTCTTACATAAGCCCATTTATTTAACTTATACAATGACTCTGTCCCAAGAATGTTACATGCATTATACTAACAGAAAAAGAGACAGAGTTAACAAGTGGGAGAAAGGACTGGAGTTCATTTTTTGTGACGCAAAACTAAGAGTTCAAGAATCATAACACGCTCTAGGTTCATCCACCTCACTAGAACTGACTCACTTTTTTATGGCTGAGTAATATTCTGCTGTATATATGTATCACCTCTTCTTTATCCATGTTTCTGTCAATGGATGTCAAGGGTGCTTCCATGTCCTGGCTATTATAAATAGTGCTACTATGAACATTGGGGTAGATGTGTCTTTTTCAGTTATGGTTTTCTCAGGGTATATGCCCAGTAGTGGGATTGCTGAGTCATATGGTAGATTTATTCCTAGTTTTTAAAGTAATCTCCATACTGCTCTTCATAATGGCTGTATCAGTTTACATTCCACCAACAGTGTAGAAGTGTTCCCTTTTTTCCATATCCTCTCCAACATTTATTATTTGTAGATTTTTTTGATGATGGCCATTCTGACTAGAGTGAGATGGCATCTCATTTTTGTTTGCATTTCTCCAACAATTAGTGATGTTGAACATCTTTATTGGCCATCTGTTTATCTTCTTTGGAGAAATGTCTGTTTAGGTCTTCTGCCCATTTTTGGATTGGGCTGTTTGTTTACCTAATATTGAGCTGTATGAGCTGCTTATATATTCTGGAGATTAATCCTTTGTCAGTTTCATTTGCAATTATTTTTTCCCATTCTGATGATTGTCTTTTATTCTTGTTTATTGTTTCCTTTGCATCAGTCTCTACAAAGACAATTTATACACATTTTTGCATTTGTTTTGTCACTAATGTTTTGCATTTGCAATCCATTTTAGTTTCCTTAATTTGAAGTTTGGACTCACTCGAAATTCTCATCATATTTTCAAATTATATACTTGTAGCCCTGGATGTCTCAAAAGCATATGTTAATTTAAATTTATGCATGTGTCTTAAATATTAACTTAATCCTAAGAACATCATGCATGCCCATGCTGTCTTTCATTCTGTCTGCAATCAATATGTTCTCAATTTTGGAGTAAGGGTCTCCTGTGTTTGCATTAGACCTGCCAAACTATCTCAGCCACTGCTTAGTTACTTGTGAAGAAATGCTTCATTTCCCCTGTTTTAGGCCTTTCCTGGGCTTCCCTGGTGGCTCAGATGGTAAAGAATCTGCCTGCAGTGAGGGAGACCTGGGTTCGATCCCTGGGTTGGGAAGATCCCCTGGAGGAGGGCATGGCAACCCACTCCAGTATTCTTGCCTGGAGAATCCCCATGGACAGAGGAGCCTGGCAGGCTACAGTTCATGGGGTTCTCAAAGAGTGGGACATTACTGAGTGACTAAGCACAAGACTTGCATGAACCTTGGCTTAACTCAACGGTGTAGTTTCAACACTTGTCTGATTGCCCTAATCTAGCTCTGCCATTTCCAAAGCTAACCTGAAAGGTAAAGCTTTGAACTAATGACTCTTAAGTACTCTCATTACAAAAATAATTAATTCTATATGTCCTTAGTATAATCATTCTTTATTTTATAATTTTCAAATTCAGTTTCTTTATTTTAGGCCTAATTTTAAAAGATTCAATTTTTTAATTTGCCCATCTAATTGTTAAATGTGGATTATCTACTCATTCTATGTTATTTTTCCTCTAAACAAATCTGTACACTACCTTTTCACAATTTCTATACCCTTGATGTCTCAATCAGTGAGATTTTTGCCATGTAAGATAATAGTTTTTTCTATCAAATTCTTAAAAATTGATATATGTTCCTATAGGAGCAGTTTCAAGGAAATTGTAATTACAGGTGATCTGTAGGAGGTTTTTTGAGCCACTGCAGAACTCACTTGTAACAGAATGAAAATCAAGTGGTAGCAGTTAGGGGTAGTAAAGCCTTCCTAGATATTCTTCCTGTGCAGTTCTCTTACCAGAGAGTGATAGAACTACCTTTGAATGCACATATCTTACTGTGTCTGTCAGGGTTCTCCAAAACCAGGACCAATCGAGAGAGAGAGAGAGACTGAGATTGAATGATTTTGAAACAAAGAGACAGAGAAGGAAGAGATTGAAAAAAATAATTGGGTCAAATGATTATGAGTAGGCTGGTAGACTGGAAACTTGGGTGGGAATTGAGGCTACAGTCTTCAGACAGAATTCTCTCTTTTCTGTGAGGCCTCAAGTTTTGCTCTTAAGGTCTTAATTTGAAACCCACCCACATTATGAGGTCAATTTCCTTTACTTAAAGTCAATTGATGGTACATGCTGATCACATCCACAAGATACTTTTAGAGCAACATCTAAATTAGTGTTTAAATTAATTACTGAGTACTATAGCTGAGCCAATTGACACAAAAAACTAGCCATCATATTCACCTCCCTTTTTTTTCCCTTGACAAGTTTTTATGCATAGTGACCTCAAATTCAAATTTTATTGTCTTTTAGTATTTAATCATGGGCCATTAAATTATTGTCCTTTTAAGTATCATCTTTGACTTTCAAAGAAATGTCAACAGAATAAATTACATCAGGCAACTTAAGCTCTCTGCAGTTCAGTTATTTCTATAATAAATGAAAGAATAATATGAAAAAATATATAAATATAAAAATTGAGATAGTAAATCATCTCTTGTTAACACTGTAATGTTTTAATTGAAGGAATAAATGAGAAACATATTTAAACAACTTCAAGGTGGCATGCAAATAAAAAGTAGTTTCACAAGATCTCTAGACCACTTTTTATCTGTTTTGTTTTGTTTTCTTCTTGGTCAGTCATTTTCTGGAGCCAGAAACTGGAAAGTGGGCTTTCTGCCACTTTACCTAAAGCCTTCCAAAGTCCACACAAGGCATCCAAACATTCCATCTGAAAGAGAGAACTTTCAGTAAACCAAGATGCTGTTTCAGCTATTAAAAAAGTAAGGTCCAGAAACTTAATGTTCAGCTAGATTTGGCTTCCTCAGCCACATTTAATGCAGTATAGAGAATAGAAAACAGGACTTTATGCTCTATCCTCAATTAAACTGGAACTATATGACTTTTAAAACTGTTAAATATGATGAAGAGTTTTCAAAGTCAGCGACACAATACATTGGTAAAATGAAGTTATACAAATAAGGTTCCCCATTTGCAGACCTCAGAAAATGTCATGAGTATTGTTTTCCATGTAAGCCATACATATATACACAGATACACAGGACTTTCACAAGCCATGTTTAATGTGTTTTAAAAAAAATATCTTTCTTATTTTTTTTTTTTTACTTTACTTAAGACTTACTTTTTTTAAAAGAAATTTTAGATTCATAGCAAAATTGGGAAAATACCAAAATTTCCCATATGCCCTCCACCCACCACTTGCACAGCCTCTCGTATTATCCACATCCCTCTCCAGAGTCATATTAGTTCAGTTCAGTCACTCAGTCATGCCTGACTCTTTGCAACTCTGTGGACTGCAGCATGTCAGGCTTCCCTGTCCATCACCAACTCCTGGAGTTTGCTCAACTCATGTCCATCAGGTCAGTGATGCTATCCAACCATCTCATCCTCTGTCACCCCATTCTCCTTCTGCCTTCAATCTTTCCCAGCATCAGGGTCTTTTCCAATGAGTCAGTTCTTCACATCAGGTAGCCAAAACACTGGAGCTTCAGATGAAACATCAGTCCTTCCAATGAATATTCAGGACTGATTTCCTTTAGGAGTGACTGGTTTGATCTCCTTGCAGTCCAAGAGACTCAAGAGTTTTCTCCAACACCACAGTTTAAAAGTATCAATTCTTTGGGACTCAGCTTTCTTTATGGTCCAACTCTCATATCCATACATGACTACTGGAAAAACCACAGCTTTGACTAGATGGACCTTTGTCAGCAAAGTAATGTCTCTGCTTTTTAATATGTTGTCTAGGTTGGTCATAGCTTTTCTCCCAAGAAGCAATCATCTTTTAATTTTGTGGCTGCAGTCATCATCTGCAGTGCTTTTGGAGCCTAAGAAAAGAAAGCCTGTCACTGTTTACATCATTTCCCCATCTATTTGCCACGAAGTGATAGAACTGGATGTCATATCTTTGATTTTTGAATGTTGAATTTTTTAAACCAGCTTTTGCACTGTCCTCTTTCACTTTCATCAAGAGGATTTTGAGTTCCTCTTCACTTCATGCCATAAAGGTGGTGTCATCTGCATAACTGAGGTTATTGTTTTTTCTCCCAGGAATCTTGATTCTAGCTTGTACCTCATCCAGTTCAGCATTTTGCATGATGTAGTCTGCATATAAGTTAAATCAGCTGGATAACAATATGTAGTCTTGATATCCTCCTTTCCCAATTTGGAATATATGTTTATTACAATTGGTGACCCACACAGACACATCATAGTAACTCAAAAGTCTTTAGTTTACATAAAGATTCACTCTTGATGTTCCAAATTCTATGATTTCAACAAATGTATTCATCATATTATATTATACAGAGTATTTTCACTGCCCTAAAAATCCTCTGTGTTCTTCCTATGTACCCTGCCCCTCCCCACCCATGGAAAACACTGATGTTTTTATTGTTTCCATAGTTTTGCCTTTTCCACAGTTTCATAGAGTTGAAATCATATATTGGGTTGGCCAAATGTTCATTCAAGTTATATTTATAGAAAAACGTGAGCAGACCTTTTGGCTAACCCAATAGTGTATAGTCTTTTCAGATTACTTTTTTCACTTTGTAACGTTCATTTAAAGTCTCTCCATGTCTTTTGTGGCTTGATAGCACATACCATCTTAGCACTAAATAATATTCCATTGTTTGGTATACCAAAGCTTGTTTACTCATTCACCCACTGAAGGACATCTTCATTAATACCAAGTTTTTGTATTTATGAATAAAACTACCATGAACATCCATGTGCAGAGTTTTGTTGTGAACTTTCTCAACTTGTCTAAATACCAAGAAGTTCAACTGCTTGATCATATGGATAAGAGCATGCTTAGCCTTAAAGATCTAAATGTAAGACTAGAAACTATAAAACTCCTAGAGGAAAACATAGGCAAAACACTCTCTGACATAAATCGCAGCAGGATCCTCTATGACACACCTCCCAGAGTAGTAGAAATAAAAACAAAAATAAACAAATGGGACCTAATTAAACTTAGAAGCTTTTGCATAGCAAAGGAAACTATAAACAAGGTGAAAAGACAGCCTTCAAAATGGGAGAAAATAATAGCAAATGAAGCAACGGACAAAATTAAACTTAAAAATATACAGGCAGCTCATGCAGCTCAATTCCAAAAAATTAAATGACCTAATCAAAAAATGGGCCAAAGAACTAAACAGACATTTCTCTAAGAAGACATACAGATGGCTAACAAACACATGAAAAGATGTTCAACATCACTCATTATCAGAGAAATGCAAGTCAAAACCACAATGAGGTACCATCTCACATCAGTCAGAATCAGTTTAGTTCAGTTCAGTTCAGTTGCTCAGTCATGTGACTCTTTGCAACCCCATGAAATGCAGCATGCCAGGCTTCCCTGTCCATCACCAACTCCAGGAGTCCACCCAAACCCATGTCCGTTGAGTTGGTGATGCTTTCCAACCATTTTGTCCTCTGTCATCCCCTTTTCCTCCTGCTTTCAATCTTTCCCAGCATCAGGGTTTTTTCAAATGCGTCAGCTCTTCGCATCAGGTGGCCAAAGTATTGGAGTTTCAGCTTCAACATCAGTCCTTCCAATGAACACCCAGGACTGATCTCCTTTAGGATGGACTGGTTGGATCTCCTTGCAGTCCAAGGGACTCTCAAGAATCTTCTCCAACACCACAGTTCAAAAGCATCAATTCTTCGGTGCTCAGCTTTCTTTATAGTCCAACTTTCACATCCATACATGATCACTGGAAAAACTATAGGCTTTATTAGATGGACCTTTGTTGACAAAGTAATGTCTCTGCTGTTTAATATGCTGTCTGGATTGGTCATAACTTTTCTTCCAAGGAGTAAGCATCTTTTAATTTCATGGCTGCAATCACCATCTGCAGTGATTTTGGAGCCCAGAAAAATAAAGTCAGCCACTGTTTCTACTGTTTCCCCATCTATTTGCCATGAAGTGATGGGACCAGATGCCATGAATGGCTCTTATCAAAAAGTCTACAAACAATAAATGCTGGAGACAGCGTGGAGAAAAGGGAACTCTCTTACACTGTTGGTGGGAATGCAAACTAGTACAGCCACTATGGAGAACAATGTGGAGATTCCTTAAAAAAACTGGAAATAGAACTGCCTTATGACCCAGCAATCCCACTGCTGGGCATACACACCAAGGAAGCCAGAAGTGAAAGGACATGTGTACCCCAATGTTCATCACAGCACTGTTTACAATAGCTAGGACATGGAAGCAACCTAAATGTCCATTGGCAGATGAATGGATAAGAAAGCTACGGTACATATACACAATGGATACTACTCAGCTATTAAAAAGAATGCATTTGAATCAGTTCTAGTGAGGTGGATGAAACTGGAACCTATTATACAGAGTGAAGTATGTCAGAAGGAAAAACACCAATAACATATATTAACACATATATATATGGAATTTAGGAAGACGGTAATGATAACCCTATATGCGAGATAGCAAAAGAGACATAGATGTAAAGAACAGAATTTTGGACTCTGTGGGAGAAGGTGAGGGTGAGATGATTTGAGAGAAGAGCATTGGAACATGTGTATTACTATATGTGAAATAGATCACCAGTCCAGGTTCGATGCATGAGATAGGGCACTCAGGGCTGGTGCACTGGGATGACCCTGATGGATGGGATGGGGAGGGGGGTGGGAAAGGGGTTCAGCATGGGAACACAAGTACACCTATGGCTGATTCATGTCAATGTATGGCAAAAACCACTACAATATTGTAAAGTAATTAGCCTCCAATTAAAATTAATTAATTAATTTTAAAAAAAGAGTATGCTTAGTCTTGTAAGAAAGGCAAGCTGCCTTGCAGGACTTTTTTTTTTTTTTTTTAACTGAAGAAACTTAAAACAAAAAACACAAAACTGCCTTGCAAAGTGGGTGTACCATTTTGCATTCCTACCAGCAATGTATGAGAGTTCCTGTTGTTCTATATCTGTGTCAGCATTTGTTAGCAGTTTTTCAGATTTTGGCCTTTATAGTAGGTGTGTAGAAGCAATTCAGTGTTGTTTTAATTTGCACTTCCCTGATGGCATTTGGTCTGGAGCATCTTTTCATCTACTTGTTTGCCACCTCTATATCTTCTTTAGTGAGCTCTCTGCTAAGATCTTTAGTCCATTTTTTGATAGTTCTTTGTATATTTTGAATAACAATTCTTCTCAGGTGTGTGTTTACAAATAGTTTTTCCATTTTGTGGCTTGTTTTCTCATCCTCTTGTTATTGCCTTTTCAGAGCAGAAGTTTTCCATTTTAATGAAGTTCAGCTTATCAATTATTTCATTCCTTGATTGTAACTTTGTTCCTGTATCTAAAAATTTATCAACATCCTTCAAGTCATCTAGGTTTTCTCCTATGTTATCTTACAGGAGTTTCATAGTTTTGTGTTTTTACATTTGGATCTATGATCTATTTTGTGTTAACTTTTGTGAAGCATGTAAATTCTGTGTCTTGATTTATACTCTTGTGTATGGATGGTCAGTTGTTCTAGCATCATTTGTAGAACCACCTTTGTTTCATTGTGTTGTCTTTACTCATTTGCCAGAAATCAGTTAACTATATTTATGAGTGTCTATTTCTGGGCTTTCTATTCTGTTTCATTGATCTGCTTTGTCCATTCTTCCACCCATACCATTCTGTCTTGATTACTGAAGCTCTATAGTGAGACTTGAAGTCAGGCAGTATCTATCTCCAACTTTATTTTTCTCCTTTAATTTCTGTCATCTCTTCTGGGTATTTTGTCTCTCCATATAAACATTAGAATTCATGTATCGATATCCACAAAAGGGGCTTCCCAGGTGGCTCCGTAGTAAAGAATCCACCTACCAATGCAGCAGACACAGGTTCGATCCTTGGGTTGGGAAGAGCCCCTGGAGGAGAAAATGGTGACTCATTCCAATATTCTTACCTGAAAAATCCAATGGACAGAGGAACCTGGCAGGTCACAGTCCTAGGGGTCTCAAAGAATTGGATGCGACTGAGCATGCATGTGATTGACTGATTGATCCACAAAATAACTTACTGGGATTTTTAATTTGGTTTGCATTATTCCATAGATCAATTTGAAAAGAATTAACACCTTAACAGTATGGCATCTTTATCCATGAATATAAAATACCTCTCCATTTATTCTTTGATTTTTTTTTCATCAGAGTTTTGTAGTTTTCCTCCTGTAAGTATTGTACATAGTTTGTTTGATTGATACTTAAGTACTGTATTTAATTTTGGGGTTGCTAATGTAAATGGCATTGTGCTTTAAATATCAGATTCCACTTGTTCACTGCTAGCATATGAGAAAGTGATTCACTTTGTATATTAACCCTGATTTAATCACTTATTGGTTACAAAAAATTTCTTAATAGTTCTTTGGCATTTTCTAGAGAGATGATCATGACACCTGTAAACAATGATAATGTTTATTTCCTGCTTTCCATTTTTTATCCCTTTATTTCCTTTTCTTATTGAATTCACACAAACTTCCAATATGATGTTAAAAAGGACTTGATCATCATGGGAAAGCTTCCATTTTTTCCCTGTCAAGTATGATGTTAGCTGTAAGGTGTTTGTAGATATTCTTTATCAGGTAGAGGAAATTTTCCTTTGTTCTCAATTTTAAGAGTTTTTTTTTTTTTTTTTAAATCATGAATGGGTGTTGGATTTTTAAAAAATGTTCTTTTGGCATTTATTTATTTCATTTATGTTTTATTTTTTAGCTTATTAATATGATGGATTGCATTAATTCGTTTTTGGATGTTGAAGCAGCCTTATACACAGAGAGTAAATCATATACCGAGAAGGCAATGGCACCCCACTCCAGCACTCTTGCCTGGAAAATCCAATGAACGGAGGAGCCTGGTGGGCTGCAGTCCATGGGGTTGCGAAGAGTCGGACATGAGTGAGCGACTTCCCTTTCACTTTTCAGTTTCATGCACTGGAGAAGAAATGGCGATCCACTCCAGTGGTCTTGCCTGGAGAATCCCAGGTATGGGGGAGACTGGTGGGCTGCTGTCTATGGGGTCGCACCATATACAATCATAGTTCTTTATACATTTGTTAGATTCATTTGCTAATATTTTATTGAGAGTTTTTGCACCTATATGCATACTGGAGATATTGGATTGTAGTTTCTTTTTTTTTCTGTAATATCTTTGCTTGGTTTTAATATTTGGGTAAGGCTGTCCTGTAGAGTAAGTGAGAAAGTATTCTCTGCTTCTATCCTCTGAAAGAGATTGTAGAGAATTAATATTATTTCTTCTTTAAATGTTTAATTGAATTCACTAGTGAACCCATCTAAGCCTGATGCTTTCTGCTTTGGAAGGTTATTTATTATTGTTTCAATTTCTATAACTTATATAGGCCTATTCAGATTGCCTAGTTCCTTTTATATGAGTTTTGGTAAATTGTGTCTTTCAACTGATTTATTTCATCTAGGTTATCAAATTTGTGGGCAGAAAGTTATGCATAGTACTTTGAAACTATCATTTTGATTTCCATGAACTTTATAATGATGTTACCTACTTTATTTTTGATATGAATAATTCATGTCCACTCTCATATATTTTTATTAGTTAGCCTGGCTAGAGGCTTATAAGTTTTGTTGATTTTTTTCAAAGAACCAGCTTTTGGCTCCACTGCTTTTCTCTAATGATTTCCTGTATTCAGTGTCACTGATTTCCCTTCTAATTCTTATTGTTCTTTGCTTCCACTTGATTTTATTTTAGTTTGTTCCTCTTCTTCAAGTTTCCTAATGCAGAAAATATAGATTATTAATTTTAGATCCATTATCTTTTACAGTATATACATCCAATGTTATGGGCTTTCCTCATAGCTCAGTTAGTAAAAAATCCACCTGCAATGCAGCAGACCCTGGTTCAATTCCTGGGTTGGGAAGATCCCCCAGAGAAGGGATAGGCTACCACTCCAGTATTCTTGGGCTTCCCTTATGGCTAGGCTGATAAAGAATCTGCCTGCAATGCGGGAGACCTGGGTTTGATCCCTGGGTTGGGAAGATCCCCTGGAGAAGGGAAAGGCCTCCCACTCTAGTATTCTGGCCTGGATAATTCCATGGACTGTATATTCCGTTGGGTCGCAAAGAATTGGAAATGACTGAGTGACCTTCACTTTCACTTTTCCAAAGTTATAAATTTCCCTCTAAGTACTGCTTTTACAGCATCTGACACATTTTGATAATTTGTATTTTCATTTTCAATTAGCTCAAAATATTTGAAATTTCTTTCAAGATTTCTTGTTTGACCCATGTGTTACTTAGAAGTGTTTTATTTAATCCCCATTTGTATTTTGATTTTCCAGTTATCTTTCTCTTATTGATTTTCATTCCATGTCATTCCATTCCATTTGCATTCCAGTTGCATTCCATTGTGTTCTGAGAGCAGACACTGCATTATTTCTATTTTTTAAAAATTTTATTTAGGTGTGTTTTATGACCCAGACTGTGGTATCTTGGTGAATATTCCATATAAGATTGAGAAGAATGTGTATTCTGCTCTTGGTGGATAAAGTAATCTGTGCTGTGTTATGCTTAGTCGCTTAGTTGTGTCTGACTATTTGTGACCCCGTGGACTGTAGCCTGCCAGGCTCCTCTGTCCATGGGGATTCTCTAGGCAAGAATACTTGAATGGGTTGCCACGCCCTCCTCCAGAGGATCTTCCCAACCCAGGGATCAAACAGAGGTCTCCCACATTGCAGGTGGATTATTTACCATCTGAACCACCAGGGAAATAGTCTACAGGTATCAATTATATTCAGTTGATTGGTGTTAAGTGCAGCTACATCCTCACCTATTTTCTGCAAGATTTGTCCCTTTCTGAGAAAGGGTTGTTGAAGTCTCCAGCAATGATAATAGATTCATCTGTTTTTCTTTGCAAGTCTTTTTGTCTCATCATTTGACACACTATTGTTAAGGCACTGGATTCTTTTGTTGTTACTTCTAAGAGAAACAATTGTTAGAGAACCAAATGATAAATATGACAGCTTTTGCATTAAACGCAATATTAGTGAAGTAGGAGGTGCTTAGTATTGTGCATGTTATCAGCTTGCAGGAATTGTACCTATTTTCATGTGGTTAAGCATGACTTAAAACAACACCTTGAAATTTATAGAATGTTTATGCCAGCTTGGGCTCTCATCCAGAAGTTAAAGAACTAAACTTTTAAAACAAGTCTAACAAAAAAGTACCGTCACATGAGGTCTACAGAGGTACTACAAATAAAAGAAGGAAAAGAGTACACAAACACACATATACACACACACCCCAAGTAGATCAATAACACCATCATTAAAAAAAATGTTCCTGCAGATCAGATAAAACTAACCAAATAACTCACCAAGAATAAAAATATAAAGAAAGCTTAAAGTAAATTGCTTCTAAAATGAAAAGATAGATGAAGAAAATATTTCCATAGATAGGACAAAATGATAAATACCTATGGAAACAGAAGTGACCAGGAAGATCCATTGGAGAAGGGATAGCTACCCACTCCAGTGTTCTTGGGCTTTCCTGTGGGCTCAGGTGGTAAAGAATCTACCTGCAATGTGGGAGACCTAGGTTGGGAAGATGCCCTGGAGAAGGGAAAGGCTACCCACTGCAGTATTCTGGCCTGGAGAATTTCATGGACTGTACATGGGTCACAAAGAGTTAGACATGACTGAAGGACTTTCACTTTATTCCAGGTCTCTGATCAACCAGCCAGTCTATTTATCACCAGAATTTGGTGTATATAAGTCATTCAACTCTTTTTTCCAGGTATAATACAGAGCTTTCTCTATTGGGAGAATTTCCTTTCAACACTGTCCGGGGTGGGGGAGTGGGGTACTCAGTGGTGCTCTAATATGCCAACAGTTTATTTGTAACTAGTGCAGTCATATTCATCAATGAGAATTAGTTCCACAACATTCCCTTGCCTACCAATTGGTTATCAGATACAGCCCCTCAGACTATAGGTATGAATTGAGAGAAAGGCTTTTTGTGTCTGAACTGTTAGAGCCCAATCCAGGATGCAGGGCTTCACATATAGAATGTGTTGCTTGTTTGCCTACATGGCTTTTGTAATTCTCTGGATCTAATGATGGCTGAACCATGATGGGCAAGTCATGTTGCCATCTCTTTTCCATTGTAGTGTCTCAGTGCTAGAGTGCAGTACCAGGCCAAGGGCATTTTTCCAAATAGTACAGAGTTCTACCATCCTCCCAAATCCTAGAGATATATACTACAACTATCAGGTTAAGGCTTGCAAAAAACTTCAGTCATGATTCTGAACCAACTCAGATGCATAAAAGTAACATTTTATTTGCTAGTTGTTGTGTCAAAAGTTATAGAACAGCTCACCAGACTGTGAACCTGCCACAGTGCTCTCTCACTTTGGATCCTATTTGAAATGGGCAGCCTTCTGTGGCATCCAATAAATAAGTTAGAGGATTATTCCTAAGTCCAGTCTGTATTCCTAAGTTCTCTAAGATCTTCAACTCTTTCCTACACTGGTAGGAGTTAGGGGACAGGGAATGGGGGTGAGGAGCAACAACTTGTCTTATTTGTTGAGGCTGTACCAGCATGACCAAGACCACTGGACTCTTAAAAACTTCACCAGTGCCTCGTGCATTTGAATCATTCAGAGTTCGTTTCCCTGGCACATTCACATCTGGCCCCATAGGAAAAAAGGTGAATGATATACACAGTGCTGAAGAATACAAATAGCTCTTATGTGAAAGTGAAAGTCACTCAGTCGTGTCTGACTCTTTGCGACCCCATGGACCATACAGTCCATGAAATTCTCCAGGCCAGAATACTGGAGTGGGTACCCACTGGAGTGGGTAGCCATTCCCTTCTCCAGTGGATCTTCCAATCCACAGATCGAGTGGATAACCTAGGTCTCCCATACTGCAGGTGGATTCTTTACCATCTGAGCCACAAGGGAAGCCCAAATGGCTCTTAAACATGGAAAGATTTTCAGCCTCACTTGTAACAAGACAAATGCAAAACAGTATTATACTTTGATACTATGTTTATCTTTCAGATTATCAAAGAACAAAAAGTCTGTGTTAGAAAAAATGAGAAAGAGATTCATTCACATACATATTTCTGAATTGTAAATGAGAAAAATGTCTATGGAGATTTATCAATCACTCTCAAATTATCAAATGTATATGCAATTTGTTCTAGAAATATATTTCCTTAGAATTATCCTACAGATAATGTTATATTTGAGAAAAATTACACATGTAAAAACTTAAGTATTGCTTTGTATATAATCAACAAATTGACAAATGATTTAACAATAGGCTAGTTAAATAATGCTATTCAAAGGATAAAGATTTAGAAAGAATGATATAGATCTTTAGCTATGATACAAAATGATCCAAAATATATTTTAAGTGAAAAAATCAAATTAGTGAACATTGTATGTTGCATGATATCATTTTTGTTTACCTCTATTTTTGAAGAATCTATGAGAAAATGCTCAAGAGATTATTTTAAAAATGGCTTTCTTATGGGTGGGAAGTTGATTATTTCTATGATAAGGCTATAGAAACAACTTATTTTTTCCATATTCTTATTTATTGCTTTTGAATTTTTTATTATAAGCTTACACTATTCATTTTTTAAAATAAAAATAAATCCTACCTGATTCAAATTAAATTTTTACTCATATCTAATTCAAAACCTTACTCCTCCCTCTGGTTCACATCTGAGCAGTGGCTTGAGGACTTACGTAGGAAAGAGAGTAAAAGTAATATCTGTTTATTCATTTTCTCTTTATCTCTTCCACTTGCCACTAGTTCTTTCAAAACTGAGGCAGGGTAATAAAGGACTAAATAAAAGAATTAAATATCTTATGAGTTTTTCAAGAAATAGGGAAATCCATACACTGTTGATGGAGTTTAAATTTGTTAAAATATTGAGAAATAAATCTGGCCATATCATATCTGGTGAATTTTGAGGAAATCTGGTAGAGTCCATTCTTTTTGGCATTTGGAAATCATTGACCTGCTGTTTGTAGGCATTAAAGCTCTGGCTGTCTCACTACTCAAGATGGAAAACTGCTTACATCCTTTTGGATGCCTTCTATACTCCTCAGAATAGCATTAGGTGCTATAAAAAATAAACTCTGGAATATAAATGATAGAGTAAAACATATAACTTTATTTCTTCCTCATCTAATAATCTAATGAAAATACCCTTAGGAAGATTTAGGAATGAGTGTGAAGGCTTTTGATTAGCATTCATTTAAAGTTAACCTGTCAAAGTTTCTGGCCTCTTCACCATGTAACTTTATAAGATTTCTTGTGCATTGCTGTTGAGCAAGTGGAGAAGAGGAAAACTTGAAAACTTGCAATATGGGAGAGAGTTTTATGAATCAGGCCTGGAAGTGGAATGTGCCACCACAATCTATTTCATGGACCTGGACTCACTTAAATAGGTAGACATTACTGTAAAGGAAGTTGAGAAATGTTGTCTCAGACTAGTCAACAGATCTTCACTGACAGTCCCACAGCATTGAAAAATCATGCATAATATTTCTGGTCAGCTACTTGTCTCTGCCATATATCCTTCAGCAGTTCACATGTCAGTTGCATTCCATAGCCTCTTATCGCTAAAGGATAGTGTTACTTTTCTCTTGCAATGCTCTACTCTTAGGCAAAGCATATGAGATATAAGACAAGCTTGGCTACCTTTTCTACTTGGCCCAGGAGAATCTTAAAATCACTTCCAAATGGAAAAGGGGCAGTAGCATTTGTGTGTGTGTGTGTGTGTGTATATATACATATATTCACTTTTTGTTTTTGTATTTTTTGGCTGCAACACATAGCTTGCAGGATCTTAGTTCCTGACTGGGTATTGAGCATGCATCCTCTGCAGTGAAAGCACAGAGTTCTAATCAATAGACTGTCAGGGAATTCCCTGTATAAATTCTTATGAAAGTTCAAAGGGAGAGAAAGCAGGACTGAGCCAAAAAGCTTTCAAATACAAATGCTGATCTGACATCTGTGAAAGGAAAGACTGGAGGAGATAGAACTGGTATGAAAAAGATCAGACAGCCATAGAAATCTGCAAAAGTCTTAGTGCCATGAAGAACATTAGAGCAGAGGTTACCAGCTGAAAGAATCTACATTATGTCAAAATGGCCAGACTCTATTAATATAACATGTTTAGTTATTGGTTGTTGAGACTAGACAAAAAAGAACATGGATTCATCGTTTGAAACATGAGGTGAACTCCAAAGGCATTAATAGTTGGAGGTTGTCAGCTAAAAGCACTCATTGAATAAGGAGTTCCTTTTTGGAAGGAAGTTTGAGTTAAAACCTCCAATACTACTTCAGCTATAGACATTAGACTTCCATTATTTCAGGTCCTTTCAATTTCTATGAATAGTTTTGTTGGTTTAGTCCTCAATTAACCTGGAAAGAAAGACTGATTCTTTCCAACTCCTGTCTCATCTCCATACCTCCTCATTAAGTGCTTAGGGACAGAAGAGGATATACCATAGTACTTCCATCAAGGAATGATGCAAGTCTGATCTCCCAGATGCCAACCTAAAGCCAGTCTTGTAAGGATGACTGTGGATAGCAGTCTCAGGTGAATTATGTTAACTATTGATATTTTCTGCAAATGTGAAAACTTTTCCACATCTTTCACCTTGTCCTGTTCTCATATTCTGTCTTCCTGAAATCATAATCAATGGTCTAGTAGTATAAGCTCTTATGTATATACCCTAGCTCCCCTTCCTGTTATCTATTTACCTGACACTGAGGGAACAAATCGTGATTGAATACAAGTGTTTTTTTTTTTTTTCAATTGTGTGTGATAACAAAAATACACAAATCTCACATTAAATTTATAACCAATAACTTGTATTTGTTGTCCAGGAATTCTACAAAAATTCCTTAGTTTGTTGTTTCTCAAGCTGTGGTCATTGAATCCATAGGATCAGTACTGTCTGGGAACTAATTTGAAATGTCATTGCAGGTCTGACTGCAGAAATGTAATTACAGGTCAATTCTACAGTTAGATGTGTAATTACAGGTCTATCAATTTCATAATACCCCATGGAATTCTGGGGTATCCATGCTCTAACAAGCTCTTTGGGTGACTCCGATGCATGTCAAAGTGTTAGACACTGTGCTTGACTCTTCATCCTCACAACTTTTTAGACATCGACTTCACACATTCTTTTCTTCAACTCATATTGCTAGCAACAGTGCTCCCATATTTTTTTCTCAGTCAATATCCTTGCCGTTTATTTTACTGAAAAAATAGAATTGTAAAGAACTTCCATAAGCTCCCTTTTTCCCACACTTCTAACCTGTGCCCATGTTTTATCTGCCTTTGCTCCTTTTTTCTGTGATTCATTTGTGCCCTGGATTTTATCCTCCTTTCCTAAATTTATAATTGCCTCACTTTCTCTTCATCAGCATCTATTCTATTTCCAATGAATCATTTCCATTAGCATTCAACTATGCTGGAACTATGCTATAACAACAATTAATAGTATCTTGACCTCTAGCAGTCTATTTCAGTGATCCAATTTACAGTAAAGCAGCTAAAAAGAGAATATATAGTTCATATCTCAAATTTATTTCTCTCTAACCTACTTTAATCAGGCTTCCTCTGTACCATTTTGTGACAGCTCTTGTTAAGGACACCAGTGTTTCCCACCTTGCTAAATATATTGATTGAATATATCAATTTTTAGTCCTCATCGTCATACTCTCTTTATATTATATAAATTATCTGCCATATTTCCATATGAGTCACTCTCTTGGAATCTTCATATCTCTGCTCAAATATAACATTATTAATATAGTATAATGTTAACAGCAAATACTATGACAGAATAATATCTATAAAATATGGTTTTGAGAAGTTCAGGTATTAATACTATCCCAATTTTTAAGTTGAAGGACTGAGGCACAGGCAGGTATATTAATTTTTTCCAAAGTCACACTGTCAGTAAGAATGGAGTCCCACCACAATTCAAACCCAAGCAAGGTTGTATGACCCTAAGTCCTAAACCACACTGGCTGTACAGGTTTCCTGGACTAACTATACTAATTAGCTAACATCACCTCTTGTCCTCTCTGTCCTCAGTTTTGTGTTCTTGCATAGCCTTTATTTTCATCCATGGCAGAGTATGTCAAGTGTTACTGTATTTCCTAATCTCTCTTTCAGCTAGGTGGAACTTATTTCTGTCCAATGGCACATAGTCATAAATGATGTGAGTCACTTAAAAGCCTGGCATAAGATAACCTCCAGATGCTCTGAGATGGATTTACTGTGAACCTAATGAAGCTTAATACTCAGGGAACTTGCTCAATATCAGTATCTTCTGAGACTCACAGAGGGCCTTAGAAATGTACCTACATGTTCTTGTAAAAGATGTTTTATGATATTTTCAGCCCTTTAAGAAATTAGTCTCTTTATACTCTGATTCCATCTGTCACATTTCATCTTTAGTTGTATAAAGTTAGAAAGATAGCAGGTATTCGGGGATATATAAAGGGGAAAGTTGAATTAATGTTGTATGTGGATGGGCTTTGGGAAGATGTATGCATATGTTTTGCTTTTCTTCCCATCTGAATTTAATTTATGCAGATATATAAATGGCTTTCATGAGTTCTTCAATCACCCACTGTGCTGATTCATCCAGAATCATAATACAGAGATGAGAGGACAGAGGTCTTATCGTGATATGACTGTGTCCCATGGCAATTAGCATCAGACTTACGTGGATGCAGAAAAAACTGGATTTGAGACACAGGGTTTTAGAGGTTGTATATGGAAAATTATTCAAGTTACATGATATTGAAATTAGGTGAATGCTATTCGCTTTTCATTGAAACCTAATGAAATGAAAATATTCTCTTGTCAAGAATATGAAAAGCAGGTGACTATTCAACATGAAAAGGAAAATCAGGAAAATGAAAAAAATACATATTAATCCTGTCACACAATATGTTGAATTAAACCACTAAGATTTTGAGATTTGTTAGAGCATTAGACCATCCCCATGGAAAAGAAATGCAAAAAAGCAAAATGGTTGTCAGTGAAGGGTGGGGGCGGGCCTTACAAATACTGTGAAAAGAAGAGAAGTGAAAAACAAAGAAGAAAAGGAAAGATACAAGCATCTGAATGCAGAGTTCCAAAGAATAGCAAGAAGAGATAAGAAAGCTTTCCTCAGCGATCAATGCAAAGAAATAGAAGAAAACAACAGAATGGGAAAGACTAGACGTCTCTTCAAGAAAATTAGAGATACCAAAGGAACATTTCATGCAAGATGGGCTCAATAAAGGACAGAAACAGTATGTACCTAACAGAAGCAGAAGATATTAAGAAGAGATAGCAAGAATACACAGAAGAACTGTACGAAAAAGATCTTCACATCCAAGATAATCACGATGGTATGATCACTTATCTAGAGCCAGCTTCTGGAATGTGAAGTCAAGTGGGGCTTAGGAAGCATCATTACGAACAAAGCTAGTGGAGGCAATGGAATTCCAGTGGAGCTATTTCAAATCCTGAAAGACGATGCTGTGAAACTGCTGCACTCAATATGCCAGCAAATTTGGAAAACTCAGCAGTGGCCACAGGACTGGAAAAGGTCAGTTTTCATTCCAATCCCAAAGAAAGGCAGTGCCAAAGAATGCTCAAACTACTGCACAATTGCACTCATCTCATATGCTAGTAAAGTAATGCTCAAAATTCTCTAAGCCAGGCTTCAGTAGTACGTGAACCATGAACTTCCAGATTTTCAAGCTGGTTTTAGAAAAGGCAGAGAAACCAGAGATCAAATGCCAACATCCGCTGGATCATGGAAAAAGCAAGAGAGTTCCAGAAAAACATCTATTTCTGCTTTATTGACTATGCCAAAGCCTTTGACTGTGTGGATCACAATAAACTGTGGAAAATTCTTAAGAGATGGGACTACCAGACCACCTAACCTGCCTCTTGAGAAACCTGTATGCAGGTCAGGAAGCAACAGTTAGAACTGGACATGGAACAACAAACTGGTTCCAAATAGGAAAAGGAGTACGTCAAGGCTGTATATTGTCACCCTGCTTATTTAATTTCTATGTAGAGTACATCATAAGAAACACTGGGCTGGAAGAAGCACAAGCTAGAATCAAGATTGCTGGGAGAAATGTTTGTAACCTCAGATATGCAGATGACACCACCCTTATGGCAGAAAGTGAAGAGGAACTAAAAAGCCTCTTGATGAAAGTGAAAGAGGAGAGTGAAAAAGTTGGCTTAAAGCTCAACATTCAGAAAACGAAGATCATGGCATCCGGTCCCATCACTTCATGGGAAGTAGATGGGGAAACAGTGGAAACAGTGTCAGACTTTATTTTTTGGGGGCTCCAAAATTGTTGCAGATGGTGACTGCAGCCATGAAATTAAAAGACACTTATTCCTTGGAATAAGTTATGACCAACCTAGATAGCATATTGAAAGGCAGAGACATTACTTTGCCAGCAAAGGTCTGTCTAGTCAAGGCTATGGTTTTTCCAGTAGCCATGTATGGATGTGAGAGTTGGACTGTGAAGAAAGCTGAGGACTGAAGAATTGATGCTTTTGAACTGTGGTGTTGGAGAAGACTCTTGAGAGTCCCTTGGACTACAAAGAGATCCAACCAGTCCATTCTGAAGGAGATCAGCCCTGGGATTTCTTTGGAAGGAATGATGCTAAAGCTGAAACTCCAGTACTTTAGCCACCTCATGCGAAGAGTTGATTCATTGGAAAAGACTCTGATGCTGGGAAAGATTGAAGGCAGGATGAGAAGGGGACAACAGAGGATGAGATGGCTGGATGGCATCACGGACTTGATGAATGTGAGTCTGAGTGAACTCCTTGAGTTGGTGATGGACAGGGAGGCCTGGCGTGCTGCAATTCATGGGGCCGCAGAGTCAGACACGACTGAGCGACTAAACTGAACTTACTATTACTTATTGCAATAAAATATAATACCCAACACCTTATATATTTTCATTGTGCTCATATGAGCTCCATGGTGGTAGAGTCTTTGCTATTTGTTTACTGCTTGTTTTCTGGCAACTAAAATGGAATATGACATACAGTAATCTTCCAGCACATATTTCTGTACATATAAATACATCATACTGTAATTGCAGAATGTAAAAAATAGAGTATAATAGAAGTTTCCTAGAAGGAAAAATTACAAATCTCTGTTAATGAACAATACTCAGATCAACTGACTTCTCATCAGACAGACACAGTACTCAAAACAAAGAATAACACTAATTTTTATTGATTGATAACAGATTACAGTGGATTTCGTGGCTTAGAACAGCACACATTTTTATCTCAACCTTTCTGAGGGCCTGGAGGGTAGTATGCTCGGTGCTTTGCTGAAGGTTCACAAGACTGCAGTCAAACATTTGGGGGCTTGATCTCATCCGAAGCTTGGGTTTTTTTTTTTTTTTTTTTTCTCACTGTTGTTGCCAGATTAATTCCTTTTAGTTGTAGGACTGGGACATTCTGCTGCCAGGTGGACTTCTGGAGGACTTGCAGCTTGCTTCTTCATGGACGAATGAGAGTATCTCAGTGCTTCCAATCTTCATCTTCAAAGCATTTCTCAGATACCTTGTAAAGGCCTTACCCTACAAGATCAAGGCTACCCCGGACAAAAGTTCGCTAATCAGGGGCCTTAATCACGCCTGTAAAATACCTTTTCCTTTGTCCCATAGCCATGGGAATAAAATCCAGTCCCATTCATACTCAGGGGAAGAAGTACACAAGCTGAACTATTCTAAGGGCTAGGAATCTCGGGAATAAAATCCAGTCCCATTCACAGTCCCATTCATAATCAGGGGAAGAAGTACACAAGCTGAACTGTGCTAAGTGCTAGGAATCTCGGGAATAAAATCCGGTCCCATTCACAGTCCCATTCATACTCAGGGGAAGAAGCACACAAGCTGAACTGTGCTAAGGGCTAGGAATCTCGGGTATAAAATCCAGTCCCATTCACAGTCCCATTCATCTTCAGGGGAAGAAGCACACAAGCTGAACTGTGCTAAGGGCTAGGAATCTGGGGGTCCACCTCAGAATCTTGCCAATATAAATGCTTTCAAAGTAAATTCTTTCTAACCTAAAATTCTACACTCAGACAAAATATCAGATATTTTAGACATGTAAACATTTAGGATTTCTCTGTGTAGCAAATAATTAACTTAGTAGGCCTGATATTGCTTTTTAGAAGGGTTTAGTTGTGGAGTTGTCCTTGGCTGATTTTTGGGAACTTGGCTTTTGCAATGTTCCCGATGTTAATCATCAATAAAATTGTTTTATATGTCTTGGCACTGAACACTGCTGTACCAAGATGACTAGATTATTTATGCAAAAATTTGATTTGTGGTAAATGCCTCTTTTCCTTCTGGGAGTCTGTAATTTTTGTAATTATAACTCAGAGAATGGCCAGTCCCCATTAAAAGTCCTGTACTGTGAGTCTCAAGTGGGTTTCCCTGGACAACAACATTTTACAAATGCTACTATATTCCATTGCTGGAGAAAAAAGCATATTTTTTTGCTGCCACAACACTCACTAACATGAGAGGGAAAACTTAGAAGTCTGTTGCTGCTATCTTTCAAACTTTGCCTCATGGGGCTTTTTCCATTACTAATTCTTTGTATCTGTGCTGTTGTTGTTTTTTATTTGCTAAGTCATGTCCGACTCTTTGTGACCCCATGGACTATAGCCCACCAGGCTCCTCTGTCCATGGGATATCTCAGGCGAAAATACTGGAGTGGGTTGCTATTTGCTTTTCCAGGGGATCTTCCTAACCCAGGGATTGAACCTGTGTCTCTAGCTTGGTAGGCAGATTCTTTACCACTGTGCCACCTGTAAAGATTTCTTTGAATCCCTCCAGAGTAATTTATCATAGCCTCTGAATTCTGTGTGTCCTTCTAATGAGTTACCAAAGATGAGATTTTTGCAGGATCCCCAAATCCCCTGCAGTCTCTTTATTATAAAGGAAATCCACCAGAAAAATTAGGGTGTAATTCAAGAAAGATGAAAGTGTATTTAAGAAGCAGTACAGTGTATTCAGGTCAGTAAATCCAAGGCAGGGAATAATAGCTGTGAATCAGCCTGGAGAACAGCCAGTTCTGGCAGCAGAAAAAGAGTATAGAAAAATCACAAGTAAATATATGCTATAATTGAGATTCTAAAAAAATGAGACTATAAGAAAATCCAGCACTATAACAAAAATGAAACAATGAACAAACTCAGAAAACAAAAATTGCACAAAAATGATTGTCCAAGATGATGGCAAAATGTGTCATGAATTTTGAATAATTGTTAAATAATGAAAATTATTATGCATTTTATCTAAAATGGGAGAGTATTTTAGCTCATGTAGTTCTAGGCTAATTACTTTGAACACATAGAGACAAACATCTGTTATTATCACATATTACCAAGTCTAATACTGGAGAGATTTTGTAAGCCATTAATAATGTAAATATTTTTTAGTCACTTTCATTTTAATTGCTTTTGACTTAATTGCCAAAATATATAAATTTTGGTAGTTATTAAGAAATCAAAAAGAAATATTAAACGTCACTGTGTAAAAATAAAATGTCAGTAGCAAAATTTAGGAGATGCAATGTGGAGAAACAATAGGAGTATTAGCACCACCAACTTTCATTTTAGATGGTGAAATGATACTGTAAATATTTATGGAAAAAGAAATAAAACTTTATATTTAGAGTTTAATTATAAGTAATAGAAGGATTGTTGCTGAAGCTAAAGTTCCAATACTTTGGCCACTTGATTCAAAGAGCCGATTCATTGGCAAAGACCCTGATTCTGGGCAAGACTGAAGGCAAAAGGAGAAGGGGCTGCAGAGGGTAAGATGGTTAGACAGTATCTTTGACTCAATGGACATGAATCTGAGCAAACTCTAGGAGATAGTGGAGGACAGAGGAGCCTAGTGTGCTACAGTCCATGATGTTGCAGAGTCAGACAAAACTTAGCAACTGAACAACAAGTAAATGATAGAACTAAAATAATAATAGTACATATAGCAAACAAGGATTGGGAGGGGGTATACAGTATATAGACCCTGTCAGAGAATGAATGCATAGTGTTTAAAGTTGAAAATCCATAAATGTAAGCTATATATATATATATTTAACACATTTAATTAACAATATATTAGAAAAGTATCAGAAAACTAACATTTTTCAAAAATTCTTTGGTATTTCATGTGCTAACATGTAGATTCTTTGATTTATATTGAACCTTTAAAGGAGAAGAATATTAATGGGAGTTAGTTATCCAGATTCCAATATGAAAGTAACAGTTTTATTAAAGTAGTGAGATAATATAAGTTTTTGACTTCTAATTTTAAGTTTTTTAATATTATAACATTGTTTTTAACTTTAAAACATAATTTTATATTAAACATGTCCAAAATCTATTAGACACTTAATGTTACTAGGAGGATGGAGATTTTAGTTTTCCTGCTCTATTCTTAGAATATAGAACAATGATCGGCATATGATAAATGTTCCACAAACATTTGTTGAGTGAAAGCAATTTGAACTCAACAAATAGTTTTTAATTATCTCCTACATGAAAGGTAATATTTTAGGTTCAGCAACTCCAACTCTAATCACTCTCTTCTCTTTGTATAAATCTCATTTTGATTCCACTTTAATAATTTTTTAAATGATTTAATTTCATCCCTATTGCTCTAAGACCTTTTGCTTCATATGCTTTGCATCCATGGAAACCTAAAATACTTTAATATCATACTTGACCTTCCAGGGGAACTGCCATTTAAGAGAAACACCAGAGAAAGAATAGGAATTGCATCATGAAACTATCAGATATTGAGGCAACAGCATTTATGACAACTTGGTATTTCAGAAGGATAGGAAGAATCTTGATACCATTCAAACATAGCGTTTGAAGAGTAAATGTAGTCAGAGTGTTTATAATCATGGGGAAGAAATAAAAGAACAAAGTAAGCTATTGAAGAACAACTGTGTTTCAAAACTATCTATACAGCTGCAGCCAGGAATTGATATGAATTAGCACTAAAGAACTATTTCTAGGATATTTGGAATAGGAAGATGGTATATATATTTTATATATGACAATATGTGTTACTCTTGCCTAGAAAATCCCATGGACGGAGGAGCCTGGTGGGCTGCAGTCCATGGGGTCGCTAAGAGTCGGGCACGACTGAGTGACTTCACTTTCACTTTTCACTTTCCTGCATTGGAGAAGGAAATGGCAACCCACTCCAGTGTTCTTGCCTGGAGAATCCCAGGGGCAGGGAGCCTGGTGGGCTGCTGTCTATGGGGTTGCACAGAGTCGGACACGACTGAAGTGACTTAGCAGTAGCATATGTATAGTAGAATTAGATAGTAAAATTATTAGAACTTGGTGACTGAATAGTTATATGGAGGGAGGCTTGAGGATGATTTGGGCAAAATTCTTACAGAGAATTTGAAGGGAAATAGATTTTAATTTTTTTTGATGAGAGCAAAATCACTGCAGATGGTGACTTTAGCCATGAAATTAAAAGATACTTACTCCTTGGAAGGAAAGTTATGACCAATCTAGATAGCATATTCAAAAGCAGAGATACTTTGCCAACAAAGGTCCATCTAGTCAAGGCTATGGTTTCTCCAGTGGTCATGTATGGATGTAAGAGTTGGAGTATGAAGAAAGCTGAGTGCTGAAGAATTGATGCTTTTGAAATGTGGTGTTGGAGAAAACTCTTGAGAGTCCCTTGGACTGTGAGGAGATCCAACCAGTCCATCCTAAGGGAAATCAGTCCTGGGCGTTCATTGGAAGGACTGATGCTGAAGCTGAAACTCCAATACTTTGGCCACCTCATATGAAGAGTTGACTCATTGGAAAAGACCCTGATGCTTGGAGGGATTGGGGGCAGGAGGAGAAGGGGACGACAGAGGATGAGATGGCTGGATGGCATTACCGACTCGATGGACGTGAGTTTGGGTAAAATCCGGGAGTTGGTGATGGACAGGGAGGCCTGGCGTGCTGCGATTCATGGGGTCGCAAAGAGTCAGACACGACTGAGGGAATGAACTGAACTGAGTGATGACATTATATGTGTTTTCTTGTGATTATGCTGAAGTATGTGAATTGGTGAGTCAGTTCATTTAAGATGCTTGAGTGAAATTCAAGTGCAGATGTCCAACTACTTCAATTATAAGTTAGAAATTGGGTATTCATCTCGGAAGGAAGGACTAATGATAAAGCTTCACAATCAATAGCATAAAAAATTGATAAACTTGAAAATAGGTACATGTACTGCTACATTTTATCCTACTTTATACATAGCATAGATAATCAGATGTAGTATTTTTTAAACATGTGTTGTTCACTAGGCTCAATACTGCATACTTTACATTTATTGCTCATTTAATATTTACAGAAACTGAGTGAGGACCTGAAATTCCTCTATTGATGGTAGAACTCAGGTTACAAAATATCTTCCTTGTGTTCAGTAGATAGCTAGATTTCCTGAAAGAGCTGAATCTGGGGCGAAGTTTGCCTTATATTTGTGTCCACATCAGCAATACTGCCTGCTGTCTATTTCAGTTCAGTTCTCTATTTTTCAGGAAGAAATTGCTTCACTAAAACTATTATTTCACAACTTGCTACCCACTCTCATGTCTTTTGTTGGTGATTAGAGATATTTACTTGACTAAAAATGAACAATGTGGGAAAAATACAGTGGATCCTTTTGAGGCTTTTTAGTTGCTTTTCAAAACCTTCTTAGCATCACAGTTTTGTCTAAAAGTTACCTCTCTGTACAAATGTTACATTGACATATTACCTTATTATTACACAAAAGGTGGTGTCTGACATGGTGAAGTATAGAGCCACCCTGGAGATCTTATTTTGAGTTACTGTTCTATAATCATTCATATTAATAAATGGACGTGTAGAAATATGGTTGAGGTTCTTAAAGGACATTTGTCCCTATGTCATAGTATGTAAATCCTGTTCAAAACAGATAATGTGCATATATAGGCACACACACAATAAAAACATCTAGGATAATACAGCACTCAATTACACAATATCCAGCCTTTCAACTAGTGGACCTTTATAAACCAGGACACAAACCAAATTCATAATTAAAAGGGATTTTGTTCTTTGGATGGTATCCTTCATTTTGAATGCAAATACAAGTCTGTAGCATCACACTTGTGACACTGGTAATTATCACTGACAAAGATTCTCTTCTGCCGCCAATCAAGCCAATGCTTATTTCCTCAGCACCTTCCTTTCTCACTAATGACTGTGAAGCAATAATATCCCTTTCTGTAACTACTCAGTAAGTGCTGAGGAATCTTTTAAGTTAACAGGAAGCCAGGGATTGTGCAACATTCAGGAAAGCTTTGTTATAATAATGTAATGTGCATGCTCAGTCATGTCTGACTCATGTCTGACCTCATGGACTATATCCCACCCAGCTCCTCTGTCCACAGGATTCTCCTGGCAAGAATACTGGAGTGGGTTGCCATTCCCTTCTTTAGGAGATCTTCCCAAACCAGAGATTGAAACAGTGTCTCTTGCACCTTCTGCATAGGCAGGCAGAATTTTTTAACCACTGGGTGTAATATCTTCAGTCAATTATGTGTGTCTTCCCATCATTAAAGAATTAGTCTCTAATCTGACTTTCCTAGATGCAGTTTTTCAGGAAGTTGCTTGACCCTTGATGATTGCAGCAAGGACAAAAGTGCAGTTAGTGAAATACAGTCTGAAAAGCATGTTGTATTGGGAACCTATATTTATGTCTTTTGTTAAAAGCAATATTTCAGTGAAAATAATAAATCTTTCCTTGGATAAGTGACAGCTGGTTTAGACTGGCAAATTTGCTCTCAGTGAATCCATAAGAGAAAACAAGCTCTCACGTTTCAGAAGGGTAACAACAGGTCAAATACAAAGATTTGGATCTAATCCTTCAGCAGCTGGACTATGAGTGAATATCCTTGCTCTAAAGCTATCTTTTAGAAAATTCTCTTTGAGAGACTGTATTGTGCATCTTATTTCAAAGAAATTTGATTAATTTCTCATATGCTCTGCAAAATTGCTTTTGGGTACCAACCTTCTCTGTATATTAAATATGCAAGCATGTGTATTGCTAATTTCTCAAGGTAAGTTGATGATAGAAAGACAACCACAAGCTCAGGGAATGCTCTTCAATTCTTTTTACTTGGTTTTATTTTACAAAATGAGAAGATTTCAGAAACATAAATGAGAACTTCAATCTTGATGTATGAAGTTCACTATTTATTTTCTCCTATCAAAATTGATGTGAACTACCAGAGATCAAATTGCCTCAATCTGCTGGATCATCGAAAAAGCAGAAGAGTTCCAAAAATACATCTATTTCTGCTTTATTGACTATGCCAAAGCCTTTGACTGTGTGGATCACAATAAACTGTGGAAAATTCTGAAAGAGATGGGAATACCAGACCACCTGACCTGCCTCTTGAGAAACCTATATGCAGGTCAGGGAGCAACAGTTAGAACAGGACAAGGAACAACAGACTGGTTCCAAATAGGAAAAGGAGTACATCAAGGCTGTATATTGTCACCCTGCTTATTTAACTTCTCTGCAGAGTACATCATGAGAAAAGCTGGGCTGGAAGAAGCACAAGCTGGAATCAAGATTGCCGGGAGAAATAGCAATAACCTCAGATATGCCGATGACACCACCCGTATGGCAGAAAGTGAAGAGGAACTAAAGGGCCTCTCCTCTTGATGAAAGTGAAAGAGGAGAGTGAAAAAATTGGCTTAAAGGTCAACATTCAGAAAACTCTGATCATGGCATCCGGTCCCATCACTCCATGGCAAGTAGATGGGGAAACAGTGGAAAAAGTGGCTGACTTTATTTTTCTGGGCTCCAAAATCACTGCAGATGGTGACTGCTGCCATGAAATGAAAAGACGTGTAATCCTTGGAAGGAAAGTTATGAGCAACCTATACAGCATATTAAAGAGTAGAGACATCACTTTGCCAACAAAGTCCATCTAGTCAAGGCTATGGTTTTTCCAGCAGTCATGTATGGATGTGAGAGTTGGACTGTGAAGAAAGCTGAGTGCCAAAGAATTGATGCTTTTGAACTGTGGTGATGGAGAAGACTCTTGAGAGTCCCTTGAACTGCAAGGAGATCCAACCATTCCATTGTAAAGGAGTACTGGGTGTTCATTGGAAAGACTGATGTTGAAGCTGAAACTCCAATCCTTTGGCCACCTGATGTGAAGAGCTGACTCACTGGAAAAGATCCTGATGCTGGGAAAGATTGAGGGCAGGAGGAGAAGGGGACGACAGAAGATGAGATGGCTGGATGGCATCACCGACGTGATGCACATGAGTTTGAGTGAACTCCTGGAGTTGATGATGGACAGGGAGGCCTGGAGTGCTGCAATTCATGGGTTTGCAAGGAGTCGGACATAACTGAGTGACTGAATTGAACTGAACTGAACTGAAATAGTTAATGGACAAACTAAAATTCTTCTTTAAGAGTTCATTTGGAACCATCTTCTGTCATCCCAAGGTTCCATTTGACTCAGAATTATGGAAAATCCTGCTACTGTGACTTATACTATAAACACTTATAGAATAATATTTCTCATGTAAAGAAATTCAGAAGAGGTTATCCAAAGCCATTCCATGACTTAACGGTGCATTGCCAACCAATTTGGTATCCTTTATCTTCCCAATTTACTAACTTGAACTTGTGATTTTGGCCGTTATGATCACAGAATTATTGATGTACATTGGAGAGCATGTCTCAATTAAATTAAGAAAAAGGGGGCGTATCAAAGGAAGATAGGTCCTCTGGAGGGTTTCATATGGCAGATAATGGCTGCAAGGGTCTTGGGTTATATGCATTTTAGTATTACTGCTTTGTTAGTAGAAGACGACAAGGGAAATTAATTTGAGCATAGCTTTTGAGAAGTCCACCCAACGTGTTCCATGGATTATTAAGTAAAATGCTATCAGGTGGGGCTAATGGTAAAGAACCCACCTACCAATGCAGGAGATGCAAGAGATGTGGATACAATCCCTGGATAGGGAAGATCCCCTGGAGAAGGGCATGGCAACCTACTCCAGTATTCTTGCCTGGAGAATCCCATGGACAGAGGAGCCTGGTGGGTTATGGTTGGTAGGGTTGCAAAGAATCAGACACAGACACAACTGAAGCAACTTAGCATTCATCCTTTTAATTAAAAGGGAATGAGTCACTTTCATAACACAATATAGCACTAGAGTAAAATGAAACTTATAGATGTGAAAAAATGTTTTTGTCTCATTCCTAGTTATGGTAGCAAACCATATATTTGCTTGTATTTGCCTGTTCTTTATTTTGAAACTTCATGTCTTCTATGGAATCATAATAACTAAAATTATAACTTCTCCAAATAAAAGATCACCACTTATTCATTTTTGTATTTCATCCAGAATATAACATTGATCAGAGTATTAATAGATAGCCACTAACACTGATCAATTAAAATAATGAATATTTTAGCCACTCTTAAAATATACAGAATAATTACTCAAGGTGGTTTAGAGGAGTTTTATTTACTATAGTTATTAAATGAGTAATGTAATTTGGCTAATAATTTTAGAAACTTCAGAAATATATGAATAATATTTATGTTCACACTAAAATAATATGTTTGAAATTAGATTTTCAGAGATATTTTCCCTTGTCATTTCACCCCATCTTTTCTGGCCACTCAGAATAGACCTAATAGGCATTAGCTGTTAATGGCCTTCATAGATAGCCTGGGATTACTTTCTGCTCTTTCCATATCACTATTGTGCAACTTGCCCAAATTTTAATTCCAGCTCCAGGACATGGAGGGATAGGCTGTACTGATTAAAATATTAGGGATAATTTTTTGCACTAAAATCCTAAAGGGGAGTCAATAAAAAGATTTAAGGAAATGATGAAGGAGGATTGGATGATTTTAGATGCTCACATATCCCCTACATTGTTTAGATTGATAGGACTAGATATGCTCTTAGAAAATGCACATCCCTACATTTAAACTCATAAGAAAGATCTTTTGTAGAAACAAACAACTGCCAAATTATTGGTCTTATCTTCTTTTACTGATGAATGGATGGTAAGATGCTAAGGATATTAAGACACTGATAGGTGATTTAGATTTAGGATTTGGGAATAGAATACTTAGAGTACACTTCTCAATTTAGCTTTTGTCTTAGATTATTCATATTAAATTTGACGAGGCAAAAATGATCTGAAAAGGAAGATATTGGAAGACATGACTAGAGCTCACTGTGGTGTCTGATTTTATTGTCTGGGGGAACGTGTTCTTTAGAGTTATACATGGTCATATAGTTTGTACTGGCCAGTGAAACATGAACCTGAAATGACATATATATTTTCCAAGTGGAGGTATTTAAGAGTCATGAATGAGTATCTGTGCACACCTCCTCCGCCACAGCAATAGTGAAAGCACAAGTTAATATGTAATGCCATAAAATCAGAGTAACCTGGAATGATGAGTCAAAATACAGAAGGCAGCTTCTCTAGGGAGTCATCTAGATGGTAGATTGCATGATTAAGAAAGAAACTTCACTTAAAAGTTTCTGTACATGTCAATCTGAAACAAACAGCATTGTTTATCAATCATGCTCCAATATACAATAAAAATTTGAAAGTTTCTGATATTTTGGTGATGTTACTACAATATCGTGAAGCCTACTTCAGCTGAACTTCTAGATTCTCAAAACTTTGAGAAATGAAAAGTGATTTTAAAATACCTATTTCACTCATAAAATCTGTGGTGTGGGATAAAAATTTAAGCTTAGTATGGGAAAGGAAATGGAACTTGTAAATTAACTTCAAAAGTAGGCAAATTCCTCCTTTCTTCCAACTAGAGGTAAAGCTGGAATCCCTACCTGGAATATCTTCTCAATAAAGGATGAAGGAATAGGGGATGGTGAGAAATAGTGGAACTTTGCTGGCAGACTCACTACCAAAAAGGAGAGGAGAGGAACCTAGTTGAACATGACCAGCTTATTGTTACCAAATTTTCTGAATTATTTCAGCTTCCCTGACATTAAGAGGATAAGCGGCGGAGAGACTGGGAGGATACCAGCAACCCTACTTGTAAATAAACAGGATGGGGAAGAAGAGTTTCTCTTGCTGTCCTGCAAGGCTCCATCTGGTCCCAACCTCTGTACCAGTTACATATTGCATTCCTGTATTTAGTCTTGAATACATATGAACATGCTATTTCCTTTTAATTAAATGAACATCTCTCATTCATCATTCAAATCTCAACTCAATAGCTATTTCCCCAGTTGAAACTTCTCTGCCTCCTTAACTAGATCTGTTTTCTTTATTAAGAGCTATTTTATTGCATCATTTATCTCTTATGTACTTAACCACATTTGTGATTTTATATTTATTGTATAATTAATTTTATTAATGCCTGTCTCCCTAATGGGATTATAAATGAAATAATACTAGGCCTGTCTTGTCCATCATTTATTCTTTGTGTTTTGCGTGATGGAGCTGCTTTTCTTTCTCTTCCTCTCTTTCTTTCTATTTCCCTCTCTTCTTCCTGCTTGTCCTCCATCTTCTCCTCCTCTATCCTCTTCTATTTTCTTGGATCTCTCTCTCTTCATATATATGTGTGTGTATATACATATATACAAACAACTATATTTCTACATACACGTGAATATGCATCAAATATATACATAGTATATAGTGCATATGCATTATGTATTATTTATAAATACAAAATTGTATAGATGTATACAGAATGTATATTAAGCTAAGCATATAAAATATTTTAAATATATCAAAGATATACATTCACAATGTATGAATGTATACAGGTGAGAAATACTTAGAAGGTAGGTGAAGTATCTAAAATAATTTGTATAAAATAACTAGTAAATGAAATCAGTTTTAAGGAAAACAAGGAATGTCAAATTATGGAGTGTAATAAAGATGTGAAATTAAACAGTTTGAAAGTAAACTATAAGTGAATATTCGTTTGCCAGTGCACTGATTTTGCCTGTAAGTGAGAACACTTTGATGAACCAGAAGTAAAATTTCATGATAGGGATTCAGACTGATTTCATTATATATTAACTCATTATTGATATTTGCATGTGAAGTCCATATTAAAGTATAAGTTAAGTGGCTACAACAAAGAAACACAGAATATAATGAATAAAAGCATACATTTAATGTAGGTAGGATATCTCTACTCCACAGAATCATCTAGGAATTATCATAGTCATTTCTTAAATCTTTTTCATTCAGCCCCCTGTAATTTTAGTATGTGGTCAAAGCTGAGTTATTCTCAGCACATTCAGACCCTGAGTAAGGAGGTAAGAGTTCAAGTCCAAGAAAACATTTAATTTAATTGACCCAGAATTACCCATTGTCTGTCTGTTAACTACCACTAGTTCCAGAGAGGCTGGGGAATGTTCTGTCTGGTAGACAGACAGTTAAAACTCTTTTGCTACGGGAAAAATCTGTATTTTGACATACAGTTCATGTAGGAAAATTCTGACTGGAAGACCAAGAGCATTATTTTGAATATTGATTCTCTTACCTTTAAAAAAATTTTCTTTTTGATGAGGAGCATTTAAAAAAAATATTTATTGTGGAGGCTGTGCTGGGTCTTCATTGCTGCACGTGGACTTTCTCTAGTTGCAGCGAGCAGGGGCTACTCCTCCTTGTAGTCTGTGGGGCTTCTCACTGTGACTTTTCTTGTGGGAAGCATGGGCTCTAGGTGCTTGGACTTCAGTAGTTGGGGCACATGGGCTCAGCAGTTGTGGCTTAGGGGCTCAAAGTGTGGACTTCAGTATTTGCGGCACAAGGGTATAGTTGCTGCACTGCACTGGGATCTTCCCAGACCAGGGATGGAACCTGTGTACCCTGCCCTGGCAGGCAGATTCTTAGCCACTAGACCACCAGGGAAGCCCTGGTTCTCTTATCTTTTTAATTTTTTCAGAATGTTACTTGGTTGCAAGATTTCTTTGTATGTCTTGCTTCTTTCTTAAGTAACTCATTTTTGTTTCAGAAACATAAATAAATTTGCAATTTCATATTGCAGTTTAATGGAGAAGACAGATTTATTGTAGGAACAGAATTCTGTTTATATAAATTTGTGTTAATTTTGTTTCATTAAAGAAGGATATTTGAAAAAGAAAAGCAAACAGTAACATTTCAAAAATCTTAGATAAATTAGAAGTGAATGTTGATTTCCTTGATATGCCTAAGATTGCTGGTTTTCAAATTCTGTTCCCACTCCAGTGTTCTTGCCGGGAGAATCCCAGGGACAGGGGAGCCTGGTGGGCTGCCGTCTATGGGGTCACACAGAGTCGGACACGACTGAAGTGACTTAGCAGCAGCAGCAGCAGTTGCATAATTTTGAAGAGAAAACTGAGATATGATTGTGACTATGTGTATTTTGGGGGCAAGGGAGTGTTGTTTTGAAGGAAACTGAGAAGACTGAGTTCTAAACTTCTTCCTGGGATTTTAACTATTGCAAGTAGAACTGCTAGGAACATTGGTTGATATATGTTCACATATGTATTTCATATATATGTTGAGAATATATGTGGAAATAGAATTTCCATATCATAATCATATGTTTAACATTCATAGAAACTGCAAACAAAGTTTTCTAAAGTTTTTCTACAAATTATCCACTGAAACTATCTGGGCCTAGAGATTTCTTTTTATAGGAGCTTTTACATTTCTGATTCAATTTCTTTAATATTTATAGAACTACTCAGTTAATCCATTACATGTTGAAGAAAGTTGGCAATTTGTAATTTTAAGGAATTGGGCCATTTTTTCTAACTTTTCTAACTTATATTTGTAGAGTTGTTGGTTGTTGTAATTTAGTCACTTAGTTGTGTCTGACTCTTTTGTGACTCCGTAGCCTGTAACCCACCAGACTCCTCTGTCCATGGGATTTCCCAGACAAGAATACCGGAGTGTGTTGCCATTTAGTATTCCTTTACTTTTTGTTTAATAGACACCAGATTATAGTTATGTCAGTATTATTACCCTTTGATCTTGATTATTTTCTTTTCTTTGAAGTCTACTTTTTCTGATATTAATATAGTTTTTTAAAATTCACTTTGCATGGTATAAATTTTAATCATTTTATGTCAACACATTTTGTTGTATTTGAAGTGAAGTTCTTGTAAATAGAGTTGGGCACAGGGTACATTTTGCATACCACATTCATTTTGAATATAGTTCTTTCAAGTAAATGTGGGAGGATATAAAACCAATTCTACCAGGTTAGCCCACAGCATCATAAAGAAGCAACAATCTGAAAGTGTAGCATGTGCTTCCTATAAGAAGTGAGAGTCATTAAGAGGTATTTTCTAATTTAGTGTAAAAATGAAATAGCTCTTAAGAATACAACTGATAATACATCTTTAATAAAATCTAAAATGTAAACAAAGGCATATGGTGAACTTCGAAAATTTTGGAATTTAGTAATTAGTGAATTTTACTATAGTAAGGTAAATTTCATTTGACTCATTGGAAAAGACCCTGATGCTGGGAAATGTTGAAGGCAAAAGGAGAAGAGGGTGACAGAGGGTAGACCTGAATTTGAGCAAACTCCAGGAGATAGTGAAGGACAGGGCAACCTGGACTCCTGAAGTCCATGGGTTCACAAAGAGTTAGACATGCCTTAGTGACCGAACAAAAAAACAAGGTAAAATTCAGCGATGACATGCAGCATAGAAGAGAAACAATTTTATGACAGAAAAATTCAAAGGAAAAAATCATTTCCCTTAGGATCTTCTTACTGTTGTTGTTTAGTCGCTAATTCGTGTCCAACTCTTTTGCAACTCCATGGTCCGTAGTCCACCAGGGTCCTCTGTTCATGGGATATCCCAGACAAGAATACTAGAGTGGGCTGCCATGCCCTCTTCCAGGGGATCTTCCCAACCCAGGGATCCAACCTGCTTCTTTTGATGAAGTTTTCAGACAGAAATTTTTAGACAATTTCTGTCTATATTTATATGACTACGTTTACATTGTTTAGTCTTCATTACAAAGGATTACATTAATCATGCTTCTTAGGGCACACAGTTACTATTGATTACTATTGATTACTATTGATGCAAGGGCTCTGTTTTATGTGTATGTTTGTATGCATGCATCTATGCACCTGTGTATCTACCTATCTTTCCTCTCCCTTATCCAATTCTGATTGGAATTTTCATTCTGTTAACATCACATTTTGATAAAAGTGAATTTATAAAGTTTATTTTTTCAATATTTCTATTATGCTTAGAAGTGTTTACTTATAAATTATGATAATACTGTTACACTAAACTCTTTGTATGGTTAACTATACACTATTTTAGGTGAGGTTCTAATACTTTGTTCTTATCGTAAAGTTCTCTGTTAAACAATTCATCTGGGAACTCTCATGTTACTGATAAGAATAGGTACATCCCAGATAATAATTCTAGCCAACATTCCTTTGACTAAAAATAGTATAATAAACTCTCCATTACCTGTGGTTCTTATAATTTAGTTATGAACAGAAAAGTGGATTCTTAGGACCCACACAACATAATAATAACTACATATTACACACTGTGCTAAGTGATTTACATGGATTTTCTCACAGAATTATTGCAAAAGTCCCATGCATTACTTGTTATTACCATTATTTTTTATTTTTTTATATTTTTACACAGAAAGAAAATCTAAAGAGGAATTCCATACTCTGAATTTTTAACCAGCACTTCAGGTGAGTCTTTGGTAGGTGGTTAGAAATTACATGAGATAGGTTATATCATACAGCTTAATGCTAGGGTTATTAATATACAGATGTGATATATATTGGCATATTTTATACTAGATTTTTAAAATTCTTGTTTTTAGGTTCATTTATAAATAAATGTTGTGGCACAAAATATATGTATTTATATAATGATGAGGGATGCATTCCTTTAATAAAGAAATGTACATATGATGAATCCAACAGAGGAAAATATTTCTTTGTCCTTGAACTATATTGTATATTCAAAAAACTGGTAAACTATTTTTGATAAGGGATTTTCTGATTTTAGATATAATATTTTAATCATAATTTGAATAGTTTAAAAACTCAGCATTGTCTTTGTTTGGACAATACTCCAAGCATTTTGATTCTTAATTAGGGTTGAATTGCCAAATTATAATGATAGCAGGGTAATCTTCTTAGAATTGTTAAATTGCTTATAAATAGGCAATATTCACAAACTAATTTCTAAAACTCAGTTTTTTATTTAATTTTGGGAGGGATTCATTTTCATTTTAAAGTTGTAAATTTCCAAATTTTGTATAATTTTCCAAGAACAAACAAATCACTTGCATATTATTTGCACTGGGACTATGGTTTCCTTCATCACTTTTCTTTTGGAAAGACTGAAAGTGTCCCTGTGGAGTTTACCTTGATTCATCTTATTACTTTTTCAGTGAATGATTTTTCCTAAGATTTTCTTGAGTTACTAGAAGTACAGGACTGCTGACCATATTTGGGTGTCAGATAATAATTTTAGATCAGATATAAAGATAAACTACTTCTGTTCTGTGAAGTTAATTGGAATAGAGGACATCTGTTGCATATTTTGGGTAAGGGTTATATTTAGAACTGTCAACCTGGCTGTTCCTTCCTTTTCTTGATTAAAAGTTAAAGAGGAATAAAACCAATAGTATATATAAACACACAAAAAAATTTGCCATTTAGCCTTAAAAATATCTAGAGGATCAAATATGTCTACTGATAGAGTTAAGATGAATAAAACAAATGCCCTAAACATCCATAGGAGACATTTAGGAGTTCTGATGTGAAGAGGAAGTTCTGATTTAGAAGAGGAATGTTGAAGTTCAGGTTTACCACCTGAGCTTCTGATTGGAGACTCATGAACAATGAACTCACAATTTATTGCACATCAATCCTTCAGACAATAGTATTTAGGCAAAAGTATTCCCAATACTTGACGGTGAAAATGAGGTATGAGAAATTGAATCATGTTTTTTCGTGGTTCCTTTGCATGAGTGGAAACCCCATCACAAACTCCATCTTTCCTCACAATTCTTTAATATTTTCTCCTATACGTTTTTTCCAATTTAGCAAGCACTGAATAAAAATAAGAACACTCTCTTGTCAGACTCTCCTCCAGCCCCTCTCAAGTTTAAATACTGGGTACCTTTAAATAGTAGCCTTATTTCTGTCTAGTCCTTAATCAGGTTCTGAACAAAGCAGGAGGGTTTTTTTCCTACATTCATATTAATCTCTGTAGAGTGCACATTTGGAATAAAATTATACCTTTCTTCCCACTGAGATAAACTGTCCTGTTGTCTGTTGTGTTTTCTCATTTCATTCATCTGGAGTTCTGTTAGACATTCAAGATCAAATTTAGTTAATAAAGCAAGTTTCACAATAGTCGCATATTTTCACCTTTTTTTTCACTGCTATACTCCAGCAGATACAGCAATGCTTCATTCATAGTTAACAACAATACATGTTTATTCAGTGAATCAACCCAATGAATACCAATATTATTTCTCTGTGCCTTTACATTTTTGAACTGAAATCTGATATTCTGTTTATTAACTCAGGTCAGTGCTGACACTTAGAGATCTAGATCTCATTTCTATCTCCCCTAAATTCTGTCTGAAGTTTTGTTCCAGATACAATAAATAGCACACAAATTTCTGTCTAATACAAAACGTTGCTATGAGTTTGCAAACTGTTGTCACTTTTTAACCTCCAAAGTAGATATCTAGGAGCATTAACTAGCTAGAATTAAATACAAATTTACCTTGTTCCTTTGCAGTATATAAATTGCGATAACATAAAATAGTGGGAAGATCCTTGGTTTTGTAATAACCCACATCAGGATTCCAATACTGTCTCTGACATTGTAATTGTGTGGTGTCCTCAGGCAAGTTTCCTCATTCGATTCAATAAAAAATAATAGTGTGCTCCAATTCATCAGGTAGTGTACTATAACCCAGGGTTATGAAGACACATTCTTTATCCTTCAAGAGTTCCATATGTAGTAGGAGAAACAGCCACATAAACAGATAATAAAAAAAGGAGTTTTAAAATGCAATAATGATGATTTAATTGAGGATTATAAGAGGGCAAAAGAGGAGAATATTTAGCCTTAGGAAAGTCCTCATTGAAATTATATCCCATGTGATATTGCCAGCAGTATATAGAACAAATCTAAATGTTTCTTGCTACCTCCAAAGATAACAGTCTAGTGTACCATAAACGATCATGACATCATCTTTGCAAATAAAGGAGGTGCAAATTTGCTGTTAAAGAATCACAATAACAACTATGTTAACCTTAAAAATATAATTTTCCTGTTTAAAATTCTCCAATAGCTTTCCACCATACTTAAAGGTATTATTCCTTATTGTGGCTCACATGGACATGGCAGAGAATGCCTACCTGCTCACTAAAACTGCTTCCTTCTTATGGGAATATATGGGAATACATCTAGACACCAAGTTTATATTCCCTTTTAGTGATTTGTGGGCCTATGAATATATTCTAAGTGATGAACTTTGAGCACAATATGAACTTGGAAGACATATGTTAAAGATAATACTATTTCTGGATACCTTAAAGTCTTTATGGAGCAGTGACACCCCTACCCTACTCCTACCATGGGCCTATTGAGAAAACTGGGGTTAATTTACAGATATTTCAGATTTACCTAAGAAATCTGTTAACATTAGATTAACTAGGACCAGGACTCTACTTTGTATTTTCCCTGCCAATCTCTCTGCCTCATCTCCTACCACCACCATACCTGGCCAGTCTGTTCAGTCTCATTGGCCTCATTTTAATACTTTAAACATCCCCAATTCATTAGGACTCTACACTTTCTTATCTGTTTGGAATTCTGTTTCTCAAGATGTACTGATAGCTTACTGATCACTTCCATAAGTCTCTGACCAGAGTCACCTGTATAGGATGTCTCCTTGACCACCTCCACTTTTAAAACAGCCACTCTTTCCATCACGCTTTATCCTTGTTCCTTCCTTTTTCTCCATAGTATAATCTCTTCATATGGTTTTATATATTTGGTATTTCTTCATTGTGTAATTCCAATTAGTGAAAGTATACTATATTTATTGGCATTTTCTCTTCCTTACCAGAATATGTGTAGTTCCACAAGGCAGCGGCACTTTCTTTTATCCCTAGAATAGTGTTTGTACATGGTTGGCAATTAGTAAATATCAATTCTATGGGTATTGAATGAATATTGGTGTTTAGATATCTAACATACAATGATTCTTACAGCTGGAAGATCCAGGGCATAGTTTAGGAAATAGATGCCTAAGGTGAGTTTGTTGCCAAGAAATGAAGATAGTCCAACAAGATGAGACTTTCTATATTCATTTATTCAAAAATAGTTTATTGAATACCAGATAAATTCTGGGTATAGTAATATGATAGGTTATATTTTAGTGGGAAAAGACAAAAGGTAAAATCAAATTTAAGATGTAATAGGTGGCTTTCCTGCATTACAAATAAATAGTTGCTCAGTCATGTCCAATTCTTTGTGAACCTACGGACTGTAGGCCATCAGTTTCCTCTGTCCAAGGCATTCTCCAGGCAAGCATACTGGAGTGGGTTGCCATTCCTTTCTCTAGGGGATCTTCCAGACCTAGAGATTAAACCCAGGTATCTTGCATTGCAGGCAGATTCTTCACCATCTGAGCTACCAGGGAAGTGCTTTCCCACATTGACAGTAGATTATTCTATGGAAAAGAGCTTTGCACCTTTTCATTTTAAGTAGAGATAGCATCCTGAGGGACAATCCAGTGTTAAAGCTAGACATAGACTGGTAGAGGTGGAATTTATTAACCTGAAAGATGGAAGAGTTTTAGAAATCAGGTCTTCAATTCTGGATCAGAATTCTTTCCAACTAGTCCACACTGATGCTCAGAGTGTTTTCTTTTTATTATACAGAGTCAGCAATCAGGGCTTTCTTTACATGATGAAACACAATAGAACCTCCACACCTTTCCAGGGCAAGAGTCACCATGTCTGTTTATATGATGTCTAAAGGATCACAGTCCTAAGATGTCAAACATAGCCTGCAGGGAAAATTTGTATTCAGGAAGGCACCTCTAGGCAAGAAGGAAACCTGCTATTTTGGGCAACAGGTGAAATCAGAATAAAAGACCTGAAATGATTATGAGTTTATATTCCCCAAACGAGATATAGCTGATGCCTAGTCTGCACATACCTGATCTGTTGTTCTGCCTCTGTTATTATTTTATAGGTTTGCCTTTTAAACAGTGGTAATAGACTGCTGTTTGAGTCCATGAACTATAATATAAACATTTTTAAAAAATGGACATTCCCAAGCAAAGCACATTGCACATAACAAATCAAAATGATTTACTGAAATGAATTATATTTGTTATTCACCCAATATTCTTCAAAATTCCTCAGTTCAAAATTTTCATCCCTCCCATATTTAAGTGAAAAAGTAAAAGAAAATCTCTAACACTTTAGATATTTTATTTTTCACAGATAACTTATATGTTTGTGTAAGATTCTTTTTTTTTTTTTGGTGATACTGACTGCTAATCTTCATGCTAAATTTAGCAAAAAGTTGTCCTGCTGTGCATATCTGAGTTGCAGGTGCGGGGGTTCATTGCTTAAGTAAATGTAAGGAAAATGGTGAGATCCATGGATTATTGGAAATATATTCACATTTATGTTGGATTTAAAATATGATGTAATGGCTCTTGATTAAGAATGAAGATTTAGAAAAGTCTAAGGTCAGAAGGAATTTAAACTCTTTCAAGCAAAATAATGTTACAGGAATCTAATTCCATGAATAGCAAATACCTATTTTCATTTGTATTTTTAAGTTGTTTATTTTGATAGCATAATCTCCAAAATTGTGGATGATGCCAGCTGTATTCCCCATTACTGAGGCCTGGCATGCTGTGATTCATGGGGTCGCAAAGAGTCGGACACGACTGAGCCACTGAACTGAACTGAACTGAATTCCTATTATTTATGAAAGGATTAAAGAAAATAGTGGAGGCACCTGGATTTGATGAGGACATGTTAAGAAACTTCAAAATGCTTATCACCGTCAAATTTGGATTCCAGCCAGAGTTTGATATTTGGTTTGGAATATAGTTTAAGTGAAGCAAACTCTTGCATGTGTAAAAAAATCCAGAAATAGCAAAATTAAAACCACCGGCTCAGTAGAACAGTACTTAACGGTTTCTTGTGCATATAAGAATAGCTCATGAACTGGAAGCTGTTAAACCAACAGTGAAATGACACACAGAGATATATTGTTGTAAGACAGCTTATATAGTGAAAATGCAGAAGCTGCTTATTCTTAAAAATGACTGGTTATAGCATTAAGAGTTTTTCTAGTGATAGGGGATTGGTTAAATGTAGTAGGTGCCTTATGCCAATTTTGGGGAACAGCTTAAGTTTCATTTATGATTTTCAGAGGCAATTACAAGAAGTGGCCCAAATTGTTTTACTTATTTTGCAGAGTAAGATAAACTGAATTTTGCTAATGAGGCTTAAATGGTTTTGTCTGTTCAGGGAATTCTCAGGTTTAATCTCCTTTTTGCAATTTATTTTAACATATGTAATCTTTTTAAAACATAGCAGCACCATTTCATAAGCAACTTGAAACTAAGAATTTGAATCACCTTTGAGGTTTTCATTTTCCATTGTCTAGATTAAGAAACTCATGTGGAGAGAGATTTGGACTTTATTTGTAAGACATTTGGGATATACAAAGATTTTTAAATGTTATTATATTTATTTGAGAGATGGCAGTATACTATTATATTTTACCTTTAGGTTGATGTCAGTTTTAATGTAGAGAATATATTACAAGAGGGATAAGACCAGAGACAGAGAAACTTGATAGGAGCAGGTTATATGAGAAGTGTTAAGGACTTTAACTAGGGTAGTGGTATTTAGAAGAATATAAAGAAAAATGGCATATTTTAATAGATGTAAAGACGGTAGGCAGATACTAATTTTGACTGGATGTGGGATGTAACTATGAGAACTACTCAAGGACCAAATGTTATAAATTGTTAGTTGACACTTAATGGAGTATCTAGGGTATAGAAAGTTTTAGAATGTTTTAGAAGTGTTATTAAACTAGTAATCCATATTAATACTTGTAATAGTGGTGATGATGGTGAATAGAGGTTCATTTTCATGAAGTGCATACTAAAGATAATATTGTAGACTTAAAAAATATTCATAACCTCAAAACTGTGTTATGTTTTATTCAATGGGGAGTTTTAGACTTCAAGGCCAGGAAGCAGCTTCTCAAGTAACCCTGAGGGAACTGGTCCAAGGTGGTTAGGAGGGGACCTAGGTTATATAGAAGTTTTGCAACAAAGGGCAGGTAGTTGAATCATTAAAAGATGCTTGTTAGTTAAAGAAAACTCGATATTCCAAGTGAAGGAATTTATCGCTTTTCTGTGTATGGGAAGATGCAAAGGTCTTGGTTCACTGAAAGCATTCCTTTGATATGGACCTCAGCTTTGTGGGGCCAGAATTGCTTTCAAATCCTGAGTTCCCTCCGGACACACCACAGGGAGTGGCTGTAGTCTGAAGTCTGCTAGATGGCAGGTATTCTTTCCTTCCTGAATTTGCTCAGGGCTCACCAGCTCACTGTCAGTGATAGCAGCAATCACTGATGACTATAATCCTTTGTCTACTGATAAGGCAGAAAATAATTCAATTTCTCAGTATCAAGGATGTAGGTATTAAAATACATTGAATCAGTATATCAACAAAGCCAAGGTGGGAAGAATTTCAATAAGAATGATGTAGAAAATGTCAGTAGCCATAATGTTGCAGGAAGGCGGACCCCTTCCAGGGCCTGAAACTGGGCTCTTGTCTAACACTCAGAAATGAATTGTCTGAGGAGACACATGTGCTGACAAAGCAAGAGATTTTGTTGGGAAAGGGCATCTGGGTGGAGAGCAGTAGGGTAAGGGAACCCAGGAGAACTGCTCTGCCACAAGCCTCGCAGTCTCAGGTTTTATGGTGATGGGATTAGTTTCCGGGTGGTCTTTGGCCAATCATTCTAATTCAGTCTTTCCTGGTGGCACATGCATTGCTCAGCCAAGATGGATGCTAGCGAGAGGGATTCTGGGAAGGGATTCTGGGAGACACGCAGTGTCTCCTTTCCACCTTTCCTGAACTCTTCCGGTTGGTGGTGGCTTATTCGTTCCATATTCCTTATCAGGATTTCCTGTCATAAAACAACTCATGCAAATGGTTACTATGGTGCCTGGCCAGGGTGGGTGGTTTCAATCAGTGTGCTTCCCCTAACAATAAGGGATTTAAGAATATATGTTGCAAATTATCCATTGCAACTGATAGCAAGGTTATCAGAGACCATGGTGAGAAGAGTTGCTATGAAGGACTGGGGACAGAAGCCAGGAGTAGTTACTTGAGGCATGTCTTCCGACCTAAATGATCACTTTTGTTCCACTGTTGTCATTTGAGTCACTCCTGTGGCTACCAACCCTTAATATCCTTCTAGGACAGCTGTCTAAGCACAAGCTTAGAATTTGTGATAATTTTCACAGGAGTCTAAGGTCTTCGGCTAATAATTTAGTTCACTTAATTGATTCTGTGCTTGGTATTCCCAATTGGATCACAGAGATAGCACTGGAAGTCTGCATCTCTCAACCCTTTAATCAACAATCTGTATTTGACACACTCTTTTGATATCTCCTGCAGTGTGTGACTAATTACTGCTTGGTGCCTCCAGGCACTGAGAGACCCACCAGGGACTCCCTCTGTATATTTTAGCACAAACAGAAATTTGCACATATTAGCTTGCACAATCAGTTTTAGAAGCTTAACAGCTTTAGGCATTTCCATCTCGAGTATAAAGGCTGCATCTTGTGACAGTTTTAAATGGTGCCTAAGGATGTTGAATGATAGGTGTGAACCGTTTCCAAAAAGCCAGAGCTATAAACAGAAGGGCAGAGAGAGGGTGGGAACTAGAAGGACACACAAGAGTAAGATAATTCTCTTTTCAACATAAGTAAGACTTGAGTACACTCTTAATGTTTTTGACACATTAATTAGAAACTTGACTACATTTTCAATATCAGGGAATTATAAATAACACATTAACTTGGAATGATCTTGTCATTTAGCTTTTCTCTTTGCTTTATTTGTATAATAGAAGATTTACAGAAAGGACTTTTATGCTACTTTTATTTCTTTATTTCTAAAATTCTGACTCAACAGGTCAGGTTTTATGCAGAACAGAATCCATATACTTTTGCCAATTTAAGAAATTAGCAATTATAACATTTGTATGTTTGATAATATAAATAAGAATGTTCCCTTAACATATATCAGTTCAGTTCAGTTGCTCAGTCATGTCCAACTCTTTGTGACCCCATGAATCGCAGCACGCCAGGCCTCCCTGTCCATCACCATCTCCCGGAGTTCACTCAGACCCACGTCCATCGAGTCAGTGATGCCATCCAGCCATCTCATCCTCTGTCATCCCCTTCTCCTCCTGCCCCCAATCCCTCCCAGCATCAGAGTCTTTTCCAATGAGTCAGCTCTTTGCACGAGGTGGCCAAAGTACTGGAGTTTCAGCTTTAGCATCACTCCTTCCAAGGAACACTTAGGACTGATCTCCTTCAGAATGGACTGGTTGGATCTCCTTGCAGTCCAAGGGACTCTCAAGAGTCTTCTCCAACACCACAGTTCAAAAGCATCAATTCTTCAGCGCTCAGCCTTCTTCACAGTCCAACTCTCCCATCCATACATGACCACTGGAACCACCATAGCCTTGACTAGACAGACCTTTGTTGGCAAAGAAATGTCTCTGCTTTTGAATATGCTGTCTAGGTTGGTCATAACTTTCCTTCTAAGGGGTAAGCATATATAGAATGCATTAAATAAAGCTGTTATTCCCCCTCCCCAGACGATTTCTCTCAAGATAAAAATTAGGGCAAGAGTTATGACTCAAGAGTTACGGTTACTGGATTATTGCTGGCTTTTTAATTAATGACAGTGTTCCTAGGTTCATGTACTTGTGGGAATGATTAGAAAATTGTAAACAATAGCTTTTTAACATTTTATTAATTGACATCAAGTTTTTGAAGGTTTCACACAGATATATTATGAGACTAGTTTGGAGGTGCCTAGGACAGAAATGTCAGTTAATAAACTGAAAGTATTTTAAAACTTTATCAGAGTGTTGACTTAAAAATTAGTCAAAATGTGTAAGTAGACTGAAAGCAGAGAGTGTTTTATTTAGTGTTTTATTTAAATATTCGGACTTCAAGCCTGAGAGAAAGCATATCAAGTAGCCCCAGAAGACTGCTCCAAGGAGGCGGGAAAATAGTAGGGATATATATAACAAAGAGGGCAGACCAGTATGAACATCAAAGATTATGGTTAGGTATTAAGTAATTTAGCTCTCTTCCCTGCATGGGAAGATGTTAAGAGTCTGGGATTATTGAAGTCATTCCTTTCACATGCATTTCAGCTATCTGGGGCCAGCATCCTGTATTTTTACTGAGGTATTCTCTTTCTTGAATTCCTTTTGTTTTTCTGATTTGTTTAGTTAAGTATATAGAACTTAAGAGTAGTTGTTGCCTTTTACTTGATATATTTTCCACGTAGGTCATAACTGTAGATAGTTCCTGTTAGATAAAGGCAAAGTTTTGCTACACCACAGGCCTTTTATAATTAGGTTCACATATGTTCAGGAACAATTAAGGCTATCTCTAAATATGTTTCCGTTTTAAAAGATTACATAATTAGTTTTTGATAATTCCTGCATACTTTGTATCAGCTGAGATACATCTTTATTCTGGAAAAGTTAAGTGTCCAAGGTGTCCCTGAAGGATCGTATTTCAGTCTTCTATGCTAGTTTCTCAGCAAGCCTGTTTCCCCACATGATTATGTGTAACACACACGCCTATACTTACACATGCACACACTATTTATTGATTTGTCGGTCTCTCCTGGTCAAGAAAGATAAAAAGAACAGTACTCTTCATTATTACATTAAAATACAGAGATAAAACACTGCCAATATACATAATACACTGCAGAGGCCAACTTTGGTATAAATTGATTTTTATTATTTATATTAATGTCTACGAGACATTTTATTTTCCTTATTGTAGAAAAAGATTCAGTTCTTTGACACTAATATTACATTTCATAAGGTTACATTTTGCTAGTAATGAATTGGATTCAGCATTAAAATCTTTTTATTCAATTTAAAGTACTTTGTGTATTATAATTCAATTGAGTTAATATATATAATGTTCCTTTTTCAACTTCTATAAGCATTTTCCAGACATTTAGAATACAATGTCCTATGCAGACTGAAGAACTGATTAACATTGCAGATTTCATATTACAATGCTCATTGTAATGTAATTAAAATAATTTTATTTACCTGCAGACTGACAAAATGTAAAGAATTAAGGCAAATAAGAAAGTGCCATCTCTTTACTTCTAAAGCTAACTCAAGCCCATAGATGCTTCTAGCCCATTGATGCTTCTAGTAAGGTTGGTGTCAACCTTGGGTGACTTTTAAGTCACATATTTAAAGGCTCAGTTACATAAAGAAGAATGAATAAGACTACTCAAAAGAAAGCTACTTATGCTTAGAACAAAAACAGCACCGTGGATCTAAAAGGTTTTAAAATCCATAAACTGATGTAGTTAAATGAGCCTATTTGTTGTAAACTTAGGTTCAGGATATCCTTGCCCATTTTTTTTTTTAAGGAACAATGTAAAGAAATGTATTCAGATTTTCTATATAGTTTTGTTCTGCTTGGCTCATTGATTTAATTTCTTACTAATAAAAAACAAGCATTATAGCTGTGATATTTACTCTCAAAATGCCTCAAGGGAGGGTATATATGTATGAAAGATACCTAATAAACATTATATAGTATCTTAATGCATACATCATGAGAAATGCTGGACTGGAAGAAACACAAGCTGGAATCAAGACTGCTGGGAGAAATATCAATAACCTCAGATATGCAGATGACACCACCCTTATGGCAGAAAGTGAAGAGGAACTAAAAAGCCTATTGATGAAAGTAAAAGTGGAGAATGAAAAAGTTGGCTTAAAGCTCAACATTCAGAAAATGAAGATCATGGCATCTGGTCCCATCACTTCAGGGCAAATAGATGGGGAAATAGTGGAAACATTCTCAGACTTTATCTTTTTGGGCTCCAAAATCACTGCAGATGGTGACTGCAGCCATGAAATTAAAAGACACTTACTCCTTGGAAGAAAAGTGACCACCAACCTAGATAGCATATTCAAAAGCAGAGACGTTACTTTGCCGACTAAGGTCCATCTAGTCAAGACTATGGTTTTCCCAGTGGTCATGTATGGATGTGAGAGTTGGACTGTGAAGAAGGCTGAGCACTGAAGAATTGATGCTTTTGGACTGTGGTGTTGGAGAAGACTCTTGAGAGTCCCTTGGACTGCAAGGAGATCCAACCAGTCCATTCTGAAGGAGAACAGCCCTGGGATTTATTTGGAGGGAATGATGCTAAAACTGAAACTCCAGTACTTTGGCCACCTCATGCGAAGAGTTGACTCATTGGAAAAGACTCTGATCCTGGGAGGGATTGGGGGCAGGTGGAGAAGGGTATGACAGAGGATGAGATGGCTGGATGGCATCACTGACTCAATGGATGTGAGTCTGAGTGAACTCTGGGAGTTGGTGATGGACAGGGAGGCCTGGTGTGCTGCTATTCATGGGGTTGCAAAGAGTCAGACATGACTGAGCGACTGAACTGAACTGAACTGAATGCAAAAATGTTAAATGAACTAACGGGGTATAACAATGTGAAAAACAAATCAGTATTCTTTCCTTCTATTTCATCAAGCATTTCAGTATTCCTTACATTGCATCTCTGCATTTTAATTCAAACAATATTATTTTATATCTGTTATATTCCAGATACTTCATGATTCACAATGAAGGAAGACCTCACCCCACCCCAGGTCAGTGATTGGTAGGATGGAAATTTAATTGTATATCATAATGATGGTATAAATTCTGTCACATTATTGTCATAGTGTTGTGTGTGTGCTAAGTTGCTTCAGTCGTGTCTGACTCTTTGGGACTCTATGGACTGAAGACCACCAGCCTCTCTGTCTATGGGATTCTCTAAGCAAGAATACTAGAATGGGTTGCCTATTTCCTTCCATACAAACAAAAATCAATATGTATACTGTCAGGTGGTTAAAGTATTAGTTTAAAAGTTATGAGGAAAACAGACATTGTAGTTATATTCAGAGGCAACATGGAATATAATAATAAACACATGGCTTGGATTTTGTAAAGTTGTAAAATTGTAAGGTTGGACAAACTTTTCAAGGTCACTGGCTAGTGAGGAGAACATAAAATAGCCACAATACAATGTGGTAATGCTATATCCAATCCCACACAAGTAAACAAAGGTCTCAAGGGTGTGAAGAGAGATGTAAGATCAATGTTTTGGTAGTTATTGTTGCTGAAAACCTGGATCTTATTCACTGGTGCCAAATAGAAATGTGGAGACAGAGCTTTGGAGTAGAACAGAGCAACTTTATTACTTTGTGAGGAAAAGGGGCCACGCCAGCCTAAGGTCCTCAAAACTGTGCTCCCCAAAACCCAGAATACAGTAAGTGGTCTTACAGTGTCAGGGTGGGAAATAAGCCTGTAGATAGGGCTGAAGTAGTCTTGCATTCTTCTTTCCTTCTGGAGACACTGAGATTTTTAGGGCTGGTGTCAAGTGGTTCCAGAACAGGTTCTGGTGTCCTCCAGGGTATGGTACTATGACCTTCTTTCTGTAATGAGGGATGCCCACAAAGGAAAGGAAGGTTGGGGAATGCTGTCTTGTGGAAGTAAACATCAAGTGCAATGTACAACTTTAACTAGAGGGCAATCACTATCAGAGTGCAATTAAGTAAGAAAGAGAAGGGAAAAAAAATCTATAGGAGACCAGCTGGATGGGTGGAAAGAATACGAGCTAACATAATAGGGGTGTCTCAACCAGTTTCTGATACAGCATTATCTCCACCTAATAGGTCTGTCAGAGACTCAAATGAAGGATGTAAGAATAAGTGCATTACATTCAGATTCACGTCTCTTCTACCATCAATATTTCCCAAATGAGGCTATCATTTTCCCAGGAATGAAGGTTCAAAATTTGGAGCCTTCTTTGCCTACTCTTTATCTATATATACAGTCTTGCACAATCTTAATTTATTTGTATTCATGCAGCTTATTAAATGTATGCTATTTTTAATGTATACAAACACAACTATAGTTCATGTTCTCTTGAACAATTATTTATAGAGTAGTGTGTGTTAGTCAGTTAGTCGTGTCCAACTCTTTATGACCCCATGGACTCACTGTAGCCTGCCAGGCTCCTCTGTCCATGGGATTCTCCAGGCAAGAAAACTGGGGTGGCAAGCCATTCCCTTCTCTAGGGGATCTTCCTGACCCAGGGATTGAACCCATGTCTCCTGCAGATTCTTAAATTAGTTCATGAAACTTATGCCAGTCCTTTCTTCAGTAAGTTGTATATTTACTTCTAGTTCCTTTACTATTAATAGAGAAAATAAAACAGTATGATTGCTTTAGTTTGCTTTACATACTAGAACCCACGGGCCTGCTTCTTTGTCTTTTTAACTGTGGCATAATAACTCACAGTAAATGTGTACTATAGTTTATGCAGGCATTCCTTTATTGGCTATTAATTTTTTTAACTGTTCCATAACACAATGAGACAATTATCATCTTTGTACATGCCTTCTCGTGTATATTATCACATTTCCCTAGGGTAAGTATCAAGTTTGTTTTCTTGGGCTCCAAAATCATTGTGGACTGTGACTACAGTCATAAAATGGAAAGGCAGCTGTTCCTTAGAAGAAAAGCTATCACAAACTTAGTGGATTAAAGAACAGAGGCATCACTTTGCTGACAAAGGTCCATACATTCAAAGCTATAGTTTTCCCAGTAGCCATGTGAGAGTTGGACCATAAAGAAGGCTGAGCGCTGAAGAAATGATCCTTTCAAACTGTGGTGCTGGAGAAGACTCTCAAAAGTCCCCTGGACAGCAAGATCAAACCAGTCAATCCTAATGAATATTCATTGGAAGGACTGATGCTGAAGCTCCAATACTTTGGCTACCTGATGCAAAGAGCTGACACTTTGGAAAAGACCTTGATGCTGAGAAAGAGTGAAGGCAGGACAATAAGAGGGCAGAAGAGGACTGATGGTTGGATGGCATCACTGACTCAATGAACGTGAGTTTTAGCAAACTCCAGGAGATGGTAAAGGACAACCTGGCACGCTGCAGTCCATGGGGTCACAAAGAGTCAGACATGACTTAGCAACTGAACAACAACAACAAAGTACTGAGGCTTGGCTTTGCTTTTTAAAAACATTCGTTGGTAGTGTGAAGCTGCTCTTCAGACGAACAATACCAGTTTTAAAATCTTAGACATTCCCTAATACATGATGCCAAAATTTTGATTTTTTTCAATCCAATGCATAAAAATTAGACCCAGTTAGAATAAAAACAACATGTATTATCCAACTAGGAATCTTTAAAAGGAGAAAGAAGGTGCTATTAACAATTTTCTTGGGGTAATAAGCCTAAACAAGGGTAGTTAGGACCAAACTAGTACATACTGTTACCACAGTTAGAACTAAATTTCCAAAATCCCAATCTGATAATTTCAATAACTGCTTAATTCTTTTTCTTTATAAACAGTATGTACAAAGTCCAGATGTTTCATCTAGAATATATAACTTTTCGCGACGTGAGTTTACCACCTTTGACTTCTAATCGCCTACTTCATTCTGCTGTTTAATATGAATGAGCCAGTCACCGTCATTCCCAGGTTCTCCTGGCTTGGTTGGGCTCCTGCCGCGTGCCTTCTCTTCTCTGTCTGCTTTTCTGTCATGCCCAGTGTCAGTGCCCCACATTTCCTTAAATGTCCAGCTCAATTCTACCTCCTTTCAGGTGCTTTTGAAGACTTTCCTATTCAGAATTACTTGCTAATTCTGTTGTGCTCTATCTGCTACTACTCTGGCATTTTTATGTCTTCCTCTTCTGCTCTGGGCACAACATACATAGTGATTAAGATAATAGATGCTGGATTGGAATCCTAGATCTGTAATTTGCATGTTGGGCAGTTACTTAATGATGCTGTCAGATTCCTCGTGGTAAAATAGGGATAATACTTCCTAACACCTAAGACTTTCATAGGGGTTAAATAAGTAATACATGTAAAGTACTTAGAAATAAGTACCTACTGTACACTTGTAAATAATAAGATTTCTCTTAACTATTGTTTCTCCCTGGAAGTAGGCTATAGCTTTTCTAAAAATCTCTTTAGCTTAGACAAACAAAGGTGAATCTATACCTACTATATCTGAATTATCTCATGGGGCCCAGAATATGGAGTTGAAAGTTTAATTGGGCAATAGGCTTGGCTCAGGCTGATATTCTGCTACCAAATACTGTGCCCTTAATCTTTTTGTTTCTTTCCCTCCTCTCTAAAGTGCAAATAATAAAAATACATACCTTGTAAGTTTGCAGTGATAATTAAAATAAGTTTCTAGCGTAGTACATGGCAGTGCTGGTTAAATAAATAATAACTATAGACAATGTACTTTGAACTCAGTGACTCTAGGCCCCGAGGTGAAAGATCTCTTTGTTTACTATCATCCACCAACCAACAAATAGATAACATGTTATAATTATCTACACTAACCAGAATGTAAACTCATCTAAAGGATTCACTGAAATCATTTGTAATGTTATGAAGCAAAATGTAGTGAGTTAATATAAGTTCTTTACATGTTTTCCTCAAAATTCAGTATAATGAGGAAGGAGTTTCCCTCTCAATCATATGAATATTACCAAATATTCACATTTAAAGGAAAAGCTAAATCTCAGTGGCACCCCAGAAGGCTTCTTGAAGTAATTTAAGATTCCCACAATATTACAAGAGATTTAAGTAAATTGTGCCCTCATTTACTTTTCTGATGTCATATATTTGTGGTATGTTTATCATTTCTTCAACTTTATATACATAAAAAAGAATGGAATTATGTTTTCGACCTCAAACAGCCTTTCACCATAATGAGAAACAAGTTGCATAACACACTGTCATTAAGTGACAACAATGTTTCTTCTTCAGTTCAATTCAGTCACTCAGTCCTGTCCAACTCTTTGCGACCCCATAAATTGCAGCACACCAGGCCTCCCTGTCCATCACCAACTCCCGGAGTTCACTCAAACTCATGTCCATCGAGTCAGTGATGCCATCCAGCCATCTCATCCTCTGTCATCCCCTTCTCCTCCTGCCCCCAATCCCTCCCAGCATCAGAGTCTTTTCCAATGAGTCAACTCTTCCCATGAGGTCCCCAAAGTACAGGAGTTTCAGCTTTAGCATTGTTCCTTCCAAAGAACACCCAGGACTGATCTCCTTTAGAATGGACTGGCTGGATCTCCTTGCAGGCCAAGGGACTCTCAAGAGTCTTCTCCAACACCACAGTTCAAAAGCATCAGTTCTTCGGTGCTCAGCTCTCTTCACAGTCCAACTCTCACATCCATACATGACCACAGGAAAAACCATAGCCTTGACTAGATGGACCTTTATTGGCAAAGTAATGTCTCTGCTTTTGAGTATGCTATCTAGGTTGGTCATAAGTTTCCTTCCAAGGAGTAATCATCTTTAATTTCATGGCTGCAATCACCATCTGCAGTGATTTTGGATCCTGAAAAAATAAAGTCTGACACTGTTTCCACTGTTTCTCCATCTATTTGCCATGAAGTGATGGGACCAGATGCCATGATCTTCATTTTCTGAATGTTGAGCTTTAAGCCAACTTTTTCACTCTCCACTTTCACTTTCATCAAGAGGCTTTTGAGTTCCTCTTCACTTTCATAATAAGGGATAAATTTTGACAATTAGCATAATATCAAATTTAAGTATTTTTTTATGTTTTAAAATGCAACAACATGATTTTATAATTACCTTCTACTATGGAGAGTAAAGTTGGTTTTGGTGAATGATTTTCTAAATATTTTTATTTTATATTGGGATATAGTTGATTAACAATACTGTCAGTTTCAGGTATATAGCAAAGTGATTCAGTTATACATATACATGCTTCTATTCTTTTTCAAATTCTCTTCGAATTTAGGTTATTACAGAGTATTGAGCCAAGTTCCATGTGGTATCCAGTAGGTCTTTGTTGGTTATCTATTTTAAATGCAGCAGTGTGTACATGTCAACCCCAAACTCCTAATCTTAAGTATCAATCAGTTCAGCCACTCAGTCTTCTCCAATGATTTAGAACCCCATGGACTGCAGCACACCAGTTTTCCCTGTTCATCACCAACTCCTGTGCTAGCTCAAACTCATGTCTATTGAGTAGGTGATGCCATCCAACCATCTTATCCTCTGTTGTCCCCTTTTTTCTCCTGCCTTCAGAATTCCCCAGCATCAGGGTCTTTTCCAGTGAGTCAGTGCTTTGCATCATGTGGCCAAAGTATTGGAGTTTCAGCTTCAGCATCAGTACTTCAAATGAATATTCAAGACTGCTTTCCTTTAGGATTGACTAGTAGGATCTCCTCACAGTCCAAGGGACTCTTAAGAGTCTCCTGCAACAACACACTTCAAAAGCATCAATTCTTCAGTGCTCAGCTTTCTTTATAGTCCAACTCTCACATCCATACATGACTACTGAAAAAATCACATATTTTACTAGATGAAGCTTTGTTGGCAAAATAATGTCTCTGCTTTTTAATATGCAGACTAGATTGGTCATAGTTTTTCTTTCAAGTAATAAGTATCTTTTAACTTAATATTTCACAAACACATGGAGATTAAAACAACAGGTTTCTAAATAACCAATAGGTTACTGAAGAATCAAGGCAAATTGGAAGTGGTCAAATAGGAGATGGCCAGAGTGAACATCGACATTTTAGGAAACATTGAACTAAAATGGACTGGAATGGGTGAATTTAACACAGATGACCATTATATCTACTACTGTGGGCAAGAATCCCTTAGAAGCAATGGAGTGTAGCCATCATAGTCAACAAAAGATTCCAAAATGTAACACTTGGATGCAATCTCAAAAACAACAGAATGATTTCTATTCACTTCCAAGGCAAACCATTCAATATCACAGTAATCCAAGTCTATGCCCCAAGCAGTAATGCTGAAGAAGCTGAAGTCGGATGGTTCTATAAAGACCAACAAAACCTTCTAGATGTAACACCCAAAAAAGATGTCCTCTTCATTATAGGGTACTGGAATGCAAAAGTAGGAAGTTCTGAGCTACCTGGAATAACAGGCAAATTTGGCCTGAAGTAAAAAATGAAGCAGATCAGGGGTAACAGAGTTCTGCCAAGAGAATGCACTTGTCATAGCAAACACTCTCTTCTAACAACCCAAGAGAAGACTATACATGGATATCACCAGATGATCAATAAAAATCAGACTGATTATATTACTTGCAGCCAAAGTTGGAGAAGCTCTATACAGTCAGCAAAAACAAGACTGGGCCCTTCTCATACCATGAACTCATTATTGTGAAATTCAGACTTAAATTGAAGAAAGTAGAGAAAACCTCTAGACCATTCAGGTATGTCCTAAATCAAATCCCTTATGATTATCCAGTGGAAGTGAAAAACAGATTCAAGGGATTAGATTTGATAGACAGAGTGCCCGAAGAACTCAGGACAGAGGTTTGGAACAACGCGCGAGGGGCAGGGATCAAGGCTCCTCCATCCATGGGATTTTCCAGGCAAGAGTACTGGAGTAGGGTGCCATTGCCTTCTCCGATTCCAAGAAAAAGAAATGCAAAAAGGCAAAATGGTTGTCTGACAAGGCCTTACAAATAGCTGCGAAAAGAAGAGAAGTGAAAAGCAAAGGGAAAAAGGAAATATATATCCCTTTGAATGCAAAGTTTCTAAGAATAGCAAGGAGAGATAAGAAAGCCTTCCTCAGTGATCAATGCAAACAAATAGAGGAAAATAATAGAATGGGAAAGTCTAGAGATTTCTTCAAAACAATGAGAGGTACCAAGGGAACATTTCATGCAAAGATGAGCACAATAAAGGACAGAAATGGTATGGACCTAAGAGAAGCAGAAGATATTAAGAGGTGACCAGAATATACAGAAGAACTATACAAAAAAGATCTTCATGACCCAGATAATCACAATGATATTATCACTCAGCTAAAGCCAGACATCCTAGAATGCAAAGTCAAGTGGGCCTTAGAAAGCATCACTACAAACAACGCAAGTGGAGGTGACGGAATTCCAGTTGAGCTATTTCAAATCCTAAAAGATGATGCTGTGAAAGTGCTACACTCAGTATGCCAGCAAATCTGGAAAATTCAGCAGTGGCCACAGGAAAGGAAAAGATCAGTTTTCATTCAATCCGAAAGAAAGACAATGGCAAAGAATGTTCAAACTACCGCACAATTGCACTCATCTCACATGCTAGCAAGTAATGCTCAAAATTCTCCAAGCCAGGCTTCAACAGTACATGAACTTTGAACTTCCAGACATTCAAGCTGGATTTAGAAAGGCAGAGGAACCAGAGGTCAAACTGTCAACATCTGTTAGATCATCAAAAAAGCAAGGGAGTTCCAGAAAAACATCTAATTTTGCTTTATTGACTACACCAAAGCCTTTGATTGTGTGGATCACAACAAACTGTGGAAAACTCTTAAAGAGGTGGGAACCAGCCCACCTTACCTGCCTCCTAAGAAATCTGTATGCAGGTTAAGAAGCAGCAGTTAGAACTGGACATGGAACATCAGAGTGGTTCCAAATCGGGAATGCAATGTGTCAAGGCTGTGTTTCATCACCCTGCTTATTTAAATTATGTGCAGAGTACATCATGCAAAATACTGGGCTGGAAGAACCACAAGCTGGAATCAAGATTGCCGGGAGAAATATCAATAACCTCAGATATGCAGATGACACCACCATTATGGCAGAAAGTGAAGAGGAGCTAAAAAGTCTCTTGATGAAAGTGAAAGAGGAGAGTGTAAAAGTAGGCTTAAAACTCAACATTCAGAAAACGAAGATCATGGCATCCGGTCCCATCACTTCATGGCACATAAATGGAGAAACAATGGAAACAGTGACAGACTTTATTTTTTGCAGGGCTCCAAAATCAATGCTGATGGTGACTGCAGCCACAGAATTAAAAGACGCTTGCTCCTTGGATGAAATGCTATGAGCAACCTAGACAGCATATTAACAAGCAGAGACATTACTTTACCAACAAAGGTCCATCTAGTCAAAGTTATGGTTTTTCTAGTAGTCATGTATGGACGTGAGAGTTGGACTATAAAGAAAGCTGAGTACTGAATAATTGATACTTTTGAACTGTGGTGTTGGAGTAGACTCTTGAGAGTCCCTTGGACTGCAAGGAGATCCAACCAGTCCATCCTAAAGGAATATTCATTGGAATATATTCATTGGAAGGACTGATGCTGAAGCTAAAACTCCAATACTTTGGCCACCTGATGCAAAGAACTGACTCATGAAAAGACCCTGATACTGGGAAAAATTGAAGGCAGGGGGTGAAGGGGACAACAGAGGATGAGATGGTTGGATGACATCACGGACGCGATGGACATGACTTTGAGTCAGCTTCAGGAGTTAGTAATAGACAGGGAAACCTGGAGTGCTGCTGTCGATGGGGTCACAGAGTCGGACATGACTGAGCAACTGAATTGAACTCTACTATTGAAGAAATCAAAAGGAAATTAAAAAAAAATTCTAGAAAAAAATGGCACTGAAAATATAACAACTCAAAACCTATGGGATGCAGCAAAAGCTGTTCTAGAGGGAAGTTTATAGCAATACAGTCCTACCTCAACAAACAAAAGAACATTGTATAGACAACCTAACTTTACACCTATAATGAATGGAAAAAGAACAAAAAACCCTCAAAATTAGTAGAAGGAAAATTGAAGTCATAAAGATCAGAGCAGAAATAATTGAAAAAGACATGAAAGATACAGTAGTAAAGATAAAGAAAACTGAAAGCTGGTTCCTTGAGAAACAAAATTGGCAAATATTTAACCAGACTCATCACAAAAAAAAGAGACAAGAGTCAAATCAACAAAATTAGAAATGAAAAAGGAGAAGTTACAACAGAAAATTCAGAAATACAAAGGGTTTTAAGAGACTAAGTCTATGGCAATAAAATGGATAACCTGGAAGAAATGGACAGATTCTTAGGAAAGTTCAATCTTCCAAGACTCACTCAAGAAGAAATAGAAATTATGAACAACCAAATCACAAGAACTGAAATTGAAGCTGTGATCAAAAATCTCCCAAATCAAAAGCCCAGGACCAGATGGCTTTACAGGAGGATTCTGTCAAACATTTAGAGAAGAGCTAATGCCTATCCTTCTAAAACTCTTTCAAAAAATTGCAGAGGAAGGAACACTTCCAAACTCATTCTACAGGTCACCATCACCCTGATACTAGACAAAGACAACACACAAAAAGAAAGCCACAGGCCAATATCACTGATGAACATAGACGCAAAAATCTCAACAAAATTTTAGCAAACAAAATTCAGCAACACATCAAAAAACTTATTACCATGATCAAGTTGGGTTTATTCCAGGGATGCAAGGATTCTTCAATAGACACAAATCAATGAATATGAAACACAATATAAACAAATTAAAACATAAAAAACCATACGATAATCTTAATAGACAAAGAAAAAGCCTTTGACAAAATTCAGCACACGTAAATGATTAAAACTATTCAAAAAATGGGCATAGAAGGACCATATCTCAACATCAATTCAATTCAGTTCAGTCGCTCAGTAATTCTGACTCTTTGCAACCCCATGAATTGCAGCATGACAGGCCTCCCTGTCCATCACCAACACCCAGAGTTTACCCAAACTCATGTCCATCGAGTTGGTGATGCCATCCAGCCATCTCATCCTCTGTCATCCCCTTCTCCTCTTGCCTCCAATCCCTGGCAGCATCAGGGTCTTTTCCAATGAGTCAAATCTGTGCATGAGGTGGCCAAAGATTTGGAGTTTCAGCTTCAGCATGAGTCCTTCCAAAGAACAACAGGGCTGATCTCTTTTAGGATGGACTGGTTGGATCTCCTTGCAGTCCAAGGGACTCTCAAGAGTCTTCTCCAACACCACAGTTCGAAAGCATCAATTCTTCGGAGCTCAGTTTTCTTCACAGTCCAACTCTCACATCCATACATGACCACTGGAAAAACCATAGCCTTGACTCGGTGGACCTTTGTTGGCAAAGTAATGTTGCTGCTTTTCAATATGCTATCTAGGTTGGTCATAACTTTCCTTCCAAGGAGTAAGCGTCTTTTAATTTCATGACTGCAGTCACCATCTGCAGTGATTTTGGAGCCCCCCAAAATAAAGTCTGAACTGTTTTCACTGTTTCCCCATCTATTTCCCGTGAAGTGATGGGACCAGATGCCATAATCTTCGCTTTCTGAATGTTGAGCTTTAAGCCAACTTTTTCACTCTCCTCTTTATTTTCATCAAGAGGCTTTTGAGTTCCTCTTCACTTTCTGCCATAAGGGTGGTGTCATCTGCATATCTGCTGGCATACTGAGTGCAGCACTTTCACATCATCATCTTTCAGGACTTGAAATAGCTCAACTGGAATTCTGTCACCTCCACTAGCTTTGTTTGTAGTGATGCTTTCTAAGGCCCACTTGACTTCACATTCCAGGATATCTGGCTCTAGGTGAGTAATCACACCATCATGATTATCTGGGTCATGAAGCTCTCTTTTGTACAGTCCTTCTGTGTATTCTTGCCACCTCTTCTTAGTATCTTCTGCTGTCTTGATCTTGTCCATCCTTTAGTTCATTTAGTTCATTTTAAATCTTCTGCTTCTGTTAGGTCCATACCATTTCTGTCCTTTATTGAGCCCATCTTTGCATGAAATATTCCCTTGGTATCTCTAAGATCTCTTTCTTGAAGATATCTCTATTCTTTCCCATCCTGTTGTTTTCCTCTATTTCTTTGCATTGATTGCTGAGGAAGGCTTTCTTATCTCTCCTTGCTATTCTTTGGAACTCTGCATTCACATGGTATATCTTTCCTTTTCTTCTTTGCTTTTTGCTTCTATTCTTTTCACAGCTATTTGTAAGTTCTCCTCAGGCAGTCATTTTGCTTTTTTGCATTTCTTTTCCATGGTGATTGTCTTGATCCCTGTCTCCTGTACAATGTCACAAACCTCTGTCCATAGTTCATCAGGCACTGTGTCTGTCAGATCTAGTCCCTTAAATCTATTTCTCACTTCCACTGTATAATCATAAGGGATTAAAGACCATATATGGTAAGTCTACAGCAGACATTATTCTCAATGGTGAAAAACTGAAAGCATTCCCTGTAAGATCAAGAACAAGACAAGTGTGTCCACTTTCACCACTATTATTCAACATAGTTATGGAAGTCCTTGCTACAGCAATCAGAAAAGAAAAAGAAAAAAGGAGTTTTGATTGGAAAAGAAGAAGTAAAGCTCTCACTGTTTTCTACGACATGATACTGTACGTAGAAAATACTAAGGATAGTATCAGAAAATTACTAGAGCAAATCAGTGAATTTCACAAAGTTGCAGGATACACAATCAGTACACAAAATCACTTGCATTTCTATACACCAACAATGAAAAATCAGAAAGAGAAATTAAGGAATCAATCCCATTCACCACTGCAACAAAAATAATTAAATATCTAGGAATAAACTTACCTAAGGAGATGAAAGAACTGTACACAGAAGATTATAAGACATTGATGAAATAAATCAAATACTACATAAACAGATGGAGATATATTCCATGTTCCTGGGTAGGAAGAATCAATATTGTGAAAATGACTATACTACCGAATGCAATCTACAGATTCAATGTGATCCCTATCAAATTACCAATGACATTTTTCACAGAACTAGAGCTAAAAAATGTCACAATTCATATAGAAACACAAAAGACTCTGAATAGCCAAAGAGGTGTTGAGAAAGACGAATGGGGCTGGGGGAATCAAACTTCCTGACTTCAGATTATACTACAAGGCTACACTCATCAAGACAGGATGGTACTGGCACAAAAACAGACATATAGACCAATGGAACAAGATAGAAAGCCCAGGAATAAACCCATGTGCCTGTGAGTACCTTATTTTCGACAAAGGAGGGAAGAATATACAATGGGGCAAAGACAGCCTCTTGAATAAATGGTGCTGGGAAAACTGAATCAGTTCAGTTCAGTTCAGTCACTCAGTTGTGTCTGACTCTTTGTGACCCCATGAATCCCAGCACGCCAGGCCTCCCTGTCCATCACCAACTCCCGGAGTTCACTCAGACTCATGTCCATCGAGTCAGTGATGCCATCCAGCCATCTTATCCTCTGTTGTCCCCTTCTTCTCCTGCCCCCAATCCCTCCCAGTATCAGAGTCTTTTTCAATGAGTCAGTGCTTGGCATGAGGTGGCCAAAGTACTGGAGTTTCAGCTTTAGCATCAGTCCTTCCAAAGAACACCCAAGGCTGATCTCTTTCAGAATGGATTGGTTGAATCTCCTTGCAGTCCAAGGGACTCTCAAGAGTCTTCTCCAACACCACAGTTCAAAAGCATCAATTCTTTGGTGCTCAGCCTTCTTCACAGTCCAACTCTCACATTCATACATGACCACTGTAAAACTGAATACCTCTGTGTAAAAGAATGAAATTAGAACACTTCCTAACACCATACACAAAGATAAACTCCAAATGGATTGAAGACCTAAAGGTAAGACCAGAAACTATAAAACTCTTAGAGGAAAACATAGGCAGAACATTCAATGAAATAAGTCAAAGCAATATCCTCTGTGACCCACCTCCTAGAGTAACAGAAATAGAATCAAAAGTAAACAAGTGAGACCTGATTAAGCTTAAAAGCTTTTGCACAGCAAAGAAAACTATAAGCAAGGTGAAAAGACAACACTCAACATGGGAGAAAATAACAGTAAATGAAACAACCAACAAAGGATTTATTTTCAAAATATACAAGCAGCTCATACCACACAATGACAGAAAAACAACCCAATCGAAAAGTGGGAAAAAGACCTAAACAGACATTTCTCCAAAGAAGACAGACAGATTGCTAACACATGAAATGATGCTCAATTTTGTTCATTATTAGAGAAATGCAAATCAAAACTACAATGAAATATCACCTCACACTGGTCAGAATGGTCATCATAAAAAACTCTACAAACAATAAATGATTCCATCAAACTTTCTAATTCCCTTATCAGCACTGACTCTATACTAATTCTTTCAACATCCTATTTCTTTATGCCAGACTTCTCATGATTCAACTATGATATATTTCTTTTAAGGTTAACATAGAAATCAATATAGATACGAACCCTTCAGGTAGATTAACTTTCTGCCACACTTACGAATACCATTCTGTCACTTCTCAAGAACTCTGAGTAGTGCAATTTCCAGCAACAAGATTATTACCTGTGAATGAAGAGAGAAAAGTGGTCTGAATTAGAGAGTTTGGAATTAAAGTCTGAGTTTTCCTCAACTAAGTAAAATCATGCAAGTCCTGTAACTGTGGACTTTGATTTTTTATTTATATACCAACTAGGGGTATTAATTGACTATGCCATAGCCTTTGACTTGTGGATCACAGTCAACTGTGGAAAATTCTGAAAGAGATGGGAATACCAGACCACCTGACCTGCCTCTTGAGAAACCTATATGCAGGTCAGGGAGCAACAGTTAGAACTGGACATGGAAAAACAGACTGGTTCCAAATAGGAAAAGGAGTACATCAAGGTTGTATATTGTCACTCTGCTTATTTAGCTTATATGCAAAATATATCATGAGAAATGCTGGGCTGGAAGAAGCAAAAGCTGGAATGAAGATTGCCAGGAGAAATATCAATAACCTCAGATATGCAAATGACACCAGTCTTATGGCAGAAAGTGAAGAGGAGCTACAAAGCCTCTTGATGAAAGTGAAAGAGGAGAGTGAAAAAGTTGGCTTAAAGCTCAACATTCAGAAAATTAAGATCGTGGCATCTGGACCCATCACTTCCTGGCAAATAGATGGGGAAACAGTGGAAACGGTGTCAGACTTTATTTTTGGGGGCTCCAAAATCACTGCAGATTGTGATTGTAGGCATGAAATTAAAAGATGATTACTCTTTGGAAGGAAAGTTATGACCAACCTAGATAGCATACTCAAAAACAGAGACATTACTTTGCCAATAAAGATCCATCTAGTCAAGGCTACGGTTTTTCCAGTGGTCATGTATGGATGTGAGAGTTGGACTGTGAAGAAGGCTGAGCACCGAAGAATTGATGCTTTTGAACTGTGGTGTTGGAGAAGATTCTTGAGAGTCCCTTGGCCTGCAAGGAGATCCAGCCAGTCCATTCTAAAGGAGATCAGTCCTGGGTGTTCTTTGGAAGGAACAATGCTAAAGCTGAAACTCCAGTACTTTGGGCACCTCATGACAAGAGTTGACTCATTGGAAAAGACTCTGATACTGGGAGGGATTGGGGGCAGGAGGAGAAGGGGACAACAGAGGATGAGATGGCTGGATGGCATCACCGACTTGATGGATGTGAGTCTGAGTGAACTCCAGGAGTTGGTGATATACAGGGCGGCCTGGCATGCTGCAGTTCATGGGGTCAGAAAAAGTCGGATATGACTGAGCGACTGAACTGAGCTGAACTGAGGGGTATTAATTAATAATCAATGGAATTTCATTAAGTGCTTATATTCTATGATTGTATGTTTTTTGATTATTGCAATTATACTGTCTGATATAAGTTAACATGGAGTCATAATCATCCAAATACAAGTTTGTATTTTTTAAATTTTCAGCAAAAAAGGGCTTTTCAACTTACTATTTAAAATCACTGTTGTTTGTATCTTTGGTGAAGTGGAGGAGTAAGAAGAAAAACTCAATAAAGTCCCCAGCAGAGTCTTTTTCTTTATGAGGCATGCACTTCTTTTATTTAAGTATCAAAGGACATTGCTGCTACAACAATATTTAACTTAATATCTGACATTATTGATATTTCTTTCAGCAATCTTTTTTCCAGCTTGTGCTTCAACCAGTCCGACATTTCGCATGAGGTACTCTTCATATAAGTTAAATAGCAGGGTGACAATATACAGGCTTTACGTACTCCTTTCTCAGTTTGGAACCAGTCTATGTATCATGTTCAGTTCCAACTATTGCTTCTTGACCTGCATACAGCTTTCTCAGGAGGCAGGTAAGGTTGTGTGGTATTCCTATCTCTTTAAGAGTTTTCCGCAGTTTGTTGTGATCCACACAGTCAAAGGCTTTGATATAGCCAATAAAGCAGATGTTTTTCTGGATCTCTTGGTTTTTCAATGATCCAACAGATGTAGGCAATTTGATCTCTGGTTCCTCAGCCTTTTCTAAATCCATCTTGAACATCTGGAAGTTCACAGTTCACGTACTGTTGAAGCCTGGCTTGGAGAATTTTGAGCATTACTTTGCTAATGTGTGAGATGAGTGCAATTGTGCAGTAGGTTGAGCATTCTTTGGCATTGCCTTTCTTTGGGATTGGAATGAAAACTGACGTTTTCCAGTCCTGTGGCCACTGCTGAGTTTCCCAAATTTGCTGGCATATTTTTGGAGCCCCAAAAAATAAAGTCTGACACTGTTTCCACTGTTTCCCCTTCTATTTCCCATGAAGTGACGGGACTGGATGCCATGATCTTCGTTTTCTGAATGTTGAGCTTGAAGCCAACTTTTTCACTCTCCTCTTTCACTTTCATCAAGAGGCTTTTAGTTCCCCTTCACTTTCTGCCATAATGGTGGTGTCATCTGCATATCTGAGGTGATTGATATTTCTCCCAGCAATCTTGATTCCAGCTTGCGTTTCTTTCAGTCCAGTGTTTCTCATGATGTACTCTGCATATAAGTTAAATAAGCAGGGTGAAAATATACAGCCTTGTGAATTCCTCTATGTGATCCTAATTTACTTGTTTACATGTGGATATTTTATACATAATAAATTTCGATTGAATAGAATATATCAAATAATTCAATATGTAACTGAGATAATTTTATATTTAAAATTTTATTTTTAAGGTATGTTTGTAGTGTAGAAATTTCTTTGTGAATTGTTCATAATAACCTATTATTCACCTCTGAAAATTTTAATACTATGTGTTAGGATTTTTATAAATAAGTAAAGAATCTTGGACCAGTCACCACAGAAGCATTAATCACAAATTAATAATAAACAACATATTCATATATACTAGTGATGAGAGATAAAATGCTATTGAGTGATAATCAATGTGATAGCAGAATTAGTTAAAAGATTAAAAAGCTCACATATTTCCTCTAAGATGGGCATTATTTGAACTCCAAATAATAATATGGAATATATTAAAATATTCTTATTAATATTATCAAGTGCTTTCATTAAAAAGCTTTGCAAAATAGTTGTGTACTATCTCATAAACAGAATTTGGTTTTATTATTCTTTCCATTTAAAATGAACTAAAGGATGGACAAGATCAAGACAGCAGAGGCATAGGACATGGAGCTCATCTCCTTCCAAAAATATATCAAAAATATAGGTTGTGCAACCAGACCCAAGATGGCAGAGAGGGAAGATATGCAGTCCATGTCTCCCCACAACTAGGTTACTTACCAGACACAGGTGGGGGACCTCTGACAACCAGGCATATGGCACAAATTCCAGCAACCAGGTAGGATGATGGGGGAGCAAGGAGAAGAGGGGAAGTAGAGGCCAGATAGGACCAGGACACCTGAGGGACAGCTGTGAGAGTGGAATGGTTCTCATACCCAGAAAGGTACATTTGTCTCTGGGGGATCTGCATAGAGGAGGAGGCACCCTCATGGGTTGGAGGGCTGCACTTGGAGTTCCTTCTTCTTATCCACTTGGCCCAGGAAGCTACCTAAGGCTCCTCTCTCCTCCAGCACCCCTCTGCCTGAGTTGGTACAAGGGGCATGAGAGGGAATGGGAAGGAGGAAAATCTAGGCCAGTTGAGGGGACCTTTACTGGTTTGGAGGATCAGGGGAAGCACCTGCTGTTCTCTGGCTCACTCAGCCCCAAGCAGCCTCCAGAGGCCCCAGGCCTAGTCCTTCACAATTTCCAGGGCCCTCTCCACCTGCGGAGGTCCTGTGGGCATAAGAGAGGCTCCCTCTGGGCTTAGAAGATCAGAGTAACCTGCCTGGTGTTCCCCGTCTGCATGGCCTGTGGTACCCCCTGGGGCCCCAAGCTTGATCCTCCACTTCAGACCCCTCTCTCAGGGTCTTTTCTTAGCATAGGTTCTGAATCTACATCCTACTCCCCCATAGCCAAGGTTTTTTCTGTTTTATTTTTTTCTTGTCCTTTGATATTGGAGTTAGGTTTTACTCTCCAGTGGTTGTTTCATATATATTCTGATTTTTTCCATAATATACCTGTTAGCTTTTACAATTTATTTTTTATTATGTTATTGTTCTGTCCACCCCCCTCTTTTTATTTTATTTTTTTCTGCACCTGGTAGCTTCCAGGGTCTCAGTTTATGGGATGGAGATTGGGCCTCAGCTCCTGTGGTGGGAGCTCCTTGGACTTGTTAGTCCAAGACTGAACTGCTGGACTAAGAGAGAATGTCAGGCCCCAGGTGAATATTAATCAGAGTGAGGTATCCCAGAGGTCCACATCTCAGTACCAAGACCTGGCTCTACCCAGCTTACTGCAAACTCCACTGCTGGAAGCCTCAGTCAAAACAACTAATAAGACAGGAACACAGTCCCACCCATCAAGAAATGAGACAACAATAAATACGTTACAGATGAAGGAGCAAGGTAAACACATACAAGACCAAATACATGAAGAGGGAATAGGCAACCTATCTGAAAAAGAGTTGAGTATAAAGAATGTACTATCATTTACTATCAATTTTTTCAGGAACAAAGATGTTCCAAAATCTTGAAAATAGAATGTAGAAAATGCAAGAAACATTTAACAAGAATCAGGAAGAACTAAAGAAAAAACAATGTCAAACAACACAATAACTAAAACTAAAATACTATAGAAGGAATCAGTAGCAGAATAATTGAGGCAGAAGAATGGTGAGCTAATAAGTGAGCTGGAAGACAGAATGATGGAAATAACTGCTGAGGGACAGAATAAAGATAAAATAATGATAAGATTGAGTATAGTCTCAGAGATCTCTGAAACACTATTAAACACACTAATATTTGATTTATAGGATCCCAGAAGAAGGAGAGAAGGGGTCTGAGAAGATTATTTGATGGGATTAAAGTGGAAAACCTCCCTAACATGGGAAAGGAAATAGCCACTGAAGTACGGGAAGCACAGAGAATCCCAGACAGGATAAAACCTAGGAAAAACACACCAGAACACATATTAACCAAAACAACAAAAATTAAATACAAAGAAAAATATTAAAAGCAGCAAGGAAAAAGCAAAAAATAATATACAAGGGAATCCCCTATGGCTATCAGCTGATTTTTTGGCAAAAACTCTGCAGGTCAGAAGGGAGTGGCAGGATATATTTAAAGTGACAGAAAGGAAAAACCTACAACCAAGATTACTCGAGCCAGCAATGATCTCATTCAGATTTGATGGAGAAATCACAAGCTTTACAGTCAAGAAAAAGCTAAGAGAGCTCAGCACCACAAAAGCAGCCTAACAACAAATGCTAAAGGAGCTTCTCTAGCCAGGAATCACAAAAGAAGAAAAATGTCAACGAAAATGAACTCAAAACAATTACGAAAATGGCGATAAACATAAACATTGATAATTTTCAGATAATGTGTCTGAAAATAAAAATAGAAGGAATTAATATAATAACTGAGGAAGAAGAATGGTAAGTAAGCTGGAAGACAGATTGGTAGAAATAAATGCTGAGGAGCAGAATAAAGATAAAATAATGAAAAGAACTCAGACCTCTGAGACAATATTAAATGCACCACCAACAAACACTGGGGAGGATGTAGAGAAAAGGGAACCCTCTTGCACAGTTGGTGGAAATGTAAATTGAAACAGCCACTATGGAGAACAGTATGGAGGTTCCATGAAAAACTAAACATAGAACTACCGTATGACCCAGAAATCCCACTACTGGGCATATACCCCAAGAAAACCATAACTCAACAAGACACATATACCCCACTCTTCATTGCAGCACTATTTATAATAGGACTTGGAAGCAACCTAGATGTCCATCGACAGAGGAATGGATAAAGAAGATGTGACATATATATACAATGGACTATTACTCAGTGATTAAAAAGAAAAAAATTCACTCATTTGCAGTGATGTGGATGAACCTAAACCCTGTCATACAAAACAAAGTTAGAGAAAAACCAATATAATATATAAATGCATATATATGGAATCTAGAAAAATGGTACTGGTGAACCTACTTGCAGGACAAGAATAGAGATGCAGACGTAGAGAACGTACCTGTGGTCACAACTGGGGGAAGAAATTGGGCGAGGGGGCGGCAAGTGGAGAGAGAATAGCATTGACATATATATACATACATACTACCATGTGTAAAATAGATAGCTGGTGGGAAGCTGCTTATAGCACAGGAAGCTCAGTTTGGTGCTCTGTGATGACGCAAAGGAGTGAAATGGGACGATGGGAAGGAGGCACAAGAGGGATGGGATGGGAAATACACCTCTGATTTGCTTTGTTGTACAGCAGAAACTAGCACAGTATTGTAAAACAATTATACTCCAAGAAAAAAATAATTACTGCCTGAGACACCTTCAGATCACCTCCAACCAAGTGATCAATCCACAAATGTAAACACTTAATGTATATTATTATATTTATGTTTTAAGGTTGGGGAAGGAAAGAAGGAGTCTTTAGTTATCTTCTATTGCACCCTCCAAAACTTGATGTAATAAACTATATGGGGAAAGAATCTGAGAAAAAAATGGATCTATATATAACTGAATTACTTTGCTGCACACTTGAAACTAATACAACTTTATAAATCAACTACATGCAAATATAAAATAAAAATTAAAAAAAACACACAAAGGAAACACCTTGAAACAAATACACTAATCTAGGAGGTTTTTTTTTTTTTAATCATGATGCCTACATTTCACATCCATTAAATTAAATAATTCTTTGGAAGTATGGATTCTGTCACTTGTTTTTTTTTTTTAATTTTTACTTTATTTTACTTTACAATACTGTATTGGTTTTGCCATACATTGACATGACTCCACCACGGGTGTATATGTGTTTTTAAAAATTGCTTATTTTGTTTTCTAACCAGCTCTGTTCATTCTGAATTACAGGGATGACTGATCATCTTCATTATAGAAAAATATAAAGGCAGGAATATAACAAGGAAGATGCAAATTGTTCTGTCAGAAGCTGTTTAGTTCACTGTTGATGTTTTATGCTATACTGTTTAAATGGTTTTATTAAATAAATGAAGGAAATGAAACAAATTTTCCAAACTACATAAAGTAAAATTTATGTATTTTTTCTTATTTGACATTAGGATAAAAATTTTTAACAATTTCCCAAAGTTACATTAAAATGTTTTCCTTTTCTGGTGTAGAATATAAATTTTATGTAGGATAAGTTAATGCTACCTAACAGAAATTTAATATTTATGTAGATAAACCTATTGGTTTATCAACATTGCACACCATGATTTTAGCGTTGGCCATCTATAGAGTATATTACAAATCTTTTCTTTTACCAATTCTTGAAGATTCCATATTATTGATATATTGCAATGATCTCTGAAACTATGACTGCATGTCTTATAGCTTTGGTTAACCTACCAAAAATTTACTGACAAGCCTATGCCAAAGCAAATTTCTGTCACACTTTTTTTCCTCCATTCTTTTTCTAATACCTAGTTTAGAATGGACATTAATAGCGTTTTCCATTTTCTAAAAAAAAACTAAATGCTTGCAAGTCCTCATCAGGAAAGAAATTAGTTTTAGGACTAATAATGCTTTTGATACAAAGTGCTTTCTTCAAAAGAAATTTAATAATAATTGGAGTTTTTGAATGAGTTGCTTTAGGACTTAGGAATTATTTTTGCCAAGTTTTTAGGCCTGTAAACAGAATTAAAGAAAACGAATATCTTAAACAGTTCAAAAATTGTGTTTAGATTAATAAACCAAGGTTATTTTCAGATGAATATATTCTGGGTTTTATCATGCTGAGTTTTTAGGTTTTTTGTTAATACATTAGATGAATATATCTACAGATCTAAAGTGGTATAATACTAAATACATCTATAAGGAAGAAATCCTTTAAAAAACTAAAAGTGCTTTTCTAAGACCCTTCAGAGAGTTTGGGACTTTTGGAGGCATGAGCCACACTGTCTCCTTGCCTACATAAAAACCTTCCTCTACTTCCAAAAAAAAAAAAAAAATCCCTTAGAATTGAATAACTTTTGGTATTCTATATGGCTGCTTTTCAACATGCAAAAGGTGATGAAAAATAAATCTCTGGGCTAAAAATTTCCTTTAGAGCGTTAGCTATAATCAGAGTGAAATTGCTACCTGTGCAGAGTTCAAGACCTAAGGGGATAATTTTCTACCTGTAGAATATTTCCATTCCTTTCAAATTACCAGTAGTACTGCTGACATTCACATGCATTAGTAAGAGGATGTATGCACCAGAGGGAGATGGGTGGAGTAGAAAATAAATGACTCTACTTCTCCTCTAATGTTAATAGTTTTAAATCTATCTCTTTTCTCCTTGCAATCATCTTTTCTGAATTCTGTCCCATCTTATATCATTTCCAAGTACTTTTTCATGGAAATAAATATGTACATAAAATAGAAGAAAATAAAGTATGCTGAATGCAACATTAAAGACAGTAAAATAGTAGGCCATCATTTAAGCAATTATGTTCAATGAGTGTATATTAGAACTTAGACTATCCAATTTTAAAACAATATAAAATAGTGCTTTCTTTATAGAGAATACATTCAATGTTGTATTTGTTTCCAAATAAATTTAAAATGAAAAAGGAGATGATAGTTACATATACTACATTTTTACAGGCTACATTTAATAGAAGACAGTGCTAAATTAAGAAAAAATATATATTATGATCATTTAGGCCATGGTAGCTAGTTACTTGGTCAAACACTCATCTTGATATTGCTGTGAAGGTATTTTGTAGACATTATTTACATTTAAAATTACTGACTTTAAGTAAATCTTTACTTAAAGACTGCAGCTCATTCAATCAGCTGAAAGATCTCAAGAGCAAGACCTAAGGTTTCCTGAAGAAAAAGCAATTCTGCCTCAAGTCTGTAATAAAAGTTCTGCCTGAGGTTCTAGCCTGCTGACCTGCCCTACAGATTAAAGTCTTGCCAGCTCCCATAACAGTATGAGCCAATTAATTAAATTTGCACTGGTCATAGCAAACAACCTCTTCCAACAACACTAGAGACAACTCTACACATGGATATCACCAGATGGTCAATACCAAAATCAGATTGACTGTATTCTTTGCAGACAAAGATGGAGAACCTCTATACAATCAGCAAAAAACAAGACTGGGAGCTGACTGTGGCACTGATTATGAGCTTCTTATTACAAAATTCAGATTTAAAGTAGGGAAAACCACTAGACCATTCAGGAATGACTTAAATCACTTATCATTATACAGTGGAAGTGGCACATAGATTAAAGGGATTAGATTTGACAGGCAAAGTGCCTGAAGAACTATAGATAGAGGTTCATAACACTATACAGGAGGTGGTGACCAAAACCATCTGCAAGGAAAAGAAATGCAACAATGCAAAATGGTTGCCTAAGGAGACTTACAATTAGCTGAGAAGAGAAGTGAAAGGCAAAGGAGAAAGGGAAAGATATACTCATCTGAATGTAGAGTTTCAAAGAATATCAAGCCTTCTTAAATGAACAATGCAAAGAAATAGAGGAAAAGAATAGAATGGGAAAGACTAGAGATCTCCAAGATAATAAGAGAATTGCAGAGGAAGGAAAACTCTCCAAGTTATCCTATGAGGCTACCAACACCCTGATACCAAAACCAGACAAAGCTGCCATAAAATAGAAAAGAAAAGAAAGAAAGAAGGAAAGTGAAGTTGCTCAGTCATGTCTGACTCTTTGCAGCTCCATGGCCTGGAGCCTACCGGGCTCCTCCATAGGATTCCCTCAAAAATGGGATTTTTGAGGCAAGAGTACTGGAGTGTATTGCCATTTCCTCTCCAGGGAATCTTCCTGACCCAGGAATAGAACCTGGGTCTCCTGCATTGTAGGCAGATGCTTGACTGAGCCACCAGGGAAGTCTTTAACCAGAAAACTACATGCCAATATCACTGATGAACATAGATGCAAAAATCCTCAACAGAATTATAACAAAGAGATCCCAACAACATATTAAAAATATCATATGGCACGATCAAGTAGGCTTTATTCCAGGGATGCAAGGATTCAATATTCACAAATAAATGTGATACAAAATATTAACAAACTGAAAAATAAAAAAAAAAAACATGTGATTGTTTCAATAGATGCAGAGAAAGCCTTTTACAACATTCAACACCCATTTATGATAAAAACTCTCCAGAAAGTAGGCAAAGAAGGAACATACCTCAAGATAATAAAAGCCATATACAACAAATCCACAGCCAACATAATCCTCAATGGCAAAAAACTGAGACCAATTCTTTAAAATCAGAATAAGACAAGGGTGCCCACTTTCACCACTACTATTCAGCATAGTTTTGAAAGTCTTAACCACAGGAATCAGAGAAGAAAAATAAAAGGAATCCAGATTGGAAAAGAAGAAGCGAAAATCTCACTGTTTTCAGAGAACATGATCCTCTACATAGAAAACCCTAAAGATGCCACCAGAAAACTACTAGAGCTAATCAATGAATATAGTAAAGTTGCAGGATATAAAGTGAAAACACATAAATCCTTTGCATTCCTATACACTAACAATGAAAAATCATAAAGAGAAATTAAGGAAACAATCCCATTCACCATTGCAATGAAAACAATAAAATACTTAGGAATAAGTTTACCTAAAGATATAAAACACCTGTATATAGAAATTTTTTTTTTGTATACAGAAAATTATAAAACACTATGAAATAAATCAAAGAGGACATAAATAGATGGAGAAATATACTATGTTCTTGGATTGGAAAAATCAATATAGTGAAAATAAGTATACTATCCGAAGCAACCTATAGATTCACTGCATTCCCTATCAAACTACCAATGGTATTTTTCACAGAACTAAAACAAATAATTTCACAATTTGTATGGAAACACAAAAGACCACAAATAGCCAAAGCAATTTTGATAAATAATGGAACTGGAGGAATTAACCTTCCTGTCTTCAGTCTATATTACAAAGCTACAGTCATCAAAACACTATGGTATGGCACAAAGAGAGAAATATAGATCAGTGGAACAAAACAGAAAGTCTGGAGATAAATCCACACACCTTATATTTGATAGGAGGCAAAAGATATACAATGAAGCAAAGACAGCCTCTTCAACAAGTGGTGCTGGGAAAACAGGTCGTAAAAGAATGAAACTAGAACACTTCCTAATGCCATACACAAAAATAAACTCAAAATGGATTAAAGGCCTAAATGTAAGTCTTAGAGGAAAACATAGGTAGAACACTGACATAAATCACAGCAAGATCCTCTGTAACCCACCTCCCAGAGTAATGGAAATAAAAACCAAAATAAAGAAATGGGACTTACTAAACTTTAAAGCTTTTGCACAAGGAAGGAAACTGTAAGTAAGGTGAAAAGACAGTCTTTAGAATGGGAGAAACTAATAGCAAATCAAAAAAACTGACAAAGAATTAATCTCCAAAATATACAAGTAGCTCATGCAGCTTAATACCAGATAAGTGAACAAATCTATCAAAAAGTGGGAGGAAGACCTAAACAGATATTTCTCCAAAGAAGACATATGGATGACTAATAAACACATGAAAAGATGTGCATCACTAATTATCAGAAAAATGCAAATCAAAACCACAATGAGGTATCATCTCACACTGGTCAGAATGGCCATCATCAGAATCTACAAACAATAAATGCTGGAGAGGGTGTGGAGAAAATGGAACCCTCTTAAACTGTTGGTGTGAATGTGGAGAAGAGTGTGGAGATTCCTTAAAAACTGAGAAAAGAACTGTCATATGACTCAGAAATGCCACTGCTGGGCATATACTTCAAGGAAATCAGAATCGAGAGAGACACATGTACCTCAATATTCATTGCAGCACTATTTACAATAGTTAGGACATGAAAGCAACCTAGAATGGATTGACAGATGAATGGATAAGAAGTTGTGTACATGTACACAATGGAATATTACTCAGCTATAAAAAGGAACACATTTGATTCAGTTCTAATGTGGTGGATGAACTTAGAGCCTAGTATACAGAGTGAAGTAAGAAAAAGAAAGACATATACTGTATATTAACACATATATATGGACTCTAGAAGAATAATTGGAAAAGGCAATGGCACCCCACTCCAGTACTCTTGCCTGGAAAATCCTATGAATGGAGGAGCCTGGTAGGCTGCAGTCCATGGGGACACTAAGAGTCGGGCACGACTGAGGGACTTCACTTTTGCTTTTCACTTTCATGCATTGGAGAAGGAAATGGCAACCCACTCCAGTATTCTCGCCTGGAGAATCCCAGAGACAGAGGAGCCTAGTGGGCTGCCGTCTATGGGGTCACACAGAGTCAGACACGACTGAAGCGACTTAGCAGCAGAAGAATAATACCAAGGATCCTACCTATGGGGCAGCAAAGGAGACACAGATGTAAAGAACAGACTTTTGGACTCAGTGGGAGGAGTGGGTGGGATGATTTGAGAGAATAGCACTGAAACATATATATTACCATATGTAATAAAGATGACCAGTGAGAGACTGATGCATGAAGCAGGGCACCCAAAGCTGGTGCTCTGTAGCAACCTGGAGGAATAGGGTGGGAGGGAGGTGGGAGAGGGCTTCAGGATGGAGTGACACATGAACACCTATGGCTGATTCATGTTTACATATAGCAAAAACCATCATAATATTGTAAATATCCCCCAATAAAAATAAATAAAATTTAAAAAATATGAGTGATACTAAGGGAACATTTAATGCAATGATGAGCACAATAAAGGACATAAATTGTAAGGACCTGACATAAGCATAAGAGATTTAGAAGTGTTAAGAATACACAGAAGAAAATACACAAAAAAAGATCCTAATGACCCAGATAAATATGATGGTGTGGTCACTCACCTAGAACCCGACATCCCGAAGCATGATGTCAAGTGGGCCTTAGGAAGTGGGCCTTAATATGAACAAAGCTAGTGGAGGCAATTGAATTCCAGCTATTTCAAACCCTAAAAGATGATGCTATAAAAGCACTGCACTCAGTATGCCAACAAATTTGGAAAACTCAGCAGTGGCCACAGGACTTGAAAAGGTCAGTTTTCATTCCAATCACAGAGGAGGGCAATGCCAAAGAATGTTCAAACTACTGTAAAATTGTGCTCATTTCACATGCTAGCACGGTAATGCTCAAAATCCTTCAAGCTAGGCTTCAACAATATGTGAACCAGATGTTCAACTTGAATATAGACACGACAGAGGAACCAGAGATCAAATTGCCAGTATCTGTTGTATCATAGAAAAAGCAAGAGAATTTCAGAAAAAATCTACTACTGCTTCACTTACTACACTAAACCCTTTGACTGTATGGATCAAAGAGCTGGGAATACTAGAACACCTTACCTGACTCCTCAGGAACCTGTATGTAGGTCAAGAGGCAATAGTTAGAACTGGACATGGAACAGTGGACTGGTTCAAAGTTGAGAAAGGAGTATGTCAAAGCTGTATATTGTCACCCTGCTTATTTAACTTATATCCAGAGTACATCATGCAAAATCCCAGGCTGGATGAAGCACAAGCTGGACTCAAGATTGCTGGGAAAATTATTAATACAGTCAGATATGCAGATGACACCACCCTAATGGCAGAAAGTGAAGAAGAACTAAAGAGCTTCTTGATGAAAGTGAAAGAGGAGAGTGAAAAAGCTGGCTTAGAACTCAACATTCAGAAAACTAAGATCATGGCTTCCTGTCCCATCATTTCATAGCAAATAGACGAGGGAACAATGGAAACAGTGACAGACTTTATTTTCTTGGGCTCCAAAATCACCACAGATGGTGACGCAGACATGAAATTAAAAGATGCTTGCTCCATGGTAGAAAAGCTATGACAAACCTAGACAGAGTATTAAAAAGGAGAGACATCATTTTGTTGACAAATGTCCTTATAATCAAAGCGATGGTTTTTCCAGTAGTCATGTATGAATGTGTGAGTTGGACTCTAAAGAAGGCTGAGTGTCAAACAATTGATGCTTCTGAACTGTGGTGTTGGAGAAGACTCTTAAGAGTCCTTTGGAAAGCAAGGAGATCAAACCAGTTAATCCTAAAGAAAATCAACCCTAAATATTCACCGGAAGGAATGATGCTGAAGCTGAAGCTCCAATACTCAGCTACCTGATACAAAGAGCCGACTGACTGGAAAAGACCCTGATGCTGGGAAACATTGAGAGCAGGAGAAGGGGGTGGCAGAGGAAGAGGTGGTTAGATGCATCACTGACTCAATGGACATGAGTTTGAGCAGACTCAGGGAAATAGTGTCACACAAGGAAGCCTGGCGTGCAGCAGTCCATGGTTTATGCAGAGTCGGACATGACTGAGCGACTGAATAACAAGAAATTAATTGAAATTTCTCCGTCTTTCTTGAAATAACCCTTCAGTTCAGTTCAGTTCAGTCACTCAGTCATGTTCAACTCTTTGTGACCCCATGAATTGCAGCACACCAGGCCTCTCTGTCCATCACCAACTCCCCGAGTTCACTCAGACTCACGTCCATTGAGTCTGTGATGCCATCCAGCCATCTCATCCTCTGTCGTCCCCTTCTCCTCCTGCCCCCAATCCCTCCTAGCATCAGAGTCTTTTCCAATGAGTCGAATCTTTGCATGAGGTGACCAAAGTACTGGAGTTTCAGCTTTAGCATCATTCCTTCCAAAGAAATCCCAGGGCTGATCTCCTTCGGAATGGACTGGTTGGATCTCCTTGCAGTCCAGAGGACTCTCAATAGTCTTCTCCAACAGCACTGTTCAAAAGCATCAATTCTTCAGTGCTCAGCTTTCTTCACTGTCCAACTCTCACATCCATACATGACCACAGGAAAAACCATACCCTTGACTAGATGGACCTTTGTTGGCAAAGTAATGTCACCAGATGGTCAACACCAAAATCAGAATGATTATATTCTTTGCAGTCAAAGATGAAGAAGCTCTATACAGTCAATATAAACAAGACCAGGAGCTGACTGTGGCTCAGATCATGAAGTCTTTATTGCCAAATTCAGACTTAAATTGAAGAAAGTAGAGAAAACCACTAGACCATTCAGGTATAACCTAAATCAAATCCCTTATGATTATACAGTGGAAGTGAGAAATAGATTTAAGGGACTAGATCTGATAGATAGAGTGCCTGATGAACTATAGACGGAGGTTCGTGACCTTGTACAGGAGACAGGGATCAAGGCCATCCCCATGGAAAAGAAATGCAAAACAGCAAAATGGCTGTCTGAGGAGGCCTTACAAATAGCTGTGAAAAGAAGAGAAGTGAAAAGCAAAGGAGAAAAGGAAAGATACAAGCATCTGAATGCAGAGTTCCAAAGAATAGTAAGAAGAGATAAGAAAGCCTTCCTCAGCGATCAATGCAAAGAAATACAGGAAAACAACAGAATGGGAAAGACTAGATATCTCTTCAAGATAATTAGAGACACCAAGGGAACATTTCATGCAAAGATGGGCTCAATAAAGGACAGAAATGGTATGGACCTAACAGAAGCAGAAGATATTAAGAAGAGGTGGCAAGAATACACAGAAGAACTAGACAGAAAACATCTTCACGACCAAGATAAGCATGATGGTGTGATCACTCACCTAGAGCCAGACATCCTGGAATGTGAAGTCAAGTGGGCCTTAGAAAGCATTACTATGAACAAAGCTAGTGGAAGTGATGGAATTCCAGTTGAGCTATTTCAAATCCTGAAAGATGATGCTATGAAAGTGCTGCACTCAATATGCCAGCAAATTTGGAAATAACCCTTAGTCTATGTTAATCCCACCAGTATAGAAATAATCAGAAATTATGGAAATAAAGAGGTTTATCAAAGATACTTTTAATATACTTTTGGGTTATTTTTTTAGCCAGTAAACCCAGCATTTATTGTGGAGGTAGGCTTAGTATACTGGTATAGTTAATTCTACCTAAAATTCACTTTTAAAACCCAAATTGGTAATAGATATTAGTATTTTATTGTAATTCATCACGTATATTTAAATTATGACTCACATTATGCTTACTTTGAAAATTATACATCTATATATTATCTAGGGAAAGCAATTTGGCTTGTCCATTTTTGACACCTGTGTTAAAGTCAAGTCCATGACATTATTTGTGATAACAAGAAAAGTAGAAACAACCTAAATGTCCATTAAATGATGAATGGATGAACAAAGTATGGTATATCCACACTATGAAATACTAGTTAGCAATACAAAGAAATGAGGTACTCATTTATGCTATAACATGGATGTACCTGAAAATGTTTTGTGAAATGAAAGAAGCCAGTCATAAAGGGCAACATATTGAATAATTTCACTTCTATAAAACGTCCAGTATAGGTAAATCCACGGAGACAAAAAATCAGTGAATTGCTGTCAAGAGAAAGAGAAGGAAATGGAGAGTGATTGTTAATGATTATGGGGCTTCTTTCTGGAGAGATTACAGTCTTAAATAGATAGTGATTATATTGGCACTATTTTGTGAATGTCCTAAAAATAAAGTGTACATTTTAAAAGGCTGAATTTTATATTATGTGAATTATATCTCAGTGAGGCTACTATTCACAAAGTAATGCAAACATTTTTAGAAGAATGGAAATTCCTGATTTCAAATTATATTACAAAGGTAGAGTAATAAAAAAGTATGGTACTGGTACAAAGACAAATAGACCAATAGAACAAGATAGACCAAGAATAAACTCTCTCATATAGGGCCATAGATCTTTGAAAAGGGTGCCAAGACCACACTAGGAGGAAAGGATAATTTCTTTACCAGTATTTTGAAAACTGAACATCCAGAAGCAAAAGAATAAAATTGGAGTTTTTACAATATTGCAAAAATTAACTCAAGATGATTAAAAACCTAAATATAAGACTTAAAACTATAAAAAGTACTAGAATATAGGGGGAAAGCTTGATGACACTGGATTGACATTATGTCTTAGATATGTCACCAAAAACAGTCTGTAAATAAAACAAATTGAACTGGATTAAAATTACAAACTTCTTCATATGAAAGGAAACAACCAACAAACTGTAGAAATTCAACATATAGAGTAGGAGGAAACATTTGAAAATCATATTTGATAAGGGCTTAAATATATAGAATAATGAACACCTACAACTCAGCAACAAAGCAACCTGATTAATAAATGAATAAATGTACACAGGGCTTGAATAGACATTCTCCAAAGAAGATGTGCAACAATCAAAACTCTTGTGCATTACTGGTGGGAACACAGAATGCTGCAGCCTCTATGGAAAACAATATGCATGGTTTTTGGAAAAATTAAAAATAGAATTGCCAGATGATCCAGAAATTCCACTTCTGGATATGTATCCAAAATAACAGTCAGTAGAATCTCAAAGAGATATTGGTACACCCATGTTTGTTGCAGCATTATTCACAATAGCCAGGAGGAGAAAGCAAGCTTAATCTCCACTGTTGGGTGAAAAAACAAAAAACTATCATGCAGACAATCAGTGAAATATTATCGGCCTTGCAAGAGAAGGAAATTGTTGTATATTACAACATAGATGAAACTTGAGAATGTTTTGCTAAGTGATAAAAACCAGTCACAAAAAGACAAATACTGTATAATTCCATTTATATGAGATATCTTAAGTATATCAAACTCATAGAAATAGAAAGTTGCATGGTATTTGCCAGGGACTGAAAGGAAGAGAAAATGGGGAGTTGTTCAATGGGTACAGAGCTCAGTTTTGTGAGATGGAAATGTTCTAGGGGTCTTGGTTGTACCATAATGTGAATATAGTTAACACTGCCAAACTGTGAGAATGAAAGATAAGCTAAAACCATATCATTATAAAATGTATGAAATATAGAGAAAAGAAAATTCATAAGCGAAGTCATCTACAATTGTACTGCCCCCAAACTAACACTGATTCAACTCTGACATAACACTTAAGTTTTCTGAACAGGAAGGAATCGCCCTTTTTTCCATCTAGGGAAACAGGCTCAGAGAAGAGAAGTGCTTGAACTTCCCAGGTAGTGCTGGTGGTAAAGAACCTACCTGCCAAAGCAGGAGACATAAGAGACACAGGTTTAATCCCTGGGTTGGGAAGATCCCCTAAAGAAGGCAATGGCAACCCACTCCAATATTCTTGCCTGGGAAATCTACAGACAAGCCTGGACAGAGAATCTTGGCGGGTTTCAGTCCATGGGCTCACAAAGAATTGGACACAACTGAGCAACTAACACTTAACTAACATCACACAGATTTGAAAACAGAGTCAGGACTAGAGTATATATAATTTGAGTTTCAGATAAAACCAATAATACTTTTATAATGTGTTATTTTTTATAATCTGGGGCTTCCCTGGTGACGCAGAGGTTAAAACATCGGCCTGCAGTGTGGGAGACCTGGGTAATAATATCAAGTTTGAAAATACAGAAAATTCTGAGGAGTAATAAAAAAAATCAAAACAAAAGGGAGATTTGACAAAAGTGCCTTAATGAGGTGGGTTTAACCAAGTTTTTTAAAAAATATATTTTATTCCCACACAACTGTAGGAATGACATATTTTTTTCTTTTTTCCAAATTTATAAATGAGGAAACAAAGCCACAAAAAGATTAAATAACTAGCACTAGGCTCCCTGGGTGTTGTTGTTGTTGTTCAGTTGCTAAATTGTGTCTGACTCTTTGCAAACCCATGGACTGCAGCATGCCAGTCTTCTGTCTTTCACCATTTCTCAGAGCTTGCTCAAATTCATGTCCACTGAGTCAGTGATGCCATCCAACCATCTCATCCTCTGTTATCCCCTTCTCCTCCTGCCTTCAATCTTTCCCAGCATCAGAGTCTTTTCATAATAAATCAGCTCTTTGAATCAGGTGGCCAGAGTATTGGAGCTTCAGTGTCAGTCCTTCCAATGAATATTCAGATTTGATTTCCTTTAGGATTGGCTGGTTTGGTCTCTGCTGTCTACAGGGCTCTCAAGAGTCTTCTCTAGCACCACAGTTCAAAAGCATCAATTCTTTGGTGTTCAGTCTTCTTTATGGTCCAACTCTCACATCCATACTTGAGTACTGAAGAAACCATAATTTTGACTATATGGACCTTTGTTGACAAAGCGATGTCTCTCCTTTTTATTTTATTTATTTATTTTTGATATACATATATTTTATTTATTTTAATTGGAGGCTAATCACTTTACAATATTGTGGTGGTTTCTGCCATACATTCACATGAATCAGCCATGGATGTTCATGTGTTCCCAATCTTGGACCTCCCTCCCTCCTCCTTTCCTATTCCATCCCTCAGGGTTATCCCAGTGCATCAGCCCTGAGCACCCTGTCTCATGCATCAAACTTGGACTGGCGATCTATTTCACATATGAAAATATACATGTTTCAGTGCTATTCTCTCAAATCACCCCACCCTCGCTTTCTCCCACAGAGTCCAAAAGTCTGTTCTTTACATCTGTGTCTTGCTGTCTCGCCCAAGTTTTAAATATTGATTTACAAAAATGGATTCCAGGGCTTGTGAAACCACACATTTATACAGTCTTGGTGGCCACTAAGAGGAATGAAATGACCGAATAAACACATTTTCAAAGGCTAATCCTATGTCATCAGAAGGGATCTGTGCAAACGAGAGTCTTTGAAGCTTAATTTTCATTATCTCAACTAGAAATTTGCTCTGCACATTTTAGTAGCCCAGGTCTGCAATATCACTTTAGGAAATGGTACCCAAATTACTTGGAGATCTGGTCTTTATAAAGAATTTTATGTCAAAGACAAAGTATTAATGACATAAGAATTCTTTTTTTACGAATACATAGTGTTAAAATAAGTCACTTACATGAATTAAGGGGGTCTAGTCAATGAAGACAGCATATACTAAGTAAAATGAAAAGCAAGGAGCTTCCTGGTGATTAAGACTCTGCACTGCCACTGCAGGGGATGTGGGTTCCATCCCTGTTTGGGAAAGTTCTGCATGCAATGAGGTGCAGCCAAATAAATAAATAAAAGGTAAAATCAAGCAGTGTCTATATAATAAAACATACACACAAACACACATTTTTAAAATATTCCAATGAAATCAGTAAAGCATGTTATGTATTCAGGTTGGTAGTTTTAGGTACTATATTCTGTTCAGTAATTTTACTACTCCACATTGAGTAAATAATCTGTTCCCGATAAGGTTTTGTTTCTCCATTTGTAAAATTATCATAATGCCAACTTCAGAGGTAATTACCACAGATATGTGGTTATAAGTTTTTTAAAGGTGATACATATACATATAAAATTGCTTGGACACACAGAAATTATTTAAAAATATGTAGGCCATGTGTTGAATATCTGTTAGTGATACCCTATACTTTAACAAGGATTTAAATTTGATAATTTTTAGATACCTACATACAGTTCAGTTCAGTTGCTCAGTCATGTCCGACTCTTTGTGACCCCATGAATCACAGCACACCAGGCCTCCCTGTCCATCATCAACTCCCGGAGTTCACTCAGACTCACGTCCATCGAGTGGGTGATGCCATCCAGCCATCTCATCCTCTATCGTCCCCTTCTCCTCCTGCCCCCAATCCCTCCCAGCATCAGAATCTTTTCCAATGAGTCAACTCTTCCCATGGGGTGCCCAAGGTACTGGAGCTTAAGCTTTAGCATCAGTCCTTCCAAAGATTGATCTCCTTTAGAATAGACTGGTTGGATCTCCTTGCAGTCCAAGGGACTCTCAAGAGTCTTCTCCAACACCACACTTCAAAAGCATCAATTCTTCAGCGCTCAGCTTTCTCCACAGTCCAACTCTCACATCCATACATGACTACTGGAAAAACCATAGCCTTGACTAGATGGACCTTTGTTGGCAAAGTAATGTCTCTGCTTTTTAATATGCTATCTAGATTGGCCATAACTTTTCTTTCAAAGAGTAAGTGTCCTTTAATTTTATGGCCACGGTCACCATCTGCAGTGATTTTGGATCCCCAGAAAATAAAGTCTGACACTGTTTCCCCATCTACTTGTCATGAAGTGATGGGACCAGATGCTATTATCTTAGTTTTCTAATGTTAAACTTTAAGCTGATTTTTTCACTCTCCTCTTTCATTTTCATCAAGAGTCTCTTTAGTTCTTCTTCACTTTCTGCCATAAGTGTGGTGTCATCTGCATATCTGAGGTTATTGATATTTCTCCCGGCAATCTTGATTCCAACTTGTGTTTCTTCCAGCCCAGCGTTTCTCATGATGTACTCTGCATAGAAGTTAAATAAGCAGGGTGACAATATACAGCCTTGACATACTCCTTTTCCTATTTGGAACCAGTCTGTTGTTCCATGTCCAGTTCTAACTGTTGTTTCCTGACCTGCATATAGGTTTCTCAAAAGGCAGGTCAGGTGGTCTGGTAGTCCCATCTCTTTCAGAATTTTCCACAGTTTATTGTGATCAACACAGTCAAAGTTATAACTAAAATGAAATCAGACCCATTCTAATGATTCAAGAATATGACCAAATTTATTTTAGCTGATATAATCTTGATATTGTTATTTTCATTTTTTAAAGTCAAATCTAAAAGATTCTCAAAAGGTTAACTCAATATGGCTTCATTTCAGAGGACAGGAAAAAAAAGTGTTTGTTAAGGAAAACATTGGCTTTTTAAAATTGTATTTTGTATATTGAACTGTTTATGATAGTTTTAGTGCTCTTTGGAAATTTACTATTTACCACAAATCTACTGCTCATATAATGATTAATACTGTAATGAAATCATTCAGGACTGATCCTTGAGTCAGCCTTGAAGGAGACTGTTGATAAAAATGCTAAGTGAAATAATCTCTTATTTCTTATCTAATGTGACATAACTTGTTTAGAAAAAAAATCTTTAAAACATATAGCAATATTTTTAAACTTTCTTGTCCATAATAAATATTTGCTATGAGTCTAGCTATCTGAATTTTGTCTCCATCTCCCTAAATACATAAATGACACATTACTAGCATCATTTGACAAAATAATTGATGACTTTTACTGTATGCCACCTTTTGGATACTCTTAACATTCTGTTGAATATTCAGTGCTATTTCTCGGAATTTAGAAAAATACACTTTCTCTGAAGTTCCTTAACTTCTTTTATTCAGTCTCTTTTATGATCATAGAACTTTCTCTTTAAAACACGTGCCCTTCTGGGCAGAATCCTTGGTTTTTATAGTCACTCTAAAATGTAATTACATGTAATTATAGTACCGACATATATTCTACACTCTATAGATCCATAGAGAGACAGACACAGAAAGGGGGAAACAGAGTGATTTTAGTATGTACCTAGCATTTTGCAGGTCTTTACAAGCATTAATATATTTAACCCTTACAAGAACTCCGTAAGAATCATAATTGTATGACTATCAGAGAAGAACTAAAGTTTATTCAAGTTGTGCACAGTCATACACATGCATAATAGTAAGCTAGATAGCAGAAGTGTGAACATCATTCTTTTTGATGCTAGGTCATGAGAATTTAATTAAGATATTCTACTGCCTCAGAATGCCTCACCTAGCTTTAACCTATATGAAAATACTTTGTTTACCATATAATCTGAAATCTATAAACATATTTCCAGTTACTATTTATTGCTTACTATATGGCAGGAGACCCGGGTTTGATCCCTGGGTCGGGAAGATCCGCTGGAGAAGGAAATGGCAATCCATTCCAGTACTATTGCCTGGAAAATCTCATGGACAGAGGAGCCTGGTAGGCTACAGTCCATGGGGTCGCAAAGAGTCGGACACGACTGAGCGACGTTCCTGTTCCTGTATAGACATCTAATTAATTATTAAGACCTAAAAATAAAAATACAAATGTTAATATGGACACTGTTGAAAGAACTGTAAATATATATTAACTTATTTAATCACCCAAAAATCCAATGTAGTGGGTAATATTTTCATTAACATCATATCATAAATCATCTTTTCCAGACTCTTAGTTGTATTGCTATTTACATACTCAATGATTTTCACGTCTCTAGCTCTCAGCTTTCTCCATGTTTCTGGATTCAGTTTCATTGCTACATACATGACACCTCCAACTGTACCTTAATTTTCATTTCTGGGTCCCTATTTCAGTAGATGTGGCTATAATTCGCCAACAGTTTAACACCACAAACTTAAGTAAGTGTTAATCACTCTTTTGTGTCCAACTCTTTGCGACCCCATGGACGGAAGCCTGCCAGGCTCCTCTGCCCACAGGATTCTCCAGGCAGGAATACTGGAGTGGATTGCCATTCCCTTCTCTAGGGGATGTTCCTGACCTAGGGATAGAAACTGGGTCCTCCCGCATTGCAGACAGATTCTTTGCCACCTAAGCCACCAGGAAAGCTAAATTTCCCTCTCTGTATCACATCCCCAACTCAAGACCCTTCTAGTCTTGTATGCTTTTTACTCCACTTCACAAACCATTCCACTTCTTTTCCTCTCTACCTCTATCAACAGTTTCCTAGAGACATGTCAACGCTTTCTTCCACTCTATAGTTCTGCACATACATTTTTTCAGTTTGCTCTCTACCCAAAAGGTGGAATAAATACTTTAAAATATAAAGAGATAAGTTTACTTTGCTGCTCACATTTCAATTGTTTTAAACTATACTTAGAGGAAAATCCAAGCTCCTTATTCTGACTTCAAACTCTAAAATCACTTGACCTTTGTTTAGAAGTACAACTTATACTATTATTTTATACTTTTTTCTTATATTATTCTTTTTATCCACTCTGACTTTATTTTCTGTTCCTAAAACATGCTGTAGTAAGTAGTGTTAATTGCTCAGTTGTCCAACTCTTTGCAACCCCATGGACTGTAGCGTACCAGGCTCCTGTGTCCATGGGATTATGCAGGCAAGAATACTGGAGTGGGTTGCCATTCCCTTCTCTACAGGATCTTCCCGACCCAGGGAACGAACCTGGGTGTACTGCATTGCAGGCAGATTCTTTACCATCTGAGCTACAGGGAAGCTGAAACTGCTGTTCAGTTCAGTTCAGTCACTCAGTCGTGTACAACATTTTGCAACCCAATGGACTTCTGCACACCAGGTTTCCCTGTCAATATCCAATTCTTGGAGCCTACTCAAACTCATGTCTGTTAGAATGGTGATGACATCAAACCATCTCTCCTCCGTCATCCCCTTCTCCTCAGGCTTAAATCTTTCCCAGCATCAGGGTCTTTTACAGTGTCAGTTCTTTGCATCAGGTGGCCAAAGCTTCAGCATCAGTTCTTCCAATGAATATTCAGGACTGATTTCCTTTAGGATGGACAGATTCGATTTCCTAAGAGACTTTCAAGAGTCTTCTCCAACACCACAGTTCAAAAGCATCAATTATTCAGTGCTCAACTTTCTTTAGAGTCCAACTCTCATATCCATACATGACTACTGGAAAAACCATAGCTTTGACTTGATGGACCTTTATTGGCAAAGTAATGTGTGTGCTTTTTAAGATGCTGTTTGGTTGGTCATAAATTTTCTTCCAAGGAACAAGCATCTTTTACTTTCATGGCTGCAGTCACCATCTGCAGTGATTTTAGCTCACCCCAAAATAAAGTCTGTCACTGTCTCCATTGTTTCCCCATTTATGTGCCATGAAGGGATGGGACCAGATGCCATGATCTTAGTTTTCTGAATGTTGACTTTTAGGACAACTTTTTCACTCCCCTCTTTCACATTCATCAAGAGGCTCTTTTGTTCCTTTTTGCTTTCTGCCATAAGGGTGGTGTCATCTGCATACCTGAGGTTATTGATATTTCTCCTGGTAATCTTGATTCCAGCTTGTGCTTCATCCAGCCCAGCATTTCACATGATGTACTCAGTATATAAGTTAAAGAAGCAGGGTGACAGTATACAGCCTTGACATAATCCTTCCCAATTTGGAACCAGTCTGTTGTGCCATGTCCAGTTCTAACTGTTCCTTGACTTGCATACAGATGATTTCTCAGGAGGAGTCGGGTGGTCTGGTATTCCCATCTCTTTCAGAATTTTTCAGTTTGTTGTGCCACACAGTCAGAGGCTTTGGTATAGCCAATAAAGCAGAAGTAGATGTTTTTCTGGAACTCTCTTGCTTTTTTTTCAATCATCCAATGGATGTTGGCAATTTGATCTCTGGTTCCTCTGCCTTTTCTAAATCCACCTTGAACATCTGGAAGTTCACGGTTCACATACTCTTGAAGCCTGACTTGGAGAATTTTGAGCATTACTCTTTTGGTGTGTGACATCAGAGCAATTGTGCGGTAGTTTGAGCATTCTTTGGCATTGCCTATCTTTGGGATTGGAATGAAAACTGAACTTTTCCAGTTCTGTGGCCACTGCTGAGTTTTCCAAATTTGCTGGCGTATTGAGTGCATCACTTTCACAATACCATCTTTTAGGATTTGAAATAGCTCAATTGGAATTCCATCATCTTCACTAGCTTTGTTCGTAGTGATGCTTCCTAAGGCCCACTTGACTTTGCAATCCAGGATGTCTGGCTCCAGGTGAATGATAGCACCATCGTGATTATCTGGGTCATGAAGATCTTTTTTGTATAGTTCTTCTGTGTAATCTTGGCACCTCTTCTTAATATCTTTTCTTTCTGTTATGTCCATCCCATTTCTGTCCTTTATTGTGCCCATCTTTGCATGAAATGTTCCCTTGGTATCTCTAATTTTCATGAAGAGCTCTCTAGTCTTTCTCATTCTATCGTTTTTCTCTGTCTTTTTTGCATTGATCGCTGAGGAAGGCTTTCTTATCTCTTCTTGCTATTCTTTGGATCTCTGCTTTCAGATGGGTATATCTTTCCTTTTCTCATTTCCCTTTCACTTCTCTTCTTTTCTCAGCTATTTGTATAGCTTCCTAAGACAACCATCTTGCCCTTTTGCATTTCTTTTTCTTGGGGATGGTCTTGATCACTGCCTCTTGAACAATGTTATTAAACTCCATCCATATGTCTTTAGGCACTATGTCTATCAGATCTAGTCCCTTGAATCTATTTGTCACTTCTACTGTATAATCCTAAGGGATTTGATTTAGGTCATACCTGAAAGTCAAGATGTTTTCCTACTTTCTTCAATGTCAGTCTGAATTTGGCAATAAGGAGTTCATAATCTGAGCCACAGTCAGCTCCCAGTCTTGTTTTTGCTGACTATATAGAGATTCTACATCTTTGGCTGCAAAGAATATAATCAATCTAATTTCGGTATTGATGATCTGGTGATGTCCATGTGTAGAGTCTTCTCTTGTGTTGTTGGAAGAGGGTGTTTACTATGACCAGTATGTTCTCTTGGCAAAATGCTGTTAGCCTTTGCCCTCCTTCATTCTGTACTCCAAGGCCAAATTTACCTGTTACTCCAGGTATTTCTTGACTTCCTACTTTTGCATTCCAGACCCCTACAATGAAAAGGAGATCTTTTTTGAGTGTTAGTTCTAGAAGGTCTTGTATGTCTTCATAGAACCTTTCAATGCCAGCTTCTTCAGCAATACTGGTCGAGGCATAGATTTGGATTACTGTGATATTGAATAGTTTGCCTTGGAAACAAACAGAGATCATTCTGTCATTTTTGAGATTGGATCCAAGTACTGCATTTCAGACTCTTTTGTTGGCTACGTTGGCTAGTCCATTTCTTCTAAGTGATTTTTGCCCATAGTAGTGGATGTAATGGACATCTGAGTTAAAGTCACCCATTCCAGTCCATTTTAGTTTGCTGATTCCTAAAATGAAAACCACAGTCACATAAAACTAACCAATATGATCACATGGACCACAGCCTAGTCTAACTCAATGAAACTATGAGCCATGCTTTGTAGAGTCACCCAAGACCAAGGGTCGTGGTGGAGAGTTTTCAGAAAATGTGTTCCACTGGAGAAGAGAATGGCAAACCACTTCATTATTCTTGCCTTGAGAACCCCATGAACACTATGGAAAGGCAAAAAGACAGAACACTGAAAGACAAATTCCCCAGGTCGGTGGGTGCCCAATTTACTACTGGAGATCGGTGGAGACATAGCTCTGGAAACAATGAATAGATGGAGCCAAAGCAAAAACAACACTCAGTTGTGGATGTGACTGGTGATTGAAGTAAAGTCCGATGCTGTAAAGAGAAATATTGCATTGGAACCTGGAATGTTAGGCCCATGAATCAAGACAAATTAGAAATGGTCTAACAGGAGATGGCAAGAGTGAACATCAACATTTTAGGAATCAGCAAACTAACTTGGACTGGTTTGGGTGAATTTAACTCAGATGAAACATCCTGAACTTCACTTAAATGCTGTAGTCTCTCAGGATCTTTGAAAGACTGGTTCTAGGATCCGTGCAAATGCCAAGAGTCTTGGATACTCAAGTCCCTTTATAATATAATATAGTATCTGCATATAACCCTGCACACATCCTCCCATATCCTGTAATTAATCCAATCCATTGTGAAACTACATTCAATAGTTTTAAATATAATGATAAATCTATGGAGATAGTTGTCAGCATATGATAAATTCAAGTTTTGCTTTTGGAAGTTTCTGAATTTTTTTTTTCTGAGTGTCTTTGATCCTCTGTTGGTTGAGTGCATGAATGCAGAGCTTGCAGATAGGGAGAGCCAGGTGTATAGAGCTTATTTGTTCTTCTTCTTATTATAGTATTTCCCCCCATGTATGTTGCTTGGCTGGCTCCTTGTCTTATATATTTCAACTAAAATGTCATTCCACATAGAAACCTTCCATGACATGATATTTCTGCATCACTAACATGATTTTTTGAGCACGGCTTAAAATTCTGCATTATCTCTTCATTGATTTCAGAATAATCCCCACATTAGCACAGCAAGATACTTCATAAAGTAATCAGTATTGAACCTTTCTTTTTGCATCTCCTATAATTCTCTGAAATACGCTAATTTATTTCAAGCATCCTCAAAAACTGTAGTTCACTGAATACTTTCTGATGTTTCAACTGTCATACAAACAACTTGCATATAAACAACTCAGAAAGAGCTTTTGGTTTTCGCTATACTTTGTTTTATAGACTTGCTTGACTACAGTTGCTATGAACTCCTTAAGAAAGAAGCCTCACATGAAATGGATATCAAGTTTCAGTTATTCAAGATGATTAGGTTCTAGAAATCTTCTGTATAACATTGGGCCTATAGTTAATAATATTTATTTTATACTTAAAATTTTGTTAAATGTATAGGTCTCATGATGTGTTCTTACTGCAGTAAAAACCAAGAAGTTTTGTTTATTCTATGTTTGGTAAAATATGTGGTACAATATATGAGATTGGCAATATTTTAAAACAAATTAATAATACTTCTTGTCAATATAGCTAAATACTGGGCTCCCCTAATGGCTCAAGGGTGAAGAATCTGTCTGCTAATGTGGGACACATGGTTCAATCTCTGATTTTGGAAGATCCCCTGGAGTAGAAAATAGCAACCCACTCTAGTATTCTTGCTTGGGAAATCCCATGGACAAAGGAGCCTGGTGAGCTACAGTTCATGGGGTCACAAAAGAGTTAGACATGACTTAGCAACTAAACAACAGCCAAATACCAACCTCAAATTGTAAGGTCACCTGTGGTATAGCTTGGTTATATTCCTCCAAACTTATCTCCTATATTTATCAAGGTTTAGTCACTTATTTCTTTTACTCCTGAATTAAAACTACATGAAAATACACAAAAAGGCAGGTTGGCAAAATCTATCATTACTCAAAGAATAAAGTGATGATGGTAGAATGTGTAGAAATTATTTTAGAAACACTGCTTAAGAATAATCTGGACCAGTGTTGAGCCCCTTTTGAGATATCTCCCTCCACTGTAAGTTGTATTTTTGCTCATTTGATCATCTATTTTGAAAAATCTTCTTAAATTTTTAGAAAGATAAAATCTACCATGACTGAATTATAAAGAAAGAGGAAGTCTTAACAAACCACAGCAAAGAGACTGAAGCAGTAATCAAACACCTCCCAACCAAAAAAAGACCAGAACTAAAGTGGAAGCCATAATGCTTTCTGATTTCAAACTATATCTCAAAGTTACAGTAACTAAAACAGTATGGTACTGGCATAAACACAAACATATAGACTAATGGAACAGAATAGAAAGCCTAGAAATATACATGTATGTACTTGTGTGTGTATGTGTGTATGGAATTGATAGGAAATTTTAGAAGGTAAAAATTTCTCAAACAATGCTTCAATCCTTACCCTTGTCAAATTTAAATAACCTTGGGAGATCATCTAAACTTTTTTCTTAACCAAGAATAAAATTTTCTGTCTTCCCTAATATGCTTACTATTATTAAAAACGACAACAACAAAACTCTCTTATCAGTCAATAACAAAAAAAGATAAAGAAGAGAAAAACATTAAAAATAGGTTATCTACTTCAATAGAAATCTCAAAATCATAGATATATAAATTGCAAATAAGCGTATGAAAATGTGTTCAAAGGAAATTCCTAAGGGAAAAAGTTAAATCTATGGTAAGATACAACTCTCTACCTATTAGAAACACTAAGTTTTAAGGAGTGACAACACCAAATATTAGCACAGATATAAAGTACTTTGAATGCTCAAACACTGTTAGTGAAGGAGCTAAATAATATAATCTTTTACTTAAATTGTTTGGCAGCTTCTTTTACTATTAACATATGTGTACACCGAGTCAGCAATTCTATTCTGAGGTAGAATTTGCCACAGCAAAAGGAACACTTACATGTGTATAAAGTTTTCACAAGAATGATCAACAGCAAGACTATCAATAATAATCAAAGTATTGGAAGAGTGCAAATGTCCATCAACAAAAAAAAAATACACTAATTATGAATTTCATAGAATAGAAAATTGTTTGTCTGGTAAATACATGAAGATAAATGGAATGCAAAATCATTATTTTCAGGGACAGAAATCAGCCACCAAAGAGGGCACAATATATGATTACATTTAAATAAAAGTAAGCAGACTAACAAAGTAATAGGAATCATAGCAATGGTTTCCAATAGAGGTGTGCATACTAACTGGAAGAGGATAAGAGGAGACTTCCTTAAGTGAAGTGAAAGTTGCTCAGTCATGTCCCACTCTTTGCGACTCCATGGACTGTATAGTTCATGGAATTCTCCAGGTCAGATTACTGGAGTGGGTAGCCTTTCCTTTCTCCAGGGGATCTTCCCAACCCAGGGACCAAAGCCAGGTCTGCACTTTGTAAGTGGATTCTGTACCACCTGAGCCACAAGGGAAGCCCATTTCTTAAGTAAGGAAGGCATTCCATAAATTGGTTAAAGTATTATTTTATGTGGCAGAGTACAAGTGCCCTTTAGACAAGTTCAGTCGCTCAGTCATGTCCTACTCTTTGCAACCCCATGAACCGCAGGATGCCAGGCCTCCCTGTCCATCATCAACTCCCAGAGTCTACCCAAACCCATGTCCATCGAGTTGGTGATGTCATTCAACCATTTCAGCCTCTGTCGTCCCCTTCTGCTGACCTCAATTTTCCCAGCATCAGGGTCTTTTCAAATGAGTCAGCTCTTCACATCACATGGCTAAAGTATTGGAGTTTCAGCTTCAGCATCAGTTTTTCCAATGAACACCCAAGACTGATCTCCTTTATTTTTAATTTTTTTTAAATTTAAATTTTTATTTTTACTTTACTTTACTTGACAATACTGTATTGGTTTTGGCATACATTGACATGAATCCACACGGGTGTACATGAGCTCCCGAACATGAACCCCCCTCCCACCTCCCATCCCACATCATCCCTCCGGATCATCCCCGTTCACCACCTCAAGCATCCTGCATCCTGCATCGAGTATACACACCGAGGAAACCAGAATAGAAAGAGACACATGTACCCCAATGTTCATCGCAGCACTGTTTATAATAGCCAGGACATGAAAACAACCTAGATGTCCATCAGCAGATGAATGGATAAGAAAGCTGTGGTACATATACACAATGGAGTATTACTCAGCTATTAAAAAGAATACATTTGAATCAGTTCTAATGAGATGGATGAAACTGATCTCCTTTAGGATGGACTGGTTGGATCTCCTTGCAGTCCAAGGGACTCTCAAGAGTCTTCTCCAACACCACAGTTCAAAAGCATCAATTCTTCGGTGCTCAGCTTTCTTCACAGTCCAACTCTCACATCCACACATGACTACTGGAAAAACCATAGCCTTGACTAGACAGACCGTTGTTGGCAAAGTAATGTTTATGCTTTTTAATATGCTATCTAGGTTGGAAAGTCATAACTTTCCTTCCAAGAAGTAAGCCTCTTTTAATTTCATGGCTGCAATCACCATCTGCAGTGATTTTGGAGCCCCCCCAAAATAAAGTCAGCCACTGTATCCACTGTTTCCCCATCTATTTGCCATGAAGTGATGGGACCAGATGCCATGATCTTCGTTTTCTGAATGTTGAGCTTTAAGCCAACATTTTTACCCTCCTCTTTCACTTTCATCAAGAGGCTCTTTATTTCTTCTTGACTTTCTGCCATACAGGTGGTGTCATCGGCATATCTGAGGTTATTGATATTTCTCCTGGCAATCTTGATTCCAGCTTGTGCTTCTTCCAGCCCAGAGTTTCTCATGATGTACTCTGCATATAAGTTAAATAAGCAGGGTGACAGTATACAGCCTTGATGCACTCCTTTTCCTATTTGGAACCAGTCTGTTGTTCCATGTCCAGTTCTGACTGTTGCTTCCTGACCTGCATACAGGTTTCTCAAGAGACAGGTCAGGTGGTCTGGTATTTCCATCTCTCTAAGAATATTCCACAGTTGATTGTGATCCACACAGTCAAAGGCTTTGGCATAGTCAATAAAGCTGAAGTAGATGGTTTTTTTTCTGGAACTTTCTTCCTTTTTTGATGATCCAGCAGGTGTTGGCAATTTGATATCTGGTTCCTCTGCCTTTTCTAAAACCAGCTTGAACATCTGGAAGTTCACAGTTCACGTACTGCTGAAGCCTGGCTTGGAGAATTTTAAGCATCAGCTTACTAGCATGTGATATAAGTGCAATTGTGTGGTAGTTTGAGCATTCTTTGGCATTGCCTTTCTTTGGGATTGGAATGAAAACTGACCTTTCCAGTCCTGTAGTCCCTGCTGAGTTTTCTAAATGTGCTGGCATATTGAGTGTAGCACTTTCACAGTGTCATCTTTCAGGATTTGAAATACCTCAACTGGTATTCCATCACCTCCACTAGGTTTGTTCATAGTGATGCTTCTTAAGGCCCACTTGACTTCACATTCTAGGATGTCTGGCTCTAGGTGAGCTATCACAGCATGATTATCTGGGTCATAAAGATCTTTTTTGTACAGTTCTTCTGTGTATTGTTGCCACCTCTTCTTAATATCTTCTGCTTCTGTTATGTCCCTACCACTTCTGTTCTTTATCAAGCCCATCTTTGCATGAAATGTTCCCCTGGTATCTCTGATTTTCTTGAAGAGATTTCTAGTCTTTCCCATTCTATTGTTTTCCTCTATTTCTTTGCGTCAGTCGCTGTGGAAGGCTTTGTTATCTCTCCTTGTTATTCTTTGGAACTCTGAATTCAAATGGATATATCTTTCCTTTTCTCCTTTGCTTTCTCTTCCCTTCTTTTCACAGCTATTTGTAAGGCCTCCTCAGACAGCCATTTTGTTTTTTTGCATTTCTTGGGAATGGTGTTGATGTCTGTCTCTCGTACAATGTCATGAACCCCTACCCATAGTTCATCAGACACTCTATCAGATCTAGTCCCTTAAATCTATTTCTCACTTCCACTGTATAGTCATAAGGGATTTGATTTAGGTCATACCTGAATGGTAGTGGGTTTCTGCACTTTCTTCAATTTCAGTCTGAATCTGGCAATAAGGAGTTCATGATTTGAGCCACAGTCAGCTCCCGGTCTTGTCTGTGCTGACTGTATAGAGCTTCCCCATCTTTGTCTGCAAAGAATGTAAACAATCTGCTTTCAGTGTCGACCATCTGGTGATGTCCATGTATAGAGTCTTCCCTTGTGTTGTTGGAAGAGGGTGTTTGCTATGACCGGTGTGTTCTCTTGGCAGAACTCTATTAGCCTTTGCCCTGCTTCATTCTGTACTCCAAGGACAAATTTGCCTGTTAATCCAGGTGTTTCTTGACTTCCTACTTTTGCATTCCAGTCTCCTATAATGAAAAGGACATCATTTTGGGGTGTTAGTTCTAGAAGGTCTTGTAGGTCTTCATTGAACTGTTCAACTTCAGCTTCTTCAGTGTTACTGGGTGGGGCATAGACTTGGATTACGGTGATATTGAATGGTTTGCCTTGGAAACGAACAGAGATCATTGTGTCGTTTTTGAGATTATATCCAAGTACTTCATTTTGGACTCCTTTGTTGACTATGATGGCTACTCCATTTCTTCTAAGGGAGTCCTTCCCACAGTAGTAGATATAATGGTCATCTGAGTTAAATTCACCCATTCCAGTCCATCTTAGTTTGCTGATTCCTAGAATGTCGATGTTCACTCTTGTCATCTCCTGTTTGACCATTTCCAAACTGCCTTGATTCATGGACCTAATATCCAGGTTCCTATGCAATATTGCTCTTTATAGCATCGAACCCTGCTTCCATCACCAGTCCCATTCACAACTGGGTGTAGTTTTTACTGGTTCCATCCCTTCATTGTTTTTGGAATTATATCTCCAGTATCTCCAGTAGCATATTGTGCACCTACCAACCTGGGGAGTTCATCTTTCAGTGTCCTATCCTTTTGCCTTTTATACTGTTCATGGACTTCCCTGGTGGCTCAGACGGTTAAGCGTCTGTCTACAATGTAGGAGACCTGGGTTCGATTCCTGGGTCGGGAAGATCCCATGTAGAAGGAAATGGCAATCCACTCCAGTACTATTGCTTGGAAAGTCCCATGGGCAGATTAGCCTGGTAGGCTACAGTCCATGGGGTCGCAAAGAGTTAGACACGACTGAGCGACTTCACTTTCAATTTCACTTTTCATACTGTTCATGGATTCTCAAGGCAAGAATACTAAAGTGGTTTGCCATTCCCTTCTCCAGTGGACCACATTCTGTAAGACCTCTCCACCATGACTTGGCCATCTTTGGTGGCCCCACACAGCATGGCTTATTTTCATTGATTTAGACAAGGCTGTGCTTGTGCCCTTAAGATTTATTTATTTTTATTGTATGAAATTTACCACCTCCCACCCTCTAAAACTCAATCAGTTATAATGGTTTGGTCAAAAGTTCTTTGGGGTTTTTCCATAGGATGGTGTAGAAAACTCACACAAACTTTTTGGACAATCAAGTATTTGTCTTTAAAGTTCATCTATTTTGAACAGCATAGAGTTGATATTCTGAAGAAGGACAAAGGCAGAAGACTCCCCAAGTTTAAGTGACAGAGCTGAGAATCTGGGAAAACCAAAGGGGCTAGAATTCACAAGTTAGAACTCCAAAGACCATCAACAGGCGGCCCTTTAGTATTCATCAGAGTATTGATAAGCTTGTGAGAAAACCACCCAAGATGTGAAAGGATTAGAGGGAACAGTACCTGATATTCCCTGGAATAGTACTTAGAATAGTTCCTGTTCCCAAGAACCAGCCTAAAAAATTACATAACTCAAGAACTTTGGCTAGAGTATTCAAAACTGTCTTGCCATTATAGAGAGGAATAATTAGTCTTAAACCAAATGGTATTCTGGTTTTACCTAACAAATCTTAAAACCAAGACCTAAGGGGTCAAACTTTATTCAAGTTACTTTAATGTGTTTCAGAACAAAGAAGATAAATGGGAATACAAAATATCCAGGACCCTAAAATTCTGAATTTATAATGGCTAGCATTCAATTAAACTATAAAACATGTAAAGAAATAATAAAATAAGACCTATAAAAAAGAAAAAAATACAACCAATCCAAACTGATCCTTTACTGACAAATATGAAACATACAGATATGCAATCCACAATATCAGAAGTTGAAAGAACTAACATATTAATATTATTTTTCTAGGGCCATAATAACAAAATGCCACAAATGTGGCACAAATTAATGCCACAAATGTGTGGCATAATCAACAGAAATCTGTTTTCCCACAATTGTGGAGACCAGAAGTCTAAGATGAAGGTGTTAGCAGGATGTTTCCCGGTGAGAGCTCTCTTGCTGGCTTATTGAAGGTGGCCTTATCACAATGTCTTGAAATAATCTTTCCCCTGTTGTTCAGTCACTCAGTTGTGTCTGACTCTGTGACCTTATGAACTATTGCATGCCAGGCTTCCCTGTCCTTCACTATCTTCTGGACTTTGCTCAAACTCATGTCAATTGAGCTGATGATGACTGTTCCTCTACTCACATGCATTTCCAGTGTCTCTTGCTTTTCTTAAAAGGACACAAGTCAGATTGTCTCCTAAGGTCTCATTTTAACTTATTTTTAAAGCCCTCTCTTCAAATGCAGTCACTTTCTAAGTACTAGGAGTTAAGGCTTAAATATATGTTTTAGAAGTGAAGAAAACAACAGTTTAGTTTGTCACAAGTATGTTACATAACAACATGTTCATTTAAAAATGCTTCATAAAGACATATAACAAACATGTTGCACATGTATCTGCAAGTATGTATGCATGTGTATATATACATATACATATGTATATTAAATTTCTCAAATTGAAAATATGCCTGAGATGAAAAATTAAATGGGCAGATTAAAGATGGATGAATAAATTTTATGAAAAAAGTAGCGTGCTGAGAGATATAAACAGAAATAAGTTACAAAAACAGTTCCATTCTTATTGTTTCTTTTTGTTAATTTGGATGAAAAAAACAAATGTGAAAAAGTTCAATGTCATTATATAGAAGGAATTAAGGGCCAGCCTTTGGTTTTCCAGAATATAGTATTCAATGACAGCCTTGTAAATTTATCTCTCAAGGCTATGAAGAACTTTGATCAGAAGAACTGCTGATCTGACTAATAGCTTTAAACAGAAAATCCCAAGTACTGTTTTGGAACAGGCAACACCTTAGACTGGGCCCAACTAATGTTGAATTCCAGTTCTAGCGTTAAATTGTTGGAAAATGTAGTCGTCACTTAGTATCTGTGAAGCCTAAATTGTTATTGCTAGTAAGGCAATCATACCTAGCTCATAAGCTTGTGAGATGGATTAATAAAGCAACATATTTTACAGGTGCACTCCAGTGCCTGGTTTAATTTATTAACAATCATTTCTTGTTAATAATTGGGGTAAAATGCCCAGGAAAACAAGTTCTTAACCAGATAGCTTTTTTTTTTTCTGGGCAGGGGGGCCGGCGGGGTGGGGGTGGTGGTGTCGGCGGAGAAAAGCTATGACAAACCTAAACAGCATACTAAAAAGTAGAGACATTACTTTGCCAACAAAGATCTCTCTAGTCGAAGCTATGATTTTTCCAGTATTCATGTATGGATATGAGAGCTGGACCATAAAGAAGACTGAGCGCTGAAGAAATAATGCTTTTGAACTGTGGTGCTGAAGAAGACTCTTGAGAGTCCCTTGGACTGCAAGGAGATCCAACCAGTCCATCCTAAAGGAAATCAGTCCTGAATATTCATTGGAAGGACTGATGCTGATGCTGAAGCTGAAGCTCCAATACTTTGGCTACTTGATGCGAAGAGCTGACTAATTGAAAAAGATCCTGATGCTGGGAGAGATAGAAGGCAGGAGAAGGGAACGACAGAGGATGAGATGGTTGGATGGCATCACCGACTCAATGGACATGAGTTTGAGCAGGCTCTGGGAGATGGTAGAGGACAGGGAAGCCTGGTGTGCTGCAGTCCATGGGGTCACAAAGAATCGGACATGACTGAGTGACTGAACAACCACCAGATAACATAAAGATTAAGAGACACATAGCAATTTCCAAGTATTGAAAATGGAGAATGCAATTTGGAATAATACATATATTGCTACAAAATATCAAACACATAAAATAAGCTTGAAATTTGAAGAAAAAATATAACTTGCATTACATGTATAGTCACACTTACATACATTTTTTTTTTTTAGTATCTTCCAAAGATCTTTATGAGTAAAACAGGCTAAGAAGAAACAAGAAATAAAGTGTAATTAAGAATTAAGATAATCAATGTAAGAATTCAGATTGAGAACTATCATTTTATTGGAAATGTCTCCAAAAATAGAGAAATAGTCAGACACATATATACATGCAATAATAAATACAAGTGAGTTGCCGAAGCTAATAGAGAGCAGATCTCCATATAATGGAAGAGATATGACATGATCTTAAACTCTAAAAAAGGAGATCTCCACTTAACTTGTAGAATTAAATAAACAGCCAATTTGTATATCACATATTAAAACTGAAAGCTTAACCCCAAAAACGGAGGGGTAGAGAGAATTCAAGGCTTCAGCAGGTCTTAACACAGGCTAGAAAGAGAGGCAGTGTTGAATTGCAAGAATAAGGAATTAAAGCAAAAAATAAGATGCTGACAGGCCTAGAACTGAGGAAACTTAATTGTGGAAGGCTAAAGTTGGCCTGTGTTGGCAGAGATAACTCCTCTGAACAAATTTAGAAATAAAGAATCTAACAAATAGGGCCTGGGAGGAGTGTGGTGTTTCCTTTAGTGTTGGAATAAGTGAAAATGATGAAAATGACAAAACTAATTGCTTGGTCAGGATTGTTGCCAAGGGTGAATATACTACAGAAGGTTTCAGTTTCTTTTACCATGGTAAATCAGAATAATAAAATTTCCCTATAAAGAACAATTTAAGGGGTCTGTAAAATACAATGCTATTTAAAATCTTCTCATTTGGCTACAATTCAATAGTTGGAGTCAGCCTTCAAACTGAATAAAGACATTCCTATTTGGGTTACAGAAGAGAGAACAGTGACTCTTAAGCATAGGAAGCAAGAGACGGTTTTTCAAAGACAATAGGGAGATAAACTGAGACAAGCTCATGTACAGAAACATGGGCTGTGGTGCCCTGAGGGTGAGGTGGAAGGAAGGGTGGGTTAAGGTGAAGATGCCAAGGATCTGAGAGGACACAGATATGTCATTTCTAACAACAAAGACAACATGTGTGAATATATGGATAGATGTGATGTAGATGCACTCAGCCTTCTACTCATAAGAAAGAAAGAAAGAATAAGAAAGAATAAAGAAAGAATAAAGAGATCACAGCAGCATGGAACTTCCTGGGTAGCTCAGCTGGTAAAGAATCTGCCTGCAATGCAGGAGACCCTGGTTTGATCCCTGGGTGTGGAAGATCCCCTGGAGAAGGGATAGGCTACCCACTCCAGTATTCCTGGACTTCCCTGATGGCTCAGACAGTAAAGAATCTGCTTGCAATGCAGGTGACCTGAGTTTGATCCCTGGGTTCAGAGGATCTCCTGGAGGAGGGCATGGCAACCCACTCCAGTGTTCTTGCCTGGAGAATCCCCATGGACAGAGGAGCCTGGAGGGCTATAGTCTATAGCGTCACATAGAGTTGGACATGACTGAGCAACTAAGCACAGCACAGCAGCGTGACAGTAATTGTGATGTACATGGATGCCATAATTTTCAGCAAAACTGTTATTTATTTTTTTTTTTTAGGCTGAAAATGATGGAATGATAATGTCTGGGTGGTGGCCATGAAAAAGACCATCTCCTGGCACAGTGCTGTGCATGGTGTGAGAGTTTCATTTTGAGATGTTTTTAGGGATCCTGGCCAGTTGAAGTGAGAGGAAGTATCCAGGGAGATTAAGGCTGACCACAAATTCAGCATTACAAGCATACAAGCGGCAGGGCTTAGTAGGGAGAGGAATAAGAGAGGAGTGGGGATGATGTGGTTAAGAACTGATGGAAATTGTCGTAGGGATTGGGTAGTCTCACAAGAAACAAAAGAAGGTATGGCAGGGACTTCCCTGGTGGTCTAGTGGCTAAGACTCTGTGCTCTCAATGCAAGGGGCCTGGGTTTGATCCCTGATGAGAGAACTAGAATCCACATGTTGCAACTCAAATAAGAGTTCGCATGCGACAACTAAAGATTCCATATACCACAACTAGAAGCTAAGTCCCAGCACAGCTAGCTATCTGAATGAAAAAATGAGTGAATAATTGAATAAATAAATATTAAAAAAAAGAAAGTATGGCAGCCTCCTGATAACTGTTCTTTGTTGCCTCATCTTCTTGGAATAATTCCTTCAACCCTGCAGTATTTTCACATATTCAGAAGTTTTCATTTGCTTCTTGGTTCCTTCCATCTGATTGCAAAGTTAGCAAATTTCAGCATACAAAATACAATTTTTGAGGGATATACTTTAGCATGTAAATGTACTTGGATTTTTGTAATCATCGCCAAATAACTATCTCTTATTCATTCTTTGTGAGTGGCTGCGTTACAGTTACACCTTTATGAGCTATTTATTGCCACCATATTCTATTGCTTATGATAGGTTACTTGGTAAATTTAAGTGACATAATATTTACTGTAGTTTACTTTAAGAATGTCATTTTCAAAAATCCCTAGTTATCTTTTTAGTACAGTGTAAATGTACAAAGAAAACTCAATTAGTACTGTTGAATCTATCCTTGTGATATAGGAATTTCCCAACTATCCCCAAACATTCTCTCTACTCTTTCTCTTGTCTGAACATATTCATATATGCACAGACATTCATTTTACTAAGGATAAAAATCCTTAAAGTCACCAAAGACAAGGTAGATTGCTTGTTCTATGTGGACACAACCTGTGTGCATTTAATCCTGGAAATATGATTTAATTGTGTAAAAAAAAAAAGGCTCCCAGACTTCCAGCTGAATGTTTCTTTTAAACTAGAAACTGACATATGAAATGAAGAAATATGGGCTTGGGAATTCTCTTTAGTTTTTTCTTCTTCAGAAAAATGCCTCAGGATCTTTCTATTGCTGTTGCCACTTTCAACTTGGATAGCCACTGGGGAAGAGTTGAAAAGAGATCTTATCTAAGTCAATGCTCATCGTTTTCATTATTTAACTCCATTGTCAGCTATTTCTTCCCTTCAGGAGATTATTTTTCTAAATTGTTCTTCTGACTTATAGTTAAAAGACCAATGTTTCTACAGTTACAAGTTAAACAGGAATTTCATAAATGTCCCAAAAGTGTTAAATTTTTTATCTTTCACTTTTTTGGATGAATCAACTATACTAAAAATGTGTAAAACCATTTACTGAGAACTTTGTATGTGATAAGCATTTTGCTAAGTGCTTACATATTTTTTTTTCTAAGCTGTGATTGACAGAAATGCAACTAAGATTAGTTTACATGAAACTGGAAATTTATTGGCTTAAAAAAACCAAATTGGGCATGAAGATATAGGCTTTCTTAAAGGCAAAGTTAAAGGCAAGTCTCATCAATGACTAGACTCTGGGATTTAGCAGTGATCAGGAGTCTGTCTCATTTTCTCATCTCTATCCTTTTAAGCAAGTCAGAGTCTCTCTTTTCACAGAATGTGTTTTCTCCGTATTATAGGAAACAAAGTCAATGGCAACTTCTGGCTTTTATAACATATCTTCAGTTCCCAGGGCAGAACTCTTCTTTTCAGTTCAAAAGTGTCCAAGAAAAACTTTGATTAAACTAGTCTTGTTTATACGCACACATGTAAGACAAATCACTGGTGTATAGAATCTGTATCATGTATTACAACGTTGAGTATGCTTATTTAATCAATAATTTAAATGGAGAGTAGGGAGATACTTAACATAGAAGTGTTGAGTTCACTACACACAGCTATTCAAAAGTAGTTTATATATTTCTTACTTATTTACTACCTTTTCTCTCTTTATGTGTGATGACTTTTACAGATTAGAAAACTGAGGATCACAAAATATTAGATGATGTTCAGGGACATACTGCTGAGAGATAACTGAGATTTAATTCAAGTGGCTGCTTTATATATATATATAAGAAAGAGAGAAAGAGAGATGCTTCCCAGGTGGCACTAGTGCTAAAGAGCCCATCTGCCAATGCAGGAGATGTAAGATATACAGGTTTGATCTCTGGGTCAGGAAGATCCCCTAGAGGAGGCTATAGCAACCCACTCCAGTATTCTTGCCTGAAAAATCTCATGGACAGAGGAGTCTGGCGGGCCACAGTCCATTGGGTCACAGAGAGTTGGACATGACTGAAATGACTTAGCATGCATATATATATATATATACACACACATAAATATATAAATATTTAATGTCTCAATAAAATCCAGCAATAGACTATTAGTCTTGATCCTCTAAAAAATGGAAACTAATACAAGGATTAACATGTTCATATATTATTTGAAAGGTTCAAAACAAAAGCACATGTAAAAAGTTAAAGAAAAGAAAGTTCAGAGGCAATGTAAAAAACTATGTTACTTCCTAGACTAATGCTTCTGGTACGTTGCAATGTAAACAGATCATCAAAAGGTACATTTACTTTTTAGGCATATAGGACTTCTTGGAAAAGATGACCAGGAGCAACTGTCTTTTGGAGTACTTATGGAAAAGAGGAAAGAAGGAGGATTCTCTGCCAAACTTCTCCTTTTTTCCTAATTTCTTATTGGTTAAACTTTACCTCATAGAAAGTTAACTTCTCTTCACATCTAATTTGCATCATATGGCCACTTAAGTGCCTGTCCAGGATGTCATATACCATGATTTCATATACATTTCTTCCAAGTTTGAAAATTTCAAGAAGACACACAAACAAAACACAGAGTATAAGCTGGTCGGCTGTGTTCTTCTGTCCTTGAACAAGTGATTATGCCATGGCTGTGGCTGCATGGTCTAGAAATGACATATTCAGAAGGAAAGGCAGTTAAGAAAACTAATGCGGTCTCCTTCTTGCTTCACAAATCACTCATGCCCTTCCATAAAGGATAGATTTCATTTAAAAATACTGAGCCTCCATCTTTTATAAGAATAAGGAAGTCTTTACTCCTTCCTCACAGAGAATGCACACATTCTTCAAGTTAGAGTAGAGTTATTATCCCCAGGAATATTCTAATAAGAGAGTTACTGAAATAAGACAGAATCTCTGCTGCTCTATCTGGTCTTGAAATCGTAATTAACGTTCATCCTCCTTCATCTCTATCCATTCTGTATTCTCCTCATTTTCTGCTAATATTTTTGATGATCTTGCTTAGATAAACCAGGTCTTCATTCCTAAGATTTAGGATTTTTGTTTGGGCTGATCTCCTTGAACTGTGGTTGTTGCTGCTGATTATTGGTGTCCTTCCAAACATGGAAATACAAAGAAAAGCACCAGTGAAGTTCTAAACATTTATCGTTGGCTTTGTTGAGTAGGAACAATTTTAGTTTTTTGTTTTGTTTTTTAATCAGGATCTATTTAACCTAGCGGTGTAAGTCCTTTCTTCAAACATTTTTCTACAACATGGGGTGCAAAAAAGTGACCAGATAGTGGTTACAACTTCAAGCTTGGTTTGACTTTTATTACATCCCCTGGAGGAAGTCTTATTTTCCTAGGAATCAGAAACTTTTATCAAGAGCCAGAGTTGCAGAACAAGGAAGCATAGATTTCATAAGAGGGTAAATAGTGTACTGGTGTGTGATATGACCATGACAGAGGTCATTCCTAATCACAATTATTGGTTCCCAGGCAATGTATGCTAGCAACAGAAAACATAGTAAGGTGTAGCCATAGTTGGTTTAAAGATTATACTGCAGCCTGAAGGATAATGCCTTAATTCAAAATTTTTTCACAGTATTGATACTGAACTATGTCTTCAACGGATCATTCCATTTTTCTAAAAGGTCAACTGTTTCTGGGTCATGAGAACATTGTTATATTTTTGCAATAATATGAGTCCCTTGGATTGAAGGAATGTGTGTAGCATCTTATGGACCACTAAGGCTTTTCAAATTAAGGCCTAGCATGGTGATAACTGTAAAGATACTGGAAATAAGAAAGGAAACCTATATTTGGAGATTTTAAGAAACTGACTCAATGGATCTGAGTTTGAGCAAACTCCAGGAGATAGTGAAGGACAGGGAAGCCTGGCATGCTGCTGTCCATGGGGGCCCAAAGAGTCAGACATGACTTAGCAACAGAACAAATAAGAATAAACTAAAAAAAAAAAAAAAAAAAAGAATAAACTGTAGTCCTCTTTTGTTCCTTCCTTACCACCCACCTCCTTTGGTGACATGGTTTGGAAATTATCATCCAGTAATCTCTCTCCCCTTCCCTCTCTCTTTCTTCTCCTTAACCCTTCTTATCCTTCCCTGTTTTTCTAGTTCCCCAGTCCTGGATGCAGGAATCTGGTTGAAGGGCCCTCAGCCTGAGCTGAGGATTGGAGACTGATCACCTCCTCTTGGCAGAGAACTCGAATTCTGGTTCTGGTCTGGTCTGATTTCTGGTAGGGCCGAGTTCCAGTCCTCCCTTCTCTGGAGGCCCAGGGAAATGTCCCATAACACCTGGGTATCTGTAGTTGGCAGGAGACGTCTGTAAGGCCACCCCTTTCACCCTCCTCTCCCACCTCCTCCCCCTTCTTCTTTCAACCTAGCTTCCTTTCCTCCCTTGAAATCTTTGATGTTGGTACTTGGATTCTTATATTTAAGGGCTTCCCTGGTGGTGCAGAGGTTAAAGCATCTGTCTGCAATGTGGGATACCTGGGTTGGATCCCTGGGTCAGGAAGATCCCCTGGAGAAGGAAATGGCAAGCCACTCCAGTATTCTTGCCTGGAGAATCCCATGGACGGAGGAGCTTGGTGGGCTACAGTCCATGGGTCGCAAAGAGTTGGACATGACTGAGCGACTTTAATCAGGTGGTAGCTTGTTAATCCAAGAAATTTTGCTGTATTGAATGATCAGTATTGATGTCTTCTCTGGCAGGTTGGGGTGAGGGAAATGCAGTAAGTAGTAGGCCAGCAGTCTAGACCACCCTTAACATATGATTTGCTTGTGCATTCCAAACTTGCCCAAGTCCACTCCTCGGTAGCTAATTTCCAGCTCATATGGTTTGCTGTTGCAACTATCTTTTCACTCAGAATATTGATATACCTCCGACCACAAAGTCCCTTGGTGTGCCAGAAGCTAAGGCTTAATCAAAAGACAGTCAAAAGACAATCAAAAGACAAGCTAAGGCTTAATTCAAAAGAAAAACGGAGTTCTTTTATGAACAGGAGAATATATTTTTTCTGGCTGGAGACTGAATAGCCTGCTCCTTCCCAATGTTCTATCACTAGAACCACTGGCACCCTTGCATCTGCTTGGTCATATGACACATAAGTCAGGCAACTGTGCACTGATAGCCTGATCTATTTAATCTTTCTCTGGGTCTTACTCAGATTTGCCAGTTTTCTTGGTTGCCTAATACAAGTCTAGAGCAATAGTCCAAATTTTAATACATACTGCTTTCAAAGTCTGAAGTAGCTCCAAAGGTACTCTGCCTCCTCTTTAGTGGTAGACAGTACAAATCACACAACATTGTTTTTATCAAAGTGGATATGCTGGCATACCCCAGATCCCTGAATCTCTAAAAGCTTCCCTAAGAATATCATGATCTATTAGCCATTGTCACGGGATTCCTATGGATCTAGTTTCCTGACTGTACTTTGACTCTGATCTTTTTGGAGATTATGTCTACCTTTCTTCTGATGGTTAACTACTGTCACCCAGCTTTACCATTGCAGGATTCCATGATTCTCACTGATGCTAAAGAGTACAGATCCTTGGCAGTATCACTTATTAAGATCTCTAGCTTACAATGGCAGCCCACTCCAGTACTCTTGCCTGGAAAATCCCATGGACGGAGGAGCCTGGTAGGCTGTGGTCCATGGGGTCGCCGAGAGTCAGACACGACTGAGTGACTTCACTTTCACTTTTCATTTTCATACATTGGAGAAGGAAATGGCAACCCACTCCAGTGTTCTTGCCTGGAGAATCCCAGGGACGGGGGAGCCTGGTGGGCTGCTGTCTATGGGGTCACAAAGAGTCGGACACGACTGAAGTGACTTAGCAGTAGCAGCTTACAATAGAGAGTCACTATTGTTGCTTTTGTAGAAAGACCAACTCCCTCCACAGAGCACATTATTAACGGCTTTGGTGAAGGGGATGTCCTGTGGACACTTCTGGGACACCTATGGACAGGTTTCTCTGTGGCTATGTCAATATTATTATCTGCTCCCATAAGACAAACCTAGAAATTGTATTAAAAAACAGAGATATTACTTTGCCAACAAAGGTCCATGTAGTCAAATCTATGGTTTTTCCAGTAGTCATGTACAAATATGACAGTAAGACCATAAAGAAGGCTGAGCATCAAAGAACTGATGCTTTTAAACTGTGGTGAAGGAGAAGACTCTTGAGAGCCCCTTGAACAGCAAGGGGATCAAACCAGTCAGTTCTAAAGGAAATCAACCCTGACTATTCACTGGAAGGACCAAGGCAGAAGCTGAAGCTCTAATACTCTGGCCACGTGATGTGAAGAGCCAACTCACTGGAAAAGACTCTGATGTTGGGAAAGACTGGGGGCAGGAGGAGAAGTGGTGACAGAGGATAAGATGGTTGGATGGCATCACTGACTCAATGGACATGAGTTTGAGCAAACTCTGGGAGATAATGAAGGACAGGGAAACCTGGTGTGCTGCAGTCCATGGGGCTGCAAAAAATTGGGCATGACTCAGTGACTGAACAACAGCAATATGTGTTTACTGGGTTTTTCCCAGAATTGGGCCTAAAATTTCTTTTATATGTTGTTTTTTTCCCCCCTGCATCAGTTTTCTATTTCTTTTCCCCAATAGATCGTAGAGTAGACACTGGTTATAGAGCTAACTACAATGAAGATAGGGTAGTTCTCAAGGCTAACAAGTATCTTACAGGCACTATGGTAGGGGAAATAATTACCCTTTATTTGCCTAAGGGAGGCTACACTCTTCAGGAAAGGAGTATAACACTGCTTTTTACAGCAAGGCATGTTCATGATAACCTGGACTATCCTCAAACCTCCATCCCATATCTCTCTGTCCTAACCTGTCCTGACCAGATGCCTGAAGTGTACATAGAAAATCTTTTGCGACTGTCCAGTCAGTCTAATTTGCAGCTTTACTATCATTATAATCTTGGACTTTTTGTTAAATTTCAGGTGATATTTTAAGGCAGTTTCTCTTGAGGATGCAATAGATAAGGTTTTCCTTTGAAGGTGTTATAGTGACCTTCTGGCTTTTAAAGGATACTCTGAGTGAGCAACTGACTTCTCTGAGTTTATTTTCTTTTCCTAAATCTCTAGTTGTGTCTGAAGAATAGATTATTCCATAATCCTAAATTTTCATGTCAATTTACATGCTACTCTCACTTGTCAATTTATTTGTCAATGCCTTGACTTCTTCCTTCAAGTCGCCCTACTTTTCCACAGGTGAAAAATTAAGGGCGATATTACTACACAACAGGAGTTATTAGAGTCTTTTTTACTGAAGATAGTGGTGTTCCTCTTTCTTTCAGATAAATGGACACTCTAAATAAAAAATTCCACCTTAAGAATATACTTTATAGAACCACGGTAATCCAATTAACTCTTATCTTCTAAGATCCTAAGACAAGAGGTAAGATGCTGAAACTTTATATGAAGCAACTGGAAATTTTATGTTTGCCTTATGTCTGCTGCTTCAGTATAACCCAGGTAAAGGTCCAGCAGGACATTTAGTAGGTCTGTTTGTTCAGCGTGCAACTCTTTTTAGCACAGGCTACATGGAATAGCCATGCTTTGCAGAAGTCCATAGTAGTAAGGAAGAAATGAAACAAAATCCGCCATACCATCCCATTTTCTACTGGATAGAGTTCACCTCATGGAATCTTTTTGTTCTTCAGTTCAGTTCAGTTCAGTCGCTCAGTTGTGTCCGACTCTTTGCGACCCCATGAATCGCAGCATGCCAGGCCTCCCTGTCCATCACCAACTCCCGGAGTTCTCTCAGAATCACGTCCATCGAGTCAGGGATGCCATCCAGCCATCTCATCCTCTGTCGTCCCCTTCTCCTCCTGCCCCCACTCCCTCCCAGCATCAGAGTCTTTTCCAATGAGTCAACTCTTCGAATGAGGTGGCCAAAATACAGGAGTTTCAGCTTTAGCATCATTCTATCTGGCACTTTACACTGCTGCTCATGGCACTAGATCCTAGGCCATATGTTGTTTCTTTCACCGCCTAGAAGTGATGGGATGCTGGAAACTCCCCAGCTGGTTGAGCCAAATGCACTTTCAGGATGAGTGACTGATTATTTCCGTCTGGTATTTTCTGGTCAGGTCTGTAGATGAATAGGACATCGGGCATGTGTGCACGCTCAGTTGCTAGGTTGTATCTGACTCTTTGTGACCCATGTAACCCATCAGGCTCCACTGTCCCTAGGTTTTTCCAGGCAAGAATACTGGAGTGGGTTGCCATCTCCTTCTCCAGGGGATCTTCCTGACCCAGGGACCGAACCCAGCATCTCCTGCATTGACAGTCAGATTCTTTAACACCAAGTCACTTGGAAAGCCCAAAGAGAACACTAAGGCAGGAAAAAACTACTGGGAGAAATTGAGGATCCATGCAAGATTTTTGTCTGAAATAACCACTGCCTTCCTGAAATTCTATTCTTCCACTACAATTATTTTTGGAAAGCATTAAGATTACACATTTCTGTGTCCTTCACTGGACTGTGAGTTTCTGAGGGGAAGAACTCAGTTCTGTATTCATTTTTGTACTTGTAGGGAGTAGCACAATTCCTGGTAGCACAAAGTTCATTCTCAAATAATAATAGTTTTTATAAGCAATACAGGAAGCTTTATAAAGATAGTATGGTTTCCAAAGCAACCCATTTTTAACCTTCCTTACTCAAGAGGAGAATTCTCTTCAAGAACATTAATATTATATATTCTTAAACTGAATAGTAGGTTATTAAATCCATGGCTCCAGGACTCACCCTTGATTCATACTGAGACCCAAGGAAGTCTCATAACACTTTTCCTAGCAATCCAGAGCCAAGATCAGATAAAGCCAGAATTCTTAACAGGACATTTATATAGTAAAAAAACAAAAACAAAAACAAAAACAACAGAACGTGATTTACATGAAGAATAAGTTGAAGTTAGCTTAATCTCATAATTATGCCCTGCAGTATCTAGAAAGACAAGAAGGAAGGGTTCACTATGTCAGGCGAGTGTATGCTCCTCGGTTCTGTCTCATCACAACAAAGATTTGGAGTGACAGACATTAAAGTCCTCGGCGTGTTACAGCTTTTCGGTCGTGGACCGACTGTGTTATAGCTCTCAGGTCTCAAGCAGACCATGTCATAGCTCTTAGACAAATCAGTATTACAGCTCCATGTTATAGCTCTATTTTATTTAGAAAATAGCAAGAAAATCCGTCCTCGAGGCCTGAGGGCATGTTGACCCAAAGACGTGAAAAGAGCGCCCCAGCGAGTAGGAGAGAAAGAGAGAGCGCTTTGCCTCCTCTTTTTATGTTTTTTCCTCCCGCTGTGGGCCTGCCCTGTGTAAACTGGGCTAGTCAGGAGTGCTGTTTGTTCTACCTGAGGTCCTCATGCAGGTCCTCAGACCTTCCTTTGTTTTATTTTCATGGGCTTTTCCTTTCCTTGCCTTTTAGCCACCACCATTCTAGACTCCTGTTTCCTATTCTAACTACCTAACAACTGATACAAAAATTATTGGATAATCATGAGCATTCATGGAGACCAGAATACAATTTTAAAAAGCTATTTACCCACTAAATCGGACTTCCCTGGTGGCTCAGATGGTAAAGCGTCTGTCTACAATGTGGGAGACCTGGGTTCGATCCCTGGGTCAGGAAGATCCCCTGGAGAAGGAAATGGCAATCCACTCCAGTACTATTGCCTGGAAAATCCCATGGACAGAGGAGCTTGGTAGGCTACAGTCCATGGGGTCACAAAGAGTCGGACACGACTGAACGACTTCACTACTACCCACTAAATCAGGCCATCAGATTCTGAATCTTTTGACTGTTTTTTTTTTTTTTTTTTCTTCTTCTTCCATTTACTTTCTTGGATATCCCTCTCCACCTTCATTGTCTACACCTGTCTGTGGGGGTCAGCAATTCCAGTTAATTTTTGCATGGGATATCTCTGACAAGGTGGGAAGGGAAACAAAAGATTTTTCCAATGTGGATGTCAAGGAGGGGAACTAGAAGAGGATTTTACATTCCTCAGGTCTTGTGCTCTACAAAGGCTCACTGGGTCTTTAGAGTGAAAGACCACACCCTTTTCTTCCTAATGATAATTGCTTCTTACACTATTACTTGATGATTCTGTGTTAACAAATTCTTCACTTATTCCCCATTTAACCTAAAACCTGCTTCCTAAAAATGGTGGAGAAAGCATGAAAAGAATAAGGTCAGCTGAAATGAGAGATAAATGAAGAAAATTCTGTATTGCTTCACCTATTCTATTTTTAAAAAGGTTTCAGGTAATGTAAATTTGAATAATTTTGTATTTGGCATATTTTTGGCTGATAAGCTAATGACAGAAATTATTAACCTCAAGTGCTTTAAATACAGGCTTTGCATTATGCTTAAAAATCTTAAATATTTGTATAATATTCTATATTCTGAATGTAGATTTTTCTATCTGAGGGAGAAATTGGGATTATAAACTTGAAATATAGATTTTATGTCCCTGTCTTCATACTTATTTCCCTCAATCCATGATGCTAGTGAAAAGTTGTTGCTGAACCATGAAAATGCCAGGATTCTTGGCCTCTGGAGGAGAAGAATTCAATCTGGGGCCAGAGATGAGGCTTGATCGCTCAGAGCTTTTGTGTAATGAAGTTTTATTAAAGTATAAAAGAGATAGAGAAAGATTCTGACATAGGCAAGAGAAGAGGGCAGAAAGAGCACATCTCTTCCCCGCCCCCCCCTCCCCCGCTAGTTTTTAGCTGGATGGGAGATAAGAAATCCTTCCTCATCAATCAGTGCAAAGAAATAGAGGAAAACAACAGAATGGGAAAGACTAGAGATCTCTTCAAGAAAATTTGAGATACCAAGGGAATATTTCATGCAAAGATGGGCTAGATAAAGGACAGAAATGGTATGGACCTAAAAGAAGCAGAAGCTATTAAGAAGAGGTGGCAAGAATACACAGAAGAACTGTACAAAAAAGATCTTCATGACCCGGATAATCACAATGGTGTGATCACTCATCTAGAGCCAGACATCCTGGAATGTGAAGCCAAGTGGGCCTTAGAAAGCATCATTAGGAACAAAGCTAGTAGAGCTGATGGAATTCCAGTTGAGCTGTTTCAAATTCGGAAAGATGATGCTGTGAAAGTGCTGCACTCAATATGCCAGCAAATTTGGAAAACTCAGCAGTGGCCACAGGACTGGAAAAGGTCAGTTTTCATTCCAATCCCAAAGAAAGGCAATGCCAAAGAATGCTCAAACTACTGCACAATTGCACTCATCTCACACACTAGTAAAGTAATGCTCAAAATTCTCCAAGCCAGGCTTTAGCAATATGTGAACCATAAACTTCCAGATGTTCAAGCTGGTGTTAGAAAAGGCAGAGGAACCAGAGATCAAATTGCCAACATCCGCTGGATCATGGAAAAAGCAAGAGAGTTCCAGAAAAACATCTATTTCTGCTTTATTGACTATGCCAAAGGCTTTGACTATGTGGATCACAATCACCTGAAAATTCTGAAAGAGATGGGAATACCAGACCACCTGACCTGCCTCTTGAGAAACTTGTATGCAGGTCAGGAAGCAACAGTTAGAACTGGACATGGAACAACAGACTGGTTCCAAGTAGGAAAAGGAGTACGTCAAAGCTGTATATTGTCACCCTGCTTATTTAACTTATTTGCAGAGTACATCATAAGAAACTTTGGGCTAGAAGAAACACAAGCTGGAAGCAAGATTGCTGGGAGAAATATCAGTAACCTCAGATGTGCAGATGACACCACCCTTATGGCAGAAAGTGAAGAGGAACTAAGAAGCCTCTTGATGAAAGTGAAGTGGAGAATGAAAAAGTTGGCTTAAAACTCAACATTCAGAAAACTAAGATCATGGCATCTGGTCCCATCACTTCAGGGAAAATAGATGGGGAAACAGTGGAAACAGTGTCAGACTTTATTTTGGGGGGCTCCAAAATCACTGCAGATGGTAAATGCAGCCATTAAATTAAAAGATGATTACTCCTTGGAAGGAAAGTTATGACCAACCTAGATAGCATATTAAAAAGCAGAGATATTACTTTGCCAATAAAGGTTTGTCTAGTCAAGGCTATGGTTACAGTTTTTTAATTGATGGTTACTACTACCCAACTGCTTCTAAATTGCTTACTTGCCCTTTATATTGAATTGATATAAAAATATAGATTAAAAGGAATATCTATAATGTAAGAGACTAAAGATCAATTAATACATGAAAACCTCTGGAGGGATATATTGTTTGCTAATTGAGAAATTGTTGATTCCTTACATAAGCTTAGACATAAAACAGTAAAGCCAAGCTGGAAAGAAGAAACAGGAAAAACGTATTCTTTTCATCTCTGTGTTCCTATATCACGAGAAACTTGCTAGTTCCTTCTTTATTATGCAGGGGCATTCTTTCAAATTGGTAAACCCCTTTTTTTCCCCTACTTGACTTTTCACTTTCAATATCAGTTTGGGAGAGAACTTACATTGAAACAATCTGCTTGAGGTTATAATGTGTGACATTCCTTATAGAATCTCTTTAAAATGTCTACTTTGTAAGTTAAGAGTCAGAAGAAGATGTAGGAAGAGAGCATTCTGAGGACTAAAGTTCCTTTAACCAGTCACTTCTACCACACACACACACACACACACACACACACACACACATACACACACACATACACACGCACACAAATGTATCAGGGCAGTCAGACATCTGGGATCTCACCTATGGAAACAATCCTCTAAGCTTCTGAAGTACCCAGTAGGTGGCTCCCCTTCATAAGAGACATAAATGTTAGATTCTGACAAGCTTAATACAACTTCTTCTCTTTCATTTGTATAGCCCTAAAGTGGTAGCTGTTTCCTGAAATTACTATCTCTGTATCATTTCACTGTTTCTGTTAATCCTTTTCAATTCTGTTGTTAGCCTTTGCCCAGCTTCATGAAGGTCATCTTTTTTTGGTGTTAGTTCTAGAATGTCTTGTAGATAATCATAGAACCTTTTAACTTCAGCTTCTTTGGCATTAGTGGTTGGGCACAGACTTGGGTTACTATGATTTTGAATAATTGGCCTTGGAAATAAACAGACATCATTCTGTCATTTTTGAGACTGCACCCAAGTACTGCCTTCCAGACTCTTTTGTTGAGTATGAAGGCCACTCCATTTCTTCCTAGAGATTCTTGCCCATAGTAATAGCTATAATGGTCATCTGAATTAAATTTGCCCAGTCACTGATTCCTAAAGTGTTGATATTCACTCTTGCCATCTCCTATTTGAAAACTTCCAGTTTACCTGGATTCATAGACCTAACATTACAGGTTCCTATGCAATACTGTTCTTTACTTCCATCACCAGTCATATCCACCACTGAGTGTTGTTTTTGCCTTGGCTCCATCTCTTCATTCTTTCTGTAATCATTTCTCTACTCTTCTCCAGTTGTGTATTGGGTACCTACCGACCTGGGGAGTTCATCTTTCAGTGTCCTATCTTTTCACCTTTTCATACTGTTCATGGGATTCCCAAGGCAAGAATACTGAAGAGGTTTGCCATTCCCTTCTCCCAGTGGACCATGTTTTATCAGAACTCTCCACCATGACCCATCATCCATCTTAGATGGACCTACACAGCATGGCTCATTGTTTCACTGAGTTAGACAAGGCTGTGATCTATGTGATCAGTTTGGTTAGTTTTCTGTGATTGTCATTTTCATTCTGTCTGCCCTCTGATGAATAAGGATAAGAGGCTTATAGAAGCTCCCTGATGGCAAAGACTGGCTGTGGGGGAAACTGGGTCTTGTTCTAATGGGCAGGGCCATGCTCAGTAAATCTTTAATCCAATTTTCTGTTGATAAGTGGGGCTGTGTTCCCTTGCTGTTGTTTGGCCTGAGACCAAACTGTTGGCCCATACCTCCACTGGAGATTTCTGGACACAAACAGGCAAGTCTGGCTCAGTCTCTTATGGAGACACTGCTCCTTTCTCCTGGCTTCTGGTGAGCACAAACTGCAGAACAATTATACCAAAGAAATTTTTGTACTGTTAAGTAAGTTCTAGGACCCACAACAGATTTCCCAACCTGGGCACCTGACAAGGAGACTGAGAACAACCAGGTAATTTGACTTTGGAGGCCAGTGGGATTTGATTACAGAATGTCCACAGGACTAGGGAAACAGACTCTTGGAGGATACAAACAAAACCTTGTGAGCATCAGACAATACTACAAAGCTATAATCATAAAAGTACTAGGGTACAGAGACAAAAACAGAAATATAGATCAATGGAAAAGGATAGAAAGCCCAGAAATAAACCTACATACCCATTGTCACCTAATCTATGACAAAGCAGGAAAGAATATACAATGGAGAAGAGATAGTCTATTCAATAAGAGGTGCTGGTAAAACTGGACAGTTACATGTTAATGACTAGAACACTCCCTAACACCACATGCAGAAATAAACTCAGAATGACATAAATGTAAGACTAGATACTTTAAAAATCTTAGAGAAAAACATAGAACAGTTTTTGACATTAATCACAGCAAGGTCTTTTATGACCCACCTACTAAAGTAAGGAAAATAAAAATAAACAAATGGGATCTAATTAAACTTAAAAGCTTTTGCACAGCTTTAAGGAAAGGGAACCATGAACAAAATGAAAAAGACAACCCATAGAATGTGAGAATTATTTGCAGACGAAGCAACTAATAAGGGATTAATCTCCAAAATATACAAATAGCTCATTAGGCTCAAAAACAAACAAACAAACAAACAAACAAAAAAACACCACAACAACCCAATCAAAAAATATGCAGATCTAATCTCTCCAAAGAAGACATACAGATGGCCAAGAGGCACATGAAAAGATGCTCAACATCACTAATTATTAAAGAAATGCAAGTCAAAACTATAATGAGGTATCACCTCACACTGGTCAGGAATCTACAATAAATGCTGGAGAGGGTGTGTAAAAGAAGATCCCGTTTAAACTCTTGGTGGGAATGTAAATTGGTAGAGCCACTATGGAGAACATGGAAGTTCCTAAAAAACTAAAAATAGAACTACCATATGACCTAGAAATCCGACTCCTGGGAATATATCCAAAGTAACCATTAATCAAAAAGATACACTCACCCCAGTGTTCACTGCAGCACTATTTACAATAGATAGGACATAAAATAAACCTAAATATCCATCAATGGAGGAATGGGTAAAGAAGATGTGATATATATATATATATATATATATATATATATATATATATATATATATATATATATACACACACACAATGGAATATATATCAATCATAAAATAAAATGAAATAATGCTATTTGCAGTGACAGGCATAGACCTAGGGATTGCCATAGTGAGTGAAATCAGACAGAGAAAGACAAATATATTGGGCTTCTCTGGTGGCTCAGATAGTAAAGAAACTGCCTGCAATTGCCAGAGACCTGGGTTCGATCGCTGGGGTTGGGAGTATCCCCTGGAGGAAGACAAGGTAACCCACTCCAGTATTCTTGCCTTGAGAATCCCAATGGACAGAGGAGCCTGGTGGGCTATAGTCCATGGGGTTGCAAAGAGTCAGACATGGCGGAGCAATTAAGCACAGCACATATGTGGAATCTAAAAAGAAAAACATGAAACAAATGAGTCTATTTACAAAACAGAAATAGAGTCACAGACATAGAAAACAAGCTTATGGTTACCAAGTGGGGAGGGCAGCAGGGAAACACTGGAAAGATCGGGACTGACATATATACACCACTATATAGATTACCAAGAATCTACTATATAGCACAGGGAACAGTATGAAATACTCTGTAATGACATATATGGGGATAGAACCAAAAAAAAAGGGTAGATGTATGTATTTGCATAGTTGATCCACTTTGCTGTACAGAAGAAACTAACACAACATTACACATCAATGATACACTAATAAAAATTATGAAATTAAAAAAATGAAGGGGTACCTTCCATTCAACCAAGCATCTCATCTTTAGCTACTCTGCAACACTGTCTATTGAAATCTCCATTTTAAAGTTCTACAAGTATCTCAAACTGATCAATTTAAAATTTACTTTTCCTTATGCTTCTTCCATTAAACTTATTCCCTTAGCTTTCTCTCTGCCAATAAATGGCATCATCATCCACTTAGTTATTCCAAAGAAATATCTGGAGATTATTAGTGACTCTTTCTTTAAGCATCAATCATGAAATATGTGACTTCTATCCTTAAGTAGCAGTAAATTCTGTGTACTTTTTCCATCACCAATTACTACTTTTATCACGTTCCTTGCCTGGATTGCTTGGGGAACTTTCTAATTGTAATTCCTGACTGCAGGTGTTATCTCATTATATCATTCTCCATTTTGCATTTGCCACAAAATTAAAAGATAGTGTAATCACATCATATACACTAGCTTAAATCCTTTAAGCATCAAATTCATGCTTGTTTCTTTGATTGTCTGTGTCCGAAACATCCATATATGAAGTTCTAAAAAGACAACAAAACTGGAATAGAACTGTCCTTGTGAAAGTTTATACAGGCTGAGAGTTTATACAGGCTGCCTGGGTTTGAATCTTAGCTGTACCACTTAAAATATGTGTGACCCTAGGCAGCTTACAACCCACTTATTATGTGTGTGTGTTGTGTGTGTGTGTGCATGTAAGTATATTCATCTACAGTATAAGAATAAAAATCATATTTACTTCATATTTTTGCTATAAATTTAAAATAGTTATATAAATATATGTACATATACAATTGCACTCATCTCACATGCTAGTAAAGTAATGCTCAAAATTTTCCAAACCAGGCTTCAGCAATACATGAACCATGAACTTCCATATGTTCAAGCGGGTTTTAGAAAAGGCAGAGGAACCAGAGATCAAATTGCCAACATCCGCTGGTTCATCAAAAAAGCAAGAGAGTTCCAGAAAAACATCTATCTGCTTTATTGACTATGCCAAAGGCTTTGACTGTGTGGATCACAATAAACTGGAAAATTCTGAAAGAGATGGGACTACCAGACCACCTAACCTGCCTCTTGAGAAACCTATATGCAGGTCAGGAAGCAACAGTTAGAACTGGACATGGAACAATAGACTGGTTCCAAGTAGGAAAAGGAGTACGTCAAGGCTGTATACTGTCACCCTGCTTATTTAACTTATATGCAGAATATATCCTGAGAAACGCTGGGCTGGAAGAAGCACAAGCTGGGATCAAGATTGCCAGGAGAAATAGCAATAACCTCAGATATGCAGATGACAGCACTCTTATGGCAGAAAGTGAAGAGGAACTAAAAATCCTCTTGATGAAAGTGAAAGAGAAGAGTGAAAAAGTTGGCTTAAAACTCAACATTCAGAAAACAAAGATCATGGCATCCGGTCCCATCACTTCAGGGCAAATAGATGGGGAAACAGTGGAAACAGTATCAGACTTTATTTTTTGGGCTCCAAAATCACTGCAGATGGTGACTGCAGCCATGAAATTAAAAGACGCTTACTCCTTAGAAGCAAAGTTATGACCAATCTAGATAGCATATTCAAAAGCAGAGACATTACTTTGCCAACAAGGTTCTGTCTAGTCAAGGCTATGGTTTTTCCTGTGGTCATGTATGGATATGAGAGTTGGACTGTAAAGAAAGCTGAGCACCGAAGAATTGATGCTTTTGAACTGTGCTGTTGGAGAAGACTCCTGAGAGTCCCTTGGACTACAAGGAGATCCAACCAGTCTATTCTGAAGGATATCAGGCCTGAGTGTTCATTGGAAGGAATGATGTTAAAGCTGAAACTCCAGTACTTTGGCCACCTCATGCTAATAGTTAACTCATTGGAAAAGACTCTGATGCTGGGAGGGGTTGGGGGCAGGAGGAAAAGGGGACAACAGAGGATGAGATGGCTGGATGGCATCACCGACTCAATGGACGTGAGTTTGAGTGAACTCCAGGAGTTGGTGATGGACAGGGAGGCCTGGCGCACTGCGATTCATGGGGTTGCAAAGATTTGGACATGACTGAGTGACTTAACTGAATTGAACGTATATATATATGTTCTGTATGCTATATATATAGTATTTAGAACATCGCCTAACAAGTGACAATGGCTTGATATCATTAAAGAATGTGTAATGTATGTAGCGTTATATGTTTACATATTGAACATATAGAAATATACATTAAACACAACTAATTCCCAATATTCATCTTAGTCAACTTTCAGGGGAATTTGGCATAGTTGATTGTTCTCCATGTCTTGAAACAGTTTCTTCACTTGGCTTCTAAACTACTATCTTAACTTAATTTTCATTTTATTTCTCAGGCTTCTACTTCTCAATCACTATTTGCTGGCTTTCCCTCATCTTTTTGAGTTCAAAATTTGGAAATGCTCTCGAGTTTGATCCTTAACTTCTGTTTTCTATGCCTATTAGTCTATGTGATATAATCTTTATACTTTAAATCCTTATGAATATGTTTGACTCAAATTTATACCAACATTTCAAACAAATCTCTAAGTTTCTTATATGCTTGGTGAGTTGGACTATAAAGAAAGCTGAGAGTCAAAGAATTGATGTTTTGAACTGTGGTGTTGGAGAAGACTCTTGAGAGTCCCTTGGACTGCGAGGAGATTCAACCAGTCCATCCTAAAGGAGATCAGTCCTGGGTGTTCATTGGATGGACTGATGTTGAAGCAGAAACTCCAATTCTTTGGCTACCTGATGCAAAGAGCTGACTCATTTGAAAAGACCCTGATGCTGGGAAAGATTGAGGGCCAGAAGAGAAGGGGAAGACAGAGGATGAGATGGTTGGATGACATCACTGACTCAATAGACATTGGTTTGGGTGGACTCCGGGAGTTAGTGATGGACAGGGAGGCCTGGCGTGCTGTGGTTCATGGGGTCACAAAGAATCGGACATGACTGAGTGACTGAAATGAACTGTACTGGATATACTTAGATAGGTATCTATTCTTTTTTTCACTTGTGGTAGGAAACTAATCTTACTTTGTCCAAAAGTTAGCTCCCCATACTTTACCATTCCACACCTGCTAACTCTGCAGTCTGGTTTGACTACAGATTGGAAAACTCATGAGAGAGAGCTGAAGATTATTGATAAAATTTTATTACATGTATTTTAAAATAGGAAGATGCACTTTAACATGTGTTCAGATTTTTACTGAAATGCTGTTTTAATCGGTTCAGACGGCCATAACAAAAATACCATAGACTGGGTGGCTTATAAACAACACACATTTCTTTTCTTTTTCTTTTTTTTTTTTTACTTTATTTTGCTTTACAATACTGTATTGGTTTTGCCATACAATGACATGAATCCAGAGAGATGATATGTGGTAGGAGGTGGGAGGGGGGTTCAGGATTGGAAACTCATGTACACCCGTGAACACACATTTATTTCTCACAATTCTGGAACTAAGATCTCACAATTCTGGAGCTAAGATCTCACAATTCCAAGACTTGACTCATTGGAAAAGATTCTGATGCTGGGAGGGATTGGAGACAGGAGGAGGAGGGGATGATAGAGGATGAGATGGCTGGATGGCATCACTGACTCGATGGACGTGAGTCTGAGTGAACTCCGGGAGATGGTGATGGACAGGGAGGCCTGGCATGCTACGATTCATAAGGTTGCAAAGAGTCGGACACGACTGAGCAACTGAACTGAACTGAACTGAACTGGAATCAACAGCTAATGTTCAGCTTGCAAAAATATAGTTGAGATCATTAGGCCTAAACCAATGGAGAGGAAGAACATGCATGAACTGAGTTCTTTCTAAACAGATCAGAAAAAGCAAAATGGTCAAAAATCCCCTCAAAATTTCCGTATGAAGAAATCATTTAAAGATAGACATAGTGGCCCTCTTTAAAGCTAACATAACCAATTTTGCCTTCACTGTTGGATAGACAGCTGTTCCTTTGGTTAAGAACTAGATGAAATAACCCAAGGTCTTGTTTTAACAATAAGTAATCAACATAATAAGATGTTCACATTATAAGAGATACATAGGTACTGGAGAAATATAATTTATGAACTGAATTCATATTTCCTATGTCACAGTTACTCGCAGGCATATTCTCATTCCTCTTCTCTCTCTCTCTCCCCCTCCCTCCTTCCCTGTCTCACTGATTAATTTTTTGCAAGGCACATATAATTGAATTTCCTAAGTGAAAGATGATTATTATATAAATATACTATAATGCAAATCAGACCATCCTAAAAGTCACACATGGAAACACTTTACCTCAGAGATTTATGCAGAATTATTATTATTACAGCATGCATTTCCCTCTGTTAAAGTTATTTCTGCTTCCTAGGTTTTATCTTGCTTTCATCATCACTGTATTTACTGCCAAAATAAATACTTTGACTAATATAAGGTGTAGGAGTATTAACAAAATTTAGAACTAAGCAATAAGATGCTCCTATATAAGACTCTTATCTTAATTATTCATAGTTGTTTGTATTCCACTGAGCCTAAAGACATATGTTTATTTATTTTCCACTAACTATAAAAAGGAATGAGTTTCCAAAAGAAGATAAGTCAGTAGATACAGGATTAAGAGTGGTGGCTTGAGATAATTAGACCAATGTCAGAAAACCCAGTGTTGTTTCCTCTTCTCATAGGTCCAATTTCCAGTTTAATAAAACATTATTTTCAGACTCCTACAGAAAACTCTTTTCTAAACACTGACAAGAAAACATATGGTCCAGAGTTGTCATCAATCTTCTGAATCTATGGGCCTCTGAGAGTGAAACTAAACAGGCCTACAATATACCAGTCTGTAGTACTGTGGAACATTTCCCAAAAGCATGAATCAAAGCACATACACTGAAGATGTTCTCCAATTTGCACGCATGTATCTTCACTGTGATATTGATTAGGCTGTTGGAAACTAGATACGTTATACACGAACAGATTTCCTTTTAAATTGGACTTTAAAGGTATAAAACACAAAAGAATTATGTAAAAGTTTAATGGTATTTAAAATTATTTCCAACTCCTTTTCTCTTCTAGTCTATTGGCTTTAAAATACAAACTGTCTTTGTAATCAGTTTTTCCTTATTAATTTATACTTAGGCTAATTGAGATTCTACATAAGTAAGTTTTAAACTAACCTGTAGTGACAGAAATCAGTATTTATGGAATTATTTTTATATGCAGGAGAGTTAAGAAGTCAGTGTGAGGAAGAAAAAAAAAAAGATTGAATTGCTCTGAAATATCCTCTTTTGGTGAAATGATATAGACTAAGGAGTTTGAAGACAGAGGTTCAAGTACAAATTCTGCCATTAAATGTACATGTAAAGGAAGTAGCCTAATTCTCTGCATGTGTTTCTTTAAGTAAAGAATATGGATAAATGTTTTCTTTTGGAAGATGTTTTAGGACTGTTACATAAATGAAAATTTATAAAACTGTGTGCAGTTATTGTTTATAATATAAATTCTGAAATGTTAAAAATAATTACAGAAGGGAATTCTTACTGAGTCAAGTTGTAAGAATTATGGACTGGTGCTAAGGGATTACTAAAGAAAAGTTGTCTTTCTTAGCTAACAGGAACCTGGAATGTTAGGTCCATGAATCAAGGTAAACTGGATGTGATCAAGGAGAAGATGGCATGATAGGAATCAATGAACTAAAATGGACAAGAATGGGGAAATAATAATTCAAATGGCCATTATATTTACTACTTTGAGCAAGAATCCATTAGTAGAAATGGAGACGCCTTCATAGTCCACAAAAGAGTCCAAAATCCAGTATATACATGCTCAGTCACTAAGTCATGTCCAATGCTTTGTGGTGCTGTGGACTGTACCTGCCAGGCTCCTCTGTCCATGGGATTTTCCAGTCAAGAATACTTGGATGCAATCTCAAAATTGACAGAATGATCTTGGTTCATTTCCAAGCACACCATTCAACATCACAGTAATCCAAATCCTTGGAAGAAAAGTTATGACCAATCTAGATAGTATATTCAAGAGCAGAGACATTACTTTGCCGACTAAGGTCTGTCTAGTCAAGGCTATGGCTTTTCCTGTGGTCATGTATGGATGTGAGAGTTGGACTGTGAAGAAGGCTGAGCGCTGAAGAATTGATGCTTTTGAACTGTGGTGTTGGAGAAGACTATTGAGAGTCCCTTGGACTACAAGGAGATCCAACCAGTCCATTCTGAAGGAGATCAGCCCTTGGATTTCTTTGGAAGGAATGATGCTAAAGCTGAAGCTCCAGTACTTTGGCCACCACATGCGAAGAGTTGACTCATTGGAAAAGACTCTGATGCTGGGAGGGATTGGGGGCAGGAGAAGGGGACGACAGAGGATGAGATGGCTGGATGGCATCACGGACTCGATGGACGTGAGTCTGAGTGAACTCCGGGAGATGGTGATGGACAGGGAGGGATGGCATGCTGCCATTCATGAGGTCACAAAGAGTCGGACACGACTGAGCGACTGAACTGAACTGAACTGAACTGATGCCCCAATCACTGATCATGAAGAACCTGAAGTTGACTGGTTCTATGAAGACTTATAAGACCTTTTGGAACTATACCCAAAAAAAAAAAAAAAAAAAGATATTCTTTTCATCACAGGGGATTGGAATGCAAATGTAGGAAGTCAAGAGATACTTGGAATAAGAGGCAAGTTTGTCTTTGGAGTACAAAGTGAAGCAGGGCAAAGGTTAACAGAGTTTTGCTAAGAGAACATGCTGGGTATAGCAAGTGCTCTTTTCCAACAACCCAAGAGACAACTCTACAATGAACACATCAGTTCAGTTCAGTTGTTCAGTCATATCTGACTCTGCAACTCCAAGAACCGCAGCACGCCAGGCCTCCCTGTCCATCACCAACTCCTGGAGTCCACCCAAACCCATGTCCATCAAGTCAGTGATGCCATCCAACCATCTCAGCCTCTGTTGTCCCCTTCTCCTCCTGCCCTCAATCACTCCCAGCATCAGAGTCTTTTCCAATGAGTCAGCTCTTCACATCAGGTGGGCAAAGTATTGAAGTTTCAGCTTCAGCCTCAGTTCTTCCAATGAATACCCAGGACTGATCTCCTTCAGGATGGACTGGTTGGATCTCCTTGCAGGCCAAGGAACTCTCAAGAGTCTTCTCCAACACCACAGTTCAAAAGCATCAACTCTTTGGTGCTCAGCTTTCTTCACAGTCCAACTCTCACATCCATACATGACTACTGGAAAAACCATAGCCTTGACTAGACAGAACTTTGTTCTCAAAGTAATGTCTCTGCTTTTGAATATGCTATCTAAGTTGGTCATAACTTTCTTTCCAAGGAGTAAGCGTCTTTTAATTTCATGGCTGCAGTCACCATCTGCAGTGATTTTGGAGCCCAGAAGAATAAAGTCAGCCACTGTTTCTCCATCTATTTGCCATAAAGTGATGGGATCAGATGTCGTGATCTTAGTTTTCTGAATGCTGAGTTTTAAGCCAACTTTTTCACTCTCCGCTTTCACTTTCATCAAGAGGCTTTTTAGTTCCTCTTCACTTTCTGCCATAAGGGTTGTGTCATTTGCATATCTGAGGTTATTGATATTTCTCCCTGCAATCTTGATTCCAGCTTGTGCTTCATCCAGCCCAGCATTTCTCATGATGTACTCTGCATATAAGTTAAATAAGCAGGGTGAGAATATACAGCCTTGATGTACTCCTTTTCCTATTTGGAACCAGTCTGTTGTTCCATGTCCAGTTCTCACTGTTGCTTCCTGATCTGCATACAGATTTCTCAAGAGGCAGGTCAGGTGGTCTGGTATTCCCATCTCTTTCAGAATTTTCCACAGTTTATTGTGATCCACACAATCAAAGGCTTCAGCATAGTCAATAAAGCAGAAATAGATGTTTTTCTGGAATTCTCTTGCTTTTTTGATGAACCAGTGGATGTTGACAATTTGATCTCTGATTCCTTTGCCTTTTCTAAAACCAGCTTGAACATCTGGAAGTTCACAGTTCACATATTGCTGAAGCCTGGCTTGGAGAATTTTAAGCATTACTTTACTAGTGTGTGAGATGAGTGCAATTGTGCAGCAGTTTGAGCATTGTTTGGCATTGCCTTTCTTTGGGATTGGAATGAAACCTGACCTTTTCCAGTCCCATGGCCACTGTTGAGTTTTCCAAATTTGCTGGCAAATGTGCAGCACTTTCACAGAGTCATCTTTCAGGATTTGAAATAGCTCAACTCTACACATGGACATCACCAAATGGTCAAAAATGAAATCAGACTGTTGATGTTCTCTGCAGCCAAAGATGGAGAAGTTCTAGACACTTAGCAAAAGCAAGACCAGGACCTGACTGTGACTCAGATCATCAGCTCCTTATTGCAAAATTCAGGCTCAAATTGTAGAAAATAGGGAAAATTGCTAGGTCATATTCAAGTATGTATGCTGAGGCACTTCCATCATACTAACTCTTTGAGACCCTATGGACTTAGGCTCTTCTGTCTATGGATTCTCCAGTCAAAATAACTAGAATGGAGTGTCATTTCCTTCTCCAGGGGATCTTTCTAACTCAGTGATATAAATTGCATCTCTTATGTGTTCTGCATTGGTAGGCAGGTTCTTTACCACTAGAGCCACCTGGGAGGCCCTAAATGACCTAAATCAAATCCCTTATGATTACAGAGTGGAGGTGACAAATAGACTGAAGGGATTAGATCTGGTAGACAGAGTGCCAGAAGAACTATGGATGAAGGTTTGCAATATTGTACAGGAAGCAGTGACCAAAACCATCCCAAAGAAAAATAAAGGGAAAAAGGAAAAATGGTTGTCTGAGGAAGCTTTACAAATAGCTGAGGAAAGAAGGAAAGTGGAACTCAAGTGAGAAAGGGAAAGATATGACCACCTGAATGCAGAGTTACAGAGACTAGCATGTGGAAACAAAAAGGCCTTCTTAAATGAATGATGCAAAGAAATAAAGGAAAATATGATGGGAAAGATTAGAGATCTCTTCAAGAAAACTGGAGCTATCAAGGGAACATTTCATACAAGGATGGGCACAATAAAGGACAGAAGCAATATGGACCTAATGGAAGTAGAAGATGTTATGAAGAGGTGGCAAGAATATACAGTTATACAAAAATGGTCTTAATGACCCAGATAATCACAGCAGTGTTGTCACTTACCTAGAGCCAGACATCCTGGAATGTGAAGTCAAGTGGGCCTTTGGAAGTATTACAATGAACAAAGCTAGTGGAGGTAACAGAATTCCTGCTGAGCAATTTAAAATCCTAAAAGATGATATTTTTAAAGTGCTGCATTCAATATGCCAGCAAGTTTGGAAAACTCAGCAGTGGTCACAGGACTGGAAAAGGTCAGTTTTCATCCCAATCCCAAAGAAGGGCAATGGGAAAGAATGTTTAAACTACTGAACAGTTATGCTCATTTCATATGCCAGCAAGATTATGCTCAAAATCCTTCAAGCTAGCCTTCAGCAGTATGTGAACTGAGAAATTCCTGATTTACAAACTGAGTTTAGAAAAGGCAGAAGAAAAAGAGATCAAATTGCCAATACTGGTTGTATCAGAGAGCAGCAAGGGAATTTCAGGAAAACATCTACTGATTCATTGACTACTGAAGTCTTTGAGTTTTGTGGATCACAACAAACTATGGAAAATTCTTAAAGAGACAGGAGTACCAGATTACCTTACCTGTCTCCTGAAAAACCTGTATGTGGGTCAAGAAGCAACAGTTAGAACTGGATATGGAACAACAGATTGGTTTAAATGTGAAAGGAATAAGATAAGGTTGTATATTATCACTCTGCTTATTTAACTTCTATACAGAGTACATCATGTGAAATGCCAGGCTAGATGAATCAAGCTGGAATTAAGATTTCAGACAGAAATATCAACACCCTTAGATAATCAGATGATACTACTCTAATTGGAGAAAGTGAAAATGAACCAAGGAGCCTATCAATGAGGGTGAAAGAGGAGAGTGAAAGCACTGGCTTGAAACTCAACATTCAAAAAACTTAAGATTATGGCACCCAGTCCCATCATTTCATGGCAAATAGAGAGGAAAAAAGTGGAAACAGTGACAAATTTTATTTTCATGTACTCCATAATCTCTGAGAACAGTAACTGCAGTCATGAAACTAAAAGATGCTTGCTCCTCAGAAGGAAGGCTATGGCAAACCTAGACAGCGAATTAAAAATCAGAGACATTACTTTGCTGATAAAGTTCCAAACAGTCAAAGATATGGTTTTCTCAGTAGTCATGTATAAATGCAAGAGTTGGACCATAAAGAAGATTGAAAGCCAAAAAGTTGACACTTTCAAATTGTGGTGCTAAAGAAGACTCTTGAGAATCCCTTGGACTCCAATGAGATCAAACAGGTCAATCCTAAAGGAAATCAACCTTGAATAGTCATTGGAAGGAATGATGCTGAAGCTGAATCTCCAATACTTTGGCCATCTGATGAGAAAAGCTGATTCACTGGAAAAGACCCTGATGCTGGGAAAGATTGAAGGCAAAAGAAGGGTGTGGCAGTGGAAGAGGTGGTTAGATAGCATCACTGACTCAATAGACATGAATTTAAGCAAACTCTAGAAGATAGTGGAGGACAGAGGATGCTGACATGCTGCAGTCCATTTGGTCTCAAAGAGTTGGACATGACTTATCAACTGAAGAACAACAACAAACAGCCAACAGGAGCTGCTATGTCAGGTAAAATATAGAACAAGGAGATAGTTTGTATGTCTTTTAAGGATACAGTGGCAACTACAAAATTTTATTTGGAAAAAATAAATTGATCTTTGGTCATGGGTATCCCATGCTTTGTTAGCTGATAAATATATAATTTTATTGTTTCATCTGAACTAAATCCAGTAATGATTGCAATGCATTATTAAAAATAATAGGCAACACCCTTCTAAGCACTTTAGTTAACAGCTGCCATTTTTCCCTACTATCAATAAATGGGATCTCATGCTTTCTTTTCTTAGTCTCTCCCTGCTCCAGTATTTAGAACCAATCTTGATCTTAAACAAGAACTTTTTAAACAGTAGTATAGGGCTGTGTTTAACAGTATGAGTTTGGGAAATACAAGGTGTATATTTTCTATTGCCATTTTACTTATATCAGTATTAGTTAATTTTACTCTGTTAGTATATGGTCCTCAAATCTCAGTGACTTATATTAACAAATTTTAATTTCTTAGCTGAAGCTGGATTTTGAGTTAGCTAAAGGCTGTACCTCTGATGTGGGACCCTTGGAGTGGTCCATATGAAGACCATGCATTTTTATGGCTACATGTTAAAGCTTATGCTGCATCTTAAGTTTCCACTGGACATGTTGTTTATCTACCTGATCAGAATTCACTGATCAAGACATCACATGGACAAGTCAAGTCTCTTGGATAACCATGAGTTTTGGGCTTCCAAAATGTATTATCTTCCAATAGGAGGCAAGGAAAAGTCACAAGGCAATAGGAAGGGTTAGAAAATCTTACAGGGAAGGGAGGGAGAAAAAAATTGTGGACAAAAATACAGGAATTTTGCTGGCATCTATTACCACGTGTTAGATCAACAAATTTTCTGGAACTTCTCAGGGTTATTTTATAACCCCGTCTGCCAACCATCTGAAACTTTCTTAATGGAAATTCTTCTGAGTTCACATAACATGATGTAATTTTTGCTTTATCTAGTATTATACTAGATAAAGACTAGATTTATTCAAGAAAATTAGAGATACCAAAGGAACGTTTCATGCAAAGATGGGCACAGGACAGAAATGGTATGGGCCTAACAGAAGCAGAAAATATTAAGAAGAGGTGGCAAGAATACACAGAAGAACTGTACAAAAGAGATCTTAATGGCCCAGATCACCATGATGGTGTGATCACTCACCTAGAGCCAGACATCCTAAAATGCGAAGTCAAGTGGGCCTTAGAAATCATCACTATGAACAAAGCTAGTGGAAGTGATGGAATTCCAGTTGAGCTATTTCAAATCCTATAAGATGATGCTGTGAAAGTGTTGCACTCAATATGCCAGCAAATCTGGAAAACTCAACAGTGGTCATAGGACTGGAAAAGGTCAGTTTTCATTCCAATCATAAAGAAGGGCAATGCCAAAGAATGTTCAAACTACTGCACAATTGCACCCATCTCACATGCTAGCAAAGAAATGCTCAAAATTCTCCAAGCCAGGCTTCAACAGTATGTGAGCTGTGAACTTCCAAATGTTCAAGCTGGATTTAGAAAAGGCAGAGGAAACAGAGATCAAATTGCCAACATCTGTTGAATCATAGAAAAATCAAGAGAATTTCAGAAAAACATCAACATCTGCTTCCTTGATTATAACAAAGCCTTTGACTGTGTGGATCACAATAAACTGTGGAAAATTCTGAAAGAGATGGAAATACCAGACCACCTGACCTGCCTCCTGAGAATATCTGTATGCAGGTCAAGAAGCAACAGTTAGAACTGGACATGAATCAGCAGACTGGTTCCAAATTGGGAAAGGATTACTTCAAGGCTGTATACTGTCACCCTGCTTATTTAACTTCTATACAGAGTAAATAATGTGAAATTTAGTCTGGATGAAGCACATCTGGAATCAAGATTGCTGGCAGAAATATCAGTAACCTCAGATATGCAGATGACACCACTCTTATGGCAGAAAGCGAAGAAGAACTAAAGAACCTCTTGATGAAATTGAAAGCGGAGGGTGAAAAAGTTGGCTTAAAACTCAACATTCAGAAAACTAAGATCATGGCATCCAGTTGCATCAGTTCATGTCAAACAGATGGGGAAACAATGGAAACAGTGACAGACTTTATTTTCTTGGGCTCCAAAATCACTGTAGATGGTGACTGCCGCCATGAAATTAAAAGATGTTTGCTCTTTGGAAGAAAAACTATGACCATCCTAGAGAGTGTATTTTAAAGCAGAGACATTACTTTGCTGGCAAAGTTCTGTCTAGTTAAAAGTATGGTTTTCCCAGTAGTCATGTCTGGATGTAAGAGTTGGACTATAAAGAAAGCTGAGTGCTGAAGAATTGATGCTTTTGAACTATGGTGTTGGAGAAGACTCTTGAGAGTCCCTTGGACTGCAAGGAGATCCAACCAGTCAATCCTAAAGGAAATCAGTCCTGAATATTCATTTGGAAGGACTGATGTTGAAACTCCAGTGCTTTGGCCACCTAATGCAATGACCTGATTCATTTGAAAAGACCCTGATACTGGGAAAGATTGAAGGCAGGAGGAGAAGGGGAAGACAGAGAATGAGATGGTTGGATGGCGTCACCTACCTGATGGACATGAGTTTAAGCAAACTTTGGGATTTGGTGATGGACATAGAAGCCTGGTGTGCTGTGGTCCATGGGGCTGCTAAGAGTCAGACATGACTGAGCCATTGAACTGACTGAACTGATCCTGTAAGACCTCCTTCTATCTTTCCCACTCTGTCCCAGAAAATGTAATTTTCATAGTACAGATAACACAAGTGTACTGTCATGCACATTTTGACTGATGCTTCCTCTTTCTATTCTTGTTTTCTCCAGGCATGTATAAGTACTTGACTGATTATTCAATGCTGTATTTATTTTTTGAGGAGGATGATAAGAAACATGTTTATTTTTATTTGAATATTGATAACTTAAGGTAAAAACATTTATATTTTTGATATATAAAAAACATGTGAAATTCATATGCCTAATCTAAGTTTTTGGAGAAGGCCATAGCACCCCACTTCAATATTCTTGCCTGGAAAATCCCATAGACGGAGGAGCCTGGTAGGCTGCAGTCCATGGGGATGTGAGCAGTTGGACATGACTGAGCGACTTCACTTTCACTTTTCACTTTCATGCATTGGAGAAGGAAATGGCAAACCACTCCAGTGTTCTTGCCTGGAGAATCCCAGGGACAGAGGAGCCTGGCGGGCTGCCATCTCTGGGGTTACACAGAGTTGGACACGACTGAAGCGACTTAGCAGCAGCAGCAGTAGCAATCTAGATTTTAGATAAACATAACTTTGCTGAGGTTTTACTCAGGAACAAAGTATCTGAATATGTAGGCAGTGTAGTGGGCTGAATTATGGCCTCCCCCCTCCTTTCCAAAATATATGTCTATATTGTAACTTCCACAACCTATGAATATGACCCTACTGGCAAAAAGGTCCCTGCAGGTTTAGTTAAAATTAAGGATCTTGAGATGAGAATATTCTGCATTATCTGATGGGCCCTAAACCCAGTGACATTTATCCATATAAGAAATAGAAGAGGAAAAGAAAGAACAGAGTTAGAGGATACATAAAGACAGAAGCAGAGGTTGGAGTTATACAGCCACAAGCCAATAAATGCCAGAAGCCACTAGAAGCTGGAAGAGTCTAAGGAGGATTCTCCTCTAAAGCCTTCCTAGAGAGTACATCCCTATTGACAACAACATTCTGAATTCACTTGTCTGGCCTCAAGAACTGTAGGAGAATACATTTCTGTTCTTATAAATCACTTAGTTTGTGCCAATTTATTACTGGAACCACAGGAAACTAAATATAGGTACCATATAACCATTTTTAAGGAGGAGACTAATTTTAAATCCTCTAAATACAGGATGTAATAACAAATGTCAGGTTTTAAAAATATAAATGTAATTAGGTAGACTTGCTGCTTTTTATACCCTGCATAGTACTATAAATTTAATTTTATCCTATGGATTAAATTATAACATAAAATATTTCATATTATATTTATATAAATATTATCAATAATCTACAACATGGGGGTTAATCCTGTCTTCAGCACCAATGATGGAATATATTCAACTAATTTATTTTAGAAATTGGGTTTGCTATTGTTAATAAAATTGAACTAGAAAATCACAACTAGCTGTTGAGCAACTATTGACAGGAGGATGCTGGAACCCACCAAAAAAGATACACCGCATCCAGAGACAAAGGAGAAGCCACAGGAGATGTAGGAAGGACATAATCCTGATAAAATCAAATCCCATATCTGCTGGGTGGGCAACCCACAAACTGGAGAACAGTAATACCAAAGGAGCTCCCCACTGTTTTGAAGATTTTGAGCTGCACATCAGGCTTCTTAGCCTGGGGGTCCAACAAAGGGACCAGGTATCCCCAAGGAATCTGACTTTGAAGGCCAGCAAGATTTGGTTATAGGACTTCTCCACATGACTGGGGAAACCAAAGACTCTACTCTTGGGGGGCACAAACAAAAATCTTTTGTGCCCCAGAACCCAGAAGAAAGGAGCAGTGACCCTACAGGAGACTGAAGCAGACCTACCTGCTAGTGTTGGAGGGGCTCCTGTAGAGGTGTGGGTCAGCAGTGGATCACCTCAGGGATGAGGGCACTGGCAGCAGCAGTCCTAGGAGGTGCCCCTTGGCTTGAGCCCTTTTGTAGACTGCCATAGAGCCTATAGACTCAAGGGCTGGGTCACCTCTGGCCAAAAATCTAATAGGGAGGGATTGTAGCTGTACTCATCAACAGACAATCAGATTAAACTTATACTGAGCATGGCTCTACCCATCAGAGCAAGATCCTGTTTTTCCCGCTGCCAGTCTCACCCAGCAGAAAGCTTAGCCTCATCCACCAGAGACCAAACAAGAAGCAAGAAGCAAGAAGAACTACAATCCTGGGTAATGCCAGAAGGAAAACCATATCAAAAAAGTTGCTCAAAATGAAAATGTAGAGGATTATGTCCCAAATGAAGGGCCAAGATAAAACCCCAGAAAAACAACTAAATAAAATGAAGACAGGCAACCTCCCAGGAAAATAATTCAGAATAATAGTACTGAAGATGATCCAACTTCTTGGATACAGAATGGAGAAGACACAAGAAATGTTTACCAAAGACCAAGAAGAACTAAAGAACAAACAAACAAAGATGAAAAATACACTAGAAGGAATTGATAGCAGAATAACTCAGGCAGAAGAACAGATAAGTGACCTGGAAGATAGAATGGTAGAAACTACTGCTGCAAAACAGAATATAGAAAAAATAATGAAGAAAAATGAAGACAGCCTAAGAGACCTCTGAGACAACATTAAACATTAAAATGTTGTCCTCTGGGACAACATTTGCATTAGTGGGGTCCCAGAAGGAGCAGACAGAGAGAAAGGACTCAAGAAAATACTTGAAGACATAATAGCTGAAAACTTCCCTAATATGTAAAAGGAAATAGTCAGTCAGGTCCAGGAAGCATGGAGAGTCCCAGACAGGATAAATCCAAGGAGGAACACACAAAGATATACAGTAATCAAACTGACAAAAATTAAAGACACAGATAGAATATTGTAAACAACAAGAGAAAAATGACAAATAACATATAAGGGATCTCCCATAAGGTTATCTGCTGATTTCTCAACAGGAATGCTATAAGCCAGAAGTGAATGGCATGATATATTTAAAGTGATGAAAGAGAAGAACAACCAAGAATACTCTATCCAGAAAGACTCTCATTCAGATTTGATGGAGAAATCAAAAGCTTTCTAGACAAGCAAAAGTTAAGAGAATTCAGCACCATGAAACTAGCTTTCCATGTTGTTGTGTTCAGTTGTGTCTGACTCCTTGTGACCATGAACTGCAGCCCACCAGGCTTCTTAGTCCCTGGGATTTACCATGCAAGGATACTGGAGTGAGTTGCCATTTCTTACACCAGGGGATCTTTCTGACACAGGGATCAAAACTGCATCTCTTGCATTTCCTGCATTAGCAAGCAGATTCTTTACTACTGAGTCAATTAGGAAGCCCAGCTTTACCGTATGCCCCAGAAACAACCCACTACTGTGCATATACCTTGAGAAAATCAGAATTGAAAAAGACATATGTACCTCAGTGTTCAGAAGAAGCAATGAATACAATAGCCAGGACGTGGAAGCAACCTAGATGTCCATCAACAGATGAATGAATAAAGATGATGTGGTATACACATACACACACACATATATATACATACAGTGGAATATTATTAAGCCATAAAAAGAGCAAATTCAAATCAGTTCTAGTGAGGTAGATGAACCTATATTAACACACACATATATATGGAATCTAGAAAACTGATGTTGATGAACCTATTTGCAGGGAAGGAATGGAGATACAGATGTAGATAACTGGACTTGTTGACACAGAGGGGGAGTGAGAAAGTTGGATTAATGGAGAAAGTAGATATACACTATCAGGTGTTAAGATGAACAGCTGCTGAAAAGTTGCTGTTTAGCATAGGTAGCCCAGTTCGGTGTGGTGTGATGACCTGGAGGGATAGGATGGGGGGAGGGGAGGAAATGGAGAGAGGATGACTAGGGAGGAAGGAAATGTATGTATAATTATGGCTGATTTGCTTTGTTGTATGGCAGAAACCACAACTTTGTAAAAATTAAAAATTAAGCTTAAATTGAAAAAATAGGAAAAAACCCACAAAGGCTAAAGTAACATTCCTAGACAAGAAACACAGAGAAGGAAAAGACAAAAAATAAACCTAAAACAATTAAGAAAATGGTAATAGTATCATACATATCGATAATCACCTTAAATAGATTAAATTTATCAACCAAAAGACATGGACTAACTGGGTGGATAAAAACATGTGCATGTATTCACTTCCACTTACCCATTACTCAAAGCTCCAAATAGTATGCAATTATTTTATATTGTTAGGTTAAGAATGTTTCCATTATGGCTTGCAATTGTAATTATATAATATTTTATCTGGCTATTGATTGTGAAAACTGATAAACGTCTTATACTACTGTGATTATGTTACTCTTAAACATTTAATACCACTTTATCATGACTGGTCAACAGAAAATAATAGAATTCTGTATCACTAAAGCTACCATTTATTAGAAAAATCTGTAAACATGTTTTATTTTTTTTTGAACTTAAATTCAATTTATTTATTTATTTTTTTTTAAATTTTAAAATCTTTAATTCTTACATGTGTTCCCAAACATGAACCCCCCTCCCACCTCCCTCCCCATAACATCTCTATGGGTCATCCCCATGCACCAGCCCCAAGCATGCTGTATCTTGCGTCAGACATAGACTGGCGATTCAATTCTTACATGATAGTATACATGATAGAATGCCATTCTCCCAAATCATCCCACCCTCTCCCTCTCCCTGTGAGTCCAAAAGTCCATTATACACATCTTTGGTCCACCCAGAAAGCTGAGCAGCAGCGGCAGAAAAGGTGACAAGCCCCGGCGATCGCGCTCGCCAAACTCCTGAGCTACTCGGACCTGGGAAGGGCACAAAGCGCAGTCCCAGCCGAATCTGTGCCTCTGAGGGCTGCCTGAGCGCCGAACCTGAGCGGCTTGGACCGGGGAAGTGCACGCAGCCGAGGGCCGGCCCCAGACGGTTCCCGGCTGAGCATCGTAGAGCCGGAGCGGTTTGTGCGCCGCGAGAACGGACAGGTCAAGCAGGGCTGAGACACTGTATGCACACGACAGTGCTATTTGTTTGCAGCATCCCCCCTCCCCACAGCGCGACTGAACTAGTGAGCCTAAAAAACCAGCAAACGGAAGAAGTTAAACAGAGGGAACCACCTTGGAAGTGATCCCACACGGCCCAAAACATCAGAGAAGGGCCAGATATATTTTTACTATTTTTAAAATCATTCCCTTTTTTTTTTCTTTTTTTTTTCTAACATTTTTTTTAATTGTTAAGTCTTCTATTTCTCCTCTAATTTTTATTACTGTAAACATGTTTTAAAATCCAAAGGAACATGAGAATTATTCTGGACATATTTTTTTGAAGAATACAAAGCCCAGGCATTGTTTTATTCTCCAAAGCTTCAGATGTGATTCTAATGAGCAGCCATGTTTAAAAACAACTGCTCTTATATGATGATCTTTCATCTAAATTGTTTCACTTTTTCTATTTCATATTCAAAGCTCCCATTTCATTTATTTAAGTTTTCCAATTTCTATATCCCTGTTTCTTGTTTTTCTTTCTCAAGCATTTATCAAGTATAGTTGAAAATCTTTTGTACATATATATATATATACATATAGTAAATATAATAAAATATGGTATTTTAAAAAACAATGAATTTTTGCTTAGCTAGAAAATTTATGATATTTTGGTTCCATTTGACTAAGTATGAATAGAATGCTAGATTTCAATTTATATTCACTCAAAAATTTGATATAGTCCCATTTATTTGGGCATATAGTATTATGGCTAAAAGTCTAGAAAGATTAGTGATTTTTTTACCAAAAAAATTGATTTTTTTGAAAATTCTAATTTTCAAAAAAGCTTTAAACTTATAATCCAATTTTGAGAATATAAAGAAATACTATGTTGTAAAAAAAAAGCAAGGAAATTAACATGTGATACAGTATTATTAACTAAACACAGACTTTGTTCAAATTTCAAAAAAATTTATGCTACTGCCCACTGTTTGTTTTCATATCTTATTCAAAATCACACATTGTATTTAGTTGCATTAAGCAGCTTCAGCTGCTTGTCACAAATTCTGATAAATTCTCATTCTATTGTGTTACAAATATTTTCTAATTTTCCTTGTTATGGCTTCTTAAGATATAGTCATCATTTAACACTGGATACTTAACTTCCAAATATATGTTTTTTTTAAAGTATCTTTGATATTAATTTCTCATCTAAGTACTTTCTTCTCTGCAATCACCTTCCATGTTTTTTCAGTCTTTCAGTTTTATTAAGATTTCAACAGTTAAGTCAAAGATCTCTCTTGGTAAATGTCACGTTGTAGTTGAAAATACGTGGGTTATTTTCAGATATCTTTTGATATTAATTGCTAACATAATTCCACAGTGGTAAGAGAACAGAGTCTGTATTATTTCCATACTTTTAGACCATGAAACTTTTGCACCTTCTTCTATGGCCCTGGATATGTTCCAGTGTATCCTGGTTTATGGTCTATGGGAACTTGAGTAGAATTTGTATCCTGATGTGTGAAAATTGTATATATCTTAATTATGTTGAATGGGTTCATAGTACTTTTCAGGTCTACTATATCCTTATTCTTTTCTTTCCATTTATTCCATTAATTTTTGAGAGCTTGATAATGAAACTCTAACTAAAAATCTGAATTAATCTACATAAAACATAATTGCAATGTATAATAGAACTATATGTAACCTTGTTCTGCATTTTTCAAGTCTCCTGTAAATGTGTTATTATACTTCTATAATTTATAAAGCAAAAATTAAAACAAACTGCTTGATTCAGCATCTACTTTCCTACTTTATTCATTATTCAGCTGTAAAAGAGAATAATTTCTCAAAATGCAATGGGTTTCTTAGTCTAGCTGGGAAAACTTAGTGTTAAATAGGTCACAGAAATTTTCCTTATGGGCTACATTACCAATAAAATTAAATCATCTACCGTATGGTTTTTGGAGAACACAAGCAACCAGAAATCCTACATGTCAGAGTAACTAACTTAGTTTTAGCACACACATCTTTCCATAATGTATAAAGATAATAAAAATAAAGTTTATATGATAAATCTAATTAAAAATAGATATATCTAATAAAAAAGGCCATGTTCCCATTCCAAAAGAAAATTTCCAACCTGTCAGCATCATTGTAGGCTTGAAGACATTGGGCCACAAGAAAGATATACTGTAGAATTACTCTAGGAAAGTAATTTTAATTGAAATAAATTATTAACAGAGTGAAGATAACCTAGCAGTTTATAGACTTCAGATCAAAAATTTTGCATATACTGCTTTATATATGCCTATATTTTGCTTATAAGAACTATCTATTGGATGAGGGCTTTTTAAGCATTTTTGTTTCTTCTGCATGGGCCATTTATATATGTTCTCTATTAACTCCTACAATCTACCAATAACTAAGGGTCTTCACAATTCTGTTCCATGCAATTGATAATTTATGGAGGATTGGCTACAATACACAAATGGAGCCATTATTAGTAAAGTTATCATCAACACTAACATAAGTAGCATGTTAAGGGAAAAACAAGAATAGCATTAGACAGTAAGGGATAAAAATTCAAAAAGAGGTAACCTAGATTAATTTATCAGATTTAACAGTACAATTAAAAATTAAAACCTGCTTCTCTTAAGAATAATTAAGAATTCAAACCTATTTCTTTGACATAATCCACATTTCCCTCCCTATGTTTTAAAAGAATATTCTTCAGAATTCTAAGACTTAGTTTTATAGACCAATTGTAATTCTACAACAAAATTAAGAGGAAGGTGCTAAGATTTCCAGTATACCTCCTGATCCCATGCATACATAGTCTCTTCCATTATCAACATCACCCATGAGAGTGATTCTGTTTTTATCAACGGTGAACTTGCATTGACACATCATTATCATCAAAAGTCTACAATCTACGTTATGATTTGCTTTTGGTGCCATACACTCTATAGGTCTGGATAAATGTATAATAACATATATAACAGTATAATATCATACAGAGTATTTTCACTGTCCTAAATATCCTTGGTGCTCTCCTATTCATTTTTTCCCCTTTCCCATCCCTGATAACAACTAAGCTTGTCTCCATAGTTCCTTCTCAGAATATTACTCAGTTTTAATCATGTAGTATGTAACTTTGTAGATAAGGTTTTTCCAATAGTAATATGCACACAATGTTCCCTTATTTCTTTCCATCATTTAATAGCTCATTTCTTTTTGGCACTGAAAAATAGTTTATCAATTACAACAGTTTTCTTATCTGTTAACCTAATGGACATCTTAGTCCTTTTGAAGTTTTGGCGATTATGGATAAAAATGTATATGGCTACATCTCTGGGTGAAGATTTATGTGTAGACATATATAGGATTTTCATATCCTTTGAGTATTCACCAAGGAGCACAATTTTTAGGCAATATGATAGGAATATTTTTTTTAAGAAACCATCAAACTGTCTTCCAAAATGACTGGATCATTTTGTATTCTACCAGTATCTTACAAAGAGTTTCTACTGTCTTAACATACAAAGAATTCCTACTGTTTAATATCCCTTGTCAGCATTGAATGATCTCAGTATTCTGAATTTTTGCTGTTCTAATAGGTGCATAGTGGTATCTCATTAGAGTTTTACGTTGCATTTCACTGATGATTTATGATGTGTATAATATTTTTATGTTAGTCATCAGTACATCTATCTTCTTTGATGAGGTGTCTGTTAAGGTTCTGGCCCATTTTTAATTGGGGTGATTATTTTCTTATTCTTTCATTTTAATAGTCAATGTATATTTTGAATAACAATTCTTTATGATGTATTTGGGCTTCCCAGGTGGCTCTAGTGGTAAATAACCCGCCTGCCAATGCAGGTAGACATAAGAGATGCAGGTTTGTTCCCTAGATCGGGAAGATTCCCTGGAGGCGACCCTCTCCTGTATTCTTGCCTGGAGAATTCCATGGACAGAGGAGCCTGACAGGCTGCAGTCCACAGGGTTACATAGGGTCGGACATGACTAAAGTGACTTAGTACACATGCACGCATGATGTACTCAACAAGCATTTTCTCCCATCTATGGCTTACCTTGTCATTCTCTTGATACTAACACAGAGCAGAAATTTTAAATTTTAATGAAGGCCAGCAAATTAATTATCTCTTTAATAGGCTGTGTCTTTGGTGTGTATCTAGAAAGCCATCAACATACACACCACCATCAAGATTTTGCTGTTTGTTATCTTCTAGGAGTTTTAGAGTTTTATGTTTTATATTTAGGTCTGTGGTAAATAACCTCAGATATGCAGATGACACCACCCTTACGGAAGAAAGTAAAGAGGAATTAAAGAGCTTCTTGATGAAAGTGAAAGAGGAGAGTGAAAAAAACTAGCTTAAAACTCAACATAAAAAAAATGAAGATCATGGCATCTGGTCCCACCACTTCATGGCAAAAAGATGGGGAAACAATGGAAACAGTGACAGAGTTTATCTTCTTGGGCTCCAAAACCACTGCAGATGATGACTGCAGCCATGAAATTAAAAGACGCTTACTCCTTGCAAGAAGAGCTATGACCAACCTAGACAGCATGTTAAAAAGCAGAGACATTACTTTGCCAACAAAGGTCCATATAGTCAAAGCTATGGTTTTTCAAGCAGTCATGTATGGATGTGAGAGTTGTACCATAAAGAAAGCTGAGTACTGAAGAATGGATGCTTTTGAACTGTAGTGTTGGAGAAGACTTTTGAGAGTCCCTTGGATTGCAAAGAGATCAAACCAGTAAATCCTGAATATTCACTGTTAGGATTGATGCTGAAGCTCCAATGCTTTAGCCACCTGATGCAAAGAACTGACTCATTGGAAAGATCCTGATGCTGGGAAAGCTTGAAAGCATGAGGAGAAGGAGACGAGGATGACAGATGATGAGATGGTTGGATGACATTACCAACTTAATGGACATGAGTTTGAGCAAGTTCTGGGAGTTTGTTTGTACAGGGAAGCCTGGCATGCTGCAGTCTATGGGATCACCAAGAGTCAGACACAATTGAGTGACTGAACTGAAGGTTGAATAATATTTTATTGTACATATATACACATTTTATTTATTCATCTACTAATTGAATACTTGGGTTGCTTTCACATTTTGTTTATTGTGAATAATGCTGCTATGAACAATGGTGTACAAACACCTATTCAGGCTTCTGCTTTTAATTCTTCAGGACATATATCCCAGAACAGATTTCTTGGATCATGCAGTAATTCCAGTATTTATATTTTTGAGAAACTGCTATGCTACTAGTCACACTTGTGAAAGTATCCCTTAGTGGGATACTTTACCATACTTTACCATACTTTAAATGGTATACATTACCATACTTTAAATTCTACAGTAATCAGAAAAATAACAAAACAAAGAATTATAGCTAATAAATCAGCAAAAGATATAGTAAAAATGTCAAAAGTACAAAAATGATAGAAAAACAAAGAACTGATGGAAATATAGGAAACAAATACAAAAAATGGTAACTGCACCAATAATTATATTAAATATGAATAGTCTAAATGCAACACATAAAAGGTAGACTATTCAGATTGCATAAAATAGTATGACCCAATTATAAATTGCCTCTAAGAAACAAACCTCAAATATGGAGAACAAAATAGGTTAAAATGAAAGGATGGACAACTATCTATAATGCCAATACTATTCAAAAGAATATGGCAGTGGCTAAAATAACAGTCAACAAAGTAGATTTCAAAGTACAGGACAATACCAGCAATAAAAAGTCATTTGATAATGAAAAAGGTCAAAATTCAGTAGGATATAATAATCCCAAATGTTTAGGAACAGGCAAAATACTTGAAACAAAAACTGATATAAGTTCATAGAGAAACACAGTAACAATTATAGTTAGTGATTTGAATTCATCTTCTCTAACAAGTGATAGAGTGATGGGCCCAAAATTAGTTAGCATTAGAAGACATGAAAAATACCATTGACAGTAGTATCAAAATATGAAATGCTTTGGAATAAATCTGACAAAGAACATGAAAGGCATACACACTGAAAACTAGAAATTATATGAGAGAAATTAAAGAGGTTGTTTAATAAATTGAGATAGGTAACATATTCATAAATTCAAATTCCTAAACATTAATTCTCCCTAAGGATCTATAGGTTCAACACAATCCCAATTAAAATTCCAGTAACCATCAGCTGTAGAAATTTAACAGTTGTTGTTGTTCAGTCATTCAGCTGTGTCCAGCTCTTTGCAGCCCCATGGACTGCAGCATGCCAGGCTTCCCTGTCCTTCACTATTCCCTGAAGTTTGCTCAAATTCATGTGCATTGAGTCAATGATACCATCCAATTATTTCATCCTCTGTTGCCCCCTTCTCCTCCTGCCCTCAGTCTTTTCCAGTGAGTTGGCTCTTTGCATCAGGTGGTGAAAGTGTTGGAATTTCAGCTTCAGCCTCAGTCCTTCCAATGAATATTCAATGTTGATCTCCTTGAGGACTGACTGGTTTGATCTCTTTGGTCCAAGGAACTCTCACGAGTCTTCTTCAGCAACACAGTTGGAAAGCATCAATTTTTCAGCACTTAGCCTTCTTTATGGTTTAACTCTCACATCTGTACAGGACTACTGGAAAAAACCATAGGTTTGATTATATGGATCTTTTAAATATGCTGTTTAGTTTTGTGTTAGCTTTTCTTCAAAGGAGCAAGCATCTTTTAATTTCATGGCTGTAGTCACCATCCTCAGTGATTTTGAAGCCCAAGAAAATAAAGTCTGTCACTGTTTCCATTCTTTCCCCATCTATTTGCCTTGAAGTGATGGGACTGAATGCTGTGATCTTCATTTTTTTGAATGTTGAGTTTTAAGCCAGCTTTTCACTTTCATTTTCAACAAGAGTCTCTTTAGTTCCCCTTCACTTCCTGCCATTAGGGTGGTATCATCTTGCATATCTAAGGTTATTGTTATTTCTCCTGGCGATCTTGGTTCCAGTTGTAATTCATCCAGCTCAGCATTTCACATGATAACTTGCATGCAAGTTAAATAGGAAGGGTGAGCATATACAGCCTTGATGCACTCCTTTCCCAATTTTGAACCGTCCTTTGTTCCGTGTCCTGTTCTAACTCTTGCTTCTTGACGTGAATATAAGTTTCTCAGAAAGCAGGTAAAGTGGTCTGGTATTCCCATCTCGAGGAATTTTTCAGTTTGATGTGATCCACACAAAGGCTTTAGCATAGGCAGTGAAGCAGAAGCAGATGATTTTCCAGAATTCTCTTGCATTTTCTATGATCCAGTGGATGTTGGCTATTTGATCTCTGGTTCCTCTGCCTTTTCTAAATCTAGCTTGAACATCTGGAATTCTCTGTTTCGTACTATTGAAGCCCCACTTAGAGAAACTTGAGCATTACTTTGCTAGCATGTGAAATGAGTGCAATTGTACAGTAGTTTGAACATTCTTTGTCATTTCTCTTCTTTGGGATTGGAATGAAAACTGACCTTTTCCAGTCCTGTGGCCACTGCTGAGTTTTCCAAATTTGCTGGCATATTGAGTGCACCACTTCCACAGCATCATCTTTCAGGATTTGAAATAGCTCAGCTGGAATTCTATCACTTCCATTAGCTTTGTCCATAGTAATGCTTCCTAAGGCCCACTTGACTTCACATTCCAGGATGTCTGGCTCTGAGTGAGTGACTATACCATCATGTTTATCTGTGTCATTAAGACCTTTTTTGTACAGTTCTTCTTGTATTTATGCCACCTCTTGTTAATATCTTTTACTTCAGTTAGGTCCTTACTGTTTCTGTCCTTTATTGTCCCATATTCTGTCCCATGTTTGTGTGTAATGTTCCCTTGGTATCTCCAATTTTCTTGAAAGGATCTCTTTCTTCTTCTTTGTTTTACTCTATTTCTTTGCATTGTTCAGTTAAGAAAGCTTTCTTATCTTTCCTTGATATTTGTAGAAATTTATAGCATGATTCTAAAATTCATATTGGTGAGAATGCAGAATAGGGAAACTGTAAAAGAGTAAATTTCAACTCGTATCCAGAATAAAATAAGTTCTCATAACTCAATTAAATATGTTACCCAATTAAAATTGGGGATAATATTTGAAGTGACAGTTAACCTAAGAAATTATAAGAATGACAAATAAGCATATTGAAAATATTCAAAATCATAAGTAATTAGGGAAATGCAATTAGAATCATGATGAGATACCACTACATGCCTATTAGAATGACTAACCATAATAAGTGCTAGCAAAGATGTAAGGAAACTGGAACTTTCATACACTTCTGGTGCGAACATAAAACAGAACAATTCTATTGTGAAACATTTGGGTAGTTTCCTAAAAAGTTGAATATACACCTACTATATGATTTTGCCATTCTACTCCTAGTTAATTACTCAGAATGAATGAAAGCACCTGGGCATACAAAGACATGTAAATAAGTATCCATGACAACTTTCTTTGCAATATTTAATAATTAGAAAAACTCAAAGGTTCAACTGTTGAATTAATTCATAAATTATTATATATTGATACAATGGCATACTACTCAGGAATAAAACATAGACTATTAATATGCAGAAAAATTAATGAAATTCAAGCCGTTTACTCCAAGCAGAAACAAGATTTGAAACATAGTGCACACTATAAAAGTAAATTTACATAAAAACCGAGAAAATTCAAAGTAATCTACAATGACAGAAAGTACACATCAGTGTATGTCAGGAGATCCAGATAGCGGACAGCACAAAAGATGGGGAGAGTAGTTGATTATAAGGCGCTTGAAGAAACTATTAGGGGTGATGGATACGATGTCTCTATGCTGACTGTAGGGATGATTTCTCTGGTATGTACATACAACACCCTCATCAAATTGGACACTTTTAATATGTGCTGTTCACTGTAAACAAGGGGAAAAAAAGGAAAAAGAGAAAAGAACAATGGAATCATTGATTAGTAACTCTGAGTCCCTGGAAATATTTTTATTGCTACATTATAAATGTGTAGCCATTACACTAAATGGAAGTATGTAATGTTAATTTTAGCCAGTCTTGTTTGATCACATGTATATTAGCTCCATTCTTTGAGAAAATTTATCTTCTTTTTCTATTTTGGTTGTTCCTAATTTACCAAAAGTTTACTTCATGTGTTGGGAATCTTGTCATCAAGTCCCAAAGTCTATCTTCTTTAGATTTCATAGGTTTCATTGGATTTTAATTCTACACATTGACCTAGGACTACAAAAAGTCTGCAGGAAAATATTTTGTTAAACCAGTGGCTTCAGTATAACTGCAAGTGATTAAAAAGCATGTTCCACAGAAAATTTCAAGGGAGGTCATCATGACCAGAGCACTGCTGTATTCTCAATATTTATTCAGACAGTACCATGTACAATTAGCCATATACTAGGAGAACGCAGATTATTTCTGCTTGCTTCCTGACATTGGAATGATTTGGCATTTGACATTGTGCCATTTAATTATTAAAAAAAACTCTGAGCTGTAAAGCTTTGTCTTTTCGCATTTTACTGACCATCTGAGACCTAAAGTTAAATTTAATAACTTATTTTCTGAGCATGAATCTTTCTGTTTAAACTGATTCTATATTCACGGAGAATTATTTGACTTTTTTCTACTTTTTTTCTTTCAAATATATTTCAAGTAAATACAATTTTATTCTTTAACATGTGCAAGTAATGTCAGTAAAAATTCTTTGAATAATGGAATTGTAATTGACTCTGAAGGCCAGTGTACTTACTAGTATATGAAAGATAAGAACATTAAAATTGACCCTTTAAATTAAAAATTTTATTAAAATAACTTTTATCATCACTAAATGGAGTGAGGGTTTGAAGGGTTTAAATGTCATTGTGGACATGCGCTTTAACAGGAAAACATCCTGAGGTTAAGTCTAAATGCTTAATGAAAATGGTCCATTTTGTAATATTAATGATAGCTACTCATTAAAAGTCTACTATGTCCAAGTCAACCTGCCTAAACTCTTTATGTATCTGCTGCTGCTGCTACTAAGTTGCTTCAGTCCTGTCCAACTCTGTGTGACCCCATAGACGGCAGCCCACCAGACTCCTAGGTCCCTGGGATTCCCCAGGCAAGACCACTGGAGTGGGTTGCCATTTCCTTCTCCAATGCATGGAAGTGAAAAGTAAAAGTGAAGTTGCTCAGGCGTGTCCGACTCTTCACGACCCCATGGACTGCAGCCTACCAGGCTCCTGCATCCATGGGATTTTCCAGCTTGGATTGCCATTGCATTCTCCAGTTTATGTATCTAATATTATTCAATCCTTACAAAAGCCTCGCTTAGAAACTCATTTTTTAGTAAGAATAGGGTAAAAACAAAGAAAGAACCTCTTTATCAAGATGTTTCATAAGTTCACAAAATATTAAGCAGTTGTAGAATAATTTTCAATAAAATATTTCAATAATTTAAAGAATTTACAAGTGAAATAGTTTAGGTAAGTTTTCCAAAGCAAATATGCATAGATATTTAATTATTACTGGGATATAGTCTTATAGTTGGTATTCCAGTTATGAGGCCTTTGTCACAAATCGCCTAGCATGACAAGGGGAGAAGTGGAAACAACCTAGATGTCCATCAGCAGATGAATGGATAAGAAAGCTGTGGTACATGTACACAATGGAGTATTACTCAGCCGTTAAAAAGAATTCATTTGAATCAGTTCTGATGAGATGGATGAAACTGGAGCCGATTATACAGAGTGAAGTAAGCCAGAAAGAAAAACACCAATACAGTATACTAACACATATATATGGAATTTAGAAAGATGGCAATGACGACCCTGTATGCAAGACAGGAAAAAAGACACAGCTGTGTATAACGGACTTTTGGACTCAGAGAGAGAGGGAGAGGGCGGGATGATTTGGGAGAATGGCATTCTATCATGTATACTATCATGTAAGAATTGAATCGCCAGTCTATGTCTGATGCAGGATACAGCATGCTTGGGGCTGGTGCATGGGGATCACCCACAGAGATGTTATGGGGAGGGAGGTGGGAGGGGGTTTCATGTTTGGGAACACATGTAAGAATTAAAGATTTTAAAATTTAATAAAAAAAAATAAAATAAAATAAAATTTCAAAAAAAAAAAAAAAGAAAATAATTCTGCTAAATGAGCTGTGGCTCTATCCATGCTGAGAAGAGATAAAGTGAAAACTGCTCTTTGATTCCCAGAAAGACATGTTATTAACCCAATTAAGTTTATTTCTTTAAGCTATATCTTAGCTAGACCAAAATTGTGTCATTTTTCCTTTCCAATCGTTAGTTGATATAGTTCAGAGAACTGCTGAACAAAACTTTGATCCTAAAAGCAAGGCAAATCAGCAAAGCGGAATACTTTAGGTACCACTGTTTTATTTTGGTGAAGATTTATGGATATATATACACAGCCTCATGTAATCCAAAGAGTTTGCAAACAGAGCAGCTATAAATGATGTCTCAAGCAAAAGAAAAAAAAAATTCTTTCTATTACATGTAGTGGTTTAAAAAAGGTTACTTCTATGCTAACTAACAGATGCAAAAATGGTACAGGTAAACTCTTCCAAACCATTCAGTACATTTTACTGAACCATTCTAATTACCATTTAATGACTACTCTTTAAATTGAATTTTTCAAATATAAGTAATACTGTCTGTGTAATAGCTGGAGAGAAATTTAAAGTGTGGATCAATTTCCTTTATTTGCCAGAATAAGAATACTTTCATTAACTGAGAAGAATACGTCTAATGATTCAGTCTGAAGGACTATCAATAATCATACTTTCCCAGCACCCTGATTTCTTCTGTACAGTATAATGCTTATTACTTTTTATTACTTTTCTTTATCTGTGCCATTTCTTTTTGATGCATTCACAGTTATTTTCTCACATGAAATAGAAGTTAGTGTAATAAAAATAATTCCGAAGAATTTTTAAAAGCTGCCTTTAGATATAATTTGGCTGCTTAGTAGCTCTTGGATTGTGCACCTAACTTCAACTCTTTTAGCTTCACTTTCCCAGTTTACAAAATGAGAACTGTCAATCTAGCTCACAGTATCAAGAGTCTACTGGGATAAGTATTGGGAAATTGCTTTGTTAATTATAACATGCCACATGATTGCAGGTAAGTAGTAATATCACATTTAATAGTGATTGTATCCATATGACCTTGTGCCTATAGCATCTCTCAGTGGTCTCCACATTGGTTGTGTTCATCCATCCACTGGCCCCTGGAGTGTCATGCCTGATACAACCTATTATTGTTGCAGGCTCTGTTTCTTCTTTCATCAGCTTTGAGACACTTAGCTCCAAATGGCAATTGCCTGCTCCATTGGTCTGCCAAAAGATACAGTTTCCTAGGAGTCAGTGTCTGTGTGTGTTTGAAGTTCTTTCACAGTGAAACTTAGGAATGTTTCATCAATCTTCCCTGCTGATAGCGATTCTACTTTAGTCCAGCATTCAAAAAGTGAATGGGTATCTTGCTGACATTGAACCTGCACACATGTCCTGCCCAGAGGATCTATGCTGCAGCCTGCAGAGTTGCAATATGGTTAAGCTAAGTTCATTCTAAGAAACCATTCTAGCACATCCTTGTCAAGTTTATTATGCCAAGCCTTGCATGTGTCATGTACTAATTTATGAACTTCTTATGGGCTCATGTTGCCTAATAAAGTGCTGATCTCACTGTGGATATTTATTTAAAAATTGGTTTCATTGATAATTTATATAATAAAATGGTAAATATCAGAAGACTATCTTGAACTTGGAAATAATAAAAATGACATTTATTGAGCACTTACCATGTCACACATTTTAAATTCTACTCTATATCATAACTTCTTTTTATTCCCTTACTTTATTACTATACAGTTTTTCTGATAAGGAAACTTAGGCACATGGGGTTCAAGAAATGTGCCTCAAAGAGCTGACCTAGAATATAAGCTGAATTTGAATGAAGCAGACCTGCCTCTGAACCTGAGCCATTAATCACTCCACCATTATATTATGCATTTTAAACATGAAGGAATGCTTGTTAATGGAGAGATGTCTAAACATTGGATATGTACTTGAGAAATAAAGTATTTATATGAAACTCTCATCATCTATACTCTGGTAAGAGAGAATTAGTGTCCTAGAGCTGTTTCCAGGACTATGAGTCTTGTAATTATGTGTGTGTTTATTGGGGTACAGTGTAATTTGTGGCATTAAAATATTCAGTGCTACTTATTTTCTGAGGAAAGCTATCTCATTGTTTTAAAGGAAGGGGATAAATGAAATTACATAAAATAACATAATAATATAACCACTTTAATACACTAAAGAGTATTATTTGGGGGAGACTGACCACCTGTTTAAGTCAACTGGGAGAGGGCTTTCTCTTAATTCAGTAAGAACACCACCAGTAGCTACGATATTAAAGTTTACCATTAGCTCATCTAAGAGATGAGGTATGAGGAATGAATGTGATCTAGGTTAGTAACAACCTGAATCTTTCAACAATATCAGAAAGAATCACTGGAGTCTGAGTCACTGGTGATTATGGGAGCCCTGGAGTAGCAGTAATGACATGCAGTAATGTAGCACTTCCCAGTGTCAGAAATAGTGGTAACATCAGCAGTCATATTACAGATTTTATGTGATACAAGAGAGCAGACATCAGCACCAGTAAAAAAAGAAATGTAAAACTTGTTTAGGGAAATGTGTGAACAACAGGCTTCTCTGAGTTCAGTTCAGTTCAGTCGCTCAGTTGTGTCCGACTCTTTGTGATCCCATGAATCACAGCATGCCAGGCCTCCCTGTCCATCACCATCTCCCGGCGTTCACTCAGACTCATGTCCAACCAGTCCATGATGCCATCCAGCCATCTCATCCTCAGTCATCCCCTTCTCCTCCTACCCGCAATCCCTCCCAGCATCAGAGTCTTTTCCAGTGAGTCAACTCTTCACATGAGGTGGCCAAAGTATTGGAGTTTCAGCTTTAGCATCATTCTTTCCAAAGAAATCCCAGGGCTACTCTCCTTCAGAATGGACTGGTTGGATCACCTTGTTGTCCAAGGGACTCTCAAGAGTCTTCTCCAACACCACAGTTCAAAAGCATCAATTCCTTGGTGCTCAGCCTTCTTCACAGTCCAACTCTCACATCCATACATGACCACAGGAAAAACCATAGCCTTGACTAGACGGACCTTAGTCGGCAAAGTAATGTCTCTGCTTTTGAATATTCTATCTAGGTTGGTCATAGGACTCCACAAAGTAGAGGAAGAATAAATTGTGGTGGGTTTCTGATATCTCACAGCTGGAGTGCTCAACAGTAAAATCTACTCTATATTTCCTATTTTATCTCTTATATTAACTATATACAAATATCAAAATCCTCTTACAAGCTGAGAAAGCAAATCATATATACACACACACACACACACACACACACACACACACACACACACACACACAGAATAGGGAAAAAGAGAAAATCTGTATGCTATTTGATCTTGCTTTTGCTTTTACATAGACATGGATTAATTTACCCAGCAATATGAAGCTACATTATAATCACACACACTTGAAAGTGTGTAAATCATTTACACAAGAAATCAGATCAGGGTAAAATTCCTTTTAAATCAATATTAGTAACACTAAACATGAGCTTTAAAAATTTTTTATTTCTTAACAACCTCAAAAACAATTCAAGACAAAATGTATTCTCTTTTGATAGTAAATTATTGCTGTTTGTGTTGAAGCATATTTAAGTATTACATTATCAATATTTATTTTTCTAGGTTGCTTGCAAGATAAGTTAAAATGTGACAACCCAATGCCCCTATTTTTCCAAATAACCGCCAAAGGATAAGTACTACAAAAGACATAAGCATGCGATAAGCCAATACAATTGCCTATATTATTCTTTGAAAAGGCCTTTTTTTTTTAAGTAAATGTTTGTATGCTTGGTCTTTTTCAAGTAGAAGACCCATAATAAGGCAACCTGTTTGTTCAGAGAAAAACATGGATAAGGATAACAAGACTTAGTAAGTCTATCTTGACTTCCTAAATTCATATAAGTAAAAACAATTCTCAACTTTACTAATTTTCAATGTTGAATAGGACTATGCCATTTAAATAAGAAAGGTAGCAGTTATGCTGCTACTACTAAAATTTATATACTCTGTATTGAATCAGTTTCTGTGAGTGCATAGTGCTATACATAGTTTACAGAGTTTTAAGTTAAACCTTAGAAACAATATAATCAACATTAATCAGATGTACCCTTATACAAATACAAAAAAACATGGGGTTTTAGAGAGAGGAAACACTAGTTTTGGATGGTTAGGGTCTAGGAAGTTTACCTGGAGGAGATAACCTTTGAGAAAAAATTTGAATGTAATTTTGGGTTTCCTTAGTAGGTATGGATTAACTCTAGCTACCATCTAAAGATGAATGGAAGTCAATTTATGAATATATAGAACATCTGAAGTGAAATTAGAATACAAAGGCTTTAAAAATACAAAACTATGTATTTTAGCTCTAGTATTTCTAGCTCTGTAATCTGGGATAATCACAAAACTCTTCTGCGTCATAGTTATTTTCTCCTTCTTAAAATGGAGACAAAAAAATAAGCCTGACTTGCATTGCTGGTTCTATAGGGAGGTTACTTAGCACTATAGGGTTGCTGGCAACATATATACTGCAAGGTATACACATCATAATTTATAGATTTCCAATGAAATTAAGATTAATAATTTAATTTGTATATACATTCTGTTTTAAACAACAAAAACATATTTTGTGGCTATTTTAAACAAAGCCATCAGAGTCAGAAGGATGAGTATAAAATATGAGTGCCTTTGGACTTTATGGATAATACTATAACAGGCAGAATTATGGCTCTGCAAAATGTTTTAATCCCCAGAATTCAGGAATACATTATTTTATATGACAATGGGATTGAAGCTGCAGATGAAATTAAAGTTGCCAATCATCTGACCTTCATGACATTTTCCTAGATTATATGGGCATGTCCAATGTGATCATAAAGAGTCCTCAAATGTAGAAGAAGGAGACATAAGTCTGTGTTAGATGGATGTGATGTGACAGACTCAACCAGCTATCGCTGGCTTTGAAGATGGAAGCGGAATGTAAGCCAAGGAAAGCAGAAGGCTAGAAGCTTGGGGGAAAAAAAGCCAGAGTTTTGCCTAGAGCATCCAGGAAGGAACACAGCCCTGACGACTCATTGACTTTAGCCCAGTAAGACCTATTTCAGACTTCTGACTTTTAGAATTCTAACATAATAAAGTCGTGTTGTTTTAAGCTACTAATTTGTGGTAAAATGTTAGAGTAGTTAAAAACAAAAATACTGCATCTGATTTTGTTACACTGCATGCCTGGCATCTAGCACACTATCAGTCTCTACAATTATTAAATATTAAACAAAAGGAGGTGAATACATTTATTTGCATGATTCAAAAAGTGTAACTTTTTCTCTTAAAGACTCAGTAACCAAGTCTTAAATGGAACTGACCCACGTTAATTTGAAATTTCTTCCTGCAGTATAGTTTTAAAATCCCTTTTATTTAGTTAGGTATCACACCAAGTATTAAAGACAAGAATTTAGGGGTGGGGGATAGAAAAGAAAAGGTAATGTGGCCTGGTTTGGTCTTTGGCAGTCATGTCACAATATTTGTTGTTATTTCTGATGAATCATTACCTGGGTACACGTAGGTATGCTATATGCACACAAGAATATTGCAAACCTACATGAAAATATCATTTGGGTATATTTCATAGTTCACACTGTGTGTGCCAAATGGCTGTCCCATCACTGAGCCAGTAAGCTCCAAAAAGATTTATTAATGATACATGACTACCATAGCATCTGCAAGACCATTTCCCACAAAAATTCCACAATAGTTCTAATATGGCTATTAAAGAAGTTTCATTGACATTCACAGAACACATCAAGCTCTAGCAGATATGGCAGGTCCCAGGAATCTGTTTCTTATAATAACCAAGCAGCTGTCTTGATGAATCAGCTTGATTCATAACAACATAATGTGCTTTGAAGTTCAAGAACATTTACCCCAAGCAGTTTAGGAGTAGTTTTTTTTTTTTTTTTTACATTGGAAATATTATTTATGAGGTGTTATTTCTGCATACCTGTCTTCCAGGTTAATAGACACATGCTCACCACATAGAAGCACACAGCACTGGAATTCCCAGACTATGTGATCACAGGTCAGCGTTTACCATTTAGGGGCCCCTGGTAAGGTAAGGAGTGACAGTCACCAGATGGAGTATCTGACATTGAGAGATGATGGAGAGTCCCTCCCTGAACAGTGATCACAGTTTTCCTTAACAAAGAGAAGCAAAGGTAGGACTCCTTCTGGGAAGTCAGTTAAGGCTATATTAGTTACTTGTTGCTGTACTGTGTAAAAGAGAAGTATTTTTGTTGCATGATGAACAAAATGGTAAAATACTCTATAAATCATGAGCCATATGGTAGTTTTGGCTACATATGAGTCAGTTACGATATCAGGGTGTATTGTGCTACTTTTCTCCAGATGATCCAGGTGGATGGGGCTTCCCTGGTGGCTCAGTGGTAAATAATTGGCCTGCCAATTCAGTAGACATGGGTTTGATCCCTGGGTCAAGATGATCCCCTGGAGAAAGGAATGGCAACCCATGCCAGTATTCTTGCCTGGGAAATCATGGACAGAGGAGCCAGACAGGCTATATAATCCTTGGGATCACAAAAGAGTCAGACACGACTTGGTAACTAAACAACAAAAATCCAGGTGGTTTCCTTAAATTGAAATCCATAAATCAGCATGAGTAAAATTTCCCTTAACTGGAACAAAAATATCTGATGGTTTCTCCCAATATCAACAATTAGCTCCAGATCTAAGGGAGATAGCTAAGAGTCTTAAACATTTTCAAAAATATATTATATTGTAGTTGTTTTACAATGCTGTGTTAGTTTCTTCTGTGCAGAAGTGATTCAGATACACACACACACACCCACTCTTTCTTAGAGTTCCTCCTCATTTAGGTCACCACAAATTATTGAATAGAGTTCCCTATGCTAACCAGAAGGTTTGCATCAGTTATCTATTTTACACATAGTAGTATATATATGTCAATCCCAATCTCTCAGTTTGTCCCCTCCTTCCCTCCTTGGTAACCATAAACTTGTTCTCTATATTTGTGACTCTATTTCTGCTTTGCCAGTAAGTTCATCTGTGCCATTTTTCTAGATTCCACACATAAGCAATATTGAATATGTTGTTATCTTTCTAACTTACTTCACACTGGATGACAGTCTCTAAATTTATCCATATCTCTACAAATGGCACTATATTGTTCCTTTTATTGTCTGAGTAATATTCCATTGCATATATGCACATTTTCTTTATCCATTCCTCTTTAGAAGGATATTTGGATTGTTTCCCTATCCCAGCTATTGTAAATAGTGCTGCAAAGAACAAATGTCTACTTGGATTTTCTGCCCCTTTTTTCACTGGGTGGGTTTTTTTTTTTTTTTTTTCTGATATTGAGATACATGAGCTGTTTGTATATTTTGGAGATTAATCCCTTGCTGGTTGCTTCATTTGAAAATATTTTTTTCCCATTCTGAGGGTTGTCTTTTTGTTTTATTTATGGTTTCCTTTGCTGTGCAAAATATTTTATTTAATTTGCTTCCATTTATTTCTTTTTATTAAATAATATTTCAGTTACTTAAGAGTTATTAATATATAAAATGAAATTAAGAGTGTATTTTGATTAATTTCTATTTATTCTGGCCCTTTTTGCTTCTTGATAAAATTGTAGATTTTTCTTTATTAATGTATAGTGTTTTAACATTTTATGTATATTATGTATGTGTATTTTTATGTGAACAACCCTAATTTGTTTTCATTTTTATTTTTTGCCTTTTTTATTAGAGGATAATTGCTTTACAATATGTGTTGGTTTCTGCCATATGTTGACATGAATCAGCCACAGATGTACATACACCCCCTCCCTCCTGAACCTTGTTCTCATCTCTCCCCATTCTATCCCTCCAGGTTGTCACAGAGCACCAGGTTGAGCTCCCTGTGTCACAGGGCAAATTCTCACTTGTCATCTAGCTTACATATGGTAATATATATGTTTCCATGCTATTTTCTTAATTTGTCCAACATGTTCTTCCCTCACTATGTCCACAAGTCTGTTCACTTTATCTGAGTTTCCACTGTTGTCTTGCAAATAAGGTTCATCAGTGCCATCTTTCTAGATTCCATATGCATGCATTAATAGACAATAGTCATCTCTGTGACTTACTTCAGGCTGTATAATAGGCTTTAGGCTCATCCACTTCATTAGGACTGACTCAAATGTGTTCCTTTTTATAGCCGAGTAATATTCCATTGTATATGTGTACGACAATTTCTATATCCATTCATCTGTTAATGTAAATGTTATGTAGGAAATCTGTTAATTTTTAAAACTAACTTTTAATTTACATCTAAAAACACAGCAAAAAAGTTAAATTCTAATAATTTCTATTGATTCTCTTTAGTATGTGGATATGTTTCTGAGATAATCTATTGTGCAAAATGATTATTTTGTCTTCTTTCTATAATGGTTTGACTACTTCTTTACATCTTATTTCAATTATTTGACACTTCAATATGTGATTTAAGATTTTTTAACTGGAATTTTACATCATTTAACCATGGACTTTATTATTCTTCAAATCCTAATCTATTATTTTACCTCCCTAAAATATGTACCAAGTATTACCTTTTTTTCAGTCTTATATTTTAATTTTTTTAAAAAAAGTTCTATTATAAATGCTCCTTCTTTTCTTGTTTGATACTGTTTCCAAATCATACAAATCATTCAGATATATTAAATTCTTTAATAATACTTCATTTTCTTATTTTTCATTTTAATATTAAACCAACAAGACAAATAAGTATTCATAGAAATAACAGAAGTTTTAAAGAAAAGTAGCAATGTTTTAACACATTAAGTGGATTGTTAAGCACCTGATGCCAGATCTACTGAAATTCTAATAAAATTAAATTGTATTTAATTCTCAAATATAATACTTTAGCAGATTCATTGCTCTATACTACTTATTTTAGAGACTCCATTCCAACTCATAACAAAAAACATTAATATTTCTGTTGTAAATTTTGAAAATATTTTAATGATATTGTCTGTGAAACTATTTGACCATGATGATCTAATTTAATGTTATATGACTTCTCAGCAATCAGAATGCTTACAAAGGAAAAATTTTAATCTACACATTTCCTTACACATAATGAAATTTTATTGTAAAAAATCTAATAATGTTATTTGAAAAGAACATTGTCACCTATCAATTTTTATTTTGTTGTTTTCAACATAATATATTATTAAGAGACAAGTTCTGCAGACTGGATTCAAATCCTGGTAATGTCATATCCTTGCTCTCAGACCTTGGGAAACTTTACTCAAACTCTCTGTGTCTCAATTTCTTTATTATTAAAGTATGAATAATAGCAATGAGTGAATCATACACTTATTATGAACATTAAGTAGTATGACATATATTTTCTAGGACAAGGCCAGGTATGTAAGATATTATATAATTATACACTCAAAATAAGTAAATAAGTTTAAATCAGTTTGAGAATATCATAACAGTTTAAGAGGACTCTGAAAAACTCAATGCCTTTCTCACTATATCTAAGATATCTAAAATGATGCACTCTTACTATCACATACATCAGCTTTAAACAGGAAGGATATTTTATTATTATTAGTCCATAAGAATCTAAACTAAAGTATTTGAAAATTAGTCAGTATGTAAAGGTTTTGAACTCTTTTTCTGTAGATATATTATTTATTATAATTCATATTTTAAAACATTAACATTAATGTTCTATAGATATATTGTTTTATTATAATGCTGTTAATCAATACTAATAATATTAACTATAATGCTATTATAATACTAATAAAATAGTTAAAAAGTGAAATGGATTTTTGACCTTTTCTGTAGATATACTGTTTTATTATGCTATGATTTATTTTATTACTACTAATATTATACTAATATATAATATTAATGTTGTAACTATAATATTGTTTTCTGTAGATATATTTTAATACTATTAATATTATAATGCTAGATATTGTTTTATTATCTATTTCTCTTCTACTATATTTTCAAATAAGAGATAATTGACATATAACATGGTAGTTTCAGGTTCACAAAGTAATAATTTCATAAATGTATATGTTGCAAAATGATCACCATAGTATGTCATATGAACATCTAACTCCCTACATAGTTATAATTTTTTTCTGCTGATGAGTTTTAAATTGTACTCTCTTACCAACTTTCAAATATATAATACAGTATATATGTATTACCTGGAAAATTCCATGGATGGAGGAGCCTCGTAGGCTATGGTCCATGTGGTTGCAAAGAGTCAGACATGACTGAGAGACTTCACTTTCACTTTCATATGTATTACATATCGCCACCATGCTGAACATTACATCCCCATGATTTATTTATATAATATTGGAAACATATCATTTGACCCTCTTCGCTCATTTTCCCACCCCTTATATCCAGCCTCTAGCAACCAACAAACTGGTATAATCTGTATGTACAAAGTGCTTTTATTTTTTGGTAAGATTTCAGATATAAGTGAGATCATATGATATTTGTCTTTCTCTTACTTCATTTAGAATAATGCCCTTAAGACCCATCCACATTGTCAAGAATGGCAGGCTTGCTTTCTTTTCTACATCTGAGTAACAGGCCTGTGTCTGTGTGTATGTGTGGGTGTGTGTTCACATACCACATCTTCTTTATCAATTTAACCACTGCTGGTAACTTAGACTGTCTCCTTGTTTGGGCTACTGCAAATAATGCTTCAATAAACACAGGACTACAGATATCTATTTAAGTTAGTGATTTTGTTTCCTTCAGATAAATATTCAGAATAACTGCTATATCACAATAGTTCTATTTTTAATTTTTTGATGATATTCTACATTGTTTTCCATAGTGGCTTTAACAATTTACATTCCCATCTATAAAGCATGAAGGCTCTCTTCTCTTCATATTCTCACTGACATTATTTCATGTCTTTTCAAAGCAGCTGTTCTAACAGGTGTCAAATGATACTTCACAGTGGATATGATTTACATCTCCCTGATGATCTGTAATGTTGAGCATGTTTTCATGTTCTTGTTGGCCATCTGTATGGGTTTTCCTGAAAAATACCTAACCAGATCCTCTGTTTATTTTAAAATCAGGTTGTTTGGTTTTTGTTGTTTTTATTGTTGAGTGGTATGAGTTGTTTATAAATTTTGGACATTAACCACCCTTATCTGATAAGCTTGCAAATATCTTCTCCCATTTAGTAAGTTGTCTTTTCATCTTGATGATGGTTTTATTCGCTGTGCAGAAGGTTATAAGGTTGATATAGTTTGTATTTGTTTATATTTGCTTCTGCTGCCTTTGCTTGTAGTGTTAAATCCAAAAATTCATTATCAAAACTGATGTCAATCTTATCAACTATGTTTTCTTTTAGGAGTTTTTTGGTTTCAGATCTTACATGCAGTTTGATTCTTTGTTTGCAGTTCCCTAGCTTTCCCAACACTATTTATTGAAGAGGTTTTTTTCCCCATTGTATATTCTTATCTTCATTATAGGTTTATTGTCCATAAACATGCGGATTTATTTCTGGGCTCTCTATTCTGTTCCATTGATCTATGTGCATTTTTTTTTTTTTGTGCCACTACCATGCTGCTTTGATTATGACATTGCTGTTCAGTCACTCAGTCATGTCTGACTATTTGTGACCCCATGGACTGCAGTAGGCCAGACTTCCCTGTCCTTCACCATCTCCTGAAGTTTGCTCAAACTCATGTTCATTGAGTGAGTGATGCCATCCAATCATCTCATCCTGTGTCATCCCCTTCTCCTCCTGCCTTCAATCTTGCCCAGCATCAGGGTATTTTTCAATAAGTCAGCCCTTTGCATCAGGTGGTCAAAGTATTAGAGCTTCAGCTTCAGCATCAGTCCTTCCAATGAATATTCAGGGTTGATTTCCTTTGGGATTGACTGGTTTGATCTCCTTGCTGTCCAAGGGACTCTAAAGAGTCTTCTCCAATCCTACAGTTTGAAGGCATCAATTTGGCACTCAGCCTTTTCATGGTCCAACTCTCATATCCATACATGACTACTGGAAAAACCATCGTGATGATTATAAGGACCTTTGTCAACAAAGTGATGTTTCTGCTTTTCATGATAAATTTAACTTTCAGAATAATTCTAACATCATAGGTTCAAGAAAAGTCATTGATATTTGTTTTGGTTTGCCTTTTCTTTTCACAAATTAAAAAAAAAAGACATTCCAACTTTCTTACATATCAATGTTGAAATCTTTGCGTTAATTTTTAATTTTGAAGAAATTTATACAAATATATATGTATATAGCAGGAAAAAGACATAGCATGGAAATAAAAGTAATGCCCTTGTAGCTACTTGGCAATTTAAGGAAGATGGTGATACCAATATTATTGAAGCTTTGGGTATGCTCCTCCATCAAGTTCATACCTTCACAGGTAACCGTGATTCTCAACTGAATACTCTTATCATTCCCTTACTTATATTCATAGTTTTACTATATACGTATATGTCCCTAGCAATATATTGTCAGTGGGACTTGTCAGGATAATATGTACTTATATTTGTTAGATAAACTATTTTCCTAAGAAATTTTTCATAATTTATGATCTTAAGTACTACTATGGGACTTTCATATTAATACATAAAGCCAATGTTAAAAAAACACACGGTAGTGAATATAAAAGCTACATTTACTAAGCTTTGAAAATGTCAAAAATCATGTTTAATTTAAGGCTATGTGACTATTAGATTCACAGCATGCATTCTAGAAAAATGAATTATGCTTTATAATCAGTTTAACAAAATAAAAAAATAATTGTCATAATTATTTTTCTCTATTATACTAATACATTAAATTAAATAATTATTTGTTTATATCCTGATCTATTACTAATTAGAGAATTGCATGTTACTTTCTTTTCTACTAATGCATTTCATTTCATAACTAAAAGATATCTTTTTACTATTTTGATAACAACTGGACATGGAACAACAGACTGGTTCCAAATAGGAAAAGGAGTACGACAAGGCTATATATTGTCACCCTGCTTATTTAACTTATATGCAGAGTACATCATGAGGAATGCTGGACTGGAAGAAACACAAGCTGGAATCAAGATTGCCAGGAGAAATATCAATAACCTCAGATATGCAGATGACACCACCCTTATGGCAGAAAGTGAAGAGGAACTCAAAAGCCTCTTGATGAAAGTGAAAGAGGAGAGTGAGAAAGTTGGCTTCAAGCTCAACATTCAGAAAACGAAGATCATGGCATCTGTTCCCATCACTTCATGGGAAATAGATGGGGAAACAGTGGAAACAGTGTCAGACTTTATTTTTCTGGGCTCCAAAATCACTGCAGATGGTGACTGCAGCCATGAAATTAAAAGACGCTTACTCCTTGGAAGAAAAGTTATGGCCAACCTAGATAGCATATTCAAAAGCAGAGACATTATTTTGCCGACTAAGGTCTGTCTAGTGAAGGCTATGGTTTTCCCAGTAGTCATGTATGGATGTGAGAGTTGGACTGTGAAGATGGCTGAGCGTGGAAGAATTGATGCTTTTGAACTGTGGTGTTGGAGAAGACTCTTGAGAGTCCCTTGGACTGCAAGGAGATCCAACCAGTCCATTCTGAAGGAGATCAGCCCTGACATTTCTTTGAAAGGAATGATGCTAAAGCTGAAGCTCCAGTACTTTGGCCACCTCATGTGAAGAGTTGACTCATTGGAAAAGACTCTGATGCTGGGAGAGATTGGGGGCAGGAGAAGAAGGGGACGACCGAGGATGAGATGGCTGGATGGCATCACGGACTCGATGGATGTGAGTCTGGGTAAACTCCAGGAGTTGGTGATGGACAGGGAGGCCTGGCGTGCTGCAATTCATGGGGTCGCTAAGTGTCTGACACGACTGTGCAACTGAACTGAACTGATCTTCAATTCTGACCAAACTCTCTCTAAAAAGCTACTTACATTTTACTCTCACAATCCTTCTAAATTTAATCTTTAGAAGTATCACTAATGGCTATTCCTTTCCATTCCACCCAATTAATTACATCTCCCGTTTTGGATCATTACATTTGATTTCTGGGCTTCTTTTATTTCATTGTCCATTTATCTTTACCACTGCATGCTTAACTCAAGCTCCCTAAACTGCTCCCCTCATTTTATGTAATAGCCAGCTTCTTGGTCTTTCTCTGTATACTCCTTAACCCCTGAAATGCATTGCTTTTGTAGAGGTAAAGTGATTTTTTTCAAAACAAATTTTAAAAAGTTCTCAACTATTATTTAAACCTTCTGAAACTTTACCAGCATATTAAAAACATATAACCTTACATTACGTGGCTGTTACTTACTTCTCTGACTGCATCTCTTTCCAATACTCCTTTACCACTATAATCTAGTCCCATTAGCAGTGCATTTATAGTCCTTGATGAATCCAATATAATTCTTACTTTAAAGCCTTTAATATATTGTTTTTTCACTTGCCTGTAAGAGTCTTCCTTATAAATCTCACAGTGCTGACACCCTCATGTTGTTTGACCTCAGCTAAAATGCCACCTCCCTAGAGAGTTCTTCTCTAATCCTCATATCTAAAATAGCCACCTAATCATTATTTACATTGCAATCACATTCACTCACTTATTTTAAATTCTCTGGAAAACACATGCTTCTATTTGATTTTCTTGATTATTTTATAAGCTTATATACCTGTTTATTACTTATGCATTTTACAATTAATAAAGGGTTTTTAACTTGAAAGATATATGTTACCTTTTTTTTTTAACAGACTAATATGAAGTAATTAAGCACAATGGAAACTAAATGATTCTGCAAGTAGACAATGTTGATTAAAACAGTATTTACCTTAGTTTGTGTCAGAATTCCTCTTATCCTCATATATAATAATAAATAATTGAAAATCCTACTACTTAAAAGGCTTGCTTATCACTTATAATGCTCTAATCACTTTTTAAAGAACTTTGCATGTGGTAACTCATTTTAACCTCAAATCAATAAATGAAGTAACTATTATTATTATCCCAATTTTACTTTTTTTTTTACATATAAGCAACATAATTTTAATTTTTATTTATTTATTTATTTTAATTTTAAAATCTTTAATTCTTACATGTGTTCCCAAACATGAACCCCCCTCCCACCTCCCAATTTTACAAATAGAAAACTGAGGTACAGAGATGTTTAGTAATCTGCAAACTAATAAATGACAGTCAAGGATTAAATGTAGGCAATTAGACTCCAGAATATATATTTAAACAATATAACTAATCTGTCTTTACATGTATATTTGGCTAATACTCCTAGTTCCATAATCTTTAAATGTTCAAAGCTTTCCACATGATTTCCTCAAACCCCTAATTATTTTTATTTTCTCATTTTCTGGGCGACTCAAGCTAGTGCAGGTTGTTTCTCTCTTTCTCTCTTTTTCTATCCTGTTTCTTTGCTTTGATATAACTTGACTTGGGAGCATGGCATCTTCAATGGGTTTGTACACACACACACACACACACACACACACACACACACACACACACACAGGCTGTCTTCCTCAAAATGAGACTTAACAATGCTGAAAAGCCATGAACCATGTAAGTGGAACAATTATTCTCTTTAACTTAGGAGAAAAGAGAGACATAAAGAGTTAAGTGATTTGGCCAGGAGGTGAATTCACATCTGTTATTTTACCTCCACTTAGTCTCCCTTAGTGACTATATTGCAGTGGGAAAGTAAAACTTGTAAAAAATAAAGTTAATTAAAAGTACCAGGAAGTATAAATATACATATTACCAATTTTCATATGTATGAATCTCTATTACACATGTATGTATATATTTATGTGTATACATAAAATATATAATAGATATATTGAGTAGGATACTTTAATGTCTCTTTCACTCTTTGAGAGATCAGGCAGACAAGAGATAAATGAGTTTGACTGAACACTTAGATCTCAAACCTTAGATATTACAGAGGAAAACCATTAGCCAAGGCTCATCAATAAAAAGAGAGAACACACAAAAAAATAAAATCAGATATGAAAAAGTAGAAGTTAAAATTGACACCACAGAAATATTCTGTAAACAACTGTATGCCAATAAATGGAAAAATTCCCAGAAATGTGACTCTAAAGACCAATCAAGGAAGTTCAGTTCAGTTCAGTTGCTCAGTCGTGTCTGACTCTTTGCAACCCCATGAATTGAAGCACGCCAGGCCTCCCTGTCCATCAACATCTCCCGGAGTTCACTCAGACTCACGTCCATCGAGTCCGTGATGCCATCCAGCCATCTCACCCTTGGTCGTCCCCTTCTCCTCCTGCCCCCAATCCCTCCCAGCATCAGAGTCTTTTCCAATGAGTCAACACTTCGCATGAGGCAGCCAAAGTACTGGAACTTCAGCTTTAGCATCATTCCTTCCAAAGAAATCCCAGGGCTGATCTCCTTCAGAATGGACTGGTTGGATCTCCTTGCAGTCCAAGGGACTCTCAAGAGTCTTCTCCAACACCACAGTTCAAAAGCATCAATTCTTCGGCGTTCAGCCTTCTTCACAGTCCAACTCTCACATCCATACATGACCACAGGAAAAAACATAGCCTTCACTAGACAGACCTTAGTCGGCAAAATAATGTCTCTGCTTTTGAATATGCTATCTAGGTTGGCCATAACTTTTCTTCCAAGGAGTAAGCATCTTTTAATTTCATGGTTGCAGTCACCATCTGCAGTGATTTTGGAGCCCAGAAAAATAAAGTCTGACACTGTTTCCACTATTTCCCCATCTATTTCCCATGAAGTGATGGGACTGGATGCCATGATCTTTGTTTTCTGAATGTTGAGCTTTAAGCCAACTTTTTCGCTCTCCTCTTTCACTTTCATCAAGAGGCTTTTGAGTTCCTCTTCACTTTCTGCCATAAGGGTGGTGTCATCTGCATATCTGAGGTTATTGATATTTCTCCTGGCAATCTTGATTCTAGCTTGCGTTTCTTCATAGACAATATGAACAAAACAATTACCAGGACTTAAATTGAATCAGTAATTAAAAAACAAAATCACCTAACAAACAAAAGTTCAGGACCAGATGACATTACAGAGGAAATTCAACAAACATTTAGAGAAGATTTAACATCTATATTTGTCAAACAATTCCAAAAATGCATAGAAAGGAGTACTTTTGTACTCATTCTAAGAAGCCGGTATCACCCTGATACCAAAACTACACAAAGATATCACACATTAAAAAAAAAAGAAAATTACAGGCATCACTGATGGACATAGATGTAAATTTCCTGAACAAAATAGTAGAAAACTGAATTCAACAATACATTAATGTCATATACCAAGATCCAGTAGATTTATTACAGAGACCATGGATTTTTCAAATCAGTGAATTAATTAATATGACATACTATATTAAAAATGAGGACCAAAAATTATATCATCTCAATAGATGATATAGTTAATAGATAAAATATTTTATAAAATTCAGTATCAATTGGGCTTCCCTGGTGGCTCAGACGGTAAAGCATCTGCCTGCTATGTGGGAGACCTGGGTTCGATTCCTGGGTTGGGAAGATCCCCTGGAGAAGAAAATGGCAATTCACTCCAGCACTCTTGCCTGGAAAATCCCATGGATGGAGGAGCCTGATAGGCTACAGTCCATGGGGTCGCAAAGAATCGGACACAACTGAGCAAGTTTACTTTAATATCAGTTAATAGCAAAAAAACTACAGAAGTTAGGCATAGAGTTACCATATCTCAACATAATAAAGATGACACATGACAAGCCCACCACTAACATCACACTCAACAAAAATTTGAAAGTATTTCCTCTAAGATCAGGAATAAGACAAAGATCTCAACTCTTGCTACTTTTATTCAACATACTATAGTTTTATTGTAATAATTTCTTTGATATTCTTGTTCTGCAGTTTCTGGGTTGTCTATTCTGTAGCTCTATGGTGGGGCTAATGGCAGCTTCCTCCAAGATGGCTTATGCCGCATGCCATGGGTCCAAGGTCTGCTGCAGCCAGAGGCTCTGTTCTCGTGGCAGGCCACTGCTGACCTGTGCATCTACAGGAGACACTCAAACACTCACTCAGTGTCTGCAGGAACTCTGGGTCCTGGTGTGCACAAATACCTGAGAAAAGAAGAGAAGTGAAAGGCAAAGGAGAAAGGGAAAGATATACCCATCTGAATGCAGAGTTCCAAAGAACAGCAAGGAGAGATAAGAAAGTCTTCTTCAGTTATCAAATAAAACAAATAGAGGAACACCATCGAAATGGAAAGACTAGAGATCTCTTCAAGAAAATTCGAGATACCAAGGGAAAATTTCATGCAAAGATGGGCACAATAAAGGACAGAAATGGGATGGACCTAACAGAAGCAGAAGATATTAAGAAGTGGTGGCAAGAATAAAGAGAAGAAATATACAAAAACAAAAACAAAAACCTTTATCATCACACCCACAATGGTGTGATCACTAACCTAGAGCCAGACCTCCTGGAATGCTAAGTCAAGTGGGCCTTAGGAAGCAGCACTACCAACAAAGCTAGTGGAGGTGATGGAATTCCTGTTGAGCTATTTTAAATCCTAAAAGATGATGCTGTGAAAGTGCTGCACTCAATATGTCAGCAAATTTGGAGTGGGATGATACTGGCACCAAAACAGATACATAAATCACTGGAACAGAACAGACGGCCCAGAAAGAAAACTCACACACTTATGGTTAATTAATCTATGACAAGGGGTATGCAATGGAGAAAAGACAATCTCTTCATTAAGTGGTGCTGGGAAAACAAGCATGTAAAAGAATGAAATCAGAATATTCTCTAATTTCATATACAAAAATAAACTCAAAATACATTAAAGACCTATATGTAAGACTGGAAAGCCTAAAACTTCTAGAAGAAAACATAGGTCAAACACTCTTTGAGATAAATCTTAACAATATTTTTTGTATATGTCTTCCCAGCTAAGGGAAACAAAACCAAAAATAATCAAATGAGACTATATCAAACTAAAAAATTTCTGCACAGCAAAGGAAATTATCAACAGGACAAAAAAGTCTACTGAATTGAATAAAATATTTGAAATGATATATCCAATAGTAGCCAACATATAAAAGATATACAGAACTCAATCTCAAGAAAATAAATATTCCAATTTAAAAGTGGGCAGAGGACCTGAGTAGACATTCTTTGAAAGAAGATATCCAGATGGCCTACAGGCACAGGAAAAGATGCTCAACATCATTAATCATCAGAGAAATGCAAATTAAGGCCATAATGAGATATTATCTCATACCTTTCAGAATGGCTATCATCAAAAAGACCACAAATAGGAAATATTGGCTAGAATGTGGAGAAAAGGAAAACCTAAATCACTGTTGTTTGGAATACAAACTGGTATAGACACAATAGAAAAGAGTATGGAGGCTTACTCACAAACTGAAAATTGAAATTCCATATGATCCAGCATTTCCACTCCTGGGTATCTAACACCAAACATGAGAACATTAATTTGAAAATATATATGCACCATAATGTTCATAGCATCATTATTTATAACTGTCAAATAGGGAAATATGGAAGCAACCTAATGGTCTATTAACAAACACATGGATAAAGATCTGATGTGTGTATATGTGTGTGTTGGTAATGGGATACTTACTAAGCCATAGGGAAGAGCAAAGTTTAATGATTTGCAATCACATGGATGGACTTGGATGGTATACATGCTAAATGAAATAAGTCAAAGAAAGAGAAATACTGTATGGAATCAATACTGTGTGGAATGTAAAATAATAAAACAAGCTAGTGAATTTAAAAACAAACAAACAAAAAAACCAGAGTCACAGATATAGAGAACAAAATAGTGGCTATGGATAGGGACAGAGAAAGAGGAACAGACGTGACAGAGATAGAAGATTAAGAGGTACAAACTACTACGTATAAAACAAATAAGCTACAAGTATATAAATACAGGGGGTACAACCAATATTTTAGAATGATTATACACAAAAATGTTATTCACTTAGTCCTACTTGACTCTTTGTGACCCCATGGACTGCTGCCTATCAGGCTCCTCTCTCTATGGAATTCTCCAGGCAAAAATTCTGGAATGGATAACCGTTCCTTTCTCCAGGGGATCGTCCCAACCCAGGATGGAACCCAGGTCTTCTGCACTGCAGGTGGATTCTTGAATGTCTGAGCCACAAGAATATATAGTACAGCACAGGGAATACAGTCAATATTTTATAAAGATTATACACAGAACATGAACTTAAAATTTGTGAGTCACTATGTGTACGCCTGAAACATATAATATTGTAAAACATCTATACCTCAATAAAAAAGGAAAAATACAGGGGAAACAAATATATGCTGTTTTCATATATATGAGAACATATTCATTATTATAAATGTATTCATATACAAATGTATATGGTTAAATATATTTTATATGTGTATATGAATATTAGTGTGTGCTTAGTTGTATCTGACTCTTTGAGACCCATGAACTAAGCTTGCCAGGCTCCTCTGTCCATGGAACTTTCTAGGCAAGAATACTGGAGTGGGTTTCCATTTTCTACTCCAATATGTGTATATAAACCCATTTTATATATATATACACACACACACACACACACACATATATATATATATATATATATATACAGTGAAAGATTTTAATGTCTCACTTTTTTAAAGATCAGTCAGACAAAATATAACTCAGCTTGAATGAACAGTTATATCATAAAATTTAAGTCCTACAAAGAAAAGTTTTATTTGGCATGACCTAATTATTAATATAGTATATATCAAGTCTCTTGGAAAGACTGAAGCCTTAAGTGTAGAAATAACATAAGCCATTTTGTGTAAAAACAAAGCAATAAAATGGAAATTAACCACAAAACAATATACCCAAACCATTTCTAACTACTGGAAATGGTGAAAATAACACTTCTGTAAGTGACTCTACAGCTTAAGAAAGTATAACTACTGTAGTGGTCACTATTTTTCAAAAAGTAATAGAGACTGCTATCTAGAAAATAACTGAATTCAAGCTATACAAATGGAGAAACCAGTGTATGCTTATCAATTTCATTACAGAGGATGGAATTATTGACATTAACAAACACACATCATTGTACTCAAAGAAAAAAGGAAAATATATAAACAGGGCTAGAGCTAAACTTAAAATAATTCTTAATAGATTACTTTTAAGATTTAGTTTATTTTAAAAGTCTGATAATAAATCACAAGCTGTGATAGTTAACTTTATATGTTAACTTGATTAGGCAATGTGACTTTCAGGCATTTGGTGAAACATTATTCCGTATGTGTCTATGAGGATATTTTTAGATAAGTTTGATAATTGAATTCATTGACTGAGTAAAGCAGATTTTCTTTCTTAACATGGGTATCCCTCACCCAATTAGTTGAAGGACAAATAGAACAAAAAGGCTGATCCTCCCACAAATGAGAATTCCTTCTACCTAAAAGTTGTCCATCCTCTCCCAGTCCATCTGCCCGATGGACAACGATCCTGTCTTGTCTTCCCATTTAAACTTAAATTTAAATTCACATTAAATTTATACTATGGGTTCCCCTGGGTCTGCACCTTGTTGGGCTACAGATTTTGGGACTCTGCAATCTCTGTAACTGAATGAACCTATACATATTTCTTTATTTATCTATGTATCTATCAATATCCATGGGGGGGGGGTAGAGAAAGAGAGGGAAAGAAAGAAGGAAAAGAAGAAAGAGGAAGGAAGAGAAAAAGAAAATGATGACAGCTGTTATATCTCTGGAGAGACCATATTAATACACAGTTTTATCTCAAGAGTAATTCTGGAGAAATAGGATTTTAAAGATGAGTGTTCTGAATTAGTTCTCAGGATTCTGGACTTGACTTGTAATGTGATTAAATTTATAAACACTAATGACTCTATTTCCAATAGTAGAGAGAGCCCTGATAGTCCACTGTGCAACCTGTCAATATATATTTTCAAAATACCTCAACTGGGTACTCCCAATCAACCACTCATAAGCAGCAAGAAACTGGATAACTGTGTAGTGATACTTTTGAACATTACTGGAAAATGAAATGGCAACCCACTCCAGTATTCTTGCCTGGAGAATCCCATGGACGGAGGAGCTAGGTGGGCTACAGTCCACAGGTTGCAAAGAGTCGGACACGACTGAGAGACTTCACTTTCACTTTAAGGCCTTAGAAAGCATCACTACGAACAAAGCTAGTGGAGGTGATGGAATTCCAGTAGAGCTATTTCAAATCCTGAAAGATGATGCTGTGAAAGTGCTGCACTCAATATGCCAGCAAATTTGGAAAACTCAGCAGTGGCCACAGGACTGGAAAAGGTCAGTTTTCATTCCAATCCCAAAGAAAGGCAATGCCAAACAATGCTCAAACCACCACACAATTGCACTCATCTCACACGCTAGTAAAGTAATGCTCAAAATTCTCCAAGCCAGGCTTCAGCAACACATGAAAGGTGAACTTCCTGATGTTCAAGCTGGTTTTAGAAAAGGCAGAGGAACCAGACATCAAATTGCCAACATCTGCTGGATTATGGAAAAAGCAAGAGAGTTCCAGAAAAACATCTATTTCTGCTTTATTGACTATGCCAAAGCCTTTGACTGTGTGGATAACAAGAAACTGTGGAAAATTCTGAAAGAGATGGGAATACCAGACCACCTGACCTGCCTCTTGAGAAATCTGTATGCAGGCCAGGAAGCAACAGTTAGAACTGGAAATGGAACAACAGACTGGTTCCAAATAGGAAAAGGAGTACATTAAGGCTGTATATTGTCACCCTACTTATTTAACTTCTATGCAGAGTACATCATGAAAAATGCTGGACTGGAAGAAACACAAGCTGGAATCAAGATTGCCAGGAGAAATATCAATAACCTCAGATATGCAGATGACACCACCCTTATGGCAGAAAGTGAAGAGGAACTCAAAAGCCTCTTGATGAAAGTGAAAGAGGAGAGTGAAAAAGTTGGCTTCAAGCTCAACATTCTGAAAACGAAGATCATGGCATCTGTTCCCATCACTTCATGGGAAATAGATGGGGAAACAGTGGAAACAGTGTCAGACTTTATTTTGGGGGGCTCCAAAATCACTGCAGATGGTGACTGCAGCCATGAAATTAAAAGATGCTTACTCCTTGGAAGAAAAGTTATGGCCAACCTAGACAGTATATTCAAAAGCAGAGACATTACTTTGTCGACTAAGATCCGTCTAGTGAAGGCTATGGTTTTTCCTGTGGTCATGTATGGATGTGAGAGTTGGACTGTGAAGAAGGCTGAGGGTGGAAGAAATGATGCTTTTGAACTGTGGTGTTGGAGAACACTCTTGAGAGTCCCTTGGACTGCAAGGAGATCCAACCAGTCCATTCTGAAGGAGATCAGCCCTGGGATTTCTTTGGAAGGAATGATGCTAAAGCTGAAGCTCCAGTACTTTGGCCACCTCTTGCGAAGTGTTGACTCATTGGAAAAGACTCTGATGCTGGGAGGGATTGGGGGCAGGAGGAGAAGGGAACGACAGAGGATAAGATGGCTGGATGGCATCACTGACTCGATGGACGTGAGTCTGAGTGAACTCCGGGTGTTGGTGATGGACAGGGAGGCCTGGCATGCTGTGATTCATGGGGTTGCAAAGAGTCGGACACGACTGAGCGACTAAACTGAACTGAACAAATATAATGAGATTGGCTGTTTATTTCTACTGTCCCTGGACAGAATGAAGAAATAAAAAGATGAGCTCAGAGGTTTGAATTCCTATCTAAGGCATCAAAAAAAAAAAAAAAAAAACAAGAAAAAACCAACCCAAACATGAGGCTTCTGTGAGTGCACAAAAGCACTAATAGTGAATGGTGTGTTGAGGGGGATTTTGGAGAGAGTAAGAAAGGGTGATGTGGGGGTGAAGCGAAGGATGGAAGGAGTAATTGCAGGAGAAAATGAACTAAAAATGCCCATAAAGTTTAACTATCACATTAAGTCACTGAATATAATCTTTGATCCATTAATTAATATGTTTATTGCCATACTGTTAAATATTAGGTGAAATTTACCAAAAATGAAATTTTGGCTGGTAGGGGAAATGTTAGTGATAAGCCATTCTATCTGACCATACTTAAATATCTGTGGCAGTTACATGGGCTTCCCAGGTTGTGCTAGAGATGGGTTTCCCTGGTGGCTATATCAAAGCAATTTTAGTTTGTGGAAATAAAACCAAATAAACTAAATAAACTATCAACTATATATTTTCTTTGTCAGGCATCTATACAGTTTTATATAATTTATTATTATGAATTCACATTCATATAATTCATAAAAGGCTTGCTTAGTTACAAGTTTTTCCTACTACACTTTTATTCAGTTCAAGGTTGGAGTTAGTCTTTACTCAATATTTATTTCACACAATAAAATGACATAGAATTAAAGGATGTTAATTTAAGAGATTATCATTCCATTTGTCAACAACAGGTATAAATACTGAGATCTAAAGAAGCAGTGCTTTGTGAAGAGTTAATAGGAACATGTAGAGGTTGCCTACATAGAAAGTGTGTGGGTACTATAGATGATAATATAGAAATGTCTGTTTATGAGATAGGTTGAAAATTCATCTGAAATGATGCACTGTTGTTCAGTGGCTAAGTTGTGTCTGACTCTGCAACCCCATGAACTGCAGCACATCAGGCTTCCTTGTCTTTCCCTATCTTCCTGATATTCGTGTCCATTGACTGAGTCTGTGATGCCATCCAACCATCTCATTCTCTGTTGCCCGCTTCTCCTCTTGCCCTCAGTCTCTCCCACCATCAGGGTCTTTTTGAATCAAGTGGCCAAAGCACTGGAGTTTCAGCACCAACATATGTTGGTCTTTTCAGTTCACAGGTAAAGAACATTCCTTCTAACCTTGAAGTGAAGTGAAGTGAAGTCACTCAGTCGTGTCCGACTCTTTGCGACCCCATAGACTGGGGCCTACCAGGCTCCTGTGTTCATGGGATTTTCTAGGCAATAGTACTGGAGTGGATTGCTATTGCAATTTCCTGCAAGTTTTAGTTGGCACTGTTTGTGGCTTTTGGTGCCATGAGCTTTGCTGTGCTTGGCTGACTATTACAGTTTCCTCAGTAGCCACTCTCAAAGAAAAATGAGTCTAGAAGACATGTAAGATCATCACTCCAGAGAAAGCTATAGAGTTCAACCAACAGTCACAGGGATTAATATATAAGGATGAATAGAGACTTGCATGGCTCAGCACAAAATAAAGACCAGCAACTAAAATATTTCAGTAAACAGCTCTTATCATCACTCTTCTGCTCTTTGTCCTAATGAATTTCAGGGCCTTTTAGCTTCTAATATATTAAAGTCACAATACTAAAATAAAAAAGTCTTCAAATCACATATTTGAATTCAGTCTTTGTGCACTGTATGCTTTCTGCAAAGTCTAAACAATACTATTTGATCATTACTTTAAAAAAGCCATTATTGACCTATATGATTTCTGTTAGAGATATTATTTGATTAGTTTATGTTGATGGAGGATTCTTATTTTCACAGAAATACACCATAGGTAATGGTATATAAACAACAAAAAATAAAAACATTGTTAAGATCTCTTACTCAATAAATTGATTTTTCACAAGAGCCTATTTAAAGTCTTACTCTGGGACGAAACCAGAAGTGTTTTATAAAGCAAACACTGTCATGTTTAAGAAATCAATCTTTCAGAGAAAGAGAAAGACACAAAAGAAACTATATGATGCAAAGCTGAGTTTTACTATTGTGTTTCAGGTCAGTGGTTTTGTACAGTACATGAGCAAACTCATCACCCCTTGTCCAGTTCAATCATGGAGAGATATGGTTTTGGTATACATGAAAGAAAAGGACTTGAAAATGTTCTGTAATGCCAGTTTGTTCAAAGCTTGTGGAGAAATCACTCTAAAAATATTTTATTTGTATGTGGGATTTATCTATATGATTAAATTTTCTAGAAAAGAATAGTTTTCATAAATTATTTTAATATTTTCCATTTGTCACTTTTAAAGAGCATACAGTTCTATGATCTGTTTGTTTCCCTGTCTATGTGCAATATTTCAATTTCTATTTAAAAGAAAATCCTTTATAAGGACACATGGCTTTAGGATAGCAAAGCAGAAAGAAAAAAACATTTTTTTTTGAGACTATAGATATTAAATACTGGTATTCTGAAGCCAAAGATAACTAACTGATAAACACCAGTTGGAAATGACTATACATTACCAAAAAAGAATGTTTGTTATGACCCAAATTGAAATAATATTTATCTAAGGAAATCAAAGAAACTTTCTTCAGGCAGGCTTGAAAATAAAAATCTTCAAAAATATCTGTTTTTTAAAAGAATGCAAGTTTCTTTGTCAAAGATAAGGTGTCCATATGTGTGTGGATTTATCTCTGGGCTTTCTATTTTGTTCCATTGATCTATATGTCTGTCTTTGTACCAGTACCATACTGTTTTGATGACTGTGGCTTTGTAGTAGAGCCTGAAGTCAGGCAAGTTGACTACTCCAGTTCCATTCTTCTTTCTCAAGATTGCTTTGGCAATTCGAGGTTTTTTGTATTTCCATACAAATCTTGAAATTATTTGTTCTAGTTCTGTGAAAAATATGGCTGGTAGCTTGATAGGGATTGCATTGAATTTGTAAATTGCTTTGGGTAGTTTACTCATTTTCACTATATTGATTCTTCCGACCCATGAACATGGTATATTTCTCCATCTATTAGTGTCCTCTTTGATTTCTTTCATCAGTGTTTTATAGTTTTCTATATATAGGTCTTTAGTTTCTTTGGGTAGATATATTCCTAAGTATTTTATTCTTTTCATTGCAATGGTGAATGGAATTGTTTCCTTACTTTCTTTTTCTACTTTCTCATTATTAGTGTATAGGAATGCAAGGGATTTCTGTGTGTTGATTTTATATCCTGCAACTTTACTATATTCATTGATGAGCTCTAGTAATTTTCTGGTGGAGTCTTTAGGGTTTTCCATGTAGAGGATCATGTCATCTGCAAACAGTGAGAGTTTTACTTCTTCTTTTCCAATTTGTATTCCTTTTATTTCTTTTTCTGCTCTGATTGCTGTGGCCAAAACTTCCAGAACTATGTTGAATAGTAGCGGTGAAAGTGGACACCCTTGTCTTGTTCCTGACTTTAGGGGAAATGCTTTCAATTTTTCACCATTGAGGATAATGTTTGCTGTGGGTTTGTCATATATAGCTTTTATTATGTTGAGGTATGTTCCTTCTATTCCTGCTTTCTGGAGAGTTTTTATCATAAATGGATGTTGAATTTTGTCAAAGGCCTTCTCTGCATCTATTGAGATAATCATATGGTTTTTATTTTTCAATTTGTTAATGTGGTGAATTACATTGATTGATTTGTGGATATTGAAGAATCCTTGCATCCCTGGGATAAAGCCCACTTGGTCATGGTGTATGATCTTTTTAATGTGTTGTTGGATTCTGATTGCTAGAATTTTGTTGAGGATTTTTGCATCTATGTTCATCAGTGATATTGGCCTGTAGTTTTCTTTTTTTGTGACATCTTTGTCAGGTTTTGGTATTAGGGTGATGGTGGCCTCATAGAATGAGTTTGGAAGTTTACCTTCCTCTGCAATTTTCTGGAAGAGTTTGAGTAGGATAGGTGTTAGCTCTTCTCTAAATTTTTGGTAAAATTCAGCTGTGAAGCCGTCTGGACCTGGGCTTTTGTTTGCTGGAAGATTTCTGATTACAGTTTCAATTTCCATGCTTGTGATGGGTCTGTTAAGATTTTCTATTTCTTCCTGGTTCAGTTTGGGAAAATTGTACTTTTCTAAGAATTTGTCCATTTCTTCCACGTTGTCCATTTTATTGGCATATAATTGCTGATAGTAGTCTCTTATGAACCTTTGTATTTCTGTGTTGTCTGTTGTGATCTCTCCATTTTCATTTCTAATTTTATTGATTTGATTTTTCTCTCTTTGCTTCTTGATGAGTCTGGCTAGTGGTTTGTCAATTTTATTTATCCTTTCAAAGAACCAACTTTTGGCCTTGTTGATTTTTGCTATGGTCTCTTTTGTTTCTTTAGCATTTATTTCTGCCCTAATTTTTAAGATTTCTTTCCTTCTACTAACTCTGGGGTTCTCCAATTCTTCCTTTTCTAGTTGCTTTAGTTGTAGAGTTAGAAAACTGGTCAACCACTTGTAAAAGAATGAAACTAGATCACTTTCTAACACCGCACACAAAAATAAACTCAAAATGGATTAAATATCTAAATGTAAGACCAGAAACTATAAAACTCCTAGAGGAGAACATAGGCAAAACACTCTCAGACATAAATCACAGCAGGATCCTCTATGATCCACCTCCCAGAATTCTGGAAATAAAAGCAAAAATAAACAAATGGGATCTAATTAAAATTAAAAGCTTCTGCACAACAAAGGAAACTATAAGCAAAGTGAAAAGACAGCCTTCTGAATGGGAGAAAATAATAGCAAATGAAGCAACTGACAAACAACTAATCTCAAAAATATACAAGCAACTTATGCAGCTCAATTCCAGAAAAATAAACGACCCAATCAAAAAATGGGCCAAAGAACTAAATAGACATCTCTCCAAAGAAGACATATGGATGGCTAACAAACACATGAAAAGATGCTCAACATCACTCATTATCAGAGAAATGCAAATCAAAACCACAATGAGGTACCACTTCACACCAGTCAGAATGGCTGCGATCCAAAAGTCTGCAAGCAATAAATGCTGGAGAGGGTGTGGAGAAAAGGGAACCCTCCTACACTGTTCGTGGGAATGCAAACTAGTACAGCCACTATGGAGAACAGTGTGGAGATTCCTTAAAAAATTGCAAATAGAACTACCTTATGACCCAGCAATCCCACTGCTGGGCATACACACCGAGGAAACCAGAATTGAAAGAGACACACGTACCCCAATGTTCATCGCAGCAGTGTTTATAATAGCCAGGACATGGAAACAACCTAGATGTCCATCAGCAGAGGAATGGATAAGAAAGCTGGGGTACATATACACAATGGAGTATTACTCAGCCGTTAAAAAGAATTCATTTGAATCAGTTCTGATGAGATGGATGAAACTGGAGCTGATTATACAGAGTGAAGTAAGCCAGAAAGAAAAACACCAATACAGTATACTAACACATATATATGGAATTTAGAAAGATGGCAATGATGACCCTGTATGCAAGACAGGAAAAAAGACACAGTGGTGTATAACAGACTTTTGGACTCAGAGGGAGAGGGAGAGGGTGGGATGATTTGGGAGAATGGCATTCTATCATGTATACTATCATGTAAGAATCGAATCGCCAGTCTATGTCTGACGCAGGATACAGCATGCTTGGGGCTGGTGCATGGGAATGACCCACAGAGATGTTATGGGGAGGGAGGTGGGAGGGGGTTTCATGTTTGGGAACACATGTAAGAATTAAAGATTTTAAAATTAAATTAAAAAAATAAAAACAAAAAAAAAGAATGCAAGTTTCTCTGCTTATAAAGTTGAAAGAAATGCATCTACTGTTTTGAAATGTGAAGAAGTCATACAGGTAAAGTTACTTAGACCTCTTCAAGTATTACACACTTTAAGATTATAATGATTATAATAATATATAAAATAAAATATTAATTATTAACTTTCATAGTTGGATAGTATAATTCTAATTATTTTCACATTCACTATCTTAAAATTTCACCTAAAGTAATTCTGCATTATAGGAAGTAGGGTAATACTTATTTTCAAATTATAAAGAAGGAGATTTTGAGTCCAATTTGAGATTGTTCCTACCCAGACCAAGGATCACTGCTATTGTGAACAAGACCAAACATTTGGTTATGACAAAGCATCAATTCAGCTTACAAAAAATACTAACATGCATTTCCAATCTGACAAGTGGCCAGACATCTCTGCATTTCCTTTCCAAATAGAAAAAAACAAATGGAAAGAAACACATTTCTCAATAGTAGAATGCAATATATTTGCTCTATGTCCATTATTCAGTAAGTGTGGTGGTCATTAAGACTGTTCTCAATAATTCAGCTGTCTCCTTCTAGTGACAAGGATGTGTTAAACTGTCCAACAACTTATATATGTCTATGTGACTTTTTTCTTAAGACATATAAGTAGAAATGGTGAGTATAACATTCAGAAAGAAGCATTAAGCAATATTACATGCATATATATATACATATATATTTTAGTTTATTCCCCTTGGCAAGGTGAATGGCAATATTAGAGATGTTGGCTGTTCTTTCAAAATAGACTGACATTTATATGATAAGCAAAGCACCTTTGTACCACACATATACATGGGAATATGCAGTAAAATTAAATATTTGCTGTTATCTCCTGAAATTATATAAATTAAATAATGAGTTTACATAGATTTGCATAAATATGAACACAATCAGTATACAGAACACTTTCCATCACCTCCAAAATTTTCTTCTTGATATTCACTTTGTAGTCAAACACTCACTCACCCTAACCACTGGAAACCATCAATATTTTCTCTGGTCTTAGAGTTTTATCTTTACTAGAATGTCATATAAAAAGGACCTGGAGGAGGGCATGGCAACCTACTTCAGTACCTTTTCCTAGAGAATCCCATTGACAGAGGAGCCTGGTGGGCTACAGTCCATAGGGTCACACAGAGTTGGACATGACTGAAGTGACTAAGCAGCAGCAACAGCATATAAAAAGGAACCAGAGAGTGCATAGCATTTTGAGACTGGCTTATTCTTTTAGCATAACGTCTTTGAGAGTCACCCAGGCATTATGTGTTATTAACAGCTCATTTCTTTTCACTGAGGAGTTAAGCCTTTCATTGTATGAATGTATCAGTTTGTTGATCCACCCATTTAGGAAGGATATAATGATGGCTGCCATTTTTTGGTGGCTATGAATAAAAATGATGTAAAGCTTGTTTATAGGCTTTGATTTGAACATGAATTCTCATTTAACTCCCCTATATAAGTGTGGGATTTCTATGTCATATGGTAAATGCATATGTCATTTTATAAGAAAGTCTCAAACTGTTCTAGAGCAGTTATACAATTTTGCATTTGTACTGCCAAAGTATGCTTTTTACCCTCCATGTTTATATTTTTACAGTGCTTTTCTTACAATTGATTTCTAGTCTCATACCGTTGATGTCAGAAAAGATGCTTGATATTATTTCAAACTTTTTAAATTTACTGAGACTTGTTTTGTGACACAGCATGTGATCTATCCTGGCAAAAGTTCCATGTTCACTTGGAAAAAGTGTATTCTACTTCTTTCAAATGGACTGCTATACATTTCAGACATATACATCTGCATAGTTAGTTGGTAGGTATGGCCTAATATATCCCTTGAGGCCAGTGTCTGCATAATTATTTCCTATCTATATGATCTGTCCATAGAGATAAGTAAAGTGTTAAATTTTTCACTAGTAACATGTGACTATCTCTCCTTTTATCACTATTTATATTGTATAATGTTTATATATGTTTTTATATAACCCCATGTTGAAAAATATCTTCTTTCTTGTAGAACAGATTCCTTTATGTAATGTTCTTTTTCTTTCATAAAACAGTCTTTTATGAAGTCTAGATTGTCTGTTATCAATGAACATTGAAATCAAGATTGCCGGGAGGAATACCAACAACCTCAGATATGCAGATGACACCACCTTTAAGGCAGAAAGCGAAGAAGAACTAAACAGCCTCTTGTTGAAAGTGAAAGAGGAGAGTGAAAAAGTTGGCTTAAAACTCAACATTCAGAAAACTAAGATCATGGCATCTGGATGCATCACTTCATGGCAAATAGACGGGGAAACAATGGAAAGAGTTAGTTCAGTTCAGTTCAGTTGCTCAGTTGTGTCCAACTCTCTGTGACCCCATGGACTACAGAATGTCAGGCTTTCCTGTCCATCACCACCTTCTGGAGCTTGCTCAAACTCATTCCATAGAATTAGTGATGCCATCCAACCATATCATCCTCTGTCTTCCCCTTCTCCTTCTGCCTTTAATCTTGGACAGCATCAGGGTCTTTTCCAATGAGTCAGTTCTTCACATCAGGTGGCCATATATTGGAGTTTCAGCTTCAGTATCTGTCCTTGCAATGACAATTCAGGGCTTATTTCCCTTACGGTTAACTGGGTGCCATCCAAGGGGACTCTCAAGAGTCTCCTCCAACACCACAGTTCAAAAGAATCAATTCTTCAGGGCTCAGCTTTCTTTTTTTTTTTTTTTTTGATTTACAACCCAAAGGGATTTTATTGAGTCCCAGATTGTTCTGCTCATCACAAAGTGATGTCTCTGCTTTTTAATATGTGGTCTAGGTTAGACACAGCTTTTCTTCTAAGGAGCAAGCATCTTTTAAATTCATGGTTGCAGTCACCATCTGCAGTGATTCGGGAACCCAAGAAAATTAAATCTGTCACTCCTTCCACTTTTCCCCCTCTTATTTGCCATGAAGTGATGGGATGCTCAGCTTTCTTTATAGTCAACTCTCACATCTATACATGACTATTGGAAAAACCATAGCTTTGAACTAGACAGAACTTTGTCAACAAACTAATGTCTGTGCTTTTTAATATGCTGTCTAGATTGGTATAACAATTCTTCCAAGGAGCAAGCATCTTTTAATTTCATGGCTGCAGTCACCATCTGCAGTGATTTTGGAGCCCCCTCAAAATAAAGCCTTTCACTGTTTTCATTGTTTCCCCATCTATTTGCCATGAAGTGATGGGACCAGAACCATGGTCTTAGTGTTCTAAATGTTTTAAAACAGGTTTTAAACTCTTCTATTTCACTTTCATCAAGAGGCTCTTTAGTTCTTCTTTGCTTTCTGCCATAATAGGGGTATCATCTGCATATCTGAGGTTATTGATATTTCTCCCAGCAATCTTGATTTCAGCTTGTGATTCACCCAGCCCAGCGTTTCTCATGATGTACTCTGCATATAAGTTAAATGAGCAGGGTGACAATATACAGCCTTGATGTACTCCTTTCCCAATTTGGAACCAGTCTGTTCCATGTCCAGTTCTAACTGTTGCTTCTTGACCTGCATACAGATTTCTCAGAGGCAAGTCAGGTGGTCTGGTATTCCCATCTCTTTAAGAATTTTCCACAGTTTGTTGTGACCCACACAGTCAAAGGCTTTGGCATAGTCAATAAAGCAGAAGTAGATGATTTTCTTGAACTCTCTTGCTTTTTTTGATGAGCCAACAAATGGTGACAATTTGTTCTCTGGTTCCTCTGCCTTTTCTAAGTCCAGCTTGAATATCTGTAAGTTCATGGTTCATGTACTGTTGAATCTGACTTGGAAAAATTAAGCATTACTTTGCTAGTGTGTGAGATGAGTGCAGTCGTGCAGTAGTTTGAACATTCTTGGGCTTCCCTGGTGGCTCAGATGTTAAAGAGTCTGCCTTCAGTACCCAAGACCTGGGTTCAATCCCTCTATTGGGAAGATCCCTTGGAGAAGGAAATGGCAACCCACTCCAGTATTCTTATCTGGAATATCCCATGGACGGAGGAGCCTGGCCAGCTACAGTCCATGGGGTAACAAAGAGTCGGACACAACTGAGAGACTTCTCTTTGAACATTCTTTGGCATTGCCCTTCTTTGGGACTGGAATAGAAACTGATCTTTTCCAGTCCTGTGGCCACTGCTGAGTTTTCCAAGTGCTGGCATATTGAGTGCAGCACTTTAACAGCATCATCTTTTAAGATTTGACTAGTTCTGTTGGAATTCCATCACCTCCACTAGCTTTGTTTGTAGTGTTGCTCCCTAAGAACACTTGAATTCACATTTCATGATGTCTGGCTCTAGGTGAGTGATCACACCATCATGGTTATCTGTGAGAAACACAGACTATTCTTGGGGGCTCCAAAATCACTGCAGATAGTGACTGCAGCTGTGAAATAAAAAGAAAAAAAAAAGCTTCCTCCTTGAAATAAAAGCTATGGCCAACCTAGACAGCATATTAAAAAGCAGAGACATTACTTTGCCAACGAAGGTCCATCTAGTCAAAACTATGGTTTTCCCAGTAGTCAAGTATGGATGTGAGATTTGGACTATAAAGAAAGTTGAGTGCTGAAGAATTGATGCTTTTGAACTGTGGTATTGTAGCAGACTCTTGAGAGTCTGTTGGACTGCAAGATCAAACCAGTCAATCCTAAAGGAAATCAGTTCTGAATGTTCATTAGAAGGACAGATGCTGATGCTAAAACTCCAATACTTTGGCCACCTGATGCAAAGAACTGCCTCACTGGAAAAGCCCCTGATGCTGGGAAAGATGGAAGGCAGGAAGAAGAGGGGATGACAGAGGATGAAATGGTTGGATTGCATCACCGATTTGATGGACATGAGTTTGAGCAGGCTCCAGGAGTTGGTGATGGACAGGGAAGTCTGGCGTACTGCAGTCCATGGGGTTGCAAAGAGTCGGATGTGACTGAGTGACTGAACTGATATTGTCTGCTGTAAGTATTGTTACCCAGCTTTCCATTCGTATCCATGTGCCTGTAACATCTTTTTTTATATATGCTCATTTTCAGTCTAGATGCACTTTTAGATCTGAGGAAAGTCTCTTGCAGGTAGCATGTATATGTGTCTTTCTCTTCTTAATTCAGCCACTCTGTGTCTTTTGATTGGAGCATTTACTCTAGCTACATTTAAAGTAATTATTGATATGTATGTACTTGTTGCCATTTTATTTGTTTCAGGTTGTTATTATAGTTATTTTTGTTTCTTCTTTTCCTCTCTTACCTGGTGATTTGATGACTAACCTTAGTGCTATGTTTGGATCCCTTTCTCTTTTTTGTATATATTTATCATAGACTTTTAGTTTGTGGTTTACCCTGAGGTTCATATATAACTATATATAATCATACATATGGTTATTTTAAATTGATTATTCCAAGTCTGAAAACATTTTTTATAGTCTGCACTTTCATCCCCATATGTTTTCTTTTCACATCATATTTTATATCTTCTTGCTTTGTTTATCCCTTAACTACTTATGTTGTAATGATTTACTACCTGTCTTTCAGTCTTCCTACTAGCTTTCTAAGTTGTTGGCCTACTATATTTACTGTATATTTGCTTTTATCAATGAGATTTTTTTCCTGTCTTAACTTTCATATTTCTGGTTGTAGTCTTTCTTTCCTCACTATTATTATTTGGTTGAGTTTTGTTAAGCAAGAATATCTAGCTCTCAAGAAAATTATATTTTACTGGATAAATAGCTAGAAAATATAGGCTCTTCTGCAACAGTGTGACAAAGAGTAAGATAATTTTGTCCAGTGATCAGTAGCATCATGATCCTAGATATGCTAGGATTATATATCCAGATCTCAGAGATAATTCATTTAATATATTGAATAGATTCCATTCTATAGGAAGAAAGATACAGAAGAAACTGGAAATTTTGCTTGAGTGTTAAACACATGGTCTGTGGTTCAGAAAAAATCTTCAGTCTTTGACTGTCACAAGAATTCATTGTTCATTCAGTGAGGTGTTTGATATAAAAATCACACTCAGTGACTGAATTAATAAAGGAGGTAAGAACATATTTCATATCCACAAGTTGCTATAGGCATACTGCAAAAGGAACCATGATAGATAACAGATCCATATCTTATAACCAGCTTGACTTATTGTTTCTAATACACTTCCTCTTTTGCTCAAGTTTTTTTTTTTTTTTTTTCTTAAACCAAGTTGATGCTAAGTTCATTGGTTAAACCCTTCAGGATTACAGTTTGGTAGGGTGAAGGAAGAAGTTGTGGAATCAAGTATGGGCTAAACACTTTTTTCAAAATTTATTAAAAAAATAAAATATTATATCAAAGAAGTCAGTTAATTAGGGTAGTTACATTTAAAAATTAAGTAAAAATCAATTAAAATCACTATAATTAATAACACCATTAATAAAATAAAATAGCTTAGTTGAATAAACTAAAATATTGAATCAGTCCAACAATTTTGCCAAGATATCCTTCTGAGACAAGGATAAAGCTTTGCTACTGCAATAAGACAGTGCTTATGAGAAATATTTCTGTTGAGAATACCTAACAGGCTGATCTATGATACTGGTATGAAATCTAGAAAAGTCCTAATTAGAAAACAAAGTAAGCAGTAATCCAAAGAGATAACAAAGTTTAAAAATTACAAATGAAGCTCATGGATAAAACTGAAAAACAAGGAGTGGGTTTCGAAAGGATGATAAATATTTATTCTGGAGTGAGGTACCCTGGTTGGAAGCCAGAAGTATGTGATTTAATATAGAGCTATTAAAGGTTCAGTGATGTTATGGATAATTCTGATCAATTGTAATATTATGAAACAGTAACAGCAATAGGACATCTGGAAGCTCTTAAATATTTGATAAATGGAGGTTGTGACAAAGATTTTCTCCTTGAGTAAGCTTGAGACAGGTTTATCTGTGCTTTTTTTTTTTTTTTTGTCTATACCTCATCCTTGGGCCTTATCTTTAACCTGCTCAGCCTAGTTTGAATGAGAATCCTGCTAAGTCAGTTTTGCAAGCATCTCCATAATCTTGAGATCTCCTCACAGTAATTTTCTGTCCACTGAACTCTCCTTATTCTGCTCATCGACTCCAAGTCACCTGCTGCTTTTCCTGCATTTGGAATTGAGTCCCATCTCCCTCTCTTATTAGGATAGTCTTAACACCTAACACAATAGTCCAGAATAAAGTCTTCTTTATGATTCTTAAAATATTAGAATGATTTTTTCTTTAACAATTGAGGCTTTAGTCTAATAAAATCATGAAACTCCACAGAGGGTTTTGCATTGAGCATAGTCCAAAAACGGTCTAATGAAGAAAAATGTCACATAACTCTCTTCATGCTCTAATCTCCAGCATTTTGCAAAATGCTAGGGTAAGACCTACATAGAAGGATAACTAAACTTCATAGAATTATACATTTTTAACCTGAGTTATGAAAACAAGCATGGTATATGCAAACTTACAGTTAAACAAGTTGTCCTAATATCTCTAATAATCATTTGCAACCGTAACAGAGCCAAGAGTCAACAAAATATATGTATGAAAAAAACATCCTTTATTGATCATAAAGTTTTAAGTCTGCTTTAATGTATTTTTTCATGATTCTTTCTTCTAGAATAAATACTTCCACCTTTTACTTGTTATTGGGCTCTGCATGCAGAACATTCATTTTAGCTATTAGGCAGAGTTAAAGTAAATAGTCATGGCCCCTACACTCTTGGAGAAATTTAAAACAGGCTTTTAAACTTGATTTATCTAACACTGGAAAGAAAATCATGGTATTCTGGAATCCAGACTAACAAAGTATATTAAAGACGGGAGAGGCCAATAGTTTTAAATACTCTGATTAGTCATTGATGAGATAAGCTTGGTAGAATGGTAGTTAAAAAAGCCTAATTGGAGTATGCTTGTGAGAAATGAAAGAGAAAAATTGGAAAAGTGAAAATAGACAATTTATTTGAGGAATCTTGCTATGGATATAACTAAAGAAATGGGGCAGCAGTTGGTGTGCAAAAGTGGAGAAAGGAGTCAGGATAAAATTTACTCATTTGTGGTGTCTTCATTTTAAGATGGAAAAAACACCAGCATGCTTTAAAATGATGAAACAAATATAGTAAAGTGTGAAAGATAATCATGTCAGATTTCAATCAGGGAAAAATTTTTGGAGTAATAGTCTGAAGTAGATAAGACCCTAAATTGGGTTTACTGCATAAATGAAGGGACTGACAATCCATAAATGCATGCATATGTCATCTAAAGTAATTGGAGGGAAAGCAGAGGAACAGGATGAACATTTTGAGAAGTGTTTAAATGAGGGGAATAAAGGATGTTCTCAGCCAGTGACCAAGAATTAAGGAATGTGTTTGGATATTTTGAGATTATGTATAAAACCTAGATAGAGGACAATGTACTCCAAAGGCAAAAATAGACTTGCTTTTTCTCTTCCCACCATTTCTCCCAAATTCTTCAAATAAGACAAAATAGAAAGTCTGAGCCAATCTGTCTGTCTGTCTCTCCTTCCTTCTCTTAACTGGCCCTAATCACAGTGAAGAGGTAATAAGACACAACAAAGTAGGTTACTCCTCAGTGGAACAGAAAAAGGAGGTGAGGCAAAGCGGGCAGGGTAACAATCCCTACTAAAAGAAAAGATGGAAGCACAGAACTGCCAGGAAAGGCCAGACAAGGAGATCTATGGTAAATAGATACTGAATTCTGTCACTTGAAACATTTTTTTGTTTTTCACTGTCATGTCTTAGACACATGGCTATCTTATTAACTAATACTGCTTCTTGATTATAAAGTCATGTGTGCATGTTTTAATCGCTCAGTCATGTCTGACTCCGTGCAACCCCATGGACTGTAGCCCACCAGGCTCCTCTGTCCATGGGATTCTCCAGACAAGGATACTGAAGTGGGTTGCCATTCCCTTCTCCAGGGTTATAAAGTCATATCACCAGCTAAAAGGAATAGATGTCTTTTCAATTGTGAAAGACCAGCATCTGCAAAATTTTAGTGTCTTTATGTTTTGAGTTTGTTCTGATTCAACTTTGACTTTCCAGTGAAATTACCAGGGACAGAGTCAGAAGTAGTGTATAATTCAATTTTAGGGACTTGAGTCCTATTGCTACTGTGTGACTGCAGTCTAAATAATTTCAAATGACCTCAGTTCAGTTCGGTTGCTCAGTCATGTCCAACTCTTTGCAACCCCATGAATTGCATCATGCCAGGCGTCCTTGTCCATCACCAACTCTCAGAGCCTACCCAAACTCATATCCATTGAGTTGGTGATGCCATTCAACCATTTCATCCTCTGTTGTCCCCTTCTCCTCCTACCCTCCATCTTTCTCAGCATCAAGATCTTTTCAAATGAGTCAGCTCTTTGCATCAGGTGGCCAAAGTACTGGAGTTTCAGGTTCAACAATCAGTCCTTCCAATGAACATCCAGGACTGATCTCCTTTAGGATGGAGTGTTCTAAATTAGTACACATGATGGTGATTTTTTCATAATTTGAATCTTGATACATATTTTCTCCACAGTATTTAGTTTCCTGCTAATTATTAATATGAAGATTTGAATTTACTGAAAGATTTCAATAACTTTAAAGAGTAGCCAATGACTTCTTTAAATTTTTTTTATAGTTCTAGTGCCTAGTATATTTAACAATTTCCAGTTGAACTATTAATAAAAGAAAAGCATTTTAAAATACAATGATGGTGGTTTAGTACAGGAATTTTAGTTAATATTGGGCTTTGAATATAGACAGTCTGAATATGCTGTTAAAATATAATTGTAGTATAAGTAGTGTTATCCCAAGTATGTTATGGTCGTTTGATGGTATTATGACAACCACACATACATATTTATAAGACTCATATAAATGGAGTCTTCTAGAAGGAGTAGTACACAATTTGTACATGCAAACATGGCACTTCAGGTTTCTGACATGTATTTTCTATGTCATAGAGAAGTGGGAATACTGGTATACGTGATATCCATCCTGAACTTCCAAAAGGAGTTGCAGAGGAAAATAACAGTGTCTTTCCTAATAAATATGGAATAGTCAGTGTTTAAAATTTAAAATTTTACTTTTCTTTCCCAATATACACTGCTCCATTTTTAGCCATTCCACATTAAAAAAATTAAATTATCCTTTATGGAATCATGCAAAAATATTCTAAAGGTATCTCAAATATTTTTAAAAGGCTGCTGCTACTGTGGTTATCTGATTCATATCATAAATAGCTGTGAATCTCTAAGTATGAAAAAAAAAAATCTTGGGATAGAAGTGAAGCACATACTTAAAACCAGATCTTCTGTCCAGTAGCTGTGTCTGAACAGAATAGTGATAAGCCCCAAAAAATGAAACACCCGACAAAAATCACTGTATATACACCAGTCCCCAGTGAACTGTATATTAATATCTGGCAATTCATGACAGAATTCCTAATTTCATAGCAGCTCTAGGCATGAATAAAGATTTATTAAGGTAGTCAGTAAAATATTCCTAAATACCAAATTGTTTTAATTTTCCTATTTTGCTTTAGGAGATTGAAGAAAGCCTGTATTATGATACTAAAAGAAACTGATTAAATCAACATTTGGTATCATATTAAGTTCATTTAATATAGCCAAAAGTTAATATCTATATTTGTACTCCATTTTTTCATTGCTAGGATAAAAACTAATGGTAGGAGTAAGCGTCCCTTTGTTTTCTTTACTGTCTGTCTCCAAGTTTAACCTCCAATCTCTCCCTCCACAGCTCTCTACCATCTGCCTTCATGATGGCAAAATCTCTGGAAGCTTTTCTGTTTTCATGAATAATTTTAAATTAAGAGATTTTTTAAAAATATATTTAACATGAGCTTCTGGTAGAGAAATGTCTTCTCTTTCACCAGACTTGAAGGGAAATATTTTTTTCCCTCAGACAGACATCTATCTGACAGATAAAATAGATTTACATTCATAACCATACTATTGAGATAGAAGATGATTTTGAAAATGAACACACAAGAATTGATGGTACTATATCTGAAGGCTTATATCTTCATTATCCATTCTCCATTATCTAAGCAAGTTCAGTTCAGCTCAGTTGCTCAGTCGTGTCCAACTGTGTGTGACCCCGTGAATTGCAGCATGCCAGGCCTCCTTGTCCATCACCGACTCAAGTCTTCTATTCCTATTTCAGCCCTAGTCTGGTAGTCAGGCACCTCTTCAGATCAAGATGAACATGTCCAGTTCTCCAAAGACTAACCCACCATCTCAATTCTTTTCTATTGTTCTCCCCATAGGAAACAGAATAATGCCCTTCCCTCTAAAATGTTCACATCCGAATGTTTGCAACCTATGTTACCTTACATGCTAAAAGGGACTTTGAAGATGTAATTCGAGTTACTGACCTTAAGATGGGGAGATTACTGTGGACCAAATTTAATCACAGGAATTATTATTTATTTATTTATTGCTAAAAATAGAGGACATTTTCCAGACTATGGTCAGAAAGATGTGAGATGAAAGGAAGATCAGAAAAATGCAACCCTGCTGACTTTCAAGATGGAGGAAGAGTCCATGAGCCAAGGAATGTGAAAATCTAGAAAGGGCAAGGAAATGGAGTTTACCTAATTTCTTCAGAAAGGAATATAGCTCTCTAACTCTTGCATTTTAGTCTAGTGAGACCCCTCTCAGACTTCTGAACTACAGAACTGTAAGTAATAAACTGCTAATTCCTAAGTTTCTGATAACATATCCTAAAGGAAAAACATTTCTAAGAATAAACATTGCCTTTTTTTCCTGGCATTAAAATAAAATCCTGTATTTTAAAGATACCTCATTTGAATATTCTATACTCTGTTGATAAATTAAGAACTTTTTTTTCCATTTCAAAATATGCTTTTCCTCAGGATACCTTTAAATATAGATTTCCTCTGATGAATTTCAAATATAATGTTATTAATATTTAGAAAACAATGTAGTTATGTGGACTTTTTTGTATCTCACTTGTTATTTAAACAAAAATGCACCAATAATTCTGTTTATGTTAAATTCTTCTTAGACTTGGATATAACTCTCATGCACTAACTTTGTATTCAACTATAACTGTTGGGTAGATAAAGGATTATATCACAAATGGATAAAAGAACAGAGGAATTAAGTGAATGAATCCTTAGTTATGTATTATAACTGAAAATATCTCACTACCTTCTGAGTCATCTTAGAAAGGCCCAAAGGTCTGTATCTCACCAATGAATCTCTTTTACCAAATACAGTATCAAATATAGGAATAGTCATTAAATTAGTTTTAAACAGTTATATTTTGTTTCCTTTGATCAAATTTATATTATACTATTACTCAAGTATGCTTATTCTATGTATATACACAGACTTATATAGTTTTAAAGTTGCACAAAATGAAAGTCTGTATATATAAGGACAGTCCATTAATATCTTGATTACTAGACTGGATTAATGTTTCTTATTTGATATTAACAATATAAATCATTTTTCTGAACATGAAAAGAGCTACTTACAAAATTATATTTCAGAATATAAAACACTGATTGATTATATCTGTATACCTCCTTGCAGTCTCTGTTTCATTTATTTTGTCTCATTTCTTTCCTCCTAAAATTTGAGCTATAATTGCTGTTTTTCTAGTTCATTTAGGTGTAAACTTGACTCTTTGTGGTGATTTTTCTCATTTGTTGAAGTAGGCCTGTGTTGCTATGAACTTCTCTCTTTGAACCATTTTTGCTGCAACCCATAATTTTGTTATGTCATATTTCTTTCATTTTTCTCTAGGTATTTTTTATTCTCCTCTGATTTCTTTGATGATCCATTGGTTGTTCAGTAGCATGCTTTTTAATCTCTATGTTCTTGTAGTTTTTCCTATTTACTCTTATGATTGACTTTTGAACTGAAGTGTGTCTCTCAGTTGTGTCCAACTTTATGACCATATGGACTGCAGCCCACCAGACTCCTCTGTCTGTGGAATTCTCAAGGCAAGAATATTGGAGTGGGTAGCCATGCCCAGTTTCATACAATGTGGTCTCAGAGGATCCCTGATAAAATTTAAATCTTCACAATTTACTAAAATTTGTTTTGTGACCATTTAATGAGTAATCTAGTTTAAAGTAGTTTCCATGTGAACTGAAGAATGTGTATTCTGTTACTTTTGGATGGAATGTTACCTTTATATCTATCAGATTCTTCAGATCTAATTACTCACCTGTTTATTTCCTTATTGATTTGCTGTAGAGATGATCTACCCATTGATGTAAGCACATGTTAAAGCCCCCTATCATATTACTGAAAATTTCTGTTTTGGTCCTTTAATATTTGCTTTACATATCTTAGTGTTCCTTTTTTGGGTGCATATACATTTATAAATGTTATTTCTTCCTTCTGGACTAATTATTTTATCATTATATAATACTCTTTGTAATATATATCATTATATAATACTCTTTTTTTAGTCTTTGTTTTAAAATCTATTTTGTTTGATATGAGTAGAGCTAATCTAGCCTTCTTTTATTTCTATTTGCATGGATTATTTTTTCCCAAACTTTCATTTTCTGTGTCCTTTCTTTTGAAATGTCTGTTATAGGCAGCATACAGATGAGTCTTTTTAGCCATTCTGCCACTTTTTGACTGACAAATGCAGTCCATTTACGCTTAAAGTAAATATTGATAGGTATAAACTTACTGCCAGTTTGCTAATTTGTTTCCTGTTTTTTATTGATAATTCCTCCCTGCTAATTTTTTCTCTTTCATTCTTCCCTTGTGATTTGTTGGTTTTCCTTAGGATTATGTTTATATTCCTTCATCATTTGCCCTTGTGCATTTAATAGAAGATTGGAACCAGTATGTTGTTCCATGTCTGGTTCTAACTGTTGCTTCTTGACCTGAATACAGATTTCTCAGCAGGCAGGTAAGGTGGTCTGGTATTCACATCTCTTGAAGAATTTTCCACAGTTTGTTGTGAAGCATATATATATATATATTTATTTGAATTTTATATATATGAATTTCCTGTGTCTATATCCAACCTTCCCTCAAAGAGTATGGTATTAATAGAATTGACTATAGTTAAAAAATACAAATACAAATAAATTAACAGTAAATATATTGTTAATGAGGATCTACATTTGGAACTAAAGTAGACCAAAACCAAAGTAACACATGTCTTCTAGCAGCCTCACTAATTTACTGATAAACCTTTGAATCCCTATAAAACAAAGCAGTTATGAGCTAACAAACTTCAATGTTCCCTCCATTTTTTCCTGGTCTCTCTCAACAGTAATTTCCCTCTCCTACTACTTAGGATTTATTCTAATCATGCCAGTCTCCTCTTGGTCACCTGCTGATACTCCTCTGCTGTTAAAAATTTTGCTCATTTTACTACATGACGAAAGACTGCAAGAAGATGAAAAGTAGTGCTGAAGTGTACTTTCTCTCCAATGTATTGAGCTTCTTCAGAACTGCTCAGGCATAACAGTGATACTTATAGGTACTTCTATTCATGAAATAGGGAAGGGATGGTTTTCATCTTTATAACTTATATACACATGCACATATTTCCAAGTTATTGGAATAGATACAGTTATGTGAAAATGTATGCTCTTTATTTTTCTTCTATGCAAACAAAAATCAAAGTTTATTTGTCTTTGAGTTCTGTTGTTTAGTAGATTGCTTTGCACAGTGTGAAAAGCTATAATCTTGTTAGATAAATGTGAAATATATGTACCCACTTAGCATAAAACTATTGCTTCAATAATCGTTGTCACATTTTAGACGAGTTCTTTGAGATAAGAGTTAAATATACTGTGTCTCAATATATTTTACTTTATAGATGGATGCAAGTATCTTATTTTTATAGATTCATTTCTAGTGAAAATCTTTGGATCTTTACATTTATCTCACTACTACTACTGCTGCTGCTGCTGCTTAGTTCCTAGATTCTTCTTTAATGTGTTCCAGATGAAACTTTTCCCTTATGAAGCTAAAAATGATTATGCACACTTATTAAATCAGTATGAATATCACAATGAGTCCAGAACATTTTGATTTTCTACAAAAGTAGTTTTTGGTTTATTAATAAAAAACTATATAGAGAGCCTGATAATAGTTTGCATTAATTACTTGAAGTATTTGGCACATTTTATTTGGTGGTCCAATTGTTTGATGAAATTCTAGTAGACTGTGGTTCATGGAAACCTTATCTTGCATCTTAAATATTAATAATCCCTAGTAACAATTTGAAAGTAAAAAAGAACTTCAAAATGCTTTGACATTGAATCTAGTCAAATACATCACTTTGCTTTTGAATCCCTAAACATTTCATATGCTGAAGAATTGTTCTTGCAGATCCATAGATGACATTATTCTCATTTGACAATTTCAGCAGATATCTTATTTGGGAAAATAACCACTCTTCAGAATGCTGACCCTGATTTTTACTTCTGGTTCATTTTTACTTCAGTGTTCATAAATTGTCTTATTGTAATGATTTATAAAATATTAAAAAGATTATTAAATATTAAACCCATAATGTAAAGGACCACAATATTTATGGCTCACTTTATCTGTATGTTACCTGAAGAATACATAAATAAAATTGATCAGAATGTCACAAAATAAGTGACAAAACATTTTGTGCTGATCTATTTCCCCTTCCATTTTAAGTTATTTCATATTTCGTCTGTCTTTCCATAAGTCCTGTAAGTAATTCTCCAGATTTAATCCAGATGGTCTAAATCACCAGATGGTCAATACAGAAATCAGATTGATTATATTATTTGCAGCCAAAGATAGAAAAGCTCTATACAGTCAGCAAAAACAAGACAGGGAGCTGACTGTAGCTCAGATGATGAACTCCTTATTGCCAAGGTAAAGTCACTCAGTCGTGTCCGACTCTCTGTGACCCCATGGGCTGGAGCCTACCAGACTCCTCTGTCCATGGGATTTTCCAGGCAATAGTACTGGAGTGGATTGCCATTTCCTTCTCCAGGGGATCTTCCTGACCCAGGGATCGAACCCGGGTCTCCCACATTGTAGACAGACGCTTAACCGTCTGAACCACCAGGGAAGTCCTCCTTATTGCCAAATCCAGATGTAAACTGAGTAAAGTAGGGAAAACCACTAGACCATTTAGGTATGACCTAAATCAAATCCCTTACGATTATACAGTGGAAGTGAGAAATAGATTCATGAGACTAGATATTATAGACAGAGTGCCTGAAGAACGATGGTTGCAGGTTTGTGACATTCTACAGGAGGTGGTGATCAAAATCATCCCCAAGAAAGAGAAATGCAAATAGGCAAAATGGTCGTCTGAGGAGACTTTGCAAATAGCTGAGAAAAGAAGAGAAGCTAAGCATGACAAAGGACTGGTCTCCTTTAGGATGGACTAGTTGGACATCCTTGCAGTCCAAGTGACTCTCAAGAGTCTTCTCCAACACCATACTTCAAAAGCATCAATTCTTTGGCACTCAACCTTCTTCACAGTCCAACTCTCAAATCCATACATGACCACTGGAAAAACCATAGCCTTGACTAGATGGACCTTTGTTGGCAAAGTAATATCTCTACTTTTCAATATGCTTTCTAGGTTGGTCATAATTTTCCTTCCCAGGAGTAAGCGTCTTTTAATTTCATGGCAGCAGTCACCATCTGCAGTGATTTTGGAGCCCCCCAAAATAAAGTCTGACACTGTTTCCACTGTTTCCCCATCTATTTCCTATGAAGTGATGGGACCAGATACCATGACCTTTGTTTTCTGAATGTTGAGTTTTAAGCCAACTTTTTCACTCTCCTTTTTCACTTTCATCAAGAGGCTTTTTAATTCCTCTTCACTTTGCGCCATAAGGGTGGTGTCATCTGCATATCTGAGGTTATTGATCTTTCTCCTGGCAATCTTGATTCCAGCGTTTGCTTCTTCCAGCCCAGTGTTTCTCATGATGTAAACTCCAATACTTTGGCCACCTCATGTGAAGAGTTGACTCATTGGAAAAGACCCTGATGCTGGAAGGGATGGGGGCAGAAAGAGAAGGGGGCGGCAGAGGATGAGATGGCTGGATGGCATCACCGACTCAATGCACATGAGTTTGGGTGAACTCTGGGAGTTGATGATGGACAGGGAGGCCTGGTGTGCTGTGATTCATGGGGTTGCAAAGTGTCAGACACCACCAAGCAACTGAACTGAACCAAATGGCAAAGGAGAAAAAGAAAGATATAACCATTTGAATGCAGAGTTTCAAAGAACAGCAAGGAGAGATAAGAAAACCTTTCCCAGTGATCAGTGCAAACAAATAGAGGAAAACAATGCTATGGGAAAGACTAGAGATCTCTTCAAAAAATTGGAGATACTAAGGGAACATTTCATGCAAAGATGGCCACAATAAAGGACAGACCTGGTATGGACCTAACAGAAGCAGAAGATATTAAGAAGAAGTGGCAAGAATACACAGAAGTTCTATTAAAAAAAATATATTCATGACCTAGATAATCACGATGATGTGATCACTCACCTAGAGCCAGACATCCTGGAACATGAAGTCAAGTGGGCCTTAGGAAGCATCACTATGAACAAAGCTAGTGGAGGTGATGGAATTCCAGTTGAGCTGTTTCAAATCCTAAAAGATGATGACCTGAAAATGTGCCACTCAACATGTCAGCAAATTTGGAAGACTCAGCAGTGGCCATGGGACTGGAAAATTTTTATTTCAATCCCAAATAAAGGCAATGCCAAAGAATATTCAAACTACCACACATCTGTACTCATGTCACATGCTAGTAAAGAAATGCTCAAAAATCTCCATGCCAGGCTTAAACAATACATGAACAATGAACTTCCAGATATTCAAGCTAGATTTTGAAAAGACAGAGGAACCAGAGATCAAATTGCCAACATACTCTGATTCATTGAAAAAGCAAAAAGAGTTCCAGAAAAACATCTACTTCTGCTTTATTGACTATGCCAAAGCCTTTGACGAGGTGGATCAGAACTCAATGTGGAAAATTCTTAAAGAGATGGGAATACCAGACCACTTCACTTGCCTCTGAGAAACCTGTATGCAGGTCAAGGAGCAACAGTTAGAACTGGACATGGAACAACAGACTGGTTCCAAATCAGGAAAGGAGTATGTCAAGGCTGTTTATTGTCACCCTGGTTATTTAACTTATTTGCAGAGTACATCATGTGAAATGCCAGGCTGAATGAAGCACAAGTCAGATATAAGATTGCCAGGAGAAATATTAATAACCTCAGATATGCAAATGACACCACACTTCTGGCAGAAAGTGAAGAAGAACTAAAGAGCCTCCTGATGAAAGAGGCGAGTAAAAAAGTTGGCTTAAAATTCAACATTAAAAAAATGAAGATCATGGTATCTGGTCCCATTACTTCATGGAAAATAAATGGGGAAATACTGGAAACAGTGAGAGACTATTTTGAGGGGCCCCAAAATCACTGTAGATTGTGATTCCAACAATGAAATTAAAAAAAAAATTAAAAATTAAAAAAAAAAAAAAACCTTCCTCTTTGGAATACAAGCTATCTGTATTCTAGGTAGCATATTAAAAAGCAGAGACATTACTCTGCCAACAAAAGTCCATCTAGTCAAAGTTATGATTTTTCCAGTAGTCATGTATGGATGTGAGTGTTGGACTATAAAGAAAATTGAGTGCTGAGGAATTGGTGCTTTTGAACTGTGGTGCTGAAGAAGACTCTTGAGAGTCCCTTGGACAGCAAGGAGATCCAACCAGTCAATCCTAAAGGAAATCAGTCCTGAATAGTTATTGGAAAGACTGATACTGAAGCTGAAACTCCAGGTCTTTGACCATCTTATGCGAAGAACTGACTCTTTGGGAAAGACCCTGATGCTCCTCTGCAAGACTGAAGGCAAGAGGAGAAGTGGACAACAGAGGATGAGATGATTGGATGGCATCACTGACTCAGTAGACATGAGTCTGAGCAAGGTCCAGGAGTTGGTGATGGACAAGGAATTCTGGTATGCTGCAGTCCATGGAGTTGCAAAGAGTTAGACATGAGCGACTGAACTGTATCAATTCTCCAGCTGATTAGTCTAATTCCTTGAGCACTTATTATGTAATTCCTCATTAGAAATGACACATATCTGCATTTGGGAATAATTTTATTTGGCAACTAATGGACCACTGCATCTGGTATATGTTACAAGCAAAGCAGGATATTAGGCACCAGTATTCTTTATTTTCAGTCTGTTTCTTAGCATTTCTGAGCCCTTGGTCCAGGAAGACTGCTTGACCCTCCATTTTCTCTTATTTCATCCAGTATGAGCTAGGAAAAAAAAGTACTGTGATTTGGCAGATTAACAGCACCTGTTATGACTTCTTCAAGGTTGGTCATTGAGCAGACTATATACAACCAATGTTTTGCAAGGGCTAGATTCTTCACGGTGCATTCATTTTAAGACTCAAACGTGCAATACTATTTCTCTGTTTGCTGCATTCTCAGTTTTTTGTGATCCCTGCTGATGAATTATTGAAAACCTTGAAAGTAATGACTGGAATGATACTTTCTCTTAAATCATCAAAATTCACTTTTTGTCAGAGTTAAGTGTTTAGAAAGCAACTTAATTATGCTAGATCCTGCACTAAAACTATTTTTTTAAGCAAGAAAATATACTTTGTTCTTATTCCATGGTTTTTCTTAATGATTTTATTCTTCAGTGATTTTGCTTCAAGACATTTTATGCATTATAACCTTTAGTAGTGACATGAAATTCTTGCAAGATGATTTATTAGGAAAGCACACTTTTACCTTTAATATGTCAAAGAATCATATTTTTAGATAAAAAGTCTTTTGGGGTTTTCTTCTAGGGGAACAAACATAAGAAGTTATGCTGTCTGAATGATGGTCGCTCAGTGGTATTATTTCACTAGGAAATTATTTTATTTTAAATGATTATTTAATGACTTAATGTGATCTAGTTCTTGTGCAAAGGAGAAAAAATTAGGCATTTCTTACAAAGAAAGAAAACCCTAATTCTCTATACATAGAGGTGAAAGTATAAATAAATCAACTTCAAATTATATGAGACTATATTAAAATATGAAAAAAAGGTTAAGAGCACAGGTTATAAAATTTAGGGACCACGGTGCTCAGAGTAAAGAATTTTGAACCGGGTGTTGAAAACTAGTAGTTGAAAATATGTAGCTGACTCTGACTGGAAAGTCTAGAGCATAGAAGTAAAATCAATAGTTATCAGTGCAAAGGTGATTAGAAACTTATCTGCTCAGTTGTTACTGAGGTCCTCAGTGAAGAACAGGGGCAAAGTTTGGGTGTTTTAGGTACAAATAGGAGAGTTTATGTTAAAACCTTGTAGAATATCAATTTTTAAAATTTTGGATGAAAAAACAGGGACAAAGAGGACTAAGATGTGATAAAAACAGATGAGAGAATATTTAGTAGAAAACTGTCAAAGGCCACTGAATGTTGGAAGGGTGGAAAGCATATTCTGATGTAAGATGTGCTCAGCTGTATCAATGGATGTGGGAAATTAAAGTCTGAAAAAATACTAGTGAGTGTAGCAATCAAAAGTTTAGTATAACCTTACTCATAAACATTTTCAGTAAAGAACAAATAGACTTCTGTGAAATATCTAGCCTTTCAAGTCTTAAGTTGTAAAGATTACTACTTTTTATGTTCCTACAGTTTCACTATAACAATAACTATTGTCCACAGTCACTGCTTCTTCATGGTGGACACTTTTGCAAGCACTGTATAGCTTCATGCTCTGGAGGCCACTGACCTCCACATACACATGTGTACATGATGTGGATTAAGCAGAAATACCATATAAAATAAAAATCTATCCCTGTACTGGTTTATATTATTATCTTCTTCATTACAAAGAATATCTGCTATTCATATCTGCTCACCATATAGTCTCCCCTGTTCTCCTATAACAGCAGCTTGGGGTTTTTCAAAATTTCATATTATTATTCCTTTACACAAGTATAGATTAGATTTGATTATTGATCTTTTACATTATTCTTATATATTAATATTAAAATAAAATTGAGACACAGCTGTGTATAACGGACTTTTGGACTCAGAGAGAGAGGGAGAGGGCGGGATGATTTGGGAGAATGGCATTCTATCATGTATACTATCATGTAAGAATTGAATCGCCAGTCTATGTCTGACGCAGGATACAGCATGCTTGGGGCTGGTGCATGGGGATCTCCCACAGAGATGTTATGGGGAGGGAGGTGGGAGGGGGTTTCATGTTTGGGAACACATGTAAGAATTAAAGATTTTAAAATTTAATAAAAAAAAAAAAAACCAAAAAAAAAAAATTGAGCTAAGCTTATTTTATCACTATATTTGAACTGTATTTTTAATAGGACATATTTCTAGAACAGTAATGATTAAAGTGTATGTGTATCTTAGTTGACAGTTTATAAGGGTTCTACAACTCATATTTCCACCAGTAATTATAATAAATTCAATTTCCCCAACTCACCAGCCTGCTTATTTTCATTACATTTAAATTTTTACTAGTGGGACACATGTTCTATTTTTGTTTTAACTGCACATTTATTTGATTCATACTGTGATTTATTCTTACTGAAAATTTTGTTTTCTTCTTTTGTGAGGTGCCTATTTCTATTTGGCATTGATTTATAAGACTTACTTAGGTATTATACTTGTTTATTTATTTAGTAAGTGAATAGACAGAACAAATTTTTCTGAATTAAGACTTATTTTGAATAAAGGATTTGTCCTTGGTGACTTCAGAAACTACCATAATCAGGTAACTACTTGCACTACCATCCTCTGTGAAAATCAGGATCAGGCAAGCATACACAGCAAAATCTGCTCAGTTGCTACTGAGGGCCTCAGTGACAATTGCAATTTGTCTTGAATTATGAAATGAACTTTTCACTTATTCTCAGTGCTATCTTCATTCATGCTTGTGAGTAAGAATGTACATACATTTATTCATACTGTGATGATGGATATATGCTTAATTTTATTTACTAATTCTACTTGTGTATTTGGCATTATTTCCTATAGCACATCATGCTGTGAAATATATTCACACTGAGTTAATTCTTCCCATTCACATTAATGAAAAGAACAGGAACACATAATTTCTTATAAGAACAGTAAGAGCTAAGTGCGAAAAAAACTTGCTTTCACTTACATAGCTCTCTTAAGTAATTTTTCTACTAGCAAATCAAATATTCGATCCACTGCATCGGAGAAACAGAATTCAATCTTTTATTTGATATAATTATTTCCCTCTCATGAACTTTTTGCCCTGGCATATTTCTTGCTAGGAATATAAAATATTTTAATACATTTATCAAAGAATTAAAAATGCTACAGATGTACCAGTGTTCACAGTAATTATGAATTATCAAGCAATGTATGAAATATCAAAATTAAATCACATAATCCTTAGATTCATAAAATCTAGCAGGGACATTATGGTCTTTCAGTAATTACTGTTTGGGCGCCACTTGCCGGGGTCCAGCCCCAGTGGACCCAGGGTGATTCGAAGGTGGGGACGGAGTTGGCGTCTTTGGAAAAATACATATTTAATCACAGATATAGAGAGATTAGAAATGGATAGTGTAGTAGGAAGATTAGTGGAGAAAAAGAGGCTGAATAACTTGGATTACGTGGAATAGCATCCATGCTCCAGATGGGAATTCAGCCAGAAAAACGGGAGCAAGAAAGAAGCGACATGGAGGAATCAGCCTTTCCAGAAATTGATCCTGATTTCTTTATTTTTGAGTTTGCTTATATAACTTTTGTTACACATAGGGATGAATACAGAGTCACGCGGGAGTCAGCAGTCCTGACCTTTATCAAAATCAGGTGCTTCACATAAATGTATAAAAAAGGTACATCATCTTTTGGTCATGAGTGAGACCTGCTGACATTTTATGATCCTTTCTTTCTGATAACCAAAAATCTTATTTTTTCCAAGGGTGTTTTCTCTTAAACCAGGAACCACCTTCCAAATAAAGTTGCATTCCTATAGGGTGAGGGTGTAGTGAGTTACAATCAAGAAAGGAATTTATTTAACCCAAGGTTAACAGGATTAATCTTAAAGGTTAATACTTATTTCTCCTATATGTTAGTTATATTTATTATAAGGGTAGGGAACATGGAGATTTAGCAGCAAACATCAGCCCAACAAATGAAAATCCTTTCATCAATACTCCCCTTAAGATCTATTTAGTCTCAAGATAGTGATAAAATTACATTTTTGCATAGCAAGGACACAGTGATTTATAACAAAGCACAGTGATCTATTACAAAAGAGAAAATCCATTAACTCAAAAAGTCTAGTATTGCTAACATCAAAAACTACTATATTTCCTTTACTATATTCCAAATACATTGATTAATATATTCCCAGGTGCCTAAGGATATGGAGGCCTGACAGCAATCATTGATTCCACGAGAAGAAAAAGCCCTATGCTAATTAAGACTCTCAAAATACTCCAAAACTCTCTGTGCTGTTTATGATTAAGAGGTAGTAAACAATCATGTGGCAGGAGTATGGATAATCCTGTCACACAAGCTAGTCTGTCAGCAGAGAGGTTTGACCTGAAACATCCTTGTCCCACCCAGGGGAGGGAATTAGCAGCAATTATTGACACAACAAATGAAAAACTCTTCACCAATATAATTCCTAACCAACCCACTATACTAATAATTTCTAACTCCCCAAAAGAATTTGCCTTTAGTAAGTCTAAAACATCTCGTGCCTCTCAGATTGGGAGGCTGTAAACAATCACATGTGGCCAGACCAACCTATACAGGTGGGCTAGATAACCTTCAGAGTTCATAAGCTGAAACACTCTTGTCATGCCCAGGAAGTTTTATTGCCTTGGAGCTGCACGTTTACTCCTTCTCCGAGAGAAATGGTTATGGGGAAGAGCCCCCTGTAAAGTCAGAGGTATAAGTGAGAGCATAAAACAGAGTCTGGTTTTGGGGTTAGATGCTCTAGAACAGGGAGTTTCCTGAGGCTTGATCACGCCTTTGCGTATGCCAAGCCTCATTCATCATGACCTTTGCCATGGGTGGAGTTCCTCACTCTGGCCCCCAGCATCTAACTACAAATAATAAAGACCCAAGTCTTAGATAAAGAAATATTTATTTTCAGAAAGGTTTTTTTTTTTTTTATCTATCTCCCAGTATCAATTTAATACACAATTCACCATATGTTAAACTCTCCTTACCTTAATTGTCATTGCCTTACTGATGGGAAAGCTAGTTAAATATACAACTAAATACAGATATCTCCTTTTTAAAATGATGAAGAAACCACTAGAAAATGTTATAGGTCAAATTAGAATAAAAAAAATTTAAAGCTATATTTCTTCTGTACATATCAGTGGCATTGTAACTAACATAAGACTGACTCATTTCATTCTTTTACAAGTGGTTGACCAGTTTTCCCTGGAAATCCCAGGGAGCCCTGGGGGCTGCTGTCTCTGGGGTCACACAGAGTTGTACACGACTGAAGCGACTTAGCAGCAGCAGCAGCAGACCAGTTTTCCCAGCACCACTTGTTAAAGAGATTGTCTTTTCTCCATGGTATATTCTTACCTCCTTTGTCAAAGATAAGGTATCCATAGGTGCGTGGATTTATCTCTGGGCTTTCTATTTTGTTCCATTGATTGAAATTTCTGTCTTTGTGCCAGTACCATACTGTCTTGATGACTGTGGCATTGTAGTAGAGCCTGAAGTCAGGCAGGTTGATTCCTCCAGTTCCATTCTTCTTTCTCAAGATTGCTTTGGCTATTGAGGTTTTTTGTATTTCCATACATGTTGTGAAATTATTTGTTCTAGCTCTGTGAAAAATACCATTGGTAGCTTGATAGGGATTGCATTGAATCTATAAATTGCTTTGGGTAGTATACTCATATTCACTCTATTGATTCTTCTGATCCATGAACATGGTACAATTCTCCATCTATTAGTGTCCTCTTTGGTTTCTTTCACCAGCATTTTATAGTTTTCTATATATAGGTCCTTTGTTTCTTTGAGTTCTGTTCAGTTCAGTTCAGTCGCTTAGTCGTGTCTGACTCTTTGAGACCCCATGAACTGCAGCACGCCAGGCCTCCTTGTACATCACCAACACCCAGAGTTCACTCAGACTCACATCCATCGAGTCGGTGATGCCATCCAGCCATCTCATCCTCTGTCATCCCCTTTTCCTCCTGCCCCCAATCCCTCCCAGCATCAGTGTCTTTTCCAATGAGTCAACTCTTCACATGGATGGCCAAAGTACTGGAGTTTCAGCTTTAGCATCATTCCTTCCAAAGAACACCCAGGGCTGATCTCCTTTAGAATGAACTGGTTGGATCTCCTTGCAGTCCAAGGGGCTCTCAAGAGTCTTCTCCAACACCACAGTTCAAAAGCATCAATTCTTTGGTGCTCAGCCTTCTTCACAGTCCAACTCTCACATCCATACGACCACTGGAAAAAGCATAGCCTTGACTAGACGGACCTTCGTTGGCAAAATAATGTCTCTGCTTTTCAATATGGTATTTAGGTTGGTCATAAATTTTCTTCCTAGGAGTAAGCATCTTTTAATTTCATGGCTGCAGTCACATCTGCAGTGATTTTGGAGCCCCCCCCAAATAAAGTCTGACACTGTTTCCACTGTTTCCCCATTTATTTGCCATGAAGTGATGGGACCATATGCCATGATCTTCATTTTCTGAATGTTGAACTCTAAGCCAACTTTTTTACTCTCCTCTTTCACTTTCATCGAGAGACTTTTTAGTTCCTCTTTACTTTCTGCCATAAGGGTGGTGTCATCTGTTTGTTTCTTTAGGTAGATTTATTCCTAAGTATTTTATTCTTTTCATTGCAATGGTGAATGAAATTGTTTCTTTAATTTCTCTTTCTATTTTCTCATTATTAGTGTATAGGAATGCAAGGGATTTCTGTGTGTTGATTTTATATTCTGCAACTTTACTATATTTATTGATTAGCTCTAGTAATTTTCTGATGGAGTTTTTAGGGTTTTCTATATGAGGATCATGTTATCTGCACACTGAGAGCTTTAGTTCTTTTCCAATTTGGACTGGTTAACCACTTGTAAAGAATAAAACTAGAATACTTTCTAACACCATACACAAAAATAAACTCAAAATGGATTAAAGAGCTAAGCATAAGACCAGATACTATAAAACTCCTAGAGGAGAACATAGGCAAAACACTCTCTGACGTAAATCACAGGCGGATCCTCTGTGACCCACCTCCCAGAATATTGGAAATAAAAGCAAAGATAAACAAATGGGACCTAATTAAAATTAAAAGCTTGTGCACAAGAAAGGAAATTATAAGCAAGGTGAAAGGACAGCTTTCAGAATGGGAGAAAATAATAGCAAATGAAGCAACTGACAAACAACTAATCTCAAAAATATACAAGCAACATCTGCAGCTCAATTCTAGAAAAATAAACGACCCAGTCAAAAAATGGGCCAAAGAACTAAACAGACATTCCTCCAAAGAAAACATATAGATGGCAAACACATGAAAAGATGCTCAACATCACTCATTATCAGAGAATTGCAAATCAAAACCACAGTGAGGTACCATTTCACACCAGTCAGAATGGCTGTTATCCAAATGTCTACGAGCTATAAATGCTGGAGAAGGTGTGGAGAAAAGGATACCCTCTTACACTGTTGGTGGGAATGCAAACTAGTACAGCCATATGGAGAACAGTGTGGAGATTCCTTAAAAAACTGGAAATAGAACTGCCATACGACCCAGCAATCCCACTGCTGGGCATACACAGCAAAGAAACCAAAATTGAAAGAGACACGTATACCCCAGTGTTCATTGCAGCACCGTTTATAATAGCCAGGACATGGAAGCAACCTAGATGTCCATCAGCAGATGAATGGATAAGAAAGCTGGGGTACATATACACAATGGAGTATTTATTACTCAGCCATTAAAAAGAATGCATTTGAATGAGTTCTAATAAGGTGGATGAAAATGGAACCTATTATACAGAGTGAAGTAAGTCAGAAAGAAAAACACCAATAGAGTATACTAATGCATACGTATGGAATTTAGAAATATGGTTATGATAACCCTGTATGTGAGACAGCAAAAGAGACACAGATATTCTATAGAACAGTATTTTGGACTCTGAGAGAGAGGGCGAGGGTGGGATGATCTGGGAGAATGGCACTGAAACTTGTATATTATCATATGTGAATGAATCACCAGTCCAGGTTCAATGCATGATACAGGATGTTCGGGGCTTGTGCACTGGGATGACCCAGAGGGATGGGATGGGAGGGAGTTGGGAGGGGGGTTCAGGATGAGGAACACATGTACACCCATGGTGGATTCATGTCAATGTATGGTAAAGCCAATACAATATTGTAAAGTAATTAGCCTCCAATTAAAATAAATAAATTTATATTAAAAAAGACTGATCAATCTAGACTCATTCATTTTGAAAAGCCCATCCTAGATAAAAATACATCTTTTATATAAGTAAATGGTTTTTCTCTTTCAAAAAATGCATCAGATGAAAACAATTTCAATTATTATAATCAGATGCTCCATAAGACAATCATTTTCTTATTTGCTTACTATGATTTCCTTCTTTCCTAATAAGTCATCTGAAGAAAAGCCAAAATGATTTGCTAGTATGTACATGCTGTTATTGTTGACTATGGAATAAAAATGCTTTTTAAAATAACATTTTAATGGAATCATAAATGATCATTTAGCAGTTTTAGTAACAAATGTTTAAATATTATAAATTAATATTTCAAATTTCTAAAGGGCTCTTAGTAATAACAGAACTGTGGTTGGGGCAAGAGATTAGGCATTCACTTCAGGTGGAGGATTTAGGATGGAGCAAATAACTCAGCTTTCAAGATGAATGTCTAAATGAAATACTTTAAAAATCTAACATAATGCAAAAGATCAATGAGGAGCAAAATACAAAATTTGTAAATAAAGAAAAGGTCTGACTCTGCATTTGCATGACTCAACTACACTCTATTTCCTGCCCAATTAATAAAATATACTCAATGCTGGCTCAACTAGATTTGGAAAATTTGATTTCCTAACATTACACTACAAAGCCATGTTTTTAAAAATCATGATATTTTGTGGTAACAAAAAAAAAAAAAGAAAGAAGGATAGGTGATGATTTTGTATCTATCAATACTGAGATTAGAGAAGAAGGTTGCTCCAAAGAGAAATTATTATCAAAAAGATTAAATGTAATAAAATTCATTGATTACTATCTTTTGCTTTCCTTTCATTGATTCTTCTAATACAAGCTAACAGTTCACAGGCATAATTTATTTAATTTTAAATATATCATTTATTTATATCATCAATTTTATATTGGGTATAATTTACTGTTCATTAATATTTATGTGGCTAATCTGTTTTGTGCTTCCCTTGAAGAATTAAACTTTCACTGTGAGAACCATCTGGAAATTTCAGCCATGCACAAGTCAATAAGCAACCAAGAAATGTAGTCAAATCACCTAGAGTAGCAGCCAATGTTAACTTTAAAATTGGTGTAGGAGTTTGTGGAACTGCTTAGTAAGGTCAAATAAGGAATATTTTGAAGATACTCATTTCCAATAAGCCATTGATTCTATCTTTATCCAATTAGCAACTATTTTTGTGCCATTGCATAGTATATTTGTCCTTTTGACAAAATTCTACTATTTGTTTAAAATGTTTACTTAAGTAAAATTTATTCAGAATTGTTTAAAAGTTGCAGATTTAAGAAATAAGAGAACTCATGTTAGGAATATGCTAAGCATGGAAATATTATTTTAGTAAAGAGTTACTAAAACAGTCTGTAATGAAAAGTAGAGATAGTAGAAATAGCTTACTCAAAGCAGATGGTTGCCATAGTGATGAGATACATCCACTCTTGTGTTGATTGAAAGGAACTAGCAGAGGCCACAGAGGATGGATATGTTTGCAAATCTTTGTTCCCCAACTTTTCTGTCCTAGTAAAAGATGGAGAGATTGAAGTTCAGGGAGAGCATGAAGATATTACAAATGAGAAAATTCTTCTTTAACCCAGTAATTATTAGCAGAAGGTAACTCCAAAATTATGTGGTCCAAATGATGGGGCAAATATTTAATAAAAATTTAATAAAAGTTGAGCTGATGTGGCCATAGATTCTACCTTGAATACTATAACTGATTTGGTCATAGATGCCAGAGTGCAGTTTAAAACAGACAAATCACTGGTTCCTGGAAACAAAAGTGCAAGTATTCCTGTTAGCTTTTGGAATGTGAGCCAGGGAAGAGCACACAGAGAGCAAAATGCCTTTCAGTAAAAGAACCAACAAAACAAAAACTCTTGGTGCATACCAGAATCCATAACCCCAACCAAATTAGTATTGTCTATAACCTGTGCCTCGAGCCTAGAGCTATTCATACCCCAAAATACCAGCATACAAAATCATAAACAAAAAAGAAAGAAACATCTGACTTTATAAAAAGTGAGGAAGTACTTTAAAAAATAGTTTACTTGGACTACATCTTGGATTTTCACTGCTACTGCTGTTAAGTCACTTCAGTCGTGTCCGACTCTGTGCGACCCCATAGACGGCAGCCCACCAGGCTCTCCCATCCCTGGGATTCTCCAGGCAAGAATACTGGAGTGGGTTGCCATTTCCTTCTCCAACGCATGAAAGTGAAAAGTGAAAGTGAAGTCACTCAGTCGTGTCCGACCCTCAGTGATCCCATGGACTGCAGCCTTCCAGGCTCCTCCGTCCATGAGATTTTCCAGGCAAGAGTACTACAGTGGGTTGCCATTGCCTTCTCCATGGATTTTCACTACAAAATAATTTCTCTTGAGTATATACTTATGGAAATATTTTTGAAAATTTTATCTTTGCATTGGGGATATATGTATACCTAAACTGATTCATGTTGAGGTTTGACAGAGAACAACAAAGGCCTGTAAAGCAGGCCTTAACAACAATTCTGTAAAGCAATTATCCTTCAATTAAAACATAATTTAAAAAGAATACATTAAGTAAGTTAAATTAGTTTTGATTTGCGTTGGGAGAGTTGGGAAGTTGATTTGCATCTTGGAGAGAGAAGAAAACAGACCTAACATAAGAAAAATGAAATAAACTACACTCTATTGAAAACACTAATAGATGGAGAAATATACCACGTTCATGGATCGGAAGAATCAATATAGTGAAAATGAGTATACTACCCAAAGCAATCTACAAATTCAATGCAATCCCTATCAAGCTACCAGCGATATTTTTCATAGAACTAGAACAAATAATTTCAAGATTTGTATGGAAATACAAAAAACCTTGAATAGCCAAAGCAATCTTGAGAAAGAAGAATGGAACTGGAGGAATCAACTTGCCTGACTTCAGGCTCTACTACAAAGCCACAATCATCAAGACAGCATTGTACTGGCACAAAGACAGAAATATAGATCAATGGAACAAAATAGAAAGCCCAGAGATAAATCCACACACCTATGGACACCTTATCTTTGACAAAGGAGGCCAGAATATACAATGGAGTAAAGACAATCTCTTCAACAAGTGGTGCTGGGAAAACTGGTCAACCACTTGTAAAAGAATGAAACTAGATCACTTTCTAACACCACACACGAAAATAAACTCAAAATGGATTAAAGATCTAATGTAAGACCAGAAACTATAAAACTTCTAGAGGAGAACATAGGCAAAACACTCTCCAACATAAATCACAGCAGGATCCTCTATGATCCACCTCCCAGAATTCTGGAAATAAAAGCAAAAATAAACAAATGGGATCTAATTAAAATTAAAAGCTTCTGCACAACAAAGGAAAATATAAGCAAGGTGAAAAGACAGCCTTCTGAATGGGAGAAAATAATAGCAAATGAAGCAACTGACAAACAACTAATCTCAAAAATATACAAGCAACTTATGCAGCTCAATTCCAGAAAAATAAATGACCCAATCAAAAAATGGGCCAAAGAACTAAATAGACATTTCTCCATTGAAGACATACGGATGACTAACAAACACATGAAAAGATGCTCAACATCACTCATTATTAGAGAAATGCAAATCAAAACCACAATGAGGTACCACTTCACACCAGTCAGAATGTCTTTGATCCAAAAGTCTGCAAGCAATAAATGCTGGAGAGGGTGTGGAGAAAAGGGAACCCTCCTACACTGTTGGTGGGAATGCAAAATAGTACAGCCACTATGGAGAACAGTGTGGAGATTCCTTAAAAAATTGCAAATAGAACTACCTTATGACCCAGCAATCCCACTGCTATACACATTGAGGAAACCAGAATTGAAAGAGACACATGTACCCCAATGCTCATCGCAGCACTGTTTATAATAGCCAGGACATGGAAGCAACCTAGATGTCCATCAGCAGATGAATGGATAAGAAAGCTGGGGTACAGATACACAATGGAGTATTACTCAGCAATTAAAAAGAATACATTTGAATCAGTTCTGATGAGATGGATGAAACTGGAGCCGATTATACAGAGTGAAGTAAGCCAGAAAGAAAAACACCAATACAGTATACTAACACATATATATGGAATTTAGAAAGATGGCAATGATGACCCTGTATGCAAGACAGCAAAAGAGACACAGATGTGTATAGCGGACTTTTGGACTCAGAGGGAGAGGGAGAGGGTGGGATGATTTGGGAGAATGGCATTGAAACACGTATACTATCATGTAAGAATCGAATCGCCAGTCTATGTCCAATGAAGGATACAGCATGCTTGGGGCTGGTGCACGGGGATGACCCAGAGAGATGATATGGGGAGGAAGGTGGGAGGGGGGTTCATGTTTGGGAACTCATGTACACCTGTGGTGGATTCATGTCAATGTATGGCAAAACCAATACAGTATTGTAAAGCAAAATAAAGTAAAAATAAAATATTAAAAAAAAAGAAAACAAAAATAATGTCCAAGGAAACTGATCGATAGAATATGATATATATATTTGCTTATCAGGATATTCTATAGTAAGCATACCTGTATTGAATTTTCAATAAAGAACAATTTTATATGGAAAATGATATAATAGTGGTTTCCAAACATTGCCACATCTTTCCTTCAATAAAAAATAATGCAGAACTAAAAAAGAAAAAAGAAAAATGCAGAACTATCCTGGCTGAATCAGGAATGGAGGAATGGATACCTCAAATGCTCAGATTATTTTGCAACCACTGCCCCTCCTCCCACCAACTCACAGCTGGCTTTGTGATATTCCTTTTGATAAGAATCACTGAAAACCAACTTATACTGAAGTTTGGACAAACTCTCTCTATATATGAATGTCAGACTAGTTTTTAATAACTGAAGATATTAATAGCCAACAATAGCTTCCTTTTAACTTCATTTTAACAAATGAATGATAATCAAAAAGAAAGCAAAAATAGGCTACTATGTGGAGAGCATGTGGACATGGAAATAACTCTGAACAGAGAGATTTATTAGAAGGCTAAACATTAATCCAGGAAAGAACTGGCTGTGTTCTAAGTCATGATAGAAATCTTGGGATAAATGGGACAGAAAAGTGAATAGGTTCAAACAAATATTTGGATGATAGGACTCAGAGGATTAGATGGTTGGATTTCTTACTGGCTATGGGAAAGACAAGAAGGAGGAATAAATCAAGGAAGAATGAATTTTTGGCTCAACAGTGAAGTAATACTAATCCACAGTATAATAAATTTAGGCAGAGTGATTTGAGTTTGACACATGCTGAGTTTCTGAGGTCCCTGAGAAATTTTAAGTGGAGATGCTTATTTCATAGAGTTTTAGGTCCATATATCAAGTAAGAGACAGAAGAATGCAGATATACATACATATATGTGTGTGTGTGTGAATCTATACACATATATATATGTATGTATATATATGTAGTGTATATATGTATATAGCTGACAATTGAGGCAATGAAAATTTATGATATCAAGCTGAATGTAAAGAGTGAAACTGTAAGGAAAATAAAGGTAGAGCAAAGGAGAGGAAAATAATAGAAGGGGATTTATAGAAGATCTGTATTGAGCAGAGAGCATGAGATGAGGAGCCTACTCATAAGAATAAAATGGTAGTCACGAAATAGGTTCCTCCAGAGCTATTCTTACTCAGGTGAATATCCTTTTAAAACTTTTTTTTTTCACTACTAAGTATCAAAAGTCTAGATACATAGCAATATTATTTACCTTTATGAACATCCAAGACAAATACTAATAATTGGATAATGAACTTTAGATTACTGAAAATCTAAGGCTATGTCTCCATTTCTAGATATTCTAGGTTCAGAAATGATTTAGCTCTTTTTTGACTGGTGAATGTGATTGGAAATTCTATTAAATACAGGCTTTTGTTTATAAATTGTAAGTCAAAATTCAATAACAGATAAGAATCAAATAACTGTGTTTAACCTATAAAGATAATTTAAAAGATTAAAAACAATCTCAAAAACACTTGCTTTCCAAAAAAAACAAGTTCTATTGGAAGAAAATCTGGAGCAAATAAATCAAAATTTGAACTGTACCAGAGCAATTCTAAATCATGATGGTTGGTCACATAGTTTTAAGGCATAAATAATAAGAAAGCAAAACACATTAAATACAAGATTATAGAAACAATTTTTCAAAGGGAAGAAATAAAATAATAAAAACTCAAAGTTTAATTTCTTTACAAATTATTTTAGTAAATTGGACTCTAGGTGTCTCAGGCATAGCAGGTTCCTACTGTGTACCAGCCTTACATTCTTAACATGATCTCTTTGCAACTGTTATGAAAATTTAGTATTGTTAAAGTTAGAAAACTAAGGTTAACAGAAATGAAAATTACATAGGAGTAAATAATGCAGCAAAAAAATTCACTTTGGTGTGTTATTTTTCCATTCTATAATAGAAAAGTGGTTGTCTTCAATTTCTTCAGCAGTATCTTATAACTTTTGGAGTAGATATCTTTTGTCTCTTTAGGTAGGTTTATTCCTTTTTTTTTTTTTTTTCTTTTTGACCCCAAAGTAAATGGAATTCTTTCCTTAACTTCTCTTTCTGATACATTGTTCTTATATTATTAACTTTTTAAAGTTGTTACATCATTATTTGTTTCTAGGTTTACACATATTTAGCTAACCTACCGCAGTGGGATAATACAGTAATTATGTAAATACAAATAATTTCTCCCATTTTGCATGTAAGAGATCAAAACATGTAGCTCAACAGACGCTAAGGGCTGAGGTGTAGGGAAGGAATCCATAGCATGGCAGATAAGGAAATAAGCAGATAACATGTTATAACTGAGCTATCTTCGTGTCCTTAGTAATATGCCTAATAAACTCTGTCACCCAACTAGATGTGGGTAAAGGAGTTCTGACAGGAGACTGACATTACCAGGGCACAGAATAGATTAGAGAAATGTGGAAAATCTATCTCAGAAAGGGTAAACAAAAATATTCAACAGAACTGCTAATTGCAAGGATGTGATTCTCTGAATATTTAATGCACTAATGATGTTATTTCACATAGTCCACAAAGATTATCTCTTATATTATTTGAAAATAAGATAGCTTTAGAAGATTCTTTCATTCATTATGCTTTAATTTACATAATATAATTAGTTCATACTCTTATTGGTATTCTGACTTGCCATAGCAATCCTTCATTTTCAAACACTTCTTGTATGTTTCTTTTAAATTTTGGCTGCATAATTTCCACTTAACCTCTGCACCCGTGTTGCTCTTTCAATTTCCATAATTAACTAACTGTAATTTCTCTTTTGAGTAATGTTCTGTCTATAATCCTGACAGGTTTTACTTTTATTTATAAATTTTAATCTGTTCTGTATTGTCCCCTTTTGTCACAGAAAATTATGAATCCAGAAGAAAACAAATATTTCAAGAGATAATTTTTCCACAATCACTTATTTAGATAACTAGAATGAGATAAGTTGATAAAAAATGTTCTTCAGAAGACAAGCCATTTAAATGAGATATCCATCATCTAGTAGTCAGTTGTACTGCTATAGTGTCTTGAGGGATATAGTTAATCTCAGATTAATACACATATATTCTATTTAAAGAAATTTTAATATATATCTGTATATCTTCTCAACATATGTTATCTCAATATTTTTCAGATGAGTAAATGGAAACATAAATCATATGTATGTTGACAGACAATCAGCAAAATATAATGATGAAATACCAATTCCAACCAGATTTACCATCTCAATACTTTACACACACATCACTGCATTTTAAGGCTTGTGTACACAGACTCTTATAATCTCACTTTTAGAGGATAAAATATCCATCTTTTATTTTTGTATGATAAGAAAATCCTGAGTTTCTAAATATTTTTAACTTATCAGTCCTTTATAAGGAAATAAATGGACAGCAGAAATATATAACAGGTCAGCATTTATAGGACAGCATTTACAGGAGACCATGGCATGATAAGAACAATAATCTGAGCTTGCAACTGTTGCCATCCATCATATAGGGAATACAAATAGAGCAGATATTTGGGAAAAGGATATATGCTGGCAAATATGGGTTTAAATTATAAGCAGTTGCTAATGCTTTTCATTGGGCTTTTCTAAGGAAGATTTTTTTTTTTTTCTCATTAAAAACAATTTGACAACTCAACATAACAGGTAGGGCAAACAAATGACTCAGGCCTAGCAACTGAGGGCAGGCACCATTTCTGTAATCAATTGGAAATCTCAGTAGCATTATGAAAGTAACAAGAGCATCTGCATTTGAATTTTGCCAAAAAGACAGATGCTCTCAGAACAGCCCCTTCCACTGCTGGTGGCTAAATCCCAGTAGGGTACTACTGTAATGCTATTCTGCTTATATTTTATTATTTTACTCATAGGCATGTTTTACTCAGAATATTGCAACTTCAATGGAAATTAAATGGCATGTGTTCACATTAGACTTTCACTGGCAATTCCACTCTATGTGAAATATTCTAGTCTAAGAAGAATTTGATCCCAGTCTTGCTGAAAACATTCCCCCTTTTGAATTTAGCTCTAATACTTTAACATATAAAGGTTTCCTGCCTGCCAATGCAGGAGATGCAAGTTTAATCCCTGGGTCAGGAAGATGCCCTGGAGAAGGAAATGGCAAGCCACTCCAGTATTCTTGCCTGGGAAATCCCAAGGACAGAAGAGCCTGGTGGGCTACAGTCCATGGGGTTGCAAAGGGTTGCAGAGCACTAAGTGAGCACCAGTCACCAGGCTTCTCTAGTGACTCATCTGGTAAAGAATCTGCCCTCAATGAGGGAGACCTGGGTTCAATCCCTGGGTTGGGAAGATCCCCTGGAGAAGGGAAAGACTACCCACTCCAGTATTCTGGCCTGGAGAACTCCACGGACTCTATACTCCATGGGGTCGCAAACAGTCAGCAACGACTGAGCGACTTTCACTTCACTAAGTGAGCACCAGCACATAGGCCTCAGTTTTACATACGTAAAAGAAAATTATTCAAACCGAAACCAACCAGGACCTTACAAGGCCTTCTTGGGAACAGGCTGCTCTCTCCCAACACACATACAACCCCAGGTCCCCTAGCTCTTGTTTTTAGAAAACCTTTATCCTCTTCTGACTTCCCTGAGTTAAAAAGAGCGAATTTAATCAGAAAAGTGAGAAAAGGCAAAAATAAAGGAAAGCACTCAAGCAAGAAAAATAATAATAGTTTAGCCATAAAACAAAGTTCAGGACCCTTAGTTCCTCCTCAAAGGCCATAGATAATATATTGAGTCATGTCTTCAAGTTATTTTGCTGATACTAAAAGCCCCATCAGATAGAGGAAGTTAACTGCAGGCTGAACACCAACACAAAGACCCCAGGCCAGGTACAACCAGAAGGCTGATGTCTGAGATTTCTGAATCATCATGTTACCTCACCCTGAATCAATCAGCGAACTGTGCATGAGCTGATCATGCACCCTACAACCCCTCCATCACATTGGCTTTAAAAACATTTCCCCCAAAGCCATCAGGAAATTTGGTTCTTTTGAGCACAAGCTTTCCATTCTCCTTGCTTGGTACTCTGCAATCAACACTTTACTTTCCTTCACCACAACATGGTGTCAGTAGACTGGCTTTGCTGCATGTCTGGTGAGAAGGCTCAAGGTGGTTTTGTAGAAAGCCTACAGTCACTAGACATAAGACATTTCTTAATATTGTAAAACTATGTCAGCAACACTGAGCAAGAAGTTATATTTATCAAGGACTGTGCATGAATTCTCAAGTGGCAGGGGGACCAGCTAAACAAGCTCCAAGGACAGGCATGAGTTGCTGCTGCTATCTCATATTCCAGAGGTGGGCACAGGTTCCCTACTATTGCCAAGGGTCCCATAATTGGATGCTGGTCATGCCTCCTCTTGCCCAGGAGATTGCATGAACCATCAAACACCCTGAACACTCCCTATCAAAGGGATAATGACCAGCATATGCCAAGGAAAGAGATGGCTAACATTCAAAATAAAAGCAGCCCTCACATTAAAAAAATAAATAAATAAATAAACCCACATAATCTATTCAGGGATATACCTGACTGGAAAAGCCCTCCAAGACTATAGTAAAGAACTGTTTTCCCTAAACTCACAAGTGAAAGCCATTCAGCCATGTCTGACTCTTTATGACCCTATGGACTATACAATCCATGGAATTATCCAGGCCAGAATACTGGAATGGGTAGCTTTTCCCTTTTGTAGGGGATCTTCCTAACCCAGGAATCGAATCAGGGTCTCCTGCATTGCAGGCTGATTCTTTACCAACTGAGCTATCAAAGAAGTCTTAAACTCAGAAAGTATGAGGAATAAAGATAAAATAAAGAAGCAGACGAACCACTCCGAGCTAAAGGATCGAGAGAATTTCCCTGAAGGAACAAGCAATTAAAAAGACATCTTCAGACTAACAGACACTGAGCTCAAAAAAACAATGTAAATACTGAGGGAATGAAGAAAAGCTATCAATAGAAATGCAGATGACTATAAAAAACTATAAGGAGGAGCCAAGAAAAATTAGAAAATTCTTTGGCCAAGTTAAAAGCTGGTATATGGGCAATGAAGCAGAATGAATCATGCAAAAGAAAAATGGTGATCCAGAAGGTAGAATAATGGAAGTTACACAATCAGAATAGCAGACAGAAAGTCAAATGAAAAGTGAAAGCACTGTAACAGACCTATGGGATAACATAATGTATGCCAATCTAAAAAGAATTCCAGAATGAGAATAAAAAGGGGATCAAAAATGTATTTAAAGAAATTATGGCTGAAAATTCCCCAAACCTAAACAAGGAAAAAGATATTTAGACACAGGAAACACAAAGGATCCCAAGGAAGATGAATTCAAACAGGCTTACAACAAGACAGATTAAAAAAAAAAAAAAGTCAAACGTTCTAAAGGCAGCAAGAGAAAAACAGAGAGTCAATTGCAAGGAAATCTCCCTAAGGCTATCAGCTGAATTCTCTACAGAAAAAATGATAGAATGGAGTGGAAAAACATATTTAGACAAGCAAAAGTCAAAAGAATATAGCCATACTAAACCTACACTAATAGGAATATTGAAAGGTCTTCTCTAAATAGAAAAGAAGCAAGAAGATACGGGAAAGAGGCCAGTATACAGATCAAAAGGAAAAAAGACTAAATAAGAAAGCAATGAAAAACACAAAGAAAGAGTGAAAGTATTATCATAAAGATGTAAAAAAGGATATTAAAATAATGAAATATGGATGAGAAAGATTCACAAAAACCAAGAAGAATAGAACACACGCTTAAAAGGAAATCTCCAAACCGCACACACAAAAATGGGGGGAAAAAAAAGGTGGAGAAACAACTGGAAAACAAGGTTTAAAATGGCAATAAATATATATTATCAATAATTGCTTTAAATGACTGAATGCTACAATCAAAAGACATAGAGTGGTAGGTAGAATTTTTTTTTAAGTCTATAATATGCTGGCTCCAATGGACCCATACACACAGATTAAAAGTGATGGGATAGAAAAATATATTTCATGTGAACAGAAAGGGCAAGAAAGTGGGAGTTGCAATACTTACCAGAAAAAAATACGCTTTAAAACAAAGGCCATGAAAAATATAATGAAGGATACTAATAATAAAAAGGATCAATAAAAGAGGAGGCTTTACAGTCATTAACATATATGCATCTTATGCGTGTGTATGTTTTAATCACACAGTTGTGTCTGACTGTTTGTGACCCCACTGACTATAGCCCACCAGACTCCTCTGTCCATGGAATTCTTTAGGCAAGAATACTGGAGTGGGTTGCAATTTCCTTCTCCAAGGGATCTTCCCTTCCTAGGGATTGAACCTGGGTCTCCTACATTGCCAGCAGATTCCTTACCATCTGTGACACCAGACAGGCCTCATGTAAGAACACGCAAATACATAAAATAAATACTAACAAACAAAAAGGGAGAAATTGATGGGAATACAGTAAGAGTAGAAGACTTTAATAACTTACTCACATCAATGGACAGATATTCAAGACAGAGAAATAAGGCAATCAGCTCAGTTCAGTCATTCAGTCGTGTCCAACTCTTTGCAACCCCATGAATTGCAGCACACCAGGCTTCTCTATCCATCATAAACTCCCAAAGCTTGCTCAAACTCATGTCCATCAAGTCGGTGATGCTATCCAACCATCTCATCCTCTGTCATCCCTCTTATCCTCCTGCCTTCAATCTTTCCCAGCATCAGGGTCTTTTCCAATGAGTCAATTCTTCACATTAGGTGGCCAAAGTATTGGCGTTTCAGCTTCAGCATCAGTCCTTCCAATGAATATTCAGGACTGATTTCCTTTAGGATAGACTGGTTGGATCTCCTTGCAGTTCAAGGAACTCTCAAGTCTTCTCCAATACCACAGTTTAAAAGCATCAATTCTTCAGCACTCAGCTTTCTTTATAGTCCAAGTCTCACATCCATACATGACTACTGGAAAAACCATAGCTTTGACTAGACAAACATTGTTGGCAAAGTAATGTCTCTGCTTTTTAACATGCTGTCTAGGTTGGTCATAGGTTTTATTCTAAGGAACAAACATCTTTTAATTTCATGGTGATCTGCAGTGATTTTGGAGCCCCCCAAAATAAAGTCAGTAACTGTTTCCATTGTTTCCCATTGTTTGCCATGAAGTGATGGGACTGGATGCCATGATCTTAGTTTTCTGAATGTTGAATTTTAAGTCAACTTTTACACTCTCATCTTTCACTTCCATCAAGAGGCTCTTTAGTTCTTTGCTTTCTGCCATAAGGATGCATATCTGCATATCTGAGGTTGTTGATATTTCTCCTGGCAATCTTGATCCCAGCTTGTGCTGGATAAGGCAGTAAAGATCTTAAATGATGAAATCTTAAGTGAGACTTAAGATATTTTCAGGACATACAAAAAGCAGAATACATATTATTTTCAAGTCACATGGAACATTATCTAGGACTGACCACATACTAGGACAGAAAACTAACCTCAACAAACTAAAGAGTACAAAATTACTTCAAGTATCTTCTCTGACTTAAACTAGAAATCTACTACAGAAAAAATAAATGAGAAAACAACGATTATATGGAGACTAAACAATATGTACTAAAAACCCAAAGAGAACAAGAAAATCATAAAGGAAATTTAAAAACAAAAAAACAAACAAACAAAAAAAAAAAACTTAAGACAAATGACAATGAACACGCAACCATACCAAATCTATGAGAAACAGCAAAAGTCAGTTCTTAGATGGAAATCCACAGCCTTCCAAGAGAGATGGAAGATCCAGTGCCTGCATGCATGCTAAGTCACTTCAGTTGTGTTCAACTCTTTTTGACCCTATGGACCATAGCCCACCAGTCACCGCTGTCCATGGGATTCTCCAGGCAAGAACACTATAGTGAGTTGCCATTTTCTCCTCAAGGGGATCTTCCTGACCCAAGGACTGAACCCACATCTTCTGCATGCAGGTGAATTCTTTATCACTGAGCCTTCTGGGAAGCCTAGCTTCACAGGTGAATTCTACTAAATATACAAAGAAGAAATTATATGGATCCTTCTCAAAGTCTTCCAAAATACTGAAGAGGAGGGAAGACTTCCAAAGACATTCTAATAAAGCCACCATCACCTAGATAACTAAACCAGACAAAGATACCACCAAAAAAGAAAATTAAAGGCCAATATTTTTGAATATAGATGTAAAAATTCTCAATAAAATGTTTGCAAACTAAATTCAACAACACATAAAAAAATTACACACCATGTCCCAGTGGGATTCACTCAAAATTAATAAGGATAGTTCAACAGAAATTAATGCAATATACATTAACACAAGTCAAAAACCACATGATCATCTCAATAGCAAAAAAAAGCATTCCACAAAAGTCAACATCCATTCATGATAATAACTCTTTCCAAGTGGGTATAGAGTAAACATATCTTAGTATAATAAAAGCTATATATAACAAATCCACAGCTAGTATAACACTCAATGGTGAAAAGCTTGAAAGTCTTCTCACTAAAATCTGGAACAAGACAAAGATGACCGTTACTGCAACTTCTATTCAACATATAATTGGAAGTCTTAGCCACAGCAATTAGGCATGTAAAAGAAATAAAATGTATCCAAAACAAAAGGAAGGGGTATAATTGTTACTATATGCAGGTAATACTATATATATATATATGTGATACTACATATAAAAAATCCTAAGGAATCTACATAGAATGTATAAGAACAGATAAACCAATTCAACAAAGTAGCAGGCTACAATATTAATGTTAGGAAACCAGTTGCATTTCTTTACCCTAAGAGAGAAATACCAGAAAATGAATATTAAAATACAGTACTTTTTAAAACCACACCAAAAATAAAATACTCAGAGAAATTTGATCAAGGAGGTGAATGACTTACATGCTGAGAAATATAAAACATGAAGAAGGAAAACTAAAGATGATTCAAAGAAATGGAAAGATATCCCATGTTCTTGGAATAAAAAAAATAATAATGTGAAAATGACAATAGTATAATTTACAGACTTAATGTTGTCCCTATCAAATTACCCAGGACATTTTTCACAGATCTAGAACAAATAATTCAATAAATTCATATATATTGCCAAAGCAATACTGAAAAAAAAAGAATAAAGCAGGAGGTATAACACTCCCATACTTAAGTCAACAATACAAAGCTAAACTAACAAAGCTACACTAATCAAAACAGCAGTATTGTTAAAAAAAAAAAAAAAAACACAGACATTGGGATCAATGGCATAGAACAGGAAGCCTGGAAATAAACCTACACACCTATTGTCAATTAGTCTTCAACAAAAGAGCAAGAATATAAAATGGGAAAAGAACTTCAACAAATAGTGGTGGGAAAGCTGGAAAGTTGCATGTAAATCGATGAAGTTAGAACATACTCTTATACCATGCACAAAAATAAACTCAAAATGGCTTAACGACTTAATATAAGACATGAACCATAAAACACCTAAAGAGAACATAGGTAAAATATCCTGTGACATAATTGTACCAATGTCTCTGTTCACTTGCCCAAGGCAATAGAAATAAAAATAAACAAATGGGACCTAATCAAACTTATAAGCTTTTGTACATTAAAGGAAATCCTGAACAAAACAAACAAAAAAAAAATGGGATAAAATATTTTCAATCAATGTGACCAACAAGGGCCTAATCTCCAAAATAAACAAACAGCTCATACAACTAAAAGCAACAACAAAATAAACAGCCTAATTGACAAATGGGAAGAAGATATAAATAGACATCTCTGCAAAGAAGACATACATATGGCCAATAGGCACTAGAAAAGATGCTCAACATTATAAATTGCTAGAGAAATGCAAGTCAAAACTACAATGAATTACCACCTTACACCTGTCAGAATAGCCACCAATAAAAAGTCTACAAATAAATGCTAGAGAGAATGCAGAGAAAAGGGAACCCTCCTACACTGTTGGTGGGAATGTATAAAAGTTGGAAAGCAGTATGGAAGATCCTCACAAAACTAAGAACAGAATTATATAATCTAGCAATCCAGGTCCTGGACATACATCTAGACTTAACTGTAATTCAAAAAGATACATGCACCCCTGTATTCATGAAAACACTATTCACAATAACCAAGACATGGAAAAAATCTAAATGCTCATTGACAGATGAATGGATAAAGATATGGTACATATATACAATGGAATACTACCTAGCCATAAAAAGGAATGAAATCACACCATTTGCAGCAATCTGGAAGGACCTAGAGATTACCATACTAAGTAAGCAAGAGAAAGATAAATTCCATATGATATCACTTACATGTGGAATGTAAAATATGGAACAAATAAACATATCTGTGACACAGAAACAGACTCACAGACATAGGGAAGAGACTTGTCATTGCCAAGGGAGAGGGAGGAGGAGGATGGACTGGGAGTTTGTGATTTGTAGATGCATACTATTATATTTATAGTGGAAGAGAGCTAGAAGATATTCAGAAGAGGTGGCAAGAATACACAGAAGAACTCTACAAAAAAGATCTTCAGACCCAGATAATCACGATGGTGTGATCATTCACCTAGAGCCAGACATCCTGGAATGTGAAGTCTAGTGAGCCTTAGGAAGCATCACTACAAACAAAGCTAGTGGAGGTATGGATTTCCAGTTGAGCTATTTCAAGCCCTAAAAGATGACGCTGTGAAAGTGTTGCACTCAATATGCCAGCAAATTTGGAAAACTCAGCAGTGGCCATGGGAATGGAAAAGGTCAGTTTCATTCCAATCCCAAAGAAAGGCAATGCCAACGAATGCTGAAACTACCACACAATCACACTCATCTCACATGCTAGAAAAGTAATGCTCAAAATTCTGCAAGCCAGTTCATGAACCATAAACTTCCAGATGTTCAAGCTGGTTTTAGAAAAGGCAGAGGAGCCAGAGATCAAATTGCCAACATCTGCTGGATCATGGAAAAAGCAAGAGGGTTCCACAAAAACATCTACTTCAGCTTTATTGACTATGCCAAAGCCTTTGACTCTGTGGATTACAACAAACTGTGGAAAAAAATTCAAGACATGAGAATACAACACCACCTGACACGCCTCCTGAGAAATCTGTATGCAGGTCAAGAAGCAAGTTAGAACCAGATAGAGAACAACAGACTGGTTCCAAATTGGGAACCCAATTGGGAAAGGAATGTGTCAAGGCTGTATATTGTCACCGTGCTTATTTAACTTATATGCAGAGTACATCATGAGAAATACTGAGCTCAATGAAACACAAGCTGGAATCAAGATTGATGCAGGAAATATCAACAGTCTCAGATATGCAGATGATACCACCCTTATGGCAGAAAGTATAGAAAGACTACAAAGCCTCTTGATGAAAGTGAAAGAAGAGAGTGAAA